>NC_088792.1:105290420-106540420 GCF_011386835.1 Chrysemys picta bellii
CACCTGCTGCAGCACATGTAATCAATAATAGTACAAACTCCATGGCCCACATCTTCTATTGTATGAGTTAATGGTGCCTGAAGCAACTTTAAGCTTTTCTTGCCTAAAGCCCAAGCACCATGAACTTTTGTGCAATGTGCAAGAGCATGCCATGTAGATTGATCTTCCCTTGACCCACCTTCTTTCTTGTAAACCAGTCCCACAACTTGCTGGCTAAGTGACTGGTGTGCACTGCTGTCCCTGAGGAGTACTCCAGAGTGGCATTCTTGTTTCCATGTGTTTTGTTGGCAAAGCTGTACATACCTTGTGGGTCACTTGTGCAATCAGAAGGGTATCATTTACTCTATAGGGTCTCTAAGATCTGAACCAATATGACCTATCAAATTAAGCTGTATCATGTCTAAAGCCAAGTATCCCCACATGCCTATGTTCACTTGATCTGCAGTTGAAAGATTCTCTATTTGTGGAGAGAGAGAATTTTTTTCATAAACAGACAGGTTATAATAGATTTCCACAAGGTTAACTTCAGGAACATATGCAATTTTTGAAAACAAGCTACTTGACTAATCATGGAGGAGTCCTTTTTGGTGCTCCCTTTCCCCCCAGGATAGTATTAAATTGCTTGAGTCCTGAGTAACCACACTGTTTTTTGTCTTAACAAACTTGTCTGGGAGATCAATCCACATATTTGCTGCTTTCTGTATGAAAAAGTGCTTCCTGCCATCTGTTCTGAATTTGTGGATACTTAATTTCCATTAATGCCCTCCTCTCCTATCTTCAGAGCTGAACTGAAAATAGTAACTTGACAGATATGCATATATCACTTAAGATTTTATATACAGACAACCATTAAACTCACTCCTACATTTGTTTTTCTTTGCTACATTAAACAGAGAAGAAATTTTTTTTAGCTTGGCATTTACAGCTCAGACATTTTAGTATTGGGATCAACATCATGTGCTTGCCTTATTCTGTATCATTTCATGTGTTACAATATCTATTTTAGAATGAAGTAAGATGCACTGAATGTGGTAGGCTAAAATTACGATAATCTAATCACAGCTCACTTACATCTTTTGCAGTTTCAGGGTCATGTATTTCAGTTGGTCCTTTATGTTCTAGTAAGCTTATTTCAGTGCTTACTTGCATTTGTTATTTTGTACTCAATGTTGTGTACTTAATAACTTTATAGCTACTGTGGAACTTGTTTAGAGTTAATTTGGATATAGTGAAACTAAAGCCCAACATAAGTTCAACACTTTGTAACATGCAAAAATTGCAACTCAACTTAGAGTGACATTGGTCTATGAGGGGAGGGGGGCAGTGGGTAGAGGGGACAGATCCTCAGCTGGTGTAAACTGTCATCACACCATTGATTTCCGTGGAGTTATGGCAATTTATAACAGCTGATCATCTGCACAAAATCTTCAATGGGAGATGGATCTTCAATGAGAGATCTCCCAATCTAAGAGACTAGTCCAGACATTCCATTCCAAAATGTTGCTCTCAAACCTTAGTTTTCCATACCAAGGTATTTTCTGTGCCTTCCTGTCGCCTATACTTTACTCTCCCCTTGGTAAAATGATAGAGCCAGATTATATTTCTAATGAAGCTAATGTCAAAACTGCTGGTAATGTAAGTGGAATCAGGATTGGGCACTTACTCCTTTCCTCAGATAGTTACAGTCTCAGCAAATGTGGGCTGTATGGCACAACTGCATCTACTCCACTTCAAGGAATGATTCTGACTGTTCAGATACCAAAAATACCACTAATGAAATGAAATTCTCTGACAACATCACAATGTCAATTTTCATTAATTTACTGGTGAATGCTTTGTTCTGTTTTTAAGTGATTTTTTTTTTCCAAACATGATTAGGTTCAGTAAGATGCTGTGTAGCTTGAGCCACTTATAACAGTAATTTCACACAGGTTCCATTGTCTTCAATGGGCTTTTGATCAGGCCCCTGATTTGCGCATACATTATTGTCTTCAAAACAGATTCAATCATAAGAAAAATACAACTGGGTCTGCCCGCATGCACTCCTTTCCCATGCAATTTACTCCTGATTAACTGCTGATGTTTTAAATCTTGTGGTATGTTTTTCTATTGAAACGAAGGTTGTTAGAGGGGTACTCCCAAAACAGATAAGCTAAGGTAGCACCAAGGGAGTTACATATCCAGCTGTGATTAGCATTTTTGAAGCCCATTACTATTATATAATATATTTTAACCCAGGCATCTAGGTTATTACCCTGATCATGCAATCATATCTTCATGGGTGAATGCTTACGTTCATGCAGAGTCCCACTGAAATCAATGGATGCCTACAGAGGTCTTCAGGAGGAAGGATCTGCAGGATCAGAGACTATACACAAGGATCCATTTATCCATCACTGAAATCCAACTACTGCTGAGGTTACAACGTGTAGTTGTTCAGTAATAATAGTTTAGTTGCAGACTTATACTAATACTGATTTTTTTTTTGTACTTGTCTATTTCATTTGAAATAGCAGCAGCAGGAATCACACTTTGCATTTCTGTGACATGTGACACTGGCAGAGATTTCCAAAGGCACAAATAACAGTTGGGCACCTAATGGCCTTTGAAAGTCAATGGGAGTTGGGCATCTAACTTTGAAAACTTCCCTTATTAATCTGAAAAATGTGTAATATTCAGAACATCAATTTTCTATGTCATTTGAAGATGACACCTTCAGCAGCACAGCACTCAGAAGGGAACATGACACCTACTGAATCATTGTTACTACTTACTGTAATACCTGTGTTGCTTGAAAGTCTACTATCCAAGCACTAACTTAACCCAGCCCTCCTCAGCTTAATCTGATGGGATCACACTAACTCAATGGTGGTTTAGTACATCTTGTATTTCCTTATGGCAATTCATTTTACAGGACATCTCTGCAAATGTGAAAATGTCTTAGCAGGGCTAATTTGCAGAATTATTTTAATCCATAAAACTAACCAGACTGCGCAAAAAAAAAAAAAAAAAAAGCAGCAAAGGAGAAGTGCAAAATGGAAGTTTGTATTAAGAATCCTGCTGTAGGGAAAATAAGTCAAATGTTTGATGTTTCATTCACTTCTCATTAATAATAATCTTCAGGAAAACACTACATTAATATGACATAAATCCTTCAGCAATGAAATAACTTTTTTTAAAGTTTAAGTACTGTAATGTTAAACCAAATTAATACTAGTAAATGGCAACTTCATCTGTCACTGATGTTGACCTGTCTAAATAGTGGAGCACATTTTATATGTTCAATATTATCCTTGCTTACAAACATCAAAGCAGAACATACCATAGAATGGCATAACACCCTGGTTTTTAATCTAATTTTTCCTGCTATGTACTTAAGAATGGAGGCAGGGGGGAAGTTCTGAGTGTCATCCTTAAATGTGAATTTCCTTCCAGATGTCAGTTTCTTACAATTTTAATAGTACTTTACAGTATGCCAAGTTTTAGCCCTTAGCAAAATTTCTAAAGCAACACTTTTGAGCAAAGGTATAATTATGTACACATAAAATCCTTCTACTACAATCATAGTAATAATAAAATAATAATGTTTTTGATCTTTACAGGTGTTCTCTGTATGAAAACCCAAAGGGTGAATGTGTTGATTATTAATTTGCTCCTCATACAAAGACATTTTAGGATTATGTAAGCACGTGGCACCTTGGTGTGCATTTTTCTTTTCCCTTTTTGCCCTTCAAAATTAGATTGTCTCAACATGTCATAGATTAGTCCCCTGCCATCCAAAACTAATGAAAAACAGCCCTTTTTCAACCATGTTGGATTATGCTGTCTTGATGTTCTGTTGACGTTCACCATCTGCTTTTAGTGCCAGATTTAACAATGAAACAAAAAGCTCACTCTGGGTTTTGGAAACATCAGTGTGGGTGAATATATTTAGTTTAATCAAATAATTTAAAAAAAAACTCTTCAAGGTGAGCACAGGATTAAAGCCAGAAAGAAAAATTAAAGCTAGTGACATTGTATATTTGGAGATAAATTAAGTGGCAGTGATGGAAAGAGGATATTACCCCTTGACTTGGGGGGGGGGGGCGGGGGGGAGGCACTAGGGCTTAACATCTTCATTACTGTTCCTACACTCAAATCTTTGTGCTGCCAATGGAACTTCTATTTGTCTCTTCATCTATATTTCTATCTTTGACATTTCTAAAGCACCCATCACTTCTGCATTTTGACACAGAACAGCAGAATGTACCTGGTTTACTGGGCATGTTTCCTCCTTAGCTGTGGAACTCTGTAGCTTATAATCAATCCTGTTAGAAAGCAGTTTTCTACTTGAACCATGCCCCCTTGTGGGAGGAGTAAGGTACTGAAACCGCTGATGCTTTGACTATAAAGGATAAGATGCTGTACCCTATTGAAGTAAATGGCAAAACACTCATTGGCTTCAATGGGAGAATTATTAATAAGATCTCTCTCTGATCAAACTAAAGCTACCATAAGATATTATGTAAGTTCATCTACAATTAAATGGAGATGTATGAAGTGAGATCACTATCCTGTTCCCATTGAGGTCAAAGGTAAAATTCCTGATTTCAGTGGTGTGGGATCAAGCTGTTAAGCAACAAATACAAGACAAAATAACAGGAAGGAATTTTTAGAAGTGAAAGCGATTAATGATTTCTTAACAGCTGAGCATCTGATTAAGCAATCCTCTTATTTTGATTAACTGATAGTCTTAATGTCTACCAAACTTCAAATAAATGGAGACTATTATCAAGCAGAGAAATGAATATCTGGAAGGTGCTTACCTTTGCTTCACATTTCTTGTGGCAGGCATACTTGCAAACTAAAATAAAAGCAAAGAAAATACATAAGCAAAATACTCGGTAATTCCTCCACCCCCCGACATCTCTTTAAAGCTGCCTTCTACCACACAGCCTGTTAAATCCCAGTTTTTCCACGGAGATGTAATTCATTTCTTTACAATAAAAATACCAATTAACAAAAACTCCTAACCAGGTATCGACAGTGCAACCAGGCTTTAGTCTGTTTATCCTTATGTGCAACTATGCAGCCTGCCCTGAAAGATTCATTAACTGTAGTAATCCCCTAGCACTCTTCATGTATTCTGTCCTTTTATTTTAATAATATACTTTGGGTATAATGTTAGGGTCCAAACACCTTGATACTTGCCTTTACAGCTCTCCACACACCAGAGGTGCTATGAAAATAGTAGGTATAAATGGCAAGGATAATGATGCTAATTTGTTTCTAACAAATTGTCTGAAGCACTAAAAGATCTGTGAATCACTTCAGCAAGTCTAGAGAACAAAATGAGTCAGAACTTTCCAGTCATGGTCACTTGAGAGTCAGGGTAAGATCATATGTTTCACAATCCAAAATTGAAAGTCCTTTGCACAATACTATGAAAAGTGCATCCAAGTAAGAAGTTAAAGTTTACAGCTCTTTAAATTACTAGGCTAGATGAGATCAGGATGACTTGGGTGATAAAACAGTGGGTTTGGGAATTATAAAAATACTATTTTTCTTAAAGGACAATTGGAAGAGCATCCAGACACTGAAATAACTGAAAGGCAATAATATTGCATCCAGAAATATTCACTGATGTAGCCTGATAATGAGGTTTGCATTGTGTGTACCTTTTCATTTACTGTTTAGTTTTGATTTATTTTCATGTTATGTCCAGCCTTTTGTTTATTGAGAGTCTTTGAGAAAGCTGCAACTGAATTTAAAAAAAAGAATATCTTTGTAAATTAAATATGCTGTTGAATAACATAAGAACGTAAAAAAAGGCCGTACCGGGTCAGACCAAAGGTCCATCTAGCCCAGTATCCTGTCTACCAACAGTGGCCAATACCAGGTGCCCCAGAGGGAGTGAACCTAACAGGCAATGATCAAGTGATCTTTCTCCTGCCATCCATCTCCATCCTCTGTCAGACAGAGGCTAGGGACACCATTCCTTACCTGTCCCGGCTAATAGCCATTAATGGACTTAACCACCATGAATTTATCCAGTTCTCTTTTAAACTCTGTTATAGTCCTAGCCTTCACAACCTTCTCAGGTAAGGAGTTCCACAAGTTGACTGTGCGCTGCGTGAAGAAGAACTTCCTTGTATTTGTTTAAACCTGCTGCCTATTAATTTCATTTGATGACCCCTAGTTCTTGTATTATGGGGATAAGTAAATAACTTTTCCTTATCCACTTTCTCCACATCACTCATGATTTCATATACCTCTATCATATCCCCCCTTAGTCTCCTCTTTTCCAAGCTGAAGAGTCCTAGCCTCTTTAATCTCTCCTCATATGGGACCCGTTCCAAACCCTTAATCATTTTAGTTGCCCTTTTCTGAACCTTTTCTAGTGCCAGTATATCTTTTCTGAGATGAGGAGACCACATCTGTACTCAGTATTCGAGATGAGGGCGTACCATCAATTTATATAAGGGCAATAATATATTCTTAGTCTTATTCTCTATCCCCTTTTTAATGATACCTAACATCCTGTTTGCTTTTTTGACCGCCTGTGGACATTTTCAGAGAACTATCCACGATGACTCCAAGATCTTTTTCCTGACTTGTTGTAGCTAAATTAGCCCCCATCATATTGTATGTATAGTTGGGGTTATTTTTTCCAATGTGCATTACTTTACATTTATCCACATTAAATTTCATTTGCCATTTTGTTGCCCAATCACTTAGTTTTGTGAGATCTTTTTTAAGTTCTTCACAGTCTGCTTTGGTCTTAACTATCTTGAGCAGTTTAGTATCATCTGCAAACTTTGCCACCTCACTGTTTACCCCTTTCTCCAGATCATTTATGAATAAGTTGAATAGGATCGGTCCGAGGACTGACCCTTGGGGAACACCCACTAGTTACCCCTCTCCATTCTGAGAATTTACCATTTATTCCTACCCTTTGTTCCCTGTCTTTTAACCAGTTCTCAATCCATGGAAGGACCTTCCCTTTTATCCCATGGCAGCTTAATTTACATAAGAGCCTTTTGGTGAGGGACCTTGTCAAAGGCTTTCTGGAAATCTAAGTACAATATGTCCACTGAATCCCCCTTGTCCACATGTTTGTTGACCCCTTCAAAGAATTCTAATAGATTAGTAAGACACTATTTCCCTTTACAGAAACCATGTTGACTATTGCTCAACAGTTTGTTTTTCTACGTGTCGGACAATTTTATTCTTAACTATTGTTTTGACTAATTTGCCCGGTACAGACGTTAGATGTACCGGTCTGTAATTGCCAGGATCATCTCTAGAGCCGCTTTTTAAATATTGGCGTTACATTAGCTAACTTCCAGTCATTGGGTACAGAAGCCGATTTAAAGGACCGGTTACAAACCTTAGTTAACAGTTCCGCAACTTCACATTTGAGTTCTTTCAGAACTCTTGGGTGAATGCCATCTGGTCCGGGTGACTTGTTAATGTTAAGTTTATCAATTAATTCCAAAACCTCCTCTCGTGACACTTCAATCCGTGACAGTTCCTCAGATTTGTCACCTACAAAAGCCAGCTCAGGTTTGGGAATCTCCCTAACATCCTCAGCCGTGAAGACTGAAGCAAAGAATCCATTTAGTTTCTCCGCAATGACTTTACCGTCTTTAAGCGCTCCTTTTGTATCTCCATCATCAAGGGGCCCCACCGGTTGTTTAGCAGGCTTCCTGCTTCTGATGTACTTAAACATTTTTATTACCTTTGGAGTTTTTGGCTAGCCGTTCTTCAAACTCCTCTTTCGCTTTTCTTATTACATTCTTGCACTTAATTTGGCAGCGTTTATGCTCCTTTCTATTTGCCTCACTAGTTCCAGTTGCAATAACTGTCAAGACAGAGTAAGTCAATGTTCAAGAATCTTGCATTTCTTAACTCTGAGGCTGAAACTAATGTTGCTTTCCCAGCAAATACAGCCAGAAGGAGTAATACACCCAGAGTAATACAGTTTGCTGCAGTCTGCACCCAATTATTTAGTGTCTCCTGCCCCTACGTTCACAGTAGTATAAAAACAAACTTCCTAAATTGAGCACCAAAGGTTTTTAATCACAAATGGGCATTAGTAAGGTGCAATCCAGTGAGGTTCTCCAGTTTTCACTTGCTCTTGTATTTTCCATCAGTTCAGAATACATACAGTGCCAAATCTTGACTGGTAGTCCTTACATGGTTAGCCATCTTCTAATTCTATGTCAGGATGCCCTCAACACTGAATGGTTGTCAAGGTCATCAATCAATCAATCAATCTCATTGAATTCATAGTATGAGGCTTAATCATCTGTTAGGCATCTGACAAGATCAGATAAGATAAGTGCCCTTGATTCTCAAGTCTTAATTCCCAAGAGGTGAGACCTCTTATTCTCTTGGTCGAGGCCATAGAAATATACAGTCCTGACTACCAGCAACACTTGTATGGGAGCAAACATAATGATATGCGCAATTAAAAATCATTCAATCCTAAAACAAATAGAGGATGAATTTTGACAAGGGGAAACTTGATTTTCTTGCCTGCTAACACTGGGGATGACTAAACTGATTAGCTTGAATTCCATGTACGAGGAATAAATATTTGTGAGAATTAAAATTTTGGAGTCTTTTGATTGCCGTTGATACTGTAAGTCATACTTGTTTTCCCCTACATTATCCAGTCCTTTTTTTAAAATCCATTTGAAGACATTCTATGAGAAAAGTATAAAATATGGCACAGTTACACAAACAATACCCTGGCACTGCAAGTCTGCAATCATTAAATGATAATTACAAACTCTAAACAATAGGGAAACAAAGCTACTGGGAAACCCTGCTGTTACAAAGAAAGGCCTATTTGTCTGCTTTGCTTGTGAATAAGCACGAGTGGTTGAAGGTATTTTGAAATGTAAAGAATGAAATTATATTTCATTCTAGGATGATTGCAGTTGTTTCACAGCTGGTTCATGTGCTACCGAATCACAAAGGTTACATGCATGCAATATATATGGCTGGGGGCACAACCTGCAGTTCTTATGCAAGATAAATAGGCTTGGAAGGATTAGATTTTTATTGATAAATGTCAATTTCAACAAGCACGAACCAGCAAAAAATATTTCCATTGATGATCATCAACATTTACTGATAAACAAAGTAAGAAAAATGCTGTTTGAGAACTCATTAGAGTTTGATTTAAAGCTAAAGTTTTGATTGAGTGGGAGAGTTAGCTCAGTGGTTTGAATATTGGCCTGCTAAACTCAGGATGGTGAGTTCAATCCTTGAAAGAGCCATCTGGGGTGGGGGAAAAAAACTGTCAGGGACAGTACTTGGTCCTGCTAGTGAAGGCAGGGGACTGGACTCAATGACCTTTCAAGGCCCCTTCCAGCTCTATGAGATAGACCTATCTCCATATACAATGTTGACAGTTTATGTCTGAACACTTATAAAGCTTTAACTTTCTGAATCTCAATGTCTACTGTCATTAAATAATTGTTCCCCTCCTGCCATCTGACCCTCCACAATTTCCCACAACTGTGAAAAATTAAATAGATAAACATTAAGAAAAATGCTTAAATATAAACACTGATATTATCTGTCAAAATTAATAATAAACTAAAAACAGAATTCAGCCAAGCCTAAGGATAAACATCCACTTAAGTGAATTGGGAGTTAATAGTTTGAGTAAAAACTGCAGGACTGAGCCTTGCATCATCACTATCAGAAATGCTTATGACAAACATTGCATCAACCTGAATCACTCCAGTAACATTCCAACTCTGCACAGAACACAGGTCAAGACTTCATGATAAATCGCTGTTATCTCTACTAGTATGTGATTTACTAAGAACAGGGAATAAACAATCCAAAGTAACTTGCAAATGTTACAAATCAAGTGGAGCCTTTTAGTTCAAATGCATTAGATTCCTTTTTCACGTACTTTATTGGTAAAATACTGGGATTCTACATGTACAACACGGTAAAGCTGTTTTAGTCTAGCTTCCCTGATAGATTCATTTTCCTCAGAGTCCATAAATGCTCTCATTCATACCTGAACTGCCATACTGCTAAGTAGTAGACCCAAGGTAATTCATTACTTTCTCTTACTCTATAATATCACTAATAATAATAATAAAGCTAGATAAAAATGAACACACTGGGAATGAGATCACTGTCTGTCCAGATGCTGTGAGCAAAACAAGCATTCCTTTGTGTTCTGAGGTAGAAAGGAGGCTTTCTGTTTCATTCTGGGATGAAAGTCAAAATGTCTGTTGCACACATCACTGCTAAATGGCATATCAGAAACATCCAGTAATAGTAGCACATATTCATCCCACAGCAAAAGGGATGTATATGTGCATCCCTTATAAATATCAGTGTTTATATAAACACCCCATAGCTTTTGAGGGTCCAGATTTCAAAACCAGATCTATAATTGGAATTTAACTCCATGGGAGACTAAAAGCTTTTAATCCACACACACACAGTTGGGAATATTCAAAATTCGGATCTGGATTTTATGGTTTAAGGACATCTCTAAGAACAATAACCACCATCTACATTTCTATAGAAATGTTCATTCAAGGAACCCAAAACACTTACGTCCTTGTGAAGTAATATGGTAATCATAACATGCATTTTACAAATGGGTAAACTGAAGCACAAAGATACTTAGGGACTTGTACAAGAAGAAGAAATAGAAGAGATTAGAATAGGACCTGCCGTGTGTGCTAACCACTTGGCCACAGAACCAGATTATGCATTTCTCTGATTAGTCTTTCATACACTTGGGAAGTATTCTGCTAAAACACAAACATTTTGCCAGCAGTGCAGGGCTGACCAGACTTGCTGGGGCAGGTATTAAAAAAACTAATAAGGTTCCACACATGGGACATTTCCTGGGAATTAGCAAATGGCTGGGAGAAACTGCACCTTGAACCGTAAACCCACAGCCAGTTATCAACCCCAAGAAAGTGCCTCACACCAATATTTCAATTGCTATTTTAAGACCATAAAAAAACAAACTCAAGATTAAAAAAAATAGTAGTTATACAGCTGGTCAAAATATTTTGCTCAAAATGCATTACAATGAAAAATGGCCGTTTTCCAAAATGAACAATTTTCTTGGAAATTTTTCCCTTTTTAAAAAAAATTGTGTGATTTTTCAACAAAAAAAAAAAAGAAAGAAGGAAAGAACAAAAATCTAAAACAAAGATTTTTATTTTTAGGTTTCTGTTGTTATGGGGGTGAAGGGCCATGGAACTTTAGAAGTGGGGGCTAGTGATGAGGAGGAAAAAGGACTGGAACACAAAGCATAAGCATGGGGAATGGGAGGGAGTAGAGGTAGAACAGGTAAACATGAGTTAGTATCCACACAGCGTACAAAAACTGTAGCTGGCAGAATCAAAAAGTTAGCTAAATGCAGGCTCTGATTTGGATAAATGCAGGCTCTGAAACAGGAGGGAGTATTTCTTAACTGCAAAGTTGCCTCTTTTGCTGCTGCAACTCTGCAGAAACTCCTGGGAGAGCTGGAGGCTTTAAAGCCTTGTTGTAGGTGGCTATGTGAAGCGCAGGGTGATGGGGTGCTGCCAAGACGCACGCCCTCTAATCAGTCACTTTGTGACCTGGCACCTGTAGGAGAAGCCAGGGACAGCGAGGAAGCCAAGTTGCCCCTGCCTCCTCCACTGCTGAGGCTGCTGATCTGGCAGAGTCACATGATGAGATCTGTCTCATCTGTAACATGATCCAGTCCATCTCCCAGACAAGGCAAGACTGTTCCTTATGAAACAAATTCCAGTGTTTTGTCCAGTCTGGCTATAAACGCCATAAACAATAGGGGGTTCTACCACTGCCCTTGGGAGACTAACCCAAGCCAAAAGAAGCTTTCACTTTCCTAATATTCATCCTAAAAGATCCTTTTCTTAAGTTCATCCCATCATGCTTAGTGATCCTTCCTTTGCAGCACCCTCTACAATTCCCCCTTCCTGGATGCTTACACCTTCTGAGTATCCGTATAGAAAGATACACAATGCAGTTCTAGCTGACCTGTATAGTACTTTTCAAGAGAATGAATACCTCAGAAACTAGACAATCAGATTACATGAATCATCTCTCGACTTTCCATTAACTTTATAGTAACAACTTAATCCTCGAGGGTCTCTCTTTTAGACAACTTCAGTGGCAAAAAGCCAATAATGCCTCACAGATAAAGGGGCCAACAAACATGAAAATGTAAAAAAAAAAAAAAAAAAAGTTTGACAAATACAATATATTCATAGCATATCAGCTGTTAAGGAAACAAAAATGATCGTGATTTACAGTAAAAAACATTACATGACTTACAGTGAAAAGAACTCAATGAGCAGTTTTTACCAAACCGTGACATTCTTCAGAACCAATTACAGGTGATATACCAGCCAACTCGTCTCTAGACTATGGTCCGTCTGTTTCCTTGTATTATCACAGTTGATAACTGTCAGCAGGAATGAATCTGTTTGAAGCAGTTCAGCAGATTTAATCAATGTCACACTCAGCAAGACTGCTTTGGTTCCTCAGCTCAACAGCTGAAGGTCTGCATTCCACACATCAGCTCTGTTGTCAAATACAGGCCTTTCCAAATTTGTGTTTAAGAATTCTGGCATCAGTTCCAAGAACAATTGTCTCTAGCTGGCTGACACTGAAGTGTAGGGCATGCCATATTTAGTCTAGCTACTATACTTCAAAAAATCTCCTAAACAATAGCTCTGAGCATCTAATCTATACAATCACATTTCTTTTGGCCCGGTTCAGGTAAGTGTTTTTTGGAAGTTAACAGGAGTGTTGCCACAGTGAGGACTTTGCAATGAGGCTTAGTCACTATAAACCTTTATGATAAAAGTTCAGAAAAGTCATGAAAAAAACATCTAACGATAAATCTTATTAAACAAAAGCTTGGTCATTTACCACACATTAGAAACTGAAAGCCCATGTGTCAAACAGGTGTAATTTGTAAAGTCAATGTGACAGTTTATGGTTTTATGGTAAGTATCAGCGAGGGTAGGCGAGTGTGTGTGTGTGTGTGTGTGTGTGTGTTGTGCTGGTAGATTTTTCTTGCTCTGTGTGTGGCAAATGTGAGCTGTGTGTTGCTGTGAGTGGCTGTGTGTGTGTTTAGTGTTACTGCATGTACTGGGAGAGTTGTGTGGACTTGTGGCTGGCACATGAAGGAGGTATGCTGTTCTGAGGGAACTATACGTGTTTGGGGTTACTCTGTGTGTTCGTCATGTTGTTGTGGGCATGTGGGTGGCAAGTGGCCAAGTGATCGAGAATTTGTGCAATCTCTGAGTTATTTTTGATATCACAGTGGTCTAGTACTCTAGGCATGGAAAGATGCCTTGCTGTCACATGGGTATAATTTTTAAAGTCAAAATGGCTGAGAACCCCTGACCTGCTCAGTCTTCACCCCATCCATCTGGGTGGATCCTAGATGTGCAGAGTACCATCTGTGGAGTCCAGAGAGATGGGGTATGATGGTGCCTATAACAGGGTGTACTGGCCCATTAAGCCTAAGGGGGGAGGTTTGCAAGAGTCCATTCCAAGAATGTTGATGTGAGCACATGATATTGGTGTCAGAAAATGGCTGAAACTGGAAGAGAGAAGGTGGTTCCAAGGAGTTGGCAGTGGCATGGGAAGATCTCAGGACATTGTCACTTTTCAGGAGCTCTGTAGTATAGCCAATCAAGGGAAGCTTTCAGGAGGAGGACAGTATATACGCTGCCTTCCCTCTCAGAACAGTGTGTGCACGGACAGAGGAAGAAAACCTGAGCAAGAAGGCTGTGCTTCTAATGAGCAGAATAAAGTCTCCATGGACAACAACAGAGACAGAGATGGGTACGAACTATGGGATTTACTATGATGGACCTTGCATCTGGGACACTGAGGACTATTTTGAATTACTCTCAAAACTGGGTGACTGGGCAACAAAATGGCAGATGAAATTCAATGTTGATAAATGCAAAGTAATGCACATTGGAAGACATAATCCCAACTATACGTATAAAATGATGGGTTCTGAATTAGCTACCACCACTCAAAAAGAGATCTTGGAGTCATTATGGATAGTTCTCTGAAAACATCCACTCAATGTGCAGCAGCAGTCAAAAAAGTGAACAGAATATTGGGAATCATTAAGAAAGGGATAGATAATAAGACAGAAAATATCATATTGCCTCTATATAAATCCATGGTACGCCCACATCTTGAATACTACGTGCAGATGTGGTTGCCCCATCTCCAAAAAGATATATTGAAATTGGAAAAGGTTCAGAAAAGGGCAACAGAAATGATTAGAGGTATGGCGTATCTGCCATATGAGGAGAGATTAATAAGATTGGGACTTTTCAGCTTGGAAAAAAGATGACTAAGGGGGGATATGATAGAGGTCTATAAAATCATGAGTGGTGTAGAGAAAGTAAATAAGGAAGTGTTATTTACTCCTTCTCATAACACAAGAACTAAGGGTCACCAAATGAAATTAATAAGCAGTAGATTTAAAACAAACAAAAGGAAGTATTTTTTCACACAATGCACAGTCGACCTATGGAACTCCTTGCCAGAGGATGTTGTGAAGGCCAAGACTATAACAGGGTTCAAAAAAGAACTAGATACATTCATGGAGGACAGGTCCCTCAGTGGCTATTAGCCAGGATGGGCAGGGATGGTGTCCCTAGCCTCTGTTTGCCAGAAGCTGGGAATGGGCGACAGGGGATGGATCACTTGATGATTACCTGTTCTGTTCATTCCCTCTGGGGCACCTAGCATTGGCCACTGTAGGAAGACAGAATACTGGGCTAGATGGGCCTTTGGTCTGACCCAGTATGGCCATTCTTATGTTCTTACACTTTGGGCTACTGACCTAGTTTCAGGGGAGGGCTGGTGATAGCCCTGAGAAAGACTATACAGACTCCCAAAGGTCCTCAAAGAGAGGGAGCAGAGAGAGGGCCTTGCGGAAACACCTCTGGCCACAAGGGTCTCCAGAGGTGATCCTGGCAATTACAGGCCAGTAAACCTAACTTTACTACCAGGCAAATTGTAAAGAACAGGATTATCAGACACAGATAAAATTTATATGTTGGGGAAGAGTCAACACGGCTTTTGTAAAGAGACATCATGCCTCATCAATCTATTAGAATTCTTTGAGGGAGTCAGCAAGCACATGGACAAGGGTGACCCAGTTGAGATAGTGTACTTGGACTTTCAGAAAGCCTTTGACAAGGTCCCTCCCCAAAGGATCTTAAGCAAAGTAAGCGGTCATGGGGTGTAAGAAGGTCTTCTCATGGATAAGTAACTGATTAAAAGATAGGAAACAAAAGGTAAAATAAACGGTCCATTTTCACAATGGAGAGAGGTAAATAGTGGGGTCCCCCCAGGGATCCATACTCAGACCTGTGCTCTTCAACGTATTCATAAATGATCTAGAAAAAGGGGTAAACAGTGAAGTGGCAAAATTTGCAGATGATACAAAATTACTTAAGATAGTTAAACTCAACGCTGACTGAAAACAGTTACAAAGGGATCTCACAAAACTGGGTGACTGGGCAACAAAAGGGCAGATGAAATTCAGTGTTGATAAATGCAAAGTAATGCATATTGGAAAACATAATCCCAACTATATATACAAAATGATGGTGCCTAAATTAGCTGTTACCACTCAAGAAAGATTTAGTGTCATTGTGAATAGTTCTCTGAAAACATCCACTCAATGGGCAGTAGCACTCAAAAAAGCCAACAGAATGATAGGAACCATTAGGAAAGGGATAGATAATAAGACAAATAATATCACAATGCTAATCTATACATTGATGGTACACCCACACCTTGAATACTGAGTGCAATTCTGGTTGGCCCATCTCAAAAAAGATATATTAGAATTGGAAAATGTACAGAAAAGGGCAACAAAAATGGTTAAGAGTAGGGAACAGCTTCCATATGAGGAGAGGTTTAAAAGACTGGGACTGTTCAGCTTTGAAAAGAGACAATGATAGAAGTCTATAAAATCATGAATGGTGTGGAGAAAGTGAACAGGCAAGTGTTATTTACCCTTTCACATAACACATGAACTAGGGGTCACCCACTGAAATTAATAGACAGCAAGTTTAAAACAAACATAAGGAAGTGCTTCTTCACCCAATGCACAGTCAGCCTGTGGAACTTGTTGCCAGGTGTTGTCGTGAAGACCATACATTGCAGGATTTATTTGGACATAAATAAATAAGAATTCAAAATAGGGTTAAAAAAGATATAGGTAAGTTCATGGAGGATTGGTCCATCTCTGACTAGTAGCAAGACGATCAGGGATGCAATACCATACTCCGGGCATCCCTAAATCTCTAACTGCCAGAAGCTGAGACTGGACAGCAGGGGATGGATCATACAAAATTGTCCTGTTCTGTACATTCCCATCTGAAGTGAAGGGTGAGAAGATAGCAAGTGTGAAAAATCAGGATAAGTGTGATTGGTAAGAGGTGCCTATATAAGACAAAACCCCGAATATCGAGACTGTCCCTATAAAATCAGGACATCTGGCACCAGCCACTACCAGGAGACAGGCTACTGGGCTAGATGGACCATTGGCTGTACTGGCTCAAACCATTCTTATGTTCTTATAAGGCAGGGCTGCCTTTAGAATGATTTTACGGCACTGTTATACCACTCAATATTACTGGAGAGTTATTGCTAGTTTTAAATGGATTGTAAAGCACAATGAAAATGTATTTGTGTATATATGTATTGCTAAATCTGAAGCATTCATACATGCAAATAAAGCCTGCAATTAGAAACTAGAGCAAAGTAGGTCTTTCAGACAAAACAGAAGTTTGCCCAGTTATTTCCCATTCAAAAACAAAACAACAACTGGAAGAGTCTTTTCAGCTACAGATGGACTAAAAGGACATGAAACAATTTTGACTCTTTCCACTTCCCACAGACTTTCAGGAAGACAAGCTCTAAAAAACCCAATAAGTAACTAGTAAGTCTGAGCAGCAAGAAGATATATGTCGAGTTATATAAGGCTGTGGTGGGTATATATGTCATAGAATCATAGAATATCAGGGTTGGAAGGGACCTCAAGAGGTCATCTAGTCCAACCCCCTGCTCAAAGCAGGACCACTCCCCAACTAAATCATCCCAGCCAGGGCTTTGTCAAGCCTGACCTTAAAAACCTCTAAGGAAGGAGATTCCACCACCTCCCTAGGTAACCAATTCCAGTGCTTCACCACCCTCCTAGTGAAAAAGTTTTTCTTAATATCCAACCTAAACCGCCCCTATTGCAACTTGAGACCATGACTCCTCGTTCTGTCATCTGGTACCACTGAGAACAGCCTAGATCTATCCTCTTTGGAACCCCCTTTCAGGTAGTTGAAAGCAACTATAAAATCCTCCCTCATTCTTCTCTTCTGCAGACTAAATAATCCCAGTTCCCTCAGCCTCTCCTCATAAGTCATGTGCTCCAGCCCCCTAATCATTTTTGTTGCCCTTTGCTGGACTCTTTCCAATGTTTCCACATCCTTCTTGTAGTGTGGAGCCCAAAACTGGACACAGTACTCCAGATGAGGCCTCACCAGTGCCAAATAGAGGGGAATCATCATGTCCCTCGATCTGCTGGCAATGCTCCTACTTATACAGCCCAAAATGCCACTAGCCTTCTTGGCAACAAGGGTACACTGTTGACTCATATCCAGCTTCTTGTCCACTGTAACCCCTAGGTCCTTTTCTGCAGAACTGCTGCCTAGCCACTCGGTCCCTAGTCTGTAGCAGTGCATGGGAAGTGCAAGACTCTGCACTTGTCCTTGTTGAACCTCATCAGATTTCTTTTGGCCCAATTCTCTAATTTGTCTAGGTCCCTCTGTATCCTATCCCTACCTTCCAGCATATCTACCACTCCTCCCAGTTTAGTGTCATCTGCAAACTTGTTGAGGGTGCAGTCCATGCCATTCTCCAGATTGTTAATGAAGATATTGAACAAAACTGGCCGCAGGACCGACCTTTGGGGCACGCCGCTTGATACTGGCTGCCAACTAGACATGGAGCCATTGATCACTACCCGTTGAGCCCGATGATCTAGCCAGCTTTCTATCCACCTTATATGTCCATTTTCCTCTTAGTCACAAGCACTTCAACTGAGTTAAAAACAGGGATACTCTTTTTTCCCTACAAATGCCCCTATTTATAGCTTTCAAATGCAGAAATGGGACTTACAAAATCCAGTTGACCATTTTTCCAGCTGAACATGTGACAATTTTTCTCCCTACTGTCAAGATGAACTCAAAAGGCACACACACCTTTTGGCAATATTTCATCACAGGTAGGATTTAAAGCAACTTCATGATATACAAGAGCCTAATTCTGATTCCACTGATTTTTGCCATTGACGTCAACGGGGGCAGGAAGATCTATAAAGTCAGTGTGCCAATGTAATGATTTTTGCATCACACTTGTGTCATGAGGCACAGAGAAAATATGCTGCACTTCCCAAGGCCTAAGTTACTGTAAAGCTAATGTACCTACCTGCTCAGTGATTGTAGAAGGCAGAAATGATTTCTGGTGGATTCTAGCCTATTGTAACCCCTGGGCACAAAGCTAAACTAACTTATTTAACATGGAGAGCTTTGGGGGAGGTGGGGGTTAAAGTAAGGGGCTAGGGCTGGGAAGCCCTGCACAGTTTGTGTGCGTGTTTTTTCCCTTTTCTTTTTCTTCTGGCTAGATGATCAGTAAACATGTTTTTCTCATTTTGCTGAATTTTTTCAACCAGCTCTACAACTAAACAGCAGCAGTGACATGAGATAAAGATCAACAATGAAAGACATGAAAAATAACTGTGCAGGAACCATACAACGATAATTTACAATAAGAGTAAGCTGATAAATGAGTTTGGGTGGGACAGAGGCACGTTTGAGTCTAAAATGAGAGAGAGTCCCCTCGTGATGAAAGAGAACAGAAGTTTGACCTTGATAGCAGAAAATGAGGATTCTATTTTTAAGAAATTATCAGTCATATGCTGATGATATTGCAATACAAACAGTCACTATAATAGCAACATCAGCTTGTTCATTTCCTGTGCCCCAGCACTGCTTTCCTAGATCATTTTTTGTTTGTTTTTCATGTAGCACAAGACCTTTCTATTTTTAAACTCCAATTTAAAAACAAAGATAGTATTTGATGAATCACACACTATTGAACTAGATGCACAGGGCCAGCATAAGGCCCCGCACACCACTTAAGACTAGTACAATGGGTAGAGAGGTGCTCTAACAGAGCACTCAGACAGGAGTGCCTGTATATCCCATTCAGATCTCTGCTGGCAAGTGCTGAAGGCCGCTTTGGGAGAAGCTAGGGAGAGAGGGACCATTTCCATGATCCAGTGATCCCATAACAGGATGTGGAGGGGCTATAGACACTATTTCAACCCACATTCTGGAATAGCAGCTGTGGGGAGGCTATGCAGTTACCCTGCAACTTGGACTTGAGTTGGGTGTAGATTTTATCCTCCCAGCCATAACACTCCATCTATAACACTGCACTCCATCCATAACAGAGTATTTGTGCTTTATTGTGGGTGGACTTTGCCACTAGCATAATTTTTTTATTTGCTACTACTGAGGTAAACGTAAGAATTCTGTCCCCACATCTACAGCATTCAGATAATTAAATTCAGAGAAAAATATTGTGATATTATTATTGCAAGGGCAGAGATTTGTTCTCCTCATCTAGATTCACTTGCTTCCTGTGAGAGGAACAAAGTGCTGGTAGAGTTTTAGGCATTGACTTTCAAATGAGCCCAAAGGTTTTAGCAACCTCTTCCCTGCTCCACCTCCTTCTAAATTTGCAATGGGATTTGGGCACTTAATTCCCTTAGGCTCATTTGAAAATCCAGTTTTATTTTGTATTCCCTCTGGGTGTTGATTTAACAGAATATTAAGGTTTGGTGGGGTTTTTTTGGAATTACGATGACGTTCTCATTGTATGATTGAATATAAAAACTGCTGAATATAAAAAATATAAAATGGCTGTGATGTGATGACTTCAGTCTTGTGTGAGACAATTCAATCTTAATCCAGCATAGAACTGGGGGCTATTTTTTAAATATTGTTCCTCTAACTGAACAGGTCTGATGTTACTATAAAGTGAGTTTGTCCAGTTTCAGGTAAGTCTCTCCTTTAGCTCTTCAAACATACTAGTGACATGCAGGACTCTCTTTGAGAAGGACAAAACCTTGTAAGCCAAGCAAAGGTTGCAAACAACGTGATCCTCCAAGGACCTACTGAGGTATGTGGTATCTTGACCATGTTTCAAGGACCCTCTTATTTAATGTCATTTGCAATGTCAAGAGGCTTAGCTAGCACCCTAGTCTTTCACCTTTTTAAACCTGAGTTCAGATCCCATGTGGGTCATAAGTGAAACTGAGTTTGCGGTCTCAACCGAGTCTCTGAAGCGTCCTTCAGCCCCCAGGGATGTGTGGTACAGACCCTGCAGCATCACTTCCAGGAGGCTTATTCACTTGACACCTCTTATTTGAGCTTTGCGAGGTTCATTTTGTTATGTTTTGTTTCCTCCCATAAATTGCCCTTTTCTGTTTTTGTTTTAAAAGCCATCTGTAAAAGCAAATGTGGCTTTTAACCAAAGACATCTGAAGCCTGTTTTGTGGCTCTCTCTCACATGTGGTACCTAGAGTGGTGTGTCACATTGGTCATACGAGCTATGATATGCAGTGAATGCATAATTTAGGATTACACTGAGTTCACCTATTTCCCATATGAGTCACACCTGAAAATTGTGCATTTTGGGTCCATTCAAATGGGATCAGCTTACGAGTTTGCAGGTATACCCCAATGCATTGCAGACACTAGCATTGCTGTAAGACTTGAAGGTCAGACTTACCCATTTTTTTTAACCTATATTTCTGAACTTGTTATTAGTAAAGAACAGAGGCTATTACTTTAAGGGAGAGATCTTAATGGTCTGAACTTCAGCTTGCAAATACTTACACGCTTTATAATCACAAGCACAAATCCTGGCACGACTGATTCAGCTCTTACCATTCTGAGTTAAATGAATTCGAGTTTTATGGTGTTTACCACATGGAAGCTTTTCTGAAGTGACCATAAAATCTGAGGTTTGTGTTGGTTGATATGAATGTTCAAAAACATGTAATAGGATGTTTAAGAATAGGAAAGTATCCCTGTATGCCTGGCCAAAACTCTCCTCCTTGCCTCCCTCCCAAAGTGCTGTGTGAAGGTTACTCCTCTAACTGTTACCCTCAACCCCAGAGATGGTTGCACTTTAGTGCTGAAGATTGTATATCATTTGTGAAATGCTCTGCAGTCCTTTGGTATGAAAAGGTATGCAGGGTAAATATAAAACATTATTATTTTGTTGTACTAATTATAGTGGCTCTTTGTGGGTCTCTGTACATTCTGGTGATTTTTTGCTCAGTTTTCCATTTTCCATCTCCCCTTTAATTATGCATAGGTACGCAGTACTCTGTAAGCCAAGTTCTGTATTGAAACATTACTGCTCACATGATTAATTAGTTTAAATGAACTTTGTTGGACTCCTGAGAAAGGGATCATGTCCTCTGTATGGTCGTGCTAATTAGTTGCCTTTTTATTAAATCTGTGGAAGTCAATGTTGATTATGTGTACATTTGGTCTATATGTATCTGCATCATAACTATAGTTTATAGTATCATTAAATGTTTATTAACAATGGGTAATCAAAAATGTATAACATGTGCAATGGGTAATCACCAACCATACGCTCGCAAGCCTTCCAAACTCCCAACTGGATTTGATTAGCAACTTCCCTGTATTTGTTTATAAAAGTGATCTAAACAGTAATTTGCGTTCTTTAGACCAGTGAAACAGCAACTGAGCCATGTCTGGCTATGCCGTTAGTAAACACCACTAAACCCAGAACCTGAAAATACTTATCCACATGCTTATCTTTAAGCATTTGAGTAGTGCCATTGAAGTCAATGGGATTTGCTGGATCAGAGCTTGAGAGAGAGAGAGAGAGAGAGAATAAAGTATGTGGAAGTGTAAGTAATAACTATGAGCCTGACCAAAAGTCCACTGAAGTCAATGGTAGTTTCTCCATTATCTCTAAAAGACTGTGGATCTGACCCTATATCCCTTTTTCCTCACAAATTAGGATAAATGTACGGTATGTTCATTTACCACAATTTTTATTTACATATTCATGAACACACACACAACACATGCTCACCATTCAGATTCAACAAAAAAATCACTATAATACCACTGACCCTGGCAAGGCCCAAATTCCTTTGACATTTCCAGCTGACAATCTGTGCTCGCCTGCTAAATCCAAAACCAGACACAAGCATGCTTTTCAGATTATATGCCAGACTAATATGTTATCACTGCACTTAGCTATAAAAGTACTTGAAACCACTTGCTATTCGACTATATTACACAGTATTCTTAAAAAGCACTAGCGACAGTTTGCCAAGTCCAGATCAGACCCACTATAAAAATACATTTTAGCTTGCTACTAACAAAGGATAAAATTCATCACTGTGCACAGAGCTCCATGCACTATAGATGTATGACTTAAACCCGTAAAACAGGGCTAGATTGGATCACAGGACTTGTGCAGGCTCTGGGCATAGAGATGAATTTCACAGAGAGACTATCTGGTTTCTAGAACAAAGCAATTGTCTTAAAAATCCCATCTTGTGGTCTGGTTGGTCAAAGACTCTGGATTCATTATGATCTAGACTTGCACTTGAGGTGTACCTTCTAGTAGTCTAATAGTCCCCTTGAGTCCATCTTCTAATAGTCCCCTAGACCCAGAGGCATAGGCACCGACTCCAGGGGTGCTCCGGGGCTGGAGTACCCATGGGGAAAAATTGGTGGGTGCTCTGCACACACCGGCAGCTCCCCGCCCCGCTCCCATGCCCCAGCTCACATCCACCTCCGCTCTGCCTCTTCCCTGAGCGCGGTGCGTGCCCACTTTTTTCCCCTGGTTCCCAGCGCTTGCGCTAAGAAACAGCTGTTTTGCAGTGGCAAGCACTGGGAGGGAGGGGGAGGAGGGGGAACATGGCGTGCGCTCGGGGGAAGAGGTGGGGCAGGGATTTGGGAAGGGGTCCAATAGGGGCAGGGAGGGGCGGAGTTGGGGCGGGGACTTTGGGGAAGGGGTTGGAATGGGGGTGGGGCAGGGGTGGAGTCAGGGCAGGGCTGGGGTGGGGGGGGCATGAGCACCCACCGGCGCCAGGAAAAGTTGGCACCCTATGCCCAGAGGAGATAGTCCTGGGCTTGTTACACTGTGGTCACCCAGTTTAAGACAGGGATTTTAAAATAACTGCAGCCCTTACTTTGGAGGCCTGGTTGCCTTTGTCTGAGGGTATGTGGAAAGTCAAAATGCAACTTTTAGCAGATAAGTGAGATTGGGGCCTACCATGCTTGACTGTGTCCTGGTCATATACTACCCTAAATGCACACTGCAAGTCAGGTGCAACACCAGTGGGTCTCTTAGGTTGTACATCTCAAAGAATTTGGCCCAATATAAGATGGAGAACTTTTGTCTATTTGTACTGGTGTATTCATGACTAATTTAGATTAACAAAGGAAGGTTTGGCTTGGTTTGAACCACAATTTTTATGCTCATCTAAACTGTTATTAATTGCCTTGGTCTGGAAATCTCACACAACCAGATTTTTTTAATGGTCATATAGTAAGAACAGTCTTGCTTTGGGTATGTGGTCTATTGAAGACTGATGTAATAATAAATCATCACCACAATAATCAATTTATAACATAATAGCACCTGGAAGCATTAGTCAGACCTGAGCTTCTTTGTGGTAGGTGCTGTACAAACATATAGAAAATGACAGTTCTTGCATCCAAAGTCCATACAACGTAAATATAAATTAATGTTTCAATAGTTTAAAACATGTTTTTCAAATAATAAAAGAGATTTGAATTCTTGGTTAATCACTACTTCACACACCCATACTCTATATATGAGAATTAACACAGTATAACCACGGACCTTTGTTTTTATTATTTTGTTTAAAATTTCCCAGGAATTTATCAGTGTTTATAACAAAATTTTGAAAAAAGGATGAAAACCGGTAAAAAATTAACTTCACAATATTCTGCATAAAATATTGGGGTTAAGACTGGGGACATGAGAATAGAAACAAAGCAACAAATGGAGAAAAGTAAGAATATTAAAAGTAAAAGCAGTTTAATGCTATGGTTTATTTCATGAACTGTACATTAACAGTATATATATATATATATATATATATATGTGTGTGTGTGCACTTACATGCGTGTGTTTCTTTCACAGTGTGGCCTTAGTTTAACAGACAGGGCTTTCCATTTACACTTAGATTAACATAAGCACATCTATGTAATGTAACATATAGAATTTTCTTAACGTAATCAGTATTTTCATGTACTAGAGTGGTCTAAATTTTATGTGAAAAATCAGTAAAAAACAAATAGCAGCTTTTGTAAATTCCAAGAATTTTTCAGTAAAAATGTAAAAGCTGAAAATGGATGGCTTTAAGTATTGCTTAGAAAAATTCATGCTTTCCCAAACTGCCTCCAATTTGATTTGCATGTGCTACAGAAGTAATTTGCAGCAGCCGGAAAAAATCAGAACATATAATGTGCCTTGGTGTATTGTTCTACAGCAATCAATCATTTGACTGATGAAAGATTAAGACCACAATATAACAGCCAAAACAAACAATAATTGTTTTTTAAAAACCTATCTGGCTATAGTAACTGATTTACAAAGGAAAAACAATTAATGAGCCTTTTCAGTAATATGAAAATCAGCCACCAGAAAGATCAAAAACACAATTTAAAGAGACAGAAATAGAACTGACTTTATGATGAGGGTATGACGCTGGCAGACCAGATGCCACCTCTTGCCCAGTCCGCAGGCATTAGCTAAGAACTGACAAACTCGTAGCTGGAGACTAGACTTGTTCACCTGTATGTTAGTTTTGTGCAAAACAGGTCCTAGTCTCACAAGACTGTATTTAGTGTTTAGACGCTATGAAATGCTTGTTAGTTGCTGCAGACATTAATGTCACTGGTAATGTCTATATTCCAGGCTATAAGAAACTATGTATGTTTTGCTTAATAACTTTGAAAATGTTCACTCTGAACTTGTGAACCCAGGCACGGGAATCATCGCCCCTGGCCCACCCAGGAGAACTGTCAAAATTTAAGTGGGCCATTATAAGACAAAAGCTTTGTTAATTGCCCCATGTGCCCACGGAGAAGTATGTGCAGAACGCCTCATTCCATCGCTCTGAATGCCGGAAGAAGGAAATAAAAATAGTTGATGTGAAGATTTTTCATCTCTTTGCTGTTTGAACTCTCACAAGGCCAGAGACACCAAACTGAAGCCAGAGATCCCCAGTGGCTGCCTCCTGCATCTGCCCTGAAGGACTCTTCAAATTAACAGATCACTATTGGAGAGTCTAAGGGGACAGTCTGTAACTCCATGGTAAAAACTGTTATAGTGATCCAAAAGTTCACATTTGTTACTGGTGTGGTAAAATCTAATTATAGAACATATCACCATTTTGAGGTATCTGCTCTGTTTTTGACAGTCTGCCCTGAGGCAGGCACTCACAGTCATGAGCTACTCCAGACAGTTTGACAGATGGATCATAGTTAGGCAACTCTTTTGGTACCTACGAAAGTACAAATGGCTAAATGACTCTGATCTCTGATTTGAAATGAATTAAACTGAAGAATCTTGGGGGAAAGGTTTAAGTTTCAAACCTGAACTCACAAGATTGATTTGCATATTGCAGAACCATTATTTGCAAGCTTTGAGACTCCTCTGTTATGACTAGGAGAGAAAAATAGCACTCTGCTTTCTGAAGAAATGTACAATGACTGTAAAATTCAAAGCTTGATTGCTCCTTTGTGTTGAAATATAGTATCAAAGAAATATCTTAGCCATGATTCAGTTTACCAGGTATGCAAATACACAGTAGCTTAGTTATCTAACTCCCCCATTGCCCCAGATCCTCCTTCCTTTTGTATTACTTTGTCAATAGAGGCCATTAAAATCACTGGAACTGAACATGCTTGTCTGAGGAGGGCTAAAGTTTACTAGGACAAGATGACATCATCACTCATGTGCCCCTTTGTGGATCAATCATTCACTTTTCAGAGAGAATTTTTAGACACTCCATTCAGAGCTGGATCTGAATGAAGGACACAGTGCCTTTAAGAAAAGACCAAAAACGCATCTTGGCAAGCAGGGTGCCTTGCACCAAAGAAAAAGTTATCTGATCATTACAATACCCAATTATGTCTGTTTCCATACAAAGAACAGATGATTCATTGCTAGATAAGCACAATAAACTACACACAAGTCAATCTGGAGCTTTCCCCTTTCCCTCCTTTTTCTGACACGTAGCTTTCTTGCAGCTGATAAGATATTACAGGCGGGAAAGAACTTACAATCTGTACAAAGAGCTATTATTTTCTCAAGACAAACAATAAGAAAGTAAGATTTTCTCATCAATCCACGAAGCAACCATCTTATAAGTGAAGCCATTGCTTTTCCCCCACACCAGCTTCACAAGAGGCCTCGTTCATCTTCACTTAGTGAGTTCACAGGATTTGGCCCTGATTTTCTTTTTTACTTCACCGTTACTGGAGTTTCACTATCTCTGAGTTAACTTGTCGGGAGGGAGCGGGGGGTTTAACCTATAATTCTAAGCATCTATCTGTTTTATAAATTCCATATTATAAATTGAGAGAGAAATTGACTCTCTTCAAATCTTCCCTCTAGGAATCCATCCTCTACCCCGACCCCTACTCCCAGACCCATTCTGAGGCTTCTCCTCTCACAAAGAAGCACCAAGCAATTACAAAGCCAAAGGTAACAAACAGCAATGAAATTGGATGGCGCTATATCTGTTAACTTTGGATGGAATTCACGTAACCCTCCCAGAGCCTCCTGCACAAAAGCCTCAGCGCTTTAGATGGGCTGCTTTAACTCTCCACAGGGAGAGGCAGTAGAAGAGCAGCCCAGCAAGTGGGCCTCTGCACAACGTGTGCAGCACATAGGGGGGACCCAAGGTGGGTCTCGAATATAGTGGCACTGACTGTGCAGTTATGTAACTCCAAGGGTGCCAGTCTTTGCCCAAAGAGGTAAGAAAGGGCAGCAACTATTACCTCCCTGAAGCTAGAACGCTGTGTTGCCACCTCTTGGGATTCATGAGTAAGGAAAGTTTGGCCCCTGCTGAAGCCAGTCTGCCAGCGATGTGAGGAGCTCCCGCCATCATTTCAACTGTCCAGGGAAAACCCACTCTGGTTCATTGACCTTCTCACAGCCTGGACAAGAACAGCCAACCGCAGCTGCTGCAGGTGCAGGCAGAGCTTTCTCTGCCCTTTCCTTCAAGATCTGAGAGGAGTTTTGGATAATGGGGTAAGGTTGTGCAGAGGGAGCAGCTGTATCATTTCTATGAGGGAGCAGCAGACCAGGGCTGCTCTGCTCCCCACGCTCCTCCTGTGAATAATAGGTCATCTCTTCTCTGCTCCTCCCACCCCCGGGCTATTTCTAACTCTGCAACACCAGACCTGGGAAGAAGGAGAGGACCCCTTGGAGCTGCCCTACCTTGGAGGGATGAAAAACCTGCATAACTTCAGGAGGAGCAAATGTGGAGCTGGAAGCCAGGACATTTATTGATTGGGGCCTGAGGATGCAGAGTTGATGCAACACTGCCAACCCCCAAAGTTCAAAATTCATGAGATTGGCCCCCCAAACCCAATATATTGTGGTTTTTGGTCTGTCTTTTGATTTTTAAACTTTCCCTACCCACTCCCAGTGTGTGTGACAATTAGTGTTCCCAACGCTCCCAGATTTATGGAGCAAGATGATTTTGGCCCCCTTTGCCGGAGCTCTCACTGGCTGCCTCATGGGGCGGAGTTTACAGCTTCTGCCCAAGACCTCAACATTCTAATTAATACATTCTGTCTCTCCCTCATAGCCCCCAGATCAATTCTGTGACACACACACACACACACACACACACACACACACCTCCACATCTGCCTGACCCCAGTCCCGTCAATCCTGCCACACATTAATTCTCCCCCAGCCCCACTGCTCCTCTCCTGCAGCTCCAGGGCTTCTTCAACCCCCTCTCCTTCTTCCCAGTATGGTGTTGCAGGGAGAAAGATATGCCGACATCAGACTAACCCACAGTTCAAAGGAAGAGAGTGAGGTGGAGGAGGCAGGGATACCCTGAACTGCTGGGCTCCTTCTCCCTCCTACTCTACCCCAAAACTCTCCTGGCTACTGAGGGGATGGGGCAGAGCTTTGTCTTTCTCCTACAGCAGCCTTGATTGTCTGCTCTTCCCCAGGAGATGGGGAATTGGGGAAGGCAAACAATTAGAGGGTTTCCCCCCCAGACAGGACTGAAATTTAAGAGAGGGCTCAAGCTTCTGGCACCCAGATTAGCTGCAGCCCAAGCCAAAATAGCCTTCCTGGCAAAGAAATTTAGAGAGTTGGCAATGCTGTTAAAGTAGAGGCTGGAGCACAAAATTAGAAGAAGAGCAGCCCAGCAAGTTAGACACACTAAGAATAAGAATAATGATTAATGATGATGTAAGGGTAAGGTGGCCAGAATCGTATTTGTCACTATGCATTGGCAACACTATTTGTCATGGACAATCTGCAGGTTGGGTAGGGGGAGTTAAAAAATCAGAAGACCGCTCAAAACAGCATTATTTTAAGCTCTCATGATTTTGGACCAATCTCATGAATGTTTTGGGTCTGACTTATGATTTTTGCATTAATTATGGGGCAACACCTAATTAATCA
This sequence comes from Chrysemys picta bellii, assembly GCF_011386835.1. NCBI lineage: Eukaryota > Metazoa > Chordata > Testudines > Emydidae > Chrysemys > Chrysemys picta. The sequence continues at coordinate 105,319,263 of NC_088792.1, forward strand.
CATGGATAACTTCACCCTTACAGTATGTCTATACGGCACACTCCTTGCAGCACCATGTAGAGCAGGGGTTCCCGAACTTGGTTCGCGGCTTGTTCAGGGTAAACCCAGGGCAGGCTGCGAGACGCTTTGTTTACTTGAGCGTCCACAAGTACGGCTGCTCGCAGTTCCCATTGGCCAGGAACAGCGAACCGCAGCCACTGGGAGCTGCGAGCGGCCATACCTGCGGACACTCAGGTAAACAAAGCGTCTCACGGCCTGCCAGGGGCTTACCCGTGAACCAAGTTTGGGAATCCCTGGTGTAGAGTAAATGCATGACACTCCCCCCTCCCTCAATCAGGGGCGGCAGGTTTGTATAATTTTTGGTGGTGCCCAGAACAGGTCCAGGTCCCGCCCCCACACACACCTGCCTAAGGCTCTGGGAGGATGTTTAGGTGTGGGATCTGGGATGGAGTTTGGATGCTGGGTGCAGGCTCTGGGCTGGGGCAGGGAGTTGGGGTGCAGGAGGGGGTTTGGGGTGCAGGCTCTGAGAGAGAGTTTGAGTGCGGGAGGGGTGCAGGTTCTGGGAGGGAGTTTGGGTGCGGGGTCTGGGCTGGGACAGGGGTTGAGGTGCAGGAGGGGGTGTGGGGCATGAGGCTGGCCAGGGATGAGGAGTTTGGGGAGCAGCAGGCAGGCTACCCCAAGGCTGGGGGCCAGAGAGGAGAACTTCCCCCAGCCCTCGCCCTGCCGGCACAACGAGCTCCAGGGGAGGGGAGGACCCCTCCACTCCCCGGCAGGACACTCACCCAAGCCTCCCCAGGCTGCTGCTCAGGAGGTCCAGCCAAGATAAGCCCCCCCACACCTCCGAGTCGACTCAGAGTCGCCTGCCGGGGGGGGGGGGGAGGGGCTGCCATGCACCTCCTCCCTCCGCAGGCACAGCAGCCGCCTCAGCCTGCTCCCTTGTAGCCGGCAGCAGCTGGTGAGGGAGCTCAGCGCGGAGCTGCAGGAGGCAGCCGCCCGCTGCCCAGGGCAGGCAAGGATGCTCGGGGGAGGTGCGTGGGGGCAGCAGGCGGGGCCAGCGGATGCTCCGGGGGAGGCGTGCGGGGATAGCAGGCGGGGCCAGGGGAGAGACCCGGCCCCGAACATTGGTGGAGCTGGGTCCCCCCGGCCCTGAATTTGCTGGAGCCCAGGCACCACGGGCCCATATAACTAGCCGCCCCTGCCCCCAGCAGTATAGATGACGAGTCTGCTTACGTGAACCCTGTGGGTATGTACCCAACATGGCTGGAGCATTTCCCTGCTGCAGGGAATGACTCCAGCAGTGGGGAAAGGCTCTCCCTGCTGCTGATCCTTTCCCCACTGACTCTCCCCTGCCAGAGCCTTTCACTGACATATGTAGCTCCACACCACAGTGTGGACACAGCCTGCTTTTCACTGCGACATGTAGCTACACATACCCTACATGCTGCTGCAAGACGTGTGCAGTGTAGATGTAGCCTTAATGATATGGAGGTGGGAGGAAATTTTGTTGAAACATATTGGGTGTAATTTTGTGATCGCCCTGAGGGAGGTACAACAAAACACTTGCTGTCTAGGGAGAGGAGAGATAAGGTGGCGGTAACCATCTTTGTGCCTTTCTGATTCTGGGCTGCTGCAGGGGCTGAAACAGTGCCTAAGCTACAACCACCCAACCCAAACTGTCCATGGTCCTCTACAGCCCTACTGGCATTCCCCCTCCAGCCACTAGTCCCTATACCGGACTTATGGAGTGGGCTTTGTAAAATAGCCTGTGGCAATCTAATTCAGTTCCTGCTTGAGGGAACTCCTCCCTAGCCAGATCCATGGTTCTTTTATGCTGCTGGATCCCAAGAGGGAGAATCCTCTAATTTTTTTCCCCCCAGAAATGAAAACAATGAAATTCTAGGGAACGCCTCATTAGGGATTAAACCTCTTCAAAGCTGACAGCGGCTGTATTATTTGTACATTTTCTGACATTCCTGTAATTATAACAAAATGCCTTTGAACTAATGCTGAACAAATGGGATATTATTCATGCAACTGTCCATTTGTGACGTTTATACCTTTTCAAGAACGCATGTATGTACACACACAGACACACACACACCAACTAATCCTGCATTCTTTACATACCCAAATCTCCCATTAACTCCTAATGAGAGTTTTGCAACTGCAAGGAACACAGAGGCTGGGCCTCTTGGTGAAAGAAAGGAAGAAAGAAATCTCCATTTCATTAGAAAAATGCCACTAGCACCAAGCAGATACTTCATAAAATAAAATTATTGTCTATATTTAAAGTGAGGAGCAAGAAGCATTTGCTTATATTAAATAGGTGGATTATATGTGCATTTGTTAGAGAGACAGATTTATTAAGGTGGAGTAACAAGACATTGTTAAACATTAACCAGCTGAAATCAATGGAGGGATCAAACCCTCTCATGGGGAAACCTTGGGAGAGGCCCTAGAAGGAAGCAAATCTTGAGCTTTTCCCAAATTGTTTCATGGAAGAAGGAAGGTAGAACTTGTGGATCCCTGGGATCCAGGCAGATCTCAAGGTCATTTATGCAAAAGGGCCCGTGCTTTTACTCTCCTGCTCTGCTGCAAACTGATTACTTTGCAACTCTACTGACAGATGCCCCAATAACTACCCTCCCTCAAGTGTGATTCTCTATGCCGACAGAGCACTTTGAATAAATGAATGAAGCCTCTTTAATTCACATTTTGAGTATATTTACTGCTTGTGTACAGAAAGGGAAAAAAGTCTCTCTCTTTCATTCCCCTCCCTACTACATTTCCTGCCTTTTCCCCACATGAGGATCTCTGGACCCACGGAGGGTCCTCTGTATGGTGGAGAGGAGAGAGGGGGAAACCAGTGTCAGAGGCAGCTGACTCCCCCTCCTTTGCATGTGGAAGCAGAGGAACGAGCCCCCTCAGTGTGTGTGTGAATGATTAGGCTGAATCACAGACTTGAAATACAAGACCATAAAGCAACTGTAAAAAAAATGGCAGCTCTTCTGAATTTCAGTAAAGAATTCATGCAGAGAAAGCTTTCATGCCTCAGTGAGCTCAGGGTCACTTCCTCATTTGCAGGCTAAATTCCATAGGCATCTATCAACTCACTCATTCACACACACATGCTCCTAACAGAGCTTGCACAGACAGTCTTATTCTGGAACCTGCCTGAATAGCATAGCTAATAAAGGCACATATCTATACAAGTCCAAATAAAAATTAAGTCTCATGCTGAACACACAGAGAAAACAAGTTAGAGTATATAGACATTTAGCACGGGGGGAATTCCAAAATTATTAATTCCTAGCTCTTCAGCACTAGTCAAAAATGCTGTGTTTTAAATGGCAAGACAATAAATAGGCCACATAACATATTACTCACCTCTGCAGGAAATGCCTTGGCTGTCAATGGCTTGTTTGCAGATACTACAGTCTTTGGGTTTTTTAAAGGTCTTGTTTTTGAAAGTGTGAGAACTTGAAGCGAGGTTTTCAGGCTGGAATAGAGGAGAAAATGTCAGAGCTCTTGTCAACTTTTGAATGTTACGCTTTAAATGTAACAAAACAAATGAAATTTATAAATAGCCAAAACAACCGCCACTTATTACATTATTCAACAGTACTCACTCAATCTCCCCAAATGCTGCATTACTGATATTGCATGGTGTAATATTTTGAATAATGACTGTAGAATTCTTTATTACACTAAAGAATTAGGGGCCACTAAAAGGTAATTTAAGTGAGATTAAGCATGTGTCTACTAACCTAATGCTTTCTCTACCCAAGACAGTTCCACTTAACTTAAATTGGTTTTAAGTCGATTTATGTAATGTAAGTAATGCCATATTGGCTATTTAACTCATCGGTGCCAAAAGATGTTTGGACATTCTTATTTCAATAGCTAAATTGAAGTATGTTTGGTTTAATCAAAACAAAAGTGTCTACACTGTCTTTTGTATCAGTTTAACTATATCAATTTAAAATCACACTTAAGTTAAATGAGTGTAACTTTCTTGTGTAGGCAAGCCCTTAATGTTTTTCCTTGGATTGGTCCCACAATTACTGAAATAATTTATTTAAACAAATAAACAAACACATAAATAATCAGGGACGGGAAAAGAGTAGACAACTCCATGAAGTTCACTGGGAACTTCAATATGCAGAGTGGGAAGTGCATAGATAATTCAATAGTGAAGGCTATTGAAACCCCAAGCCACAAAGAGAGAGAGACAACTACCAGTTCCTCTCCAAAAGCCTAACATTCAAATCCATTAGCAAACTTTTAGGAAGCATCTCTTAATTATCTTAAACCCCTTTTAAAATTTAATAATGGAAAATTATTTCTGTCCCTTCTTCTGCAATACTGGATAGTTTCACAAACCAAGAAAGACCGCACCACGAACTAGCAGGTAAAAATTCTGCCCCTCTCTCATCACTAGACAAAGCATGTCTACTGCAGAAAGGCAAAGCAGCAATAATGCCATGTTGGCTGCAAAATAGCATGGTTGATGGCTGAAGTCCTACTTAGAAATGGGAAACAAAATTTGGTATGTATTTAAAAAAGGAACAATGCCTTGGACAATGAAAATCTCAATAGAGTTTCTATAAGCCCCATATTTACCTCCCCCTTCATGCACACACAAATCACTCTCCTTAGCTATTAGAGTACAGTGGACATGTTTACTTTTGAGCAATTGCACTGCACTACTGCTGTCTAGAATCCCTAGTTGGAAACTTGTCCCTCCATAACAGATAACCTAACGTGTAAGTATAGCTAGGAGCTCATAAGAACAATTTACATACCCCTGAAGGGTGCAAACTTTCAAATGTGAGAGACAGCATGTTGGAATGGACAAGATTTGGGTTCTGTTTATGGCTCTGAAATGGTTTTTTCATTGTGTGACTTTGCACCTTGTTTTCCCCATCTGTAAAATGGGGATCATGATATTTACCTGTCTGTGTGAAGTGCTGTGGGATCTAGAGATGAAAAGTGCCAAGTCCTAATATTATTATACATATCCAGAAGGAATTATTTGAAGTGAAGAAATAAAATTTAGGCTGAACTTCAGGAAAAACCATCTGATAGTGAGATGTATTAAACTGTGGAATACTCTTCCTAGGGAAATGGTGGAAGATCCTATTCCTTTGGAATATTTAACACTAGATAAAACAGTCGTGAATAAAGTTGTATTGCATTATTATTACGCCTTATTAATTATTCAGACTGATTGCTAAGTGTATTCCTATAAAAGCTGGAGTCACAAAACTTCCTATATGTTTGAGGTATTTCTAATCATCTTGTATATGTTTGCTTAGTGCTACTTTACCTTTAGCTGAAAATCATGACCATAGTTACGATGCATATTAAAGATGAATTGTAAAGAACATAAGTGCATTTGTGCCCTTTCCCATTCAGATACAGGAACTGGCACAAATGATAAACAATACACCAAGTTTCTGCTCAAAGATCTTTTTCCTGCATCCTTTTTTAATATCAGAAATATGGAGGGAGCTTTTCAAAAGGCCTAAGGAGTATAACTCCCAGTTGCATCACTGTAACTTCACTGATGTCAGTGGCGTTACCTCTAATTCACACTGCGGTTAGTGAGGGAGCATTGGGGCCATTGAATTTTAGAGCTGATGACATTCTATGTTGCGCATCACCATCGTGTCTAAGCAACTTCCACATAAAATCACCATAGCAAAAACAAAATTCCAAGTGGACTTTGTGGAGTCTCCCTTTTCCAGGTAAGAATTCTGGTGGTATTATTGAGTTTGTGTTTTTTAGATTTTATTAATTTTCTCTTTTTTTGTGGTTGGTTGGTTGGTGTTTACAGGTAGAAGGTGTTCTTAGCGTGTCAATGTCATTCCTATGGTCGAAAGGCCTTCTTGAAGAGGACATTTTTGTAAGATTTCCTAAAGACAGTCAGGCTGTGGATTTGCCGGATCTTCCCTGGAAGTTTGCTCCACAGCCAGATCCCCTCCACCAAGAATGTTTTATCCCCACCTCTCATGCGCTTTACTCTGGGCGTGGTGATCTGCATTGTCCAGAGGAGTACAGATGTTGCTGTTGTTTGCAGAGCAAAATTCAGTCTTTAACATGGCTAGGGTTTGATCCATTAACTAACCAATTAATCATTATATTTTATTTGTCATGTAAAAATCTTTTTTTGTGTGTGTGGCAGGGGATTTTTGAGGATAGTTTTTGGTCAGTATTATCCATCAAGTAATGGAAGGGCACACACTTTTTTTTTTCATTTGTTTGTTTTGCTGATCAATTTTATATCTATTCTACAGTTAGCTCTCCAAGGAATTCTTGTAACAATTAATTTAGCAGCTGGAATAATAACATTTGCCCATGCATTATCAGTACATAACACTTCCATTGTGAAATGCGAAGGAGCCTGGATCAGGCTTCCTTTGTTATCACCTGGAATGGCTTTCTCAGTTCTCAAATAGGGATGGTGCCAAGAGGAAAACACGGGGAGGCAGCAACAATACTCCCACTTTCATAAGGTTCAGGGCTGGAATCTAAATTGCATTTAATTGTTAAGAGCCAAAATTGGAAGAGAGAGTGCAGCACCACAGGTTACAGACTGATTACCAGCCTGAGGGACAGGCTGTAATTAGTGCTGGTCTTGATTGCTGGCACTATGCAATTTCTCTTTTTCAAAAAGCAAGCTCTCTCTCTCTCTGTCTCTCTCTCTCTCTTTTTTCTCTGTTTAAACCACACAAGGAAATAGTCTGGGCGATGAATCCAACAGAGCCACAATGGAGTTATTCTAGATTTGCACCAGAATAACTGAGAGCAGAATCTGGGCCTCAGTGTGGAAATTCAGAAGTGGATCCTCAGCTATGCTGACTTCAAATATTTCTCACAGCTCACCATCCTTACTATGTAGTGACAGCACAAACAGCTATACTGTCTTCCACATGCCATCAGATGTAAATTTACATCAGTGTTCAAACAACAGCCCAGTGGATTTTGGGGACATATGAAACTATCATGGGAGGAAGAATTTAATCCGAAAAATGTGAACAATAATTGGGAATAATTTAAGAACACCTTACAGACCCCCCGCCCCCAAAAGCCACAATCCCACAACTGAGAAGAAGGCTGTGCTGGTTACAATAACAACCTACTTTAGAGCGGAAGTAAAGGCAGCTATGAAAAAAATATATATAACAGATGGAAGAAAGGGGAAGTTGATAGTGATGAATATAAATCAGAAGTGAGAAACTGTTGAAAACCGATAAAGGAAACGAAGAGACACAAGGAGAAATCTGTGGCGCACAGAGTTAAAGACAATAAGGAGTTTTTAAAATATACTAGGAACAAAAATAATCCTGATCCATTACTAGATGCAAATGGTAAAACTATCAATAATAACGTAGAAAAGGCAGAAGAGTTCAATACATCTTTCTGTTCTGTATTTGGGGAAAAATAGATAATAGTCTCATCAGATGGTGATAACACTCTTTCCATTCCACTAATATCTCTGGAGGATGTTAAACAGAAACTATTAAAATCAGACATGTGAAAAATCTACATGCCCAGAAAACTTGCATCCAAGGCTTTAAAAAGAGCTGGCTGAAGAGCTCACTGGACCATTAATGTCGATGTTCAGTAAAATGAAAGAATTTCAGAAGACTGGGAAAAAAGCTAATGTGCCAATTTTTTTAAAATGGAAAGATCAGGATAATTATAGGCCAGTCCTAAGAATATAATAATGGCCATCCTGGGTCTTACCAAAGGTTCATCTAGCCACTAGTGTCTCTCTGACCATGGCCAGTGCCACATATTTATGGCAGTTGGAGGTTTAGGGACAACCAGAGCATGGGGTTGTGTCCTTGACTTTGGCTAATAGCCATTGATAGACCTATACTCCATGAACTTATTTAAGTTTTTTTTTAACCCAGTTTACTTTTAGCCTTTACTGCGTCTCCTGGCAATGAGTTCCAGAGGTTGACTGTGCATTGTGTGAAGAAGTACATCATTTGGTTTGTTTTAAACCTGCTGCCTATTCATTTCTGTGGGTGACCCCTACTTCTTGTGTTATGTGAAGGGGTAAGTAATTCTTCCTTATGCCATTCACAATTCTATAAACCTCTGTCATATACTCCCTTAGTCATCTCTTTTCTAATCTGAACAGACCAGTCTTTTTAAATCTCGTCTCATAAAGAAGCTGTACCATACCTCTAATCATTTTTGTTGCCCCTCTCTGCACCTTTTCCAATTCTGATATATATATCAGTCTTGGGCAAAATAATGGAATGGCTGAGATGGGACTAGATTAATAAAGAATTAAAGGAAGGTAATGTAATTAATGCAAATCAATCTCGTCAAACTAACTTGATTTTTTAAAATGAGATGACAAGTTTGGTAAGGTAATCATGTTGATATAACATACCTCGACTTTTCTAAGGCATTTGACTTGGTACTAAACAACATTTTGATTAAAAAACTAGCACAAGATCAAATTAACATGGCATATATTAAATGAATTAAAAACTGGCTAACTAATAGGTCTCAAAATGTAATTGTAAATGGGGAATTGTCACTGAGTGGGTGTGTTTCCAATGGCTTCCCCCCATAGGGAATGGTTCCTGGCCCTATGCTACGTAAGATTTTTATCAATGACCTGGAAGAAAACATAAAATAATAACGGATAACGTTTGCAAATGACATAAACAATGGGGGAGTGGTAAATAATGAAGAAGACAGGTCACTGATTCAGAGCAATCTGGATCACTTGATAAACTGTGCATAAGCAAACAATATGTAAAGGTATACATTTAGGAGCAAAGAATGTAGACTATACTTACAGGATGGGAGACTCTATTCTGGGAAGCAAGAATCTGAAAAAGATTTTGGATTGGGGATGGATAAGTGAACATGAGCTTCTGATGTGATGCCATGGCCAAAAGAGCTAATGTGATCCTGGGATGTATAACCAGAGTAGGAGTAGAGAGGTTATTTCACCTCTATGTTTGGAACTGGTGCAAGCACTGTTGAAATATTGTGTCCAGTTTTGGTGCCCACAATTCAAGAAGGATGCTCATAAATTGAAAAGGGTTCAGAGAAGAGCTATAAGAATGATTAATGGAATAGAAAACATGCTTTATAGTAATAGCATGAAGGAGCTCAATCTATTTAGCTTAACAGATGGCTAAGGGGTGACTTGATTACAGTCTATAAGATTGTACACGAGGAACAAATATTTAATAATGGGCTCTTCAATCTAGAAGAGAAAAGTATAACACAATCCAATGGCTGGAAGATGAAGCTAGGAAAATTCAGACAGGGAATAAGGCGTACATTTTTTAACAGTGAGGGTCATTAACCATTGGAACACTTTACCGAGGGTCATGGTGGATTCTCCCATCACTGGTATTTTTTAATCAAGACTGGCTGTTTTTCTAAAAGATCTGCTCTAGGAATTATGTTGTAGAAGTTCTCTGGCCTGGGTGATCAGACTAGATGTTCAAAATGGGTACTTCTGGCCTTGGAGTCTACGAATCTCAATCTTAAGAGGATCTTTGTAGTTTATAGCTCTATCCAAGTACAAGAAACACTCTCTAATTTCAGTTAAGATGAGAAGAGAGGACCAAACCAGTCAGGGTATCTGACTTGGTTGACAGCAGCACTGACACAACATTTCAACCTTGGCAGAGGTTTAAACTGGATGATTACAATTACATCTACGGACAATTACATCACCTAGACAGGGAGTAACAGTGATTATTTACTAAAGGACAGAACCAAACAGCTTGTGTACATTTTAATTGTAACCATATGTTCCCACTATCAAACTACAACAGTGATATAGCATGCATTTTTTGAAGGATACAATGGGCTTTAGATCTTTGCATCAAGGATTCAAGTAAACACTTTCAAAAAATTCAGTACAGATAATTATCTTCTTGAAGACAAAATCCTAAAAATGTCTAACATTTCAAAATTTTAGTTATACGTATGTATACACACACACACACGCAGTAATCTAGCTTGAATATAACTAAGTCATATGTTACTTCTAAATTGATTATTTTTCCCCACTGTACCCCAATAATGTAAATCTGATGCTATATTACTCTATAGTATTCCTAGGAAGATGTAAAGAAAATGCATCCATGTGTGTTTATAGAATCAACATTTTGTATCAAACTACTAAATGCTTTTTATTTTTTCCTCTTTTGGGATAAGGAATATCCAAGTGCTACCCCCAGAAACAATCCACTGGAAAGCTCCCAGTTAATAGAAAACTATAAGCAGGGGGTCTATAGTGCCATAAGCATTCTGCACTTCAAACCATTCAGACCTATATTGAATTATACATGCACAGTAAAAACCTCTTAGCACAGCAATAGAACCATATCAACCCAAGATACTTTTTTGCTCACTACTTGCCTAAAGTCAGGCAAATATAATCCCTCTCCTTGTTTTCTTTAAAGAACTTACCGACCAATGCTGCAATTTCCTGTGGTTCTGCCTGTTCATTCTTGTACTGTCCAAGGTAGTTCTAAATCCACTATCCAATGCAAGAATTTTTCTTTTTCTTTTTTAATACTGGGAAAAAAGGGAGCTAAGAGCAATGGGTTTCTCAAGTTGCTGCTCCCACGCTGCACGCACGCACGTACACACTCTGCTGCTGCAGCAGCAACCCTTCAGGTGGGAGAGACTGAAAATCTTGGTAATTATGGCTCCAGAAGCACAGACCCCCTTTCAAGTTATTTTTTTATGGGCTAAGGAAATGCCCTACTTTGACCTCTTCTTATGGGCAGCCCAAAAGAAAAGTTCAATTAAGTGATGACTGAAAGAGTTCTTTATGATGAGGCTGGGCTCCTGGTTACAAAACCTTTGCAGAGCCCAGCCACATATCTATTTCTGTGGATAGCAACCAAATAAATCAAATAGCTAAGGGGAAAAAAGTAGTCAAGGGAAATGCAAGAGAATATATTCCCACCACCACCGCCTCGCCTGATATGAACTATTCATGCTTGCTTTTGACACTTTCCTTCCATTTCCCACCCCAGTATCTATTATTTAAATTCTGTGCCATAAAGTTCCATATACCAGCCAGTTACTTACAGCCACAGCAAAACAATCAAGGGAGAAGAAAATCCCATCGAGGTGCTTTTTGCTCTATCCGAGTGGAATTTCCAAATGTTGGTATAGCCATGACTGAAAATTACTCCGCCAAACCCAAAGCATAAGAGTTGCTTTTATTCCTGCCTTGAACTACTTCAGGTAGTTTCCTCCAATCATAAACAATATTTTCAACATTTTGCTTTCTAAATCAGCACACCATCTTCGTGTCAGGTTTCATTATCAGAAAACTGTTTAACATTGCCCTCTGTACAGAGGCCAAGTAATGGAATATTATCTATCTATAATCTAAAATAGCTTTTAGAACAGCAGCTGGTTTGATTGGCATTTTTAATAGCTGGATGAAGTGACTGTACCAAGATTCTTACTCAAAAATACCCCTTCACAACAAAATAGAGTGAATAAACTAGGAAGCATTTTCCAAAAACAGCAAACACACCAAAAATGCCTACAAGCATGTAGTTCTTGTATGATAATTTTAATGTGACTAATCTGCTAGAAAATGTGCTACTGACTCATACATTTGAAACTATATATAGTATTTGATCTCATTGACTTCCTTTTTAACGTCACGTGGTGCGAGGCATGTCCAAGTATATACATATATAAGTTAAATATATAAAGCTGAGTAAATCTCACTGTATGACAGAAGTTGCTCCTGCTATAATAGCAGTCAGCATGGAAATCCAGAGGATTTTATGTGTACTTAAGTCAAGCTAGTCCCTTTCTTAGTGTCATTGATTATTCCCATAGCTACCAGTATGGAACATATAACAGTGAAATAAATATAAATTGTGATGTAACTGGCTGATAACTTATCATCGCTGCCTACTATTACAAATTAACTTTGGAAAGATGGATGGTAATAATAATACTTAGCACTTAATATCCATAAACCATAAAGAACTTTACAATGGCAGCGAGGTGATCTGAGATGGGGAAAAGACTTGGCTGAAAGTCACACTGCATGTCAATGCCTGAGCTGGGAACAGAACCCAGCTCAACTGGCTCCCAGTCAGCGGCCAGGATATCGTGGCTCCTCCACTGTGATGCCTGTGACTCAGGCTGGGACATGTGTTATATTTGGAGCTGCTCCGCCAGGTGAGCCAAAGGGAAATCACCATCCCACTGAAACAACAGCAGGTGTGCTTAGCCTTTATGCGTGTAAGCTACTCATTGTAAGCAGGGCTGTCAATTAATCACATGATTAACTCAAAAAAATTAATTGTGATTAATCGCACGGTTAAACAATAGAATACCAATTGAAATTTATTAAATATAGTCAGATATTTTTCTACATTTTCAAATATATTGATTTCTATTACAATACAGAATACAAAGTGTACAGTGATCACTTTATATTATTTTTTATTACAAATGTTTGCACTGTAAAAATGATAAACAAAATAAATTGTATTTTTCAGTTCACTCATACAAGTATTGTAGTGCAATCTCTTTATCATGAAAGTGCAACTTACAAATGTAGATTTTTTTTTCTTACATAACTGCTCTCAAAAACAAAACAATGTAAAACTTTAGAACCTACAAGTCCACTCAGTCCGACTTCTTGTTTAGCCAATTGCTAAGACAAACAAGTTTGTTTACATTTACAGGAGATGCTGCTGCCTGCTTCTTATGTACGTCACCTGAAAGTGAAAACAGGCATTCACATGGCACTTTTATAGCCAGTGTTGCAACGTATTTATGTGCCAGATATGCTAAACATTCGTATGCTCCTTCATGCTTCAGCCACCATTCCAGAGGATATGCTTCCATGCTGATGATGCTCGTTAAAAAATAACACGTTAATTAAATTTGTGACCAAACTCCTTGGGGAAGAACTGTATGTCTTTGGCTCTGTTTTAAATGCATTCTGCCATAAATTTTGTGTTATAGCAGTCTCGGATGATGACCCAGTACACGTTTGTTTTAAGAACACTTACACAGCATATTTGACCAAATGCAAAGAAGATACCAATGTGAGATTTCTAAAAATAGCTACAGCACTTGACCCAAGGTTTAAGAATCTGAAGTGCCTTCCAAAATCTGAGAGGGACGAGGTTTGGAGCATGCTTTCAGAAGTCTTAAAAGAGCAACACTCCGATGCAGAAACTACAGAACCCAAACCACCAAAACAGAAAATCAACCATCTGCTGGTGGCATCCTACTCAGATGATGAATATGAACATGCATCGGTCCACTCTGCTTTGGATCATTATCGAGCAGAACCCGTCATCAGCATGGACGCATGTTCTATGGAATGGTGGTTGAAGATGAAGGGACATATGAATCTTTAACGCATCTGGCACGTAAATATTTTGCAACGCTGGCTACAACAGTGTCATGCAAACGCCTGTTCTCACTTTCAGGTGACATTGTAAACAAGAAGTGGGCAGCATTATCTCCTGTAAATTGTAACCAAACTTGTTTGTTTGTCTGATTGGCTGAAGTAGGACTGAGTGGACTTGTAGGCTCTAAAGTTTTACATTGTTTTATTTTTCAATGAAATTATTTTTGGTACATAATTCTACATTTGTAAGTTCAACTTTCATGATAAAGAGATTGAACTACAGTGCTTGTATGAGGTGAATTGAAAAATACTATTTTTTTTACAGTGCAAATATTTGTAATAAGAAATAAATATAAAGTGAGCACTATATACTCTGTATTCTGTATTGTAATTGAAATCAATATATTTGAAAATGTAGAAAACATCCAAAAATATTTAAATAAATGGTATTCCATTATTGTTTAACAACGCAATTAATCGCGATTAATTCTTTTAATCGCTTGACAGCCCTATTTGTAAGATATTTTAAGATGGAGCCATACTACTGGGTGATATCAACAGGCCAAAGGAGGAAAAGAAAAGGAAAACCAAAGGCAAGTATGTCCAAGCTATTGTTTAAACAGCATGAGAAAACATCTTAATTTTTTAAAAAATAATAGAGGATCAGCATTCTTTATTATTATTATTATTATTAATTATTTCAATGACACCTCAGAGCCCTAGTCAAGGACTAAGACCCCACTATGCTGGGTGCTACACAAAACACAGAACAAAAAGTCTCTGCCAGAAAGAGCTTACAATCTAAGTAGAAAAGACAGTGGCCAAACTAGGAACAGAACCCAGGTCACCTGACTTCCAGTCCAATACCCTATTCATGAAAATACATTACCTCCCCATTGAAGTGCCTCAGAGTTATGGTTGACACTGAGCTTTTCAATTATACTAGGGATTAAATCCCTTTGTTGATCATGAAAACCAATCTGTACCCTCACCAAACTACTCTAAGTGCACATCTGGAATGTTCTGGAAACTTACAAATAAGTCTACTTAACAGTTTAGGAGTTGGCCATACTGAGTCAGACTAATGGTCCATCTAGCCCACTATCCTATCCTCCGATAGTGACCAAAGCCAGATTCTTCAGAGGGAATGAACAGAAGAGGTCAACTTATCAAGTGATTCATCCCCTGTCATCCAGTTCCAGCATCTGGCAGTCAGAGGTTTAGGGACACCCAGAGCATGGGGTTGCATCCCTGACCATCTTGGCTAATAGTCAATAATGGACCTATCCTCCATGAACTTATAAGAATGGCCATACTGGGTCAGACCAAAGGTCCATCCAGCCCAGTATCCTGACTACTGACAGTGACCAATGCCAGGTGTCCCAGAGGGAGTGAACCTAACAGGTAATGATCAAGTGATCTCTCTCCTGCTATCCATCTCCACCCTCTGACAAACAGAGGCTAGGGACACCATTCCTTACCCATCCTGGCTAATAGCCATTGACAGACTTAACCTCCATGAATTTATCTAGTGCTCTTTTAAACACTGTTACAGTCCTAGCCTTCACAACCTCCTCAGGTAAGGAGTTCCACAGGTTGACTGTGCACTGTGTGAAGAAGAACTTTCTTTTATTTGTTTTAAACCTGCTGCCCATTAATTTCATTTGGTGGCCCCTAGTTCTTATATTATGGGAACTTGTAAATAACCCCTCGATTGTCCAGTGGCCCCACTGATTGTTTGGCAGGCTGGTGCACTTAGAAGAGCAACTTGCAACAGACACAAAAACTAATTCTTTTTTGGCCTGCCTAAATTAGACTTTTACACTTGCCAGAGTTTATGCTCTTTTCTGTTTTCCAGTATCTGAAATAATGCCTTATTTTACAAGGGAGTGAAAAACTTTGATCTCCAACCAGAAAAAGCTTGGACACACAGAGTTTTAAATGTAACACATATGATAATCCAAGTTCTCCCTGGCTTCCTGGACACTGAGCCAGTTTCAAATCTTTCTTCCCATGAAAGCTGGTAGCCCTGCATATGGGTGGGTGGTGTGGCATTGTCTAAGCAGAGGCAGTGAGCAGGGTAGCCAGATTCACGCTGATTCAAGCATTCCCTGGGCAACCCCTTGTGCCCCTGTGGAAATTCAAGTTGCCCTCCCTTTGCCAAGTCATAAGGGACCATCTTCTGTACTTGAGATGAAGCTCCCCCAGGAAACAGCTGACTCAGAGGGATGTAATTTAGTCTTCCCCAAGCTAGCAAGAGTAAATATTTGCATATGTTTCACTTTTCCCTTTGTCAATATCAAATACTATTGGCTGTTCATATTTTAGGCCACAGCTTTTGTGTCATCAACCCTTCAGACTTTTATTTTATAAATCCTCATGTTTTAAAAAATACATGGGCTTGTATTAAAAAAGGCCCAGGAGAGTCATCATTATTCCAGATATTGGAAAAATCTCTCTCTCTTTCTATCTCATCGTCATCCCATTGGCAAACTGGCACTTGTTCCGTGTGAGTCAGATGCACAAGAAGTGCCTGAAAAGAGTCAAAGGATAATGTGTATAATGAAAACTCATTGTCACAAGCTTACATTTCTTTGTTTAATGAACTGGCTTTGTGCTCTCAAAGACTGAAATCCTGCACGTATAAGAAGTAAACTATTTTTTTTTAAGTTAGTGAGATCCTATGCACGCATCCAAATAACAAAATTTGGTCCTTTGAATATTAGAAAAATAAGATTGCATCTGACTACAGCTGTGTGAGTTTCATCTTTAATTTAATTTTCTACGAAAAGTATTGACATAAACATTGGAAAGCCAAAATCCACATATGCACACACGATTACACTTTAAATGGTCAGCGTTTTGATTCTTTTATTATAATCCTTCTGCATCGAGAATCCTTAATCCACCTCTTACCACTGTAGATGTATTCTCACAGCTGCATTAAAACACCAAACAGGCAAAGCATGTGCTTCTCTGGCTGTATTTAGATCCATGCATCTTTCCTCCCTCAGCCATTGATAGTCCTTAATGAAGCTGCTCATGGAAACAGCTAATGTGGGGGGACGGGGATGGCAGGGGCGGGTCAGGATCATGCAGAAACCTTCAAGCCCAACTTTCTCTTCTGTGCTCCCATGACAGTGCAGCGACTCAGGTGGCTCAATACAACAAAGTCACCAGTGGATGCCTCTTATATTAAGCCAGACACCCAGACAAGAAAAAGGAAGGTGGGAGGGGTCAGGAAGGGGGAGAACAGAGAGAAAGAAAAAGAAAATGAACTGATACAAGGAGAGCTGCAGCAGCTGTGTGCCAGAGCAATGAACAAAGTGAACAGCTGAGGGGGCCAGGGATGCACATTAGTAAACTAATCATGGAGAAATGGGAGCCTCCAACCAACAAAATGTGATTAAGGATTTTAGCAATCTCACCAGTTACTAAGCTGTTTCACAACTGGAGTCAGATTCAATCCAGCATTCCTCCTTGGGACAGATGTAGCACACTATGTTTATTACATATGAAACTAATTTTTCTGGGACAAGTTTGTGGGAGAGGTTCTGACTATTGCTATCTTGTTTCTCTGAGTACATCTTTTCACCTCACCCCCCCCTCCCCAGGATGAAATAGAGGAGAAATATAAAAAATGCATAGGCATAAAAGCTTAGTAAATAGCATTTGCTCTGTGGTCCTGTGCTCTGTACAGGAAGTGCACCCATCAGCTCTATGACTAATGAAAAGTACACATTGAAAGTTCATAAATCATGGAAATATTTGCCTTGAATCAGATGCTACCTTCTCAGTACTTTTCCTATCCAGTGAAAACCTGTGTTAAGTGACCACTCTAGAGACCATAATGGACACTTGCTTAAGAATAGAGGTGATCTAATAATGGTGGAGCAGAACTGTACTCAGTACTTCAAGGACATCTTTTAAGACAGGAGGATGCCTCATAAGGGTGGACTCTGGTAAAGGCATCAGTTTTGCCACAGCAATTTCTCTATGGTTCTCTAGATACTGGGAAGTATAAATGGATTCTAAATATTCTGGGCCAGATTCCCAGCCCCTTCATGCCCCCCTGAGCAGTGCAAAGAGAACATAACTCAGCACAGCCGGCCAATTAACACAGCTGGAGGGAATTCTCAACTAGTGTAAAGCCAGCAGAGCCAACTCCTGTGCCAGTCTCCACTGGCACAGGGAGCACTAGCAGAGAGAGGAAGCATGATGAAGTGAGGTGGCAGGGATGAAGTGCAGGGTTTGTTCCTTTACAGCAATTCGCAGCTGGCTTATAACCTCCTAGTGACTCCAGTCAGTTGTTGCAAATTAGAGCAGCTTCTAGGCTGCTTTAAATTATGTCAGGGCTAGGGCAGTTTCAAAATCATGTGACAGCCCCTGCCCCCGCGCTCCTCTCTTCCCCCTCCTCCCGTCCCTCACCCTTATGGCCGCTAAAAAGTGGGAGGGCAGAGTCTCCTGGTCCCCCTGTTCCAGCACCCCTGCCCAGAACACATTTAAATGGGGTGAAGCTCTTCTCTCCAGTGCAAGACCTATGCATAGGGTGACCAGGTGTCCAGTCGAAAAGGGATCCTGGTGGCGCTGGTCAGCACTGCTGACCAGGCAACTGACTGTCCAGTTTGCGGCGCCATGCAGCAGTACTGGCAGGCTCCCTGCTAGCTTCCATGCCGCGTGGCTGCCTGGTTGGGAAGCAGCCGGCATGTCTGGCTCCTTGCCTTAGGGGCTGCCAGGGGTGTGTGTGTTCTGCCCCCACGCTGCAGGTGCAGCTCCCATTGGCTGGGTCAGGGCAGGGGAGGAACTAGTACGACTTGCGAGTGCTCAGCAGGTGGCTATTGAGGGGTCACGTAGCGTGCACCTCTCCTGCTGCTGCCCGGCCCTCTTCTCCTCGCTCTCCTCATGTGGCTGGGCTCGAGTTGTGCTGCGTGCCCTGCTGCGAACCGTGGTCCAGCACCCAGGATTTGGAGGTATGTGTATCCCCGTCTCCGAGTGCTGGGAATGGGGCTGCACCCCCATTCCCCTCACTGTAACCCTCCCCGTCCCACCCCTGCCCCCTATCCCTCTCGCTGGATCCCTCCCCCATCCCATCCTGCCCCCCACACCTATCCATCCCAGCCCTGTACCCCTTACAGTGCTCGCCCACCCATTCTCTCCACCTCCCAGAGCTGCCACCCCCATGTCCATCAGCCCCCGCAACCCTGCACCCAATTCACCTCCATACACTGCTGCGCTCCCATTATATCCCTATACACCCGTGTCCCACACATCCTCATGCACCTGTCGCCTTCTGCCTCCCCCTGCATCCCCTCACATAGCCCCCCCACCCCTCATCTCTCCTTAACTGCCCCCTCTCATCCCCACCCTGCTCTCGTCCTTGGCCTCTTTCCCTCCCCATCCTCTTTCTTCCACACCACACCCCATCTTTTCCCATCCAACCCACCCTCCTCCCTTCCCGGCTGGGTGATTTAGGCAGCCCCTGGAAAAGTGTATGAAAAAGTGTCTCTGGGTAGGCAAGTGTGTGCATGCATTCCGTGTATGTATGTATGTATGTAAGAGACTGTTCCTTAGTGTAGGGAGGTGCGTGTATTGCCGCATGTGTGTATACCTGTGTGAATAAAATTTGCAGCCTAACACTTTGACTTTTATTTCTTTTGCTGGCTTGCGCACAAAAATAATTGATGGCATAAAATGTGTGTGTATTCATTTCATAACAAGTTTTTAAGAGAGAAGGGAACTCTAACAGAAATGTATTATTTTTTAACAAGTGAATGTTGTTGACCAGTAATTGCAGAAGAGCCAATGTATCGTACATTTCTCCCCACCTTTGTCTAGCTACATTATCAACTCTTTGTTGCAGACTCTCGCTTTTTATGTGTATGTCCAGCACCTACCACCCTGGAGCCCTGATCTTAGTTGGGGGTCTCTAGGCACTCAACAATTGTAATAATAAATAATGTGGAAGTATATGTGTTAGTGCATGCTAGATGTGTACACATGAATACATGTGTGTATCTGCATGTAGCTGTGGGAGTCAGTTGCTACAGATTTATTTATATAGTTATCTGTACAGGTGTGTATTTCTGTGGTTATACTCTATGGATTTGTATTTGGGCTTCAGGAGTGGGCCTTTAATGGACCCATTGCAGCTGTGATAATGCGTGGTCCTAATTCCACACATAAAATTACATTAACTTTAGTGAACAAAAAACATGGAGCTGGTTATGAAAAATGGGAAGAGGGGAGGGAAAGAATCATGAAAATCTTTGTGAAATTTCATTTTTTTAAAAATTACCCCTTTTGACTATTTTGTTGCCAGCTCTAGCATCCTGTAACAAATAAAACCTGAACTTAGCATAATACAGCTGTCAAAACAATAAATATGCCTGTTTGGGCCTTGCAGTGAAAATGAGCACATGAGCAAGGGTGGGGGAGAGAAAGTGACTGGGGGGGGGGGGGGGGGGAGATAGTGAGTGGGGGTGGGGCCTCAGGGAAGGGGTGGGCGGGGCAAGGGTGTTCAGTTTACTGGAATTAGAAAGTTGGCAACCCTACCTATGCATTCAGTTCTACTTTGAGGCAGTGCATAGAATTTGTGCTGGTGAACTTCAACTGTAGTGGATGTAAATCGTTCAAGGTCTTTTTGTCTTTTCTGAAAACTGTGATTTCCAATGAGTTTGGTGTTAGTTGAGTTTGTGAGGTCTGTGTAAAATAAAAATGAATGTCTGAGTATATTGGGAGGATAACAATTTTGAGGTAATATTTTCCTATTTTCTTGATGCCCCCATATCTGAATTCTTTACTGTTAAGGAGCAGGGCCTCGGGAAAAGGGTGGTGTGGGGGCGGGGGTCTCAGGGAGAAGGGGTGGCATGGGGGGGGAGGCTCAGGAGAAAAGGGTGGTGCAAGGGTGGGGCCTTGGGGGGAAGGGGCAATGCAATGGGTGGGGCCATGGTTTGGGTGCTGGTGCCCCCCCCCACTTTTAGGCAGCGTCTGTCGCTCCTGGCTCTGGGCAATTATTATTAGTTAACAGCTTGTAGAGCACCAGCTAGGTGCTGTGCAGACAAGTATGAAGTCCTCAGAGAACTTACAAGCTAGATAGTGTACAAACTAATGGCATGAAATGGGGGGAGTGCAGTGATGTAAGGCAGTGCAATTGAATAATGAAGTTGAGCATATGGTCTGTTACATTTAATAAGGTGAAATTATTTTAAAAAATCATACTTGCACATCTTTTTCGGTGAGTTAAAAGCTAGTACCTCTGTGGGTGTGGGACAGGCAGGCTAGGCTTTATAGTTTCTGGTTACAAATATAAGGCCCCATTCTCATAGAGCAGGGGTCGGCAACCTTTCAGAAGTGGTGAGCCGAGTCTTCATTTATTCACTCTAATTTAAGGTTTCACGTGCCAGTAATGCATTTTAACGTTTTTAGAAGGTCTCTTTCTATAAGTCTATAATATATAACTAAACCAGGGGTAGGCAACCTATGGCACACGTGCCGAAGGCGGCACACGAGCTGATTTTCAGTGGCACTCACACTGCCTGGGTCCTGGCCACCGGTCCGGGGGGCTCTGCATTTTAATTTAATTTTAAATGAAGCTTCTTAAACATTTTTAAAAACTTATTTACTTTACATACAACAATAGTTTAGTTATATATTATAGACTTATAGAAAGAGACCTTCTAAAAACGTTAAAATGTATTATTGGCACACGAAACCTTAAATTAGAGTGAATAAATGAAGACTCGGCACACCACTTCTGAAAGGTTGCCAACCCCTGAACTAAACTATTGTTGTATGTAAAGTAAATAAGGTTTTTAAAATATTTAAGAAACTTCATTTAAAATTAAATTAAAATGCAGAGCCCCTCAGGACCAGTGGCCAGGACCCGGGCAGCGTGAGTGCCACTGAAAATCAGCTCGCGTGCTGCCTTCGGCATGCATGCCATAGGTTGCCTACCTCTGTCATAGAGTTTAAAGCCAGAAGGAACCACTAGACCATCTAATCCAGCAATACTCAGACTGAGACTTGAGAGCTGCAAGTGGCTCTTTAATACGTCTCCTTGCAGCACATGATATTAAAACCCTGTGTGATTTAATGATTAACCAACCTAAGTTATTAACCAATCAGGATGCTTTTACTGTTATTAACCAATTGTGTTGATAAAATAATAATAGTTGGTCAGTCATTTTGCTTTGAGAATAATAAACTAAATATTTCCCCATCATACTGTTTAAATAGGAATATATAGTACTGTAGTAAATGAAACAATGAATTCACGACTGTGGCTCTTTTGGGTAATGTTGATCGCTAATTTGGTTCCTGAACCACTGAAGTCTAAATATCTCTGATCTAATCTGACCTCCCATATATCACAGACCGCCACCACCACCCAGTGTCTACACATTTAGCCCAACAAATGAAATGAGACCAAAGGAGACTAGACTCTTATGTGCCAGAGAATAGTGAGGACGACAGTGCATCAGTGCTCAAGGACCCTGCAATGGCAGGGAAATGATTAAGTGAGTTAGTGAGATATTCCCAGATAATCCCAGCAAGTGACCTGCACCCACACACTGCAGGGGAAGGTGAATAATCCCCCAGGTCTCTGCCAATCTGACCTAGGGGAACATTCCTTCCCAATCTAGGGTGACCAGACAGCAAATGTGAAAAATCAGGACGGGGTGGGGGGGGGGGGCGGGTAATAGGAGACTATATAAGAGAAAGACCCAAAAATCAGGACTCTCCCTATAAAATCGGGACATCTGGTCACCCTATCCCAATCCCACATGTCGCCATCAGTTAGACTCTGAGCGTGAGCATACATTCTGCTCCACTGAAATCAATGGCAAAGCTCTTGTAGGCTTTAGTCAAGCAGAATCAGGTACTATGTTCTTTTATGAAGGAATTATCTGTACGCTGGATGTTATACTTAGCCCCGTGTTTCTCCCTAAATTATAAATGTAAATATGATGTTTAAAAGAAAAAATGGTCATCTAACTTCAATAGTGCAAAAATTATACTGATAAATTGGAAAAATCATAAACCATCAGTATTCAATAACAGTATGAGATAGAGCTGTTTATCAGTAAAACCTGATGGAAAAAACAAACATGATAACAATATAGTGTGTTTCATGGCAGGTTATGCCGTTAGTTCATCACGTCTGGTACTCTACCTCCAATATGGGCCACCACCTGGTGCTTCAAAAGGACATAACTGAAATCTAAAATTCACCTAGCCAATTATTCAGTTTCCCCTCTTACCTGCCTGCAATCTGTTTCTGCCCTGAAGAATATTTGATTATCCTTATCTCACCTTGCATAACAGCTGCTGCTAAGAGCAGTAATCAAGACATGTGTGTTAAAATAGTCCTGTATTTCTGAGAATTTTGATTCAAAGCTATAGTAATCATTATGTAATCTAAAGTTCACAATATTAATCACTTCAATTTTAAGGGAAAATAACATGAACCTTTCCTCTTCAATGACTGAGTTAGTTCTTTTTAAATTAGCATTATTCTTTGTAAGTATAATTACTATTGAAATCATTATAGTTTCCTGGGAAGGTACAGTTTATTACCTTCATATTTTATACACTGTAAGACTCAAAAATGTGTGAAAATAAATGATAAGCTTCTAGAGCTATATTGTTATAGCAAATTGTAGAGTATGGTGCTAAAGATTCAATAGCGAACAATTGTGGGAAAGGTAGATTATCATTTTTAAAAGGTTAATATCAGGCTTCCACAACAAACTTATCTGTCTTTCAAATTAACTGAGCTTGGTTCTTCCAGCTAACCACCATAAAAATCCTGTGGTGCACATTAAATTATGTAAAAATTGCCATACTACTTCAGAGAAATGGTCCATCTATTCCAGTATGCAGAGGCTTAACAGGAAAGTGTTAAGAAAAAAATGGGGAAATAATCTTTCCACAAAAGAAGTCAGTTAGTGGGTTAGTTTATACCCTGAATCATGAGATTTTGCATTACACGTAAATTGTATCTAAGGTTCATAAGTACTTAAATCCCGGGTTTGAGAATCCTACAATTGAGAATTTAACCAACAAGTAACATTGCATTCCTTCAGCTCTAATTCTGATACTGCACCTGACTCATGTGATGGCCCATTGATTTCTCATATGACTAAGGTTTGTAGCCCCCAAGTTCCACTTTATTAGATTAGAAACATTTTACTACCTGACTTCCACACAAACCTGCTGAAATCTATTTTACTGGAGAAAAAAATCACCAAAGTCATTATAAGAGGGATGAAAGATTTTCCTTTCAACATTCACAGGTAGTTCCCATCATTAGTCTTACAGCCTCTGGGCTCAAGCCCTCCAGTCAAAATATGCAGCCAAAAAGTATACTGCATAGAAATGCCACACTTCTAGGGTATGTCTACAGTACAAAATTATGTCAACCCAAGTTACAGCAACGTACAGCCGCTGCAGTAATTAAATCGCTTTTGCATGTCCACATTACGCTCCTCGTGTGGGCCATGTGCATCCTCACCAGGAGCACTTGCACAGATTTAACTGTCAAGGTGGCCATTGTGGGATTGCTTCTGGAAGGCAACAACAGTCGATGTAAATAACACAGTGTCTACACTGACACTGTGTCGACCTACCTACATAGACGTTGACTCTATACCTCTCATGGAGGTAGAGTTATTAAGTTGGTGTAGTGGGTGAGTTATATTGGCAGGAGCAACATTTTAGTGTAGACACTTGCAGAGTTAGATCAACATAAACTGCTTTATGTCAACCTAACTCTAGTGTAGATCAGGGCCTAGCTAACAACCTCACCAAAACTGTTCACATATTCTCTGAGTCACAAACAGTAGTTAAAGGATTTTATTTTTCTTCCTGCATGACCTGAAAAGCTTCTGCAAATCTTTGGGCAATTTCAAAACTAATCAAGCCATCAAAATACTTTAAGTACATCTCCCTTGCAGAATTAGCCCAGTTTAAAAATGTTTTTTACATGCTTGTTAAAGCTTTTTATCCTCTGGGTCTGCAGGGTTAATGTTCCCTAAAGGCGGTTCTAGGAAGCTAACACCACCCTATAGGATCAAAGACCATTTTTTTCTTTAAAGATAAAAAACATTCCATTAAACAGAGCTTCATTACAAGGGTAGGAGAGACAATAAAAAATAAAGATCACTTTTGTTCTTAAGGAAATAAAAATAAAATCTTGATTTTCTTCATTTTCAGGGCCTGTGTGATCATATTTACAATCAGCCAAACAGAGCAGAGAAATCAATTAATCAGAAAGTATAATCAGACCTACATTGGGATAGTCTCAGTGAACAGAAAGAAACCTTCAAATTCTTCTGCAAAGGAAGAGAGGGAAAATAACTAAATCTGAACATATTACAGACTTTTTAACTTGTGTGTGACCAGCTGAATGAAAATGGTGAATCTAAAATTGCCATAGAAATAGGTTGTTCATTAGTATCCCTGATAAAGCAATGGTGAGGAAAATGCATGTTAGATTTTAAATTTGGTTCACAAAATATTTTAGCCCTTTTCAAAGCTCATAATCAAAGACAATACAAATCATTGGATGGCTCTTTTTCCTCATCTCTCTTGAGAGCAACAGTAGATCTTTTAAAAATCCATGGAAGTAGGGATATACTAACTGACAGTGGCAATTCTATGCCTTCATGCGATCCACAACAGAAATAGTGGAGAACAGGACTTCAGCTAAAATATCAACTTTATCAGAAATCTCAGAGGTGGGGCTGAATTGTAATCTGAAGGGGATAATGTGTTTGAAATGTTTGCTCTTTTGTATTTAGGATACACTACAGTGAACTACCGTCTATATCAGAGAGACAAGTCCTTCTTTTCTAAAGATAAATTCAGGACTGCCAATGTCTGTGACCCAAGACTTGTTCACCATGCTGCTCTCTCTGCCAGTCCATTCCCCTGTGTATGGCTGAGATTGGAAGAAATATACGTTAAAAAGATATTACACCTCAAAAGCATGGAATTCACTACATAAGCAGCTGTAGTTAAATGTGCATTCTTTGTATGGATTATGAGGCTATTAGTGATAGTGATTTGCATATGAAACTATATTGAAAAATGTGTGTGACTGGAATTTTACAACTTTAATATATGATAGGAAGTATATGTTCTTAAACTTATTTACTTCCTTGTTTCTGAAATTTTTTATTTTATGGCATATGCTAATGGAAGCAACCTTAACTAATATATTACTATATTTTTTATATTTATCTATTCCTTTACTGAATCTCACTAAACGGGTACTCAGGATTTATTCTCTATTCAAATGTTTATTTCAAGACTAACTGGGAAAACCTAGGCCATTAAAAATACTGTATTGTTTGCATTTTTTTCTACATTGAGAAAATGAAGATGTATTTGTCTCAAAAAATCTCTAATTTTATAATACACTAGCTAGAAATTGTGTATTTAGCAACTGGGTTTTCATTGTTACACCCTTGCAAATGTCACTTCAAGCCACGATCATTATAGATAAATCAGGTCAAACAAAACTATATCATTAACTACCACAAACAAATTATTTATATTCATGTCTCCTTTAGAAGGTAACTTTAGTGCCACTCCCGAATCTACAGTGTGGAGTTACCAATTCTATCCTAGAATACAATTACATTCTTCTCACTGGTCATTGGAGGATTTATGGTAATCTATTTATCTTTGTATTTTTTCCCGGATTTTCTGTGTGGTCTTTTAAAATGAACCTGTGAGAGCATGTTGATGAATAACATTTTGCTTTGCCAACAACAATTTTTTTAATGCATCACCTATTCCTTTTCCTCTCATATTATGAGATTAGCCATCCCTCCACCCTGAGGACATACACCACAAAACATTTATTAAATGGTGACATGGAGCAGGGAGCATTCATACATACATATTTGTGTTCTGCTGTTATTAACCAGGGACTGAATTCTATGCTATATAGTCCTTGCTATACAAAACACTCCCAGTGACATTGATGAGAATTTTGAACAAGCAAGGATGGTGGAGCTGGGCACCAGGTCGTGTTACGTTTCTACTGAAATCCATAAACAAACAAAATAACCAAACCAAGTGTTTATGGTTCAAAATATTGTTTGTCCAACAAAATTGCTACAACTTGCATCAATTTTTAAAATGTTCACAGGGGATCAGTATTAGCTTGGTGGCAGCAGACTTGCCATGCAACAAACAGGAAACTAAGCCTCTTATTCTGATCTCCGCGTTCCTTCCTTTTCTCAGATTAGTAGGTCTAGTATCCCTACCGTTTGAGCTCTGGCAGAATTAGTGCTATACCGCACAAGCTGTTCAGGCCCTGGCAGTGGCATCCTCATGGCAGAGCAGCGTAGCCCAAGCTGTTTCAGTGGAACATTACTATAGTGAAGCATGAGCAAGGCTGAGTGCTGGTCATGCGAGAATTCAGCCTCTGCCTTTAAGCTGCAGAGGGCTCTCATACTAAATTTAATGCACTAGATAATGTTCAGCTGAAGTATATGATCTAATGCTTTCTCTGTACTCCCAGGGGATTAGATAATTGATTGGTGAAGCATGCTGAGTTATAGTAAACAACATGTCTGCATCAAGACAGCCATCAAATTGTATTTACTTCTATTCATCATCAACTTTTTATAGCCAAAGCCCTTGGATTGTTTGAAACAGATTGTTTTGAATCATGCTCAGCTGCCTCCTTGCCACCCTTAACGATATCCATTTACAAAATTCACAAAGTATATTGGGGAGGTGGGATAATGCCTTCTCTCTTCTCTCATAATGAACTCCACCTCCCTTATTAATAGCCACTCCCTTCCAGCCCCTTTCCTCTAGCAGAGGAGGCAGAAAAACAGCTGTCTTCACAGATGACATCAAATCTGTTCTCTGGCTGACTAGCAGAGAATGCTGATAATTGGGGCTGTCTGCTCCAACTCATCCAGGAAAGCAACAGCTTCTACTAGCCTGAGGCCTACACACTTGAGTCCTCCCCTGCCAGCTATCTGAATGAGCCAGGAATTAATGCAAGAGAGTTGAATGTGATCTTCATGCTTAAGCTAAGAGTCTAATACATTTCTGGAAACAGAAATCAGATACGATGGACACATTTCTAAAATGATTATACATCCCTTGCTCTGTCAATGCAGAGCTGTATGACCTGGGCAAGTGTGTTAAACTGATTATTTTCAGAAAAGAGATTACATAAATATGGCACCTCCTTACTCAACCAATCTTCTCCCTGCTTGTTGTCAACCACACCTGCTCACTTCATGACAAAAAAATATGATTTTAAATACTTAATTAGCTCCTGTTATCCTATGAAGCCAACACAGCAACAGGACAGCTGGATTCTATTCTGGACTGCCCATCATTATGTAAGGGGACTGTTGCCCCTTACTAACATTCAGTGGGGGTGTTTTGGTTGGCTAGCTCCCAGCACTAAAAGGGGAGGGGTCGATGGGAAATCAGGACCCTGAGACTGACAGTCCCCAGGAACAATGGCGAGAGGCCAATGCTCCAGGTCAGCCTGACCGACAGGGCGGGCAGGCTAATCAGCGAGACAGGAGGCCAGGGTGGGTCCCGTCCTCCGGGTGAATTGGAATTGCCTGGGTCAGACTGAGTGGGGACGAGCTAAGGAGAAAGCAGGGGCCCAAACTGAGCTGGAGAGCAGAACCGTGCCAGATCCAGAGGGGCCAGAGGCGCAGCCACAGAGCCAGAGACGCAGCCCAGGGAGAGCAGATCCTGTGCTGGGAGCAGAGCTGCAGCCACAGAGCCAGGTGTGGTGAGCAAGTGGGGCCAGCCAAAGTGGGACCTTGGGCCCAGCACAGAAAGACACCCCTAGCCAAGGGCCCTTGCAGGTCAGACTGGGAGGGGGACCTTAACCTGACGGGGGGCTGACGCTGGGAAGAAGGGTCCCACCACTCAAAGCCCGGAGGTGTGTGGCCACACCATTGCAAGCGTCCAACCCGCAGCATACCTGCGGGACAGCCAGGGCCTGAGAAGGAAACCTGGGACCTACAAGGAACAGACTGCAAAGTGCCCTGATGTCCAGAGACACTGTTTGTGATGTTCCCTGCCACAGAGCGGGGTGATGTGTTTTTCTTTAACTTTTCCCATTTTTCCTTATTCTTTTCTTTAGATTAATTGTTAATTAAACAACTTTAAATTGTATGGAATAATCAGTGGGTCAGGGAGGTGCCCAGTGCAGAGAGGGTACCCCGGAGTGGGGACACCCTAGCCCCTGTCCTAGGTGACCACAGCGGGGTTGGGGGTTGAGCCCCCCAGGGCCCAGCCTTGTTGGGGTTACGAGGACTCTGCCAGACAGGAGAGTGGAAGGAGAGCCCTCAAGGGCAGGGAGGCCTCTGGGTAAAGGGAGTGGGAGCGAGGACTCAGATCCTTTCGCTAGCCCACTTCACTGTGGTAGGGCAGAAGCCAGGAAAGTTCCCCACAATAGCGGGACCATTCCCCCGCTTACAATTAACACACTTATTAACTAAGAGACAAAGTCTCCTGTGAGTTTCATCAGTGTAAACACCGATGGCAGGTATCACAGGCTCGGGAAGGCTGTGCCTCCCCAAACAGCCAGGCATGGCCCCGCCCATGCTCTGCCCCCAGACTCCCCCTCCCGCTTCCCGCTCTGTGGCTCCCCTGGTGTATTGGCCCCAGATCGGGCTGCGCCACCCACACTCCTGGCGCTACAGGGCTGGGGAGGTTGGGGCCATGCTGCCCACCCACCCGGTGCTCTAGGGCTGGAGCCGCACCGCCAGCCCTCCCAGACGCTCCGGGGCTGCGGAGCCTGCAGCCACGCTGTCTTCCCTCCCAATGCTCCATGGTTGGGGAGGCTGCAGCCGTGCCACCTGCACTCCTGGCACTCCAGGGCTGGAGCCACACCGCCTGCCCTCTTGGTGCTCCGGGGCTGGGGGCGCTGCTTGGGGCAGGGGCCAGCAGCCGCGATGGGGGGAGCTCTGGGCTCCAGCGCGGGAAGCAGTGCCTTGGGCCGAAGGGGCTGGACTGGGAGCTAGCCTACTCCAGCCAGCGGTTCACACACCACCCATGAGTGTAAATCTAGAGTAACTTCATTAAATGTGATATGTGCCAGCAATGCCCCTCTGCCACGTACATGGACCAAACTGGACAGTCTTTACGCAAAAGAATAAATGTACACAAATCAGACATCAAGAATTATAACATTCAAAAACCAATCAGAGAACACTTCATTCTCCCTGGACACTCAATAACAGACTTAAAAGTGGCAACAAAAAAACTTCAAAAACAGACTCCAACGAGAAACTGCAGAACTGGAATTAATTTGCAAACTGGACACCATCAAATTAGGACTGAATAAAGATTGGGAGTGGATGGGTCACTAAAAAACTAATTTTCCCATACTAATTTCTCCCTACTGTTACTCACACCTTCTTGTCAATTGTTTGATATGGGCCACCCTGTTTACATTGGCCTCATTACCACTACAAAAGTGATTTTTCCTCCCTTAGTATTCTACTGTTGAGAATAGCCCACTTCCACTTTAACTGAATTGTCTCATTAGCACTGACCCCCCCATCTTTTCATGTACTGTGTATGTATACCTGCCTACTGTTTTTTTCCACTCCATGCATCTGATGAAGTGGGTTTTAGCCCATGAAAGCTTATGCTCAAATAAATTTGTTAGTTTCTAAGTTGTCATAAGTACTCCTTGTTGTTTTTTCATTAAACTCAACACTGAAGAAACAGATCGACATTTGCTGCACATTTTCAAATGCAGCGTGTTTAACTCAGGTTACAGAGTCGTGTAACTTAAATGCATTCTAACTATACTTATCATACACCTCAGCTGCACCTAGCTTGCTGGTGATGATGTGCAAGTCAGAAAGAAAATCTCTGAGGGTTTTATCCTGAAATCTTACTTTCAGATCCTGCCTTTCAGATCACAGGTAGAATCTGAAGGGTTGGCAAAAACCCATCCATTTACCAACTGAGCACCTAGCCTAAGCCACAAACACATGAAATGCAACTTTTATTTCAGATCACTAAAAAGGAAAAAAAAAAAAAACTAAAACTGTGTCTCAGTTTCCCCTTCTGTCAAATTAATAATCATACTTAGCTACTTCACAGGGACTGCTGTGAGGGTGAATTAATGTTTGTTAAGTACTGAAATTCTAGGATCAAAGGGACTATGGAAGTTCAAGTCTCTTTGCTTTCTCCTTCTTTCTCTCACCTTCCTCCTTCCCAACATAACCAGATCCTTCTGTTTTCTTCTCACTTCATCCTTCCATTCCTCGGACTTCCAGCTCCGCCTCCCTGTGCAACACACTACTACTTCCCCCACAGGATCCCCAATTCCATCTTTTTTCAACCCCAAAAACCTCTTGATAATCCAACTTTTTCATGCTACCTACCAACATGGACTGTTGCTCATTTTCCTCCATCAAAGCCAACTACCTTTGATGGGGTCACATTATGAAAAGAAGGTCTCAGCTCTGGAACTCTTCCTCTTAGGCATTGAGTAGCATCTCTGTTCAAATTTCACATGCTCTGTGGTTCTTTCAAGCCAAAGATGTCCCAGCATAATTGCCTCCTCTCTGACTCCAAGGAAGCCCCAAACACTTGCAACCAAGTTGCTGCAAATCAAATAGTTTCTTAAATGATTAAATGCCTGGTTTAATCTAATGCAGGAGTTCTCAAACTTCATTGCACCGTGACCCCCGTCTAACAACAAAAACTACTACACAATCCCAGGAAGGGAGACCGAAGCCAGAGTCCACCCGAGTCCTGCTGCTCCAAGTGGTGAGGCTCGGGCTTTGGCCCCAGCCCCAGCAAGTCTAATGCCAGCCCTGCAACCCCATTAAAACAGGTTCGTGACCCACTTCGGGGTCCGACCCACAGTTTGAGAACTGCTTATCTAATGTTTTATATAGTCCAGCCTGTAGACCTAACAAATATCAAATAGCAAGGTAACTGGAGAGGAAACTTTTGATATTTATTAAGATCTCTGGAGAAAAAATGTCTCCCCTCAGTCTTCTACATTCAGCTGACATGATGAAATCAGGCCCCCCAAAATAATGAGACTGTCTTAAAAATCATGAGATTTTAAAGAATGCTACATTTTGGGTTCTTTTTATTTGCATTCTGGGTTTTGAATTGTTAAGAGTCATGACTGCCTCTGCAACCCTGAGGCTAGAAACTTACTTCAAAAAAGAAAGAAAAAAGAACATAATGTGAGAGTCACAATAAAATCAAGAAAGTTGGCAACACTGATGTGCTTACAATGGGTGCACTCCAAATTTCATATCAGTTTCAGAGGTGTCACTGCTTCTAGCAGCATTCCTTGTTAAAGGTCGGGAATATTGCTGGAATCAGTAATACATCTGTACCCCAATATAACGCGACCCGATATAACATGAATTCGGATATAACATGGTAAAGCAGTGCTCCAGGGGGGCAGGGCTGCGCACTCCGGCAGATCAAAGCAAGTTCGATATAACGCGGTTTCACCTATAACGCGGTAAGATTTTTTGGCTCCCGAGAACAGCATTATATCTGGGTAGAGGAGTACCTCTAAAACAAGAATGAACTTTTGAAACGTATCCAGTGTACTTTCCCATTTCATAAGGCTGCTGAGGATTAATTAACTGATATTTTTTAAATGTTTTGGAGATGGAAACTGATATATAAAAGTGTTAAAATGCTGTTACTGGCAATAAAAAAAATTGCCTTCCCAAGTCTTGACCCTATGTCTGTAATGAAGAAAAAAGGCCACAAAAGAAAGCTACTAAGTCATGGCCTAATACCTTGTTAAGAGAAACACTGAGTCAGCTGTATGCATTGGCAGGAAAAAAGTATACAAAGTATTTTGAACAAAACTGAGAAATCAGTCAGCAGTTTTAGTCTTTCCTTGATCTTGCAAACTGGTATTCTTCACAAGCAGGAACCCACTGAACAAAGTAAACAACTGAATTCAACAAATATACCACACCGTATCAATGGTATATATGGTATTGCATGTATTTCTTCAAGCATTTTTATGTCTAAAGTTTAGAAAATAGCTTTAATATATAACAGCCATTAATTCTGTACATTACCATTAATCAGGGGTATAAAGCTTTTACAATTTTTAATTTTATTTACATTGCCCCAAACTATCTCTGCAAATGAATGTAGTTCCCTCCCTCAGAACAGATCCATAGTTCTCAAGCATGGAGCTAGTCTGGCATGGGGTGACCTTTGGTCGCCATACCACAGCCATAGAGTACATGGTCCCCTAGGACGCGAGTGTTCCAGATGGCCATATTCATTTTGGTCTCAGTAGGAAACCAATACATGCCCTGCCCATCCAACTTGCAAACATTCCCCCTGCAAACATTTACAATCCATGCCTTTTGCTATCCAATCACTCTACGTGCCTTCCAGTCATACTTGTGCCTATAATATATTTCTTTTATTTGGTTCATTTTCTTTACACACAGGACTTGGGCAGTAAAATAGAGTGAAACATTTTACAGCCTGCAACCCACAGCAGCACAGAAACCATAATGAATTCACAGATGTGATTACCTTCTTCTAAGTTAAAAGCATTACTTCAGAAAGGTCATTTCATAAAATGGGTTGATTTGCTGAAGAATGAACATACCTCAGCTTGTCCAACAGCCAATCCTCCAGACGAACTCTTGTCAGCCTGGTTTAAACAAAGGGTTGCTTTAATTAGTGAAATATTACCAACTGACGGGGCAAATTCCAAAAATACTTCACTACAATTAGGAAAGCTTTCCTTCTATTCATTACTACACAGCATTTAAGAAATAATATTTAACCCCTTGACAGCCATATAGGTATACCTTAAGTAAGCCCCATGCAATCTCCCCCAACTGTCTCTCACAATACTGGCTATCTTGCTGTGGAAAAAATATTGCTGCATGAGAAAGGCTTCTTGCAGATATTATTAATTACAGTTTTCAGTTTCTCTTTTTATTTGTGTTTTTGGCTCCTTTACCAAAGTGTAACTTCCTAGAAAATTCTTTCTTTACAGATTTATTTTGGTGTGTTTATACAGGTTTATTTATACAGAAATTTTGACCCCGTACATTTGATCAAAAATGGGTTGCTTCATTAGAAATGCAATAAGCACAAGAGGTTTTTTGGAAGTCTCATACTGTTTTTAATACAGTCTCATTAATTGTTCCTACCCTGTATGTAATCATCTACATCCTTACACATTGGAGAAGACCTCTATGTTAGACTGAATGCTTGTCTCTCTCACCAACAGAAGTTTGTCCAATAAAAGATATTACCTCACCCACCTTGTCTCTCTAATATCCTGAAACCAAGGTGGTTACAACTCTACAAACATATATTATATATGTCCTTTACAGCCAAATTTACAAACATAGGCACTGAAGCTCTGCATGCATATTCATTCTTATTGCATGTGCAAACACTTGTTGGCCCGTTTTAAGATTAAGCTAAAGTGTCGTTATGACATACCATAGCTCATAGTCAATATAAACCAATCATTCCTAAATAAGGAGCTTACAGACTATTAAGAGGTATTTGCTATTACTCTTATTCTGCTCTTTATCAGCTCATGGCTGTGTTTAACTGACTCATATCTTTGGTCAGAAATTATGAGTCTTTTAAATGGCAATGGGTCAGACCCTGCTCATTTTTCTTACTTGAGATGTCCCATTGACTACAATGGAACTATTTATGTGAACAAGGCTTTGACTCTAGGAACCCATCTTCTTCAGTAATTCTGATCCTATGTGAGCAGGATACCTTATGAATTTTTCACTGAAATTACACCTCAGCTGAACTATTCCTTTTATAAACACTACCCTATAATTTAGTCCTGTCTTTCTATTTCCTATCATTTATTGTAGCCATAGTTTATACTATATCTGGATGCCTTTAAAAACTAATTTTACAGCCAGCATCTTGTTGCATAACTTATGGCAAGGTTTACTTATCATCTAACCTAATGTTCTAATTTTCTACACTCTCAACCAGTTTAAATCCAACAATTTACTTTTTCTAAGAGAAAGTAAGTCCCATACATATGTCATTTCAGGAGGATGTGTATTTGGTTTTGCATTATAAGGGTCATACATTTACATCAGTTGTAAATT
The DNA here is from genome assembly GCF_011386835.1 of Chrysemys picta bellii. NCBI lineage: Eukaryota > Metazoa > Chordata > Testudines > Emydidae > Chrysemys > Chrysemys picta. Next base: position 105,353,787 of record NC_088792.1, read on the forward strand.
TGTTCTCACAAACCCCACTTTTGTAGATACAAGTGGTTACGGCCCATATTTTGACAGTCAATGGGATTTAGGCTCCTAAATGCCTATGCCACTTTTGAAAATGAGACTAAGGATCTAACTGACTTAGGATGCTGCTATGTTGAACCCAGCAATGCCTAAATACTTTTAAAAATCTGTGGAATATGTATGGGAAAAAAAACAGGCATTTTTGCAGACACAAGTTGAAAGGGAGTAGCTGATAACCTAGCCCTCTAATAGGGTTTTGTTGTTATTGTTTTTAATAATTGCTTCATATGAATCTTCAGCAGCCCAAGCATCACTGAAAGGGAAATTTTGGGACCTAAGTCCTTTTCCCTGTAAATGATGTAATAAAGCCTATGCGTGTCCTTTAAAAAACCCCACAAAAACTGAAAATATACAGTTGTATTTCAACTTGATATCAATTGGTAAACTGTTTCAAAGAATAGTTAAGCAATGTGTGTGTGACTTCTCTTAGCCCATTGGACTTTCTTCAGTTGTCAACACGTGAGAGAGTACAGAGCAGGAATTACCAAGTCCCACAGAACATACTAATGCAAGTTTAATAAATAATAAATAAATAAATAGATAATTATCCCTTGTAACTCATTAAATCAGTGGCTCTCAACATTTTATAATGATGGCAAGCCATCTGTGGGGAATGACCCAGCGTCTCGAGATTTAAAAGCATGAGCCTCAAGTACTTGAGTCAAAGAACCAGGTCCAATATTTAGAAGCAATAGCTGACTCATAAACCTCTATCAGAGGTTCAGCCACTAGAGGGTGACAAAGAGCCACACTGTGGTAGCATGGGTTAAACATCTGTAGTGAGTCTCTCTCTTAAAATGGCTTGGAGGATGGATGTTTCCTTGTGCCCATTTGCACCATGCCCTGGCATAGCTGCCACCATTATCTTTTTTTTCTTCCCAATAAAGCCAATGCTCTACCGAAATCCGTTCATCCCACCCACAGACTTATAGCGTGAAGTGCAAATCTGGCAGCCATATTGAGCCAGCTACTCTACACAACTGCTTTTAGTAGAGGGGGAAGGGAACAGTGCCAGATCTAACTAAAATTACAGGGGGTGTTGAGATAGGTAGAATGCAATTACTCATGTTGGAATATGGCCAGGATACATGGCCTAGCACAGCAATGCTCATTAAAAGTTCTAAGGGACCTTTAATACCCAAAGAGATAGTTGCAACATTCAAAACAAAAGCCCCTCAACTACTACAGCTGAAATTTATAAGCAACACAGAAATTATTCGACTGGGACCACAGTAAAAGAAAGCTTATTCATTTTAAAAACTGAGGTCCTTTAATTTCTTCCTGACAACCTGTTCTGGAATCAGTTAAGGTAACAGAAATGTGGAGTGCCAGTCATTAAATTTTGCTATTTAACATCTTCAGCGTCAAATGCCCACAGTTTAACATACAGTAAATAAACAGGCTTACCAATTTTCCATTGTGGCATGTTGTACATGAACAGTATTTCAAAGGATAGAAAATAATGCACACAGCTACGCCTTTCTGAAGGAACCACTAAGAAAAAAGATGAACCAAAATCTGCAGTACCTGATAGCTAGTAACATGCCAGTATGATACAAATTCTGAAGCACAATTCTGTGGTAAATTCCATAGCCAAGAAATTCCAGCATACAATGAGCTCTACCTGTTTCATCGGATAATTTTAGTCCATTCTGGTTCAAACACCTGCTTGACACATGAACCATATGGGGGAAGAGGAATATAATATGCTTGTCATCCACAAATTTCAAAACCCTTAAAAGGGTAGATGAAGAAACTGAGACACAGGTGGGTTTAAGCTAAATATTTCAAATGTAAGTGCCTCACGTTAGGCACCTAAATAAAATGACTGATGCTCAGAGATGCTGAGCATTCAGTGACTTCAAAGCAACTCACAGGAACTCCCATGCAATCTTACATCACTTTTCAATGCAATATGTATTCTCATTATTAATTATTTGTACTGCAGTAAAAACACTCCAAAATTGAGATTTGCACTGAGTTTAAAACTAAATAACACAAGGTATAAATCATTTTATTTTCTGTGCATATAATTCATTGAAAAAAACACTTATGTGAATTTACTCAAAGCTATCAAAATGTTACTATTATACAGAATACTGCACCAGTTTCAATTGGGAGTTAGAGGGGAAGGGCTTACTGCAGAATCGATATCCCACATACCACAGAATACATAGCACCCTGAATGCAATGAACATCTTTCAATGGTCATTTTATAGCAAACCCATGGCCAGACCAGGAATTCTGCTGCTCTTTCTCTGACAGCATTTTCCTCTCTGCTTTGGAACTCGAGCTCAGCAGAAAGAGAAATGCCTTCCTGCAGGCAAGAATGAACAATCTCTCCCAATTACATAGCCATGTGTGGGCTATGAGCAATTTTCCAAACATAAAAGGCAAAAGGGAATTTGCTATCCATATATTAACAAGTTAAAACATGCCACCTGCAGATGGAAGGGATCAAAGTGTCTATTTGAGTCACCTAAAAATTAATCCCCTCCAGGAATGTTTTTCTCTCACTGTGTTTTTCTCCGACACCCCCCACCCTCAAGAGCAGAAAGCCAAGCTCAAAGAATGCACCCCACTTTTTTATACAAATATGATATTCCCTAATACACCACACCCTCTTCTTTCTGTAAAAGAATATGTTTTTTCTCCCCCACAGTCCCCAAACACACAATGCATCAGAGGGCTGATTTCATATTTATTGTCTATCAATCACGAAGCCATGTTTTGTCAGAAGAAGATTCATTGCAGGTTTCTGTTGGGAATGGCATTTCCATGATAGAAAGGCTTTCTTCATCACAGGACAGATCCAACTCTGGTTGCAACTTGAACATTCTTCCAGAGTGCAGAGAAGATGGATGAGTAAAATGTATTGCAACCTTTAGAACACAAAATGCAAAATGTGGAATCCTTTTTACAGATGTAAATAAAATGAGTGAATTTGATGAGGGCGAAAATGTAGGTGGTAAAAAGAAAAAATAGCCAGCCAGTATGATGTATAGACTTAATATCTATGTTCAGTGAGAAATTTACTTCTGGGCAGAGAAGACAGGGTTAAAACGTATACACCATTTAAGCCCTATGTTGAGGGTTTAAGTAGAACGGGAATGTTGCATAAGCCTTGCACTGCGTTCTCTGCAAATGGGGTGGACTTCACATGCAGTGGCCAAGCTGAAAATAATATAATAGTAATTATGATTTGTGGGTGGGGGGTTGGAAAGATGAATCCGTTCTTTTAAACCATAGACCAAAAGCAATATTCTTCAAAAATAGGCGTAGGCAAGTTTTTACTGTTCCCCACAAACAGCCCAATTCTCCTTGCACTGAAGTCAACATCAAAACTCCCATTGACCTCAGTGGAAGCAGGAACAAAACCCATAATATACATTTTAGTAACTGGTGATGACAGGGCCAGTCCTAGGTGTTTTGTCTCCGGGACTAGGGTTGCCAGCCCTCCTGGATTGTCCTGGAGTCTCCAGAAATTAAAGATTAATCTTTAATTAAAGATTATGTCATGCGATGAAACCTCCAGGAATATGTCCAGCCAAAACTATCCAATCCGGGATGGAAAACATTTTCGGTGCTCCCTCCCCACCCAAAATGTACAAGCAAATAAACAAAACAAAACAAAACCACCAAGATTTGGATCCCCCAAATGTTGACACTAAAGGGCAGCCACTGTGATAACTCACCATTAAGACCAGTGACAAGCCAGCAGCAACATCCCTTCTACATTTCAGTGTCAGCATGCTACTGAGAGTCTGAGAACTGCGTAAGAGAAAAATGTCTTCTTCTGTTTATGATCTGTACTACTACTAATAATAATAATTTGTATGACAGTAGTGTCCAGAGATCAGACTGAGATTGGGCCCCCAGTGTGGTCTGCACTGTACCAACTAAAATGCAAGGTTTTTGTAAAAATGAATTGATCCTTATCCAAAATATATTTCCGCTTTCAAAAATTTTTATGTTCAACAACTGGCTTATTTTTGAGTGAAAGTAGGCTAAATGTCACACAATTTTGATACAATTGGACTAATTTTGAAAAATTGAAAGGAACTGCAAAAAATTGTGGTTTTTGAGGTTCTCTCATTACATTTCCAGTATTTCTTCCTCCCTTCCTCTCCTCCCCCCCCACTCTGATAAATAAAGTTCTTTAAAACAACAGTGCTCAGGATAAACACTATTTCAATCATCACCACTCCATTTTAGAATTGCTATGTTTAGCATCAAATTAAACAACTCTGGAGACCTTTATTTGTTCACAATACAGGTAACGCATCCATAGCAGGAGTGCCAATCTCCCCCACTAAACCCTGATATAGCCTTTTGTTTATATTGATATGATAACACCATCAAAAGCAGTAGTTAGAGCCTATTTTCATAGTGCTTTTGGCAAGAGGGACAAAAGTTTATTAGGAATTGAATGGAGGCCATGAACTTCTTTCATATAGGCCACTGAAGAGCTATCAGATGGTAATGACTTGGCTTATATGTCCATTTCAGAGTCATAAGTATGTTCCGTAATTCAGAGCCATTCATAAACATCAGAGTTAGATCTAAACATTAAAATAAGAAGACACGAGATCTAATACATCTGAATGTTGTAAAAAAAAAGTAATAGAGTGTTTACAGTGGATTCTGCTTATTAACAACCCCTCAGCTCGGCTGCCAGCAAAAAGTTGCTATTATCTGGCTGTTGCTAGTAAGAGGAAGGCAGGTTTGAGAGGCAGCAACAAGGAAGGAAGTGCTGGGATATGCCTTCCCTGGCTGCAGCCTTGCAAATCTGCCTGCAGGGAGGATGCAGCCTGGATGCCAGGGCTTTCCACTTGGAGCAGAGGCGCTGGGGGCTCACGTTACCCTCTCCAAGCATCCCAGTGCTCCACATCCCAGTGCTTCCTTTCCTGTGTTCAGTCCCCTGACAGGGCACAATCCAGAGAGCGCAGGAAGAGGTACGGTGCAGTTCCAACATCTGGGCTGCAGTTCCCTCTACCCCGTCCCACTACTGCTCAGCCCACAGCCTCCCCTCCCATCTCACCACCCCTTACCTCCTGTATTTCAGTCCCTGCACACAGGCCGGTTTGCCGGGCTGCAGCCCCAGAAGGAAGCACTGGTATGGGCTGACCACCAGCTGCAGGCAGGTTTGCAGGGCTGCACTTGGTCATACACCAAGACAGGTCCCAGCACTTTCTTCCCTGGGTGCAGCCCCGCAAACCTGCTTGCACGGGTTGCTCAGCACTTTCTTCTAGGGCTGCAGCCTTGCAAACCTGCCCTCAGGTAGAGCCTTTCTTCCAAAAATTGTTGCTAATAACCGGCATGCTGTTGCCAATATCCAAATCCCATTAACATTAAAATCAATGGGACGGGATTGGTTCCCAGATAAATGTTGCTATTAACAAGAAGTTGTTAATATCTGGGTTGCTATTAAGCGGAATCTGCTGTACTTGTTCCAGGTAAGAAGGAATGACTCACAAGAACAGCCTGTGTTACTATCCAAATATCATATTTTATTACAAATAAGGAACAAATATATTCAAGAAAATCATGACCAGTTCAGCAATAGCTATGTCACTAACAGTAAAATGTCATCATCAGCCGAATATTCTTATGCTCATTGATTAGCACTTGACTCTTAGAGTAGCTTCACTAACGAAGACCCAACCAAAACAACTTCTTACAAACAGTTCACCCATCTCTAAACATAGGAATAAGCAAATTACTTGCAAAAATTTAAAACAAGTAAGAAAAGCTTGCTTCCCTTCAGGGAAGATGAGGTTTCACATAAAATAAAATGCTCGTTAAAAGATGTCGTTCATATTTGCCAACTCTTAATCTCCAAGAAACACAAACACAGCAGTACAGGCAGTCATCATGATGTTCTACGATCCCAAAGGGCCTCAACAGTTACATTTGCCTGGAATTTTATATTCAAGCTCTCATACAAGCTGAAAGTATTACAAAAAAGTTCTCGCTCCTTCCTTCACTCAGATTCCATAGAACTTCTATGTTGCTTTTGGCAATTAGTATTTTCACTTTTCCTCTCCTATTTTTTTCCCAGTGAATACCTTTTCTCCTGCTGCAAGCTGTTCAAACATAGTTAAAGCAACCTGGAAACTCTCTGCACCTTTAGGCCACTAAAGCGTTCTCTGAGGGTTCAGATAATTCATTCAAGTGAGTGAGGGAGTTTTCCCACTTTACTCCATCCCCAATGGGAGTCACAGCAGTATGGAAGAACTACCACACGGAGGAAGAAAATTTTGGACAAGCAACATATCAACTAGAGTTAGGCCTGAATTAAAACTTCACATCTGAATACCTGAACTTTAGGGTGTATGAAATCTGGATTCAAATTCTGTAACTAATGTAATATATATATATATAAAAAAAAGGAGGTGCTACCAAAAAAATCACAATATTAAGGAACAAATGTTTCAGTCTTTCATTACTTTTGCCCTGAGAGTTGTCAGCGCTACTTACAGGACAAAGGAAAACTACGATTTGCTCAGCACATGCCCTTCATTTCTCCCACCGGTGAAGTACAATAAAGCAAGACATTCTATCTGCTTAAACAGTATAATTTCTTTCTAAAAGTTCTTCCCTCTGCAGCTGTACAGGTCAACACACCAGCTAGTCACCAGGGATTTGCTTCAAACAACCGTAATGGTACCCACATGAACAAGCCAAAGACAAAGAAAGTGAGTTCAACGGCTGAAGAATAAACCTACTATACTCTAAATGCTAATCAGGCAGAGCCCTCCTGTGCAAATAACTGAGAAAAGTACCTGTAACTGAAGAAGTTATGAGACAGCTAAGGAAAATAAATATATTCCTATACATCCGGGAATATAATGAAATACTACATCAAATAATAAAAAAATAATTTGCAAAAATGTGTTGCTCTCATCTGAATTTCTGAAATCATTTTACAAAGATGGATATTACTGGAGGGAATACTGAGGTATGGAGAATCTAAATGGTTTGCTCACAGTTACATACAGAATCAATAGGAAGAAAATCTAGTTCTCTTGACTTTCAGGACTGTGCTCTGAACGCTAGTTAACACTGCCTCAAACATCGGATTAAAAACATATGCTTTACAACAGTTTCTTTTAAAAATCTACTACAATCTTTTAAAAGATAGTATGGTCATTGAGAGAACACACTCTATATAGGTTCTGTTAGCTTAATTTAACAAAGGTGTCTAACAAGCAGGATAATTACACCTCGAGAAGTTCCTGCATCAGTGGGAATACAGAATTTCATTAGAAGTGTATGCTTCGAGTGTTACATAGATCCTCTGAACGTTTACATGAAATATTATGATTCCCCAGGAAAGCATGAACCATTCAAAGCCAACAATCATAAATACCTTCTACTATCTGATATTTCCTTCTTGTAATGTGTTTCTTTAGCTTCATATCACTTACTATTTCCAAACCATTATCTGAAACTTGAACCGGAACAGACATCTCAGCCATTCTCATTCGGAACCAATGCTCAGTACTTACAGTCTGGTTCATTAAGAGTTGGCAAACAGTACAGCAGAGGCGGGTGTTTAGTTGCAGATGACTTCATTGACAGCATGAGCAGCTGTCATGGGCAGAGGCTTGACATGAGGATAAGGTGTTTGAAATCTGATGCAGGATGAAGGATGCAGTTATCATAACAGGAATATTTTTAAACAACGAATTTGCCCTTCATCTCTTACCTCATCAGTTAAGTAGAAAAAAACAACAACATACCACTATGGGCTGTTCCTGATCTCATTTGCATTAGTTTTGCACCAGTATAACTCCATTTGCCTTCAGCGGAATTATTCTGATTCACAGAAATAAGGCCCCATCAGCACATTTAGGTTTTTCCTCTTTCTGCGTGTTCCCAATATACCAAACATGCTCATACACTCAGAATTCTGCTCTCTGCTCCTCAGAGAGCTTGTTACAAAAAGCAGGGTGTTCATTTTAAAAGGTTCTTCCCCAAGAAAATGACAGGTTACATCACACCATTGTCAGAACTGTAGGATAAAGACATATCAGAAAATGTAGTTCCTTATGAGTTTCAAGCAGCCTAGGGGAAAAACAACAACCAAAATCATGGTTTTCTGTTACCAATCTTTCCCACAAACAATCTACTGCTCTGTAAGTCCCTGCTTAATCTAGCACCATTGAAACTAAATTGATAGCCTCTCTCATTTTATGCTATCCTCATCAAATATTTACCCAGAAATCCTCTTATCCACTTCTGGCCATAGCCCTTCTCCAGTCTTCTGATCCTTTTCCAAACTCAGTTCATCTGCGAGTCTACATGGCTTCTTTAGCCTTTATTGCTGCCTCACATCTCCATGTTCTCCCTCCAGCCTCCCAATACTTTCCCAACCTTACCTTGCTTGTAGATCTGCAGCAACTCTGACCCTCAATGTGCTACAGATCCCAGCATCTCTCTAGTCTTCTATGGTTTTTCCAGCCTCAGCGTGGTTTCTGGCATGTTCATGTCCTCTCCAGTCTCGTGAGGTGCACGACAGCAGGATTGAGAATCTGGGCCTGTATTTCAGCAATCACTGCTCGCCACACTTCACACCCGCTCTACCTAACTCCAGCATATAAAATGACAAAAATTCAACAGCGCCCGTGTCATAACTATAAAGGGAAGGGTAACAGCTGTCCTATGTACAGTACTATAAAATCCCTCCTGGCCAGAGACTCCAAAATCCTTTTCCCTGTAAAGGGTTAAGAAGCTCAGGTAACCTGGCTGGCATCTGACCCAAAGGACCAATAAGGGGACAAGATACTTTCAAATCTTGGGGGGGGGGAAAGGCTTTTGTTTGTGCTCTTTGTTTGGGAGTTCGTTCGCTCTTGGGACTGAGAGGGACCAGACATCAATCCAGGTTCTCCACATCTTTCTAAACAAGTCTCTCCTATTTCAAACTTGTAAGTAAATTGCCAGGCAAGGCTTCTTAGTTTTACTTTGTTTTCTCAACTTGTAAATGTACCTTTTACTAGAGTGTTTATCTTTGTTTGGTATCAGAGGGGTAGCCATGTTAGTCTGAATCTGTAAAAAGCAACAGAGGGTCCTGTGGCACCTTTGAGACTAAGGCCTTGGCTACACTTACCCGCTAGTTCGGCGGCTGGCAATCGAACTTCTGGGTTCGACTTATCGCGTCTAGTCTGGACGCGATAAGTCGAACCCGGAAGTGCTCGCCGTCGACTGCGGTACTCCAGCTCGGCGAGAGGAGTACCGCGGAGTCGACGGGGGAGCCTGCCTGCCGAGTGTGGACCAAGGTAAGTTCGAACTAAGGTACTTCGACTTCAGCTACGTTATTCACGTAGCTGAAGTTGCGTACCTTAGTTCGAATTAGGGGGGTAGTGTAGACCAAGCCAAACAGAAGTACTGGGAGCATAAGCTTTCGTGGGTAAGAACCTCACTTCTTCAGATGCAAGTCATCTGAAGAAGTGCATCTTGCATCTGAAGAAGTGAGGTTCTTACCCACGAAAGCTTATGCTCCCAGTACTTCTGTTAGTCTCAAAGGTGCCACAGGACCCTCTGTATCTTTGTTTGCTGTACTTTAAACCTAAGACTAGAGGGGAGTCCTTTGAGCTCTTTAAGTTTGATTACCCTGTAAAGTTATTTTCCATGCTGATTTTACAGAGATAATTTTTACCTTTTTCTTTAATTAAAAACCTTCTTTTTTAAGAACCTGATTGATTTTTTCCTTGTTTTAGATCCAAGGGGGTTGAATCTGTATTCACCAGGAGTTGGTGGGAGAAAGAAGGGGGGATGGTTAATTTCTCCTTGTTTTAGATCCAAGGGGGTTGAATCTGTATTCACCAGGAGTTGGTGGGAGAAAGAAGGGGGGATGGTTAATTTCTCCTTGTTTTAGATCCAAGGGGGTTGAATCTGTATTCACCAGGAGTTGGTGGGAGAAAGAAGGGGGGATGGTTAATTTCTCCTTGTTTTAGATCCAAGGGGGTTGAATCTGTATTCACCAGGAGTTGGTGGGAGAAAGAAGGGGGGATGGTTAATTTCTCCTTGTTTTAAGATCCCAGGGGGGTTGGAACTGTATTCACCAGGAGTTGGTGGGAGAAAGAAGGGGGGATGGTTAATTTCTCCTTGTTTTAAGATCCAGGGGGTTTGGATCTGTATTCACCAGGGAATTGGTGGAAGGTTTCTCAAGGCTTCCCAGGGAAGGGAATCCATTGGGATGGTGGCAGCGAACCAAACCTAAGCTGGTAGTTAAGCTTAGAAGTTTTCATGCAGGCCCCTACATTTGTACCCTAAAGTTCAAAGTGGGGATACAGCCTTGACATGATGGCAGCGGTGGGATTCATTTTAAACCCAAAAGCCAGTGAGATTTTTTTTTCCTTCTAGCTGCTTGGATGCATATCTTATCTCTCCTTGCCTGAAGGCAGAGGTGTTAAGTTTTTTTAACAAGATCCTTTGTTAAGAGAAGTGTTCAATTAATGAGCAAACGACTGGTAAAAGGAATTTACAAGCTGAATTGTTTTTTTTTTCTTTCTTTCTTTTTACATCCTCGGGAGTAGCTAGTTAGAAAGTCTCTGTTAACTCAGCAGCAGCCAGAGCGGAGAACATCCCAGTTTCAGTGAACTGCAGAGGGGGTGACCCAGCACAAGAAAACAGGAAAATGACTACCAAAGAAGTAGCTAAAAAAAATAAAACTGGCCAAATTAGAAGCAGAAGAAAAAAGAAAACATCAAAGACTGCTTCAATTAACAAAACTCGAGGCAGAGCAGAGAGAAAGAGAAGAGAAAGCCAAAAAGGAGGCCCATGAAAGAGAGATGGATCTGGAAAAGCCAAAGAGGAGGCTCACAAGAGAACTATGGAGCTGAAAAAAAGCCAAAGAGGAGGCGAAAGAAAAAGAGATGGAGGAAGAGAGAAAAAGAAAGGAAGCATGAACTGGAAGTAGCAAGGGCTAGGCAGGATGCACCTGCCCATCCTAGCAACTCCTCTCCAGGTACCCCTTCCCATCCCAGAAAATTCTCCACCTACAAGGCAGGCGATGATACTGAGGCCTTCTTAGAAAATTTTGAAAGGGCCTGCCTTGGATACAGCATCCCTATAGACCAGTACATGGTAGAGCTGAGGCCGCAGCTCAGTGGACCCTTAGCAGAGGTGGCGGCTGAAATGCCTAACGAACACATGAACAGTTATGAACTTTTTAAAAACAAGGCCAGACTCAGAATGGGGCTAACACCCGAGCATGCCCGTCCACGGTTCAGAGCCCTAAGGTGGAAACCCGATGTGTCATTTACCCGACATGCCTACCACATTGGGAAAAATTGGGATGCCTGGATATCAGGAGCAAATGTTAAATCTACGGAAGAGTTGCCCTTCCTAATGCAAATGGAGCAGTTTTTAGAGGGTGTTCCTGAGGAAATAGAAAGGTACATCCTAGATGGGAAGCCCAAAACTGTAACCGAGGTGGGGGAGATTGGAGCCAAATGGGTGGAGGTGACAAAAAGCTAGTAGCAGTTGGAGCGAATATCAGAAGGGGCAAGCCAAAACAAAACCTTACCACCGGGGACAACCCAAGGCCCCAGCCACATCCCAAGGGAAACCCCAGGCGCCTTCTCACCCCACCACACCAGTCTCCACCAACCAACATCGCCTCGGTGATACCTTAGCCGGGCGATGTTTTAAATGTAATAAACTGGGACATATAAAGGCTCACTGCCCCAAGAACCCCAACCGATTACAGTTCATTACACCACAATCACACCAAAGATCCCCAGACCCAAATGCCTCTCTCATACCCTCGGAGCGAAGGGAAACCTTGAGAGTGGGCGGAAAGAAGGTTATCGCTTGGAGGGACACTGGGGCACAAGTGTCAACTATCCACCAATCCCTAGTGGACCCCAAACTCATCAACCCGGAGGCTACAGTGACAATTCAACCCTTCGTGTCACAGTCTGTAACCTTGCCTACAGCCAAGTTGCATGTCCAGTACAAAGGCTGGTCAGAAATGTGGACTTTTGCAGTCTATGACAATTATCCCATTCCCATGCTGCTGGGGGAAGACTTGGCCAACCATGTGAAGCTAGCCAAGAGGGTGGGAATAGTCACCCGCAGCCAGGCTAAGCAAGCTTTCACCCCCATCCCTGTTCCTGAGCCGTCCACCAGGGCCCCGTCTGTGTTACCAGAGACCCAAACAAAGGTGGTGGAACCGGATCCCTTGCCAACAACTGCAACAGCCATAGTGGATCCAATCCCAGAGACCCAGCCAAAACCAGTCCCAGAACCGGAACTGGCAACGCAACCAGCACCAGAACCATTGCCAGCACTGAGTCCAGCGCTTGCAAACCCATCTACAACTTCAACGCCAGAGGGCACCAGCGAGCCTGACCTGGTGGAAGCAGCGGATAACCCTACCCAAGAGGCTCAGCCAGAGCCTGAGATACCACATAGTGCACCAGCGGACAGCGGTTCACAGTCAATGGAAACAGCCCCAGCACCTGCATCGCTTCCAGAGGGACCAAGCCCCAGTCCACAGTCCAAGGAGGAACTGATGTCTCCAGTATCAAGGGAACAGTTCCAGGCCGAGCAGGAAGCAGATGACAGCCTTCAGAAAGCTTGGGCGGTGGCGCGGAGCACCCCACCACCTCTCAGCTCTTCTAACCGATCCCGGTTTGTTGTAGAATAAGGACTTTTATACAAGGAGACTCTTTCTGGTGGGCACCAGGAAGACTGGCATCCTCAAAAACAGTTGGTAGTTCCCACTAAGTATCGGGTAAAGCTCTTGAGCTTAGCCCATGATCATCCCAGTGGCCATTCTGGGGTGAACAGAACCAAAGACCGGTTGGGGAAGTCCTTCCACTGGGAGGGAATGGGCAAGGACGTTGCTAATTATGTCTGGTCTTGTGAGGTGTGCCAACGAGTGGGAAAGCCCCAAGACCAGGTTAAAGCCCCTCTCCAGCCACTACCCATAACTGAAGTCCCATTTCAGCGAGTAGCTGTGGATATTCTGGGTCCTTTCCCAAAGAAGACACCCAGAGGAAAGCAGTACATACTGACTTTCATGGATTTTGCTACCCGATGGCCAGAAGCAGTACCCTTAAGCAACACCAGGGCTAAAAGTGTGTGCCAGGCATTAGCAGACATTTTTGCCAGGGTAGGTTGGCCCTCCGACATCCTTACCGATTCGGGAACTAATTTCCTGGCAGGGACCATGAAAAAACTCTGGGAAGCTCATGGGGTGAATCACTTGGTTGCCACCCCTTACCACCATGAAACCAATGGCCTGGTGGAGAGGTTTAATGGAACTTTGGGGGCCATGATACGTAAATTCGTAAATGAACACTCCAATGATTGGGACCTAGTGTTGCAGCAGTTGCTTTTCGCCTACAGGGCTGTACCACATCCCAGTTTAGGGTTTTCACCATTTGAACTTGTGTATGGCCGTGAGGTTAAGGGGCCATTACAGTTGGTGAAGCAGCAATGGGAGGGGTTTACGCCTTCTCCAGGAACTAACATTCTAGACTTTGTAAGCAACCTACAAAGCACCCTCCGACACTCTTTAGCCCTGGCTAAAAAAAACCTAAAGAATGCTCAGGAAGAGCAAAAGGCCTGGTATGATAAACATTCCAGAGAACGGTCCTTCAAAGTAGGAAACCAAGTCATGGTCTTAAAGGCGCTCCAGGCCCATAAAATGGAAGCGTCGTGGGAAGGACCATTCACGGTCCAGGAGCGCCTAGGAGCTGTTAACTATCTCATAGCCTCCCCCACCTCCAACATAAAGCCTAAGGTATACCATGTTAATTCTCTTAAGCCCTTTTATTCCAGAGAATTAAACGTTTGCCAGTTTAGAGCCCAGGAAACAGATGACGCGGAGTGGCCTGAAGGTGTCTACTACGCCACCATCCTTTTTTCCTTCGTAGAAGAGGTGAACCTCTCCACGACCCTTGGACGTCTGCAGCGACAGCAGATCAAGGAGCTGTGCACAAGCTTTGCACCAATTTTCTCAGCCACTCCAAGATGGACCGAACGGGCATACCACTCCATTGACACAGGTAATGCTCACCCAATTAGAACCCCACCCTACCGGGAGTCACCTCATGCCCAAACTGCTATACAAAGGGAGATCCAGGACATGCTACAGATGGGTATAATCCGCCCCTCTAATAGTGCATGGGCATCTCCAGTGATTCTAGTTCCCAAACCAGATGGGGAAATACGCTTTTGCGTGGACTACCGTAAGCTAAATGCTGTAACTCGTCCTGACAACTATCCAACGCCACGCACAGATGAGCTATTGGAGAAATTGGGACATGCCCAATTCATCTCTACTTTAGACTTAACCAAGGGGTACTGGCAAGTACCACTAGATGAACCCGCTAAGGAAAGGTCAGCCTTCGTCACCCAGGCAGGGGTGTATGAATTCAATGTACTCCCTTTCGGGTTGTGAAATGCACCCGCCACCTTCCAAAGACTTGTAGATGGTCTACTAGCGGGATTGGGAAAATATGCAGTTGCCTACCTCGATGATGTGGCCATTTTTTCTAATTCATGGGCAGAGCACCTGGAGCACCTGGAAAAAGTTTTCGAGCGCATCCAGCAGGCAGGACTAACTGTTAAGGCTAAAAAGTGTCAAATAGGCCAAAACAGAGTAACTTACCTGGGGCACCAGGTGGGTCAAGGAACTATAAATCCCCTACAGGCCAAAGTGGATGCTATCCAAAAGTGGCCAGTTCCAAAGTCTAAGAAACAGGTCCAATCCTTCTTAGGCTTGGCTGAATATTATAGGCGATTTGTACCCCACTACAGCCAAATCGCCGCCCCGCTGACAGACCTAACCAGAAAGAAACAGCCAAATGCAGTTCAGTGGACTGATAAGTGTCAAAAGGCCTTTAACCAGCTTAAGGCAACACTCATGTCTGACCCTGTGCTAAGGGCCCCAGACTTTGACAAACCGTTCCTAGTAACCACAGATGCGTCCGAGCGAGGCGTGGGAGCAGTTTTAATGCAGGAAGAACCGGATCAAGAATTCCATCCTGTCGTGTTTCTCAGCAAGAAACTGTCTGAGAGGGAAAGCCATTGGTCAATCAGCGAAAAGGAATGCTATGCCATTGTGTACGCGCTGGAAAAGCTACTCCCATATGTTTGGGGATGGCATTTCCAACTACAAACAGACCATGCTGCGCTACATCGGCTTCATACTGCCAAGGGAAATAACAAAAAACTTCTTCGGTGAAGTTTAGCTCTCCAAAATTTTGATTTTGAAATACAACACATTTCGGGAGCTTCTAACAAAGTGGCTGATGCACTCTCCCGGGAAAGTTTCCCAGAGTTAACTGGTTAACAATTGTTCTTGGAATGAAACATATTGTTAGTTTTTATATCATCAGTAGTATGTCTAAAGGTACATGTGTCTTATTAACTCTGTTTTCTCCTAGAACTCCAGGAAGAAATCACAGCCAGTGTAGAACCAAATGTCCAACACTATCTGTGATTTGGGGGGCATGTCATAACTATAAAGGGAAGGGTAACAGCTGTCCTGTGTACAGTACTATAAAATCCCTCCTGGCCAGAGACTCCAAAATCCTTTTCCCTGTAAAGGGTTAAGAAGCTCAGGTAACCTGGCTGGCATCTGACCCAAAGGACCAATAAGGGGACAAGATACTTTCAAATCTTGGGCGGGGGGAAAGGCTTTTGTTTGTGCTCTTTGTTTGGGAGTTCGTTCGCTCTTGGGACTGAGAGGGACCAGACATCAATCCAGGTTCTCCACATCTTTCTAAACAAGTCTCTCCTATTTCAAACTTGTAAGTAAATAGCCAGGCAAGGCGTCTTAGTTTTACTTTATTTTCTCAACTTGTAAATGTACCTTTTACTAGAGTGTTTATCTTTGTTTGCTGTACTTTAAACCTAAGACTAGAGGGGAGTCCTTTGAGCTCTTTAAGTTTGATTACCCTGTAAAGTTATTTTCCATACTGATTTTACAGAGATAATTTTTACCTTTTTCTTTAATTAAAAACCTTCTTTTTTAAGAACCTGATTGATTTTTCCTTGTTTTAGATCCCAGGGGGGTTGGAACTGTATTCACCAGGAGTTGGTGGGAGAAAGAAGGGGGGATGGTTAATTTCTCCTTGTTTTAAGATCCCAGGGGGGTTGGAACTGTATTCACCAGGAGTTGGTGGGAGAAAGAAGGGGGGATGGTTAATTTCTCCTTGTTTTAGATCCCA
Organism: Chrysemys picta bellii; assembly: GCF_011386835.1. Taxonomy (NCBI): domain Eukaryota; kingdom Metazoa; phylum Chordata; order Testudines; family Emydidae; genus Chrysemys; species Chrysemys picta. Next base: position 105,370,046 of record NC_088792.1, read on the forward strand.
GGGGGGTTGGAACTGTATTCACCAGGAGTTGGTGGGAGAAAGAAGGGGGGATGGTTAATTTCTCCTTGTTTTAAGATCCAAGGGGTTTGGATCTGTATTCACCAGGGAATTGGTGGAAGGTTTCTCAAGGCTTCCCAGGGAAGGGAATCCATTGGGATGGTGGCAGCGAACCAAACCTAAGCTGGTAGTTAAGCTTAGAAGTTTTCATGCAGGCCCCTACATTTGTACCCTAAAGTTCAAAGTGGGGATACAGCCTTGACAGCCCGAAGGTATTGCATTCTCACATGGGGAGGCAATGTTATCACTCCACAAGTAGCACATTACATTTGGGAATTTCGGGACCCTAATAAGGCGTCAGCCTACCTGTTGAGCCTCTGCCTCCACTGGGGGGAAAAAAACTTTTTACAATGACCACAAAGCTTATAAATGTGCTTGCAGCTCCTGTGACTTGCAAACTCTAGAGAAAATAATTTGTCAGACAGTTGCAGGGAAGGTAGGGTGACCAGATGTCCCGTTTTTAAAGGGACAGTCCCGTTTTTTTGGGACTTTTTCTTATATAGGCACCTATTACACTCCCACCCCCGTTCAATTTTTTCACAGTTGCTATCTGGTAACCCTACTGGGAAGGTTCGGGGAGAGGGTGAGGGGTCTGAGGTTTTCTGATAATTGTGAGTAAATGACCATAGGGGACCTATCAGAGTTTCCCATGGAATTATTGAGCTTGATCTCTTCACACACACACACACACAATTCAACTGGGCTCCCAGAAGGCCTTTCAAAATCTCCCACAAGCCACTGCTTCAAGGAGCACTGATAGGAACTGCAAGAGAAGGCAGTCTGATAAAGGTGCAAGTGTAATGATGTTCTACTGTGCAAGTAAGGGTGTGGGCAAAACTGCGACCAAAAGAAACAGGATGACTAGTATGGGCACACTGCACAGTTGGAGCCTCCACGACCGCAATCCCACCAGTTCAATTCTCTAATATAAATACCGCCTAGGACTCATGATATTTTGGTGGTACAGTCCATACCTCTCCACCTCTAAAAATCAGCCTTTGTTAATACATTAACATTCAGAAAGGCTGAAAGTTAAATTTCAATCACAAATGTGTTTGTCAAAGGCTTGAAAAGCTCAGTAGTCAAACTATTCCATTGTTTCCCACTGAAAAGCATTCTGAACAGCACGTGTCATTTAATCAAGAAAGACTAATCTAAATCTAAGAGTCAGGTCAATGAGTCTACTCATGCAAGTAAACGCTGTCACACAATCAGGCTTCAGGTAGACAACATATACACAAAGGAGTGAAAGAAAGGTTGCACAGCAATTTTTTAATAGTTATGGTACAGACAGGAGAGAGAGAAAAAGACATAACACAAAAGAGGGATATTAGTTTCAGTAGAAATATTATAGAAGACGGGAGGGCCTTCAGACTAAGTGAAACAGCTGGATACAAGGCTGGAGTGATGCCACTGGATTATCTGCTGAAAAGGAACACCTGCAGCCTTATAACAAATACAGAATAGAGAGCTTTTTAAAATGAACATCATAGTGTTTCTTAAAGTCAGACATTTCTTTCAACAGGCATAGCGTGCCCAGAGGGTGTGGGTGATCTGTCAATATTTGCTCACCTGTTTTATTTAGGGATGGAGGCAGCATGTATAGATAATAAATAGGTGTGTCATCAACACCTGAAAGACTTGGCATTACCTTTCCAGGGATCACAATCAAAAAGCAGTAACAGCTCAGCGAGATCAGCAAAGTTTACATGCTTCTAATTTTAGAAGTGAGTATTTATTCAGAGATTTTTTTTGAGTAAGAAAGAAGTGAGCAGTGCAGGGCCTTAAGAAATAGCAATGGCACACGCATAGCTACTCAAGCTTTCCAATCTCAGTGCTTTGATTTATTTATATTAATCTAACTCTACTACTTGAAAGTATGTCGGTCTATTATTTAAGACCTAAGAGTTTGATCTTGCAGTTCTTACTCAGCCAAAACTCCCACTGGAGTCAATGGGAGATTGGCCCAAGTAAGAATTGCAGAATCAGGCCAGAAGTTACCTGAACTTTGGTTTCTCAAATCACATTAAAGTCACATGATCAGGAAAATGAAAACAATTCTAAAGGCACAGGATCTATGACAATTCACAGAATTACCAGGAGGAGATAACATGCACATAAGTGGCCCTAAAATACTATGAAATACTTACATTTAAAATAGTAGCTGCAGGTAGCTCATGTTAAAAGGAAGCATTTTGGGAGGTTTTTTCCAAGTATGATTTTAATCTTCAATCAATTAATCAACAAACATAACTGTGGATCTAGCCAGGTCACACTTCCTATCCATAGCATCTGGATTTGTGTTTACGTATTAAAATGAGATAACATCTCATTCTTCAAACCCAAAAGGAACAGTCTGTTACTGAAGTTTAGGAAGAAGCTGTTCTATAGTGGCCTTGTATGATGTGATAGTGTAGAGCAACATACTCACACCAGGCACAAAAAAAGCCAACAATTTGAAACAAATTATATTGGGATTGCAGAGGTCCTGGGGAGGTTGAGATGTATCAGTTAAGTTAAAAATAATTTGTGTGTGTGTGTAGGAGGGGGAATTGTGTTCCCAATGGTTGTGGGTGTTCAGTACCCACACTGTTTGAGATATGGTTTGGGCTCTCATTAGCTATTCAGCATCTTAACTACTAAGTAAATGTCCTGTAACAAACAGCTGCTCTCCCCTAATTGTTTATTTAAGGGTGTGAAACATACCAGTAACCTGTACACACACAGCTGATTAATGTAACCTTGTGTTGCCCTCAAACAGCCTCTGCTACCAGGGTGATATTCACATCCAGGTACAGGCATACGGCCATTGCCCCAGGCCTCTTAACTCACACTTATGATCTATTTTGAGAATTTAAATTGCTGCATAAGCCTGTGTTGTCCCTCTGTATCAGGGTGAATTTAACCATATGTTATTATGCACAGCTTTGCACTTTATAATCTAGTTTTTAAGATCTTGGGGCGGGGGGGAGAGAGAGACTGTTTCTTGCTTTGGGCTAGACTGTGGCTTTTAGGTTCAGCCTTGTATATGGACAGTGCAGAGCTACACAACCCTAAAAAAGGCAACTGAAGAGTTTGTGCCTCTAAGTAGGCACAATCCCTCTTGACACTCTGCTCCATCAATTGTACCACCACCTTCTACCCTCCTGCCCCCTTCCAGCCACGGAGTAGCAAAGCACAGCATCTGTTACTGCATATCACCCTTAGGCAAGCATGTATAGGAAGCTTCTCATCCAGTCCTCCATGGCCAAGCAAGGGCTGCAAACAGTCTAGCTCTTTATGTCTGTGCAGCACCCAGCACAGTGACAAATTATTCATTATTTTATTAGTATTATGGTAGCATCCTCCAGAGGCCTTAGCTAGATTGGGTCCCCATTATGCAGAGTATGTACAAACACACAGCAGGAGAGTCTCTCTTCCTGGAAGATCTTATGATCTAGTTTCAAACAAGACGCAACAAGTGGAAAATAAAAACAATGGAGGGAACAGGGGAGGGAAAAGGAGGATGGCAGTAACAGGGACATGTGTTCACAAAGACGAGCTGTGGCACAATTAGTAAATTTCCCGTTGATCTTTATATTATGTATAAATTGCAATATAAATAAATAGTAACATTAGTGTTTGTAATCCTTGTTGGCCACCTGCCTAGCCAGTGATTTTTTCCACCTGCTAAACATTATCGTTTCATATTATTAAAAATAATTCGAGTCAAAAACTAGCAATAAAGTCCTGTGCTCAAATAACAAATCTGAGCACCTTTAAGGGATCTGAAAATATTCAAGCAGTGGGCAGATAAGTGGAATGTTCACAATTTTCCACAACCAAGCGAGTTTGCTGTATATTTATAACATAACCCGCCCCCCCCCCCGCATTTTGTTTTTAAATATATTTCTAGAAATTACCCCTTTTCTGTAAATAAATATGGGCCCAATTCAGCATGATACTTAAGCACTTATGAAACTTGAAGCACGAATAGTTCCCACTTCAGCAGGATTACTTGCATGCTTAAAATTACATGCACGCTTAAGAGTGCCTTACTGGATTAGGTCGATAATTATTCTTTACATCAAGACGGGATATTTTTCTAGAAGATATGCTATAGAAGTTATGGGCTTAATACAGAAATTACTGGGTGATTTTCAATGGCCTATATCATGAAGGAGGTCAGAAGAGGTGATCATGATACTGCCTCCTAGCCCTAGAATTTATGACCGTACTGAATGTAGACCAACTTCTAAGTCTGGTGTCCATCTGAAGACAACAACATCAAATTGCTGTGATCTTTTAATGAGGTTTTGCAGCTGATGAATAAGAAGTCCCCTAAGATATGTAAACCTCACCTTTTTGGATCACAACAGGGAACAACTTGCAGCTGCAGAGTTTTACTGTTGTCGTAAGGAAGCCTTTCCATCTTTCAAAATAGCATTTCTATTTAAAATATTGCACTGTAATTAGTGTGGTATTTACTGAAATGACAATAATGATACTCAGTTCATTGAAACAGAGTTTTACCTACAGAGGTAATTTTCCTGCCCTATTTAAACAAAAATATTTTATCATGACGATAGTGTTGGAGATTGCAAACTTAACTGAATTTGAATGAGATGTTCCCTGGACTAATCACTAGAGCACATGGAGCCACAACTTCCAAGTTTTATGCCTGGATTTGATTGTAAGTGACCTGCTGTGTGATCTTTTACAAGGATCTGAATCGCTGGGTGCCCCCTCTGTAAAATGGAACACCAATACTTTATACCAAAATTATTTAATACCCCCAATTTAAAGGTTCTATAGATGTATTTATTATTATTATTGATGTTCCATCTGTCTAATACATTTCATCCAAAGTAATGACAAATTATATGTCAGACTACATTTTTACGGACTCACCCAGCAGCCCTTATTTAGGTAAAATTTCCAATTGACTCAACAGGCGTTGAATAAAGACTAAGTTTGGACCCAGCAGATCTTCAAAGTTGAGTTAAGGTGTTAGTTGCCTAAATACTTTTGAAGATCTTGGCCTTTGCCCACAGCTGAAATGGCAGCCACTTCTGGGGTGGAATTTGGCTGGGGTTTTTTTTGTTTTGTTTTGTTTTTTTAAACAGAATTGGACAGAGCAATACTGTGCAACAGTTTAGGACAGGAAGAGGATACCACCATATCCAACAGAAACTGCAGGGGGTGTCTTGGTGCAGAGAACATAATTACCCAAATTGGAATCTGTCCGGAACATTATTTTTTAATTTTTTAAGGTATTTTATTATATTTGGCTGGGATGGAGTAGGGTGAAAAGATGCAGGGGAGAGGAAAACAAAGCTATTTTATCTTCCCAAACAATGTATTTGCAAATACCGTTCTTTCACGAATCTGTGGGACTATCTTACGTGTACAGCCAACATAATTTTAGTGCACCAAACATACAGGCTTAAATATTCTGGGGGGCTGTCGGATGGAAATTTAACACACAGTTTAAGGCTTTTCATGTACAAGAGAAGAGTGGCAAGAGCTAAATGCTCCATTATATCAATGGTCCAACATGTGATTTACAGACTGAACTGTTTATCCAAATTGAAACCACACTCTCGAAACAAAAATCAAACCTTTAACATTAAAATAAATCCAAATGACCCTGCAGGCATGTTTTTATGAAAGTCCCACTCCCTCCATTTTCATTATGCAAGATCCATTCAACTGGCGTGGCAAAGAACGCATGCTCAGTCATACTCCTTCTTTTGGTTTCCTCTGCATGGGTTAGTGGGCACCACACCCATCTTTGTCTGCCAGTATCTCAATGCAACAATGATGGGTTAAACAGCAAGGCAGAGCCATGGAGTAAGTACACTGAATGTGATCCCACTGCAATGCTCTGCTCTCCAAACAATACTGGTTTCTCTCTCGCTCCCCCCCAAGACTGCAGAGAAATACATTCCTAAATGGATTAAACTTCCGCTTTCTGCTGCCCCCAAGCTAACAGAGTGTCCATGTAGCTTAAAGAACTAGAAAGACAAACACTCAACCTTAATAGCATCCTCCCTTCCTCTGTCTCTGATGCTACTTAATTCCTCAGATCTTTTCCAGTGGAGGTGGACTGGAAACAGGCTGCGTCAACACACCTGTCTATTAGATTATCACTGCAAATCAATCTGTCACCTCAAGCCTCAAGCTATTCATTACCTCAGTCCTGTTATCACATAGGTCTGTATCCTATGGATAATCAGATAGCAGCAGGGACAGAAAAGAATGGTGAAGACACGGTCCCTGTAAGGAAAGGCAATGCTAATTTCATATCAACAAGAGATCACTACAGTAGACCCTGCAGGCTATGAAAATTCTGTCTTACTATATGAAGGACAGAGAAGCAAGCCTCTACCACTAAACCCAGAGTCCTGAGTGTTCCAGCCCAGCTATGATCATATTTTTAAACTATGCACAAAATTAGCAACCTTGAGAGCATAATTACATTATGAAATATATAAACAAAGGAGATGGATTAGCAAGCAGGAAGAAAATGCACTTTAGACATATAAATCCATTATCGTGTCACTTATTATCATTTTGGACTCTCCTAATCTGCCATAAAGATAATCTGAGCATACTTAGCCTCCTTCAACAAGCATAACATATTGTGTTTATCCTGGAAGTCCACACGCTGGAGACACTAAAAGATTTTAAAGGCCAAAATGGATACAGGTAAAGTACATACCTGGTGTGTTCCTGTGGAATGGTAAAGGGAGCAGGGCATGAGGTTCTTCATCCCCAGCTGTGAACAATCATCCTCCAGGCTGCCTTTTTGCAACTCTTTTCACTCTTTTAGTAAAGTACAGGCCTCACTTAGGGAAGGCTGCTGGCCAAAGCTTTCTTTAACAGCCTTGACATGGCCAAGACACAGTGCTGGCTTTCTTCAATAAAACAGTTTACTGTTAAACACCTGCATTTACTTAAGAGCAAATCCTAATCCCTGGACAAAACAGGCTGTATGAAGGCAAGTTCTGAGGAAGATAAACTGACCCTCAATAGGCAACAGAATAGAGACTGTGGTCACCATGTGCCCTTCCCTCCACAGGGCCGTTGGGACAGTGGATACACATACTCCAGGGTGATATGAGCAGGGTGCAACTTCACTTGTATAGGTTTCTCTCTTCTTGCCCTTCCTCCTCAGCTGCCAAGCAGGCCTTATTCATTCATTCATTTAGGCCAATTGGCCCCAGTGCCATTTAGGCCTGATGTTCCCAAAGTGAAAGGGCTGGGATCACAGTGCCATCCAAGGATCTTAGAGCACTTCATAAATGTTAATTAATTCTCCCAGCAGCCCTGTGAGGTAGGTATTATCATACTCACTTAACAGGTGAGTTTACAGTTACACAGAAAGGGTAAGAGTGCCCTGCCCCAGGTTACCCAGTGAGTCAGTGTGAGAATTAGGGACAGAAATTAGTGACTCAGAATTCCAGTCAACTGCTATAACAATTTAGGTATACTTTCTCTTTTGGGGGGGGGGGGGGAAATGTACCAAAGCTACATCTATGTAAAACTTGTCCATGGCGTACATCACACTCTTTACATCATCAGAACAGGGCAAGTTGGTATTCTCCAAAATAGCAATACTGAAGCTGTGTCAGTCCTGATTCCAAATAACAATACCAAATGTTCTGTAGGATTTGCAAAGCTGAGGTGTCAATTACTTCATTTTCTCACCTGCAATCACCTTTAAGACAGGATCTACTCCAAGAATCGCCAGTACAGATGGAGCAATCAATAAAATCAAGATCTGTCTCCATCTGTCCACCTAACATCATAGTGCATGGACCAAATGTTTTGGTTTAGGCCCATCCCTCTTTTCAAGGCTGTAAATGGGGATGAAGGGATTCTTCAAGCCCACAGTTGATTGACATCTTGATTCTGCAATTGTTGCTCGGGCAAAACTCCCACTGAAGTCAAAAGCAGTTTTGACTGAGTAAGAAATAGAGTACTGAGCCCTGAAAACAAGCACCAGATCTATCTGTGTAAAAGTCTTTAAAAAAAACATATAATTTTGTCCTTTAACTTTTAATACATTTTTTGAGACTTTTAAAAATAATTGTAGGATTGCTCATTAATTTGGTTATTGTCACTGTTTTTGTTTTTAAAAGAGCATGTATGCATTTATGATTCAAAAACCACAAAGAAATACATTGGCAAATTCAATGATCTCAGAAGAATTCTATAATAATGACTATCTCACAACAACCTTGTGAGGTGGCTATTATTAGCCCCATTTTACAGATGAGGAAACTCAAACACAAAGAGATGAAGGGACTTCCGTAGATTTTTAAAACCAGGAGAGATCATTATGATTCTCTAGTCTTAACTCCTGCATAATACAGAATCTCAAAGTGATATCTGCATAGCCCAACAGCTGGTGGTTGAACGAGCGCAGATCTTTCAGAGAGGCATTCAATTATTATATAAAGCACAAGGGTTGAAGAACTGCCCCAAATCACCCAGCAAGCATGTAAAACAGCATCAGAAAGAGAACCCAGAACTTTGAGTTTCATACATGTCCTAACAATACACCTCACCAAAATGACCAAAAAAATAGGTCAGTTATAAGTACCCACTTTCTGAGTAAAAAAAAAAATCCCTAACATTTAGTTGTGAAAGATAACAGGAAATGTATGAACTGCATGTAGGTAGTTCAGATTAACTTGGACACTGTAATGGCTGAATTTTTGAGGCCACTATATGTTTAAATAATTGTTCTTTGTGGCATATGCATGTGTATTAGGAAACTTGAATGTGCTAGAATTTGACCTGTGGGAAATCCTTGGAAATGAGATGTTGATTCTTGAGCACTTGTACCTAAGCAATCAAGGAGTTAATAAGCATTCCACTAAGCATTAGCTATTAAATTTAATTAATTTCTGTTTGAAACAAACAACCCCTTTCTAGCTGTGTAATATTAAGAAACACAATTACCAATATTCCTGTATTCTATGGCTCCACATTCTGGGACTATTACTGCTCCAGTTGAAATCAATGGCAAAAATCTCGCTGGTTTCAATGGAAACAGGATGGCCCTCTGTTAGATTGATGTATACAATAACTATGATTAATTTCCTGCAACAGCTTTTTTTATATATAACAAACATAGACAACTGAGTATTTAGCAATATGCAGAAGTGGCCTACCAAATTTCAAATAAATACGTAAAGTATGCTTCCTTATATACAGTTCTTTTACCTCTTATTGTTGCAAAATTCATACCACATAAAATCTAAACACAGCTTTTACAATGTAATGACCACTTCCAGGCACTGCTCAAAGTAGAAAAATCACAAACTGCTCAACATACAAACAGTATTCAAAAAACAAAGCAGTATTTTGAATGGTACAAAACGCTGTAATTATCACCTGATCCTAGGTTTTGAAATAAAATATTTGAGTTGAGTCATGATTTCTCACAGCTCAGAACAAACTCCAGTTAACTAGAGAACCTTCCTCTAGAGCCAAGGTTGTCTAAGGTACATTCTTGCTTAACATATATTTTGAAAGCTGTCTGTCATTTTAGATAGTTTTCAAGAGGCAGAAAAGAGATTCTGGGCCTGATCCTGTAGTCCTCATGGGCAAAGACTCCCAGTGACTTCTCTAAAGCACTGGACAACTGATAAGTTACAGTTGTGTCCACACCGAACATTAGCTTAGTACAGTGCATAAAGTATCACATAACTGTTTAACATATTGCAGACTCAGTTTTGCTTTTAAAATGTTCAAACTGTAAATGAAAGTTTCGTCACAATTTATGAAGTCTGGGAATGAATTGTTTGAAAGCTGATTTTTCTCCTTAACCAACATACATATTGAAATTAACGAAACTGGGGAACAAAAATCATATTTCCCTCCATTGATACGTTGCTGTCCCCTGGAGAATACATTCTTATCCAAAATGCATAAGTTCGTCATGTTAGAAGCCTGAATATGGACTGGGTCAAATCTCATTTGCCTAACCCAGCAACATTGATAACAATGTATATTTAAAATATACCATGGACCAAAGTCTGTCCTTTATTACACCTGTACAATTCCATTGACTTCACTCGGGTTGCATTCACATATAGAAACCACTGAATATTTTCCATTATGTTAAAGGAAATTCCCTCCTCCTCTCACCCTCCCACAAAACAGAACAAAACCAAACCACAAACCGTGGACTTTCACATAAAACAGCAGCAACCAGCAGGTTTATTTCTCACACTTATTTTTTCCCCATTGCAGTGAAAACACTATAACAAAATCTCATCAGTAGGTGCTTCATTAAATAAAGGGGAACCTTATGCCATACACCATAACCCCGTGGCTCCTAACTTTATTGAAATCCATTGTGTACTCCCCTTTCCCAGGGATCTACAAGTGCAGGAAAGGGTAAAGCCTTGGCTCATAAGAAACACTTTAACGTGGTGGCTCTCAACCTTTCCAGACTACCGTACCCCTTTCAGGAGTCTGATTTGTCTCGCGTACCCCCAGATTTCACCTCTCTAGAAAATGTCTTGCTTACAAAATCAGACATAAAATACAAAAAAGTGTCACAGCACACTGTTACTGAACAATTGCTTACTTTCTTATTTTTACCATATAATTATAAAATAAATCAACTGGAATACAAATATTGTATTTACATTTCAGTGTATAGTATATAGAGCAGTATAAACAAGTCATTGTATGAAATGTGAGTTTGTACTGACTTTGCTGGTGCTTTTTATTTAGCCTGTTGTAAAACTAGGCAAATATCTAGATGAGCTGATGTATTCCCTGGAAGACCTCTGCATACCCCCAGGGATACACGTACCCCTGGTTGAGAACCACTGCTTTAAAGAGTGAGAGAGCACTATCAGTCCTGATTACAATTAAATCCTTCTGGACTATGCATTTTTTTTATTTCCTTTCACTTTCTGAGGGTAGATTTACTGTGATTTAAGTTGACTCAAACATATAAAAACAGATGAAATGCCAGAAAAAAAAAAGATTTAACCCTGACTTAACCTTTGGTATTTAGAATATAAAACCCACACATACACAAACACACTCCATGCTTATGTCAATGTATTAATGACTACACTGGGAAGGGGGAGTTGAAAGGCAGGAGAGGTGGGGGGTGGACTATCTTAATCCTCTAGAAAAGGGACTGACCCTCTTACTGCACATGTGAAAGCTGAATCCCATGACCACAAAAGATTTCCCTTCTTAAAAACATTGTTCAACTGCATGAATAAATCAGCCGAATATCTTGAATTGACAGAGAAGGCATGAAAACTATTAGATTTCACAGTACATTGTTCTACAGGTCATTCTCAAAAGACTGAGATCACAACTTTACCTATAACAAGCCCAGCCATTAGTAAAGCCTTGTGCAATATCCACCTAGAATGCTATCACATTAAACAGGAGTAATGTTTTCAAATTAGTAGTAGACGCTTTGCTGAACTTTACCTTTCTGCACAGCTCCCAAATATGCACGCTGCTTCCTCATCCACCAAGCACAACAGCTACAGGAAAGCAACTCGGCAAAAGAAAGAAGAAATCCAGCAGAAATAAACCCACTAACTTAAAAAAAAATCTCCTACAGGCTCTCTGTGGGGAAAGAATCTCCAGATTTTCCAAAGCAAAGTTGAGAGGGAACAGGGGTTGGGGCAGAGTTCCAATAACTTTCCAATCGTCTTTAGGAAAAGTCTGATTCTGAAAGCAGCAACGGCACAATCAGACAACCCCTCTGGCTTTGCTCTGATCGCATGGCACTTCTATCCAGCAGCTGCAGCCCCCTCTAGGAAGCTGTTACAATCTCTGGTCTCACCACCCCACCCCTAGGCCTCTCTGATTGCTTTCCCAGTACAGGGGCCACTCCAGATAACACAGGCAAACAAGCATGTCATAAATCAGAAGAACTCAGCAAAGTGTCGTTGTTAGTTCTTTAAGTTATTACCTGAATCTTTCCTTGACGGCTCCTGATAAACTCTCTCCTTAACATTGTATTATCTTCCATTATGCACTTGGTTAGAGGACACCACACGTTAGTAAGCGCAAATTCTATATATCCAAGGAAACCTGTGGAATGTATTTTAATATTCCCTAGAAGAGGAAAGGATTAGAGGCACTGTAGTTGTTCCCTGGTTTCTTGTTGTATTAGTTCTTGTTGCATTCATTAACTACTACTACTGTTATACAGAATGGGTAATATTTTCAAAAGTGCAAATGTGCCATTTTCAAAAGCACCTGAGTCATTTAGCATCCTCAGTCCCAAAGGCTTTCAGTGGAACTTAGGCTTCTAATTTGCTCAAGTGCTTTTGAAATTTTACCCATAATATATATGAATTATGCACTCAGATATGTGGAAATGGGTGCTATGATGAGTGAATGGAAAACCCCGAGACATGTCAGTGTGCTTAGTACTGGACCAACAAGGAGGGAGATAGAGTCCCAAGAACATTGTAGTCTCATTTACATAGGAACATAAAACTGGACATAAACATAAAACATAAAAGCCTCCTGGGTCATTGAGTCTGCTGCTGTAACATCCTACAATCATGTTCATAAATTTATTAAGCTCCACCTTAAAACTAGTTAGATTGTTTGTCCCCACTGCTCCTGTTCGGAGGCTGTTCCAGAACTTCACTCCTCTGATGGTTAGAAACTTTCTTCTAACTTCCAGCCTAAATTTATTCATGGCAAGTTTAAGAACATAAGAACGGCCATACTGGGTCAGACCAAAGGTCCATCTAGCCCAGTAGCCTGTCTTCCAACAGGGCCAATGCCAGGTGCCCCAGAGGGAATGAACAGAAAGTGTGACAGACGCAGACCAGTGGGATACAGGAGTCTGGTAGAAGGCAAATATACTGGTCACTGGATGAGTAGTTTTCTGTTCCCTGAGCGACCAGAGCAGGGGCTGCACTAGATTAATCAGGAACCTGCTAGAACCAGTTAAGGCAGGCTAATTAGGACACCTGGAGTCAATTAAGAAGAAGCTGCTAGAATCAATTAAGGCAGGCTAATCAGGGCACCTGGGTTTTAAAAGGAGCTCACTTCAGTTTGTGGTGTGAGTGTGAGGAGCTGGGAGTAAGAGGTGTAAGGAGTTGAATGAGAGGGTATGCTGCTGGAGGACCGAGGAGCACAAGCGTTATCAGACACCAGGAGGAAGGTCCTGTGGTGAGAATAAGGAAGGTGTTTGGAGGAGCCCATGGGGAAGTAGCCCAGGGAGTTGTAGCTGTCATGCAGCTGTTACAGGAGGCACTATAGACCGCTGCAGTCCACAGGGCCCTGGACTGGAACCTGGAGTAGAGGCTGGGCCTGGGCTCCCCCCAAACCTCCCAATTGACCTGGACTGTGGGTTCTTCCAGAGGGGAAAGTCTCTGGGCTGTTCCCCAACCCACATGGTGAATCTCTAAGGCAAGAAAATCTGCCAATAAGTGCAGGACCCACCAAGATAGAGGAGGAACTTTGTCACAAAAGGTAATCATCAAGTGATCCCTCCCCTGTCACCCATTCCCAGCTTCTGGCAAACGGCAGCTGGGGACACCATCCCTGCCCATCCTGGCCTATACTGGTTTGCTCTTGTGCCAACACTGTCCTCTAGGTTAGATAACTCTTAGCCCTTGCTAGTGTTTACCCCTCTTAAGTATTTAGAGAGCAATTATATCCCCTCTCTCCTAAAATAGGGCCTCACATTCCCCTGGTCATCCCAGTAACCCTTCTCTGCACCTGTTCCAGTTTGAATTAATCTTTCTTGAACATGGATGACCAGAACTGTAGTCAATATTCCAGATGTGGTCTTATTGGTGTCTTGTATGATGGCATTAATATATCTTTATCTCTACTAGAAATACCTCACCTGATACACCATAGGACTGTATTTTACAAGGGCAAGACAGCAGCTGGCCTTTGTGTTGGTGAGCTGGAAGGACAGGCACAATGAGCCCCATGATGTGTAGACTCTAGACACAATCACAATTGCAGTGTTCATCCTGCTCTATCCCTTCTCTCCCCCCTTGCCAAGAGAGGGAAACGAACATATTACAAACCGCTGGAGTGATGTAGTAGCATATATACTCCCCTGTGCACCTCAGAGCTCTAGGAGATTGTGTGCACAGTTTCTCTTACAGCTCCTTCTGGAATGGTGCAGTTCTGTCAGACCTCACAACATGGACTAGGCCTAAGTAACACAAAGTAGCCTCAAATCAGCCAAGACACTCTGGGAACGGGATCAGTCTTTTGATCAGCAATGCACAGGTACATTCAGCCACTTCAGGATGGTGCTGAGTCTAACACAGTCCTGGAAGCATATGATTTTGAGAGAATTTTGGTTTTCATTAAAAAAAAAACCCCAAAATGTTAGTTTCTAGACCTCCTGGTTGCAAAGAAAAGCTGGAAAACATGAACTCTAAGGACTCAAACAGAAGGCAAATAAAGCAACACAAAATCTATTGTTCTTAAAAATTTCATGATTTTAAATCAATCTCATGATTTGTAAGGGCTTGACTCGTGACTTTTGAATGTTTGTGGTTGGCAGTACTACGTATATGCAAATATCACCACCAAAATACATGTTTTTATACAGAAAATGCAAAAAAAACTAGTGTTCATTTCTGCATAACTCTTCAAACAAGCAAATATCAGGAAATTGAAAACTAGACTTCTGTCTTAAAAGTAATTTTTTTTAACTCCCCCCTCCCCCGCACACACACACACACACACACACACACACCCTCATTGACTAGATTTCAACTTGGTGGTGTCCCTTTTACAAGGAAAGCCAGAAAAGAAATTAAGTAACATTTGAGTATTTCAGTTGTTATCTTTAATTATCTGGGTTTTAAAAAAAAGAGAAGGTGTGGGAAGGGGTAGGAGGGAAAAGGATGGAAAAAAGGTGCATCTATTGGGTTTGGAAAACTTGGAGAGAAAGGGGAGAGCCCATTCGTGAGCATGGACTTATCAGCCAGAACCAGGAAAGCTTGAGAGGTGGCCTGTAAGAGAACAGGCTGAATCTGGAAAAGATGGGGGGGCTAATGTGGTGGCTGATAGACCAACAGAGAGAGGTGGAGAGGACATTGAAGGCTAGGGTTATCATACGTCCGTTTTTTCCCGGACATGTCTGGCTTTTCGGCAATCAAACCCCGGTCCGGGGGGGAATTGCCAAAAAGCTGAACATGTCCGGGAAAATGCCGGCCGGGCACTTCCCCTCCCGCGGTGGCTCTGCTCCTCGCCTGACTCTTCGGCTCTGTTTAAGAGCCGAGCGCTATGGGCTTTGGGCAGCCCCCATGCCTCCGGACCCTGCGCCGCCGGAGCCCGGGAGGGGAAGTGCCCGGCTGGGGGCGCAGGGTCCAGAGGCATGGGGGCTGCCCGAGCGCTACCGGCTTCATGGTTTGCCAGGCAGCCTCCAGAACCTGCGCCCCTGGCTGGGCGCTTCCCCTCCCGGGCTCCAGCTGTGCTGGGGAAGCGCCGGCCAGGGGCGCAGGGTCTGGGGGCTGCCCGGCAAACCATGAAGCCGGTAGTGCTCGGGCAGCCCTTTCTGCGTGGCTGGGAGTGGGAGGGAGGAGGGGCAGGGAAAGGGCGGAGTTGGGGCGGGGAAGGGGGTGGGAAATGGGTGGGGCCAGGGCCCCGTGCAGGGTACTCCTTTTTTTTTATTTGTTAAATATGGTAACCCTATTGAAGGCACTCTTAGCAAACCAAGCAACAAGCTATACTGGGCTGGCAGGTGGACCAATAGTGACTGTTTCAGGAGTTCATGACGGAGACGACCCAGGTACAGTATCAGTTGTTACAAAATGTGGCAAGTCCCATTAGGCAGAACGGAAGTTGCAGGGGAGCTGGGACTCCGTAAAATGGACCCCGGTGTGTTCCTATTGATTTTGGAGAGAATCACTGCTAGTGCAGGGTGGGATAAAGGATTATGGGTCCTATGGTTAGCCCCTTATCTGGCAGGAGATGCACAAGCACTAATGGGCCTAATCTGCAGCAAGGGAGATTTAGGTTAGATTCTAGGGAAAACTTTGGCTCTAAAGAGAGTAAAGCTCTGGACCAGGCTTCCAAGGGAGGTTGTGGAATCCCTGTCACTGGAGGGTTTTAAGACCACGTTAGATAAACAGCTGTCAGTACTGAACTACATGCCCTCTCCAGGTCAGTCCTACGTTGCTCTGATTCTATGCTTTTTCTTCAATTTTGAATAAAGTGACTCCAGCTCCCCATTTATGATATCACATACTGTATGTGATTATCATACAACTGCACTGTTTAGAGTTGCCATTGCCTATGCTGATTTTGGGCATTAATCCATCATTTCATATGTTCCAAACAAGTAACTGATTTGGTGTTTATCTCTGTATTATACATTCTGGGAATTACCCACAAGACCAATGTTCTGGCATTAATTTAAGCATACAGAACCCAATGTCAACTTTTATTAAATCCACTGACTATCAACAAACCAAATTATGGATGCAGCAATATAAAATCTAAACCTACCTTAACCTTCCAAAAATGACCAACTGGTAGAGTGCAAAAGAAAGTTCTCTAAACCATTAGGTGTACATATAAATCTCTTGGGACCTTCAAAGATGATAAATCTGTATACTACCACCTTCGATACCCCTGCAATATCTTCAAGACAATCAATGTGTCTCAGTAGTATTTCATATTTAAATTCATCATGAAGATTATTTAGATGTGAGGGCAAGTTTATTATTCCTGGTTTTTTCGTTTACTATGTTGGTTATTACTTTGTAAGGAGAAACACAAAACCAAGTATTTGTATAATACAGTTTTTGGTCATCTAGAAAACACTTTGGTACCCTTCAGCTCTCTGCAACTATTCCTCTTTTTGTTTATCTTGAATGCAATAAAAGCAACATTAAAAAGAAAAAAAAGGTACATTGGGAAATAGGGGAATTTGGAATCGACTGCCAAGTTAAACTAAAAGTTAAAAATTAAAAACTGTCCACTCGCCTCCGAGGCACTGACGAGCGTAGCAACCAGGCAAGTGCTAACAACTGCTCCCCCCCCAAGTGTTTTTTCAGCAGTGGTTTGGCAGTAGTGGATGAGTCAAATGGATGTAGTGACTTGGTGAGGAGACTGGCTAGAGGACATAGTGGAGAATTAAAAGAAAAGTATTAAGTTTGCACTCCTTTACCACCCGTTCCCAGATTTGGGCTAGATCCTGAAAGTTTCCTACAGGACTTCAGCTGGAGCTACATACACAGAATGATTCCAGACGATCTCAGCACTCAAGGATCTACATTCTTCACTCCTCAAGACCAGGAAGAATAAAAATCCAGATACTAGGCAGCTTTAGTGTACCACTGTTTTATATCCTATACGATCATATTTAGGCTTGGAAGGATCAGATTTTTATTGTTAAATGTCACTCAATGTAGTTTTCACTGCAAACACAAACAAATTATTTTTTCCCATTGATGATAATAGAAATTTACAGATAGGCAAAGAAGAATTCTGCTTCAGAACCTAAGTTAAAAAGCTTTAATTGTTTTTGAATGTCAATGTGTCATTAAATAATTGTCTGATCCCCTCATAATTTTGTACAACTGTGAAAATTAATAAAAATAGAAAAATGCTTATAATAAACATCAATATTGTCCATAGAAATGGTAAAAAATAAAAATCAAATTCTGTCAAACCTAATCACATTCATCGGAAGGAGCAAAACTAGGGGAGTGTTTTTTTTCCCCCCTGCTTGGCCCAGAAAGGGGGGATATATATATATATATATATATAGGAAATGAAAACCTTTAAATAAAGGTAGATATAGTCACAGCATTTATATACTATAAACAAAGAATCCATTTCATCTGTGGTGTATTATTAGCATTAGATATATATTATTTGTGAAATCACTGTGTGCTGAGCTCTCTGGAAGGTATAGATCCATAGTGTCTGCCCCAAAGAGTCTATATCCTACTCCCATTGTTCCATAGTTGTGCAGGGTATTTATTTTTACTATCTGTTTTCATTTTGGTGTAAATTGTACCAGGATGCTCAGAATCTGATGACCTCATCTATCATTCATTTGGATTACAGGGCTAGTAGTTCCTCTCCTCAGGGGAGCTGATGTCTATGCTCTGATTCATGATGACATGATTCAGGGGAAAGCCCAACCTCTAAATCTACATTATGAGAGGGAAATCCAGCAAGACCTTTTTAAAACTATTTTTATTGTTAAGAACTTCAAAATCTCTTCCTGTTGGTTGACACATGTCAGCCTCCAGGGCTCAGGAACTGACACTGATGCAGAGAAAAATCAGAAATGTTTTCTTCTCTGTCACCTGCAAGCATCAAAGTTTCTAAATCAAATATTTCCTCCCCCCCCCCCAACTTTTTTTGTCTAGGCCCACACTGCCCTCAACTCTGTGGAGCTGAATTCTGTTCTCAGTTACACTGCTGTAACCCCAGTGACTTCAGTGGGGTTACAACAGCATAACAAAAGATGGAATTTGGCCCCATATTTTTAATGCCAGGAAATTCCCTACACCAATTAACTGTAAGAAAACTGGACAGAAGAACAACATAAGTGCATATGAACAAGGGAGAAAACAATGATGGTGCTGTTTTTTCATGGCTGCTATTTGATCCTGCAAAAGAGATCTGTAAGGCAAACCAAAACCAGGAGAGATTTAAATGACAAGGAAGAGTTTTAGTCAGCGTACCAGTTATTATAAAACACGAAGGATCAAATCTGCCCCTTGCATAATGCCACTGAATTCGTAGAGGGAAACATGCCAAGCAGAATCTATAGAGGGAAACAAAGATCTTTCTCTCTACTCCTGGGGGAGGGAGCATTCTAATGTAACTTTACTATAACTTTTCTTACACAAAAACTATCTTAATTAATGCATTTAAATGGAGGGGGAAAAAGAGTCTCTTCTCGCTGATTAATCATTCCCCACAAGGAGACTCTAACATACTGCTCTGCTGCTTGCTATCTCTGAGGACTAGCTTCTGCCATGTTCACTCACTGATATATCAGTGGGGCTAAGGTACTGTTCAAAATGAGGATGCATGGTGGCATCTAACACAAAACTTGCCCTTGTGCATTATGTGTTGAATTGAGACTTGGAGCCAGATTCTCAGCTAGTGTAAATCAGCATAGCTCCACCAACTTCAATGGTATCTATACACAAGCTGGGGTGGTGCAGAGCTGTGTCACCCGAGGAGCAGCCCAGAGAAGAGAATCGTAATTGAGAGTCACCTTCCCTGGTTTCTCCATTGCTCCAGGTGGGTCCATCATCACAGATGACAATTACTCTCCCTTCTGCATTGACTCAGCTGTGCTGAGCTGGCGAATTGGAGGTGAGGGAGGAGTCTTGGCTCCACCCATTCCTTGCTCATCTCTGCCCATTCCTTGCTCACCTGTGCTGGGGAGAGTAGGGGCCCCAAGGAGTGTGCTGTGTCCCCCCCCCGCATAACTGATGATGCAGGGCTAGAAGGGAGTGCCTTACACCACCCCATAGTCTTGCCCTATATGCACATGGCATATTATGCACATATGGCACACTTGCCTTTTAATTTATAGAAGGGGACAATTATATTTTTTTTAAATATGTACTTGTCATGAACAAAGCCAACTAAAGGAAAGACTCCTCTGAAGCAATTGACATACCCCATCCTGCAGCTAGCCTCAGACAGGACAAACACCTGAGAAAAAGAGATAGATAGACCATGCACTAGGCCCTAAAGGTTGACAGAACCTAAATTCAAACCTGAATTTACTACACAGTAGTAGAGGAAAAGTAATTGAGTTTAGGTTAGGCTTAGCCAACACATGCTAACTAGTCCAGCACTCCACCCCCAACTGTTCTAAACCATGAGCCAAACCCCCCAGAGTAGCGCGATTGAGTCAACAATCATGAGAGGTTTTTAAAATGTATTTGGACTTCCTTTTCTTTGCCTTTTGGTTTTAGAACCTGAATTGGTCACACTTTCAGGCTTTTCTCCACAACCACGAAGGCTAGAAATTTACTTTTTATTTAAATGACAGCTGAGGTTTTTGTGTATTTACTTAACTCCTGGAACTGGGGCTTTATGAAAAACACTGAATATTGTGAGACTCATGGTAAAATCATGAGAGCTGGCACCACTGCAAACCCAACCAATACTCACCCACTTTTCCTAGTCACAGCAAATGGTTGCCTGGGGCAGTGGTTTTCAAACTTTTTTCATTTGCAGACCCTTAAAAAATTTTCAAATGGAGGTGTGGACCCCTTTGGAAAACTTAGACATAGTCTGCGGACCCCCAAGGGATCAACGGACCACAGGTTGAAAACCACTGTGCTACAGTAACGATAATCTTTCACAGACCCCATAGACATAATCTGCAGATCCCCAGGGCTCCACAGACCACAGGTTGAAAACCACTGGCCTAGGGCATCAAAAATACTAAAAG
Source organism: Chrysemys picta bellii (assembly GCF_011386835.1). Lineage (NCBI taxonomy): Eukaryota > Metazoa > Chordata > Testudines > Emydidae > Chrysemys > Chrysemys picta. Next base: position 105,390,516 of record NC_088792.1, read on the forward strand.
TCATTGTGATTCAGTCCTGCTTGCCTGGTAGCACAATCCACACAGCACCGCTGATGCACATCAAAACTTGTAAAAGATCTGAGCCTGCTACCCCCGTCACATTATTACCTTACTCCATGACTAGCCCTGTTGAAAGCAATGGTATTACCAGAATAGTAAGGTGCTTTTCTGTGAGAGGAAGGGTGGCAGAATCAAGGCCCGAAAAGTAGGGAAGTTAACCCACTCTCAGATCCCTTGAGCAATAAAGAAAGTATTTAATATTTGAGATACTGAGCTTGTTGCTATTTTTGATGTTCCTCTGCTTACAGATATTACAGCCAGATGTACAATGCTGGGCTAACTAGATGACTCAGACATTTGTGGTTTTCTTTTTCCAAGTCATATTCCCCGGTATCACATTTAGTATTGTAATATTCATTTGTTCAGAAGATTTAGGGGGAACAAACTAGCTGCCTTTTAGGGTTACTTTAACTTTCTGCATTGCACAGGTTTTGTCTTGAGCAGAAAGAATGGATGAGCTTAGGTCAGGCTTAGCTAGTTCATGCTAGCTAGTCCAGCATTCCTTCCCTATGTATTCAAAATCATGAGTAGGGTCCTACCATAATTAAATCTTACATTTCATGGTATTGTAACAAAACATGAATACATATTTAAGAACGGCAAAATATAAACATGGAAAGCCCTTAAGACTCAGTATTTCTCAAATTGGGGGATCCAACCCAAGAGGGAGTCATAAGGCTATTGTAGGAGGGTTGCCACCCTTACTTCTGCATTGACTTCAGAGCTCGGTGACTGGAGAGCAGTGGGTGCTGGCCAGGTGACCAGCTCTGAAGGCAGTGCCGCCACCAGCAGCAGCACAGAAGTAAGGGTGGCAATACTGTGACCCCCCCCTACAATAGCCCTGCGACCCTCTTTTGGGTTGAAACCCCAGTTTGAGAAATGCTGTGTACTTTTGTATATACTTTTACCTTGTAGTATTGTATAAAAGTCCACAAAAGACCAAATTTTACAGGGGAGACCAGATTCCATGATTTCTGACGCATTTTTCACAGCCGTGAATTTAGCAGGGCCCTAATCATGAGCCAGCCCCCCCAAAATCATGTTTCTTAATATAAATTTTGATTTCATTTTCTTTGTCTTCTAGTGCTTGAGCCTGGAAAGGTCATATTTTAAAGCTTTTCTGCACAACGGTGAAAGCTAAAAACTTGCTGTTTATTTAAATGAAAACTGATATCATTTATTTAACTCTTGGAGGTCGAGCTTTATGAAAAACACTAACTATGGTGAGACTCAGAATAAAACCATGAGTTGCTAACACCACTAGTTGCATTTAGGATTACCCTAACTCTCTTAATATTGCACAGGTTTTGTCTTGATAGGAAAAGTTATTGAAATCTTAGGTACTGAAACTCAAGCAATTTGAAATGCATCTAGTCCTATGCAATGTGCTGTGAAATCACAGCATCGTTATCAGGATCTCCATCAAGCAAAGCACTTAAACACGTGCTCAGCTTCAAAGCCAGGTAGCTTTCTTAGGTGTTTTATCAGTACCTACAACTGGTTGGATGCTGAAGAAGTATTATTCCCATTCATGTGTTCAAATGCCAAATGGTCATTTGGTTTGACCTGCTTTGTTGTAATGGGCATTCTTGTGAATGGGTTTTTGTTTAGAAGGAATGAATGAGGAATGGTTGTTCTTTGAATAAACCGGTATTCACATGCAATTCAATGTGTGTGTGTGTGTGTGTGTGTGTGTGTGTGTGTGCAAACAAGAGTAATCCCTATATGTCTGTTAGTTAGTTAATTAATTCATTGTGATGATGTTGATGATGTTACCTCCAATTTAAAAAATATTCAGTCATCCAGTCAGGAAGCAGAAAACATATCATGTGACTTAAGGGTTCAATCCTTGCACCCATTGAAGTAAAAAGTAAAACTCCCATTGACTTCAGAGGTGCAAAATTATAATAAGTGTTTAGAGGGCTTTTCAGTCATGTTCAGATACCTTGACTGAGCTAACACGTCTAAAAATCACAGCTTTTTGGCACATCAAGGAAGGACCTCAGTGTTGCTTATGCAGTAAATTCATTAAAGGGCAAAAGCTGCCCTGCTGTATTCATTCATATTTCTGCCTTAACAGAGAAATTCAATCCAGAACTGTTAAGCAAGATTGCAAAAAAAATTGACCCCAAAGGAAAACAATACAAAGCATTATTGTTTGCAACTGTGGCCAAGAAAACCTCTTGTTTCCACTCCTTGTAACCTCCATTCTTGTACCCTGAGGAGTTCTGCTAACCACTGCTCTGCATTTTAGATGTACCAGAATGAAGAAACAACGTGATCTCATGCACATTATTTTGTCATGATAGAGCTGAAGCCAAGTAAAGTAATTCTTTTGTGGGAAGGAAGGTTATGGACCAGATAGAACATGGGCAATGGCAACACAAGCTTCTCCACACTGCCTTACCCAGGTTTCTCAACCCTTCTCAGTGGGAGCTACCTGTAGACGAGAGAAGGGAGAAACTTAGTGGCTCATTCCATCCTTGCCCTTTCTAGTGAAAGTGCTAAATTAGTGCCATTTGAGTTGGGATTTGTGATTGAGACACCTATTCAGGAGAAACTAAGACCACAGCTAATTTCAGATTGGTGAATGGTATTAATATAACAACCATTTTTGCTATCAATCCCATGCTGCATTAGAACTCAGAATGAAAGCATTTGATCCCAACGCCAGTGCTTTGAGGTGGAATGAAATAATTTATTCTTTCTTTCCACTTATAGTTAGAGCACCCATCCATTGTTTTGTGGGCCATCGCAATAATTAAAAAATACACATTATCATCAATAAAAAGACCAATAATGTAATGGACTGGTCTCACAACTCCATTCAATATATTTCCTGCCATAATAATATTAATCATAACGGACCCATATCTTACCATCCCTCGTTTCATCTACATCCACTATGCCATGTCCCCCAGGGACATCTCCCTCTTATCTTCAGCAATGGCCATCAGCTATGTGACGGACACTTGCCTCTACATCACCCTGTCACTCTCTGACCCATCTGGCTGTAGCACTTGCCTTGACTGTCAGCTTCTGACTGCATCATAATATCTTCTATTAGATACTTCAGAGACTGAAATCTTCCTTCTGGAGTGACTCATCCTCTCTCTTATTCTGCTGTCACTACCCCAAACCCCCTTAGCTCAAGCCTGTACTTTGTTCAAAAAGCCAGAAACTGGAGAGTCATCCTTGAACCCTAATTTACCAAGAAGGGAAAGTGCATCTTCCAGCACCATCTCCAGAGTTATACCAGAATTCATTTTTCACCTGACCTTTCTTCTGCTGAAGTCCTTCTCTGTGGCTTAATCATTTACCTTCAGAATGACTGCACTTTCATCTTTAATGATCTTCTTATACCCCTACTCTTTTGACTTCAGGGTCCATAGTAGGTAGACTATAGCCTCACCTCAGGCTGGGCCCACATCGCCATTACATATCCTGTGACACCTCCTTCTCCATTTTTGAATCGAGTTAAAAAAAAAATCTCTCCTAGTTTTTTATAATTTCCCCATGAATTTGCTCCACGCTGCATCTTTGACCATGTACCATATTCACCTATTCTTCTCTCCACCCCACCCCCAACACTCCACATACACTTGCCAGCCCATTCAAAGGGCAAGACATGTGTGTACAGTGCCTAGCATGCGAGGGCCTTGGGGCACTTAGCAACACAAATGAAACACAGATAAGCATAAGAGGAAGGAAAACAAGAGAAAAAAACTGAATTAAAGATCCCTCAACAGGATAATGCTGCTTAATAACCAGTTATTTCACTCTACTTAAACACAGCAAAGCAGAAGGAAGAACTTTTTTCTCTTGGGAAAACCAGGAAGAAAAAAAGCCCACTTGTAACATGGTCCCAGATCCTGGAAACATCTGTGATATGGTGTTACTAGCTACTTCCCAGTTAATTCAAGGGGAAAACTACTGATAAACTACCAATGGCTGTGATATCACAGACAGAATCAACAGCTGCCTTTTGTACACTGGAAATATAGATGATTACTGCCCAGACATGAGAAAATAATTGCTCTGAAATGAAGTGTTTTATTTTTCCTTTTCCAAATCAAAACACGAAGAATGACAGCTTGGAGGCTTATTCAAATCATCCTAGAGCTGCAAAGCCGAGCTGTACATTTTGACCTGACAAATTTTGAATTCCTGCATGGTCCACAAACACCAGGCCCTATCAGTCAACTGCCTTCTCCTCCCCTACATATAAATGGGAAAAACAACACCTGCCATGGGGTCTCTCAGGGCCTCAAGTCTTGTCTATGTTCTAACCTGTAAGCTCTTTAGGGTAAAGCCTTCTCTAGGATAGTGTTTATTTGGGTTGTGTACACTGTGGAGGGTATTGTCAGTGCTTTATAAATAAAATAATAACAAGAAAAACCTCAGAAATTCAGTAACTGCCATTGTGATCGATTCCATTATTTAGTGATTCCTCCTGATAGCACCAAAGTATGTGGGACATTGTAGCACAAACTACAAAGAATTAAAACAAAACTGGTCCCAGTGGCCTAGGAAAAGCAGCTTACCTGCCAGAAATAACCATAATAGGAAAAAGAAAATGATGAAGTGGGGACTAGCCTCTACAGGACAAAGATTTCACACCAATATTTAAAGAAAGCTGGGGGAGGGGGTGCAAGGGTTGGCGGTCATCAGGAAAGCTGGTCTACAGATGGTACCTGTAGCAGGGTAGTCACCCCGCTCCTGCCTGAAGGGGATAAAGCAGCCCTGAAGAGGGCTGCAGCAGGGAAAGGTAGGCTGATTGGAGAAGCAGCCACAGCTGTGGTCAGCTTAATCAGGGCCCAGCTGGTCCTTATAAGAGGGCTCTGGGCCAGAAGGAGGACTCTCTCTCTAGCCTTTTGAGAGAGGAGGAGCTGGCTGCCTGGGAGCTGAGCAGGGTACCTGAGGTGGAGCAGTGCTGGGGAAGGGCAGAGGGAGCTGGGGAGCTCCAGCCTAGCAAAACCCCAGGCTACAGGCCTAGTTAAGAGCCCATAAAGGGGTACTGTGGCTGCAGAGAGGCAGCCCAGAGTTAGGCAGAAGCAGCTGGTCCAACCCCCTCCCCTGTTGATGATGAGTGGTTTATAGACTGCCATCTGCTCCAGGGACAAACTACCGCCGTAGCCACTGAGGCAAGGTGGGGCTAGAGGGTTGGTGGCTCCCCTGAGTGGGGAGACCCAGAGTGTGGGTTACTGCCAGGGCAGAACCCTGACATAGAGGGGTACTGGGGTTGGGGAGGGACACAGGGCCAGCGGCAGGTGAGACACCAGCCTACAGAGAGCGCTCTGGGCTGGAAAGAGCTAATTCCTGAGATGACCAGCAGAAGGCGACGCAGCGGTGAGTCGTCGCCCCACCACAGTGCCCCATAAGTAAGAAGATCTTGCCATTGACTAGAGACAACCTAATTGATAAATTAGTGTATAGTGGGAGAGAGAGTCAAGGTTCTGTGCTACCCTCTATATCCACATGTCTGCACCCATGGTAGATTAAGTGGGGCATGGGATGCCAGGTAGGTTTTTCTTGATTTTTCTCTTTACCCGAATCCACTATGGAATGCAGCACAACATAGACTATGGCTCTTCTTTCTCTGCTAGGGTATTCCTGAATCAGGAAACAGGAGACTTTCCAGGCCTAGGCAAGAGACAAAGTTTTGGCAGCAGACTAGGAAACTTTCTGTGACTTATTCCCATCTAGGAGAGAATGAAGGGAGGGGGAAAAGCATGTGGGGAATAAGAGAATTAAAGGTACTTTCAAAGCAGCTAAGCTTTTGCACTGACAATGAGACAAAGATCCCAATAGCATTTTTCCTGCATTAAGGGCATCCAAGCTAGAATACACTTATCACCATGGGATGGTTATTCATTATGAAAACAGGACACAAATCTGTTGAATTGACAGTTATCCAGTCTTTAAAATTCTGCTCAGTGGCACCTGACTTGTTTGAGGGTCGTTAATGTGTCTGTTACACACCGTCCCATGCAGAGCTGCCGGAGCATTCAGACTCTGCTTTGGCTGCAGCCATTCTTTTCTTCTCTGGCATAATCCAGTTTACTAGAAAAGACACATCTGTATAGTGCTGGGACAAGCTAGCAGTTCCTAGCAAAATGTAGATGCGAAACACTGCTGATCGTGAAGCGATTTACAGTAACAATCCTCGCAGGGAAGAGAACACGAGCTACAAGAAAGCAGGTGTTGGTGGCCTTCCAGGACGGTGACACACACTCTTGGCTTTTATTTTTCGTACTTTTTAAAATATAAAAGAGCTCACCTCTCTTCCTCCTTCCCTAACACAAAGTGCATTCACCTCGTCCCCCTCCCCGTGGTCCAAGCCACACAGAAGGGAATCTAGGACAGAACATCTAGAGCAGGAAAGAAATCTGCTTGTTGGACAGGAGCTCAAGTGTGTCCCTTGCTGCCTGAGCTACAACACGGGCACTCCTGCACCACTCAAGGAACAGCGCAGTGTCAGGGTACAGGTAACTACCTGGCCCCTGGACAAACAAAGGGTTTAATTCAGTCTGCTCTTCCCTCCCCTCCTTCCTCAGGGGGAGAATTATAAATTGGCTGCTTGGGGGACAGAGAAAATATCTATGACAAGGCAGCCAGGGTCATAGGATGGAGCCCTCTACTGGGGAAAGTTTCTCTTTCTCCCTTTTTGGTTATTTTGATTTCTGGTTATAAACATTCACCTTTGAAGGAAATCCTTGCTGACCCCTTTGCTGAGCCAAGCATCAACTCACATGCACGTCTAGGGGAAAGAAGCTCTTGTGTTTCTTACGCAGTGTCTCTGGGTTATAGTGATGCTGTGGCAATTGAGGCAAAGAGTCTATATGCCACTGAGGCACATGCACTCTCATTTTTCCTGCTCACTTAGAAATTCTATAGCATTAGGACATGGGAGGCGTCTTATTCTAGGTTTGTATAGCACCATGTAAATTTGCTGACTTGGGAAAGGGATTTTCAGTAGTAAGCACAGCAGAGTAGAGAAGACTCTAGGTCGTTTGTTTCCTGCTGTGTCAAATGGAGCCCACACAGTTCAGGGGTTAAATGCTGGCCCTGGTAACGGAGGGGAAGTAGAGATGGTAGAGATAACCTTGGGAGTAATGCCAGCAAGCTGGGGCTCTCTCAGACTGTAGACTGGAAGCTTGTGAAATGCAGTAATAAATATGCAATGAGTAATGCTTGACACCTGACACCATCCCACTCAAGCATGATCCCCGGTTCACAGAGTCAGAAATCATGAGGGAAACCAGATGAAAGCGATAACAAAATAGGAATATCATACAATAGATTGTTGTGCTGGAGGAGCTCACAATCCGAGCCACTGCAAACTGTTAAGATTTTTTAATCATCAATCCAATATGATATGATGCTTTAGAAGCACTTTATGGAAATAGGGCCCGATACCATGAGCCCTCACTTCCCACTGAAGTCAGTTTTCAACCTGCCTCCTATGAATTAGTGCATGTAAGAGAGATGCTCACTAAACCAAGAACGGAGTACATAGCAACAACTACAGTTAATACAAGTGTTCTGATTCCTAGGACTATTTTCAATTGCTTATAGACTTTTTTTTTTTTTTATAAAGGCTGCAATTTGGTAGATTTATACATAGCCCAGAACCCATTTCCCCCACCCAGTTTTTGAGAAATAAGTGAATTAAATAAATATACACTTTCCCAGTTATGACTTTCTTCATAATAGCTGTAGCACCTGGGAAGTTTGAGGTAGAAACTTTAAAACTATCAGAGGTAATCCATAGATCACAAATGTGTCTTTTGGTGATTTAGTGAAAAACATTTGAGATTAGTGAAAGTTCCAAGGATTTTTTAAAGAAAGGTCTTTACACGTGCGACCTTAACATTGCCAGTTCCTGACTTTTGTATACATCACACTGCATCCTTATTCTTTAACACAGCCATTTTGCATGGGATTGGATTATGCTTTTATTTTTTCTTTCTGCTGCAATAGTTAGTAAAACAAGAAATATTTGTAAAAAAATAAGTGGCTAAAAAAGCAATAGAGTAAGCATGGGAAGAGAAGTAGGTAGGGGGTTAATGGAGGAGGACTGCATGGACAGATAGTAGTGAAAGGAGGCAAAGTTACAAATCTTTCATAATAACCACCATTCAACCAAATAAACCAGCAGTAGGAAATGTGAAATTATCTGAATAGATGAAATGCAATTTGGGTTTTGTCTGTTCCAAATAAGCAGAAGTTAAAAAGTAACACTTCATCTTGAAACTTTAAACCCCTTCCCAGAAGTGATGGTCAGAGCTAAGAGCACATTTCAGAAATAAAGAAGGAAGTCACTTTCACAAGATAGCCTTTTTTCAAACAAGATGCAATCCCCTATGTTTCTCTATTGCGGTGGAACATGTGTACAAGCCATCTTAATAAAAGGAACCTGATAGTATTTTTCACAATATTTAAAATACATTTTTATGCTTATCTTTTTAATATATTGAAGCCCATCTTAAGTGACTACTCAAGAGACCAAAAAAGTCATCAGGTTAACAGAAGTGGTCTTCAAATAAAACTGTGGAGTACACTTGGGATGGTCTCTTAAGACAGAAGGCAGACCAATGAACGTCTGCTATATACAGATTTCACTGTAAATCTATATGTTTCCTTAGTGAGTTTTTCTCCTCCCTTTACTGAATGACATATACCATCTATCCTAAATATTTCGACAGTGATCATCAGCACAGAGCTGCATATGTTGCATGTATTTTCACTGACATGTGTCAGTCAGGAGAGTACACATGCACATCCTCCAGAATAATTGAAGATTATAGCATTTGTTTTGGAATATTCCTATAAAATGTAATAGGGATTGAAACCAATAGGGTTCTATAGGAATTATTCTCAAAACTTATAGAAAGGTTTTCATTCTTTTATGTTCAATAAGGATTTTTGAGCCATCCTATAGAATTCTGTAACAAAGATATTATAATTCTATATTCAACTCTAAAGGGTAGTTCAATAAACCTGTTGTCTAAAATTTTTATTGAATTCTTTACTCTTTCAGAAAGACAGAAAAATAGGCACAAAAAGAAATGCATGGACCTAGTTTTAATTTTTTTTCTGTTTTCAAAAGTGATGGACAGTGTCCCTTTCAAATTCAGATACTTCTTTTTGTATATCGTATTTATCTGTATCTTCATTATGTATGTCAACACAGCTAATTCATAAATGCCTGCAAAATTGGTAGATTGTGCTGCCCTCTGGTGGGGAAAGTAATCATTAACCCAGGTCAGCAGCAAAGTTTACGCCCAGAGCAGTTCATTCTATTTTGAATTTTGGTTTTTGGATCGTAAGTGGCCAATACTTGCAATAGAAACTCACAAAGATATTTCACTCCTGAATGCATATGTTAGGCAGCAGAAACCAGTGGATTCATTGATAATGAATGACAGGTTTCTACCACCACAAGGATCAGAGGAAAGCATTTACTACTCACTCAGGTCATTTCCCTGACACCTGGAGTGGCGTCTCCTGCTTCTCCCCAATCTCTTACCCTTTCTCTCTGCAGACTTTCCCCTTTCTCTTCTTACCCAGCCTTCACATCTTTCCCTTCCTGGAATATCTCCCTTCCCCTGCACACTCAACTAACCAACTCTCCTTCCTACCATCCACAGATCCCTCAACACCTTCCCTCCACTTCCTCAAGTCTTTCCATTTTTCTGTCCCCTTTTTCCAACCAGTCTCTCTCTCTCTCTCGCTTCCACCTCCCTCCTCTGGCATTTCTTCTTCTCCTCCCTGCAGTCCTATCTGTGTAGGGTAAGTGGGGATGTCTTTCACTTCCTCTCCTAAAAGCTTCCTCTGAGACCCCTTTAGGGCAACTCACCTATCCCTCATTTTTTCCATAGCTTCCCATCCCCTGGGATCCCCCCCTGGGCTCCTCTTGCCCCTCTAGCCACTTGAAACTCCTTCCTTGTCCTTCACTCCTTTTCCCCCCAATCACTGGAGGGTTAAGCATGTGAGAGGTGAATGTGAGGCAGCTGCCTCTCTGCACAGAGGTGGTAGGAAGAAGCAGACAAGGATAGAAGCAGCAGCAGCTTCAGAATGTATAGAAGCAGGATTCATTGAAGCTCAAATCCTCCTAGAAGTGACAACCAAAGAACTGAAGATTCTCAGAGTGGAGCCAGGACCAGCCATCTGAGGAGGCTGTGAGAAATAGGGAGATAATGCTGCTTACTGCCTCACTGCAATGATGGCCCCGCTCACTTATCAGTCTTGCTAGCCCCTCAGTCAGTATTAATTATTATTTTTAAGACGATAGTGCTGAGAAGCTCCTGCCAGGTACCAGGACTCCATTGTGCTAGGCACTGTGCAAACACACAATAAAAAAAGACAGTCCCTTCCACAAAGAGCTAACGATAACTGTGTTACAGTTGTGTAACTTCAACGAATGCTTTTTGTGTCAACACTTTGCATAATGGATTTGCTTCCTGGAAGGATTTTCCCCATAGCAAGGCAAGTGAAAATGGAGAGGTTTAGGTTAAAACAAAAAATTGATTTCATAGATTTTTCCCATCAGTACACCTATTGCTCTTACCAATCAGTCTTTTGATTAATGAAGAACAAGACCCCCACACCTCCCACCATTGACAGGTTATTCACCACTGCTTCTGAGACAGGTACAATACAACAGACCACGCCGTTGACTCGGTACTTCTCTGTGTACTAGATTTGTTCCCCGTCCTTGTTTTGGGGGATCAGGCATTGCACATAAAGACAGGCACTCTACCCAGCATATTTAGATCGATAAACAAAGCTTGTATAATCCAGATACAGCTACAGGGATCAATAATCAAAATGTGCATATGGCTCCTGAGTGCAACCACTGTCACCTTGCAGTGAGCCCTGGAAGATAAAATTCTCTTCCTGTGCTAACTCAGGGTGTGGTTAAAACAGCTGAAAAAAAAAAAAAAGAAGGAAATGATGAAATCGTTTATATCTACTAGGACATTTAAAGCCAGCAGGAGAGGGATGTTTGTAAAAGAATATACGAATGAGGGGCTCAAAATCAATAAAAAGTGGACAGCTTTTTTTTTAACATGGACAGCTTTTTCCTTTTGGTTTGTGTCCATGATGTAGATTCAGAGTCCTTTGTGAAATAGATAGTATTGCTTCGCCTGTTCTAAAATTGGAACGGCAAGCTCTGGGGTAAATGGCAAGAGTTTGGGTACTCTCTCAGTACTTCTCATAACTTCCCTCTAATATTTTTGAAGAAATATTTGTATAACTTCCCATAGCAACTCATTAGTAAATCACAACAAATATTCCTATGACAAAAATGTGGGGGGAGTGGATTGAGGAGTGGGGGGGATTGTTCTGTTTTGTTTTGTTCTTCATGAAACATCCATGTCCATCTGCTAGTTGGCCAGGCCTGTTTGAAATGTGTAGAAGGCTATGTGTTTCCACTTCTGTGGCTGATTACCTCATCATTTCAATGGGTGTTAGGAGCCTAACCTGTTTAGGTGCTTTTGAAATTTCCCAGTAGGTGCCTATCTGCATGTTTAGATGCCTAAAGACCTTTGAAAGTCTGGCCAAAAGGCCCCTTTGAAATCTCCCAGGTTTAATTTCTGTAGAGACTGCTGGGACCACCACAGCGAGAACGGTTTTTCTGACCCATTCTAGCTCAAAAGGCATCACTGAAGGTCTTTTCATTAATTCTCTAATCCTACTACGTTAGCACTTGGCTGAAGAGCAAAATCCTCATCAGAAGGGCCAGGGGCTTTAAGTTTTCTAAATTCTGGCCCCACTGAAGTCAATAGGAGTTTTGCCATTAACTTCAGTGGAGACAGAATTTCACCCCAAGGGAGTATCCACCCAATAGCTCTGACAAGATCTAAAGATAAAACAGTCCTCACCTCCGGAAAGCTGTTTTTTCACCTGCAAAAGGACTTGTCTCTCAGGATATCAGGATTTCTGTGAAATGCACACAAGCAGAAACCCAGCGGCCATTAACCAGAACATCTCTCTCTAACACTCTGATGGCTAAACTCCCAGGGATGGTTTCTCAAGGAGGATGCAGTGAGTGCAGTAAAACCAGCATTGTCGACAATCTAAAAATGTTACGTGGGGGGTTTCTGAAATCTGTCAGAAAGGCAAGGTACAATGTAGCTTTTACTATCAATCAACGACACTGAATTGGGCCTCAAAAGCCTCAACTTGTTTCCTGATGATGGGGGTGGAAAAAGCACTCCAGCCAAATCTGGTTAGCATCCCACTGTTTGAATAGGAAGAAAATGTGTCCTTTTGGGTGACTGCTGGGTGCACTTTGCCACCGACATTTATGGCCTACAATTTCATTTGTTTTCTCTACATTTGCATTATGGCCGATGCTGTAATTATCACCCCTTTTTCCCTTTGGCACTTTAATCTGAGGTCTCAAATGTCATCCATCTGGCTCAAAAGAATCCTCCATCTGAAGCAGGCTTTCCGTTTTCCCATGTAGTCATTGCATTTAATGATGGGAACCTGGTTAACAATGATTCTGTGGCCCGTAACAAATCATTTTCATAGCTGATTAAAAAAAAAAAAAAAAAACCCAACAATGCTGCCGGTTCATCCCACATGAAACTACTGCTTATAACTTGTCCCATACACATCTGCTTCCCTTCTGCAGGTTTTTACTTGGCGTCACAACAGTTGAAGATAAGGAACGCTTAGATCAATGGAAGTCAGCTTTGGAGAGCCACCAAATAATCAGGGAGCAGAAACCTCCCTGACTGCATAACAACAATCACATCATGAAGTTGCACCCTGATTCAATGTTACAATGCAACCACTGTGGTATAAATCCAGAACACACAGTACCATTATTATCTGTGGTCTCAGCAACTCTGTTCCCTACAGTACATTTTCTATTACTTCCTCATCCCGTCTCTGGCTTCTGGGAGGCAGGAAGGGAGTGGTAGAACCTCGGCAGAATCCAAAAAGCTCCGCTCAGATCAGCGGATGCTACAGGAGCTTCTCGCCAATGCCAGAAGTGTCTTAAGCCAAGAATCATTACGCTAGGTCAATTCCATCCCCCAAAAGGGCAGGATATAATCTGTATGTAGAGGACATCTCAGATATTAAATTGATACTGAGACTCTGTATAGTATATCTGAAATGTTCGCTACTTAGAGACTGTAGCCAAAGATCTGCGGTATGTGATTCTAGTTACAGTAACTACAAGAAGGATTTTTCTCTTGGAGGGGGTAGAGGAGGGATAGATGGGCCAGTTAAAGGGACCATACATATTTTTAAACATATAATTCAGTCACAAACTACAGGTGTATTCAGATTTCAGACATTTCCCTACCACCACCCAACAAAGTTCAATGGTAGATTATGATCTGTGGGATCATAAAGTTCAGGTCCAGATCTTCAACCATCTCCAAATCTTTGCATGAGGGGGGGTACTCAGATTCATAATTCTGGTACCTAGTAATTAGATATACACACACATATAGATATAATGTATTTGCATTTACTAACATACATCAGGAAATAACAGGTTTGTTAAATAAGGGAGCATAAAAATCTCCTCTACTAAGCCGAAGAAATTAGCTGTGGTGGGTCTTTTGTAGTTTAGACTTTTGTCTCAGGCCATTCTGTCATGAAATAGAGGGAGTGAAGACTGAATCATAGGGTTAGAAGAAACCACAAGTGTCATCTAGTGAAGTCTAACCCCCTGCCAAGATGCAGAAGAAGCCTGGTCTTCTAGAGTGCTTTGTCTTTCAACAATTCTTGACATAGTAGAGTTAGAATGGACTGCACAGGGCACAGCCCATATCTCAGCAAAAGGGTCATAGAATTATTCAGGATACTCGTTAGATGATGATAGCAGCAGCAGCAAAACTACAATACATACTTATACTGGGAGATGTGGGCAGGACTTGAGAAATCAATAGATAAAATCTAAATCACCCATGCAGTGCCCTTCTGATGGAACGCTGAGCCCCATATTTGTCATTACCAGGCAGCAATAAGTCATGTGTATTAGCCAAGCCATCTTTTCTCTACAACTCCGACGCAGCATGGGAAAAAGGCACAGTTTAAGCCTGAAACAGACCCAAACAGTCTGTGTCTTTCCCTTACTTGTTATAATGTTACTGCGTCATTCCCTGTTTCTCCCCATGCACACTTGCTGAACAACAATAGTATTTTTATTGTATTTATTTAGACTTTGATGAAAAGAAAAGAAATTCTAACTCATGTTTTGTAGGCACCAAAAGTAATGAATTTTTCCCCAGAGGACTTTTTCCACTTCTTATTTTTTGTGTGTAATTAAATACAATTCACATGTTCAACAGGATCATGATGGAGTAAGTGGTGGCAACATGTCCTGCTCCATATATGAAACATTACTGCAGCTGTAGTCCATTAGATAAACATTTCATCATGAAGAAAAGGGCATAAGTGCAAAAGCAGCTTATACGGAGCAACCAAAAGTAATTTATGTGGAGAAAAATGGCTTTGAAAGACCTAACTTTTAAAAACACAATTAGAATTATTAATCATCCAAGTTATTTTTCAATATAGAGGGTTTTTATAAAGCTAATTTTAAGCGAAACCTAACACACACATGCAAAACAACATTAGAGTGATTAAATTATAATTTAAAAAAATCATTTGAGTTTCATAGCCAAATTCTGCCCTCAGTTAAACAAACACATAGGAGATAAAAACAATACATAAAAAAAATCAAATCTCCATTAAAGTTTTACCCAAATACTGAGGTAATCAAGTTTACTCAGGATCCTGCAGAGTATGAATCCACAGCCTTAGACACAACTTTAAGCTGTTTAAGATAAACCGTGTGTGTATTTTTCTAGCATAGCTTCAAAGTATTCTGTGCTTTCACAGAGCTTTAGACTTCAATATGAAAATAATTAATTGGGCAAGCTTTAAAATGACACGTAATATTTTTCAGCTTTCTACTTGTAAAATTTGTTGGCAAGGTTTCACATTTTATTTTGTCTCCCATCTTAAAAACAATGGCCCATATTGCCCCTTCCCACAGAAAATGATTTGAGGGGAAGAATGTTTTCTGAAGAGTTTTCTCTGAATTATTCACACAAAAGCAAGGTTTGCCTCTCCCACTCAACCCTGGACCAAGCAGTGGTTTTGCCCCCAAGAGATCTGCAGGAACTCAGGGCCATAGGCAACCCATAAAGAAAGACAGATAACATCTACGGAAAATAGCTTTTCAACTAAGTGGAAATCCACCCATCCCTCAAAAATATGTTTTTGTCAAAATCCTTCTGATTTTTGTTGACACCTCTCCCCCCAAGTTTTTTCCAACTCCTAATTCTGTTTTTGATACACAAGCTGACTTCTACCACCTTCCTTCATGCCAGACGTGACAAGTAGAGAAAGGACTGAACAGCAATGCATGACTTGGATACTATCTAACTAACTTCTAAATACTATGGACAGGCCCAAATTAAAGTTCCGGCTTCATATATTGAAGCCTTGAAAATTCCCACTTCATATTTTTCTCCTCAATCTGAACATTCAAACTTTTGAGTAAGTGCTGATTTGGATATTTGCCCTGTTGTGTTTGGATAGGTTCATATCCTTGGTTAGGGTTGTACCCATGTTAGAGATACAAAGGAGTTAAGACAGGAGTTCAATTGAAAGCTATCTTCATGTATTTAAAAATGACTGCAGTCATTGCGTAAGACACTGCATTTATCATTATTGTAAGATGTAACATTTTTAACTACTGCAGTAGAATGTTATGCCATTGTAATTTCCCTGGGAAATGCTTTGATACTACAGTGGTAGTCATATAGACAACTCTAAAAAAAGCCAGACAGATGTAGCATTTGTATTTGTTTGTAATCAAGTTTAATAGAGAACTTCCCTTATGGAAGAGTCCTATAGAATATATCAGAGATGAAACAAAAAGCGTTCCACAGCAATTTAATAGGGTCCTACAGAAATTACTCTAAAATCTCATAGAATTTAATAATGAACAATATCCTTTTTAAAGGTTTTGTAAACCATCCTACAGCAGAGATATTAAATCAAATTCTATAGGACGGTCCCAAGAAAATGCAATGTTTCTTTTCCAGTCTTGTGTAACAGTCCTTCTGTTGTATAAGCAGTTGGCATTGCTTTGAGTTGGAGCTGAAAGAATTTAAATAAATCTGAAGTAGAAAGACTGTCCTCTAGTGAGCTACACTAGTTATTCCACTTTTCATCTAAAGCCCTCCAATACTAGTGCTGAAATCAGGGTTGGTTTTCATTTTCAAGACTTTAGAACCACATCTTGGAATTTTCATATTGACATTAAAAGCTTCCATAGAACTATCAAATGTAAAGCAAATACATGAAGCACTGAGACATATGCTCACGAGCAACTTTGAAATAAAAGCCCACCCAGAACTGAACTCTAGTCATTTGAGAAGAATTTCTGGTACTCCTCAAGATGTGAGGTAGTTTTCAGTGAAAACAGGCCGCTTTAGTTCTGGCTGATGAAATAGACATTGCTTATGAATATTTGGTGCAAGTAGCCTCTTTCCCTGTGACAGATGGATTACAAATGGAGAACAAGATTAGAGTAAAACAAATATCCTTTGTATTTGGAGTGTGGGAGTTAGAATAATGGTATTGCTCCTTTTAGGGGCACAATCCTTTGCTCATAAATACATTAAGAATACATTTGCTTTAGTGTAAAAGCCCTGCGCTCAAAAGAAAACCCATGTATTGAAACACCACTGAACTTTACAGTGCCTGAAATCCAGATTCAAATTCTACACCTTGAGCTCAATCTTTGATATCTCCATTTAAAAAAACGGATGTAGGCCCCAATTCAGCAACACACTTTAGCACATGCTTAAATCTTATTGAAGGCAATGCGACGACTCATTCTTAAACTTAGCTATGTGCTTAATATCTTGCTGAATCAAGGTTTATGTATGCTCAGTTGCACTAAGTCACCATAAACTGACATCACAGTAAACTGTAACACACTGGTGTAGGGAAGAGCTTTCAAGGATGGAGGCTCAAATGGTTTTAATTTCCCCTTAAGCGACAGCCAGAGTTAATAACAGATTTGGCAGGAAGCAGACATTCCATGCCCGTTGGGTTTATATGGACATGAAAAAGGGTTTATAGTTGACATTTCCCTTAAAATATAATGAAAACCTTTTGCTCTTTCAAGCACCAAACTTGCACTGCTTCTGTGAGACTTATAATCGCTTTTAAAAATCATTTTGTGCTGCTCTGATTGCTTGGATGACTGACAAAAAGCATGAAGAGTAGGATTTCCATTAGAGTTTGGTACTTTGACAACAGAAGATGGGGAACAACAGAAACAAGACCCTGAACAGTATTTTTCCCCCTTGGAACCGTTTGTGATAAACAAAAAGCTGTTCATGGCACCATGCTCTGATCATTACTGGCAGTGCTGCAACATTTAAAAGAGGAAGAAGATTATGGAATATTTCCACATTGCCAGGGTTCTAGCCAATCTGCCCTCTCCTGAGTTAGTTTGTGTCTTTCCCCTGTGATGGAATAAAGAGCCCTCCCCCCGGGCAGGGGCCAGGCAAAATTCACAATCCTTGGCCACAGAAAAGAGCACGCTCTGTACCCTCCTTAAAGGACAGAGCAGCAGTCACTTTTCCCATGCAACACAGAGCTCCTGGAGACAAAGTACCTTCTTTAGGCACAGTGAATCCAATTTACAATTGCTCTGCAGCCCCACCACCAATCCCCCCCCCCATATTTGGACCCTCTTGGGGTAGGAAGGGTTGTTCTGGAGTGGTCCTACACCCCAAATATTGCTCACCTCTCAAGGCACTTAAGCACCCTGAGCAGCTAGGCAGACATTAGGGCAGCTCCAGCACCAGGGGCTAAGTGGATCCTGGTAGCCCCAGGGCTGGGGAAGTGCCAACTGCCTCCTCACCACCCCTATACTGGGCTCTGCACAGGGACACGGGTAAATTTGACCCAATACTTCCTGGAGCTTCTCCTCGAATGGTGCAGTTGCACACTACTCCCTATGTAAGGCAAGGCACTGTAGAAAGACCCCTAAGATGACCACAGGCAGAGACACAGACACACTTTTTAAAAGACAAACATTGTCCTCTATTTTTTAAAAAAGTGTGTTTATATTCACAATCAGGGAGTGAAGATTCAAAGTGAATATTATTATTACTATGCCCATGATTGAGATCTAGTTACAGGGCAAAATTTCCTAAATCACCTATAAAAAAGATCGAGAACTAATCAATTAAGGTGGGCTATTATTAGCTATTATAATAGCCTACCTTAATTGATTAGTCTCGTTATAGTTGGTATGGCAACACCCATTTTTTCATGTTCTCTGTGTATATATATCTTCCTACTGTATTTTCCACTGCATGCGTCCGATGAAGTGAGTTTTACCCCACGAAAGTTTATGCCCAAATAAATTTGTTAGTCTCTAAGGTGCCACAAGTACTCCTCATTCTTTTTGCTGATACAGACTAACACGGATACCACTCTGAAATAAATCACCTATGTGACTTAGCAGCTTAAGGCCTGGTGACATTCCATGGGGCTTTGGCTCCTAAGTGACTTAGAAGGTCTTAAAATTTTACCTTCAGAGCCCAGGACCAAAGAAAATGAAAAAACATTCACAACTTACCATCGGAAATGGCCACAACTTGAAAGGAACTGTTTCCAGTGGCCCTGATGCCCTGTGGCAAGCTCTGTCAGTTTGATAAGAGTCCTTACATGAAAGTGTTGGATGCCTAGTCAGAAGTGCGAGTCTTGAGAGGCTAAGTGAACTTGATTTTATCATTTCGCTCTGAGGACTTCATTTCGTGGTTAAAAACAGAAGCTGGCCAGACAGATATTTATAGCACCTTCTTACTCCAATTAGCTTAGCTCACTTTGGTAGAAAGCCCCACCAGAGACTTAGGCTTGGTCTACACTAAACCCCCAAATCGAAGTAAGGTACGCAACTTCAGCTACGTGAATAACGTAGCTGAAGTCGACGTACCTTACTTCGAACTTACCGCGGTCCACACCCGGCAGGCAGGCTCCCCCGTCGACTCCGCGTACTCCTCGCGGCGAGCAGGATTACCGGAGTCGACGGGGAGCACTTCTGAGTTCGATTTATCGCGTCCAGACAAGACGCGATAAATCGAACCCAGAAGTTCGATTGCCTGCCGCCGAACCAGCACGGTAAGTATAGACAAGCCCTTAGTGTCTCTTAATCCATACAGATACAGTACAAGGACCGATTTGAGGACTTCAATAACTCAACCAGAGGTTTGAGGTCTATTACAGGTATGGGTGGGTGAGGTTCTGTGGCCTGCAATGTGCAGGCGGTCAGACTAGATGATCATGATGGTCCCTTCTGGCCTTAAAGTCTAAGTCTATGAGTCTAAGACAATACTCTTGTTTTAACAGGATGCACATCCTAAGAGTCAAAACAAATATTCAGGCATGCATTAGCCTGGGATGCAGTGTAGTCTGACAGTTAAAGCAGGGAATAGTGAAGTTGGAAGAACTGCATTGTAATTCCTGACTGCACCACTGACTCGTGTCTTTGGACAAGTCACATTTATGTGCTACAGATTTCTCATCTGTAAAAAAGGAATATTAATAATTACTCACCTTTGTAATGCACTTTATCAGTGTTGGCAGCTTTGTGAAAAGCTGCAAAGTTGTGGCACAGTAAAGAAAAGGGCTAAATTGCAAAATCTGAATGCTGACAAAGTCCCCAAAATTTTTAGTGTGTTCACATCCAATTAGTGTTTGGTCCATTATATAAAAAGCATTCAGCTGTGACTTTCGGATGTGACGTTTAATTTCAGATGCAGTAGTGTAAAGTATTAACTATTACTAATTATTGTAGGTGTAGATTTCAAAGAAGGACTTTCATACCCAGCAAGTTTTTCAACCTATCAGACAAAGAATAAACAAGCCCATGTGCTTTTGACTTGTTTTTCATAATTATTCTTGCTGCACTGGCTCTAGTGAAAGTATTTACACTTGTACCTTCTCAGACAGTCTTTTCTTCCTACTTGATCCTGGAGCTGTGAAATCATGATACATGAGGTATCACAAAATACAATCACAATGATTTGTCTGCAGGATTAAGAAGGAGAAACAAATTTTGTGTGTGTCAGGAGGGGGAGGGGAAATACAATTCTGATCGGAGCAGAAGTTTCTGAAATAACAGAACAGAGACTACAGATAATGATTTATGAATATATGAATTCTTATAATATTTAAATTTGCTTTAGTGTAAAAGCCCTTCTCTTAAAGCTGAAAATGGACGAACTTCCAAATGCCACTTCATAAAGTATGTCTACACTGCAAGCAAAGGTGTGATCACAGCACAGCAGGCATACCCATGCTAGCTTTCATCTAGCTAGCCTGGGTAACAATAGCAGTGAAGACATGGCATCATGGGGTAGCAACCAAAATACAATTCCCACTGGGGACTCTGGGTATCTCTTCTGGTTGCTAGCGCATGCCACTTTCCTTGGAGCTATGAGGGACAGCCATACATAATGCAAGACAAAAGAAATCCCTACCCTTTGCAAACACTGAGTGCAATCCCTCACACACTTCACATTAGCAGGCTCATGCTTCCTTTTCACCACTGTAACCCGAGCAAACACAGCTGGAATGCACAATAATGTCTAACAAAGACTGGGGAAAATCTAATCCTGTTTATTTTGGCTTTTTGCATTAAAAAAGGGGGCAGGGCAGAGGAAGGAAAGAGACAGGAATCAAGACACGATGCTATACCTCAGCAGTCTTTAGAAAAACCCATTTAACAATTTTTTTTTGTTCACTTGGCAGGGAAAGCTTTTTCCTACAAGTTATCAATTACAGAAAGTCACAGGTCACAAAAATGAATTCATTACATAAAGGCAGTTCAAGCCTACAGCCAGTGGGGGTTCAGGCTTGTCATTAAGTAGTGCTGATTTACTGTACAGCAAGTCTTCCTCTCTACCAACTGTCAAGCCTGGATAATAAATATTCAAATAAATAGAGGGAGAGCATCACACTGGCTCCCACAATCTCTTGGATACTTTTGAACTGGCTTAAAAAAAATTTTACATGTAGTGCGGCGACCACCAAACGTGTTGTGAACTACAGCCTCTTGCTAAATGTGAAAAGGAAAACTAGAGCATAGGTCCAACTCTCTGCAGGGCTTCTGAATTTATGAAGCAGAATAAGAGTATCATCATCCTGAAGCTGCCACTTCAGACCTCCTGCAACTTGGAAAGTCATTATCACCCAGTATTGCATTGTATTTATCTATTTCTTAGATAAATGTGAGTTTTACACAGAAACCAGCACCTCTAGTCTAATGCCATGATTGGGTTTGCAGATTTTCTAATGAGGGTTTGATCCTGTGATCCTGCAGGTGAAAGTTTTGCCTCTATGGAAATTGATTCTGCACGTCTCAACACAGCAAGTGCAAATGCTCATGAAAATTTAGGTCTCTTACACCCAAACCTTAAAAGGGGCTTGGTTTTCAGTAAGTGCTAAGCACCCAAATGCCTAAAAATAAGGCCACTGCAAAAATGTCTCAAGCTAGACACCCAAAATCATTTGTCACTTTGGAGAATGTAGACCAAGGAAAACATTGCTGAGTGGGACAGAGAAGCATTAGGAAAAGAAAGATGACTACAAGGAGGAAGTAAGTCCTAACAGTTGCAAGGATAAAGAAGAAAAAGAGAAGTGTAAAGGGCACGAGAGTAAAGTAAAATAAATGTATCTATTTATCAAGTCATGGGCTGAAGGTTTAAACACAAGTGAACTCATGTAAAACAAAAAATCACAGGTACAATTTCACACACGGGCATTATGGGATTCATTAAATCAAACCAGTGAGAAGAGATGCCACAGCAGGTTGGAATGCTGCTCAACTAGGGTATCTGAGGCAGAAATGCAGCTAAGGGAAATATCAGTTCATTTTCTAGTAGTAGGAAGTTATAATGGGAGCTAATTAGGAGGGTATTTGTGTGACGACCACTCACTGTGGGTCATCAGTGGGGATTAAACTCTGGACCTCTTGCACTAAGGCCCTAACTCATACTCAAGTCCCATTAAAGTCAATAAGACATAACTGCATTTGCTGAATATGAATCAGCTTGAGCCTGTACTCAACATTAACACATGCGTAAATGGTTTGCTGAACTGAGACCTAAAAGCCCGAGCCTCTCCTGCTTAAGCTAAAAGAACAAGGACCATAGTTGGCAGCTGTAGTTAGGTGATTAACCACTTACGTGGAACAGCCACTAGAGGATGACAAAGACCCATACTGTGGTGATGTGTGTCACAAGGGTGTGTTGGGAGGGAGTTTTACCATTGAATTGTACGGGAGCAGGATCAGAGGCTAAGTCAGATGAGGAAGCACTTGGAAGGGAAGTACGAGCATAAGAAGCATAGATCCTATTCCATGTGTCAAATACAATTAAAAACCGAGCACATTTTACATTACAGGGTTGATAATGCTATCTGTGGCTTTTGATGGCTACACAAACAACTCAGTCTCTGCTCTCATGATTTATAATATTACCTGAGCTCGTTTATGGAATTATATCCTTAAAATTCACAACTGATTTTATTGACATTTAATTATCCCAATTAAAAAGCTAGCTCTGATCAAAGAATCTTTATGAAGATTCTACTTACATTTTCTCATAAATTGGTGAATAATGACAAATATTTGTGAATATATTTTTTTCATTATTCTATGAGGCTTATTTGAATAATATGTTCCTGAACTCAGACATGCCAAACCCCTGGAAAAAAAAAATGCAGAAATTGGGCTTTTTTTTTTTGCTTAATTGACTTGTGAGTTGCTTGTTGGCTAGTTTTTGGCTTGGTGCTTGTTGTAGCTTGTTGCTCCTGCTTGTCCCTCCCTTGCCGGGAGCCGATCAAAAAAAAAAAAAAAAAGAAGTAAGGGAGGGAGATAGTCAGAGGTACACAGCGGGCCCACCACAGTCCCAGACTGCACGCTGGGGCGGATCTAGTCATACAGAGTGTTGGGGTTCTTAGGGATTTCCTTGTTTTGGCCTTGTTTTGAAACGGGATTAGCTTGATTTTTGGCTTATTGTGAAATTCAGTGCTTATTTACTGCGTGAAAGTTGGCAACTGTGCCTAAAATGCATTTAAATTATGGCTGAATTTTGTCCTCAACTCCCATTGACTTCCATCAAGAACTGAGGGTGCTGAGCACCTTGCAAGATTATATCAGTAAAGAACAGGCCCAGTAAAGTGAACGATATGGGCTACCCCTGACTTGACCCCTTTCTCCACATTTTGCAGGACTATCCATTACTTTGGAAATAATGTGGCCCAATGAATAAGGCACTGAACTAAGGGCTAGGTGACCTGGATTCTATTTCTTTTTCTACCACCAACTACTATTCTTTGCATTTCAGTTTCCACATCTGTAACACTAGAATAATATTGTCAACCCTTTGCTGACTGATAGCAGATGTTAGGACCATGCACGTCAGTTTGCCATTGGAGAAAAAAAATCAGTGACATGGCCTCTGGGCATGTTCTTACTGTAACTTGTTTTTTTACACTATACACACCAGTGCTTAAACAAAGTGCTCACAAACTACATGCAGGCAAAGCCCTCTTTCAAGTAACTCAGTCCAAACACCAACGCCCAATTCCCAGGAAGCAGCTCTGCCCCAAGAATTGACTCTAGTGAGGGAGATCTAGCTGTTTGCCGCAGCTCCCTTAAAAGAACCTGAATCACACAAAAATCCCTAAAATACAGCATTTCTTCAAGAACTGTACTTTGTCTGCATGCTCAGAAAAAGAACCTATAAGACATGTAATGATGCTATCAGGTGAGTCCTGCCATAACAATACTCTTCCACCTCTATACAGTACTTGGAGATCTCTGGATGAAATGTACTGAAAATATTCATTATTATTACTTCTAGAGCTGGGTGGAAACCAGGTCTTTTGCTTCACATAATACCTGTGATTTTTTAAAAAACAATTCTGTTTCAAATAGAGTAAAAAGAGAAAAATTCAAAATTTCCTATTAAATGTTTTCAAGAAAAAAGAAAGATAGATAGATCTCATTTTGAGTTAATCAGAATATTCCAGTTTGATTAAATTGAAAAGTTTCATTCTGATTTGGACTTTTTTTTTATTTTATATTATATAAAATTTGAAGAAAAAAGAAATGAAAAGTTGTTTCAAAATGGGGAAAAACATTCAATTAAAAAAGTCAAAACTGAACATTTTGATCTTACTGTAACACATTTTTTTCATTTTTTCAAGGAAAATTTTAGTCGAAACAGAAACATTTCTACAAAACATTATGCTTTCAATGAACTGGCATTTTCAAGTTGAAAATATTGTGTCAGAAAACTTTCAACCAGCACCTACTACTTTAATCCAACTAATATCTCATATTGAACCTGATCTAATTTAAGCTGATTTTATACCAGTGTAATTCCACTGACTTAAATAGAATAGTTCCCAAATGACACTAGAAAATATCAAAATCAGACCCAGTATTAAAAATTCTTCATTAAAGCCAATTCTACATTTTTCCTTCCTTAGCTTCTGGCTCATTTTCTCACCATTTTCTGAGACAAGGCTGTATATGGCTAATATTGATATTGTTTGAACTGTGAAGAAAAGGAATGAAAGTGAGATGGACAAGAAAAGAGCAATAGAAGGAAATAAAGCTATGCATAAATGAAAGGAAAATGATTTAGAAGAAATTGCTTTTAAAAAGTTACAATAAATCGTTTCATTAGTCTCCTATATCTGAACATGCAAGTGAGGGGCATATTAATTAAATGGAATGCAAGTGGTTCGTAGCGTTGTTTTGTTTCACTACACATTATGGTCCTGAACACCAGTCAGAATTTTTCCAGTGACATTTTACAGGCAAGTAATAGCATGTACCAGGACCTGTGGTTGTTATAACTGTCAACCTCATGTGCATAGGCCAAGGGCAATATCTGCTGAATACAAACCTTTGTAACCTCCTTGCAGCTCAAATTTTGACTTCAGCTCAGCTGTGAGGAGCAGACTAGAAGGTTTCTGAGGCTTTTTTCCATCAGACAATTTCTCCCTTGAGTTGCTATGAGTGGTATTCATCTTGAACTACAAAGACATCAGAAGGCTTTGCCCAGCATACAATGTGGCCAAGGTTTAACTTAGAACCACCATGTAGAGTCTTGTACAATGCTGGGGGGCCATTCTTTAAAAAAAAAAAAAAACACTTTAAAATTGTGACTTCGCCATCAGATACTGCTACAGCAATAGCCATGTCACTTCTGTACAGTCATATAGGAAATACCTAAAGTGTACTGCAAATAGTGGGGTGATGTTAACTAGTTACAGTCAGAACTGAAATGTTTATAATGATGGCCAGAAGTAGTGTCAATTCGTTTAATTGAACAACATCCTGTTGGAAGAGAAGGATTAAAATCAATACACAAATACAGAATCTTAAAAATATTTACTTTCTGCATTTTGACCCATTCTTTTTAGTCTTTTGGATAGAACAAAAGCTAATGAGGTTCACACATTGACTCGTGTGTTTTCCATTGCATAATAGCAGTATAAGTTGGAGCCTTTGTGAGCTACGTAGACTGCTCCCTCCTTTAAACTCATTTTATAACAAATATTTTAAGAGTTATTGGCCCTGATGTTCCTGTCTCGTGTAATTTCACTGAGTTCAGTGGAGTCACTCTTGATTTATACTGGTCTAAATGAAAAGAGAATCAAGCCCATTTTATCATACAACTTAATAAATTGTTTAAGTCTAAATGATTCTTTAGTGTGGTGGAGTCTTGCTCAGCCCTTGCAGCCCCACAATGGAGCATGCTCAGTTGCTTTATGGGGATGGCACATGACCAGTCCAGGCACAAGTAGGAGTTGAGGGGATGAAGCATGCTCAGTCCAGTTCTAATCTTTGGAACTCTTAGCTGATAAACTCTCATAGTCATAAGTCACTACAGAGCAGGTGCAAACAGAAGATTTATAAATTTTTAACCATACAGTAAACACTTAGTATATGCTCAGGACCACAAGGATTAAAGTCAGACTGGCTCATGCTAGAGTTCAGCTCTGCCTCCTGTCTAGGTGGAGTAGATTGGGTTCTCTGAAGGCCAAGTGCAGCAATTGTGTCATGCAAGAGATTTAAATGTCATGATACTATGATGAAACCATCTCAAGGCATGGCATCTAAATTCTGTCCTGACCTGTTGAAGATACTTTAGCCCCTGTGTTACAAAGCACCTTTAAGATAATTTCACGTGTAAAAAATATTTCTTTTTAACACAACTTTTCCTAGTCCCATTTTTTTCCTACTGCATCAAAGTGTGATTTTTTCGGGTGAAGGCTCCTATGGTATGAGAGAGAGAAAGAATCAGCCCATACTACATATGATGGTCATTTGTCCAAGGTTATACCACCTGGAGGGAAATTCCTTCCTAGCCTCAAGAGCTCTCTTTCCCTAGCCCAATAACTATTCATTATCATTCATAGGGGCAAATCATAATGACAATGAATGGTCACTGGGCTAAGGAAAGCAAATGAGAAAGACTATCACCTAGTGGTTAGGGTACTCACCTAGTATGTGATAGGCCAAAGTTCAAGTCCCTTCTCCAATGACTATTTGATTATTTATACACTGTAGCACAGCTTTAACAGGAGAGACATAGAGACCTCCAGGGACCTTGGGTATATCCCCTGGTTAACAGCCCATCCACCATATCTACACTGCTATTGTTATCCATGGTAGGTAGAATAAAGCTTGCACAGGTATGCCAACCCATGCTATTACCACACCTTTCATTTGCAGTATAGACATACCCTCTAGAGTGACATGGAAGAAGGCATGAAGAAGCAATGGGAGATCTGCTGCTCTGCAATCCTCAAAGGTTCAGAGTGTTAGTGTGGTTAGCAAACCAAAAATATGGATGTTTCTCTGAACCTCTAGAATATGCAAAGTTGGGCTGAAACTCTCCTAGGAACAAGATTTCTACTGAGACTCCTGGTATTTCCAGCACCTAATTGTGCCTGAACTACTGAGAAATAACCCTGTCCCCTGAAATATTGGTGCTTTCCCTTCCAGTCCTGTCCAGATCCAGAAAGTCAAGGGGAGCACAAAAATGATTAAAAAAAAAAAAGCTAAACAAACTTTTCCCACAAAAAAGGTTTGAAGTGAAGTCATGTAATCCAAAATGATCCACCCATTTGTATTTACAGTTATTCTTGCCATGGTTTCCACACAAATCTATTGCAATTAAAAGGCATATTTCATTTAAAAAATAATGTTGAATAGCTGAAGAGACAGGGGGCCAAATGTACCACTGGGTTCAGTTTTATGCCAGTGCAACTCCACTGAAACTGGCAGATGCGCTGGTGAATCCATGATGCATTGATGAATCAGGCCTTGTAAAAGTATGACAAGTATAGTTCAAGCCAGCACATTATGGTAAATAGGAGAATAATATACATTTATTAACATTATGACTGCTGAATGGAACACTCAAGCTTTGAAGTGGGTCAGACCACAAATCAGTTAGAAGGAAACTTTCATCTTCAGTTAGAAGCCATGTCAGCTTTATTCTACAATGCTAAGAATTCATCGATAATAGTTACAAAGCACACAGAAAAGAAATCAAAGGATACACAAGCATGCCCAAACCTTTTGCTTTATTAAATTGTTATGAACAAACTAAATGATTGTTGTTATCCACATATTCTCTGGTGTTCATACATCAGCCAACTGACAAGCTGTTTTCTGTAACTAGGCAACTGGCCCACAGCCAAAGTGAATACAGGTATTTGCTGCTTGCAACTTTTGCCTTGTAGGTGATCATATAGTTACAATGGATGACATGCTCCCACATAATGCTCAAGTTACCACAATCACAGATACAATGGCTTCATTAATGTATTGTTTTGTATAGCAGTACAGTTGCTTTATGCAATATTCCTGGGGGGTCTTTTAATTGCCTTTTTGTTTACTCACTAAACCACAGAATTTGGTAACTCACAATGTGTCTTCCTGTGGTTACTGTGGATTAAAGAAGTTCTCTTGTAGATTTTGTATTTTTGAGTTTGGACGCTGACTACTGGAAACTAAAATGGATTTTTTTTATGTACAGACATAATGCAGGGAACGGGATAGATTTCAGCACCTCAGACTTTAGCAGAACTTCTCTGTTTGTTTTCTTTAATTAAAACACATTTGCAGCACACACCCAACCTTGTTGTACAGAACCACATAATAATAAATCATGTGCAGACTATAGATTTCTGAGTTGGAAATAAAGGACAATTGTGGCTTTAAACAGTGCTGGGAACACAAAGTAATCTGGCACTCTCCTGTTCTCTCCCCTCAAACCCCAGCCTCGGCTATATTAATTATTCGGATTTATATACAGATTCTACATACCTGAATCATGATCTCAGCCTCGTCTTGTATCAAATGACGATGATGATCCAGTGGTACTGTGCAAAATTCATTCCCCAGGCAAGCCAGACTTACTCTACAGCCCATCAGGCACTGTTGGCACCTGATATACCCGCAGCCTCAGCCTCTTTAATCCAGTTTAGTGAATGGGACCCATCAACTCCACTTCTCTGCTCTTTCTAAAGAAGCAGCCCCAATTTTTCTTTGAACCTGCGACCCTTTCCTGAGAGTCAACATCCAAATGTGAGCCAAAAACTGCGTGTACTTGACCTTTTGCTTCTTGGAGCCGAGGCAAGCTGAAGCCCTTTTGCCGTCACCGGTTCTGCTGTTCTCAAAGTCCTTGTCTTTCTGCCTTTTCTCTTTTCTTATCAGAATCCCATGCTGGCCACATTGTGCCCCCTCTGAGGCTGGGACAACAAATAAGAGTGCTAGTGTCTAAAGCTGTGTCTCCAGCTGGGGAAACTTAGCCTTTCCTATCCTGGTGGGAGGGTTTTTGGATCACTGAATGGTATGGATACAACAACAAGGAAACTAATAACTTGGAAAACAGTCTGTTTTGAAGGGTGTGCTCCTTTTGGAAAGAAGAAAAGAGAGCTATCCAGCAATCTGTCACTAAGGCAAGCTGATAATACCAAAGTAACTCGAGAGCAAATAATGGTTATTTAAAGTCGACACTAAGAAGGACCTTGAAAGCACAATTTTAGAAAGGGAGAATCTGGAGGAATTTCCTGCTTCTTTGTGTAGTCTTTCTGCCTGTGTACATTAATTAATTCCCCTTGGCTTTTAACATAACTTACTTTTCCTGCCTGCAAAATGATGCTAGCTGCTAATGGGGAGGAAGGATAGTTATGTGGTTCAGGCAAAGTACTGGGAGCCCAGAGAAAGGGGTTTGATTTACATTTCTGCCAAAGACAAGCATGATCATGTGCCAATCAAATTTTCAAAAGGGAATGTAATTTTGGAGGTCTTAATTTTGTGGATCCCCAGATTTAGAAAACAAAGCATATTTTCAGAGGCACTGAGTGTTAGCAGCTGCCACTGAAATCAATCCGGACATAGGTGTCCAAAGCTGAGCACTCAAACTTGATTAAGTTATTTTGAAAATCTGGTCTGTAGTCTTTCTGTATCTCAGCTTCTTCCTCTGTAATATAAGGATAACATACAATACAATACTTCCCCACCTCTCCGGAGAGTTGTGAAGTTTAATTGAAGTTTTAAGACATTCCGATACCATAAAGATGATTGTAACTAAATGGTGGTGGGACTTTGTGATATATTTCCAAAACTAGTAACGTTTGACTCTATGTCAAAACAACACCTTCTTAAAACAGGCCATCAGTTTTGTCCCTTCCCACAACACCCTCTGTCAGAAAAGGTTATAAATTAATCATTTATAAACATTTGAATTGAACTGAAATTTTTCATTTAAGGGTCCAACTCAAAATAACTTTTCTTTCATTTATTCATTAAAAAAAAAATCCTATTCAACAGCTTTGTATCACGATTACTATTTATTTGGCTTGCAATAGTGCCTAGAAGCCCTGAGTTCTGAGCTCCATTGTCCTAGGCACTGTATGCTTCTGTAAGGTAGCTAAAGTCACTCAGCCTCACACCTTATAAAATGACTCCAGGCATAATATAATTGCCTAGACATTCTCTGAATGTCATGTGTTTTGCTTAATTGAGTCCAGCATCCCCCCAGAAATAAATATGACCGTATGTGTTGGGCACTTGGGCCCCTCTGAAACCTTCTAACAGTAATTTGGACTTTCCACCAGATGTCGGAACTCATTTACGTGTTGACTGTTTGTCAAGGCGGGGGCTGCAAAGTACACTGGGGCAGTTTCTTGCAGTGAATGACTTATGCAGTGAAAATAGGTGCTCAAAGTCTCCTTTGTTGTAACTTGCATGTTCTGGTCACACAGACTGAATCCCCAAAGGGGATTAGTACCAGACAAGGAATAGATTGAAGGAGGCAAGTTCAAAAAGGGGGGGTTGTTTTTCTGTTTGGTTTTGGAATTTTTTTTTTAGTAAAAGTATTATTCAAATGTAAGAATATGGAAAAAAAGTTATTACTGTGTAAGCGCTTCTTTCTTAGCATATGTGAAACACCCCTCAGGTGGCACATGACTAGGACTCATCACCGAATTTGGTCTGCTGGTTGGATCATTAGCTTCCCTGGCCCAGCCTGGGTACTGACGGGGAGTGTGACATGAACACTGAGCCATGGGAAGACCCAGATCACAGGGCGCTTGGCTGTATGGTACCATAGTAATGAAATTAACCAAGTTTCTTGTGAAACTTCTTTGGGCCCAAAAATCTTTAGTTAACCTTATCCTCAAATTGATTGAAATGCGATTATAGAAATATATATGTGGAGGTCACTTTTATTGAAACTCCAAGTCAAACCCCTCAACTAACTGTTGAGTCAATTCGGCTGGGATTCTCCAGGCTGACAAAGAACATCCAGTCTCATTTACCACAAATGAAGAAGGCCCTAATGCAGGGACAGGCAAACTTTTTGGCCTGAGGGCTGCATAGGGTTTCGGAAATTGTATGGAGGGCCGGTTAGGGGAGGCTGTACCTCCTCAAACAGCCAGGCACGGCCCAGCTCCTGCTCCCCCCACACTTCTTGCCCCCTGACGGCCTCCCCCCCCCCCCGGACTCCTGCCCCATCCAACCCCCTCCTGTTCCCTGACGGCCCCCCGCGACCCCTGCCCCATCCACCCCCCCACACTCCCTGTCCCTGGAACCCCCACCCCTGACTGCCCCCCACTGTCCCATCTAACCCCTCCTCTCATTCCTGACTGCTCCCCTGGGATCCCACCCTATCCAACCACCCCTTCTCCCTGTCCCCTGACTGCCCCCGGAAACCCTGCCCCTGACTGCCCCCCACTGCCCCATCCCACTCCCCCCCCGACTTCCCACCAGCACCCCGTCCCCATTCAACCCCCCTGTTCCTCGTCCTCTGACCACCCCAACCCCTATCCACACCCCCGCCCTCTGACCACCACCCCAAACTCCCCTGCCCTCTATCCAACCCCTCCTTCTCCCTGACCACTTACCGCACTGCCAGGAGCGCTGGTGGCTGGCGGTGCTGCAGCCGCACCGCCTGGCTGGAGCCAGCCACGCCACTACAGAGCTCAGAGCACTGGGTCAGGCCGAGCTCTTCAGCCCTGCTGCCCAGGACATTGCGCTTGTGGTGCAATGAGCTGAGGCTATGGGGTAGGGGGAGCAGCAGGGGAGTGGCCAGGGACTAGCCTCCCGGGCCAAGAGCTCAGGGGCCAGGCAGGAGGGTCCCGCGGGCTGTAGTTTGCCCACCTCTGCCCTAATGTGTTAGAAGAACAAGGGGGGGGGGGGGGAAGCTTGTGTGAGAGAAGAATCAAACCCAGTAAAATTAGTTTGACAATGTAGCAATTAATATTTAAATTCCCTACCCAGTAACTAATGATATGGGGTTTATAGTGCAGTTAAAGTAGTGCTGACCCCCTCTGAAGTCATTTCTATGATCTTATTTCAATTAAGTTTTCACTTCCATTTTTTTTACCACTTTGGCAACACTACAAATTGGCCCAGCCACCATCCAAAGATGGCTTAGTTTTGCCAAATGGTTGGCAAACCTCAGTGAACCATGCCCAAGTTTCAGACATCACCTGAACATAGTGTCACATCCCTGTCTACAGCAAGGATTAAACCTGGAACCCACAGATCTAAAACTATGAGCTTCTGTTCTCTGTGCTAAAAGAGCCATTCATGTTAGCTCAAAGCCATTATCAGATTTATAAACCTCTATGTAGTCCAGCCATTGAAGTGAGACAGAGAGCAACCAGGTGTAAGCATGGGTTTCACTTGCTTACACGTAGCTATAGCTACGAAGTACTGACTGACATGCCCACATACTACAATTGCCCTTTACTAGATGGAAACTCCCCAAATGTTTGTGAGCAACTCACCTTCCAACATATACTCTAAAAAGAGGCCATTTAAGCCTTCCTACAACTGAAGCTAACAGAGATAACAACAAAGGTTGTTTCGGGAGCCGACAAACATGAGTTCTGCCCTCTCTGGCCCGTGTGTGCAGCTCAGTGGACAATTATGGCATCTGGGCCCAAACAGACATAGATTATTACGTAAAAAGCAAACCACACAGAATGCAGGAGATCTAGATTTAGGTCCCACTCCTACAAGGTGCTGAGCCTCTCTTGTAAGATGCTGCAGGCCCTCAACTCCTGTAAAGCAGGAGTTCAGGTTGCTCAGCATGGTACAGGGTCAGGCTCGTGGTCTTATAACTAGGTAGCCAGGAGTGTAAATTTTAAAGGAAATATTAGTAGTGAAATGTACTTATATTTATATGCCAGCTGGACAATGTTGCTGATGAGTTGCTTCTTCTTTAAGAAATCTGTTCAGAGTTTCTTGCTTTCATGCATTTACTTAACTATTCAATATTCCTCCAATGCTGATACAGTTTAGGAAGGGTTCCAACTTTGTCCTTACCAAAAACAGAATGAGGGGGGGGGGGGGGGAGTCAAACACTATAGGGATAGTGTGAAAAGAAACAACCACCAAAGCTCTAATGCGCAATGAATTCAAATTAACTAAGTAATTGTGGTTGAGGCCCAGGTCACTTCCTGGAGAATAATGACCAGCTGAGAGAGCTAATGGCCTGAGGCAAAGCGGAGGGTCATTAGCACTGAGCCTGCCATTAGCTCTCCAGGAAATGCACTGGACTGGAGTCGTTAATAAAATTATAGTAAATCATTTGGCAGGGGAGAGATTATTTAACAAAATTAACTTTTCCTTTGCGGTACCCTTATTCTTACCAAGCATCGCAAGAATGAAATGTATTTAATAGCCCTGCTTCTGTGCTGGAGCATCTAGAGAGAAAAATGGATGGCATGGCAGCAATTCAGAATTCTTTTATGGCTTCATACTGCTCTCATTGAAGCCAATGGGATTTTTGCCATTGCCTTCACTGGGAGCAGGAACAAGTCCTAAATTCCTCACATTTTCTCAGGGTTGTGCCACTCTCAGCCTTCTGTTCCTCATCTACAGAACTCCCCTCAGCATCAAGCAGTCTTGTTATTCTACTGTCCTGTTGCCAAAAGACACCAACTAACCATAGCAATAAACATTTGAGACTGTTTTTAATTTTACAAATTCTTTGAACATGAGGGAAATTACTCCTTTTGAGGAAAAAAAATGGCACGTCATTCATTCTGGCAGGGCACAGAAGAAAATGAACCTTAAATGTGAGAAATCAAACTATGATTTATTACGAGCAAACAAAGCTCAGTCAAAAGTGTTTTGCATGGGGCATTACTGTTTGTAATGGTTAGAGCTACTAACTAGACAGAAATACCAGCAATACTCAACACTTGTAGAACAGTTACATTTTTCAACAGACAGTACAAACATTAGTTAACCCACACCTCAGCCCCACTGAAATATGTAGCAATCCAAATGAAAAAACCAACAGCTCTATCCTTCAAGGTGCTAAACACTGGCTTGGATATACTGAGCCCTATCTGTTCCCACTAACTTCAGTTGGAGATAAACCAGCAACAAATTTTCTGCAATCACTCCAATAAATGTATCATATTTATTGACCATCTGTGTAGGGTCAGTACTGGTGTTAATACTTTTCCAGAAGCCCAGGTAAATTATATCCATTTTCTGTCAACAATGTTTGTTACACACAATCTTCTCCAAGTGTATTCCAACCTCAGTACAGCAAGTCTGATTCCAATCTCACTTGCACTAATTTTATACTGGAGTACCTCCACTGATGTCATTACACTTTTACTCCTCATTTATTTGGGCCTATTTTTTTTTTCTAAGCCTGCCTTTCCACAGGCACCCAAGCAAGCAACACATTCACACATATTACTTGGGAGGGTTCTATATACACAAAGAAAGCACGGGATAGGATGCTAAATACGACTGATTCCTCCCCTTTTCGTTCTTTGTTTAAGATGAAGAAGACGACAGGAAATCATCCCAAATACTCATTATGTACCTCCCTTCTCCCACTCATATCTGGAGTAGCACAGATCGTCCTTCTCATCATGGAAGTTCATATGAAAACCATGCTGATCTCCATCTAGAAGTGGAAAGCTAAAGCAACCAACCCAACCCAGAGCTAAGTACTGCACCTAGCCAGGATCATAGCAATCCTGCAGCATTTGGTTTACAAACTGAACCCAAGGAAAGGAAATAACTCAATCTCTTCAGGTTAGCTTGAAGGTTGAGTTAGACAAGCTTTAAACTTCAAGAGGAACCTCAACACAGACAGATTTTTCTCTCCCTCAACCACCTCTCTTAATCTCTCCCCCGGCACCAAACAACAAGCCTTAACTATCAGCCCTGAGTTTTTTCCAAAAGGGCTGACTTCTCTTTATTTTAGCAAGATAAACAGTCACAGTTACAACTATGTGAAATTTTTAAATCAAAACTTATTGCTTGGTGAAAAGTGCAGATTTGGCAACATGGATAACATGTGAACTTGTGCTGATTTTGCAAAATTATTTCAGTCAGAAAAAAAACCCCAAACACCTATTTTTTTTGCAATTGCCAGAGAACCAAAAATCTGTTATTTGCCCAGTTCTAGCCATAGTGTCCCCAAACTGCTGTTTATCTAAAGACAATCTCCTGAGCTGTACAAAAGGGTGCTATTCTCTTCCTCATGGCTGAAAATGTGGGAGGTCGTGAAAGGACAGCCAGATGTGGCCAATTTGGCAGCCTTGCTGCATCTGGAAAACAAAATGAACAGACATGGAGAAACACATGTTTTATAATCCCTGTGAATGTGTATGGAAAGGTTAGAAGGGAAAGGGGCTCTCCTAAAATTCAAACTCACTGCTCCCCACTTCTAATTATGCCCTCATTACTGCTTTGTCTGAGTACTTCTCATACCCCACGACACACACACACAAATGCCATCAAAATACATAAACTCACAATCATACCCTGTATTTGTGGCAACCTTAAAGTGGGACTCAGTCATGAAAGGGCAAAACAAACTGCATATGTAAACCTAGATCTTTACTAGTTTGTTTGATTTAAAATCATTTTAGCTACTCACAAAGAGTAAGAACAAACACCTAAAATTTAATGTGTTATAAGTATGAAAGGATTCATCAGAAAACACGCCTCTTGAAATACCTTAAATCCAAAGAAAAAACATTACATAACTGTGGTAGATTTCCAATAAAAATATACAGCCACACAATAGCTGACTATTGTCTGCAAACTGCTGATTTTTTTTCCAATATGCCCTCAGGGATTCATTTAATATTTTCCAGGTGTCTCTCCCCCACTGAAAAAAAACAGCAATGAAATACCAGGAAATGGTCCCCAGCTGCTGTAACATTTTCATTTGACAGGCGCTAGAGATTTTGAACTGTTAAGCAGCCCCACTGTGCTCTCAGCATTCCAAA
This sequence comes from Chrysemys picta bellii, assembly GCF_011386835.1. Classification (NCBI taxonomy): domain Eukaryota; kingdom Metazoa; phylum Chordata; order Testudines; family Emydidae; genus Chrysemys; species Chrysemys picta. The sequence continues at coordinate 105,426,459 of NC_088792.1, forward strand.
TACTTGCAGGTGACTCAGTTTTCATCCTTGCCAGGTCTGCAGTACTCACCACCAAACTTGGCGGGTTTCTGTAGCTTGCCTTTAGAAAAGAGATGTGCAAATAATTGGTCTGCAGTGGCGAATGGGAAACAGTTTATGGGAGCTGTACACTCAGAGAATCCAATAAACTCCACAGAAGAAATACCACCACATACAACCTCTTTCTGATACCTTGCCCCATCCCTCCCACTGCTAAAAAGATGATTGAAAACATCACCTTTTCAGAAGCATTTCCTGCTTTAAATCATTGCCGAACCCTGTGGAGGACCACTCACCCTACTTTTCAATGAAGGCACTTTATTGGGCTTTCAAGGGTGTAGTCTTTATGGGCCCCATTATTCTGTGAATGACAAAAATTCAGGGATCCTCATACCATGTAAAGTAAACCACCAATATGGTTACCAAATCTTAGGGAATACATACAGCCTTAGAAAGTGGAGAGAAGAGACAAAACACTGCAAAGATAAGTTGCTACACATGGACTCAAGAAACAAGTCCCAAGTATTCTTATACATGTTACGATATGGGCCCCTAATCTACAAACACTCATGCTATATACAAAGATGGTCTCAGGAGTAGCCTTCAAGTGAGATTACTAATGTTAGCGAAGTCACATGTGTGCAGGATTAGGGTTTATGTGACTGGATGCTTGATATGATCTTGGAAGCAATCAGAGGCAAATGCCATAATTTGATTACATCTGGAGGCTGCAACTTAATTAAACAATTAATACCTAACTGAGGTAAACCACCCAAGACTGTTTCGATGCAGTCTGAACCAAGGCCCTTGAAGTACTTTAAGCCTGTGATGGGGTGTGTTCCTGAATGGGCTAGTGTAGGCCTGTGAGGCCAATTAACGTACCAGGCTGCGGAGCCAGGCTTAACTGATAATGAAGCCTAGCTGGGTAGGAACAGGAAGAAATTTTTCGCAGAAAGGAACTGTAGGGCCGGAGGGACAAATCCCACAACAGGCAGCAAGCCAGTAGGAGGCACTGGAAATGAGGCTTCCTTGCTGCATAGTACCCTCACACACGGGGGAGCTATGGGTGATGAGTACATGACATTGAAAAGCCTAAGAGAGCCTAAGAGTGAAGACTATGCCCTGGCTGCACCTTCAAGGCTGAAAAGGGATCCTGACTAGTGGCCAAGTCTGACCCCCTCTCCCCTCCTCACCAGAGGAAGGAGAGTTGAGATGAAGGGAGCCATATCTGTACCACCTATTGAGAATTTGGGGATGGGCGGGTGCAAGCCTACCCATATCTGAAGGCCTGTCCTCCCAGCCTTAAGGAGAGGAGTTACCGAACCCAGATCCCAAGTAAATATGGGGGACAACAAATGATAAAACAGGAATGGGAGTGAGGGTCACATGATTTGAGTGAGGAGTGAAAATAGACTCCACAGTTGCAGAGCACCTCCCCATCCAGTATCCTCCTCCTGGTGTGGTAGACAGCCACCTTGGCCAAAGCCAGGAGGAGATGACTTTGTGGGGCCATGGATATGGTGTGCATAGAGCAGGAGGTGCAGGGAGAAATGCAGTAGAAGGTTCTGGAGGAGCAACCTGGCGTGCTTGAGACAGATGCGTGCCAGGGTCTTCCTTATTCTGCAGAAGAGGTAAGTGTTGGGAGGGAGGTGAACTGCATCAGGTACACGCTATATCTCCAACAGATCCAGAGGCACACCTCCTCACCTGCCATGCTTAGTGCGGCAGACATGATGAACACAGGCCTATCCTGAGATTACTGTATTCTGCACTAAAATCATGAAAACCACAAAAAGCCATTATATTGAGATAGGCCAGATGGTCGGAGTCACAGAATAGTCATCGCCCTTTGTACCAATATAGGTGATGTGTATGTGTGTGCTCCTGGATCACTAGGGGATGATTAATGCAAAATCCCAAGGTTAGCTATGCAAATACCAGCCTTTGAAGCCAAAACACCTGGGGAGTGGATAGGAGAGGGATTGGTTTAATCTATTTTCAGGAGACTGGGAGAAAAAAGTATATAAAGTCTGGGTTTAAACAGATTTGGGGCCCTTCATTTTGATTCAACAAACAGACGTGACTTTTGTCCAAGGAGAGGCCACCCTGTTGAAGGCTTGGAAAGACTGGAACCTGCCACGGTCCCCATAGAATTGATGGGTGACTTCTGATACATTTACTACACATGCAGATCCTTTTATTGTTTTTATATATTTTCTCTGTCTGCTTTTTTTATCCCTGAATAAAGGTACTCTGTTTAGGAAGGCTGTCTGGTCACTGGTAAGAACACAGTCATTGTCCTTGGAGGGAAACTAAAGAGCACAGGACTGGACATTTGTCAGACATGCGGGAGAAGAAAGAAGAATCACAGTCAGATCAAGGGGACTGCAGCCTAAAATCCTGATCAGCAGGCACTGGGACATGGGTGTCTGCCTACCGAAACGTGATGCCTAGAGGCCTGGGACCTAGAGCAGACCATGGAGGGTGGAGTCAGAGGTGCAGTTACACTGAAACCAACACTCAGAACCAATACCCAAGCAACTCCCTGGGTTTAGGGTTCTCAGTTGGACCTTCCTAATCTACCAACCCTACTAGAACCCATCAAAGTGACTTAAATTCCCTCCAAAACAGACCTCCTGGATGTTAAGTGCCAGATGAGAAAGCCCACACAGCAGTTTGCCAGTTTTTCCATAGTGAGGAAAATCCCTTTCAGACCCCAAAAACAGGCCACCACCTGATTCTCTGGTAACACAGGAGATCCAGCATACTAGAGTAAGATCAGAAAAGCTGGGCCCAAAAACAATCCATGTAATTTAATTTTTGTTAGTTTGTTTACACTTCATTTGCAGCAGTATGTACATGACCAAGTTTTGCAGAAATGGGGAGAATGATAGTCATACTCTGTCTCATTTTCCAAGGTTTCCCCTTCCCAGACCTTGAAACACACCCAGGACGCACTCCATGGCCCTCATCCTGCAACTGAATCCGCTAGTGCAGACCCGAGTGTGGGATTGCAGCCCAGTGCATTTAATTGCCATTGCCACAAGAACACCTCCAACATGATCCTGAACTACTTGATCCCGTCTATCGTGTCACAGTTTCAGGATTTTTGTAAACAGAAGATTGATATTTAGTAAATCTTAATTCTACGCACTAAGTCTTTGAGCTAGCAAAGCACTTAGATGCATGCTTAACTATAAGCATATGAGTGGCCCTATTGGAATTAACTATTCATATGCTTAAAGTTAGGCAGTATGATAGAAGTTCTGTTTCATGAAAGATTTTGAGATTTCACAATTTGGCTTCATTCCAAATCGAAGTGGAAAACCAAAAGTTCTGAAATTCTTAGTGAGGGGAAATTATGGGGAAAAAAATTGTTTCAGGTCATTCAAAACATTTTGTTCTGAAATCAAAATGTTTCATTTCAATGCCACCTTTTTCTATTTTGCATTCTAAGATAGTGCCAAATTAAAAAACAAAAAACAACAGTTTTTTAAAATGAAAAATCAAAATATTTCATTAGAAAATGTCAAAACAGAACATTTCAACATTAATTGTAGTCCCCATTTTTCAAAACAAAATTCCAACTAAATTGACTCGATTTCATGTGTTTTGATTGTAATGGAACCACATATTCCAACATAATATAGTTCCATTGATGTTTCTCTCACCAGCCTTCTACATAAAGTGCTTTACTGGGTTGGGGCTTTAGTGCAAAAATAAATAAATAAAATAAAAGCTTGACAGGTAAGCCTTTTGATCAGGTGGAAGAGACAATTGTGTACGTTAATGCCTCATTTGTAAGAATTGACCAAAATTTGGTTTGTCCAGATAGATTTTGAAGATCCTTTGCAAATAAGTTTGCTATTTAAAAGATTTTTCCACAATGGCCAGTTTAATATATTTCTGATAGTTTCAGAAGTTAGAACTATTATGTGTGTGTTATTTATATTACACACACACACACACACACACACTTGTAAAGTTTTCCATGAAATTCCCCAGTCCAGACAGAAAACATTCTTGCTTGCCATTTATCATGGTGATTGACCATAGAGAAACTAAAGATATTCTACTCTCCTAGCAATAAATGTTACTCAACCCAAGTGAAAGGGCATTTACAATTTTGCAAGGCTGAATATATGATAGATATGGATATATAAGACAGATCCAAAAAATGTAGATATAGAAAATGGGCCAGATTTTTACCTGTTATAATGTGTAAATTTGGAGTAATTCCACTGAAGGAGCCAGTGCATATTTATGACTTTATAACAGGTCAGAATAAGATAGATAGATAGATAGATCTACATAGCCTCCCCCACACATAATGCATTCCTTATGCAATCTATTTTTTCTTTGGTCACATGGCAAGCTTCACATTAGGGAGTCCAATCCTGCATTCCTTGTGCCCTCAGAACTCTCACTGAAGTTTTCCTTCAATGCCGAGTGATCAGGTCTCAGTGTTTAGATATCCGGCTGAGTGCAAATAGTAAGCACCATATGGAAGTGAGTTTGTAATGCTTTGTTCAGTTGTCACTGAAGATAGATTGGGGTCAACCTTCTAAGACTTACATTCATTCCAGTTGCTAATACAGACTGTTTTTCTGCTTGCAATTTCACTTGTCTGTATTTAGGAGTTATTTAAAAAAAGGAGTAGATAATATGGTAAAATAAAAACTATTGTGTGTAATAATCTAGCAGCTCGTGCGATTCACTGTTCACAATAACCTCTGAAAATGTAGCTTTGGAAAAAAGTGTTCTAAGAATTGAAATATGAGTTATGAAAACTTAAAGATGAGCATTTAAATACTTGTTGAAACTTTGTGGGTGGTTAGCTGTATTATCCTACTGCACAAGAGCTGAGCCATGAGAAACCAGAATGCATTCCAGACACCTCTCATAATTCTAACCATCTTATATCAAGGCAGCTTGTGGACCACATTGCTTTGTAATAGGGAGGAAGCAAGGCACAAGTGTCTTTGCAGTCAGTATTTCACAATTCTTAGCACTGCCATTGACTCCCTCGCATACTAGGGGCAAGTTACTATGGCCAGAATTTTCAAATTTGGATAGATAGAGATCATCCATAAATCAATATATGGGCAACTAAATAAGTGATCTAAATTTTCGGAGATGAGAATTGTTGACTTCAGCAGGAGCAGCAGATCCTCAGCACCTCTGAAAATTGGGCCACTTAGGTGCCTAATTTTAGGCCCCGCATTCTGGCCTTAACCTATCTGCTCCTGTTTCCCCCTCTTTTGAAGCTGACATAACACTCACATACCTATCACAGCGTGAGGGCTGTGAAGTTTAATTAATGAATGTTTGTACAGCGTTTTGAAATCCTCACATGAGAAGTACACAGAAGTGCAAGATATTGATTCTCTCCAATCCATCTAAGATCTTCCATCCCTGTGGATCCTGAAGCACTCTCTAAACCCTGGAAGGAGTCCTGTTTGCCTGACTGAGCTGGAGGGAGAAGGTTCAAAGGTTCGCTTCACTCCTACGACACGAAGGCTCCAGCCTTGCTAACACAGATGTATGTAATGTTACGCACATGACCTACTCCAGAGCGGGGCCCAAAGCAGAAAGGCAGAAGCTCTTCCTAGCATTCTGTTGAGCACTGTCCCGTGGAGCCTGGCAAGCATGGTTAGCCAGGGCCGGTAGAAGGAAGTTTCATGCCCTAGGCAAAAATTCCACCTTGCGCCCCTCCCTCCCCCCCAGCCCTGTGGCAGCTCCCCGCCCCCCAACCCTGAGGCAGCTCCCCCCTACCTTGAGGCACCACCACCCCCAGCAGCTCCCCGCCCCCCCCCCGACCCGGGGAGCCATGCGGCAGCTCCCCACCCCAGCTCACCTCTGCTCCGCCTCCTCCCCAAGCACACCGCCCCCGCTCTAATTCTCCTTCCCTCCCAGGCTTGCGGTGCCAAACAGCTGATTGGCGCCGCAAGCCTGGGAGGTGGGAGAAGTGGAGCGGCCGCTGCGCTGGGAGAGGGAGTCTGAGCCTCACATGTCAGCGCGCCGCCAGCAACCCAGCCCAGGAACGCTGTAAAAAAAATTGGGGGCACCGCTTTTTGGTGCCCCCAAATCTTGGCGCCCCAGGCAACCGCCTAGTTTGCCTTAATGGTAGCACCGGCCCTGTGGTTAGCCACGCTCCATGGCCCCAAGAGTGCGTGGTTTGTCTGCCACTGTGTGGTGGTCTTTGCACATGCTGCAGTTGTCAGCACGTGCTAATGAAGCACTCGCGGTGCTCCTCTGGGGAACAGTGGTAAGGTGGGCTACTAAAAGCATTCCCTCTCCCCAGCCCACTGAGCCATTCTGTCCTGCACAAGACTGGCATCATCTCAATTCTCCCACCTCCCACAGGCAGCATCAGTTAAAACATGATAAAAATGGACATGCAATATTTCCAGCTCATTTATGGCTTTGGTATGACTGGGAGTCCCTGTGAATTATATGGCACTTAAGTAATGGCAGCTCAGTTTCCAGCATACATGCATGCTACCATCAGAATACCTCAACATCTGGATTCTCCTCCGGCAGGCAAGCGATTCCTCACTGATGGATTCTCATCCCAATCCTCTTGCTGGAAACTATTCTGAATAACCATTACAATTTGCTGGGCTTCCATGCCTCCACAGTTTAAGAATGTAAAGAGAAAGAGAGAGAGAGAGACCTGAGGCACGCTGGTGGTAAGAATACATACCACATTCTGATGCACAACTGAGCATATTTTGTTGTTTGAAGGAGATACTGTGTACAGTATTATCAGGACCGGCTCCAGCATTTCTGACGCCCCAAGCAAAAAAAAAAAAAAAAAAAGCCGCGATCGTCGGCAGCGGTTCAGCGGCAGGTCCTTCGCTCCTAGAGGGAGTGAGGGACTTGCCACCCCCGAATTGCCACAGGTGCCACCCCTCTCCCTTGGCCGCCCCAAGCACCTGCTTGTTAAGCTGGTGCCTGGAGCCGGCCCTCAGTATTATGACACCAATATCAAGCAAGGATAGAGGAAGACAAACACAAAACCTAGGGCACAGATAGAAGATGACATGAGGTGAGGGAGGGAGATAGAGAGAGCGGACACATACAGATACAGGGTAGTTTTATTTCATGTAAAAGCAAGAAAAGGATCAAGGGAGGCATTCAACCCCCTGCAGAGACCCAGCATAAGACATATATACTACTGAAGTTTCACTGGGGGCTTTTGTGACATTGTAACAGGATGGTCTGCCCCTTTTGGTGCAGCTGAGGAGGGGACAGCTGTTCCCTATAAAAAGCTGAGCTGTCAGTAAGGAAGAGATGGCAGAGGCTGCAGGGAGTTCCCTGGGAGAGGCTACCACAGTACTCTGGGAAGGGAGGCAGTGGGAAACTCCTGGGGGAAAAGAGCCTCCTGAGAGAAAGCCCTGGGAGGCAATGCTCAGTTAACAGCATGGAAGAATCCTGCAGGAGGCCCTAAAGCAGGAGAGAGGCAATTGGGAAAATCCCCTGGGAGTTGTAGCTCACAGTGTGCTGAGGAACTGACTTTGTGCTTTGCCTATCTTTGGAAAATATAACTGCACCTGGAAAGAGACTGTGGATGTGGCAGTGGGTCCTTCCTGGGCTGGGGACAACCCAGCACTTTACATACATGAACTTAGATTGTAAACTCTTGGGGACAGGGACTTTTTGTTATAAGCATATATAGTGTCTAGCACCCGGAGGCTTCAACCATTGGCTAGGGCTTGTTGGCACTTCTGCCAAACAAACAAATAATAATAATTAATAATAAGCCTTGCTGGCTTTCTGCACAGGGGTGAATTTAATTCCAAGTGAATAAAGACACAAACAGATAAAAGTGGCAGGAGCAAAGCCAACCACCAACACTTGAAGAGATCTAATATGGTGGCATTTCTGCTCTGAGAACAGTATACCCCATTAGCCAGGAGAGGGACCTGGCCTTTTGTTGTAAGCTTTTTGTGCAGGTCACAGGGAGAACTCACGGGGGCGGGGAAGTGTTGAGGGGGTTATGTGGACATGTCAAACTTATGTTGCAATGGTATTGTCAATGACATTTAGCTGCAGACATTTTGTGTTGTGCAGTATACACATGGGAGTGTAGATGTATAGATACAAACTCCAGACCACACACAGAATGCCAGCATAGAGAACTCCCCTCCTCTCCCAGGGCTAAAATGACAAGAATTTGCACAGCAAGATTCACATGCTGAAATGCGATGGTGGTGGTCAGCTATTATAGCACAAGAACAGGACAATAAAAGATTCACAATACAATGATGTACTTTAACAGGAATACCTTAGAGCTCCATGAAACACAGTACAGCTTTCCTCTTCAGGACCCTTCAGCCAAAGCTAAAGTTGTCACTTCTGCCTTTTCAATAGGCAAAAGAGCAGATATCCCAAAGGCTTAATGCCGAACAGCATGAAGTTTTACCAATAAATGCCATATTTGTGTCCATCTAGATAAAAGTTTTGCAAGATCAAATCTCAAAGGAAGCAACAAGAGAATGTGTACCGTAATATGAACATGATATACTAGAAAAATGGTCATCAAATTTAAGCATTTTCCTGTGCTAGGAAAGTCCATTGTTCCCTTTTGTATGCCTTGAAGTTTTTTTGTAAGACTGAGGTAGCACCTTATGTTTATAAGCAGCTGCTCCTACTTTTCAAGAAGGAGTTAGGCTAAGCAATTTCTAACCTCCTGAGCAAAACAAGGAGGCAGGAATTCAAGACGTGATACCTAAATCATCCTCCATATTTCTTGGCTCATCAGACACTGTTATTCTTTCAGAGTCAGACTGATGTCCCTCAACAACCCCTTAGATCAATGCAGGAAGAAGAGATGACTCACTTATCTCCAGAGCACTTTTTCCTTATGGCTCCTTGCTCCTACAGAGGCCGCTGCCTCTCTGCAAAGTTTGGGGTCCATTCTGGGGGAAAGGATGCAGACTGGATGAGCCAGAAGAAAGCATGTATACAGGAGAAAATACTGTCTTATATCTTCCACTGAGCCATCGGGGGGGGGGGGGGGCAGCTGTAGCAAGGTGGAACGCCTCACAGCATGGCTCCAATGGAGCTGTGCTACCAACAAGATGCAGAGAGTTATCAGGAAATCTGCCATGTTTATGGCTTTTTCCACCCGGTGGGCAGGAGAAAAAGCTAAATAATGAATCACAGTCAAATGATGAGGGATCCTTTCAGAGATTTCTTCCCTGTCTGCTGTGAGGGGAAGAAAACCAGGACCATTATTTGTTCACTCAGTGCAGTCCTATACCCAAAATAAAGGCAATTTCCCTGCCCTGGATAGGTTATTTCAATTTTGCTCCCCCTCTTTTTCCCCCTGAAGTTGAACTTGGAATTCACATTTTCATGCATTTTTCCCCCAAAGAAAATATTAGTAGCTGACAGTACCTGTGGTGCTCTTGCAAAACGTATTCTATATAAGCATTGTAGAAACAGCCAATCAGGGCCAGGCTCAGCCCTATAAAAAGGCTGCTCAGGGAGAGAGCAGGCAGTCTGTCCCAGGCCTTCAACAGGGGAAGATCTGTCTCCAGGCTGGGAGACTAGCACCCGGGACAGCGCAGTGCTGGGTAGGCCCAGGGGAGCAAAGGGTAACTCCAGCCCGGAGTCTGTCAGGCTGCAGGCCCTGAAGGGAAAGGCCTAGCCGGTGCTAGGGGCCGAAGGGGAAGCGGCCCAGGAACGTGGACAGACAGCGGGAGAGAAAGAGGGTAGGACAGCTGCCACTAGAGGATCCCTGTGTTGGGACCCAGAGTAGTGGGCAGGCCTGGGTCCCCCCCCTTCCCCCTTGCCTTGCACCTAGCTGACGGAGCGGCCATCTAGAGTTGCACCAACCCCCTGCCAAGAGGGGAGTGACTTTGAGGGTGCAGTTGGCCACATCTGCTAGGATGCAGAGAGGCAGCTGATTGTTCTCTTCCCCCACCCACCCCGGAAGGGGGCGAGGATGGACTAAGGGGCACTGCCAGAGGGCAGTGGCTTGAAGAGGATGCCGCAAGCTTGGGAGCAACGTGGGTCCGGACACGCCAACCGAGGGCGAGATGACGGATGGGACACCATCAGGAGGGGGCGCTCCAGTGGACAGAGCTAATTCCCGAGACAACCAGTAGGAGGCGCCAGGTGGTGCGTCCCAACCCCGTCACAGCATGAATGGCATGAATCTTCCACATAGTTGCTTTAATAGATGGAGCCGGTGCAGTCCTCATCTCACACTATAAAATTCTTGAAAAAGTCTTGATACCATTGTAATGTTGGTGAAGCACCTTAATAAGGGAGTAATTCTTTCCTAATGTTGCATTTTAGATGATGAATATACAATGTGTGTACACAGAGGACAAATGATCTGAATACAATATAATGTATTAAACTTACATTTGTCCTATAGCCATATACACACAAAATATATGCAAAGGAAATATACACGATATCGGTTAACTGAGTAGTGTGCGCACACACACACACACACACACACACTAAGTACTCGGATAACTTAAATCAGATAAAATAGGTTTAACAGGAAATGTAACCTTTACTCAACATATATGTTGCATTTGATTAACAATTACATTTTATTTTCTGCAAATTAAACTGATTGATTACAGAAATATTGAGTGGTTTGAAAAATATTTTTTAAACATTTTAAAACAGACTGTTTTCCAATCTGAGTCGCCTCTATGGCATAGAAGATCTGATCCTATTATGTAAAAAATAAAATTATGTTAAATAATACTTTTGTGACTTTTGGTAGTTTTGCTTGATTGCTTCTTTTCTTGAAATGCAAGCTTTTCAAGAAACATTCTTCTTTTGTACAAAATGCAGGACACATATGTCTGAAAGTAATATTAACCCTCTCAGCCAATGATCTGGGACCTCTGGTGTTCAAATGGGATCAGAAGCATTACTGAACACAGTGGCTCTTATATTTAAAAATAAAAATCAGAACCTCCAGGGGGGAAAAACAGATTCTGGGATATCTTTCCTGGCAAATATTTTATGGGGAATAATGGAAGAAGAATGGTGTTTTTTTCTATCCCCTAAATCAGCAGTCAGTAACTCAAGTTTATATTGCCATCTCTAATGCTCTGGTACAAGAAAGGGAATGAGGAAAAAAGAAATAAACAAGAGTTGTGCACATAGATCACCCCTGTTGCATTCAGTTATCTAAGCAATTTTAGCCAGGATCTTTCATCCAGTTCTCTGTAGCAAGAAAAGATCTTGGGAATCAACTTAGGTTACTAAAAGATTTCTTTGAACTGTAACCAAAAGAGAACAATTACATTTTAAAATTCCTTTCATGGCAGTGGGATACAGCCCCATCCCTCAAATGCCTTTTTGATTTCTGCAAAATGATGAGTGCCCTGAGCTCCCACTGATGTCATTAGGGACTGAGATTGCTCAGCATTCCACAGGGTCAGGCCCTATTTCACACAAGAAAAGGACATAAAGGAATCATTAAATAAAATTCAAGCAATTAAAATAGAGTAAATGCCTCTTTAAAAAAATACTCCTTTACACATATTCGTCTGCTGTATCCATTGCTATTGATGCTAGGATGCCTACAAGAAATCACCCAATTAATAATGGTGAGGTTGGGGGGGAAAACTAGTTCTATTGGTTTAGCTCATCATGACTGAAACAGAGCATTTCATCTCTTCCACCCTGCAACCCCCTTTTGCTACCCACTTTCTTAATCACTGGACAGCACCACCATCCTGCCCATCACTCAGGCTCATAACCTGGATGTCATCTTCAATTCAGACTCTCTCTAGGTCCTCAGATCCAGGCAATGTCTATATCTTGCAGATTTTTTTGCATAACATCTTTAAGATATGGCCTTTCCTATCCATCCACACAGCTAAAACTTTGTCCAGGTTTTCATTGTGTCTCCATTGCTGCAACATCCTTCTCTCTGGTCTTGACAAATGCAAGGTTGCCCCATTCATATCCTTTCTGAATGCAGCTGCAAATCATTTTCCTAGTCTGTTGCTCTAACCATGTCACACCTCTGTTTCAATCCCTCAACTGGCACCCCCATCTCTAACACATGAAGCAAAAGCTGCTTGTCATTTTCAAGGCACTTCACAACTTATCCCAACCCTACCCATCATTTCTCATTTACTATTGAGATGTCCTCTGCCATCTCTGATCAGCAAGTGATGCCAGCCTCAATCACCCAATTGTTAAATACTCAAACAAGCACCTTCATGCTTTCTCTCATACTGCTTCTCAGGCTTGGCAGGAGCTCCCATAAACTTCCAAAGTTACCTCATTATCCTCCTTAAAACTCTGCTTTGCCGCAATGCCTACAACAAACTCGACACCAATGGTGCTGCACCATTGCCCCTCAAGCTGACTAATGCCATCTCATTGTTTCCTTGTAACCCTGTCTGTCTGCTTATGTTGTCTCTTATACTTAGACTGTAAGTTCCTTTGGGCAGGGAGCATTTTTGTTCTGTTTGTACAGCACCTAGCACTATGGGGGTCCTTGTCCATGACTAGGGCTCCTAGGTGCTATGTTAATATAAATAAACCAACATTTAAAAAACCCACTATGTTTAAATTATTTAGAGTCATCAGATGAGCCATTGTAACCACATTAATTTATTATTGTTACACTCACCCCGTTACCTGTTCTTGTCTTCATTAGAGGGGTTTTTTGGTTGTTGTTTTTGCGGGGTTTCTTTAAGTCTTCAGTAAGGTTATGTCTTCACTACATCACATCAAGACAGCTATCTCAATATAAAAACCTAGTGGAGATAAGGCAGTACAGTTTTTACCTTAACCTAGCTAGTCAATGTGATTCTCAGTTAAGAAGTATAGGGTTGACCTTGACTAACTACACTGAGGTTAAGAATATACCTATGCCTTGTCTCCACTAGGATTTTACACTGAGTTAGACAGACAGGCAAACCTACGTGCCTCTTTCCCTGCTGCTATTGTACTCGAGTACTTTGCCCTTTAAGATCTGACTTTTCTGCAAGGTATTATTATAATGAAAAATAATCCAACCAATCTAGAAACCTCAAAACAAACTCATGATCTAGGAACCAGCCAAGTCACTGAAGGGGCAGAAAGTCAGTATAGCCAGTAGCCTCCATTTTTATGATTTGTTATTGCCTGTGGCTAACATTACAGGACAGAGGGATATTGTAAGATGAATGGGATCAGTTTAAATGGCTTTTTAACAGGAAGAAAATGAATATGTACATAACCAGGAAGACAATCCTTTCTATTAAGCCTTATATTCATGTTATCAATTTTGGCAAACACCTGGAAATTACCACTTGAAAATAACCAAAAAATATGCACTGGTGTAACTAATCAAATACATTAAAATACACTTCAAAATATATTTCATTATTCAAAAACTACCTCCTGATATTGCCTGAACCTAGGTATTTAGGAGGCAGTGTTTGATAGCTATGCTTTAATGCTAACACAATCAAAGGCCTGATCTACACTTAAAATGTAGATTGACATAGCTATGCTGACCTAACCCCCGGTATAGACATGACCTGGTGGACAAATACTTCTGTTGACCCCAAGGAAACAGATTACGTGCAGTGATGGAAAAACTCCTTCCTACACTATGGTGCAATAGCTACAGTGCCACTGCTGTGCTGCTGTAGCACCTGTAGTATTGACAAGTCTAAAGATAACACGGAATCTCATTTAATGATTAAGGTTGTTTCTGTCACACATTCTGGTTTACTCAATTTTCAGCCTAGTTTAGATTTAAAGATGCAACAAATTCATATGCTGCAGTCATACACACAGTGGCGTTGGAACACTTTTTATAGTGGGGGTGCTGAAAGCCAGCGAAACTGTACAGCAGTGGTCCCCAAACTTTTTACCTCATCCCCCCCTTATGCCTGTCCGCCCCCCCCCCCCGAACTGGGGCCGGGAGCAGAGCCGTGGCTCTGGGGGGAGGGGGGGAGGGACACAAACAGGGGTAAGGGCCAAGGAGGCTGAGGCTGGGGCCACAGCTGGGGGCATATGTGGAGTCCTGGGCACAGGGCTAGCAGCCAGGACCCCGCTTGTGGGGCCGGGAGCAAAGCCCCGTGTAAAACCTGGGGTGCTGCAGCACGCCTAGTTCCCACACCTATGCAAACACACCAGGATGCAGAAGACTAGAACCTTTTTCCTCCAGATCCAAAAATGCAGACCTCTGCTGCCACTTGAGCTACAAGAGAACCTTAGTTACTAGTTAGTCCCATATCCTTACTGTGGACCATCTACTTGAGGGTAACATTATCTTTCTAGCTATCTATGGTACTTGTACAGCCTCCATCACTGTAGTATTTGTGTGCTTCACATGCTTCAGTGCATTTATCCTCAATATATCCCTGTGAGGTAAAGCAGTGCTATTATCCCTATTTTACAGACAGGGAGCTGAGTCACAGAGAGGCTAAGTGACTTGCCATCAAATCACTCATTCATACAAAGACTGAGGAAAATAAATTACTAAATTCAATGGAGTTGCTCTGGATTTACACTAATATTTCCCTCAGCCTTTATTTGTATGAATGTGTGACTTGATGGCAAGTCACTTAACTTCTCTATGATTCAGTTCCCAATTTGTAAAACAGGCATAATAGCACTGCCCTACCTCACAAGTAGAACTATGTGGCAATATGTGCACTGTGCTTACCAACATTGTAAACCAGATGAAATTATACTCCCAGTTTCATGAGCACATCATTTAATTTACAAAAACTTTAAGTGGGCAAAGGTCCTTTTGCAAGATTAAGGCCTAAATGGACAGATTACCCAATCATTTCCCCCTGCATCCTCAAGAGCTCAGATCTCTATGGGTAAATAGCTAGTGACCTAGTGATCTCCGCCTCATAGTTTCTGAAAGGTAAATTATTTAAGTAAGGCTGCATCTGTGTAGAATCAAATGGAAAGTAACTGGTGTTTTAGTGCATTCTAAAACTCTAAATTGCTTCCACATTATGTTGATTTATGTAATTAACTTCTGATAAATTAAATGGAAATGTTTAAGTGCTAAATTACAAACTAATTAAAAATCTAGTTTCAAGAGTTTTTTCAATTAATTGTTGTTAGAAGTTATACTGTAAGCTCTTTGGGGCAGGGGCTGTTCTTTGGTTGTGTGTGTACAGAATTTAGCATAGTGAGACTCTGATTCTTGACTGGAGCCTCTAAGCTCTATTGCAACAAAAAAGAAAATAAATAATAATTATAGAATCTGAATAGATATATTACAAGATTATTGCCATGTAATCGCCTCTGGAAATTTGCCCAGGCTCATATATATTTGTAATGGGTACTCTGGACCAAACTGTTTTCTGACACTGGCATACATCTGAAATAAATCCAATTGATTTTAATGGAGTCACGCTGGATTTACAAAGATGAAACTGACAGCAGAATCAGACCATCGGCTTTTTATATTTAAAAGTTAATGTTCTCAGTAACATATTTTAATGTTTATGTCAAATACATTGGTTTGATCCAACTGGTAAATGAGCACTGATTTTATTCCTGAAACATTCATTGCTGTATTGTCTTGGTTTTAACCCACTGAAAAATTTAACAATTTTGATATTGCTTATCTGTCACAAGACTTGCAAACTTCATTAGGGATCTTGGCAATTTTAGCTATTAACTATAGCCAGGGTCTTTCATCCAGTTGTCTGAAAAAAGGAATGATTTCGGGAAGTGTAAGGTAATAAGTACCATGCAGTCTGAGACATTTCTCTTCCACAACTCAAACTAAAGGTCTTTCTGCCATATCTGCTACACTGAGACAATCTCCGTCACAACCACTGTGACAATTTGTTGCTTATTAAGAAGACAGAAATGACTAATTAGCATCAGGCTGGTTTTCTCAACACTTCTGCATTAACCCCCCCCCCCCCAAACACAAAACCAAACACCAACAACCAAAGCCACCCATCCACACTACAGATAAAAACTTGAAAATATCAGAGTAGTTTCTTCAAAAAAATAAATAGGAGGAAATGTAAAGCTAATTAAGAAAGGGATAATTAAAAATGATCAAAAGCCGGTTTAGGGCTTCCATACAAGATTAAAAGGACTAAGGACCTATCCATTGATGTAAGCTATAAACCATCTCTGAGTGCAATGGAAACAGGATCAGGCCCTGCTCACTTTGTGCATCTGAGTAATCCCACTGAAGTCAAAGATAAAGTTAAGGCAAAAACATCATCATAAATGTTAAGCTCCTGCATCCTTTTATACGTTGATTGTACCTGAAGCCCGCCCCCAGTTATATAATCTCAATCATGAACACTGTTTTTATTTTCCTGCAATATAAGCTAAGAAATGTTGTATTATTCAGAAACCTGTAAAAACATATCCTACTTAGAGGTTAAAGCTCAGCCATAAGGAGTCAGACAAGTCTAAGCTTCCACATCCTGTTTTCTGTATTTATTGTACAAACAGTGGTGTCTATGACAGATGTGTAAAGCTTTGTAGTCGTGCCATCTGTCACACATTAGGAGAAAACATGGTCTTCAGGGACCAGGCCTCCCAAACTTTGGCAAAGATCCCAGCAGTGGTTAAATGTGCCTATTTGAAAACTGGAGTTGGAGGGAACGCCGAAGAGTTCTGATTGGCTATAAGAACATAAGAATGGCCATAATGGGTCAGACCAAAGGTCCATCAAGCCCAGTATCCTGTCTTCTGACAGTGGCCAATGGCAGGTGCCCCAAAGGGAATGAACTGACAGGTTATCGTGTGTCATGCCCTGTCACTCAATCCCAGCTTCTGGGAAACAGAGGCTAGGGACACCATTCCTGCCCATCCAGACTAATGGCCATTGATGGACCTTCCATGAATCTATCTAGCTCCCTTTTGAACTCCGTTATAGTATTGGCCTTCACAACACCCTCTGGCAAGGAGTTTCAGAGGTTGACAGTGCGTTGCGTGAAAAAATACTTTCTTGTGTTTTGTTTTAAACCTCCTACCTATTAATTTCATTTGGTGGCCTCTTGTTCTTCTATTATCAGATGGAGTAAATAACACTTCCTTATTTACTTTCTCTATACCACTCATGATTTTATAGACCTCTATCAAATCTCCCCTTAGTCGCCTCTTTTCCAAGCTGAAAAGTCCCAGTCTTATTAATCTCTCCTCATACGGAAGCCATTCTATACCCCTAATCATTTTTGTTGCCCTTTTCTGAACCTTTTCCAATTCCAATTTTTTTTTTTGAGATGGGGCGACCACATCTGCATGCAATATTCAAGGTGTAGGTGTGCCATGGATTTATATAGAGGCAATATGATCTTTTCTGTCTTATCTATCCCAATTATCTATATTATCTATAACAATTGTTATTTGGGAACAGTCCTGATTCAAACGGAATTTATTTTGATACCTATAAACCATGGGTCTCTGTTGTGTTAAGCAGCATTTAAAAGCTGTTCTTTGAGTAGTGCAAAACTTCCTTATGAGTAATCAGCTTCACAGCATAACAAAATCAGATTATACACATGGCTAGGGACACTATCACTAGAACTAGAGCTGGTTGGGAATTTTTCATCTGAATGATTCTTTGACAGGAAATGCAGTTTCCACAAAATCGAAATTTTCTGGGAGAAAATTTTGATTTTGCTCAATTTTTTTTATTTTCCATCAGGGAACCCCTCTCTCCTGGGGGAAAAAAAAGGCTCCGGTTGATTCAACCCCAATCAAAATATTTCTGTTAGTTGATCTGACTCAAACATAATTCAGTCTATTATTAAACTGCCTTTCTATTCGGCGGTGCATTCACTAATATGAGTTGTAGCACAGATGCCTAATGACCTCATTCTCTCATATGAGTCAGGCTCCCTGGCTGGACTGCATATTAATGAGTCAGTTTTGCCCTCTCTTGGTTTCACAGAGAGATATAAAAAGAGAGGATTCAGTATTAGGTTCACCTCAATCCAGCAAGTTTCATTGCTCGGATTTAATAAGATTTGATAAAACCTTCTAATTTGCCAGATTGCCCAAATTTAGCCCTGAGATTTTCCATTTGCATTTGCAAAGCAAATGCTGGAGTTAAAAAAAAGAGCGAAAAGTTCACCAATCTCCTGCAACTTTAAATCAATGAGTTTTTCCATGTACGCTAGTTAATGCTTGAGCAAAACCACTGAACTACTAAGCTTCTTGCAATAAAAACGTGTCCTCAAAGTATCATGATTTCATTTTTTTTTATTAACTCCAGTTTTATGGAAGATTTAAAAAAAAAAAAAAACCCAGTGCTGGCTAACTCTAATCCCAAATGCAGTCAATGGGAGTTTTACCACTGATTTCAATGAGCGCAGAGGTAGGCTAATACTGAATGCTGTTAAAATTCCTACTTCTCTGTTATATTTTAATGTCAATAGGTACTGTGTCTATTCTCTGCTTAGCATTAAACATAGCTTCAAGTGGTGAGCCACACTGGTGTGGCAGTTTGCCAGGACAGCTGATATAGGGTTACCATCCGTCCGGGTTTCCCCGGACATGTCCGGCTTTTTCAGTGTTAAATGGCCGTCCGGGGGGAGATTTCTAATCAAGTAGAAATGTCCGGGATTTCCCCCTTCCCCTCCTGCGGAGTGCGGTGCGGCTGATTGGACGCCTGGCCTGATTGAAAGCCGCTCGCAGCCACTAGGGCCTCTAGCAGCCAGAGTCCCTCCCCCTCTCCCGCTCCCTCCTCCCCCACAGAGCAGCGGCAGTGTTTGAGTCCACGTGGAGCCTGCATTTCTCCCTCTGTTGGGCTGTTGGGTGAGCGGGGGGAGCAGGGCAGGCGGCGGGGGGGGGGGTGTAGAGGCTGCAGGGGCAGGGGGCGCAGAGGCTGCAGGGCGAGTGGGGAGCAGGGGGCACAGAGGCTGCAGGGCGAGTGGGGAGCAGGGGGCACAGAGGCTGCAGGGGCTGGGGGGTGCAGAGGCTGCAGGGGCAGGGCAGGCAGGGGGTGCAGAGGCTGCAGGGCGAGTGGGGAGCAGGGGGCACAGAGGCTGCAGGGACAGAGGCTGCAGGTGCGAGGGGGTGCAGAGGCTGCAGAGTGAGGAGGAGCAGGGCAGGCACGGGCATAGAGGCTGCAGGGCGAGTGGGGAGCAGGGAAGCACTTAGCAACCCCCAACCAAGATCAGAGCAGGAGGGAGGAGGGAGAATGCGGGGTGCTCAGAGGAGGGGGCAGAGACTTTGGGGAAGGGGTTGGAATGGGGGCGGAGAAGGGATGGGGTTGGGGCGGGGAAGGGGCGGAGTTGGGGCAGGGCCGGGGGCAGGACCGGGGCCCCGTGGAGTGTCCTCTTTTTTAAATGTTTGAATATGGTAACCCTAGCTGATACCACTACTGCTTGTACATTCTACTTGTACTGTCCCGGTTTCCTTTCTCCCATGACACTGCATCAAACTCTATGGAAACAGAACATTCTGATGAACTGAGATAAGGTAGTGTTTAGCATGGCTGGAGATGGGCAGAATAACACCCAGCAGTAGTAGCAACAGCATGACTTTTAGATGTTTTAAAAGGACCCTCCATCTGCAAAAAATCTCTCTACTTAATTGTTCACTTATCACTTTCCGGACAAAATGTACCCACAGCAAAATGAGTGAACTGTCTGTTAGTGTAGGTCAGAAATAGATCAAAATGATTCCACATCAGCGCACATCTTGAGTTCTCAAGCCAAATATTCTACATTTTCAACAATATTAAGATTTAACTGAAGTTATACCAAACCAAATTACACTCAAAACAGCTTTTTCCAAGGGTTTCTCTCAGACTCTCTCGGAACAACAGCTTGTTCTCACCATTTGGTGCCTTTGCACAATTATTATATTTTCTGTCTGGTTTCATTATGCAAGTTCCTGTCAGGTCACTCAGTCAAAATAATTTTTATAATATATAATGGATATTGCAGGCTGTGAGGTGCCATTTCTTATCACTCATAAGTAATACACTTATACCAGGAAAAGGGTCACATGCTATGCTGGACTTGACCGGTAATGCTTGTTTCCTCTCTCAGAAAGAGTTGCATGAACTGGAAAAATAAATGTCCTAACCAGCATTTTATATATATAATTGAACTCCATAACTATGACTCCACTGCAGAAGGGAGACCTTTTAAACCAAAGACACTCAACCCAGTGCTGAGTGAAACATCCCAGGATGCCACAAAACCAAGTTCAGATTAATCCCTCAGCCTTTTCTTCCCATATGAGGAAGACAGAAAATATTCGGCCTTAAAAGACTGTATAAAACAAGGCAAGGCACCCTGCCTCAATCCATATTGTAAGTAACTTCAACCATCATATGAAATACGACAGGTCTCTTCTGGAGATCTGTCACATTCCATATGCACCTTAAAATATCGTATTTTATTATACCACTTGCACATGAAATGAGACAGTTTCCACATTTTTAAAAGGATTTAAAATTCTACAGAGTTTGACACAGCATTTGTAGAAGGAAGGAGAGACCTGCCAAAAATCCTCTCTTATTCAAAAATCAGAGTAACTGTAGAAACTACAATGTTTAGATTTTCATAATCCAGACAAATCAAACAGATTTCCATTGGACTATTGAAAGGCACATATCCGACCTTGGACTACATCCATGCCAAATTTCAATTTACTATCCCCTCTTTTTTGCATTTTAGAGCTGTTCAGAAAAGGTTGAAATTTTTAATGGGAAAATATTTTTCCCCATTACTTTCATTCTCAAAAAACAGCAAGCCTCTTTTTGTTCAGACTTCAAAAAGAATTCACCTCAGGCCGAGACAAGATCTAGCAGATTTCTTTCTGAAAGGTGAATGTCTGACAAAATTATAACACAACCGAAAAGAAGATATTGGAAAATAAAAGTTTGGATGCCACCTTATGGTTCCACTTGTAGTTAAAACATTTATTTGTCTGTTAGTTACCCTATGTATAAAGGAAACAAAAGTGTGAAGTGTGAGATGCTTAACTGCTTTCTGGTTTTTCCATGTAACCTTACAAAGCAATACACAGAATCAAGAAAAGTGAGGCATCTACTGTGCACAGACTTTGGGCCTGGAGCAATAAATGCCTATTACTACCAATCATATATAGCGTTTACTACTTTGAGTAGCCGTAATGACTTAAAAGGGGCTGGACAATAGTGCACACTTGCAGAATTGAGCCTTTTGTGTAGGCAGCGTGGGCCTTTTGTGTGCACTGAAGTCCAAAACTATTCAGCTGGTCCCTAGGAGAAATTGCTGCTATAAAGCAGGACTAATTTTGTGCAGTGCTGAAGGTGTAGTCACTTAGTACAGCATTGTAAAATGCTTGGGTATAGCTAATGGTGGTTGTTTAGGACATGTGATGGTTAATTAAAGATAGGCTTTAACACTGAGTTCACTGTACTTATGTAAAATGCAGAGGGCTTCATGAAAGGAGCCATCAATTTTGGCGGGTGTCATTTGGCTGTTGCAAACATCCCCTGTCTTGAAGTTACTTAAGCAAATACTTTCTATTACGTTTTGGTTATAGTTGCTGGCTCTCGTCAAAAAACCCAGTCATGTGCTTGGAAGGTCGATTACCCAATTTGGAAGTACAGCTGCTGACAAATCCTTTGTATAAAGCAGATTGATTTCGAAGAGTCTGCCTAGGCCTATGACTAAATAAGTACTTGAGACACATCCAGGGAGCCTGCCAAATTCTGCCATTCCAGCAATGCAAAACTGTTTTAATGCCAAGACTACTAAGGTGTTGAGCTGGGTAAGAGAAAAGAGAGTCATGGTTCCATAACTGAAAGAACAGTTTAAAAAAAGACCCTCCAAACACATCCCCACTGCAACAAATGGTAATGACGTTTACTATGTCCGAAACACAGCTCGAAAGCCCAGGATAGAAATTAGCCTTTAACAATTCCACTGAACTTTTAAAGGCACCAAGTATAAGCTCCTACCCCCTGCAAAGTTTAAAATTACAGTACTAGTTAATGGGACTAAATGCTCTGATAAAAATCTGAATTAAAAAAAGATTAAATCTGGAGACCGCCAAATAGCCAAAGGGGTGTTTAAAATGGAGGATGTTGGTAAGAAAAAGCTACCAGAAATCTAGAACCTTCATTACAAACATATGATTATATACCCCCCAAAAATTTCTTTCCATTCATTCTTTAGTGCTAAGAATATTTGGACAAAAATAGGATTACTCATATGCATAAAGTTAAGTACATGCCTAAATATTTGCCACTTAGAGGAATAAATAGATCCGACAAACAAAGGATAGGAGAAAATGCAGTATTATTATTATTAGAGCTGGTCAAAACTTTGAAAATAGGAAAAACAGAAAATTCTGACATTTTGAAATTTCCTTTCATTCCACATCAGAACAAAGTGAATTTATTGTGAAACAAATTATGAAATATTTCATTTCCATAAGGTTGAAACAATCTTATCAAAATGTTTAATTTCACATTATTGTTTTGGCTTTAATATTGTTATAATTTATAATTTAATATAATACAAATCAAAATGATAAAGTTGAAATGAAGCATTCTGACATTATCAAAACATTTCAATAATTTGCATTTGAACTTTTTGAAAAAACCTCAGTGTACTCCCATGAAACGTTTCAATTTTATTGAATCGGCATTTTCCAATGCGGAACACTTCCATCAGAAAATATTCTACCAGCTCTGATTATTATTCCCATTTTACAGATGGTAGACTGAGGTACAGAGATATTAAATGACTTGCCCAAAACATACTTCAAGAGCCAGAATATGAACCCAGATTTTCTATTGCCAAGTACCTTAACCACAAGACAATTCTTTTTCTTTTCAAGAATTTTTGTTTATTAAAATTTCATCTGATCCTGCTCCATATTTCCCAGCTAAAAGCAATCATCTCCCTTGACATCATGGCTTGAGTTTCCATTTCATTCCCATAGCTTGTGTTCTATCTAGGCATTTTTAATGCACCCAAAACTGTGGTATCCAACCATCAATGACTCAGTTGTTCAAGCTTCTCTTCAGGTTCAGTCTTATGAAGTAGACAAGTCCTGTAGGCCAGATATCATTTTTTGGCCAGCAATAAAAGCTCTATTATATAGTAAAAATTTAGAGAGACAAGGTAGGTGAGGTAATATTTTTTTATTGGACCAACTTCTGTAGATGAGAGAGACAAGCTTTCAAGCTACACAGAGCTCGTTCTTCTTCTTAGCTTGAAAGCTTGTTTCTCTCACCAACAGAAGTTGGTCCAGTAAAACATATTACCTCATCCACCTTGTCTCTCTAATATCCTGGGACTGATACGGCTACACCAAAGCTGAATATAGTAAAAAATTGTGATTGAAACCATTTATTTGTAAGGTTGGTTGAAGATTTTCGAAGGCAAAATTTTTAAAATTAAGAACAACCTTTTTATCCAAAACCAAACTTTTTGGCAAAAAATTATTAACTTTGTCAAAACTGTTAATTTCTCATGAGAAACTTCATGCTTGTTTCTATATTTTTTAAAGTTTTAAAATAAAACATTAGCCTGGTTATTAAATTTCATTGTGTTCAGTAAACAAAAAAGTTTAAATAACATTTCATGAACAGTTCAGAAAAATGGGTCTGTTTCAAACAGTTTGAACTTAGAACTTTTGTGTAAAACTAGTTTTGTATTTTTTTCCCCACCAGCTCTACTTTTTATTTTTATCTTCTCAAGTTCCTCCAGAAATTAATATATTTTCATGCATCTTAATTCAGGAAATAATCTACTTCCTTCTCTTCGCAATTTAATAGGGTATTTCCCACATATAACTCCAACTGGAGAACAGGTGCCTGATCTGCCGGTGGTCTGCCAGCAAGACTATCATTCACTTCATTAGGAGTTCTTTCTGTGCACAGAGGGCAGAATACCCATGTATCACTCAAATCCTACTGAAATCCTATTTTCTAGACTCCAATAGGAGTAAAGTAGCACACGGGCTTTGTACTGATATTCTGAACAGGGGTGAATTTCACCCAGTGTTCTGAGAGTGTTAGGTTCGGAGTGGAGAGGGTTAAATCCTGGCTCCAATGAAGTCAATGGCAAAACTCCCATTGATTTCACTGGAGCCAGGATTTAACTCAGGAAAAATATGAGGGTAAAAGACTCTGGTCTTTGGTACCTTGCAGCAACTATCGGTACCTTGTAGCATTAAATTGCCTGCATTAAAGATTTAATTTTTAATCCTCCATCAAGAGAGATTTTGGAAAAGTTCGGTGTGTTGATTTTATGATGTACAGCAACATACTGAATCATAGTCAAGCCAACAAATTATACATTTCACCCACGGCCTCATGTTCCTTGTTCAAGATGAAAGGCAAAAGGCTTTGGATACGGCTGTGTGCGCACACAGCATATTCTGATTGGTAAATGAGTTCCTCTGGAGAATCGTACATTGAACGACACACAAAGTGAAGCTGAGTGGCTGTTGAATGGAAGAGGATTGTCTCTTAAAACTACATTCCTCAAAACTCTGAATTCTCATTTCTTAAATCATTAATCATTTTGATAATTCATTTTGAATCCCCCTCCATTTATGTGTAGACTGCGCCCCTCTCTCCCACTCTATTTCCTTGGCTGGAAGCTTTCTGGACAAGGTAAAAGAACAGTTCTTAGAGAGATCCATCTGAACTTATTCTTTTATTTGGTTTCTTATGGCAAGGTTCAGTGCAAATTTTGGGTCCAGTCCCACAGCCTTTACTTGCTTCAGCAGTCCTTACACTGGTAGTCCTATTGACTCCCAGAAGGTGGCTGAAACTGAGAGACATCCCAAAGGACCAGAACAAATGCATGGGCATGCCACAGGGCTGTGAAGAGTTTTATTGCCACTCCTCCCCAGCCCCAATTTGAAAGTGGTAGTAGCTAGAAATAAAGAGAGACTTAATATTCAGACACTGTTCTTGGAAATAACTGTCTTTACATTTAATAGGGAAAGCATTTCACTGTGTCCTAAAGCCAAAATCACTTTTCATTTTGAAGCACTTCTTTTGAGTCTCTTTGCTTAATATGGGCCAGATTCTGAACCCCTTTCTCACAATGGAGTAGCTCAATACATGTTCCCACTGACTTCAATGGTACTGTTTGGGCAGTAAGGCATGGTACTATTCAGACTGAATAAAGAGTTCCCAATCTGGCCGTATGTGAGAAGTGACTGAGGTATTTATTAGAGTTACTAGTTATGAGCCAGATTTTCAGAGGTATTGAGCAATCAAACCTCTCACTGACTTCAGTTGAAGTTTTGGATGTTCACTGAACACTTCTGAAAGTCGTGCCCTAAAAATTCAGTTTGGCACTGGGGGCAAAAACCACATCAGGCATTTTGAATTTTAAACCATCATTAAACTTTCAAACAAAATTCAAGATAATGTTCACTGGTACAGTCTGAAGAAATTGAATGCGGTTGAAAAGCTCAGATAAAAATTAAAAAGTTGAAATGGCTATGGACTCCAAAATCTAAAAGTTTGCAGTGTGCACTCACGTATTGATTTACTGGTCCAAGCAAAGTCCAAGGGCAGAGTTCTGAGAGGAATAGATCAAACACAACACAGTTCATGATTATACCCCACAACATAGGTGCTTTACGAGAAAAGGCCACAAAGTCACCACCTCTGATTGAAGAGTATTTCCTGTTTATCAACTACAGGAAATGTAAGTTTATTTAGCCACACTGATAAACATGGTGCTTTACAAACAAACTGATGAATAATAAGGAATGGCATCTTTTGCATTTAAAACACCATGAGAATTTGCGGTGCTATGAAAAAGGAAAGAATGTCAAGATAGTCCCTGCGTCAAAGAACTATTTTTTTTGTTGGGTATTTGTACAGCACCTGGCACAGTGGAGTCTAGGTCCATGACTGGGACTCCAGGTGCTACAATAATACAAATATTAAGAGAGACAAAAGCGGGCACAATAGATTAGAACAGGGAGTATGTGGAGGAGAAAAAGGTTATAGGAAGGATTGAGCTCTGATGAGAGATCTGAAGAGGTATGTTATTGGGGACTGTGCCTTTCAGGGCTGAGCTCCCCAGACAAAGAGCTTTGGAGGGGCGCTGTGAAGTTCTTGTTTTGCCCGCCCAGTTGGAACCAGACAATGAATAAAACAGAGCTCTCGGAAACACTTTAAGTGCTGATGTCCAGATCCTTAATGGTATTTAGGCTCTTATCTCTCATTGAAATGAATGACAGACATCTTTTAGGATCTGGACCCGCATGATCACTGAACACCATAGTGCTTGGAAGAGAAAGGTGAGAGACTCTTCCAAGCATAAGGGCCCAAAGATGAATTAAAGCATGAAGCATACAGTGGCCAAAGGAGATCAAGGCAACAGTAAGGGAGGAGGACTGGGAGGAGTCTAGGGACGAAGAGGAGGTATAGAAGAAACATGAGATGGATTTTTAGATGGGGGTAAGATTTTGTGCACTTTTGAGATGAGGAAAAGGTACACAAAAGTGATTTTGATGTGTTAACATACACGTAGGCAATGGAAGGATTTGAGAAGGGGGTGATACAACATACCCTACAAATACTTATGAGAAAAGCTACATTTAAAAACAAAGCATCTTGTTTTGGGATAGTATGATTATAGAAAGTGTTACGATCTGTACGAGGGATATAGCTGAGTGTCCCTTGG
This sequence comes from Chrysemys picta bellii, assembly GCF_011386835.1. Taxonomy (NCBI): domain Eukaryota; kingdom Metazoa; phylum Chordata; order Testudines; family Emydidae; genus Chrysemys; species Chrysemys picta. The sequence continues at coordinate 105,453,077 of NC_088792.1, forward strand.
GAGGTGCAGCGTAACCTCAACTCCCACTAAAGCCAGTTGAGGGCACACAGGAATCTGCAAAGATAGCCCCTCTGTTTGCATTTTCTGTAAATTCTGGTCTCTTGGCTAGATTCAAATATCAACCCTAAAGCAATTAACATTTAGCTTGTATCTTCTTGCCCTTAAAGGCATCACAGCTATCAGACACCCCTACAGTTCTAGTAGTTGTCTTATTCAAGTCAGGACAATTCTTCTGTGTTTATCACAATAAAGATCAGAGGTAATTTGCTATGATTACAGAAGCAACTAATAGGATAATTGAACACCAGGTATCCCAGGAAAAACAACAAGTCAATTTCCTTAGATAGAACAGGTTTCAATATCTCTGTTTGCTTTGTTACCTGGAGCTTAAACAAATAGGATCTGATTTTTTTTAAAATACAGTTATGTGGAAAAAATCCAGCACACATACACAAAAGCCTCCTCTCCATGGAGAAGTGTCATGTCTGTAGGAAAAATGCTCTAGGGTCCTGTCATGCAGTGCAGAAGATTGCCCTGGCTGCCCTTGGACTGACAGATTGAGACTCCTCTGTGTCAGTTTCCTTTTCTTCTGATGATCTAAAGCATTTTGCCAATTTCAGATGATAAAACACTGCAGGGGATCATTTAAGACAAGACACTGCAGTAGCTAATTATGATGGAGATTATCCCATTCTCAGAGATAAGGCAGCAGTAACTAATAAGTGGCAGGACTAATCAAGCATACTGGAGATGGAGAAAGCAGGAATGCACAGCAAGACACAGGTCCATTAATAAGAATGCCCTCTTTGAACAACAGGAGACTGGACAGTGGCTAAATCCATTCTTAGCCGTTCCACATAAATCTGCCTAGATTGCAAAGACTATCTGGGTGGAATTTTAAAGTTATTTAGATTCTCCAGAATTAATGATATTCTAGGAGGGTTTCTGGTTTGACGGATCTTTGAAAGTGTTTAAGTCTGAAGTCATTCTTAATTCTCTTCAAATAGTTAAGGAGAGTAAGTAATTAGGTATGTTAACCAATATAACTCAAGCTTCTTGAATCCATCCCTTAATCACTGTCTTAATAATTTTGCTGACACTTTTGAAGTTCTACATTTGTTTGCAAAGCTCATTCAAGATAAATGATCACTTATTATTTAAAATTCTTGATATTCATCCTAGTTTACAAGCTTCTGACCATTCTTTAAAATTATCAGCCTCCTAGTCTTTATACCTCTCTATATATTAAAAATAAAGTTTCTTTCATTTATGGCCAGTGTTTGGAAAACAACATTAACAGAAGTGCATTTGCTCCTCTTTTTGAAAAAACTCAGCAAAAGGGGCAAATTCCTTTTTGCGTTTAAAACTTTAGCATGATCCCTTAGTATAGCTGCCATAACTTTTACATACTGTGTAAAATAATAACACTGATCTTGTAGCCCCACTAGGAGCAAATCAATTCTAGCAGAAATTAGAGATTAATCAGGTTTAAAACATACAATTCAAAGTCACTGCCTTTGACAATGCCATTAATACAGGAAGTGATATATGCTCCTGTCCATGTTATGGGTGTAATGCCCCTTAATATTATCTGTTTCAGTGGCCTAGGGATGTCTGGCACATGGGAAGAAAAATTACAACACTATGACCCCTATAGCAATAAGCCATATGCCTCTATGTTCCCAATGAAATGGTATGCAGCTACTAACAACATAACCACAGAGCATGCCACGAGTAAACCTCTTGAGATAACAGACTCAGTGCTTCCACAGTGAAGAGAGATTTAGATGGAGAGAGGTCAGACGATCATTCAACACAACAGCTGTGGGTTTATTCCTATGTCATGCACACACCTCAAAATAATTTATTTAGTATGTATGTTCAGTTATGTTTCAGCCATTAATTTTTGTAATGAAGAGGAAAAGTTTTCACTGACACCTTTCTTAGATAAATACTAGCACTACTTTCCACATTCTAGAGATGCATAAATGCTAGATTGTTTTGATTCACTTTTGTCTTTTTTATTTTGCTCATGAGATGACTGCAAACAGGTCACTCTTTTTAAACAAAGTTTTTTGCTTGAGAATTTCTCTGTTTTTTGAAATGAGCATCATAGGTTTAAATCAGGTTAGGGTGCTAGATGGTCTAACCATTTAGATGATTAAGCCAGATAATTGCATCTGGAGTAGCAGAATGTATTGCTGTGATGCCTTCTTTGTATTTGTGAATCGGGCACTGAGTTGTTATATGTTCCATGGTATGTTCTGGGTGACCACAATCACACACTGGAAAGTCTTTAATTTTCCATTTGTGCTGCAAGTATCAGCATCTACAATGGATTGTGCGGATACGGTTTAGGGTTGCCCAAAAGCTTTGTGGGAGATCGAAGCCAGGGATCTTATGCATTGAGTCTTTCATAAGGTGTTTGTTTGTGACTTCTTGTGAACCTCATTTGGCTTTCCAAGCTTCATCAGGGTTGAAGTTGCATTGTTGAAGGTTAAATGTGTGGATCCAAAAGGGCTTATGCAACTTCAAGTGGTGGTGAGGGATGTTGTTACAGTTCTGGTGGATGAGATGATGTTCATTTTCCATAATCCTCTGGAATTCCCAAAAGGTTGTGGCATTGCAGTGAATAGATGGGGGAGCAATGTGCGACAGCGTGGCAGCCAAGGTGTTGGGGTTGGACTTGAGGGTTCGAGTGATGCACCACATAGCAATGTTCAGTTGGACAGCAATAAGTTGAGTATAGCTACTTTTGGTCCATACTGGCATACACTACTTGGCTATAGAGTACATAGGGGCCATCGCTGATGTCCATAACGCTGATGCTCCCCAGCTTGTGCTTGCCAGTTTGTGGACCAGGTTGACCCTTGTCTTGGTCTTGGCAGCTACCTTCTTCAGATGGTCATGGAAGGTTAGCGTGTGATCCAGCTTCACTCCGAGATAGGTTGGAGTGGGATCATGTCGCACAGTGTTGTCACAGAAGGTCACTTTCAGGGTGCGCTTAGCATTCCTGTTATCAAGATGGAATGCAATGACACTTGTTTTGCGAGGATTTGGCTTGAGCCTCCATTTCCAGAAATATTCCTCCACTGTGTTTAGGTCCCTGTTTACGGTGGACTCAATGTCACTGAAGGAGACTTCTTGCGTTACCAGGGCAAGATCATCTGCATATGCAAATTTGCATGACTTTCTTGGAGGCATGTTGCGTGTGTAAACATTAAAAAGTATTGACGCTAGTACTGAGCTTTGCGGCAGTCGGTTGTTGAGGAACTGGGGCAAACGTAGTTGCCCAAGTGGATACAAAGCCACCTACTCCTCAGCATAGTAGGCGAAGTGTTTTGCGGCAGGGGATGATCCTTCAGAGCTTCAGCATTAAGCCTTTAATCCAGTCTGTATCCTAGGCCGATGACAGGTCTACAAAGGCTGTGGCGGTCTTAAATTTCCTCTGGAATCCAGCCTCTCTGTGCATTACAAGGGCCAAAACTTGGTCACAAAACTGTGTTGAGGCTGGAATCCCGCTTGTTCTTTGGGGACGACTGACTCAACAAGAGGACTGATTCTCCTGAGAATGATACGTTCCAGAAGTTTGTATGTAATGCACAGGAGTGATATTGGCCTATAACTTCCTGGGTTGTCAGTCTGCTTGCCCAGTTTGAGCATGGAAATTACTATCACCTCCTGCCAGGCTTTTGGGATGCATCCAGATGCCATGGTTTTGGTGTAAAGTTTCACCAGCCATTTGAGTCCCTAGTTAATGAAATTCTGGGGGAATACTGTCTCCGCTGGCCACCTTCCCTTTCTTCATTGCAGCTAAACTCTCTTTCACTTCATCTGTATTGATGATGATGGGGTCTTGTGGAGGGATTGAGGTCATTGTCCAATGAGACTGACGATGGAGCTCTTGCTTGGTGTTTTTGTCAAGCAGTCCCTTTGTGCTTTTCACAATGGAGGCTATGGAGTTGGGCTGGACTTTTGAGGTCCCTTAGTCCGTTGGATTAATGGCTCAGAGATGTTAAAATAGGCCCAAGCACAGCAACTAGAGTGTGTGAAGTTCAGACTTTCAACCTACTCAATCCACCTCTGGCATCTAGAGACTCTAACAGGGCCTTCGCAACCCGTGGGCTGCCCTGTGGTTGCACTGCCAGATCCCTAGCCCCCAGCTGTACTCCTTCTGCCCCTCCACAGCCCGAACTCTGAGCCCTTCCCCCATGGCCCATGCCCCGAGACCTCCTACCCCCCACAAACCAAGACCCCCTACCCCTCCTCCCGTGGCCAGAGCCCTGAGATCCCTTGGGCCTCCCCCCCGTGGCAGGAGCCAGAGACCCTCCTGCCCCCTCTCACAGTCTGAGTCCCCCTCCGCAGCCAGAGCCCCAAGACCTCCTGCTCCCCTTGCAGTCCAAGACTCCCTCGCCCCTCCACGGCCGACGCCCTGGCGCAGCCGGAGCCCTGAGCCCCCCCAACCTGCTCGGAGGAGCCCAGGTTGGCCAGAGACCCCGCAGCCGTGCCTCCCCTCCACAGATCTCAAGCCACCCTGCAAAAATTCAAAAGCACTTCTCTTCTTCTCTCTTCTGGAAGAAGAACCTGAGCTTTTGCTATGCCCCATGCAGATTCTGGGACGGCAGAGAAAGCAGTATGTGTTTCTCAGACAGCATCCCAGGTTCATTAGTAATCTCCCTGGACTCCAGGGAGATTACTAACAAACCCAGGAAGCTGAATAGCACATAGTGCCTCCTCAGCTGCCTCGGCACCTGCATGAGGCATAATAAAAAACAAACATTTCCCCCCCGCCAAACCCATAACTGGGGTCCCGCAGCAGAGCCTCCCCTGGCCTATTATTCCCGCCCCCCATGGATGAGGTGCACCCTGTGAAATCAGGGGGAGGATTGGTTTCTTTTGGGAGACGTTAAGGTGGGTCAAATTGAAAAATAAATGTGTAAGATTGAAGCGAGGCTCAGCTCTGGGCAATCTAGAACACCACATTTGGTCTAAGGGGAAAATTTGCAAACATTCTAGGACAGCCAATAGTGGGACTCAGCATCTCATGTTTAAAATTAGGGTGGTGTGTATAAAGGTTTCTCTCTCTTGGCACATTAGTGGCTTATTTATTTCTGATATTTTTGCCTGCAATTGCATCTTTAAATACAAGAGCTGAATCTTTTAGACTGCACTGTATTTACACAGTTTCTATGATGAGATATCACAGGCTGATTCATACCTCAGCTACTGCAATGGTTAAAACAACCTTAAAGCAGCAAAAGTAAGCCAGCTCTGGGTGCAAAGAATGGAATTTGTTGCTCTACGTTTATAATACCAGATCTTTGCAGGGTTTTTAATTTTGCTACAGCCTGTGCTGCCTGATCTCCATAAAAGGAGAACCTTAAGCAGCATTTAAATCCCTTTAAAGTCCCATGGCTTGGTAACATGTCCAGAGCTCCAGACTCTCACTAAAACGTGATACTTTCCAGGTTGCATAACAATTTGGTTTGTTTTAACTCAATAGAGAAAAGAGCTGAAAGTCAAATGGGGCTGTGAACCATGAGGATTTCCCTCCCCCCAGACTTATCATAAAAAAAGAGCTTTGGACTAAATATTTTGTATTTAAAGTATGAAATATTTATTATGTGAGTACACCACCTCAAAGCAACAAATCAATGCCCTTTAGTGGTGTTTTGGTGTGAAACTATTTCATACAAGTTTTCTGATAAATTAATAATATCTGTAGCTATGCAAGCTATGGACTTGTGTATGCTAGAGATTTGCTCCGATTTCAGTTGTTGGTGGCCAGCCACCAGTATAGCTGCACCCGTGCAAACCCTCTAGCATAGACTGCTATGAGACATGATTTGTACCTAGGCAGCACTACCCTGCTTTCTAGCATGTGCAGAGGCTTTGCTTGTCTACATTAGAAGTTTGTACAGCTAAACTGGTGACAATTCCAGCAAGCAGAAACAGGGACACACTGTGATTAAAAACCCATGACACCAGGTCTCAGAGCCCGAGTCAGCTGACTCAGGCTCGCGGGACTCTGGCTGCAGGGCTAAAAATTGCAATTTAGATGTTCACCCTTGAGCTCCAGCCTTTGTGGGGTCTCAGAGATCAGACTCCAGCCCAAGCATGAAAGTATACTGCAATTTTATAGCGCGCAGCCCGAGCCCCACAAGCCCGAGTCAACTGACCTGGACCAACCACAGGTATTTTATCACAGTGTAGACATAAATGTGGGATCAGACTCAGGTTATGTCAGTGGGAGTTTTTCATTCAGTGAGAGCAAGGTCAGACCCCATAAAGTTAGTCCAATTCTAATGCCTTGAAAGGATCAGGAAGAAACTAAGTAGTTTGCCTTCTTCTGTAACAGTGAGAATTAGACTCTGCTGGAATCAACATGCTGAATTAGGTGGACTAAGGATCTGATAAAAATGCAGCAAATCCTATTTTCCTTTTATGATTGGCCAGGCCTTGTTGGATACAGCAAACACTATCATAGGTAATCTTGGGTGAAATCCTGGCCCAAGCAAAGTTGATGGCAAAACTCCCATTAACTTCAGTAGGTCCTTTGTTTCTACACAAACCTCATTTTTCCCCACTTTCCAGCACTAGCATTAATTACCTAGTTAAAAAATAGCTTGAGGTGATAACATTAAGTCCTTTTCATTTCTCCCACCACATTCACACTCCAAATCAAGATCTTCAGCAATATTGTTCTTTATAAGGGCCCAATCCAACCCCCCACTGACTTTCACAGGAGCAGGACAGGGCCTTAGTCCTTAATTCAGAGGGACCCAGTGTAACCCCATCTATTTTGATACAGGCAGATGACAAATGATGTTTCTCCCCCGCCCCCATTAGTTCATTTTCCCTTCCCAAATACAAACACTTCCTGTGTTCTCTGCCATATACCCCTGTCACTGTCCACCTTTCTCTGGCTCTCCACATCCCAAAAATTACTTTCATGTTAAATGGAATCCTTGAAACTGGAAGCATTTTTCAACCCTAAAAGCTGAAACTTTGCCTTAACTAAACAGTCTCTTTATTAGCTGGGGCCTGTAATTTATGTCTTTGAGACATTACATGTGACCTTTGGGGAAAACTGAGGAGCATAAACTATACCTGTTTATGTTAGCAGCCAGCAGAAAAAACAACATTCTCCAAAGGACTGGGCATATATTTATTGGTCGGGTGTTGCCATACATTAACGTGCTGTTATTCTACTGCCATAATGTATGGCTACGTAGAGGATAAATAATATTCCAGACAATTTTAGTCATGATAAACTGAGAGAGAGAAAAAAAATTCTGTACATTATAAGTGTCTTTTCGTTTCTTTTTTTCCTTTTTGCCATGCAGTTCAAACCCTTGTAGCAAGAACTTTAATCCTAGCCTGTGTTGAGAAACCAGGTACTGAAACAAAGACAGATACAGCAGAGGTTTTGGGTGAGCGTATTCCCTGCATTACACAGTATTTAAAGACATTAGGAAACTCTGAGAAACACATTTTTCCTTTGTTTTCCCTTATAAAGGCATATGGAGACTTTCATACTGGACTAAGTTTGGAAGGAAAGAACCTAATATCAAAAGAACTGTGCATGGCAGTTATTTCTGGTGTGCCCTTTACAGTGATTAAATCTTTCCCCACCCAGCCCAACTTTTCTTTCCTCACACCTCAGTGAAATCAGAATCCTGCATTTATGACATCAGCCTATAGCCACAGACATTATGTAGCATTATGGGACAAATTCTTCTCTTAGCTATGCTGATCTAATTCCACTGATGTGTAACAGAGGAAAATTTGGCTCAGTGACTAAACAGCAAGATCAAACAGGAGAGGCAGGGTAGACCATGAGGTAGCAACCACAGGTTAAAACACAAACAGCTTTGCTAATTAGAAAACATGGGAAAAGGGTGAGTAAGTGGTTAGCTTCAGGGGGTAGTAATGGAATATGGAAACATCTACCTCCAGGTAGCTTTTTCTAACTGAGTGGTGATCAAAACATATTACCATCTGAAGACTGTTTGGTGTTATCTGTCCCATACGTAATAGATAAGAGTTCACCTCACAAAACTGGCACTGACTAGCACGTTTGTTGGCACTCTTAACAGAGAGGCTAGGGACTGAATTGGCATGAAGAATGCAATACTGTATTCTCTCATCTAAAGAAACTGTTGCTTCAGAATATCACCAAGGAACATCAGCAAGGCATTGTTTGAGAAGCTTGCACTCCCACTGTCTGCAACATAACCATTCTGTGAACAAACAGAAGACTCGAGGATTGTCAAGTCAGCACTTTTCATAGTATTTCTAAAGTATTTTAGAACAAGAAAGTCATCATTTCTGAGGTATTACATCAGAGATATGTCCTCTCCAAAACCTGTGTCTGAATATCCCAAACTCTGGCAAGTCTGGATTCTGATCCAGATCTGAACTCTGTCCCATCTTTGTAGTGGGCAGAACTAAAATCTCAAATCAAAAACAAGTAGTAGTAGAACTCTAGCCTGCATCTCTGCTGAGGGATGTTTCTCTGTTTACCTTGAAGAGGTCTTTAGCATTTAGTGATGATTAAGCTAATGGGGTCCACATAAGGACTAGCTGAAAAATTAGATTTCTACTTAGCAAAAAAATTCTCGTTACAATATTTGTTTTCGTTCCAATGTGGAATGAATGAAAACGAGACCTTTTGAAATTTTTAATGAAAAAACACGAGAGAGGAATCACCACCCCACAATAGCCAATATCCGTGTGGTTCAGGCTCTCACCTGTGATGTAGGAAATCCAAGTTCTTGTCCCTGCTCTGCCCGATTCAGAGGACATTCTGGGGACTCACTCTGATCAGAAATTCCTTCATTGACCTGAAAAACTTACCTATTAAATTTTTGTCAAAAATAATGCTTCCATGAAACATTTAGGTTTTGACAAACTGGCTTTTTTTTTTAATGAAAGAAGTTTCATCATAATTAGTTTGGCCAACTCTGCCTGATTCCCCATTTAAGCAGTCACTTACATCAACTCTTGAGTTCAGATCCAGATTCTGAACATCCCAAAATCTGGGGTGTTCTATTCTGAGGTATTGGGAATTGACTGTAGGAAGCAGTTGTTTCAGATTCAGATCATCACAATGCACAAATTTTCCTTGGAGATTGTATTTCCATGTCTCTTTATAAATTATTCTCAGTAATAGTGGCTCAGTTACTTACTAAGAGCAGCACATCTGAGGAAGTTTCCTAGAAATTTAACAAACTGGTGTCTTCCTTTTGGCCTTCTGTCACCATGAACATATGTGCAGGTCAGGAAAGAAATCCTTAATGTGGTAGCAGAGTAAACATGGTTCCTTTCCTCATGGGAACAAATGTGCTGCCATAGAAATACATGCTGCTGATCTGTTTGGATACATAACTTCCTTCTGGAATTCACACCCTTAGGGGGCTGAGTACAACACATTTTACATGGCAGGGTGAGGAAGGGGGTGAGTTGCAAGCCTACTGTTAATGCCCTCAGGCATCCTAACTTTGCAAAGCAAAGCATTCTGTTTACCACTAGTCTTCTTAACATCATGGTTGAAAACACTGTAGAGACATGGGCTGAGCTAATTCTAAGATCTTGCTGCATTCTAGGAACATGAGCACAAGTCACTATGCACAACAGAACTAATGTTTGGGTGGTGGTGGAGGATTACCCTAACTCAGCATGAGATCTCACAATGGATATGGAATTATCATCCCATGCTGTCCCTCCTTCTAGTGCTGCACCATTACATCCTAACCCACACTTAGAGAGATAATTGAGCTTTCCATCTCAATGTATCCAGAGGGGTTGTGAATTGAAGGTTGTTAAATGCTGTCAAATTGTGTCTGCTACATCCCACCTGTTCCCACATATGGTCCAAGGTCCTAATGAGTTTCAAAACAAATGTAACATGTTGAATAAAAATTAGCCAGCACTTTCTTTACTGTACAATATAAAGTCTCAATAGATTAAAGCACACAAATATACCCCGAAAGAGATTCTCTGATCTCCTAAGTATCAATCGACAAATTAGTGATATTCATCATTGGTATTGCAATAGCACCTCAAAGGCTCCAATCAGCATTCAAAACCCCATTGTGTTAAGCACAGTACACATGTAAAATACAAATGTCCCACCCTGAAGGGTTTACAGTCTAAGAATAAGATCAAAGACATGTGGAGACAGACAGGCAGGGAGATGGAATAAAAGGTAATGAGATGAAATGATAAAGAAATCCTAAATTCTGCTGGGTTGCTGATAATCCATTCTCCACTGCACACTTTAAAAAAAGAATTAAATGACAGCACTGAAGTTGCTATGTTTAATCAATTAGCCATCAAACAATGTATGATCAATGACGTTCAAGTCCAGAGGCAGAAATTTTAAACAATAAAAGCACCTGTTGCACCCTCTCTAATCTGAAGCACTGAAACTTTGGGGTAACCAAACTAGGGTTTATGATTTCAGCTGGTTTTTGTTATAAATCTTGGGATAACCAGTTCCTCTCTTATGCAAGAACTAGAATTCAATATAAAGTTATATCTTTCCGTAGATTTTATGAACGATGCTGTAGAATATAATAGAGAATTTGATCCCTGCTATCAAATTCTACAGAATGGTTTAAAAATATGATAGAAAAGACATCCCTCTCCCTTCTTAGCCTAATTTTTATACAATTTTATTAGTTCCAGTCCTACTAAATTCTGTAGGCTTGTCCATAAAGGCTGGATCAAATTTTGCCAAAGTTCTGTGAAACCACCTGCAAGAAAACCTTCATAATGCTGGACAGGCTCCATTTATATTTTGCTTTCACTTTGCTTTTGTTCAACATGTCCTCAAATCAAATCTCAAGGGGGATGAAAGAAAAAGTACAAAGCCAAAGAAAATGTGACCAGAAACCAGGAAGTTTTCCTCTGCTCTACCCAGGGCTGGCACAACCCATTAGGTGACCTAGGTGGTCTCCTAGGGTGCTACAATTTGGGGGTTGGCGACTGCAGCAGTATTTCAGCGGCAGGACCTTCCACCGCCTCTGTGGGGGGCGGCATTTCGGGGCGGGACCTTCCGCCGCCTAGGGTGGCAGAAAAGCTGGCGACGCTCCTGGCTCTACCTATACCAGGTAAATACTAATTTGTTATACAGAATACATATATGAACACACTTAGGTCCGTGCAAAGAAATCTTAATGCAAGGATGTGATATCGTAGCTGGACAACAGGGAAGGACTGAGATTCTGGAGTTAGGAGGAGGAGTCACTTTGGTGAAAAAAAGAAGCAGCCTAGTGCACAATGCAAGGGTAGAAAAAGGGGGTGGTGGAGACATCACCAGAGAGAGGAGGAGAAAGGAAGTAGGGGCAGCAGGAGTGGTGGAAGAAATAGATCTGGACAGCAGTGGGCCGAAAAGTGGAGGCAAAGGGGGGGGGGGGGATGTAGAAGAGCTTCCTCTCTCTCTCTCCTGGAAATGCTGTGCATAGGCCAGGCATAATCTTTGTCCTTGCACTCCCAGAACGCAAGGATTGAGTCAACAGCAGCCACAGGAACCTCACAGGGTGAGAGGAAGAGCAGCTGACAGGCCAGCAGAGTTGGGCTGGCACAGGGGAGCACATAATGATCCTTTAAAAGGGTTTAACAGATGCTGCTGGTGTGAGTACTTCCTTATCGCTCCCTGAGGCATTGTGTCTGCCGCAGGCCCAGTCCCTCCACAAGCTGCTGCCACTGTGTTTTTCTTCCATGGAGCCCAAACCCAACCCAAGCAGCAGTTTAAAGCCACAGTCTAGGTATAGAAATGTAGACCACACAAGGTATATAGTACATGGATGGCAGTGTTGAAAGCATGGCTATTGAAAGGGTTGAATCATAAGCGTTTGTGAAATGCTTTGAGATGGAAGGGGCCATCGAAGTACAAGATATTATTCTAAAGAAAAAAAATTGTAATTTATGGGTCTGAATTCATCACTGTACTGAATGAAACACCACCAGTCATAGCCTTGGGCATGCTTTTGCACCAATCAACTAAGGAAAATTGACCAATCACTGAACACTTAAGAGAGACGTTCTGGCAGTGACAACAGTCAGGCCACTGAAGCAGTGGACAAAGCCACATGATTACAGCAAAGCCATCGAGAGAGAAATGGGGAGCAGGGAGGAGAAGCAAGGAAAGGGGGAAGACAGCAGCTGGTGCTTTGGGACACCAGGAGATTGTATAGGGCATGGATCCAGAACTTATAGCCCTCATTTAAAATAAAAAGATCAAGTGACACTTTTTAAATTAAGTTCTACAATCTCTTCCTGCGGTTTCTGGTGACTACAGAAACAATATACGCACTGCTCTCGCAATTTATTCCATGAAGTCACCTGAAACTCTTCATTAAATTATTGGCTCGTAATTCACAGTTGTGTGCTATTCTCTACATATTAAGAGTATGTTATGAATCCACAGCATTAAAGATTTAGAATACATGGTTCTTTGCATTTGAAGCTAGAAAGCGTCCATGCGCAGATGATACAGACGGTAATTACATATTTCATGCACGGATTATATTAACATGCATCATGACATTTAAAAGGCACTGAAGTTAGGAAATTCAGGTTATGAATCCCACAGCAAATATAACTCTGCCCTTAGACTATGACAAAGAATTGCATTTATACTATCTGGTGTTAATTTCAACACTTCCCTTCGAATGTTGAGGATCAACATGACAGTATTTTCAGTAATTTCCTACCTCCATCTCACTATTCCCTCCAACTGTGCCCCAACAAAATTAGATCTCTGTCCAGAGTCCTTTCCTACAAAGCCCTGACACTTACACCACATCCCCATTGCCCACCCCTACTCAGATACGTTAAAAGTAATCAAAATTTAAAAACAACACAAACTTTTTTTTTTAAATCTGCTTTCAAACTTTATTTCAGAGCAAAAGGAGACTCTTTTTCAGTACATTATAAGCATTTACAGTAAAAATGCTTCAACACCTACAGCCATGATCCTGCCAGAGATCTATAAATGTAGACCTACTGAGCTTTTGCAGAGTCCTATTAACTTTGACAGATATAGACGTGTATGCTACCAATGTAGGACTAGAGACTAAAACATTGCTACTGTGATTAATCTATGTGTTTTTTTTTCAACAGAGTAGTTAAACCTTGAGAAATATTTTAATAACAATCTGAAATTTATAGCAATTGTGCTAGTATCCAATATTCCTTTTATGGAATCTAAATTCAGTAGATGTTATTTGTGACTAGACCTCGTCAAATTATAGATATAGAAATAAATATGAATAAAAGTGCTGATTTCATCATACTATGTTTTAAGGGTCATCTTGAAGAACTGAAGTATTGTAACTGTGTTTTTTATGCTGTAGCTGTATGTTTTAAGTGATGCAAGGTGCCTAGGGCTTACAGCAGGCAGAAGATAAGCCGAAATAAAAAACACATTTTCCATTATTCATGGGTATTTGCACAATCAAATATTTCTGAAAATGTTTGGAAATCTGGAACATTTTTTTGAATTTTAGCACAATGATTATTTCTCTAAACATTGACTCTGGAAGCATGTTATTTGGTATTTACTATTCTCCTGTTTAAACCATTTCACAGACATCCAGGCAGGAGCACTACCATGTGATTTAGGCAACCAATCACAAAACATAAATAACTAACAGTAAATACTGAATAGCTGAAGCAAACCGCTCATAATCAACCCAAGGTCTGAAAATTATTTGTTTAAACTGGCCAAAACGCAGTTACATGCAACAGGTGAGCTACTCATTCCCATTCTGGCCCAGTCATGCTGGGCTAAGCGGCCCTAAAATACAGAGTTCTGGCTAGGGGAAGATGTCCCCCAGTGCAGGCACTGCAGAAAACAGATGTAAGGCTGCCTTCCAAATACCCATTAGCCCTGGCATGGAGGGTGTGCTGGGGTGGGAGGGGCATGTCAGGGCAGAGTCACAACACACACCACTGCTTAGATTCCAGATAGCACTGCAGGCCATAGGACAGGCTGGGGGAGTGTCCATAACTTAGACAGGACTGTTAAAGTTACCCAGAGGTCTCTCCAGCCTCTGGAGTAGCCCACGATTGTGATGGCACAAAAACTGCCTTAAAGCCACCTTAGCTCCCTTTCAGCTGGGTTGCAGGTTCTGTACTGTGCTTCTTAGAGGCAAAGCACACAATCTCATCCACTAACCACATTCAAAGAAAATCAGTTCTTGTTTCCCAAACCACAGAGCTAAACTTGTATTTTCAAGATCGGGGCCCAAAACTGGAATGAATATTACCCAAGAAGAAAAAAATTGACCAACTATTTGAGATGTAATTTAAGGTGCAACAGAGCATCTTTAGCATCTGTATCAGTGGAAAGAGTTTCCACCTTGCGACCTCCAAAAGCTGTACAATGGTCTTCCACTATGCATTTATTACAAGGTGACTGGAAGTTATCAGTCTTGCTCCATACAAATACTTCTGCATACATTAGTCACAAATCTGAAAGAGCATGATGTTGCAGGGATCTGCTCATCTGTACTTGAAAGCCAGATCATTAATGCCTTGAAAGAAAAGAATGTCTGAGTGTTCATCCTGTGGTTTTTTGAAGCTCTGCCTTTTCCCCAACCTGTATTAATTAGAGTCTGATTATCCCCCTGAGGAGAGAGGGAGAAGTGAACTAGAAAAGATGAATTGCATCTGTAATTACCAAAGGGAATCAGTCATCCTGGGGCAGTACCACCTGTCTCAACAAATTGTCCCCACAATGAACAGCCCAGGAGATTTCAGGGCTGACGCCAAGGGCGGGAGAGAAGCCCAGCATTTTTTAAAAAACCACTTCATTTTTTACTTTGATTTGTGATTTGTATGTGTGTGTTCACATATGTGCGGTGTAGGTGTTCAGCAGTTACAACCAACCTCCTGCTTCTGTCACTCAAAGTGACAGCACATACAGAACACAAATCTTACTCAAATTATTAAAAAAAAAAAAGCCAAGTTTTCCAAAAAAAGGAGCCTAAAATTAGGCTCCAAAATTCATGTTTATATGCCTACATAACATCTTTTCTAAAGAAGAACCTTGCCCTTATTTAAACAAATTAGTTTTGAAACTGTTTAGTTAAACTGATTTAGCAAAAGGTTGAGTGGAAGCTCTTATTTTGGTTTACACCAAGTTTACTACATTTAGTTTAAATTGATTCTTAATCCACTTAAATTAAACTAAAGTCAACCTTCTTTAAACCAAAATTAAAAAGGGCCAACTTTTGCATCAATTTTACTAACTTGGTTTAAAAATAAATTTGTTAAATGAGTGCAACTTCCTCATGTAGAGAAGGCCTAAGTGGCCTGATTTTCAAAATTGCTGGGCACTCAACAGTTCACATTAAAACCTAGGTGCCCAGCACTTCAGACAATCAGGTCATTGATTTAGGAGCCTAAATTGAAACACTCAAATTTTAAAATCTTGTTATTTACCTGTTACTATAACAGTTCATAAACCACAGTACATATTTAGGTTCTGGTAGATTTAGACCTAAACCAAAACCTTGCACCCAAATCTGGGTTGTGATGTGAATTTGTAGCTTGAACCTCTCTTTGGCCTCAATTCAGGAAAGGATCTCAATTCAGTCTATGCTTAAAATTGATACATGCCTACATGCTTTCCTGAATCAGGGCTTCTATTTTCAGCCTAAACTGAATATCATGAAACCTTCAATATTTGGACTTGGGTCTGGAGATCGCTGTTGTTGTTGTCCTTCATGACCAAAGATGATGCTGACGGTTTTACATCTTGGGAGTATGGTTGTGCTAAAAAAAAAAAAAACCTGATGCATGAGTGGCAGTCCTTTCTGCATGAAGTGCATAAGGAGCTCAATACCAAAGAAGGCATTGCAATCTGTGATTGATGTTGTGAGCTACCTACATGCAGATCTGAGACTATAACCCCCAGCATCACCATGCCTGTTGCTTTGCCATTTGCCCATCACTGTAAAACTTTCCTCCATCATCAGAACACATTGCATGGATTGTTTTCAGTAGTTATCTCTTGCATCGCGCCATCCATCTCGCCCTTCACCTGTGCTCCAGTGGCATGCATTCACAAGATGACTGTCATGGCGTAGGGTGCTGTCTGACTATCAACGTGGAATCATTCTGTGTGCGTTCTATAGTAGTAGCCAACCCCTATGCTTGCTTCTGCTTGCTGTGCCATTGTAGACTATTCTCATCCACCATAGAAACTATTAAGGTCTTTGCGACCTACCTGGTAGATAGGGGCTTGGGTTATTGAGTACCAGGTTGTGTTCCACATACCTGTGGGCCTGTTCACTACACCTCTGTGGAGCCATGCTATTCCAAGATCCTTTGCAGAATTTGCCTGGGCATGCAAGGACCAGTGATCAGTTATTACCGCACAGTACTGCAGCCTGTGGAGAGGCTATATTACTCAGCATCCTTTTCACCTAAACAAGGCTAGCTGGCTGCCGGTGATGATAGTAGTAAAATCACTAAATTGTTCACTAGCACTAGATGCTTCACACAGGCCTGTGGCACTAACCGGAGATTAATCCACCAATTTTAAGAGAGTTTGCACCCAAGATTTTGAGTCAGACCACGACACTGGGTCTAGGTTTGGATTGGACCCTCCTCTAGTTTCAGGAATAATTTTAAAAGATTCCTGTTTTTCACGTACAAAAGAACAAAATGGTATGCTGAATTTCTACATGACCCGCCCTCAGCCTCTCATCTCATAGACTTTAAGGTCAGAAGGGACGATTATGATCATCTAGTCTGACCTCCTGCACAACGCAGGCCACAGAATCTCACCCACCCACTCCTGTAACAAACCCGTAACCTATGCCTGAGTTATTGAAGTCCTCAAATCGTGGTTTAAAGACCTCAAGGTGCAGAGAATCCTCCAGCATGTGACCCGTGCCCCACGCTGCAGAGGAAGGCGAAAAACCTCCAGGGCCTCTGCCAATCAGCCCTGGAGGAAAATTCCTTCCCGACCCCAAATATGGCGATCATTTAAACCCTGAGCATGTGGGCAAGACTCACCAGCCAGCACCCAGGAAAGAATTCTCTGTAGTAACTCAGATCCCACCCCATCTAACATCCCATCACAGACCATTGGGCATATTTACCTGCTAATAATCAAGATCAATTAATTACCAAAATTAGGCTATCCCATCATACTATCCCCTCCATAAACTTATCAAGCTTAGTCTTGAAGCCAGATATGTCCTTTGCCCCCACTACTTCCCTTGGAAGGCTGTTCCAGAAGTTCACCCCTCGCTTTGAGATGCCCCAAGTTTCCCATGACTTTCCCCATTATTAGGCTCATCAGGTTCTGACATGAATGAATAAAGAGAGAGGGAAGCCAGATTGAATAGCAAAGTGCCATCTCACACCACCGAGTGCACCAACTGGCTCCCAGAGAATTAACAGGAAAAAAACCATGGCAGGCTCTCATTTTACCCCTATTTAGTTCAGTTTTCCTTCAGTCAAAATGAAATTTTAAAAAAGCAATACACAGAGAAAGATCATTTTTTAAAATTACATGCTTGTCAGTTTGCTGCCCTGTTCCAGAACTATAGGTACTCAGCCCTAAAAATGAATTATGAAACTAAAATGACAATTTAGTATCATCACATTAAAATTTGATAATTATTACCTAGTATTATATCCCAAATGCTCTTCACATTTTCTAGCTGGCAGAAGCATCTGCTTTTGGAGGCTGGCCTTTGCCTAGGCACACATCATTGTCATGGCAGCTATTTAGGGCAGTATAACAAAAACAACAAGAAGTCCGGTGGCACCTTAAAGACTAACAGATTTAATTGGGAATAAGCTTTCGTGGGTAAAAAACCCACTTCTTCAGATGCTCTACTGTTGGAAGGCAGGCGCTTTCATACCACAGTGGATATGTCGACACTGCACGCTAGGTCCAGGTACCTGGCGCCCAGGCTTGTGGGCTTGGTGTTTCCAAACCCATGTTTGAGCATCTACACTGCATTGCAAACCTGAATTTACAACTGCTATACCCGACTCGCAGCCATGCTAACACGTCCATATTGCACCACAGAGACCTTCCGACTTCGGTCTGCAGGTTAACCAGCATCCATGCTGAAAAATGACAGGGCTTGGACCAGAGTCCCAGTGGAACTCTGGCTCTGACTGACCCCCTTATAGCACCTGGATCCTGAGTGCTTGCTAACCTGAGTCAGACTGTTTTGTGTGTGGATGGAAGAAGGGGAGGGGGGTGGGCTGGGCTCAAACCTGAGTCAGAACCCAGGCTTAGTGTGCAGCATAGACATACCCAGTGTGAAACCACAGCAGGTGCTGAAATGTTATGACCTACAATGGGCAAGCCCTTACTCTAGTGTCCATGAAGAACATACAGTACTTTGGTTTTTAAGGTGTCTACTGAAAGAATCTCACATAATGAAGAGTAGAGGTAAATGAATAGTGCTACAAATTCTCTATGCAAACATAGTTGATGCCTTACTCTATGTTCGATTTGAGTAAGTTTGTGTTGTACAAGTGTTTTCTATTCACATGAACATTTGGAGTGGGGGTAGGGTGACTAGACAGCAAGTGTGAAAAATCGGGACGGGGGCGGAGGGGTAATAGGAGCCTATATAAGAAAAAGACCCAAACATCAGGACTATCTCTATAAAATCAGGACATCTGGTGACCCTAAGTGGGGGAAAGCAGTGGTGGTGAGGAACAGCGCCCAAATATGGACACCAGTAAATACATGTTGTTAGATATTAGAAATATTATTGCATATGGGACACTTAACAGTAGCAGACAGTATTCCTGAAAGCCCACTGCAGAACCCTGGCACTACAACAGTTAATCTAACAAGTAATACAGCACAAAACTCCTGCGGTGGAATTCCTGACTCCTTGAAATCAAGAAGAGTTTTGCTGCTGAGATTGTGAAGCCCAATTTCACTTCTGGTAAGAGTCCTGCTACACATCCAATGAAATAAGCCAAATAAGGACCTGGCTACAGCATTCCCAACTAGGAACTTATACACATGCATGTGGAAAGACTTTGTTTGAATGCAACAACAACAATCCCTTAAAATCTAACTTCCAGGACATCTTACTTTGAGTTGTTAATAACTCTGTCTCTTTCTCAGTCAGGGAAAGAGTCCAGGTCTCTTAAAAACTGGGTTCCCTTTATGCAGCCAAAGCATAAACCTCTTTCTCCTGGAAAAGGGGAAAGACACTAGTTAATTCAATTCTGAATATTGAATGATTGACTGAATGCTCAAAGCAAGCAGTTCAGAGAAATCTGTAAGAAGAAACACTACTACAGTTGCGGTCAGTGGAGAAACTCAAGATGGATTCCCTAACTTAATAAAAGAGAGGGAGCTGCCACTCAGCTATTCTCTAGGAAAGCTCCAAAATTCGCTCCTTTTCTTGGCGCAAAATAGCCTCCATATGACCACCTTCAGGTCATGCTGTAAAAGCAGTTTGATAGGGTATGGGGCAGGTGGTGAAGAATAAGGATGATTTGGGGGTGAGAGGATTTTCTGGAGTGCTCACATTTTTATTGTTAGCTGCCTGAGGTAAATTGTTATCTCCATTTGGTTATTTAATGCTGCTGGCTGGTAGAGTTAGTTTATTTGCATATTAGTATTAAGGCTGCTGGTAGGATACTGTATGTCTAATTACCGTCCAGGCACACCGAAGTTTTCTATAGGTGTTTTTTATTACTGTCAAATCTGATGAAATAAATGATATTTGCTCAAAGAATTCATTGAACAATTCCAAATAAACGGATTAATACAAATCACAGACAATTATTGGAAATCATACTTTGAGGAATAGAAGTATTAACTCTTATATAACCCCACTAGTTCTAGGAAGGGGCATGGCACTCAGTCAGAAAGACACTGCAGGGATTTCAAATGTGGAACCATGACAAAGGACACGAATTTCAAAGAGGGGATGGCTTATGTCACTAAATCATCCTCTCCAACTCTTTACAACACTTATAAGGTCCAAGGACTGTTATCTGCTGCCATGGATTTTATTCCTTTAAAGGTTCTAATTTTTGTTGGGTACTATATACCCCCTCGTAGAGTCATGCTACAGGATTCATAAAGTAAAAACCTTGTTTAAATATGCTATCATTTTCTAGGCTGAGGAGACAAGAGGTATGAAAAATCGGGACAGAGGGTGGGGGGTAATAGGCGCACAGATAAGACAAAGCCCCAAATATCGGGACTGTCCCTATAAAATCGGGACATCTGGTCACCCTATCATTTTCACTTGCTCCCACTGATCTATATGCTGTTCTGGGACTCTTCAGAATGAACAATTAATTTATCAATAGACATTAAATACTACAGGATTATGCACTTAACTCAGGATACTGGGAAAACCTGGGCCTTCATACTGACCCACATGGTGGCTTGAGCTAACAGCACAAATAGCGTCCTAGCCTCCCTTTTCAAATGTTTCTCTCATTATTACCCCTTTCCACCTTTTTTCCTTACTTCACCAGATCTTTGGGTGGAAAGTTAGCAGACCATTTACTCCATGTTTTGATGCATCAGAATTATCTTGTATTACTCTTGTAGTAAACACAGACGAGCAACTGTAATAAGCATTTATAACACTTTATTGTTCAAGACTTTTACAAACATTATATAACTTTTATAGTACTCCTTATCCCTGTTTTACAGACAGGATAACTGAGGTAGAGGCTCAGAAACCAGCAGGCAGGGACTCAAGGGGGAGGAAATCTCCAGTGGGAAGAATTGCCCTGTTAGCTGCACTGTTAGGCAGCTAGAGGGACCTTGCTGAGGGCCAGAGCAGAGGCATAGGGCCCTCCATGCAGATAGCCTGGCCTCCTGAAGATCCCTAGCATTCTGCCAGTTTTGCAAGGGACAGATATTTTTTGGTGGGGGAGGAAGGCAGCTTCCCTATCAGGTTAATGTGGTGGGGGTGCAAGGGAATCTTTATAGTGACTTTTTCTCTGAGTCCCTGTCCATTGTTTTCTCTACAAGAGAGGATAACTTGGGCCAGAAATATTCCCCGTGACAGGCAGGATTAGAACTCAGGAACTCCTTTGCTCATAGACTTCTGCTCAGACCACAGGACTACACTTATCTTTGCAACATTAGCCATTTTCTAAATGGTCACGCCTGTGCCTAAAGACTGAATAAATCATGACATCATTTTCACCACACACCCTGACATCTGATAGCTTGACTGTCAGATTCAAGCCTGCTCTCATGGCTCAGTGGCATAATTAACATTATTCGGTTATCTTGCCACTGACTCTCATCTGTAATTCATTGATAATTGGAATGCTCCAGGGTGCTCCAGTTTGCAAGGCAACAATGCAGGTCCCCTGGGCAAAGAGATTATCCCATATCAGCCTCTCTTCTTGCCAGCCAAGCTGGCTCCCTTTCCACTTTCAAATCCCTTCTTAAAACTCATTTGTTCTTTGTCCCACTGAAACCTTGATCTTTACCCCCAACATTGTCCTTCACCTCCTTAAATCTTAATTTTTATTCCCACAGTTGTATCCCCCTCCATGTTAATGGGTTATTTTGAAAGATGTTTAGATTTTCATCCCACCATGTTTCTGGCTTTCCTGCCAATCCCTAGTGGAAAGTTTATTTTATCAGCATCAGTGCTGAGTTGCACAGAACAGTTCATTATCATGCATGCGGAATGAGCCAAGAAACACTGAAGTGGACAATTGAGGAGAAAAGCAGATACCTTAGAAGGAGAAGACTGAGAAAGATTTAGTGTTAAACTGTCTATGAAAACTGAGATAGACAAAACTGGGAACCAGTACTGCCAACCTTAAGCACTCCAAAATAACAAATCAAGTCCCAAGAAATCATGGGACTGGCTTAAAAATGATAAGTTACAAAAACTGAGGGCTCTTTTTCTTTGCCTTCAGGTTACCGAGGCTTATTTTCAAGATTTTTCTCCACAACCCTGAGGGCTAGAAAATTATTTTCTTAAAAAATAAAACTTAACACCAATTATTCACAAAGCCAGAGGATTCCAGAAAACAAGACTAACTATGGAATCAACCCTGGGGAAGAGGAGGTATAGGAAGAAACTTTAGTTTTATAAAGGATATAGATGAGGTTTTAAACAGCAACAGGCACTGAAATGGGAGAGGAAAACTATTGTATTCATTCAAAGATATAAACGGGGTACAGATTGTCTGTCTGAGAGGGAAATGAAATGACTCCCCCATCATTTGTTTTATTGAGAAATTAACTGTTCATTTTGATTTGATTGCAGCATCCAATTAAGACTCTATTAATATTAATTATGGTTATTTTTATTAAAGAGCAAGATGTCTGGTCCCAAGTGAAATTCAGCTCTGTGAAAAAAGTGAGTACAAGGCTATTTCAGTCACATTTCAGATCTATTATGAGAGCACAATTCAGAGGGACTTGTGCACAAAGTGAATTTCACTCATGAGGCGAACGTGGCATTAAAATCTCTTTAATCGTAGCTTGAAAACCTGGATTATTAAAGACTCACCATGGTGTGGCTGTCTGAATGCCCTAATGAAAATAAGTTATGCCTCCCACTGATCTCTCTTTATGGCCTTAATAAGGCATTGCATTTGGAACAAGTTAAGAAGAAGCCTCCTTAGACCAGCTTGTAACAAGCTTGTTTAATATCAGGCAATAAATCAACATTAGTACAAAACCCAACGGGACATAGCTATGTAGGAACCTGTAATCTGAGAATGGAATCTAATATACGACATTTATAACACTATAGAATATCTTGGTTTTAATATTGCCTCCCTAGATCCTAAAATTAAATGGGACCAATGGGACTAATTCAAGGGTGGCAGCAGAGGTGAAACAAAAGGGTAAAGAGAACTCATGATCCTAGATTGGGGGAGACTTGTCTGCAGTGCAGTTCAACTCAGAAAATCAATTCTGTAAAAACATTGCTGTGGAGTTCCATGTTTATGGTCTCTGCTTCCAGATCAAATGTGCTCAGTTTACAAGTAAAAAAAGGATGTGTTTCTTAACAGCCAGCCTTGCAAATTCAACGTGGGGCTAACAGAAAAGCAAAGTTCTCTGCCATTTTGCGTATCATAACCAGTAACAAAGGTTCTGCAGGCCTATTTGCATCCTCAGTAAAGCCAGTCCCATGGTCAATAGGTTTGCACTTGTGTAGCTGGTTGAACCTTGATAAGCGATTCTGTTGAGGACGCTAAAGAAGGAACAAAATCCAGCTCACACTTTCTGAATCGTGTTGGCCATTTTAAACTGCTTTTCAGAATAGAACAGCATTTTAAACCTTGTTAATCTCTGAGTGAGGGTGAACAGACTTCCAAGTGGAGACTCCTCTAGGTAGGCTCTGCCCATGCTGTTTTGAATCAGACACATTAGGGTATTTACCTACTGTTGTAAACGGTCCCTGCATGCATCTTTACATATCCATTCTACCTACCTACTCTCAGCTGGGACCAGCCACTGCTGGAACAGTTGTGCTCTGACAAGTTGGAATGTACTGTACACTCTGCTAAGTAAAGCAAAATAAGGAGCCTCAGAACAGTTTGGTCCCTTACCTCACACACTGCAACGAAATTATTTTGGTAGTGTTTAAAACTACAAAAAATATTCCTACAAAATAAACTCACTGTCGCACTTTTACCTATGCAGCTTCGTTGGACTGCACAAGCGGCAGTCGTGCCATTAGAGTGGCAAAATTTGGCCCAATACCCTCAATAAGAATACATTGTTATTTATTTTTCTTATTCACGCTACTGTATGTAATTATATTCAAGATATTTCAATCTTGGAATCAAAATACCAGCTTAGTCCTATTGTTTTAGAACAAATCCAAAATAGTGGTTTGTGATGTCTCAGTATGTATGCACACACATCTGCTGTATGGACATATAAGAGATAGGATACCCAAAGAATGCACGGCAGTTTGGTGTTATGATTATTTACTTCATGAATTAAATTATATGTAAGTGATAACTCATTAGATCCTGAGTGGTCAGTTGTCTCCTAGCTAATTAAACTAACTAAATAAATAATAAAAATTGAGTGGAAAAAGCTCTGGATGTTTGAGTGGTGCTGTAGAGTAGCTTTGCTTTAGGTTGGGGGTGGAGGGAATTCAGCCTTTTGTTTAACCATTATTATATTTTAGGATTTTAGCTTGCTCTCTCCTTAACTGTATGGGTGAAAGTTTTCAGCCAAAAACTTTGGGGGGGGGGGGGGGGAGGGCGATGAGGGGGAGGGGTCACAAATACAGATTCACTGACACCAAGACTTTTTGTGAATTCACGTCAGTTTTGCTGAATTGCTCATGTTGAACAACTAAAAATCGGAAAGTAAATATTTCATTTTGACATTTTCATTGAGATTTTTCAGTTAAAGGTGACTTTTCATTTTGAAATTTGCATCAAATTTATTACAAAAATGTTACACATGAAAATGCTTGAGATCAAAATAAAATGTTTAGTTTCAGTTTGAACAAATCCTTTAACTGAATCTGAAACAATTTTTTTCTGACTTTTTTGTAACTGCCAGCAAACCAACAAATCCATTCACACGGCTCTATTTAGCTGTTTAGAAATTTACAGAACTTAAACATAATTGAACCAAAAGGCATTTACGGTGCAATCAGAGGGGAACCACAAATACCACAAGGACTCAAAAATAAGATTAGTCATTATTGCTATTATTAGTGATGCCAATTCATTAGATCTCATGTTAGCACTCAAAGGTTACAGTCAGTATCTGGTTAACTGTGTACAAACAGACAAAAAGATATGGTCCCTACTTCAAACTTTAGCAGTCAGTTGTCAGCACAACATCCTTTTTATTTGCATGCAGAGGTGATAATTATTTATTATTTTTATTATCATAGCACCTAGGAGCCCTAAGGCATAAGAACATAAGAACAGCCATACTGGGTCAGATCAATTGTCCATCTAGCCTAGCATCCTGTTTCCAACAGTGGCCAGTGCCAGATTCTTCAGAGGGAATGAACACAGGGCAATTTCAAGTGATCCAACCTTTGTTTTCCAATCCCAGCTTCTGGCAGTCAGTGATTTAAGGACACCTAGAGTATCGGGTTGCATCCCTGACCATCTTGCCTCATAGCCATTGATGGGCCTATCCTCCATGAATTTAGGTAATTCTTTTTTGAACCCAGTTATATTTTTGGTCTTCACAACATCCTATGGCAACAAGTTCCACAGGTTAACTGTGCATTGTCTACAGTAGTATTTCCTTATGTTTGTTTTAAACCTGCTGCCTATTCATTTCATTGGGTGACCCCTGGTTCTTGTGTTAGGTGAAGGAGCAAATAACACTTCCCTAGTCTCTTTCTCCACACCATTTATGATTTTATACGCCTAATATATCTCTCACCTGTGTCATCACTTTTCTGAGCTGAACAGTCCAAGTCTTTTTAATCTCTCCACATATGAAAGCTATTTTTGTTGCCTTCTCTGTACGTTTTCCAAGGCAACCAGAACTGCATGCAGCATTCAAGGTATGGGCGTATAATGCATTTATATAGTGGCATTATGATATTTTCTGTCTTATTATCTATCCCTTTCCAAATGGTTCCTAGCATACTATAAGCTTTTTTGACTGCCACTGTACATTGAGCAGATGTTTTCAGAGAACTATCTACAATGACTTCAAGATCTCTTTCTTAAATGGTAACTATTAACTTAGATCACCATCATTTTGGGTGTATATCTGGGATTACTTTTTCCACTGTGCGTTACTTTGCATTTATCAACATTAAATTTCACCTGCCATTTTGTTGCCTAGTCACACAGTTTAGTGAGATCTCTTTGTAACTCTTCGCTGACAGCTTTGGACTTAGCTATCTTGAGTAATTTCGTATCATCTGCAAATTTTGTTACCTTACTGTTCACCTTCTTTTCCTGATCATTGATGAATATGTTGAACATGGACCAGAGCCCCATCATGCGAAGTGCTGTACAAACACAGAACAAAAAGAGACATCCCTGTCCCAATCTAAGTAACACATCAAGGGTTTGGGACAGAGAAAGGATACTGTTTTCAGGAATTGGAAAGTTCTAGACACAGACACACTTTAAATGGAATGTAGGAAATTCTTAAGAAGCTCAGTATTGCTTTACAAATATTAGCCCTTTAAATACACCCTTAAGCATGTATTATTATTATTCCCAGAAGGGGAAATTGATACAGAAGGATTAAGTGACTTACCCAGGCAACAGAAGGGTTAAAATCCTGACCCCATTTAAGTCAATGGCCGAACTCCCACTGGTTTCAGTGGGGCATGGATTTCACCCAAGGAGCCAATGTGTTAAGATTCAAACCCAGTACTTCCTGGCTCCCCTTCCTGTGCTCTAGAACATTAGACTACAGCCTTCCTTCATCCAATGGATAAAGGTGGTATATCAGACATCATATAGGATATTTGAGATGCCATGTACAACCTGATTAGATTGCTGTGTGATTTTTAAATAAGGTAAAGTTACTGTACATCATCAGCTGCTGTCATTCCACAAGGTGTTTTTTCCCCTACTTCATACAATGGGATTATTTCTATTATTATGATGATTTATTACTTATTTTATCATAGTGTTTTGTTAACTGGTTGAAGAAATCTATATATTTTAAAAATGAAAAGCTGGGATTATTTTTTAAACTCCTCCCTGCCTTACTATGTGGGGACTGTAACTTTGGGACAGGGACTGTTTGCTCTGTGTTTGTATACCACCTTGCACACTAAAGTCCTAGTCCATGACTAAGGCTTCTAGGTACCATAATATAGCATTACAGTAATATTACTACTACTATCATCTTACAGAGTTACCTCAACCCACAAATGCCATTTTTTACATTCCCAAAGAGATGTTTTCACAAGTTTGGTATATATCTATGTATTACTCCCTGGAAGACGCAAGAGCTTACCTATTTGAAAGAATACTTTTGATATACCACCAGACTCAAAGGTGGGAAATGTGTTAGATACCTGATTTTTCTCATATTACCTGTGATTGTATGTATTCATCGGAGTTAAATGTTAAAGTAACTCAGCCAAACAATACGTATCACCATCATATATCTTGACTGTAGGTGCAGATAAGTTTGAGCTAGATGTAAGTTAGCTAAGGATGAGTTGCATTTAAATAGACTGCAAAAACCCACTCTGAGCAGAATCTTTGCCTTCAAAATCTCAGCATGTGAGGCAATTAATCAAAAATCACATTAGTACATATAAAAAAGCCACGGATTTGATGCTAGGTGCACATGTTTAGGGAGCTCTTCTAACTCAAAACTAGCTTCCACTTCAAAACCAAAGTGAGTCAAATGAAAATTCCATATTATGTTTTAATCACTTATTTGTATTTGTTTTAACCGTTACTTTAAACTGTGAAGTTATTAGAGTTGAGAAGCAGCTACTGTGCAAAAGTATTATTTAAGATAAATAAAAACATTTCTAAAACTCATGATACTACATATACACCCTAGGGTTATATTGCTACAAGAGATTTGAAAACACTTCAAATACTGTAACCTTATTCTTAGCAATAATGACTTCTAAGTTTCCAATACAGTCTAATGGGTATTCAATATCAGCTCTGAAAAAAAATATATATACAGTATTTTAAGTGACCAGAATATATTGTATAATTTCTCACCCTTAAAAATTAAGAACAAGGAAACAAGATACAGAAGAACTACTATATGACAATTGATCCCCCCCCAATAATGTGTGAATTAAGGATGGAATATCAATCTAGTACATAATCCTACCAATAGGTAAAGATAACTTACTCTGAGTGTTTCCATTCAAATGCTCTTTCATATAAAGAGATTGTGTGTGTGCATATTTAGGAGAGACATATATTTATATATATATATTATATACACACATACACACACACACACACGTACACACATTCACACACAGAATATACATACACGTACACACACACATATATACATACATGCACACAAATATATTCACACACAGAATATATTCAGTATGTGATCATTATTGCAGCCTTTTCTTTCAGCATTAGTGAATTTCTTGCATTAGCAGTAATTGTAACAACTGCTGCAAATGAATGACAGCAATAGCTGTTAAACATGATACCCTAAAAATATGCAAGCAAGTTGGTCCAAGATTTTACCCCAGTAACAGTTCTTGAATTCTCTCCTCAGGAATAGAAAGGAGGATAAAAGACACAGATTGTTACTGGGACTCTGTATGCTGTAATGCTTATTTACTAATTCAGATCCAAACAGCCTGTAAAACAGTCCTTTCCATGAGTATCTTGATTTCAAGTGCTGCTCCAGCATTATTCTCTCAATAAAATCCTGCTAACAAGACGCATTGCCTTCTAAGAAAACAGTTACTAGTAGAAAGCAAAACACAGCCCCTTTCCCATTTTGCACACCCAATGCTGTTGTTGACGTAAGAAAAACAAAATGAATTAAATCTTCCATGCAGTGGTCACTCTGTTATAGACAGCAGGAGCCCACATCCCTCTGGGCATGCAAGATTGCAAGATCTGGTTATGTGTGATGTGATATAAGCAAGAGAGAGACTATTACAGCATATATAATTTAAGAGAGTGAAGGGAAACCCCCACTGCTGGACTCCAACAAAATAAGTTCAATAAGCTTCCAAAAGCTAATGATTTGTTGCTGTTTAAAAAAAAAAAAGCCCTAACCCTTAAGCCACAACTTTTGCTACATTAAGAAAACAATCATGCAGACGAGGCTGAGAAGGAATCTTTTCATTGTACCTGTTTAGGATTGTGCTCCAGCAAAGGCAGAGAACATTCCAGCTGTTTTTTGTTGCTGGTCTTCCTACAGCAGTGAAAACTAACACCTCGCATTTTGGCTCCCCCCCCCCCAACCCCACCCAGGCAGGAGATGCAGCCCAGACTTTGTGGGCTCAAGGAAAGTCCCCCGTTCCACTGAAATGCCCTAATCCATTCTGTGTGGTATTAAGCAGTGGATTCACCTTCTGCTAGCTAACAATGTGATGTCAACCCCCCCTCCCCACCCCACCCCTTAATCCTTCCTGTCTAGGGATTGGTTGGCTCCCTGACCCAAGAGACTCCACAGGGCATTTCAGATGTCAACATGCGTTTCCAACACATAGCTGAACATCCATTCAGCAAAGGAACGACACACGCTCTCATCTCAGCAGTTTAGCATCCCAGCTGGCAGCACTAAATCTTGCCCACATGGATGTAGCTACCTGAGTTCATGAGCACTGCAAGGTACAGTGTAGGTTGACAGAGGTGTGGGGACAGTGTTGGGGTAGGAATGGCATACATCGGGTCCCTTGGGAAAGGAGCTGAAGTCTATATGTTTCCATTGTTTTCACTGAATAAAAGAAATCTTACTGCCTGTATTTGCTTTCCAACTTGGAAATAAGAGAGCTCCTGTTAGTTTTTGGTGTGGGATTAAGGGACTTCAGTTTGGCAGTTGACAAATGCAGTGTGTGTATATATGTGCGTGTAGTTTTAGCAGCTTCATTTGCATGATTAGTTATACAAGTGTTTCCTTTCACAGAATTCTGCCCATAACCCTGTAGCAGGAAAAAAACATTGGATATGGTAAAGACAGCATAATGCTCTTGCATAGAGCCCAGAAGCATAAGAGCCACATGTACTGACTGATGTCACCTCTTGGGAGAGGCCAGCAGCAGCACTGAAAAGCATTTTCTTGCCTACCTTGGAGTTTTCCTAAAGAAGTCTAGGTATAGTATTTTGACCAGAAGTGGGTCTTCCAAGGCCTTGCAGCAAATATTTGAACTCACAGTGAACTTTGTGGAGGTTACCTAGCTCCACTTATGGCTCTGCCACTCTAAATAACAATAATCAGACCCTAATTTTTAAATTGTAGGCATTTGGGGTCAGAATTTCAAAGGAATTTAGGTTCTTAAAGGTGCAGATAGGCACCTCCATAGGCGTTACACAAGCACCTAAGTGTGTTAGGGGCCTAACTTCCATTGACTTCAGTGGGAATTAGGCACTTAAACTACCTAGACATTTTAGGGGGGGAAATCCCACTAGGTACCTAACTGCATCCTTAGGCACCTAAATGCCTTTGTAAATCTAGCATTTGACATAAAGGGCCCCAGTTCTGTCACCCTCTTTCACACTAAGCAATCCCTTACCTTACAGGGGGTCTCACTAAAGCAAGCATTAGTAAGGCACTACTCCATGTACTAAGATACTGCCGCAAAGTGAGAGTTCAGTCTGTTGCTCCTCAGATGGACACCTCCATTACAGTGGTGAGTGTTTATATTAACACCCATGAATATTTGTATTACCTGCATTCTGACTTTAATGTCAAACAGACATTAGCTAAACTCAAGTCTAAAATTAACTTCTCTTTAGAAAACAGAGGTTTAAAAAAAACATAAATTGAAGATCAAGGAAAAATACTATCCACTTTAATTATACTGAAATGAACAGCTAAATGAAGAGCACTGCCAGTCTCTGGAAACACAACTTTTTCAACACATAAAATGTGTTGTATTTTTCACTGCTCTGCTTATTATTTAACACTACTGATGCAGCAATTTATATTATATAACATATATAAACACCGTGTTTAAAACAAGAACCTTGCTCTCTGAAGGATTATTTCACATAACAGCCATATCAGTCAGCTTGGGGCACATTTATGGAACTCCTGCATCCTAGCTGCTCCTGAAAGGCAAAGTAGGAAGCATTACATTGCACTTTGGGCTTGACCCAGCTTCCACTGATGACAATGGCAAAACTCTCATTGACTTCAAAGGAGCAAGGATTGGACCTCATATATTGTCCTGGATTTAAGGTTTCTTCCTGAAAATCTTTACTGAAGCAAACACATAGTCACACCGATGCCAGCAGTCAAGCACTTAAAAAGTATAATGTTCTGCAAATAGAATGTCCCATCCAAGAAGAGATGGCTTTTAAACTGGAATTTCCCAGTTTTACGAGAGTTGAAACTCTTAAGCTCTAAACACCCTTAAAGACTTTTTAAAGCTCTTTCTATTAAGAGGAAATGAAAGCCCAATGTGTTCATTCTACATATGCATTATAATTCAGGAAAATGAAGAACAATTTTACACTACTTGAAGACACATTTGCTACACCCAGAATGCAATAAATTCTCCTTTCTACTTGGGAGTATCAGAACACAAGGCTTTAAATTCTATACTTTAAAATTAAGTGGTTTATTTCCTATTACAATGATTTGTTTATTTCATGCAGCAAGAAGAGGGGACTCTAAAAGCAAAACCAAGACATCGGTCAGGTTGATGTCCTGTCACTTCTGTGCTTTTTACACTGGAGGGTATGTACATTCACATAGGGACCATTCAACTGGAACAGTCTCAGTCACCAGTCCTTATGCAACCTTACCTCTGCTCCTATAAGAAATACAATAACTACAAACCCTAACTGATCCTAATCACATTCGTCACATAATTTTCTCCGAGAGCCATCCTTAAAATGCTTCACCTATTCCTACAGAGCTTGTAGTAAATTTGGCCTTTCATACAACCATACACAAAACATATACAGTATACGGACTAAACATTTTAACAGAAGAAGCAGGCTTGTCCACAGCTAAAGCCCTGTTGTGATTTTAAGGCTCAAAATCCCAGGAGCTACCAGAGCTAAGAATGTTTTGGAGGACTCGTACAAATACTTCCCAGATTTTTCTTGACTTACCAACCCAAAGATGTGGTTTAGCAGTGGTGGAACAGTGACTAGAAAAAACATAATTTCATATCTTTAGGAATAAGAGGTAAACATAACAGTAGATAACACCTACTAGCTAGTAAGGAAGGCGTTTGAAGCAAGCAGTAGCCGGTTGCAAAATGGTCTCTTTAGGTTTACAGCTGATTGAGTCTGCCAAATTTAAAGGGCTAACCTAGGGCTGCAACTTTTCTAATTACTCAAAACTGAACACCTCTGCCCCACCCTCTGCTCTGCCTCTTCTCTGAGGCCCCATCCCCACTTGCTCCATCCCCCTCTCTCCGTCGCTCGCTCTCCCCCCACCCTCACTCACTTTCACTGGGCTGTGGCTGTGGGAGGGGGGTGAGGGCTCCAGCTGGGGGTGCGGACTCCGGGATGGGGCCAGGGATGAGGGGTTCAGAGTGCAGGAGATGGCTCTGGGCTGGAATAGGGGATTGGGGGTTCAGGAGAAGGTTCGGGGTGCGAGGTCCTAGTGGTGCTTACCACAGCTTACAGGAAGTGGCTCCCAGGTCCCTGCAGCCCCTAGATGGATGGGCGGCCAGGAAGGCTCCACACATTGCCCTTGCACCCGCAGGCACCATCCCCTCAGCTCCCATTGGTCACGGTTCCTGGCCACTGGGAGCTGCAGAGCTGGCCCTTGGGGTGGGTGCAGCGCACAGAGTCTCCCTGGCCACCCATGTGTCTAGGGGCTCTGACAACCTGGCAGCCACTTCCAGAAGCTGTGGGAAGCTAGGGCAAGCAGGAGCCTGCCTTAGCCCCAGGCCCCCACTGAGCTGCTGACCAGACTTTTAATGGCCCAGTTGGTGGTGCCAACTGGAGCCTCCAGGGTCCCTTTTTGACTGGGAGTTCCAGTCGAAAACGGGACACAAGGCAACCCTAGGCTAACCCCAGAAAAGCATGCAGGAGAAAAGGGCTTATAAAAAGAGAACAATCCTGCACTGAAGAGAACTAGGAGAAAGCAGTAATTGCAAAGAAAGGTGTGTGTGTTCTGTAGCCCCCATTATAGGACAGGAGTCTTATGGTTGTATGCAGTGTTGGTCCCAGGATACGAGAGAGACAAGGTAGGTGAGCTAATTTTACTGGACCAACTAATGCTGGTGACAGAATTGAGCTTACACAGAGATCTTCTTCATGTCTGGGAAAGGTACTCAGAGCGTCACAACCAAATACAAGGTGGAACAGATTGTTTCAAAAACACACAGAGTACATTTTCCAGACCCGAAGATGATCTTTGTGTAGTTCGAAAGTTGTCTCTCTCACCAACAGAATTTGGTCCAATAAAAGATATTCCCTCACCCGCCTTGTCTTTCTAGTACTCCTATGAGTGATCTTTCCATTTCTGCTGTAAACTACTGGCACATTCACATTTCCAAGAAGTTACAGTGCAGTCAAAGAGAAGGTCTGCACACTATTCAAAGTTTGTTTTGCCATGTAGCAGACTGCTCATAAAACACAGTTTCTTCTTTATATGTGTTTATGCAACATTATGGGAGGATTAAATAGCTCAGAGAGATTGAGAATCTGGTCTTGTGCAATCATTCAGTTTAAGACACGAGTTCCAGTCTCAACAAGGTTGGACCGAAAGTCACCTCAAGATTTTTTCAGAGGTCTATGTGAAATGAGTTGGGGGAGGTCTCTGTTCAATTCCCAGCAGACAGCTATCCTTATCACAAAAAGAGTCATTCCATATTGACTAATTATTGACTGTATTGTCAATTCCAACAGAGAGGCAAAGAATTGAATAGACATGAAAAATGAATTTCCACCTGAGATCTAGAGTTGGCCCTACTAGAGCAGGGCTGACGTGTGTTGGCAGGGCAGGGAAGCTTACACTGCTACTGTCCTTTCTGTACTTGTTCACCGGATTCAATCTCCACTCAGAGCTAATGATGGAGCTCCTTTCCTGAGTACAATACTGAAATTCACTGCACGCCCCTAAAGGCACAGCATAAAAACAGGTAGAGACATGTAATCAACACCCACCAGTGGGTTATACACATCTATCACAATCTGTATACATATCAAGTCACATCTGCTTTGTTTATTGACACAAATGTTTTCCCAGGTGTTAACACTGCCAAGCAAACATAGTGCAAGAGCACATTTCATTTTATTCTCCTGGGCAAGGTATCAAAAACAAGTTACCCCCCCACTACTTACTCCAGGATTTTTGTTGGAGTGATTTTGGACAATCCTGCACTGAAGAGAATTAGTAGAAAGCAGTAATTGCAAAGAAAGATATATGTGTTCTTTAGAAGGTGTGTGTGTTCATCGAAGAATACTGCTTGATTTTGATGTACCAGGTTGCAGTGCTGATACTTAGAAAAATCTTTTGACTGTTAAACTGAATAAATTTGAGAGAGAAATAGCTGGTGGTTTTTCTGGACACTGTATCTAGCAACTCTTTTTAGTGAGATTTTCAACAATTTTCAGCACTGGCCTGTTTCTACTGAAGTCAATGGTAAAACTCTCATTGACTTCAATGGGGGAAAGGTTAGGTCAATGGTGAGAGTTTTTGAAATCCCACCCTAAGCCATGATGTACATGTAATTCCCAAGTGATAAAGGCTTTGCTCCTCTATTCTAGGGAACAACCCAGTTCTTCCACCAGGAGGTGAGCACCACAATATCTTGCTTAACCAGTGGCTTCACTTGTGTAGGCATAGCACTTACCCAGACAAAACGTCCATTGAACTCAGGTTACCTTACTCAATTGAGACTTTTGCTTGAATGTGCAGGATCAGGGCCTCTGCACAAGATCAGATGCTACCAAACACAGCTCCATGAGCAAAATCAAGTCTTTAAATAAGATTATATAAAATTCTATTAAGCGCATTAAAACTTCAGAGAATTGAAGACTGCCACCAATTAGGATGGGATTTAATATTGAGTTGAGTAGGTTACCAGTCATTAGTATTTTAAAGATGTCAAAGAAGGCTTATTACATGTCTCTCACTAGAACACAGAAAATGCAGTAGCCAGCAGTAGCTTTGTAAAAGAGCCAGGGAGTGGTACTAGTCTGACATACAATTTGAACGTGCTTGGAGATTAGCGAAGACAAGTTTACACTTATCTGTGTCCCAATGGCAAAACAAACAAAAAAAGGGGTGGGGAAGAGGACTTTTTCTCCTTGAGTAATGAGGGAAACAGCTGCACACATGGAGGAGAGAAAAACAACAAATAGTAACCTTCAGCCTGTTGGAAATTACCATCTGCTGTTGGCACATGGGATACTTGCTCGGGATTAGCAGTTGCACGGCTGCTCACAGCTCAGTGATTTTTGTATTCCTTGAGAGGTGTCTCTGAGAAAGGGTCATTTCAGATCATGACTGAAGACAGAGAAATATAGCCATGAAAGGTTAAAATCCAATAGTGTTAAGAGAAAAGGTGGTTAGCTGGATATTCACAGGGGAAAGGGAGAGAGAGTTTTACCAGCTGTCTGGCACAGTTCTGACTCCCGTTTAGCCTTAATTTATCCCCATTCTGCTGTGGAATCACTAGAATGGAACATAAACTGGGACAGGAGTAGTAAAGGCAGTCCAGATAGAGGGGAGGTACATTGTAGAAAGGGAAACAGAGAGTCCCTGGAATAATGGATTTACTTTTAATCTATATTCTCCAGGTGGGCAGTTTAACTGTGCAAGATTGAGTGCCCCATAACACTTCTTGGTAGAGAAAGGCTCAGATTCTAAAATTCCTATCCAGGGTATGCTTTCAGATGCCACAGGTTAAATGGTGTCAGGTTCTGTGATTTCTATTTAGCCCCATATGAGGATAGGGACCATATACAAAACTGGGATCAAACACCCGCAACTGGGATCAAGCACCTATGAAGTGTAGTTGAGCTCTTACATGCAATTTTGCTTCTTCCCCCACCCCAGCAATTCCTAGATTTGACTAAAACCATTGAACTGTGACTGATCTTTTAATTTTACATCAAGAATGTAAAACATTCCCTTTTAGAGACCATCTGGTGTGACTGAACATTCACACAAACCCTCGGTTATTTTGTCTAAATTAGGAAGCATGATGAAGTTTTGCTTTTATAGAAAACTCTGCAGACTCCTTGTAGTCAGTGGTGAAATTCCCATTGATTTCAATAGGAACAGGATCAGGCTGTTGCTTAAAAATACATTCAAGGACACACACTTTGTCCCAGCACGTCGTCTTTCTACCCACCTTTGTCTGTCTATCTTTATTATTTTTTCTTATTTAAAACAGATTTGTTTTTGGCTCCTCTTTTCACCAGGAGGACCGTATCTGAGAGACAGCCTCTGCTCCGGCTCTCCGATGCCTTGCTGCCACAACTGAAAGGTGTAAAGGCACTCAACCTGAATCCCTCTAATTATAAACAGGGAGATGCTGGCAGGATGCTTTCCATGCTTCTCCTTTGGACTGTGCTATCCTCCCTGGATCCAAAATAGCTCAGCCTGGTTGAATTTCAGGGCATGCTACAAGGGTCATCTTTTTAAGGGAGCTTTCAAGGAGGGAAACGCAGTTTGAGGGGTGAGGTTTAGGGAGGCTGGGGACTTTATTTTATTTGTGCTGTAAAGTTTTGGGTGCTTGCTTCTGGTTGGCTTTTATCTGGTGAGCCTAGAGTGCAAAATAGGTGCCCCTTGCTGGTTTACAAATCAAAACTTATAAATAAGTATAATATATAGAAGACATCCCTTCCCTATGGTGGATTTGTACTAATAAGGAGCAGGAGCTGGATATAAAAGGGCTCAACTACAATTGGGTGTCCACTGTGCTAGGCTCTATACATACGCACATAGTGAGAGATGCTCCCTACCCTGAAGAGTTTATGGTCTACATAAACAAGGCAGGCAAGGTGGGAGGGGAAACAGAGGCAGAGAGAAATGAAATGACTTGCTGAAGGTCACACAAGTCAATGATAGAACTCTGGCCTTTATAATGACAATTAGCTACTTAGGAGGAAGGAACAAGAGAGTCCCAGGCTGCTTTCTTTAGTTAGAAAAAGCTATTTGTGTGTGTGAATATAGGCCCTGATCCTATAATGAGCTCTATGTGACTGGATCGCTGTGCCTGCACAGCAATCATTGCAGGATTTGGGTCATATTGTCTACCCTATTATCCCTCCTTGCTATTTTTAGTCACTCTTGCTTGCATGCTGTAACCATAATTGGTAATCGCAAAGTCCTGGGTGTAGCACCTTAGGTCTGGATGCAGGACTATTATTTATTTGCCATAATTGACACCCCCAGCAACCCAAAAAGAATAGCAATGCGGCTAGCAAGAACAGCATTTAAACATAGCTCTATGAGCTCTTGTGTAGGCAGGGCTTAAATATCTATTTACTATTAGTGTATGTTAATATTAAAGGCTAGCTGGGATCTACACACTTACTAATCTTAACAACTGACTGAGTTGCCTGTGCTATCGGACTCCCACCATCCACCAGTAAGCTGTTCAGAACTTTTAAAATTAAATTGGAATTAGAAAAATAATCAAAATACTGAAATGTTTCCCTCCTTTGGTAGCATAATTCAATCTAATTTATACACATACCAAGAAGCAGCGCACTGAGTGTAGTTGCTCCTCCTGTTTTTGAAACAAATGTTACATTAAAAATAAATAGAATGGAGGCGTGGTCACTACATCCACTCCAGGTCTAACCTTGTTCCCTTCATGTACGGAGAGTTCAGCTGCTACAGAAGCTTGTGGATTGCAGTAGAATAATTATGCTGCCATTCTGCACCAAACTGTGATGGAGAAGATTCCTTTTTACCCATTCCCCTTTGGATCCTCGGTGCAAAATCCATTTACTTAGGCTTTTGATGAATGCTCTCATTCAGGCTAAAACCATAACAATAATTTTAAAGTCATCATTAACTATTTCACTGTTTATCACATCAGTAGAAATATGTAGCTACTCTCGGATTGTGGAAGGAGTTTGGTACTAAGGACAGAGCTTGAATAAATTACTACCATTTCATCCCCTCCAAATTTAGTTCAGACCTTTAAAAAAAGAAACCATCATAAAACCAAACGTGATGTACACCCAACAACATAGAATAGTAATTTTGACGTAGGGTGCTTCATACCTCAGCCTAACCTACATGTCTTGTGAGATGTAATTGCACATGCAAGGAATAGCAAGAGATACATAGAGGCTAAGAACATATGAATGGCCATACTGGGTCACACCAAAGGTCTATCTAGCCCCATCTTTTGACAATGGCTGGTGCTTCTGATGGAGTAAACAGAACTGGGCAATTTATCAAGTGATCCATCCCATCATCCAGTCCCATGTTATATCAGTCAGAGATTTAGCGACACCCAGAACATGGGGTTGTCTCCCTGACCATCTTGGCTATTAGTCGTTGATGGATCTAACCTCTATGAACTTATCTAATTCTCTTTTGAACCCACTTATACTTTTGGCCTTCACATCCCATGGCAACTAGTTCCACAGATTGACAATGCATTGTGTAAAAACGTACTTCCTTTTGTTTGTTTTAAACCTGCTGCCTATTAATTTAATAGGGTGACCTGTTGTTCATGTGTTATATGAAGGAGTAAATAACACTTCCTTATTCACTTTCTCCGCATCACTCATGATTTTATAGACCTCTATCATGTGCACATTCAGTCTTCTTTCCTCCAACCTGAACAGTCCCAGTCTTTTTAATCTCTCCTCAGATGGAAGCTGTTATATACCCCTAATCATTTTTGTTGCCCTTCTCTGTATTTTTTTCTAATTCTAATACATCTTTTTTGAGATTGGGCAACCAGAACTGCAGGCACTATTTAAGGTGTGGGTGTACGATAGATTTATATAGTGACATGGTGATATTTACTGCCTTAATATCACTCACTTTCCTAATGATTCCTAACATTTAGTTCTTTTGACTGCCACTGCACACTGAGTGGATGATTTCAGAGAACTATCCATGATGACTCCAAGATCTTTTTCTTGAGTGGTAACAGCTAATTTAGACCCCATCAACTGGGATGTTTTCCACTGTGCATTACTTGCACTTATCAACCTTGAATTTCATCTGCCATTTTGCTGCCCAGTCACTCAGTTTTGTGAGATCCCTTCTTGTAACTCTTCACAGTCTGCTTTGGACTTGACTATTTTAAGCAATTTTGTATTGTCTGCAAACTTTGCCATCTCATTGCTTACCCCCTTTTCCAGATCATTTATGAATATGTTGAACAGTACAGGACCCAG
Source organism: Chrysemys picta bellii (assembly GCF_011386835.1). Lineage (NCBI taxonomy): Eukaryota > Metazoa > Chordata > Testudines > Emydidae > Chrysemys > Chrysemys picta. The sequence continues at coordinate 105,492,005 of NC_088792.1, forward strand.
TACAGATCCCTAGGTGACACTGCTATTTACTTTTCCACTGTGAATACTCACCTTGTATTCCTCACCTTTGGTTCCTATCTTTTACCCTATTACTGATCCATGAGAGGACCTTTTCTGCAACAAATGTCACAACAAATGTTTGAGTGTCAGTTGGAGTTAACTGAACAACAAGAAATGGATTATGGGAAGAAAAATGGAAGAAAAAAGTAGTATGGTGTTCGCCTCTTGGAATAATACTTTTACTGAACGCCTGTGCGACTCATTAGCAAAATGCAATCCAGCAAGCAGACAGAATTGTAAGCAGCACAGATTTATCAGACATATTATGACGCCACTGCTGTTTTGTTCCGGGTCACACCCCAAAGCAAACCCCAAGTTTACATTCCTGAGCCACTTCTTCTGAAGCAATATATATTTCCTCCTGAAAGCTGATCCTATTCCTCCAGCTCCACTCAGTTAATTTTAACCACAGTATTTGTGGTATTTCTTATACGTAAAATAAAAAATATCACAGATACCACCTAAAAGACTAATTCCAGACTATGGTAACTTATTATTATTTGCATATGGGTAAGTGCCCAATCAGATATCAGGGCCACTTGTGCTAGGCACTGTACAAACATTACAAAAATGCAGTCTCTGCACCCAAAGAGCTTACAATCTATGCTCATTCTTTTAGAGATAGCATTGTTTTACTTCTCTCTGCCCTTTACATTTCAAAATATGCAACTGCTATTTCAAACACAGTACGCAGAAAACATTAGTGTTATAAAAATAGTTACTTCAAATGTGATGTGATACAAAGGAATGGAAATCACTGGGGCCCTGATTCTGCATATGAAGATACTTAATTTTAAGCACACAAGTCCTATTGAAGCCAATGTTTAAGATTTCCAATGCTGCCTATTCATTTTAATGGGAATTGAGCATCCAAATTTGGGATTTGGATGCTCAATTCCCATTAAAATGAATAGGAATGTCATATCCAAATCCTTTAGTTGACTTTGAAAATTTCAGTCTGTGTGTCTACTCACATGGTTAGAAGGCTTTAAGCACCTGTGTAAAGGTTTGCAGGATTAGGGCCTAACATTCAAAATGTCCCCAAGTATAAAAGAACAACTAACAATCTAATTGAAAAGCACCATTCCTGATAGTATTATGGTGCAGATTAGTGTGCAGGAAATTAAGTTTATTATAGGAACAAATGGCAGAAAGTTGTCAATTTTTATTAATAGTATTTTTAAATGGGTTAGTTCAACAATGATTAAAAACCTGATACATGAACCAAAAAAAGAAAACCTACTGTATCTAAATCTTTGAAAAATCTCTGTTTTCCTCCCTCTTTTCAATGGTGATCTGCACTGGCCTGTGTCTTAATCCACTGCCTAAAAATCAGTCCTTACACTTTCATCTACATCAGCCTCACAACATGTGAGAAATATCATTATTTTTACCTGTAATATTTACAAATATCAAAATTGAGGCAGGGACGGTTTCTTTGTTATGTGTTTGTATAGTGCCTATCAGAACAAGGCCCTGATTAATGGCTGGAATCGCTAGACATGACCATGATACAGATAATGGTACCATGCTGAGCTATTAGACTTTACCATGGCATATGTAATATTTTCCATTCTAATTATAAGAATAAAAGGTTAAGTGACTAACCCATGGCCCTGATCCTCAAAGGTATTTTTACACCTAACTCCCACTGACTTCAGTGGTACTTGAGTTCAATGGGACTTAGGCATCTAAATACCTTTAAGGATGTGGGCCTTAGTGTCAGTATTTGAACTCAGAGGTTCCCTTGTCCTCATGGCACTCTTGTAGCTCACTAAGCACAACTATCATGCAAATAAATAAAAAACTATTGACCAACAAGCCTATCTACCAAACACCACAGAAAATGCCACCTCCCACAGAGAGAGGAACTAGTGCTGTTCACATTGATGGAGAGAGACTGAACAGTGGTGGAGCTAATAGGAAAACTGTGTGAGCGGGACCAGAATCAAAGGCCCAGATCTGAACAATCCCAGACTGAGCTCCATCAACACTGCCCCCCAGGATTGAGCCCTTATGTATTTTAACTACTGACTGTAATTTCGCTGTAAAATCAACCATTAGGATTTGGCTTTGCTCACAGGACTCTGCGGAAGATACAGAAAAAGGAAACGGCATAGACAGGAAGAATTTTGTGCCTTTCCATTCCCATCACAACCTCCAACAGTTTACTCTTATCCCTCTCTTGACTTTTGAAAAAAGTAAGCTAGTGAAGAAACTGTGCTGAAACATATGAAACTGCCAAGTTTTCTGTGTGTCCCAGCTTATCAGATGTGACAAGTTCCGCACAGCACGGGGACCTTGACATTTAAAGAATGTCACTTTCCATTTGTCTGGGAGAAGTGACTGAAGCTGGGTCCATTTACTGTTATTCTGAACTAGGTGGTCATTTTACATACAAGCGCCTTTTATTCCAATACACTTACAGCAAAGACATACTAACCATCCTGCTCTAACTGCCAGCAGCTACACCCTGCTAAGGATCTGAGTTCATTACTGAGAACTTCAACAATTAACAGATTCCAAGATCTCAGCCCTTTTTGGCCTGCATTTTCGCTAATACTGTAGCGTGAACCGCTCTGCTGGTTTCTTAAGTTACTTCCATTCCATTGCATTCCCTGCCCTGTGACTGACCTAGGGAGAAAGGATGGCTGGGTGTAATCTACTCTGGAGCCAATACATCTCAACGGAAAAAGCAATTGCAAGAAATGAAAAATATAGGACACAAACAGCTGCTGAGACAGTTGAGCTATACATTTGTAAAGACCTGAGTGTAGAATTTGTGGGGTCTAAATAACTAATTAAAGTCCTTGCTATTTTCTACAGACCAACTGAAGTAAGACGAGCACAGAGAGCATCTCTTTACAGTGCTCACATATACAGGCCCCCTTTGAATCAGACACTAGGAAATACCCTTCCAGCAGAGGGAGATTAAGGCCAGGATTTTTAAGCCCAAGGGCCTGAAATCAGGTTCCTAAACCAATATTTCAGACTTCTGAATATCCGTGGCCTGATTTTTCCCACCTCACACTGAGGTTATTGAGGCCTGTGTGTTCGGTATAATTGTTGTTGTGCAAAGACATGTTGCATGCAGAGGGTTATCTATCAATACACGATTCATTGCCCATGTTTTCTCTTACATATTTATCTTATGTCTTTTTATTTAAAACATACTTTTGAAAATCATGCAAGCTGCATTTTGAGTAGCCCTGTTTTAGTTGTTACTGTATGAATCATAGGTGAAGCCTTTCTGAGCAGGACCCTCAGCTAGTAAAGAATACAGCACTATGTGCCAGGAGCAATTAAATGAAAGCAAAAAGAAAATATGACTCAAATATAAAGTAAAGAAGAAGTGAACTTTAGGGGTGGGTAGCTGGGGAGTGGAGAAAAAATGCCAAAAGGTGCGTGTCACCACCCAGGAGATAAAGGAGGATCTCACGAGGAAAAAATTCTTATCTGGAGTGATGACATAAATGAAGTAGAAGATGCCAGTGATAATACACAAGGCAATATAGACAGTGGTAGTGCTTTAGACTGGTCTTACTGCAGTTTTTTTGTTGGAGAATTGGGACTTTTAGGTCTGTAATTGAGTGACCAGGGAGGTTGAAGTGTTCTTATCTGATTGAGAACAGTGATGACATAAATGAAGTAGAAGATTCAAGATGAAAGCTGGAGGCATGTAGGTAAGTATAGGGTGGTGTTTATGTGACTATCACTTATTAGCACTGTAGTGTCCAGGGAGTGTCCACATCACACGATCCATTGTCTACAGCCAAGCTTTAAGATACAACTGCATTTGTTCCAATCCCTCAGAAAGAGACAAATACCTAAAAGATCTCTATCAAGCATTCTTAAAACTACAATACCCATCTGCTGAAGTGAAGAAACAGATTGACAGAGCCAGAAGACTACCCAGAAGTCACCTACTCCAGGACAGGCCCAACAAAGAAAGTACCAGAATGTCACTAGCCGTCACCTTCAGCCCCCAACAAAAACCTTTCCAGCGCATCGTCAAAGATCTACAACCTATCTTGAAGGATGACCCTTCACTTTCACAGATCTTGGGAGACAGGCCCGTCCTCGCTTACAGACAACCCCCCAACCTAAAGCAAATACCCACAAATCACTGAACAAAAACACTAACCCAGGAACCTATCCTGGCAACAAAGCCCATTGCCAACTCTGTCCACATATCTATTCAAGGGACATCATAGGACCTAATCACGTCAGCCACACCATCAGAGGCTCGTTCAGTGCACATCTACCAATGTGATGTATGCCATCATGTGCCAGCAATGCCCCTCTGCCATGTACATTGGCCAAACTGGACAGTTTCTATGCAAAAGAATAAATGGACACAAATCAGACGTCAAGAATTATAACATTCAAAAACCAGTTGGAGAACACTTCCCCCGGTCACTCAATTACAGACCGAAAAGTCACAATTCTCCAACAAAAAACTTCAAAAACAGACTCCAACGAGAAACCGTAGAATTGGAATTAATTTGCATACTGGACACCATTAAATTAGGCTTGAATAAAGACTGGGAGTGGATGGGTTATTACACAAAGTAAAAACTATTTCCCCATGCTAATTTTTTCCCCTACTGTTACTCACACCTTCTTGTCAACTGTCACTACAAAAGTTTTTTTTTCTCCTGCTGATCATAGCCCACCTTAATTGATTAGTCTCATTATAGCTGGTATGGCAACACTCATTTTTCCATGTTCTCTGTGTATATACACATCTTCCTACTGTATTTTCCACTGCATGTATCCAATTAAGTGGGTTTTTGCCCACAAAATCTTATGCCCAAATAAATGTGTTCGTCTCTAAGGTGCCACAAGTACTACTCATTCTTTTTGCTGGTACAGACTAACACGGCTGCTACTCTGAAATCGATCTGTTGAAAGACTGTTCTGCTTTCTTTGTTGTCTTTTTGACGGATGTAGTGAGCAAGAGCAACAAGTAAATGCTTGGTGGGTTGGATGCTGGATTCAGAGACAACTGAAAGAAGCTGTATGATCAGGTTAAAAGCCATGAGCATAACTCCCATCTATTTTTCGCTCTACTTTGATGGAAAAAATCTGGAAAGAAAGTTGCTGGGATTTAGGAGCGCAAGCTATAGTTGTACAGAAGATTCCTCACTCTATTCACTGGTACAGTGCACACAGTCTGAATCTTTGTGGTGGGAACGCAGCAGAGTCTAGTATGGAGGTAAAGAGTTTCTCTGGAAGCATTCAAAAACCTCTACATCTTATTCAGTTGCAGTCCTGCCCAACAGAAAGTTTTACAGAGAGCTGCAAACATTTCATTGCATAATATGCAGCAGACCCAGCGTGCAAGAACTGAAGCAATGAAACCACTAGTGAAGAGACTGATGGAAATCCTACAAGCTTTTGTGAAATGGAAGGAAGAACTCTACTTGCCTGCGGACTTATGCAATGAAGCAGACTGTCTAAAATCTTTCGAATTCATTTTACTGGCCACTTTCTGGTTTAAAACCCTACAAGCCATCGACAATGTAAGTCATTTACTTCAAGACTCTGAGCTTATGCTTGATGAGGAATCAAGACTAATAAAATCATTTCTACATGAACCATAACATCCTCAAGAATCTTCTCCTCTGATTCTCAATGAATCAAAACTTGTAGCAGCTGGCCTGGGCCTTGCACAAGCTTTCAAGAAGAAAAGATTCAGAGAGGAAAACATTCCATGATGAAGACAGGTCACCATGTAGGACAATGAAAACCAGAAACTAAGTTCAAGTTGACATTTTTATGTTGCTCTAGACATGCCTGTCCATGACATTACAACAAGGTCTGGAAAAAAAAAACAACCACCGCCAAACATTTTCATTTATTTGGAACCAGACCAAATTATTCCAATTCCAGTATCACAAAAGCTCAAGATCAAAATGCTACCTGAGAGACTTGATCAAAAAGGATTTTGTTGAAGAAATTTGACTTTTAAACAAGCTGAGAGAGAGATTCTATTTGGAAAAGTGACTTAAGTTGTTAAATAAGATTTATAAAAAAGGACTGCAGTATGTTTTCCCACCGACTTATGTCACTCTAAAGAATTTCATCTCAATATCAGTTTCATTTTCCCAAGAAGAGCACTTCTTTAGCAAGTTAGCCCCGACAAAATGCTGTCTTTGATCAGCCATGGGTCAAAATTGTACGTTGCCCTTAGTGATGGCGTCAGAGCGTGATCTTATTCTGATAGTATCATAAATGCTTTTGTTTAAAAAAAAAAAAAAGGCAAGGAAGATAAAATATGTGATTTGTCTTTTGTTAAAATCAATTGTCTTTGAAGTTTTCAATAGTATTTTTTGTCTCCATGGTAATTTTTTGGAAAGGTGGAAGCCTCAGTTTCAGATTTTGCTCAGGGCCCACATAAACCTCTGTGTGCCTCTCCCCTCCCAAGTCTCAGTAGCTCATCTCATTCCCTATTCAGAGCACCCACCCCATTTCGCCTCCTCTCCCTGACACCCCAACTTTCCTTCTCTGCCCTGCTGCCCCCACTCCCTCTTCTCCCCAGATAGAGCACTCCCTCCCCATTCCAGGCAAGCCTCTACCACCTCTGGATTCACCTCTGGTTTATCTTCATTGACTATGGAATTATTTCAGTAGAATTGACTTCAGAGGAGTTACAACAGGGATGAATTTGAGCCAATTTATGACTAAAGCAAGTAACCTAATAAATCAACAATTGAAAGAGAAAATTAGATGTTAAGGATAAAATAATATTCTGAGGTAGGGGATTGCTTGTCAGTCCAGGTTCTGTCTGTCTAGCATCACCAAAGAAGGGCTTTGGGTGGCAACCAAGACACCCCAAGTCACCCACTAAGTTAGCTAGAAGCATCAACAACTCAGTTTCTGCAAAGGTTGTGTCTATCTTGTTTTTCTCCAGTTGTCAGTTGAGACAGGAGGGATGATGATGCCTGGACCTTTCACTGGCAGCTCTCCCGCCACGTCACCTCTGTTTTGAAAGTTGAATGGTGATGATGGACTGTGTACACAGGATACCTTCTTGCAAAGAAAACATCCTGCTTTGTCACTTCCACTTGACACTGCAGTTTGCAAAGCCTTTCTGGAGACACAGAACAAACAGCATGGATTTGGATTTTGAGAGAAAACACTCAGCCAGAAAAGGGAAGGATGTTATTCCAGGGACAATCTGCTGCCAATAAAACACTGTTTGTATTAACTCCCAAAGCTTTTCAATGACAAGTGTTCTGTTATGCACTGTGTGCACCCAATAAGGTTACCTCCATGAGCACTCAGACGTAAAGTGCTTGCATGGCCTTATTTTAAATTACTTGGCTCACTCATAGATGTGGCCCCACTGTGCCCAACACATCACATAGTTCTGCCACCATGTGATGGTTACATCTTATGTAGGTTCATCATTCACATGGGGCATCCTTTATTTCCTGTGGGAAGCAGTGTAAGTAGCTGATCTCTTCTTTATGGGGAGCCCTGGAGTCCACTCCATTCTTTCCTCAAAGCTGCTCTGCTGATTGGTGCTGGCTGGCAGTAGTGACTCGGAGAAGGAAAGGGAGCAGCAGAGTCCATGGAAGCAAATAGCGTAAAAAAGATGCATATAAATTAAAAAAACATTTGCACTTACACTAGCTATTATCTGAGGGGGAAACATCGCAAGGAAGATCAGCTCCCAGCTTTAGAGCATAATATGATCACCAGCTAAGGTCAGCACAAACTTTTTCCTCCATGGAACAGTACTGTATGCCTGGTCAGATGCACTCTCAAGGGAGAGTATGTTATTGTGGGAGAGCCACCCTCCTTGGAAAAAAATCCAGTATAGATCACTGCTGAAGAGAAATGATCAGCCTAGACTGACCATTGTTTACTCCCCCCATCCACCCACTGTCCTCACAAAAAGAGGCCAGCTGTCAAGACTGAATCTCCACTCTGTCACTTTGAGTACAGAAGGTGGGGGCCCACAAGTATTGTAAAAATTAATACTTGCAACTCCAGACTTGTATTAAACTGCCAAGGTTACAGCTTTTCTCTGACCGTGGCTTGGTAAATGCTGCCACCACCCAAATGCAAAACAAAAAACAAAAAAGACCAAAAAAAAAAACACTCTTTGGACCCAGGAAGGAGCACTTGGGAATTCCTCCCTGTGAGGTTCCGTCAAGCCCTTTCAGCCCCCAACTCTGGGGAAGAGCTGAGAAAGAAAACAAAGAAAATTAGCTGTTGCTACTAGCTAATCCAACAGCATCCACAAACCTCTTACAACACCAAAAATCCAATCCTGTTCTAAAAAAAAGTAAATTTTATTAAAAATGAAAAAGGAGAAAATACATCTGGAACTTAGGCTTTTGCTAGATTTTAAAAGAGCAATTCCGAAAATTAAGCACCCAAAATAGCTTTCTTGGGTGTTCAGCTTAAAGGTTATAAGCAAACAAAAGCATCTGGCGTTAGCACAGAGGAGTCCACAAGCCAAATAAAGAAATAAACCTGACTGTGTTTAACTAAACATTCCCTATCCAAATAATTTCTTCTAGGTATGGAAGATACCTGGTTCAAACCTTACATAGCATTCCTGCTTATAGCATTGCTGCTCCACGTCCCTCCAGCCCAGAGAACAACAGACAAAGGGAAAGTTCCTTTCCCAATTCTAAAACGTTCTACCTTCCCCTTAGCTCTTTTGGTCAGTTGCCTGTGGGCTTGATTTACCGTTACAGGTAAATCAAGCAAAGAACAGACACCAAGAGGGATTTTACAGCTAACTGGCTGGCTGGGTGTCCATAAGGGAGCTACCCCCCATCCCCTTCAGTTATCACACCAGCTGATTAGGGATCATGCTTTTTTAAAGAGATCCATTTTCTTTCCATAAGAATGTGCAAAAGGGACACTGTGGACCTTTTCACTTTTGCAGGTCTGCTGTAATAATGACCTCTTCCATTTCCACACAGGAAGATGGCTAAATACCAGAGTCACTGAGCTGGCAGAGGCAGCTTTAGAGTGATAAGTGGACAATTACATCTCGGGAGGTAAAAAGTGAGCTCAGAGATTGCAAAATATATCACCAGCGCATGGGGTGTAAGCATCAGTTCTATCAGTTTATACAACCACCACTCAGAGTTAAAAAGCCATCCACAAATGGCCCCAAACCTATTTTTGTTCCTTACTTCCCCTGAGGCAGTCAGCAAGTAAAAACACATTTTTATATTTGAGTTTTATCACTTTCTTCTCACTCCTTTCCTACCACTTCTTCCCCTGCACCACCTCCTTGACTTCATCTCTTTTTCCTCCTCCTGTGCTCACTTTAATTACAGCTCTGAAAAAGTAGAGGAAAGTAGAGTTTTACATTTCATTCTGCAGGTAGTGAGCTGCGTGGTCACTCTTATCACCTGTAGTAAGCAGTTCCAAAGTCTTGACCCTGTTATAAAAGCCCGATCTTCTGATCCCACAAGCCTCACCCTGAGGAGCAGAGCTGCAGAGGTAGGTAGGTAGTTATTCCAAAGAGTTTCATTCTTTGAAATACCCAGAGCCAATTCAATAAACAGCCTTGGAAATTAAGATCACAATGTTATTCTCACAGTATATACACACAGTGGTTAGACAAAATAAATATCCTTGCTAGAAGGTGGTAATGTAACACTGCTTTATTTCTTAGAATTCAGAATGAGAACACACAAGAACCCCAAAACAGAGACAAAGCAGGCTGCTCCTGTGATGCTCTGTACGTAAGGGGAACACCCTGCACCCTCATATTCATCTTTATAATATGATTGTGTGGTATCCAATGCAAAGTTTGTTATGTTGGGTGTCTTCAGAAGGCTCATGATGCACTGAGCATTGTTGTTATAGTGATGTTATAGGTTGTAATTTCACGTATATAGTTATGAGGCTGAAAAAGTGTCCTCATGGCTTAAAACAAGCCCACACAAAAACTTTCCAGGAACAGAGGCCCAGGCAAAACTCTCCAGGAGCAGAGGCGCAGTTCACACCTCATCAGGGCATGTATGGGACAAACCCAGCCCAGCCTCACAGGAACAAAGGACACTGGCCTAGGCATCAACAAAGGATCTGTTGGACTCTCAAGTGAATCACCCCCCTTCCCTTGGTCAGTTTGGGACTACAATGAGGTAATGCTCACCTGACTCTAAATGGGTGGGGGGGGACAAAGCCAAGAGGGAAGAAAGGACATGATAAAAGGGAGAGACATTTGCCATGCTCTCTCTCTTTCACCTCCATCTACAAACACCACCACCAACTGACTAAGGCGCTGATCAAAGTGGAGAGCCTGGCTGAAGGGCAACCAGCCAGATGTGGTGTGAAGCATCTAAGTTTGTAAGGGCACTGAAAGTGTTAAGATCAGCTTAGAATGCATTTTGCTTTTATTTCATTTGACCAAATCTGACTTCTTGTGCTTTGACTTATCACTTAAAATCTATCTTTTGTAGTTAATAAATTTGTTTGTTTATTCTGCCTGAAGCAGTGCGTTTGGTTTGAAGTGTGTCAGAGACTCCCCTTGAGATAACAAGCCTGGTACATATCAATTTCTTTGTTAAACTGATGAACTCATATAAACTTGCAGCATCCAGCGGGCATAAGTGGACATTGCAAGATGGAGGTTCCTAGGGTTGTGTCTGGGACCGGAGATATTGGCTAGTGTCATTCAGTTGCACAATCCAAGCAGCGGCTGGCCAAAAGTGCTCACTCTCATAGCTGGGAGCAGCTTACATGTTAGAGGCTGTGTGTGAACAGCTCGGGAGTGGGGGGTTCTCACAGCAGAGCAGGGTAAGACTGGCTCCCAGAGTCCAGGATTGCAATGACCTAGCAGCTCATCGGTCTAGGTAACACCAGGGGAATGTCACAGCTCCTTAAAACTGAGAGGCACAACTCATCCCACAACACTCTAGACTGACTGTCTGTAGAATTACTGTTGCTAGGTTCAGATCACACACTTTCTGATAGTGCCCTGTAGCCTGCAAGCAGGACCAGAAAACCTCTCCCCACACTGAAATTTAAAGTGTTAGATTGCACTTTTAATACACCACAGTTCTCCCCTGTAAATTCCTCAACATTTTTTTTAAATCAAGTTTAATCTTATGGGATGTTTGTGATTTTGCTGAGGTTGGATATGATGAACTGGGAGTAGATCTCCCTGAAAGCTGAACCTCATCTGTGAAAGAGAGGTGAACCTCCATCCTGAATCCTACAGGACATCAACTGGTAACTAGGCATTGGAATGAGTTCTATGATCTAATTTGATTCTCAGATACAGAGGAGAAAGACTTTCTTACCCCTCTCCTCACAGGAGGACAAGGAAATCCAAGGGAAGTAAGTTCCATTATCTGAGGAGGTTGGTGCCACTGTTCTTCTGGATACAAAGAGACTCTTGAGACTTTTTGCTGACTTTCCCCTGGTGGGAGTTATTTTCTTGAGAATAAATCCCTCAGATTTGATTCACAGGTATAATAAAAGCTGAAAGTTTTCCATCTTTGCCTAAGTGGAAGAACCATCTGCTTCATTCCGGATGATAAAGAACAATTAAACTAAAAATTGACCTTTAAAAGCAATGATATCAAACTTATTTTCATAAGTTACCAGCTTTTGATACCCCCCCATCTACTTTATGGGGAACTTGATGGTAATTGGACATAAAACCTTCACCTTTCGATTGCTGGCTCAAATCCAGCCCAGGATGCAAAGCACAAGTATTGCTGATATTACTTCAAATATTACTTATTAATTGATAACATCAAATACAAGATTCAGGCAGAAATTGCTGCCAGATACAATTACAGAATTGCTGTACAGTAGGTCTCTCCATCTAGTCTAGTCGCGGAGGTTGCAGAGAAAGGTGACCCCCATTTTACTTTGCCAATGTAGCCAATTGGGCCATATTCTTGCATCAGGGGAATTCCTTCCTGACCTGGCAGGCAGTCATCTTACTCCCAGAAGCTTAGACTTTGATTGGTCATCCTATCACAGAGCTCAATCCTTGCTCATAATGTCTATGTTTATTGGGTAGTGGAGGATAAACACAGAACTCAGTCTTTTTGCCAAATCACCCCACTGTTGCTTGTGCACCCATACTGATCTGAGGCAGAATGCCGCTCCCTGAGTACTAAGGAGGCCACAGCTCCAAGACTAGCTTGTTACCTCAAAGGGGAGCCAAGGTAACTCTAAATGTATAATGATGTAGGTATCGAGATGTAAAACAAGCCCCTTTTACTCAGCCCTCTGCCGTGTCTGTCACCAGTGGACTGGTGTACAGGTCTCCCTCCCTCTTCCTTATGTGTAGTGCAAATAATAAAACTGGCAATAGGTAAAGGTAAAAACAACAGGTAAGTGTATTGGGGGGATAAATTTACAAATGTAACCCTTCTGCCCATCTAAGTTGGCAGCAACAAGGGCCGGGTTCTGTATCTAGGGGTTCCGTTTCAATAACGCAATGCAAAACCGGCTCGAGCCCCCACCCAGTGACCTGGGACAATTACATACCACCCCCCCCCCCCCGGGCACCTCTAGGAGGCAATACTTCCCCTCTTACAAGCATGGAGTCTGAGTGTAGCAGAAAATGTTTAATAACATGAGGTAGACGACATCAGCATTAAATTGGGAAAACACCACAAACAGGATTCATAACACAAACCAGGAGCAAAAGACCCACCCCAGCAAATTGGTCTGTGTCCTTTCCCTTTGGTTCTTGAATCTAGCAACCCAAAAATCACCCAGAGTCCTCAAAGTCCAACACCCCCAAAGTCTCTTGGGTCCAGCAACCACCCAAAATCCCAAACGTCCAACAACCCCCAAAGTCTCTGTCCCTGGTCAGTGCAGCCCCAGAGTAAAAGGAGGGCACGCAGGGTGTTACGGGGCACCTTACGTGATCTGAGGCCGGCTGGCCGTCTGTCTCTCCGCAGCCTTCACCACAAGCCAGTCCACTTCCTGCCGTCCCACGAACTGCTCTGCTCTATGAGCTGCTCCGCTCCGCTCACCGACCTGTGAGCCACTCCAGCCATCCCCGCAAACAGCTCCACTCGCCGTTCCTTCCGTCCCCGCAAGGTTCTGCGCCGCTCGCTGCTCCTCCAGCCGTCCCCACAAACTTGCTCTGCCAGCCGCTTAGCAATATAGCTTCAGGCTCCCCCACTATTTAACACAGCACTCAGTGATCTCAGCTCTTAATAACTTTAGCTCTTTTGTGATTTCAGCTCTTAGTGATTTCAGCTCGTAGTAGGGGAGCCACAGCGCTGGTGCACCATTGGCCCAAAGTGAATTCAGCTCAGCAGCCTGTAACTAGACTCCTAATGGATTCAAAGTCAGCTCTGACATTCAACAGTGGAGAGAGGAGGTGGTGGTGGTGGTGCAATTGGTGTTTCAAGCCCTCAAAGGGGGCCCATACCGTCAGGTACAAATACTTGTCCCCCTCCTCTCTCAGTTCACTGGGTTTTGTAACCCATGCCCCTTGTCTAGCAAGTGCTACTTCATTACTGGTGAGTCTCTCCGTCATACAACAGTTCCACCGACCTTGATTCACCGAATCAGGATAACACTTTATTCTTCCTGCCCCAATAACAGAGAAACTGGGGATCCCACACCAGCCAAAGTAACCACTTTCAGTTGTTGTTGTCCCAGGCTAGGCGGGTAGGTGTGCCTATGCAAACAAGGTCAGCCCCTGAAGTTCTTTTCAACCCTCACCATAATTCACCACCAGATGTCAGGTTAGAGCTTATCCGGACTCTTGCTTACACAAATCAGGGAAGGGGTAATTGTGAATAAACAGTAACTAGATAAACAGTACAAAACAGTGAAACAGCAGCTTTAAAACAGGAGCATGAAGCTCAGGCCCAAAATACAAATCATCCTGGCAATAACACATATAAACCCCCAACTGAGAAAACAAGCTGTGTTGGAGTGTGGTCAGAGCCCTGCACCCTCACATGCCTGCTAAAACCTGGCAACTGCACAGGAGGAAGCATATGCTGTATCTACTCAGGGAAGTATCAAGTACTAGGATATGTAGCATGTACTTTGACTCAGGGGTCACTACATTCTGCCTGCCTTACCCTACCCAGGCAGAATGCCTCAAGTCATCTTCACCTGCATATTACTTCTCCCTTCTCTTTCTACCAGCAAGCCTTCTGGTGGGAGGAGGGCGGGGAAACAGAATCTGGCCCTTAGCAAAGCTTCAGATCATATTGATGATAATAAAATTAAACCAGCCCTTTTTAAAATCCAGCCACAGTGTTTGACTCAATAAGCTATGGCAGTGAATTCCACAGCGTCACTATTCACTGCATAGAGTATTTTCCCTTCCATTGGTTTGAATTTTACCACTCTTTAATGTATTTGGCACTGTTGCGACCACTGCTGGAATGATGTGTCTGTTCTGGTGCTCACAATTCAAGAAGAATGTTGATAAATTGGAGCTGGTTCAGAGAAGAGCCATGAGAACCATTGAAGGATTAGCCAACATGGCTTATAGTGATAGACTCAAGGAGCTGAATCTATTTAGTTTAGCAAAGAGACGGTTAACTCATGAGCTGATTAGTGTCTATGACTTTTTAAATGAGGAACGAACTTAGCAGAGAAAGGAATAACATGATCCAGTAGAACCTGGAAATAAGGTGTACATTTTTAACCATGAGAATAATTAACCATTGGAACAATTTACCAAGGGTAATGGTGCTACCTCCATCACTGACAATTTTTAAATCGAGATTGGATGTTTGTGCTAGAAGAACTGCTCTAGGAATGATGTTTGGGAAGTTCTGCGGCCTGTGTTATACAGGAGGTCAGACTAGATAATCATAATTGTCCTTTCTGGCCTTGGAATCTAAGAATCTTGTCTCTTTGCTCTTCCCCTAGGTGAACAGCAAAAAGGAGGGACTGAATCCTTTCACAATTTAAAATAAAATATGTAGTCAAAATCTGGTGGAAGGCTGGACACTATTATAAGTTCTTTGGAGCAGGGGGCAGCTTTCTGTTTTGAATGTGTGCAGCACCTAGCACCATGAGGTCCTAGACCATGACTAGGGCTCCTAGGTGCTTTGGTAATACAAGTAAGTTATTAGAATAATCTGAGTGGGAAATAGTTGCCATCTTGTATACAGAGAATTTCCTGCAGAACACATGAGAAACCAATGATGCTTCTTGTCAAGAATCAGGACCCACAGCCGAACCTGAGACCCGCTAGCTGCCCAGCAGTTGAACACACTGACTGACCAATTCAGACAATTGAGATGTGTCACCAGACCTGCTTTTAAACCCAGCAGCAGCATAAGGCCAGTGGCTGCTCAGTGCTTATGCCTGATGTTGCAATCATTCCTGTGCCTACACTGCTCAGTTACTGAACCTTGGCTGGGACTCTTGGTTTCTGATGCCGCTCTGACCTTCAGTGCTGTCCCTGGCCTTGGATTCAGTCTCTAACCACTAGGCCTGACTGCCCACACCCCAGTTTGTGACACTCATATCAGCCTCTTGTAAAAGCACTGTGTATGGCTCCATCTCTACGGCAACTTGCAGCTGTGTTTAGCTCAGCCCCACTTAGCTACTTAAAGAACAGTTTTAAAAACCAACAGTATGCTTCCACAAGCCAACACTGCATGAGAACAAACATGTTGATGTATTCACACCTACTATGCTTTACAACCATAAGAGGAAACGTGCATCATAGAAACTGTTTTCCAAGATGGCTTTCATTTCACTTTGCATTCTGACAAATATCTTATGATCCCAGAATCCCTGAGCCATCCACGTGCCACTGTGTGTCCTGAGCACTTCCACCCACATGACACTATCCAACATTTTAGCCACCAGCTTTAAAGTTGAAATGCCAATTTTCCTTGCAACTCATAATTAGGTGGGCAGGAAAACAAGCATTAACTTTCAGAATTATAAAAGGCTGGCAATGGCCTAATTAATTATGACATCAGGGCATTAAAGGTCATGTAAAATTATAGCACTGCCAAGACTACAATGCCCTTGGGTTTAGTTCACCAGATGTGGAAGCCAGACAGTAGAGGAAGAAGATTGCTGCCATCTGAGAAACCGAGACACATAGTTAGCAGCTTCGGTTCAGTCTGCTGTCAAAGGAACAAAAGACCAGTGAATGCAGCCTGGGGTATAAAATAAAATGAAGCTATAAGGGATGGCAGAGTGTGTGTGGAGTCACCATTCCTCTCGCATGTTATATGAAAAGCTGAAGATGAAGTGTTGCTGCTACTTGAAGTGTGGAAATATCTCTGCCTAGGCCACATCTTTGAGTGTTTTACTGCAATACTAACTATACCAAACAATATTTCAGAGAACAAAACATATTTGAAATATTTAGATTTTTAATGCATGTGTTATAGGGCAGAGTTCCCTGTGTCTGATTAGGTAACAAATAATTCAATCTGTAATTTTAAAAGAATTAAAAAGCGTTACTTATATTAAAACACTTTTCCCCCCCTTTTCTATTCCTATCCTACTGTATTATTCCCTCCTAAGCTTTCAGAAAGGGTTTGTGTGAAAAAAATATATATATATTTCCAGTATTGCCACACCAGCACATTCAAGAATCTTGATTCAGTCCCCCAAAATCATAAGATTAGCTTAAAAAAATCATCAGGAGATTTTTGAGCCAGTAATAAATATTGAGCTTGGTCTCTTTGCCTTCTAGTTTGTGAGCCATTAGGGTGCCCTTGCGTCACACTTTCAAGCTTTCCTCCCCAAATGAGGAAGGCTGGAAACTTGATTTGTGTGTAAATGAAAGCTGAGATTCTCATAAAACATGGCTTCAAGAACTGGAGCTGTAAGAAAAACTCCAAATATTGTGAAAGTTCTGATAAAAGTCATGAGAGTTGACAATACTTGAATTCCTCCCCCCCCCCCCCCCGCACACACACCTCAACTTTGAGCCTATGTTGGAGGGAATATGCAGGATGGCACGGAGGGCCATTCCATTTCACTTTCTCCCTGCCAGGAAACTAATGGGAGACCCACAGCCCAGCAGGAGTGCACGAGAGGGTCACTGAGTCACTACTCCTCCCTGAGCCCACCAAGAAGACTCTGAATTTCACTTGCTGGCTGCAGGGAAAAAGGGAAATTGACAAAAGCATTCCACATGGGCAGCTGGCAAGCTAAAAAATTACATTTCAGTTCTCCCAAAAAAGAAATGTTTCGAAATTCTGCCCTATGAAAAGTGTCAAGATTTTCACTTTTTGTCCTCCATTGAGATGAGTTTTTTCTAAAACCACACAATTTTCCCTGGGACAGAAACGCCCTTTGCCAGCTCTAACACAAAGCTGAATTGCCCCAACACAAAAGTTAGCATAAATAAGAACAAATATGTATCGTGAATTCACAGTCTGAATTAACATGATTGCTTACTAACACAAGTTAACAGAGGAGGACATAAAACTATGGAGCTGTGATACAGCAGGGAAGAAAGAAGGTGCTTTTTCCTCTTTATGGTGACAAGCTAGGTGCTCTCTGCAGCCAGAATTCACTGGTCATTGGATCGTTATAATCCAGAAGACGACATTGCTTGCCAAGTAATAGAGCACCAGAAGACAGGACTATAGAGTGCTTTCCCTCCACTAACAAGACAGCATGGGGTTTTAGTCCCACTGATGTTATTTTAAAAACCATGTACAAATTATCTCTTCTCATTTGATCTTTTCTCCAAGAATTTTGTCTATGTTGAGGCCCTGGAAGGGAAAGGAGGGGAGATATAAAATCAAAATCTTGGATCATTGTGTGTGGGGTGTACTAATGTCTGCAAAAAGGCCCTTTTTTC
The DNA here is from genome assembly GCF_011386835.1 of Chrysemys picta bellii. Lineage (NCBI taxonomy): Eukaryota > Metazoa > Chordata > Testudines > Emydidae > Chrysemys > Chrysemys picta. The sequence goes on from NC_088792.1 coordinate 105,509,832, forward strand.
AGATTATTCATTTTCATTGATTTATTTGGTGTTATGGTCAATGCTTTCCCCCATCCCATGATTTGCTCAGCCAGGTAGAGTGCTATCTGTAGCCACCTGGTTTTTAATTTAAACATTTGTGGACCACTGGACAAGTTTATCTTAGACCCCCTGCTTCCCAAGCATAAAGGAATTTCTCTACTGGTTTCCTTTCAGAGGCCTGTCAAACTGAATTGCCGTCAGAAAATAAACTTCAAATGCTTGCTAGGATGGAAGTCTTGTTAGTGATGGTGCTTTGCTCTGGAACAGTTGTTGCAACAATTTGACAAATCCCTGGTTTCAAATCCAAGGCACATGGGAAATTAATTGCTTTCACTGGGCTCATGAAGCTTCCAACCAAAAAAGTTAAAAAAGTTAACTCTAGGCACAATTTATTAAAAAAAAAAACCCAACATAAATCCCTCACTCTTTCTAGATTCCTTCAAGCTATTGGGGGGGGGGGGGGGGGAGGGAGGAGGGGGAGAGAGAAGAGAGCAAGAGAACGCAGGGGAGACTGCAAGTTACATGGAAGTTACTAGTGTGTGAAACCTCAGTGGTGAGTCAGGAACTCCCTCTAGTGGCACTAACAACAGCTAGCACCTTTACCCTGAACAAGAAGGATGGTGCTGGCAGTGTGGAAAGTTTCCATTGAAAGTGACATCAGTTCATTTGGTCTTGGCACCAACTTCGTAAAAAAACAGACAAAAACAAAAGACAAACCCCAGATGAACAGATGAAGGTTAGAGAGCTAGAGCAAATTAATTCAGTTTTTCTAAAAAGTACCAACAATTATAGAGCTTACCATAATGAGGGATTTATGGCGTTCTGATAGGTTAATGGTTTGAACAAAACATTTAGTGAAACAAATACTAAAATTTTCCAAAGCTGTAAATGTAAAAAATTCACGTCCAGAAACGATCCAGAGTTCTTCACCTCATTTTGGCCTTCTCAGAAAGCAGAATTCAGTATGTTGAATTAGATGGTAGCATACATGCATGCTCTCTTAATGTTATGCACCTCAAAGGAGAGATTCAACTAGTCTCTAATTCTCACTAGGGCCTATTGGCACTATCAGAATGTAAATGTTTAATAATAAAAATAATAGAGATGAGCCCTAACCAAATCCTGGTTTCAGACACTCCAAATGTTAGAAAGTTCAACTCTTGATGAGAGTTTTGAGGCTTCATAGATGTTCTGAAAATTTTTAAGGTTTTTCAAAATCAAACTGATTCCACTGGTAGAGTTAAACATTGAAAGACCTTTACTAAAGTTTAAAAACTTCAGGCCTTTGAAGTCTGCTGAGACCTGATATAGTATATAACTACTAAAATTAACACCCGAACGTCAAAAATATTCCACTATACTCACTTAATCTTATCTTCTCAATAATTAAACCTAAAGTTCCAAGGAAAAGATATCTTTGAGATAGGCCTTTAAAAACAATAGTTAGGATTTTGCAAAATTTATATACAGTATAACCTCAGAGTTATGAACACCAGAGTTACGAACTGACCAGTCAACCACACACCTCTTTTGGAACTGGAAGTACACAATCAGGCAGCAGCAGAGTAAAAAAAAAAAAAAAAAGAAAGAAAAAAAAACAGACAGTAAAGTACAGTACTGTTAAACATAAAAAATTAAGGGAAAGCAGAATTTGTCTTCTACATAGTAAAGTTTCAAAACTGTATTATGTCAATGTTCAGTTGCAAGCGTTTGAAAAAACAACCGTAACATTTTGTTCAGAGTTACAAACATTTCAGAGTAGTGAACAACCTCCATTCCTGAACTGTTTGTAACTCTGAGGTTCTACTGTACAGCTTATATTTCAAAGATCCATGTCATCAAAAATAACTTGTCCATTAACCTCAAAATTTTAGAAACAAACTCATTCTCCTCTGGTCGGAATCTGTGTGCAGAACTTCAGATGGAAAGAATCTGATTATATAGAATCTTCAATGAAATTGTAATGAGAAATTGGATTTACAATGGACAGAGTCATAACCACCTTGCAGATGATCCTTCATGATGTTGAGTGCCCTCAGGGCTCTTGGCATCTTCAAGGATCGGACTCTGACTTACTCATGGAAGTCACTGTCACAACTGAAGTAATGATACCTTGCACTTACACAGTATAGTGCATTTTATCTTCAAACTACTTTCCGACTATTAAATAATTAGCCAAAGTTACTAACACCTCTTCATAATCTTTAGACACTTTTTTTTTTGGTCTTGGAATTTCCAGTTTTATAAAAAGATTTTAAAAAGATATTTTGCATGAATATAGACTACATTTTTATCTATATAGCACCTTTGATCCAAAGTAAATGTTCCATTGATTGATCTCAAACAATTACATCAGAGCAGCTACATCACTGGCCAATTGATTATAGAACTGAGAGAGCTTCATGAAGTTGAGTCAAATATACATCACACACATGGGTGGCAGGTATAATAGGCAAGAGGAGGCTTTGCCTCCCCTAGCACAGCCATCCCTGCTGCCCAACACCTGGGCCTTGGTGACGCCCACACCCGCCTCTTCTCCTCCCTGCTCTGACCCTTCCCTGAGGCTCCCAGAACCTGCTGCTGCTGCTGCCTGGTGAGTCTTCCTCCTCTTCTCCACTCCACCCCCTACCCCCTTTGGAGGACCCTGCAGCTGCCAGCCAAGTCCCTCCTTGTCCCCCCACCCAGGTGTGTGTGTGTGGGGGGGGGATGCACACAGGGAGCCAGTGGCAGGCGGGGGAATGAGGGGAAGGGTTCCCTGAGTAACTTTACACAAGTGAAAAAGCCTTAAATTCCAGAGACCTAGTAGCATATCAGAGAAACTGTTAAAGAGCTTCATTACCACTTTTAATGGCCCTTTAACAGGCATTTGCCAATACCCAGGAAGCTTTGGCCACATTCAGCTGGTTTTTATATTGTAGGAAAATGTGTTTTGGGGGTTAAAAACAGTTTCCAAATGACCCATCAGTTATATTCTCTGTACCCAGCAGAAGTAACTGCTAACCAGGCTCAAGGAGAAGCTGACATAGCCCGTACATTTATTTCTTGATCTAGTCATTTTATTCTAACCCAGTTTAAGTAAATGAGTCTGGCAGGGAATTCTGTGTAAGAAAGGTTATTAAACTACTGCCTTAATGCCAGCTCTCAACGACAAGCACTTTTTCAAGAGAGAGAGATTAGGCTTCAGTTTGGCGCAGGTAGCCTTTTTCATCTCTCTCCACGGGCGCCAACTTTCCTTGGCGCTGGTGGGTGCTCGTGCCCCCGGCCCCACCCCCTCCCTACCCCTATTGGATCCCACCCCAAACCCCCGCCCCGGCCCCACCTCTTCCCTGAGCGTGCTGTGTTCCTCCTCCTCCTCTCCCCCTCCCAGCGCTTGGGGGGAGAAGCAGGATGCGGCAGTGCGCTCAGGGGAGGAGGCGAAGCAGAGCCGGAGGTGAGCTGGGGCAGGGAGCTGCAACCCACCAATTTTTCCCCATGAGTGCTCCCTATACAGTATACACCTAACTCCCTGCCACTCAGAGGAGACTCCATCTGGCAATTGATCTACAGCTGTTGCCTGTTCAGTTCCCTTGGGGAATGTTATTAGTGCTTTAAGGTGAAAGGGGGGACGGTGTCGGGGGGGGGCAGCAGCAGGGTGAGGAGGCAAGTGGTGAGCCAGCTGCACAGCAGGTGTGTGTGTGTGGCGGGGGAGGGGGGGGTGTCTCGTGGCGGGGGGGTGAGGAGGCGAGCAGCAGGTGGGCAAGCAGCAGGCAGGGGAGGAGGTGAGCGGAGGAGGATACTTGGGGTTGGAGAAAAGATGAGCGGCGAGTCAGCAGTGGGCGAGGACAGGGCCTGGGACAGCGCAGGGGTGGAGTGTGGGTGGGGCTGTGGGCAGAAGAGGTGGGACAAGGGGTTAGCCACTCCCAGGGGAAGTTTCACCCACCGCCCATGATCTCACAGATACTAAAAAGAAAAAAAAAAGTCTTCATATAAGGCTCTCCAGAATACAGGTCAAATACTGTAGTCTGAATTTAAAGGACTCTTTGGAATGTTGGCCAGGACACCAGAGTTGATAACTCTTACAAAACATGTTGTGGGAATCTTTTCCTTACTTCTGTGGTAATTACTCAGTTTTACATCTCATTTAGAGGATGACACCTTTAGCCCCATGCTGGGACATTCTTGCAATACAGACGCAGAAGAAGGTGACACTAAAACGATCAATACCAGCCCCAGCAACACCCTAAATTTTCCTTGGAAGTCTCCGAACCAAATATTAGCAGGCCTATCATTGCTGGGACTATGAGAGCTAGTGAGATCATGGCAGCCCAAACTGTTCTAGTTGCAGACTGTAACCATGATGGTTCTTAAGCGAGTAGCAAAGTTCTGGGAGAGGAAGTGTAATTCAAACAAGACTATGATAAAGTAACTTGTTCTCTTTCTTTAGCAAGAAGCACAGATTTTCCTGTATTAAATCAAATTAGAAAAAGGACTTTCTGCCTGAGAGCTGGTGCCATGTTGAATCAATCTTCTGCAAGAGTTTGTTTGCAAAGAGAAACCATAAGAATGGCCATACTGGGACAAACCAATGGTCCATCTAGTTCAGTATCCTGTCTTCCAACACTGGCCAGGGCCAGATGCTTCTGAGGGAATGAACAGAAAAGGGCACTTAGCAAATGATCCATTCCCTGTGATCCAATCCCTGCTTCTGGCAATCAGAGGATTTGGGACATCTAGAACATGGTGTTGCCTCCCTGACCATCTTGGCTAATAGTCATTGATGGACCTATCCTCCTTGAACTTATCGAATTATTTTTTAACCCAGTTATGCTTTTGCCCTACACAACACCCCCTGGCAACAAGTTCCACAGGTTGACTGTGTGTTGTGTGATGAAGTATTTCCTTATGTTTATTTTAAACTTGCTGTCGATTAATTTTGTGGAGTGACTTCTGGTTCTTGTGTTATTTGAATGACTCAGACTTTAAGGTCAGAAGGGACCATTGTGATCATCTAGTCTGATGTTCTGCACATCGCAGGCCACAGAACCTCACCTACTCCTAAAATAGACCCTTAACCTCAGGCTGAGTTACTGAAGTCCTCAAATCATGGTTTAAAGACTTCAAGTTACAGAGAATTCACAATTTACACTAGTTTAAACCTGCAAGTAATCTGCGACCCATGCTGCAGAAAAAGGCGAAAACCCTCCAGGGTCTCAGCCAATCTGACCTGGGGGAAAATTCCTTCCCCATCCCAAATGTGGCAATCATTTACACCCTAAGCATGTGGGCAAGACCCACCAGGCAGATACCTGAGAAAGATTGGGCCACAAGTGGCTCGCAGGTTGAGAACAACTGGCATTACTTATGGTGTGACTGTTCTGCGGCAGGAACTACAGGCTAACTGCCTGCTCTCATCAGCTCTGTGGATAAGCAAAGGATCTTCAGTCTCCAGGCCTATTCAACCCAGTCCCATTCACAAATACTAAATAAAATAATAAATAGAGCAATCTCCATGGACAATTTTTAGGTATTCATGCCCAAGCGTCTCCAAAAACTGTATATATTAAATCAGTGATATGAGTGATAACCTAATGATTTGTGATGTCGTAGCAACAGAAGTAGTCACTCATCATTCTAAAAGGAAGGATCCCATCGAAGTAATCTCCTTCCCATTACCTTGATTACTTCTTTAAAAGTGGGATATTAGTACACTGTGGTGAAGAGTATCCATTATTGCTGAAAGATTTACAAATATGAGAACAGACAACCTTCCCCTGTTAATACACAAGAGGAGGTAGTCCATGCTGTTTCTGGTCCATGTCTTGCCCAGAAGTGTGATTGGGAGAGGTCTGGGAACTTGGCCCTGGATAGGTCTGGCTGAAGATGGATTTCTGTTAGCCTTTCAGTCGGTTTTCTAAGGTTGGATATTAGATGGTAATTTAATAGAGCCATAGGGCCCAACATTGGCTTGTTGAGTACTGGCTGAACCTTTTACAGTGGTAGGTTTCCATGTTTTAGCAGTAACTTTAGCTATCTGTATTGGGAGGAGTTTTAGGTCATTCCAGCTGTCTCACTGTCTACCAGGAGCCTGGGTCTGAGTCATCTGTGTTGGTTTAGTTTCTCACATTGCCTCAAGTGTCTCATGTGTAAGTAGGCTGAAGACTGAAAAAGGCTGAGGAATGTTTCTGGTCCTGAAATCAGTGTATGGATCATGTTATCTGAAGAGGTCATCTAGATTTAAATGGTCTTCTCCATAACAAGTCTTCACAGCATGTGATACTGGCTTCCAGGCTTGTTTGAAGTAGCTTGAGTTGATGATGTGATTCACTGTCCTGAAATGTTCACTGGTCATGATATAACAGTAGAATAGCTGAGGTGAAAAATGATTTCCCACTCCCCCCTCTTACCTCAGCTGTTAAGTAGGATTGTATTAAATTCTTAGAGTCTTATCAACTTCTGCTTTGGATTTCTGTCAGTGGGGTGGTGGGGAGTTGGTGCCACTATGTTTACAGCTGTTCTCACTGTATGATCCTGATGTTTCAGCATATCCACTTTATAGCCCATTGATTGGATATGGTTCTCTCTGAATCTGTTCTCAAACTTAACTGGACCCATGAGTTTGTGGGGACTGTCACTGCATTTGGGCATCAGGCTCTTACCTCTGTTTACAGGTGGTAAATTGTAATATTTAGTCCAAAATAGACAAAGAAGGAAACCCAAGGTACGGGGATAGGGGGAGGGAAAAAGGTTAAATTGCCCCGGTCCACTCCAAAGGTCTAGGGTATACCTGGCTAGGTCTGTAGCAAAAAGTATTACCTACTGCAGGCCTAAATCTGATAGAGGGCTTGGGCCATCATGTAAGAACAGTTATCTGGGTCAATGTTGAAGTGTTAAGATAATAAAGTCTTGGTTAACATCTCTAGCATGTTGTCCAGAAAATTTCTAGGTCAAAATTTTCAAAAAAATTTACTAGTAATTTTGGGTGCCTCCATTTTTGAGTGTCCAAATTGAGATAGCTTAAAGGTGGCCTGATTTCCAAAGGAAGGGAAGAATTTAATTTTTACAGTTAAGACTTTGCAGGTAAGAAAGCAGAGGCCATAAAAAGAACCAAGATAGAAGACAGTTGTTTTGAGCTGAAGTGTGTTTTGATCTGAATTAAGCTGTGGGTCATTCTTCTAGGGACAAAAGCACAGGCAGAAAATTATTCACTAAACTATTTGGTTAATGTTTACTAACAACTGATACATTGAGAAATCAGAACCCATTCACAACACACACACACACACACACACACAAAGGGGGCTGAGGGCCTGATCCAAAGTCCACTCTGGTGATTTACATGAGTTTTGGATCTGGCTCTTAATTCTCAACAAATATTTGAAACAAACAGTTTGATCTCTCATAAGCCCACCTTGTGTATGTATCAAGCACGTACGTAAGAGGTGGCATGCAGAAAAGTTTTGAACCACTCAGCTACAATCCTCGTATTGCCCTATGGAAATGACATATGCATCATGCTATCTTGATATTGTGCTGTGAAAGCAAGAGGTTGCATTAAAAAAAAAAGTTATTTCTCTGAAAACGGTCTGAGTAAGTGGTGTTTGTCAGCTTGGCAGTAACAGAAACCAGATGCAAAAGGGCAGTACAGTCCTATAACTTTCCATCCAATTTATGCTGTCGAAATTACATTACAAGAGATTGCTGGAATTGTTTGGAAATGATGTAATGGCCATTCAAAACCAGATTGTAACTTTATTATTTTCATTCCTGCTAAGACAATCATTCTTGGGTGGCTGTATGGATGTCTCAGACACCATAGTTGAAATTGCTATTTTCCTGAAATCTTTGAACAGCTGTGACAAATATTGTGCCTTTTAAATCAAAGGATTACTATGTGGGAGGAAATAAAGCTTACTTCCAGGCTTTAAAATATTTCATCTACATAAGCAATACATTTAAGATATTTGAAGAAGCAGGATAATCTGAAACTGGTTTGGTACTGTAAATACAGATATGTGCATACTTGGTTTGAATGGCAACCACATAGTAGTACTAAACATTACATCTTTATTGCTTAAAATGTGAGACGCCTACTCTAAGGTCTGTATCTTAATATAAGCATGTATATATATATATAAATAAATAAATAAATAAATAAAATATAAAAAAGCCAGTGGCTCTCAACCTTTCCAGACTACTGTACTCCTTTCAGGAGTCTGATTTCACTTCTCTTAAAAACTACTTGCTTACCATATCAGACATAAAAATACAAAAAAATGTCACAGCACACTGTTACTGAAAAATTGTTCACTCTCTAATTTTTACCATTTGTTATAAAATAAATCAGATGGAATTGTACTTACATTTCAGTGTATAGTATATAGAGCAGCATAAAGTCACTGTCTGTATGAAATGTTAGTTTGTACTGACTTCGCTAGTCCTTTTTATGTAAAACGAGGCAAGCAACAGCCATAGCTCAGGAGGTGTTTCTCAATGCAGTATTATCACCAATCTCCATGATTGCCTGAGCCTCCAAGGAAGAGGCAGAGATTTTATTGGTAGCAACCCACTGGCTCCTACAGCTGCCCCAAAGTCTGGGCAGCAGGTCTAATGCCATCACTGGGAGCCTGCTTGGACCAAGATCTATGTTACCCTCCCCCCCTTTGGCAACCACCTATTTTCAAGAAGCTTGGCCCGGGATTACGTAGGACCAATAGGTCCTTCAGATCATCAGAGATGTCCCATGCAGTTTCTGTCTCTTTCTATGGACTTCTCAAGCGATTTTTCAGGCAGGAGTAGATTTCCTCTTACAACTGGAAGCAGGGGTTGGGAAGGAACTGCCCTTGGAGTTCAGAAGCAAGTGATTTTATTCACACTATTTTGAATTCTAAAGAAGAAAGGAGGCTGTAGACCCACCCTTGAAATATTTTAGTTTAATTGTTACATTGTTACATAAAATATAATTGGTAACTAGTAACATAATTGGTATTGTAATTGGCTATTGGTTTGGTAATTGACACCGTGTTTGCTCACAGGCAATTAGTATTGTAATGGTATAGTAAAGATTTTTCATTTTGAAATTACAAACATTCTGATAAGGTCAAAATGCTTCATTTAGTTTTTTCCCCCCTACATGAATTTTAATAAAACCAACATGTTAAAATCCACATTTTCCTACAGAAAAATGTTCCATTGGAAAATTTTCAGTCCTCTCTACTTCCCATGCTACTGCAGTGAAAACAATACCAAAAGGACAGAACAGATTGTTTTGCAAAATATACTGATGCTGTGTACAGACTCATGGACAGGATGGTATTCTGAAAAGATTTGCTACCCTCATCTGTGGCCTGTAAAGTTTACAGTAATTTGCCTATGCCTAATGAAGAACAGAGTGTTGCAAGGGAGAGAGGAAAACACATATCATGGATGACAAAAATTTTGGTGATAAAGTGATGAAGACACACAAGACATTATGATCCCATCTCAAGGTGGCTTAAAAATGTGCAAAGTCACCAGCAGCTACTGATTCCTTCTAGCTGCAGAGCTCCCTATGGTCCCTTGGAAGCAGACAATAGTGCAATACATTTGGGTCACAACCCCTAACTCACCCCCTATACCATGGGGTTGGAGCAGGGTCAGTGCAGAATCATTACATCAGGTTTGCTCTGACCAGCAAGGCCCTCTGCACAAGGGGGCCATTTACATGGACTTTAAAGGTACCATCACACTGCCAGATCTACCTGAAAAGCCTTTAGTGTAACCAACAACCAGCTGCAGCCAGTCTGTAGCAGTCTACAAACACAGGGACAAAACTATCTTAAGTACCATCAATGTGCTGAGTTTTCAGGGAAATGGTCACTATTCTTTCTCTGTTTGGAGAGAATACAGGACTATTACTACTGAACTCTTTATGGATTGCATATTTGTTATAATTGACCTTAATAGATGAAGTATCTCTTTTGATTGATCCTGTACAATGTTTGTTAAAACATGTAAGTGATCAGTAGATGAATGTTTCTGACTATTTGTTCCTGGTATAGGGCACTGGAAAATTATATAGCAATAAAGGAGAGTCTAAACAAAGACTCATAACCAGGAAAGCATTGTGCACATGTTACCATTCCCAGTGGAATTGCCACTTGCTTCAAAGACCACGTACATTTCAAGAAAAAGACACCCATCTGGATGAACAAAGCATAAACTAGTGCCCAAACCTTGAACTGAACATACAAGCCATTTCTGCTTCACTAGGTAATTTGCTAACAAAACAACCCACCCCCCAGTAATTAGTTTTTATATAATGAAGATAAATGAATGAGGATATTTAATTTCCCTATGGAAGCAGGAAATATTTAAATGGGGGGAAAAAGGACAAGTAACTTAATTTCAGTAGCATAAATGTTCCAGTGTGGTTAGGTTCATAGGTAGAGCAGCTAATGAAAGAATAAGAAGAACCGCACATCACACAAACTCAATTATCACCATACCGTAGATTATGGGCCAGCTTCTGACCTCCATTACCCTGAACTTATACTGATGCAACTCCACTGGATTCAATGGCATTACCTCTGATTTACATCATTGTAAATGAGACAGTAAACTTCCCTCTATACAGACTCTATTAACTTCAATTGTGACACTAACTAACCTCTATATATTTTGTCTGTTTGCCATGTCATAGGTTGTTCCATAAATATGGGGTTTTATTTCTGCTTTAGCCTGCTCATGTGTTGGGGGACAGGGAAGGGAGAGAGTTTTCAAGGAATTCAGTTCAAAACTGGATCTTTCTCAGTCAGATGCTATAACTTGAGCAGAAATTATGGGCTTGATGCAGGAATCCCTCAGTGTGTTTCAATGGCCTATGTTAAGCAGCAGGCCAAAGTAGATTGTCTTGCCTAAAAAAAGAACCTATGAATTTATACTGCTGAGAATGGGATTTCTTGTGACCTGTTTTGTTTCCGTGATCTCTGAAAGAAGATCTATTCCATTTTCCTTTCCAAGATCTTGCAGGTTTTCCATTGACACTGAAGTTTTTCTGTCTTACTACTTCTACTGTAGGGAGCCCTTTCTAGTACATGCATGTTTGAGTGATACAAACAAGGAATGAATGGTGCTTACCTCTTCTTCTCTCCTCCTTGTCTCACAACCACTACAGCACGCTGTGTTCCTAAAACTCCTCCAAAGCATTCCCTTCATTTTTTATCATCATCATCATCACCACCACCACCATAGCATGTAGGAGCTCTAGCCATGATCCAGGACTCCATTGTATTTGTACAGCACTTACTACCTCTCTAGACTAATTAGACAGACAACTGATGCAGGGGGTTTGCAACTCAGCTCAAGTTGAGCATAGAAGCTAGAGTTTCCACTTAAAGGGAACAGCCTTAGTGTAGTTCATTCACCCTAGATGTACATGCTGCTTTACCCAATGGAGAAACAAAAATATATTCCAGTGCCCAGCCTGAACCAGAGACAAGCTACTTAAAGCCGATGCCAGCAGATACCATTCAGCCCAGCAGGGTACTGTTATAAGCAATCAATAGAAGCTAAGGCAGAAAGAGTAATTCTACTGTGTACAAAAACTGAAGCTGCAGCTGGTGTTCACTGTGACTTGGTGCTCCAGGGTAGGAAGACTGTCCAACTTAATTATAGACTCAGGAGCGGAAATCATAGAGCCAAATTCAGAGGAGATATGTAAATGAGATATTGATAAGTGGGAATAAGGGATCTAAATTGACGTGACACTACTGAGAGGGACATAGCAAGAAAATCAACTTCCAGGAGGTTATAAGATAAGTAGTCTTTAACCCTACTTATTTTACTTTCACTTTTTCCTAAGTTCTGGGCACAACTAGCATTGACGGCTCAGAGTTAGAGGGGATATATAAAGGACTGTATGTTAGCAATGTATAAAGAAGTCTAAGTCTAACATAGTGTAACTGACATGTTCAGGAGCCAGAAGAAAGTGTAACATATTACACCTTCCTGATCTTATTTTATGCACTTTCATGAAACAGTTGAGCCACCTTCCAGAAAACCTACCCCATCACAGGCATTGGGCCAGTGACCCGCCTCTATAAACAGAACAATTGCTCATCTACATTATTGTTTCTTATCTAGAAGTCACTTCCTTCCCTAGCAAATAGACAAGAAGGCTGGTCCAATTGTGAGGTCAGTAGCCTTTACAGATGTTCTGAGGAATTTGGGCAAGTAATTTAGGGTATGATCCACTTAGGTACTAGTCCCATTTTTAGGCACCACTGTGGTCCACAAACTCCTGCTCAGCTGCCGTCCAACTCTGTAGGTGCCTAAACTCACTCAGTGAGTAAGTGTTTGCAGTAAAAGTTCCCTAAGCACCTCTGGGCACGTGCACTGTTGCCTCCCTCTACTCTCTCTCGTGCATGTGTGCTGTGCTCCTAAGCCCCAGAGCAATTCACAACCCTGGGGAAGACAGGCATTCAGCCACCTACCTGACATGCAGAGCCTAATCCAGTAGGCATGCTCAGAACTGGGCCCCTCCGGTAAATTGACATGAAATAGGCAGGGAGGGTGAGCACCTCCCTTATAGCCTTTAGCTTATTGGATAAGGAAGTCACCCAGGGTGTGGGAGACCCCTGCTTCAAGTCTCTCCTCCTTGTGAGAAAGAGAGAAAGGATTTCAACAGGGACCGGCCACCTCTGAGGTGCGTGTCCTAATTTTGAACCGATAGATTAATTAATAATCTAATATTAAGCAGAGCAGAAAGACAGAATTAAAGTGGAACAATTTCAACAGAAGAGACTGAGGGAGACCTACCTCAGATTATCCCATGGCCTAGTGGTTTGAGCACTTACCTGAGAGGTGGCATATCACTGTTCAAATCCCTTCTCATCAGGTGGAGGGGAGACTTGAACTGGGGGTCTCCCACATCCACTGCTCTAAAGGTTAAAAGTGAGTTCCCCCTCCACCCCAGCTGTTTTGTTTTGGGCCCCACCCACCACTTAGGTAGAGGAGTACCTATCTTCCACCAATTTGTGGATAATCAACAGACCTTCCTGCAATCTGAGTTTAGGCACCTAGCTCCAAGAGAGGGGTGGGCCATACTCCGGTCATCCACATCTCACACTGCTTAGCAGAGGCCGTTCCCAACCCAGCATGCTGACTTTGTGGATCACATTCTAAGGCTCCTATCTCTCCCCATTCATGCCATCAGAGCCTTGGCACCTAATTCAGGCTCTGTGGATCAGCATGGATCCTGATATTTTCTAGGTGTCTAGAAGTATGTACCATAATGCTCAGAACTGCAATACTTAAGTCCCTTTATGGATCCTATCCTTAGTCCCTTTGTGCCTAAATCATCATCTGTTAAATGGGGATAATTATATTGTCTTACCTGATGAGAATATATTAAAGATTGTGTGGTGCTCACATAATATGGTAATGTACTATCAAACAAGTACCATAGATAGCAGTTGATGGTAAAATGCAAAGCAAGTTAACTTCCTGAAATAGGAACATTCTGAAAGCATCTGTCCTTGGGACCTGCTGAGGGTGATGTTTAACATTTTAGAATTGTCCCAAAGCAGGAGGGAATTGTATTTTTTCAAATGCCAAACAAAATTTTCAGCAACAAATCAAAAAGAAATTCAATGGAGGTTGAAACTTCAAATTAGAGATGGATCTTAACATATTCCCATGCTTTAAGGTAGCTTGGGCCCTTCTCTAATAGCACAGTGACAAAAGACTCTCTCACCCTGTGAACTCAGGCAAATCACTTAGCCTTTTCTGTGTTTTATTCCCCCATCCACCCATCTTAAAATGGTGACCATGCCACTCCCCTAAACAAAGCATTATAAATCTATTGCTGTAATCATGAAAATGCTAAGTAATACCTGATATTTTCCATAAAAAAGAGACTATATTAAGAATATAGGAATTTATTTTCATCACAAAGAGAAAGAAAAGGCAACTCAAGCAAAGTCTGTGCTGAAGTACAGACAGCAGGGAAGGGAATTTAAATATTTTACATGTTTAAAAAAAAATCCTTTTCAGTTCAGAAGACACAAAGCTTCTGGGAACAATACCTCCCATGAGTTGGAGAACACAGTATTTGGTTCTACTTTTCTCCCTGGATTTCTGAGTGCTGATGTTATTCAGTAATGAGACTGCTATGCTTTCAGGTTTCCCATAATTACACAGAGGACACATGTTACGTGTCTGGGGAAAGCTAACAATTCTGTACTCTTGAGAATCAGAGACAAGACTAATCACTGTGAAAAGTCACTATAAAATTGTACATTAAGTGAAGCAGGCTGCTTCAAGCAGCTTCCGGGGGGGGGGGGGGGAGAGACGGGGACAATGACACGGGAAGAACACCACAAAAGCACCACTGATGCAGCCAATTCAGGAAAAATAGGAGAGTTGTTTGGTTCTTTAAATAAATTAAAATTGTGTTTGTAAACAGATTTAATGAGGAACACCACAACACTTACCACAGGTAAACATGCTCAGCATCCAACACCATTCATAGGAGTGGGGGCACTACTCAGCTCCAAAGACTTCCTTGGGAAAAAAAAAAGAGCTGACATGAAGCTCTTCTTTGATTTTAACTGAACAAGTTTACCTCTCTCTCGATTACCGTTGAAATAAAACTAAGGAGCTGGCAGGGCCAGCAAACCAGCCATCATTCTGGTTTTGTTATTACCAATGTCTGAGAATTCATCATTTTCCTCTGAGGTAGTCAAGAAATCTCCCATCCCTTTTCTGGTTAGTCCGCCTTACCCTCAAAACTCCCATCATCCCACCATGGGAACCCCTGTCCTGCTCCTCTACAAGCTGAACGTGCTCTTTCTACAGCACCAGCTGACCTAGGAGACTGAAAGCCAAACTCTGATTCCTGTACTGTAGTGGAAGACCCTTTTGCCATTACAGCAGTGATAAGCTCCTTATGAAGTAGCCAGCCTCACAGGTCACTATGATGCCCAGTCTGTGAGAGTAAGTAGGAGGAAAAAAGGAGGGATGCTCAGGACTCTAAGAAGAACTAAGAAAGTCTGGCAAGTGTCTAAGATTGCTTTACTTACCACTAAGTCATGCCCCTTTCTGGCAACTAACTCCACCTAGTTCAGCATCCCCTTTCTTCTCCACCATTGCAGCTCTCCTCCCTCTCACAGAGTTGCAGTATGGTTGTTTCGTGACTCAGCCCTCTGGAGGGTTCACTCGGATTTCCCCTTTTAGTGGAGTCCTTCCAAGGCCCTTTGCACAAGCAACATCAGGCAGTCCTGCCCTGACTATATCACTCCCTCAATAACACAGGCTGTCTTCCAATTCACTGCCCATAGCAATACCACTCTGCAATGGATGGCAGGGGAACCCATGGCTGCTCTCTACTTGGGGTTCCAGTCCAGGGCCCTACAGTGAGCAGTTAAGTTCTGGGACTTCATCACCCTTACTGCTCTCTTCCTTGAACTATTTCCTACCATGCTTTCGTAAGCTTCTTTTTCCCCAGTCTTCCTAGTCAGCTGCTTCTCTCTTTAGCCTACTAGGAAAATCCTCTCAAGGTATTCCTATCACCCCTTTCTTCTCCCTTACCTCAAGGAGAAACCCTACAGACTACCTCCCACCCTGTTGCCAGCCATCTAACTTTACAGAAGCTCTGCCTGTTCCCTCACAAGTGAGCTTCCTCCTAATTAGCACCTCCACTCAGCCTACATCTCCCCCTTTGCAGCTTAATTGGCTGACTGGGCCCACCTGGCCTAATTCAACCCTCTCAGGGCTAGTGTGGGGAGCACCTTCAAAGCAAAATTAATAAACAAACAAAAACCAGTGCCTAAAAGTGACCTTGAGATATCTGGACCTTAAATATTGACCATCAGACTTTCAGGTACCTGTAATTACTGTACAACAATCTGAATGTAAATAAAGCCTTTAAAATATACCTAATTTAACCAAAACTCTGAGTAGGCTGACATACATTTATGTCCCATTGCTCATCATAAAGAGTGCACACTGTTAATTTGCTATTGTGATTTAGCGTATGATCACACTGTCACAAAATATACAATGTAGAATTTGATATCAATGTATAGCATTTTGATGAGTGCTTGGAAAGTGCCCAAACTAGTCTTTGTGCATATACACAGATTAAGGCCACATTTTGAATATTGGGCTCTGTCTGATTACATACTAACTTTCTCCATAAAAAAAGGATCTATGTGCTAGAAAGAGTTTGAAATGGATTGGGCCCTTGGCAAAGCAAATCCACTTGCCATCTATATAGTGGAAGTGTTTCTATGCCAGTGATACCCAAACTGTGGGGCATGCCCTAGGGAGCCACGGAAGAATGTTTGGGGGGGGCAGCAGGGTTTGGGGAGGGAACGCCACCCAGTCCCACTCTGTTCCCGGCCCCAGCTCGGCACCTACCCCTGGCTCCACTCCTGGTCCCAGCCCCAACTCCAGCCCCAGTTACAGCTCTGTTCCCTGGTCTGCCCCCAGGCCAGCTCTGCCTTCATTCCCTCTCAGCCTGGCAGCTCCAGTTCTGTCCCCAGCTCCCATGCTGAGCCAACTGTGCAGTAATGGAGAAGGGGTGCAGACATTACTGGAAAGGGAGAGCATGATCAGAAAAATTTGGACACCACTGTTCTATGCAGAGTGCCTGCTATAGTGTGACTCATAATAATAACAAGCACTTATACAGTGCTTTACAACAATGGGTAAATACAATTATGCCCATCTTACAGATAGAGAACCAGCAAATGAGGAGCATAAGTTACTTACCCAAGGTCATCAAGCAGACTAAGCAATAGAATCCAGGTGTGTTCTGGCACCCAGTCTTGTGTTCAGTCTTCTAGACTACAATATCATGTTCCAATTAAACTTATTTTTATTAGATGTTCATAAATACAGAGAAGTCACTGATTATTTTAAACAGAATATCTTTCAATTCATTTAAAAAAAAATCACAGTGCCTTAGAAACTCCATAAAAACCTCACATCAAAGCAGAGCAACCCGAAATCTTATAGAATGTTTCATCCTATAAGTCTTGAGAGAAAAAGCCAAACTATGCTAGCCTTACGAACTGTAAGTATAACTTGCAATAAAACATTATCTGTAGGATTATCTTTCAAGACTCCAGTATCATACAGCAACTCAGTATTTTGTTTTTTAATCAAACACACACTCAAAGTAAATTCCTTTTGATTTGTTATTTTAAACCTGAGGATACTGGCATTTTCCAGACTGAATGAGCACTTAGGAAGCTATGTAGGTCAGCAGTCTCCAAAGGGTTAACAAATCCATGTTCAGGAAGCATAATAGAAGTGGATGCTAATGAAAACAAGTGCAGGTTATTCACTGAACAAAACAGAATCACTGTGGTTGGGAGACTTTCTTTAAAAACACAAATTCAATACAATACAGGTCTCTTAAGGCCCAGGTTATTGCATTTAGTTGATTTCTATCATACTAACCAAGAGTAATTATTTAAAAAGGAGAGTTAATTTAATTTGCTTATTTTAGATAGTTTAATTTTGCTAGACAAGACGCACAATGAGATTGTAACAATGAAGTCAAGAAAGATAAATAACGATTTAAGAAATGGACTAAACATTAGCCCCCCATGCAATGTCAAACTGTTTGTATCAGTGTGAGCGGTCCTAATTGGAAATAAGGTTGGTAGAAAACAACAGTTATAATCTAGTGATTATTCAGTGGTCATTGTGAATGGGGTTCATGATCTCAGTCCAATTCCCAGTGAAAAGGCATCCAGATCATAGAAACTTTCAGTACAACAGGCACTAATTGGTACCCTTACCAGAAAAAAATTCAATGGGTAAAAAGATTGGAGTAGATGATAACGGAGACAAATTGATGGGGAAGTGCTGGGAGGACTGTCTGTTCCACGAATAGATAAAGAATTATTGTCTGTCAAGGCTATTAAATTCAGCACCATTCACCAGCTATGAACATTTGTTTATTTTTATTTATCATGACTATATGGTAGGGGTCAACAACAAAATATCAGAGCACCCAGCTACTCCCATTGTTCTCAATGACTTTGACTGATGTGGCACACTTTCTCCATTGGGCAGCATGGAAATTTCTGGGCCATTTTTTTCTTTTCTTTTCTGTCCCTCCATTTTCACTGGTTTCTCCTCCAACACACTTACCTTCCCTTCGCTTTCTCTTGACCTTTTCTCAATGTATAGAATTTGACACTTGATTTACACTTTTGACTTGCTGAGATGCTGGTCCCTTAGAAGTTTTCAGGCTCTCAAGCACAGAGTTAGAGGTCAGCTTTAGTGCACAGCACTGCATTAGTGGTCTCCAAAGGCTCAATGACTGTGGTTTAGGAATGTCTGAGCAGCTTGCAACTTTTAGCAGATGCACTAGCTGGTGCACAAGGTGGCTGGCTGCTCATTCCGCTCTCCATGCACCAGACCCATGAAGATTGCTTTTTTGGATATCGAGTCCCAGATAATGCAAGAGGCAAAGCGTCTCCCATTTTTGTCAGGTGATAGCAATCTGGATTCACGTCTCCTCGATTCCATGAATACTGTTGTGACACTGTAATGTCATCTGACATGGAGGTCACTGACACTTTTGCTTGAGTTGCTCTACAGAAAAGCTCCACTTGAAATCCTCTCTCACTGAAGTGGGATGCTTCATGGTTATGGTCTGATGGGCAAACATTACTGGTTGAACTGTATTCCTCAGAAACCTGAAATGAATCCCCTTGTGAGTTACCTTTACATTGTAGCTGACATTGTTGGACAGTTTCAAGTCCAAGGCAAGATGTAGATAAAAGCCTATTAAATTAGAAATGACCAAGCAATTGTCATGCTATTAGTAATGAAAATGGCTGGGCAGCTAATAAACTGATTCACATGCCATTCAGGAAACAAAGAATTTCCCCCCTTTTTTGCTAAGTTTCTATGTTGCAAGTTTACCCTGCATTCTCATACCTAATTGTTTTCATTCAAGCATAACCTGACATTGTGGCTATCAAAATAGTATGTGCTAGACATACTATTAAATTAACTAGCAAAACCTCACAAGTTCTTGGACTGTTTGAAAGGGAACTGCAAAAAATAGATATATTTACACAAATAGGTGGATTTACATTGGAGTACCTGAGACCACTATCAGGACCAGAGGATGCTAATAAGAATTGCCATGTTCAGAACAGACTTACAGGTTCACCTATATCCATGAAATGGTATGTAGTGCAATAGCCTGTATCTGACATTGAACAATGCTGGATACTTCAGTAGAAAGAGTACACACTGCATAATGAAATAAATGTGCAACAATATGTGGTACCAGGGTGGAAAATTCCCTCAGACTAACTGCTTGTCATTTTATGTCCTGAAGCATGACAGTTATTGATTAGGACAGCTGTGTTATGTAATAAGGCTACTCCCTGTCTAGAGGGACTATATGTTTTTTGCATCAATTCCAGGAAACACAACCCTGGAAGTTGGTATTCCTGTGAGTGAGCCTACAGACAGTGCTGGAAACGGTGACTGACTCATGCTTTGGAGTCATTTAAGCTTGTTATTAATTAATATTTTCTTTAATAAGTGTTTTTCCTGCAATTACATATACAAACATGTACCCTCACAAAATTTTTATTTATAATACCATGCAAGAATGCTTTCTGAGAATTAAGAGAGAGTCCAGCTGGAGTCAAAAGTTTATAAAACACCTTAATTTTTGTATTTACTTGGTAAAGTAAAACCTAATCCCATTTTAATTGATGGGTGTTTTGCCACTGACTTCAGTGGGCCACTGCTTGTCCCATAATAAACAAATGTACACATTTAAAATAATTCATTGCATCCACTCCACAAAGCTCACTTTTCTTGTCTTTGCTGTAATATACAAGTTTGAACCAGCTTTGCAATATGCGTGAGCGAAAAGCAAATGTGTTAAGAATAATTCAATTTTCTCCTGTTTGATTCTCCATTGATTTTTGCACCCTATGTGCCTTGCACTCTTTACAGCTATGCAAAGTGGGTGTCAAATGCTACCAAATAAGAACAAAGTTCAATTGAATTCTAATGGCTGTAAAGCGGGGGTGGCCAACCTATGGCTCTGGAACCACATGTGGCTCTTCAGAAGTTAATATGCAGCTCCTTGTATACGCACCGACTCCAGGGCTGGAGCTACAGGCATCAACTTTCCAATGTGTCGGGAGGTGCTCACTGCTCAACCTCTGACTCTGCCACAGGCCCTGCCCCCACTCCACCCCTTCCCCCCACCCCCAAGCCTGCTGTGCCCTCACTCCTCCACCCTCCACCCCAGAGCCTCCTGCACACTACGAAACAGGTGATCGGGAGTTGTGGGGAGGTTGCAGTTCTCAAAACTTGTGCCTCAGTTCAAGAAAGCACTTAAGCACATATTTAAGTCCCTTGAAATCTAGTACATGCTTAAATCCTGTTCATTTCAAGTGAGTTAAATATGTGCTTTCCTGAATCAGGGCCTGTATGATCTTACCCTACAGCAGAGATGGTGACAAAGTACAGTGGGGTGACCTAGGACATGCATACAGCTGAAATACTAGATTTTGTTGCTTGTGTTAGTTGTGTGCCAAGCTTAAATAATATTTTAACAGTTTCTGTAATTGATTAAATCACCATAGGGATAATTGGGTAGTTACAACTTCTTTGTAAAGAGATGATTCAGAACTGATGAGGCAGGCCTAGCTTCATGCTTAACTACTCGGAAGAGGTCACGAGCAGTGTTATGTGTTTTACCTCAGCAGTTTCATAGTTCTGTAGTCTTTGTTCAGTAGAGAATCTTGCCCTCCTTGAAACAGATCAGGTATTTCTGAGAGATTTCTGAACAGTTCCTGTCAACCTTAGCAGCTTTCCGTATTCTGTGATCTTCATCAAGTGACAGATCCTTTAAAATGTGGACATAAAGAGAAAATTGCTAATTAGCAGTTCAGTTATGGGCCAGGAACTTCATTCTTCTGAATAAACCTCTATATCCTGGCCTGTAAACCCATGCACTAATTGAAGCTTAGAGACCAAACCCTTCACACACTTTTATGGTGGAGGTCATCAGCTGCAACATTACACGCACTAACTCCTGGAAAAGGGAAATTGCGTGGCTGCACTGCAGCCACTTGGCATCAGTTCCCTGGGACAAAGCAGCTGTAAGCCTGATGAATCTGGACAATGGAGGATTCCTCTTGTGTAGTTGCTCCTGGCCCTGGCAGAGAGGACATAATGAAGGGAGAGGAAATATATTCAGGATGCTGCTGCATCTTGCTGATTTGCAGTTGCTGAAATGTCTGAGACATAACCAGCCAGGCATAAATTAGAGCAGCTTTGAGTTGCTCTAAATTGATTCCAGGGGCCAAGTGATTAATTTTTAGCCACAGTGTTACATTAAAAATAGCTTTGTGCAAACAAGGGTGCACACACTTGACAGCTGGACTGTGAGCATTAAGGATTTCACTTCCCAGAGTACTTTCCTTGGGGAGAATTATCCAATATGTTAAGTGACTCATCTCAATTTCAATGTGTTCAATTAAGTAACCTAAATTCAGACTGCCTTTGGCCTACCTCCGATGCCTGGCTGTAGGAATAATCAGAGTGAGGCTCTTCATCCCCCCCTTCTCTTTGTAAATGTGTGGGGGGGAAGGAGGGGTTGGCAGGGAAGGAGCGGTGAAGGCTGTTGGAGGAGAAATGAATTAATTCTGAACAGCAGCTCATCGATCAGATTTTCAAACTCTTCCAGATAGAAATTCTGAAGGGAAAAGCAAAGAAACAGTGGTCACCATTTAGAAGTCCATATCTACCAACATTTGCTGCACTGTGGCAGCTGAGACAGTTATCTGAGTGTGACACTGCACCCCATATTCTTCACAGTGCTATTATTATGATATGATTTTGACATAGTTATGACGTATTTTATGCAAGATAACCTTTCCAATGACATCTCACATGACTTATGATTTGCTGAATATGATTATCCTATTTGTATGCATGTATCATTTTTTTATCCAAAGTGATGAATATTGACTATGTATCTATTTCACATGTAGTTATTCCTGGGCAACAGGCTCTCAGTCTAGATCAGGGGTTTCAAACACGCGGCCCACAGAGTTATTTCCTGCAGCCTGCCAAGCTCCCCTGTCCCCCTTTCTCTCCCCCGGAGTTATTTCCTGTGATCTGCCAAGCTCCCTTTCCCCCTGCCCCCAGCGCGCTGCGTCCCCGCTCCTCTGCCTGCCTCCCAGTGCTTTCCTGCTGCCAAACAGCTGTGCTTAGCTGGCAGTGCTTAGGACTTTCAAGGAGGGAAGCGGGAGGAGTGGGGATGCGGCACGCTCAGGGGAGGAGGTGGAGAAGAGGTGGGGCTGGGGCCGGGATTTGGAGAAGGGGTTGGGTTGGAATAGGGGCAGGGAAGGGGTGGAGTTGGGGCGGGGACTTTGGGGAAGGGGTTGGAATGGGGGCGGGGAAGGGGTGGGAAGAGGCGGGACAGGAGCGGGGCCTCATGGAAGGTTTCAGTGATGTGGCCCTTGGGCCAATGTACTAGTCCTCATGTGGCCCTCCTGGTGATTTGAGTTTGAGATCCCTGGTGGATGGGCCCATTCAGGTTAATGCGCCATTAGGAAGAAACAGTAGGCCGTAGGAGAAGCTTATCTCCCACCTAGGGAGCCTTCCTGAGGACGCTACAGACATCCTCCGAATAATGGCTGCTGTGACACTACAGGGACATGTGATCAGATCACTTGGTGCTGGACTCCATCTTGCGATGTCAGTATTTTTCCACTGACCCCCCGCCGCCGAATTGCTGCCCCCCCCCAGGCGACCTCCTAGGTACCCTAAATGGAAGCACCGGCCGTGGATAGACATCATCATCAGAGTTAACATATCAAGTTTAATAGGATACTATTGAATCTATTAGGAAAAAACTCAGTTACAACATCTCAGCTACATTTTCCAGTACATACCGTATAACATGTATGTAAAATTTGATGCTTGACTGTAATAAAAAGTGAAACTTAGTGTGACAGGTTCCCCCCAGGGTTCCACCTGGAACTGGGGTACCACTGAGCCCCCCTGACTCACCAGCCTGGGCTCTCTCTTTTACTGTACTACTGTAACAAGCTGTGAAGCTCTCTCCAGGCTCCAGCCTAAACTTTCACCAGCACACATACAGGTAGGGACATACCCATCTGCAGTTACATGCAGATGCTCTGACCAGCTACAGAATGGGAAAGCTTCAGCTAGGGTACTTCCCAGCTACTCAGGCACACCCTCCTCCTGGAGTGTAACCCCAAACTTATACTGTCTTGTGCTGCACAGGGAACTGTACAGCGTAAGCTCCTGAAATTCACCTCCTCCCTCAATGTGGAGAGGAATAGACCACAGCTTCCTGCTCTGAGTTATGACTCCCATACACTAGTTTTAGATAAAACAAAAACAAGTTTATTAACTACAAATGATAGATTTTAAGTGACTATAAGGGATAGTAAACAGATCAAAGCAGATTACCTAGCAAATAAACAAAAAGCACAAACTAAGCTTAAATATACTACATAGATAGGATATGAATAGCAAATTCTCCCCTAAGTGATGATACAAGCAGGCTGCAGATTCTTAGGGGGCAAGCTGCACTTGCTTATAGTTTGGAATCCCCAAGTGTTCCATTCAAAGACTAAAATCCCTTTAGCCGGGGTCCAACACTTCCCCCAGTTCAGTCTTTGTTCCTCAGGTGTTTCCCAGGAGTCTTCTTGGGTGGGGAGTCAGTGAAGAACCCTCTGGGTCTTCGGCGGTGATTCTGTGGCGGGTCCTTCACTCGCTCCGGGACCCGCCGCTGAAATGCCCCGAAGACTGGGAGCGCGGAAAGACCCCCCACCGCAGAATTGCCGACGACGACTGGGAGCGCGGAAGGACCCCTGCCTAGGGCACCAAAAACCCTGGCGCCGCTCCTGTGTCTATCACAGCATAGTGCTATCACATAGTATTTTTGTGTTTCTGCAGCATAAACACAGATGGAGGATGAAGAAATGGTAAGGAGAAAGATCTTGGGTCAAATTCTCTGCTAGTGTAACTCTCCTAACTTATACTTGCAAAGAATTTGGCCTCTTTATAATTAATATGGAGCTTTGGAGATACCTGGAGTTTTGGAATGAGAAGTTCACAGCATTAGATTTACTTACACTGCCAGGCTGCCCAGAGTTGCCATCAGTTGATTTTTGCTTCTGTTGACCAATGAAGGACAACATCTTCCCACGAGTGTAGACAGTGACTTCCCTCAATGTCACCAAGAGCTAATTTTGAAAGGATTTCTTTGCATCTTGTGCAAAAGTGATGAGTACCCCCTTCAACTAGCGAAGAGAAACAAAGTATCAATGAATGTTCAATGTACCTATGGGTTGAGATTCCTCTTAGGCCCTTGTACCAACCCAGCCAAACTGGAAGCTAGAACTTCTTAATCAAAATATGAATCAATTTTAAAAGATTATTTCCACAACAAAATATCAATTTTAAATCTTCTTCTTCAAACATGTTTTCTTGTAACCACGTTCTAAATTCTAATATCCACAAAATGACAATTTTCAGATATATTTCCTCCTCCCAACCTTTCAATAGTTATCTTAACACTGAAAGGTTGGCATATTTCTAACTGGAAGATTCAAAAAGAGCTGGACTCAACTGAAGAGAAGGGATTTATGAAACTGCTTTCCAGAGGAAGATAGATTTGACAAAATAATTAAGAGATCATTTTTATTTATTAAACTACAGAAATGTAATACTTATATAAATTCGTCAATCATATACCGTAACATTTCAGGGTTTTAAGCAAGTGGATGGTGGCTTTTCTTGGTTTGGTTGTTTGGTCTGATAGAGTCTGGACCCCAATCCTGCCTCTTCAGCTCACCTCTAGTGAATTCTTTTTGGATAGTTTAAATGATACTGTAAAAAATAGCATACTGCAACTATTAATGAGTGCAAAACCAGAGTGAAAATCAGAGAAAAGTTTGACCTTAAGTGGCTGTGTAGTGCTTTTCACAAAAGTTCACTTTTAAAACATAAAATACTTACCATTCCAGACCACAACATTGTCATGATCATGCAAAAAGTTCCATAACAACAAACTGCAAAGAACTGGTTGGACTTGCACAGAGAGTACATGGTTTTCATCTCACCAGTTCCCAGGAAATGCTAGAGCAATGTCTGAAAGGAACATGTCATGCTGCTAAATGGGCAGGAGCAACCTTCCAAGATATGAGTAGGCCACCATAAACACAGTATCTGCCAGCTGCCAGAAACCAATGGGGAATTTCTCATTAAGAAAAACACAAACCAGGCCACATTCTGCTTTTCAGGCTGAAAATTAAAGACAGATGAAGAGTACAGTAACTGATTTAGTTATGCTGGTTTGAATGAGGTTGGCTGGATTGAAAAATGGGCACCGCAAAATACAGGGTTATATTTCAGAGGCTGGAGCATAGGTTGTAATTTTTCCTGTGGCCTACCCATTTCACACATTTCCAAAAGTATCACTTCTATCAGTATTTCATCCGGTAAGAATTGGTGGCTGGTTTAAAGGGCCTATAGCAGTGATACTCAGATGGCGGCTTGCAAGTGGCTCTTTAATGTGTCTCCTGCAGCGCTTTGCAGCACGTTATTAAAACACTGTGTGATTTAATTATTAAGCAATCTAAGTTATTAACCAATCAGGATGCTTTTACTGTTATTATCCAATGAAGTTACCAATGTGCACTAAGTTATTAACTTATTTGCTTTGGGAATAATACACACACACACACACACACACACACACACACACACACACAAAATATTTCCCATCATACAGTTTAAATATGAATAGTACTGTAGTAAATGAAACAATGAATTCACACTACTGTGGTTCTTTTGGGTAATGTTGATCACTAGTTTGGCTCCTGAACCACTGATGTCGTAGTATCACTGGCCTATAGGTAACTATGGTATATTAGGGTAGATATTGCTGGGTTTTGGGAAATCTGCATTTCCATTCCCAATCTTCTCTTCCTGATTCACATAAAGCATTTTAATTCTCAACAAAATAAAAATGAAGATATCAAGGGAAAGTAAGCAAGGGTCCAATGCAGACAACATTCATTGTGTTTCCCACCACTGTAGGGCTCTATTATAGCTAAGAGACACAGTGAGCAAAGGAAAAGATGGGCACCACCTAAGCAGCAGGCAGTACTCCTGGTAGCCAGGAACAGCCAGAGACTTGTGTGGGGATGTGTTCACTGGCAGTCGCAGCTACATCCACTGTAGCCTTCCAGCTCAGACGTGCCTCCTCTCAGGGGGGGTGAGCACAGGCAGCCACTCCCTGCCCTGTATTTGTGGAGTGCAGGTAGCTTTCTGTGTGGGAGGTGCTGCCTACTAGCTCATTAGCTGAAGGCAAACCCTAAGCTGGCCCATAATAATAGAACACAACATAGAGTTATCAAATTGGAACCATTCTGCTGAACAGAAATTCTACCAGAGAGAATGTATTTATGATGAGAGATCCTCACCCATGTTCTGTTTACACTGGAGTAGCAAAGTCGTAACATCATTACACAAGGGACTAGTGCTTTGTGAACCTGGAGAAGACAAATGCACTTTATCAACAAGAGGAATAAAATTATCCAACGCAAACAGTGAGCCCTCTGTGACATAAAAATGATGTTTGCTTTACTCTGCTGTATTTCACATTGATTAACACAAACCATTGTCCCAGTCACATGGTACACAAACTTTGTATTGCAGTGAAAATAGTTTTCACTAGAACTGGTCAGAAAATGTTTTTTTCTCCCTGTCACTTTTTCAGAAAAAAAAAGAAAAGAAAAGAAAAAGAGAACGGAAATATTTCTATTCCAAATTATGGCTGCAGTGCCTCACACTCCCATTCTCCTTTGCAGATCAGGCTGCCTAGTTGGATTACATTTCCAAATGAGAAAAAAATTGTGAAAAATTTCATTTATTCAAAAACCCAATTTTTTGCCAAAAAGCAGTTTCAACAGAAAAAATTGACCACCCCTACTTTTAACTACAAAAATCACTGGCTATTTTTTAGGTTTTTATATTTCTTGATATCTACTTCAATCAATAAAACACATGATTTGAACTGAAATCAAAGGAGAGAGACTTGCCCTCCAAACAAGGAAAAAAGCCAACCCAACCATTTAAGATGTTATGGGGAGTTTTTAAGAGGGAGCTCATTCATACTGAATTTCAAGCTGAAGGATATTTTATTTATTTAAGAGAAATCCTATTATAACCCTGATTTTAGTTTATCTAGGAATCATCTGTTACATTTTAGGGAGTCTTATTCTCAGGATGCACAGGGGATTTATGAAGTTACCATAACACAAGTACCTCACATATTACAATGATGAGCACGTCACAAAGAGATGCATCAGTGCATACCATACATTACACAGCTACTTGTCTTGTAGTTTTGCACTGCATTTTTTACCTGATTCTCAGGGGAGATAAAACTGGATCTAGAAATACATGAAGAAAAATTCCTTATGAAACTGATCGATCATATTCACAACAAGAACAAAATGATAAATGTAGAATATGTAGTAGAAAAAAAGTCCAACTACAGAGAACTGTAAAATAAAATAAAAAGTTAATTTTTCTTTTCTTTTTTTTTGTAAGGACTCTGCCAGGTGCAATTTTAAAACATATTTGAAACAAAAGGTTGATAGATTAAAGGAAGCTTCTCCTGGGAGCTGGATGGTATCCTAACATTTTCATTCTTTGAGAAATTCTGAAACTTGTATTTTTTCAGTCAGAATTATAATGAAAAAATCAAAAATTTCCAAATGAAATTCTGAAATTTTTTTATGGAAAACTTAACATGAAATTTCATTTCAACCTTCTCAAAGTATTTCATGTTATTACATTACATGGTAGCAGAAACATTTTCACTTTTATAATATTTTCATATGTTTAATTTTATTTTTATGTTGATATGTTTTTACATTTTTTTTTATTGTAATGGAACATTTCAATAATTTTTCATTGGACATTTCAACAAAATCAATACTTTTCAGCAGAACATTTCCATTTTGCCAAATCAGCACTTTCCAATGGAAAAAAGTTCTATCAGAAAAATTTCGATGAGCTCTACTAAGCCCAGTCACTCCCCATTGCCTTCAAAAGGATTTGAAATGGGTCAGCAGCTACCAGGAGAACGTCAGCACTGCAGGATCAGAGCCCATTGAATACCCTGCAGATTACTGTTGCAAGGGAACTGCATATGAGTTTGTTAACGATCCCATGGAACTTTTATAAGGGGTTGTGTGGTGTCCTTAGGCAAATTTCCCATCTCTTGACTGTTGTTCAGTGTGTTGTGAGTATGGTATACCAGAAGTGGTTGGATTTCAATGATATTATCAAGGCATAGTTCATGGAACACTTTCTATCCATCTTAGCTACTTCTATGGCCCAATCACCATAGTATCTAAGCACTTCAATCTTGAATGTATTTATCCTCACCCCACACCTGTGAGGCAGGGAAGTAATGTTATCCCCATTTTACAGATGGGGAACTGAGGCACAGAGAGGCTAAGTGAATTGCCCATGGTCCTACAGGAAGCATCTGGTGGAGCAGGCAATTGAACCAGAGTCCTAGGCTATTGCCCCAACCACCGCACCATACTTTGCTCTCACTTTCTGATCCTGAAGAATGAAAACAACAAAAGGAAGAAACAAGTGTTCTCCTGTTTTCAGGTTGCCCACTACAGAACTTTCTAGAGAGAAATCCACACTGAGCTGGTGATTGCAGAAAGAGTATTTATTTATTTTTACAAGAGAGAGTATTGTTCACCTTGTTAACTACATTGCTTCTCTGGATGTGCTTATCTGACATTGAAGTCAATGGGCATTTGAGGGCAGAATGTGGCAATATGATTTGAAATGCAGTTGGAAGGTCGTTCTTAGCTGTATTTTACAGCTTTACAATGAAACAAGAACTCACTTCTAGCCAGTTCCATGGTTCCTGCTGGTACTCTAGTCTAGGAGACCCTTTTGCATCATTCTGAACAGTTGAAAATAAAGATTAATGAGGATGAGCCCCAGGAAAACCAGCTGGTAAAAAAAAAAAAAAAAAAAAAGCAGCAGCAGCAGTGTATAACTTCCTAGGTGGACTGAAAAGCTGACAAATCATACAAGAGCCACATCGATCATGACATTCTTCTGTTTGAACATACTAGAGAGAATTGCTAGTTGTTTTATCAGAGAGCTGCTATACACAAATTGAATCAGACACTCAATATGCCAACTGAGAGAATAGCCATCTCTCCATCACCCTCCTATCACCGCTCTGCACCACGTCATGGTTATGTCCTCTTTCTCTCAGGACCAGTTTGTGGCTCTGCCTTCTGCAGCAGTGAAGGGACAGAAGGGGAATAAGACACACACGCACTCTTGCATGGCTTCCTCAAACCACTACTCTGGGTGAGGGGAGAGAGCAGGTTTTGCTAGACCACTACTTTTCCCCATGCAGATGGGCAATGAGTAGGTAGAGAGCATTTGGAGCGTGTGTTGATTCCACTCACCCATCCAAACTCAGTCAGTGCAGCTGAACGAGCATGAGGGAAGGAGAGATGAAGTAATCTGCATCTGGTATGGGGAAGCAGATTGTTTTCCCTGGGAGTAAGGGATGAGCAATCAAAAGAGCAGGGAGGGAGGTGTGGCTGTTGACCTGGTCACGTCATCAAGTGAAAATGAGATTTTAAAGAAATTTTAAATCCAGCATGCACTCATCAAAAGATGCACTATACATAGTATGTTAAAAGATATTATTTTTACTCAGTTTTAGAAAGTTTTGAAGCAGATTAGCCTCTATAAACCAAAAGACAACAAACAAAAACTTTTAAGGGAATAAAAAGGTCTAAATCAAGAACAAAAATACTAACCGCTGAAGCCATGATGCAGTAATACAGAAGTGAGCAGACTTTGTAGATACTGACTGACTCTATAAATGAGGATAGAATGATGCCCCCTGATAGTGGTATTTCAGCCAGCAGAGACACCATAGCAAAGAGGTTGGGGGTGCAGGGGGGATTAGAGAGGGCAAACTGTACTACTATTGCCCTAGTGCTTCTTTCTATCCAACAGTTTCTCTGTAAGTTCAATAGGCTTCACTCCTAAAGAGCAAAAATAATTGTTACTCAAGGAAACGTATGACAGAGAAACCTTAAGACATTCAGAAAACTCACCTATCACCTTAGGCACTGTAGACTGCATGTACGTTTCACTTCCCCTCTTCAGTAGTAAAAGCCCTAATTTCTAGTCCTGGAGGGCATGTGGTATCGGACTTTGAAATTTAGATATGCGTGTGTATAGAAAAGATGTTACTGGTGCAGGACGGAATCTTCCCCATCCTGGCCCTAAACAGGGCTCATTTTATTTTGTTTATTTTTTTCACGGGAGAAGCTTGTAAAGGGGAATCCTGCCCTTGGGAGGCAGACAAGATTTTTTTTTTAAATGGCAGATGTTTGAGGCTGCTCAGGTGGTTGGAATGTCACAATAAGTCCCAAGGAGACTTATTAGTGCTTCTCTTCTCAACCTGTCTGCTGCTGTTAGCAAAACAATCAGAGAAAGGGCTGGCACCAAAGAAGCTGTTTAGTGAAACTGACAGTATATCTTGTCTTTTCAAAGCTGACTATAGATTCCCCCGCCTTTATAACACTACCTGACCACACGGATGGTACCATCCAGCCTGCATCGCTCTCTTTGTCTCCAAGTTCAATGTATTATAGTCTTCAGAAGCTTGAACAGTTGGGCTGTGTGGAGGTATACAGTCCTCAATGAACACTGAAATCTGGTGGGAACTTGCATGGACAATAGGGTAGAAAGTATTAAAATGAATTCTCTTAAATCAGAAAAGGAAAAGTCCAATTACATCATCTAGATTATTAACCTATCAATAAAGAACACACAGACCAAACAGAGGATGTATTAAAGATTAGAATTAAACAAATTTGTTAAGTACCTGTACTCATGTGATTTAGTTCATTAGTCCCCATGTAATGTTAACCTTATTTTGTACTGGACTCAAAAATCCAGTCTCTCTTGCTTTATTGTAACTCTCAATGGAAGTGTTGATTTATAAAGTACAATGTGAATATGCAAGGAGACTGGATATACATCAGATGTCTTACAGTGAGCCAGATAGGTGCCTGCCAATGCCCTCATCCATAGGGAAGGATTTAATGAAGACATTGATCACGATCGGGCATCACAATCCCATGATACAAGTGCTGCACATTCTGGGAGTACTGGAGGTGTAGGGCTCAGCTCTGGTGACACATTATTCTGCTCCTGCCTAATGAATATGCAAAATTACCTCTCACCTCACTGCAAATTTTGCCATTACCAACTCCATAGGAAGCAAGGGAACCTACCAAGAACTGAAGTTTATAGATGTTATACGAATGTCAGCAAAGCACAGGAAGAATCCACAATTTAGCAACAGATTACTAAAGTAAAACTTACTTTCTGCAGCCCAGAGCAGTCTGGACTCAGACTTCATTTACTCATGTGGCCAGTGCATAGTCGGTTAAGTCTGAACAACCCAACTTATTCCTATATCAAAGGTAGCACTTTCTTACCATAAATGCAGGATTGCTGGGAAATCTTAGTTGTCTGAGGACAGAAGCACCAATTAGATAGCATTTTCATCCAGTTACACCAAACTAAGAATGAAGAAGCAATCTAAGCAACCAAGGAAAAGCTATTAATCAATCAACTACAGAGTCATTAACAGTTCAGCATTTAACAGATGACAAGGGAAGCCACCCAAATTGAGAAATGACAGTGGATTTAATCCCCAGACTTCACCCAAGTCATTTTATCACTTTGTGCCTCACTTTTCCATCTGGAAAATGTGAATAATAATGCTTTTCTTCTCATCTTCTTCTTTTTGGTCTCGTCTATTTAAAGAGTAAACTCTTCAAGGCAAAGACTGTAGCACAATGGTATTCCAATCTCAGTTGGGTTCAGCTGGTGCTAAAGTAATCCAAATAAACAACAACTAAAATAAAAAATGAATAAAGGATTTCATTCTACTGACACATGGAAAGCCGAGCTGAAAGTCTTACTGTGTTCAAATTGTATTTTAATGTGAAAACCAGATATTTTTGCACAAACTTTGAGATATCTTGGAAAGGGGCCATGTTACAGCAGGTTACATTATGATCTATTGCAAAGTGTCGAAATTGGAAAATATTATTTTACTTTTATGATAACTATTCATCATCACTGCACATACCAGAGGGGGAATAGCTTACTTGTCAAGCATCAGATTTGACAAATCTAGACTCCCTGCAACCACAGATTCAAATCCCAGCTCTGTCAACTAAGCTCTTTGTCCTTCTAAGGTAGCTAAATTGACCAAGCGTATGTTTACACAGCAATCGGGACAGCATTTTTAGGCATACCTGAACTAGCTTTCATTGAGCCATGGCAACACAGGTTAGAGTACTTACCTAAGGTCTGTTGTGAAAATCAGGCCAACAAGTTTACTGTCATTGTGAGCTTAATTGTAAAATATATGTAAACGTTCATAAGATGTCATGATAACCTATAACAACTCTTGATTGGAAAAGTTGTAAAAAGGAGACCTAAAAGCTGAATTAGTCAACACAAAAAGGCCTACTGATATAACTCAAAATCATGCTTGGTAAAAACAGAAGACGTGGAATCAGAACATAATGAACCAAAAATTGATGTCAGATATTGGGTCTAATTGGTGGACAAAATAATGAGGGGATAGTTATTCTACCCACCACTCCCTTTTGGGGGTCTAAAAAAAATAAAGACTGACTTTGAGGGGAGATGGAAATAAGCAAAAAAAGACATAGGCTACTGGAACGAACTTCATCACCATGGCTGCTACCCCCACTAGCTCCCAGGACCCCAGACCTTCTGTGTCCTAATCCTGAGGGATGTCCTGGCCTGATAGGGCCAGAGAGAAAGACCCAGATAACATCACCTGGCTCCAACTGAAACTCAACCACCACCTGGGATGAAATGGGGTTGCGCTTTAACAACAGCACCAGCCATCTCAGCTAACTTCTTCTCTTTCCCTCAAAAGGACAGTTATCACCTTTGATACATCTGAGCCTATCAAATAAGGGGGGAGGGTTTCCTTCTCAAACTCTCTCCAGAAAAAAGGGAAAGGAAATGCTGTTAAAATGAAAGATTTTCTTAGAGAGATTTACTACATTCCAAATGCTTTAACTTTTTCCCCTTCTTTTCCGTATCTTTAATAAAAGGTTAAAAAGACTTTTAACATGTTTGCCATGGTACTAAGCAGGCTGAGGTCTCTGTATACCAAACTCCAGATCTTGTTTAACACTGTTTAATGTCGCACAGTGACTGCATTACGTTAACATCTTTGGCACATTTATTCCATCTCATTTAATACAACAGGTCCCAGGTGGGATTGTAGTCAGGCAGCTAATCTGGGCTACCACAACTACACTGCTAGTTTTAGCAAACTGGCTCAATCAAAGCTACACATGCTGCAATAATGCCTCCTGGTTGCTGTGCAGACATATCCTACCATGCTGTTTACTGTATAGGGGGCTTTCAGATGAGTTCTTAAAAACTGAGGCCCTATGTGTTTGATATGGGCACTGAAGCTCAGTTTTTCCAAAGTCCTCAGTGTTGACTTAACTCTGCTGCCACTGAAATCAGTGGAAGTTTGATTACTGGCTTCACCACAAGCAGAATTAGGTCAAAGCTGAGCACATTTGGAATTCCCACCCTAAACGTCCATGGCACTGTTCACCCTATGTCTTTGGACTACATTTCTCCTGCCACCCTTGGCTGCACAACATGTAGGTGACATGTTTTGCATCCAAGTTGCCTACATTCCAATGGCACTGTCCTTATGCACATAACTTTGCGAAGAACTTTGCGATGCGAGGAGCTTCCTAACTGGAAACTATCACTATACCGGTCCTGCTTTGACCTATTTCACAGAATATTTCTTGTCTCCATACTGAGTACATTATATCAAGTTACAACTAGTGGGCAGAGCAGGCATCCAGGTTGGGGAACAAAGCGGAGGGTCAGCACCAGAGTTAACTACTTATTACAAAAAGTCCTGTGGCACCTTATAGACTAACAGACGTATTGGAGCATAAGCTTTCCTGGGTGAATACCCACTGCGTCTGACGAAGTGGGTATTCACTCCTGAAAGCTTATGCTCCAATATGTCTGTTAGTCTATAAGGAGCCACAGGACTCTTTGTTGCTTTTTACAGATCCAGACTAACATGGCTACCCCTCTGATACTTATTACAAGAGTCAGGAATCTAAACTGAGGGCCAGAACTGAAGTCAGATACCAAATGCCAGAGCCAAGGGTCAAGCCAGAGTCAGAAGCTGGGATTGGAGACAGGACTGGTAACTGATGGTAGAAGTGAGGTAAGGGCAGGAACTGGAGGAGAGGCAAGGATCAAGCATGGAACAGGAGTGAAAGTAGGGATGAAGCAGAGCTGGAATAGCATTGGGTGCAAGAAGCAGACTCTAATGCAGCCACAACAGAATATCACCTTGTTGCTCAGACAACTTCCTGTACCTCCTTCTGGCTTCAATAGCATGGTTGGATCAATTGGTGAAGCCCAGGCGATCATCCAATCAGGGCTCCCATGGATGGTGCCTTGGCTGAGGCTGTAGTCTTACTAGCTTCTACTACTAGCAGTCCTACTAGCTTCTTGGCTCACCAGATTTCAGCCAACATTGGTTGAGCCCAGGATGCAGTGGCTGTTTGGGAACTCCCAAGCCTGGGTTTAAGACCTGGGACATCACATCAGCAAGCAAAGCTGAGTATAATCACCACCATTTCCCTGACAAGTTTGTTGTTTATGGTAGCACCCACAATGTGTAGGCACTTTCCAGACATTCAGGAAACCACAGCTCCCACCCTGAAGAACTCACAATCTAAGGACAAACAGACTAGTGGATGGAGACACGGGGAGGGGAATGACAAAGAAAGGGATATTTATTCAAAACAAGAAGATTCACTCCATAGGAATTATTGCAACATTCTGGCTGTATGAAAGCAAATTAAATGGTCATTAAATTGTTCTTTGGCATTTTATTGTATACTATAGATCTCTTTATAAAAGGTATTGGTATTTCTTGTAAATAATTTTTTGGGTCCTTGTTATAACTCTATAGAAGTCAATGGAATTGTGCCAAGAATGACAGTAGCCTCTTATGTTAAAATCTTACAGAAGCTGCTGATGTATGTAACATCTCTGGCCCCGATTCAGCCAACCATCCCTATTCAGCAACACTCTTAAGTTCATGCTTAACTTTAAGTATGTTCTTAACTCTCATTAAAGTCAATTGACTTAGCATGTGCTTTGCTGCTGTGCTGAATAGGGATAGACTTCAGCATGTTGTTAAGTGCATTGCTAAAATGGATCCTGGATGGAGAAACAAATGACTAGTTGCAAATTAAAACTGGGCGAGTGTAAGCAGATGGTGTAGACCTTTATGGTTTGGGATACTGCATATCCTCAGGGACTGCCTTTTTGTGTTGCAACTCTGCAGTTAAGATCAGTATGGACCCTCGAGTTGAATGTCTCTGGATTTACCCATTCCCAGTCAAGTGCCACTGAATATAAGTTTGTTTGCAAAGTGGTGTTACCTCCCTGTCTATGAGAAAGTGGTTTTGTTTCAATGGGAAAGCAAATGAATATGTTCCCCAGAGCCTCCTCCCTCCCTTCTCTGCAAGCACTCCCCCTCCCGCTGGGATGCAGAGTTTATCACAGGCTAAACGAGGAAATTTTTGTGGTCTCTCCTTGTTAAAATATTGGCAGCACATCACTGAATAAGCAACATACACCATACTTGGAGAGTTAAACACACATTCCACTGCTGAGGCCTCTCTCCTGGGAGCCGTCATCTCCTCTACTGCTGCCGAATGTAAAGGTCCAGATTCCCAGCTGACGTAAATCAGAACTGCTCCACTGAAATCAATGGGTCTACATTAATTTATACCAGTTGAGGCTCCAGTCCGAAGAGTCTGATCATAAACTCACAAAACGTGGGGGATATGTTGAGTTATTTAGAGAGTAATTCACTTATAGTACTGCGACCAAAAATACCTTTGTATTCACACCCTACACACTATTGTAATCATCTTTGTATAAAATATGTCTTGTGAAGTATCATTTGAACAATAATAACTTACTGATCAATACTATCATGGAGAAGTATATGTAGCAATAAGTTATGAAATTCCCCTGTCTGATATTATTAGCATATCTTCAAAACCATAAAGCCCTGCCTAGGTAAAAGTTGTTAAACAGGCCTGTCCTAAACAAAAGAATGTGTTTGCACCTCAAATTTACATATAAATTGTAAACAGGGACAGCAAGACGGCAGAGAGTAAGGGGAGATGGCCAGAGACAGCAAATTTGCATTTCAGCAAACACAGAGTGGGGGAGAAAGAGCATGGAGCCTCCTTCATCACCAGGCTCCATGTCGTCTTCCTCACTGTCTGAATAAACCTTACTTTGAGAGGTAATCTTCAGAAAATCCACTTCAAAGGTTCACTGGGCTATAAAAGGAAGGGGCAGAAACCCCAAGTTCTCTCTTTCACCTAAGATGAAAAAGGCACTAGCAACTTTGAGCATCTGGGAGAGATTCTGAGAGAGGAGAGGGTCAGTGACCATCTTGCTATAAGACTGTTGGTAAGAGAGGCCATCTTAATCAAAGCCTTGAACCAAAACTTGCTAGGTTAAATTTTAGACATTTAGATGCATGTTTTCACTTTTATTTGCTGGTAACCATTTCTAACGTTCTCTCTTATACTTCAATTCACTTTAAAATCCTATCTTCTTTTGTTAATCAACTTACTTTATTTTTCAATCTCATCCCACCCAGTGTTGTGCTTAAACGGAACTGTTTAGTAACTCCAGTTGAAGTAGCAAACTGTTAAATACTGACTCCTTACAGAGGCAACAGACTTTTAATATCTGAACTGTCCAGGAGAGGAATTGACGGTGCAGAACACACATTTTTGAGAAAATTCAGAACTGGGAGTGTGTTGGGGTCTCCTGCAAGTAGTAACCAAGACTGGTGGAAGCCAGAGTGTGGCTGGTGTGTTGCTGACAGGCTGCTGAGGTCAGAACTGCTGGGCCAGGGCAGCAGCTATAGACGGACACTCAGGGTGTTACTTTCCATGCTGAGAGGCTGTTTCTAAGCAGCCCAGGTTGGGAGCTACAACAGCAAAGCATTGTGAGGCACCCAAGGTCGTGGGGCAGGTGGTGACAACCCCTCATTCATCTGGCTTGCACCACAGAATGTGACAAGCACCCTTTGGACCTGAGGCATATAAAATGTGTTCCAGTTCTTTCACCCTATCACCTCAGACACAGTGAAATAAGGCTGGAAGACTTCTAGTTAGGCTAGAAAAAAAGTCATTACAATGACTGTGGCATCGCAGACTCTAGAAATGAAACACATTAATTGTACTAATTACAGGTTTTGGATGTTGATCAAGCACTATACTCCCCTCAGTCTGTCACTAAGGCTGGAGCTTTCTCTGAGTTTTTGGACACCACCATCCTTGCTTAGGGTCCTGAGCATGTCTCTAGGGTAAATGAAGCAGTCTACCAAAACAGTTAGGGGAAACACTGCTGCTAAGACTTTGAACCAACACAAATTTGAAGCAGAACTGTATAAAGCAGTAACATACTTTCTTACCTTATTCTTTTCAAGACATACAACCAACCTTTTAATATGTGCTACTTCCCTAAATTTTCAAATATGGCTTGCATCACCTTAATTCTAGAATGAGTCAAGGAGCCTATCAGGCATTGTCCACATCTCTCCACTTCCTTATTAAACTTTTAAAATTAGCCTCTGGCTAACAATTTACCTGGCTTCTTGAATCTCTTACTGCCTCTCTCAGCCAACTCCTATCCGACAGGCTTTGTATGGGCTATGGTTCATTTCTGAATATAAAGTGCTTAACCTAACCTCTCAGCATCTGGGAGGTTGGCCTGACTTTGTGGCCTTGAAATGCAAAGAAGGCCTTTGATAAAATGGAACGAGAGTCTGTTTGATCTCATTCAGCAGTATGGCCTAGGCCAGAGTTTCCTGTGATAGCTATAAATTCCCTATGGTTCCCCTGGGCCTTCTCAACTACTGATAAGATTGATTTTACTTTAGGGGAACTAGATGCCCTCCATTATGCTATTTGACCTTGTGTTGAAACCACTAGGAATCAGATTCCTCAAATTAAATGACCAGGATTGACTGGATGGGAGCAAAGCCAAAAATAAGAACAAAAAACCCAGTACGTTGCTGTATGTGTTGGTGATCGTATCTTCTCTAGAAACTTTCATGCCTACTGGTAATTTAAATATTTCCTTATTGAGAACCTTGATTTATTTTCAGTTTTTCAAATAAATATTGATCAAAGAGGGCAATAAACAGGGCTTGTGCACCATTGGACAAGCCAATCCTTCCCCCCATTTTGGATGCATGAAAAACATTGGCACAATTCTGTTGATTTCAGTGGGGCTATGCTGATTCATCCCATCTGATGATCTGGTCTATTTGTATATTAAGCACAGAGGTGAAAGTAAGCCAGTATGGTCCAGTACGGCGTACCGGCAATAGCCAGTACACAGCTGATTGTACTGGCAGGGGGCTGCTTCCCCAGGCCGGCCCTGGGGATCTAGCGGTGATTTAAAGAGCCCGGGGCTCCTAGGCGCCACTACCGCAGCGGAGCCCCTGGCCCTTTAAATCACCGTCAGAGCCCCGCTGCCAGAGCCCTGGGAGCCCCGGGGCTCAGGTGGCGATTTAAAGGGCCCGGAGCTCCCGGCAGTGGCCAGAGCCCCAGTCCCTTTAATTTGCCACCCAAGCCCCAGGGCTCCCGGCAGCAACTACCACTACCATGGGGCTCCGGCGGTGATTTTAAAGGCCTGGGGCTCCCAGCCACCGCTACCACAACTGGAGCCCCAGGCCCTTTAAATCTCGATTTAAAGGGCCTGGGGTTTTAAAGGCCCTGCCTCTTCCGGTTGACATCTGCCCCCTTTCGGTTCAGGCCCCGCCCCCTGCTCAGGATTCTGGCGTACCGGTAAGTCCTTTAAGTTACTTTCACCCCTGGTTAAGCAGGGAGTCTTGAGCCTCACTATAGTTTCAGAGCTATGTACAACTACTTTCATATTGTTTCACAAAAGTAAAGATAATCTGTTGAGGTGGTTATTGCTTCTGCATTCTCGGATGCGTAGCATGAGCCTCATAAAAATTACAGTAGTACCTAAGGTTGCTGTAGCAATTACAAATTCTGCCAATTATTCTGAGGGAAACAAAGACAAGGTTTGATAAAGCTGTTTTCACAGTTTGTTTAGAGAGATGGAAGAGCCCATATGTGGTTGAGTAACTTGAAATACAAAAGGTTTGAATGTGCTCTGACATTCCCATGTATTCCTTATATACCTGTTGACTTCCCTTTGTTAAATAACTCAACTCACTTTTCTCTTGATGATATTGTGTGTGGGATATTTCCTCCTATGGTTGCCATTTCTGGCAGATCATCAGACCTCTGAAAACATAAGAACACATCGTCCGTGCACTAATCTGGGCCCTTCTCATTGAGGAATGATTTTCCAGCCCAATTCCACCCCTCCACGCCCCCTGGTATGACATACATATATTATAAATGCAGTGTTAAAACCAAGCTTGCCCAGTATGATCTTTAAATCTAGGAGAGGTGTCAGGGAATTAGGTGCCTAGTAAATTATTTTGTGCCAGAAAGTGGAGGAGCCCTGTATGTATTTCTTTGACAAACTGCAATAGACATGCAGCTTGCCATAATCTAATTTTGTAACCTCCTTTTAATCATATATTTCACAGGATCAGAGAGAAAATCTATATTCAATAATTTTTTTATTCCATAAACTATTTTTTATTCCATAAACAAACAAATCAGACCTCACCCCAGGAGAAATGTAAACTTATGATCCTAGCCTACAAATGACCATGTGACTAGCTCCACTGACTATTCAATAGGACACTCACGTAAGTAAAGCTATTCACATGGGCAGGTGTTTGCAGAGTTTGGAGTTGGGAGTTCTTTTGTCTATCCATCCATTCATTTTAGGTACTTTTATTGACTCCATCATCATAGTTTCTCAAAGCCTCACCATCTGTAGTAGATTTATCCTCACAACATCCTTGGGACATAGGGAAGGCCTATTATCCCCATTTTACAGATGAGGAACTAAGGCACAGAGAGGCTAAGGAACCTGCTCAAGCCCACATAGGAAGCCTATGTGAAGGCAATATTTCTTTTGTGTGCATCAAAAGGTTCCAGTACAAATTAAGTATCTGCCAGACTGCACATTTGAAAAGTCTCCTTCATGAAAGAGGAGAGCAAAAATAAATTGATGAAAGGTATGAAAGGAGTTTTGTTCTTAGTTGCTTTGATTTCCTCAAACTAAGACAGCTGAGCTTTATTTGTTATGAGAATTAAAAGTAGTAGATTTCCTCTGCCCTCTAGCACCATCTACTGATTTGGTTATGAACAGTTACATCAATTCTTTACAGCTGCCATGGCATTTTTTCAATTAATTAACTTTAAGAGGAATCAAGTTATAGAATAAGATAAAAATATTTAAGATACAGTTATAAAATGTACAGAGCACATACATATGCATCAATTTAAAAGAAACATGTATAGTTCAGGTTTGTACTGATTATCAGTTCACTGTAAGTGAAATCGTAGGCCTATTGAAGTCAATGGGAGTTTTGCCATTGACTTCAGTGGGGTCAGGATTTCATCCTATGACTTCAGTCCAAGTTTTGTCTGAATATGAATTGAGTAGGACTGCAGGATTTGAGTCTATAAATGTAAACTGGGAGCCAAAATATACAATGCCATGTGAGAACATTTATAAATAATGTGAACTTGATTCAATAATGTTTTAATATTATCAAACACTGTATTTAACTAAGACAGACAAAGTCTCTTTTTAGTTAGTCATAAAAAGGTCCCAAATGAATTCAGCTTGCTAGACATGGTTATTTACCCATTATATGGCTACATCAGCCATTATTTCTTACTATGAACTTCAACCCAAACCACTAATCGTATGATTTAACTTAGGAGTTGGCCAAAATGTCTGCATGCAAAGCAAGATGCCGGATACTAGGATTTCCAGAATAAACTTTTTATACTTTCTGAAACTACACTGTAGTCACTCGTGAGCAGCCAAGACTATTCTAAAGATGATTATTTTATATTTAACTATACTGAATAATTGATCATTTCTGTACTTCTGATTGCCATGAGGGTTCATCCTCTATGCTGCTAAGACTTGCGACTGGAACTTGTTTCATTCCTAATGATATATTATGAATGGGAAGGGTGGCCAGCACATCCCTTGGCCCGCGCCGCTTCCCGCCGCCCCCGTTGGCCTGGAGCAGTGAACCACGGCCAGTGGGAGCCACGATCGACCGAACCTGACCTGGCCAAGTCTTTGCAAAGCAGCGGATCCCTTCCTGCCCACACAGTGTCAGAAGGCAGCTAACACTTCCAGGCTGCTGCTGCCCACCAACATAACACAGCCACCTCCGGTCCCCCAGCTACAGCGCAGGCAGGAAGGGGTTAAGCCCTAAGAATGCATTGTGCACCGGGGCCCAGGGAACCTGACTGCAGGGGCGAAGGCTTCAGTGAACCCAGCCAGAGAGGTGGCTCAGAGATCTGCACTCACCAGCCATCACAGCACGCTGCCAGGGCCAGCCAGAAACGGGATGGGGGGCAGGGCCCTGCTGGCCGAGAGCTGGCATGCAGCATGGGCTGTGCTGGAGACCAGCAGGGGAGGTGGAGCAGCTGGCCCCACGAACTGCATCTTTGCTGCGCCATCACCCTTGCACACCCACTCCCATCGTTGGCCATTGGACCCCCTCCCCCACTCAACACTAGTGGGCAGGTGGCTGGCGAGCAGGGATCTGCCAGCAGCAGGACCCACCAGTACTGATAGAAAATACAGGACGATTTGCCCGTTTTTAAGAAAAAGTCAGGACACCTGCAGGAGGGCTTAAATACAGGACTGTCCCTTTAAAAACAGGACATCTGGTCGCCCTAATCATGGTCTACCCTGGTGCTGAGGGGAGGTATTGCATTAAATAGTCCCTGGTTGTAGTACATGAGAGTAGTAGTTCAATTGGGAAGTCAATCCTATCCCATAGAGAAGAAAGGGGACATAAGCAACTGAATTACAACTCCCATGAGGCACCACCGTGAGATATCTAAAGAAAAATATTGCAGTTTTTTACATAAATAAAAAAGCAACATTTTCTTTCATTTAACTGAACAGCCACTTGTTTGAAAAACAATTTTGACTGAAAAATTTCAGCCAATCCCACATGCTATTTCCTGTGAACTATTCTCAAATAAAAGGCAGCATGCAGTGTTGTATTACATGGTATCTCCTGATGGCCTAGGAAGTCATTCAGATTCCCAGCCTTGGCACCATTCAGAAGGAAGC
Organism: Chrysemys picta bellii; assembly: GCF_011386835.1. Lineage (NCBI taxonomy): Eukaryota > Metazoa > Chordata > Testudines > Emydidae > Chrysemys > Chrysemys picta. The sequence continues at coordinate 105,552,342 of NC_088792.1, forward strand.
TCCTTTTACAAGTTTTGTTTAAAAAACAACCTTTTTCTTCAATGCATTATGTACAAGTCAGTCTTCTCTTTACTCCACAGATTATGGGAACTGCAAGAAAATTCAACTCCCTACTTGTATTTGCATTTTCTCGTGGAGAAATGTGTTGTAACTCTGGACATCAGAGTAATATCGCCTTTTTTTTTTCCTTGCCACATTTTCTCTTCTTTGTAGGACTGAGTGCCATAAACCAACCGACAGTGTTTAAAGAACTGTCTTAGTTCAACCATATCTAGGTGGACTTAATGTAGGATTTCTCCTGAGCTGTAACCATTATAACTTGAAGTCCTTAGATAATTTGTTGCCTTAGCTGACAAGAATAATATAAAGCAAAGATTGATAAGAAATATTGAATATTGCTAAGCAGGATTAGGGCAAAAACAAATCTTTGCTCAGTGACCAGGGTGGTCTACAGATCAGGGCTGGCTCTGGCTTTTTTGCTGCCCTAGGCAGAAAAGCAAACCCGCCCCCCTCCACCCCCCAAAGCAGCAGGGGAGGGCGGAGAGCACGGCTGGGGCTCTCCGCTCTCCCTGGCGGCCAGAGCTCTCCGCTCTCCGCTCTCCCCGGCGGCCAGAGCGCTGGGTGGAGGGCGGCGAGCCCGCCGCGGCTCTCCGCTCTCCCCGACCGGCCGGAGCGCCGGGGGGAGGGCGGCGAGCCTGCTGCGGCTCCGCTCTCTCTGGCGGCCGGAGCGCCGCGGGGAGGGCGGCGAGCCCAGTCACGGCCCCGCTCTCGGGCCAGAGCGCCCCACCGCACCGCCCCCCTCCAGGCGCCGCCCCAAGCACATGCTTGGTGGGCTGGTGCCTGGAGCCGGCCCTGCTACAGATACAGAAACTTCAGGCTGTCCTTAGGGCAGATGCACTCTTAGTATAAAAGTCAGAGTTCTGCGTCCACATTTAGATATCTAATTACTTAGCATAATTATAAAAAGCACTGCATGTTCAACACTTCCCATTGACTGCAGTAGGGTATTCTGCAAGCCACTTGTTCAGGTTTCTAAATAAAGACTTAGAAAATTAGGCACACATTTTTAAAGATCTTGGCCCAAGTGTTTGCTTGGGGCCTTATTCTTCACAACAAGTCAATAAGAGTTCTCAGCACAGAACTTTAGTAATCTTTTCAAAATAATAATAAGTTTAACATATTCAGAGAAGAGGAGGGTAATATTTTTACCCGGGATAGGGTATCTACCACAGCAACAGATCATAGGGTAAGTAAAAAGAAGGTATTTTATTCTTACTTAAGTGTCCGATGATGCTGGAGTGTTTCTTTTTTAATTCTGTCCTTAGCTTCTGTGCAGATGAAGCTAGGGCAAACAAGCCGTGAGTACCATGCTCTCTGATGGGCAACAAGAATCTGGTAGAAAACGGCATCTGGTCAATTTTCAGCATGTGCTCAACAAGCAACATAGAGCTAACAAACATTATTTTAATGGTAAGAAAGTGAGTCACCAGCAACAATTCATACATTTCACATTGCAATGATTTTTTAAATGATTGGCTAAGACACATTGATAAGTCACATTTTATTGGCCCTGTTAAAATAAACATGCTTGTGCAGTACATTATGGGTCTATTTTACAAGTTTTAAGACTTTCAAACAAGCCTTAAGCTAGAGAAATGTTGAAAGATATTTCTGTTTCCAGTGTGCATTAATTTTGAGTTATGGTGGTTGTGGGAATTGTAACTTAGAATTTCCTGATTTTTATACTGAAAAAAAAAAAGTCTCAGCCATATCATTGCATTAACCCTTAAAGCACAGGCATATCAACGTTATCCTGGGAAGTAGCCGTTACTTAGAGTTTCTGCTGGGGATACTATGGGTACTATGCTGGGGAGGAAGGAAGGTTTCTGGAAGCTGGAAGGTGAGACAGGTTGGAACTCTTGGAAGTGATCAACTCAATCTGACTGGCCTACTCCAGTCTAACTTCCCAGAGTGACATGCCTACCTCTGCTGTTGTTTCCTGACCTCTCCCTCATACAAGAATGAGACTGAAAAGGAAGATCATATTGGGAATCCTAGTTAAGGGCATGGAAAAATTGCCACAGACCTGACAGTATCCCAGAGTTGGGATGTGGGGCCATTGAGGGTGGGAGAACAATGAAAGGCAGTCAAGCTCACTGGTAGGGAGATGTGCATGTTTTGGTGGTTTCCAGAGTGTATAGAGGATGTCTAAAGAGATGGGAGGGTCTCATTCTGTTGAGGAGAGGGAGAAGAATACAACAGTAAAGAGAGAAAGCTCCTGCTGCAAGGTAGGGAGAACAGGGGAAAGAATAACTTTACTCTTCTCAGAAAGGTTTCAGAGTAGCAGCCGTGTTAGTCTGTATCCGCAAAAAGAACAGGAGTACTTGTGGCACCTTAGAGACTAACAAATTTATTAGAGCATAAGCTTTCGTGGACTACAGCCCATTTCTTCGGATGCATATAGAGTGGAACATATATTGAGGAGATATATATACACACATACAGAGAGCATGAACAGGTGGGAGTTGTCTTACCAACTCTGAGAGGCCAATTAAGTAAGAGAAAAAAACTTTTGAAGTGATAATCAAGATAGCCCAGTACAGACAATTTGATAAGAAGTGTGAGAATCCTTACAAGGGGAGATAGATTCAATGTTTGTAATGGCTCAGCCATTCCCAGTCCTTATTCAATCCTGAGTTGATTGTATCTAGTTTGCATATCAATTCCAGCTCAGCAGTCTCTCGTTGGAGTCTGTTTTTGAAGTTTTTCTGTTGTAAGATAGCCACCCGCAGGTCTGTCATTGAATGGCCAGACAGGTTAAAGTGTTCTCCCACTGGTTTTTGAGTATTATGATTCCTGATGTCAGATTTGTGTCCATTAATTCTTTTGCGTAGAGACTGTCCGGTTTGGCCAATGTACATGGCAGAGGGGCATTGCTGACACATGATGGCATATATCACATTGGTAGATGTGCAGGTGAATGAGCCCCTGATGGTATGGCTGATGTGATTAGGTCCTATGATGATGTCACTTGAATAGATATGTGGACAGAGTTGGCATCGGGCTTTGTTACAAGGATAGGTTCCTGGGTCAGTGTTTTTGTTCAGTGAAGTGTGGTTGCTGGTGAGTATTTGCTTTAGGTTGGGGGGTTGTCTGTAAGTGAGGACAGGTCTGTCTCCCAAGATCTGTGAGAGTAAAGGATTATCTTTCAGGATAGGTTGTAGATCTCTGATGATGCGCTGGAGAGGTTTTAGTTGGGGGCTGAAGGTGACAGCTAGTGGTGTTCTGTTATTTTCTTTGTTGGGCCAGTCTTGTAGAAGGTGACTTCTGGGTACTCATCTGGCTCTGTCAATCTGTTTTTTCACTTCAGCAGGTGGGTATTGTAGTTTTAAGAATGCTTGATAGAGATCTTGTAGGTGCTTGTCTCTATCTGAAGGATTGGAGCAAATGCGGTTATATCTTAGAGCTTGGCTGTAGACAATGGGTCGTGTGGTGTGTCCTGGATGGAAGCTGGAGGCATGTAGGTAAGTGTAGCAGTCAGTAGGTTTCCGGTATAGGGTGGTATTTATGTGACCATTGCTTATTAGCACAGTAGTGTCCAGGAAATGGACCTCTTGTGTGGATTGATCTAGGCTGAGGTTGATGGTGGGATGGAAATTATTGAAATCATGGTGGAATTCCTCAAGGGCTTCTTTTCCATGGGTCCAGATGATGAAGATGTCATCAATGTAGCGCAAGTAGAGTAGGGGCGTTAGGGGACTATAGCTAAGGAAGCGTTGTTCTAAGTCAGCCATAAAAATGTTGGCATACTGTGGGGCCATGCGGGTACCCATAGCAGTGCCGCTGACTTGAAGGTATATATTGTCCCCACATGTGCAATAGTTGCGGGTGAGGACAAAGTCACAAAGTTCAGCCACCAGGTTAGCTGTGACATTATCGGGGATACTGTTCCTGATAGCTTGTAGTCCATCTTTGTGTGGAATATTGGTGTAGAGGGCTTTCTGCTTCTCAGAAAAGGGCACAAGAGATCTGTGGTGCTTTTAGGGGTAATGTAGCATTTAATGTGTATATTAGTATGTTCTGCAATAGAGGTGATCAGACAACCCCCATTTCTCCTATGAAAATTTTTATAGGCAATATCCATTTGAGGAGGTTTTTGGGGGTGTTTTCAAAGTGAAAATATTTATTCCATTTCAAAGTGACTTTTCAAAATGAGCCTGTTTATTTCAACTTAAAAGGTCATTCTGTTTCAATTTTGGAAACCGAAAAATATTTTTCCTCCTCCCACTTTCTCATTCTGGAACAAAGGTGGTGGAGATGGTAAGAGAGCATGAAAGAAGGGAAAATGTATGCATTTCTAAACATAAATGTGGTAGCTTTATGTATGATAATAAATATTATAATAAATATATAAATAAATACTGCAGGTAACCTTCAAAAGCCGTTTCATTTACCAGCTCCTACTCTGACTAAAATCTTTCCAGTAGCCAAAATGAGGGGATTGCAACTCTTACTTTTTTAAATTCAATGGCAGGATTATGAAAACAGTTATAGGAATGTGAGACATAATTCTGGGGAACATGACCTGTTTCTGAGACAAGATGCTTAGTGGCATCAAGTAATGCCTCTGCAAAAAAGTCACTGTGGCCTCTATTTCTCCAGGCCACTACCAATGCAATGATAAATATCTAGAAGAGAAAAGAAAATGTACCTTACAAGAGACTGAGTTTACTTTAGAATTTTAATATAGATTTAATTTTTAAATATATTTCTTCTACTTAAGAGAGGCATGGATTGTCTAGACAACCCAGGCAAAAATCATTTCCAAAACTAAAGTGATTTTCCGTATCACATTTTCCAAACTAAGTTTGCTTTCCTCTGTTCCCCTGCCCTCTTTGAAGGGCCACTCTGGCTTTCCAAATCCCTCTGGCATTTCCGTTCATAGGGTGGATTAAAGCTGAATACAAAGATCGGTGTCCTGAAGGGAATGGGTCCACAGCTCCATGAAGTTTACATCCAAGGACCCATGGAAATAGGGACTACTATTGTAGAGTGGTGGGTTTTGCCATAACAGGAGACAGCACTGGAAGTGAAAGGAGCCAGGAGTGCTGTCATGTCCTGTACTTGAAGAGTCTTTGGTTTACTAGGAGCATTTGGGATTAATTGGATATAGAATCTAATCTCAATCCCTCATTTTCCCTGAATCTCTTGCCCAGAACAGGAGCCCTGCCCACTTCCTTCATGGAATTCCACCCTTCTCCACCGAGACCTCCCTCCCTTCCCTGATGTTTTGGGACTCTCTTTACCTACTCAGTTTTCTTCCCATCACTATCATGCCCTCCATGCTTTCTCTACAGCTTGCTTATATTCCACAAGGATTTACTGAAACATCCCAGAACCCTTCCTACTCAGATGGCCTTCTATCTCTTTCCTGATATATCAGGTCCATCTCAATGGACCTTCCCTTCATTACTGAGTTTACATGCCAAGTTTTATACAATGATTCTTCTATGTGCATGTAATTGCTATTTCAAGAAAAATGGAATGCAAATGCTATATTTAGATCCTATATTTAGTGCTATATATGGAACCCTGATCCCGAATTGTGGCCAATGGACATTACCACAATAGAAATACTAAGTAATAATATTACAGTCCATGGCATTATGGGCAATTAAGAGACAGACTCCTGGTATTAATCACCTCATTATCCAATAATCAATGCAGTATCTTACAGCAAGTGGCTGGATAATGAAAACGCAGCATAAAGTACAGAAGAAAAATGAATGGAGCCACAGAATGCATTTTGCAGGACCAAATCTGTGCAAAGTGAAAAAAGTTCTAATGTTTCACAAGTACAGTCTTCAACTTTAATTTGTTATTATACTAAATGTTTCAGCTAGTGGCACTTATGCCTCTGGCACTGTAGGTCACAGGTTCAAATTACACACTTGGTCTTGGGATCTTAGACTATGGTGACAATACAGCGATAGTGCAGTACTAGGTGGAGCTATGCTGTCCTGTTGATAGAACACTAAACTAAAATCTTTTTCAGCTTATTCCAAGCAGGGCTAGATGACACAGCCTAACTTTAGCATCTCCTCCACTACTACCAGTAGACCAACAGTGGGAAGAGTGCTTAAAATTTCCAGCATAGACGCAGTCCTAAGAAGGCTGTAGCAAGAGTAACACTACAATACATCAGCAGAAGTAAAGAGAATGCCTGATTCTTACTTCATACTAGCGGAGATTGTGAATAATTCCAGTGAAGCCAATGGATTTACACCAGTGTAAAACCCATCTCCATGAGATCAGAATCACACCCTTTGAACTGAGATGTGAAGGCAAATGAAGCCAAACAGAAAAAAAAAAAACCCAAACAAACAAACAAAAACCAAGGGCTGCTTTGCCTGTCCATTTATTGACTGATTCAGAAACTATCAAAAGGTTTAAAATACTTTGCTTCTTACCTCAGCCCCAGCAGTCCCGTGACTGACACACAAGCCAAAATAATCAGAACACAGGCAACCTGAGCCACATAACTCTACCAGAGTGGTAATACACTGGGTCCATGGAAGACTGATAGTTCAAACAGGTTGTTGTGCTCTAAGTAGCAGAACAGTGACAGATACCTGCTAAGACTGCATGCGCTAAGTATTTACTAGATACAAAGGTTTAACTTTCCCTGTAAATAACTGGAAAAAAATCCATTTGATTAACAAAACTGTTTTGAAGTTTTTATATTGTGAGTTTAGTTCTAGGCTGGTTTTCTACCTTGTAATTATTGAAAAATGTTTATTCTAATCAACTAGTGAGGGAATATATATATAAGCTGAGGAGTAGTCAGAGCAGAGATCATGGCTTTCTTTTGGAGCAGGTTTGTTATCACAGGAGCTACCATCTTCAAATCCAGTGGGGCTCCTGTCAGAGGAACAATGGCTTTCTTTCTTATTCCTCTCACTGTAGTTTCCAGAGTTACTTCTTTGACTAAAGGAGTCCAGTACACCAGGCTGTAAAAATACACAATTACATGCAGGATGTTGGATTTCAGTACCTTGGCTGTGAATTCATATTTTGGGACAGATTCACTTCTGGAGTAAGGCCAATGAAGATACAATGGGCAATATATCCTAAGGTGTATCTTTGCTAATCTTTCAAAGGCCATGATTACCACACTTTCTATGCATTTCAGTGCGTTCTTTATCCTTGCACTACACAATGATCCACAACACTGAAAAAAAAAATTCAGTAGTCTTACTACACTTTTCATTTTCCATATTTAAGAGCACAAAGGTGGTACCAGTTCAAAGCACTTAAAGTCATTGCAGCTGCACATGTGTGGTTGTTTTGCTGAACTAGGGCCTTAGTATTTATTAAAGATCACTTTTGAACGGATCCCGAAATCTTTTTATTCTCTTATTATCATAATTTTTTATTATTATTTTCTCTGGAGTCTGAACCTTGATTATTCCTTGACCAATACATTTGGATCTTGACAAAAAATAATTGACTACCCCTGAATTACAGCCTGGGTAGCAGAAATGTTAGCTTTCCTGTATTGCCCAGTCAATGTATCTCAGCCAGAACCTTGAGGGATCATCTCTGAGGACCAGAAGGGAATTCATTTTCCAGGTCCATTCAGTAATTGTGTCTCATCTGAGACTGGCATCAAGGACGCTTGTTAGTGCCAAATATGGTGGTGTGTGTTTTGTTCAATTGATGTGAATATTTGTCCCCAAGGAAATGGACTGAGAGCTCCAACTCTTTTCTCTTAAAAAGAACAGGAGTACTTGTGGCACCTTAGAAACTAACAAATTTATTAGAGCATAAGCTTTCGTGGACTACAGCCCACTTCTTCGGATGCATATCCGATGCATATGCATCCGAAGAAGTGGGCTGTAGTCCACGAAAGCTTATGCTCTAATAAATTTGTTAGTCTCTAAGGTGCCACAAGTACTCCTGTTCTTTTTGCGGATACAGACTAACACGGCTGCTACTCTGAAACCTATCTTTTCTCTTAGGCGACTGTAAGAGCCATCAGGTGGCAATCAGTCACTTTTGATTAGAACTCGATATCAATTGGTAACCTACAGATAAAAAGCAATTTTGGTGTCATTTTCAAAAGGAACTAAGGGAAGTTAGGTGTCCAACTCCTATGGAAAGCCAATGGGGTTTGGGCACAGCAACTCCCCATAGGGCCCATTTGACAAGCCCAGCCTTTATGACACATCTCCCATCGAGCCCTGTCGCAACATGTTTAATTTTTAGTAGTTTCCTAAACTACCATTAAACACTTTGCTCATTTTGGAAAACAAAATATTTAAGATAATGGGCATGAACCCTTCATATGTTCTGCCAATGGCATAATACAGTTAACTTTATTAGATTAGTAGCAATGCATTTTGTCTGTATGCATGTGAATATCCTTTGAAACTGAAATATGTTTTCTCTTCCAAGTCACTGACATGACCAGTCTGGGCAGGAAAGATAAGATCTATTGGTGCAGAGACCATGAAAACTATATACAGATCCAAAGCACTGTACACTGAAAACAGACTGATTAAATAAAATTACCTTATGTATATATTTATTAACTCAGTAACATTAACCAGAGTAACCATTATACCATTTAGAACCACTATTCCAAAGAACAAAACTAGAGTAGAAATCCATGCAAGACTAAACATTTAAAGATCCAACAGAGGAAGAAAGTCAATAAAAACAGAAAAGAAACCAGACAATTAACTGCATATGGTTTTGGCTATCCCTACACACCTCATATTTCTTCTTACATGTTTCTTTTGTCCATTGGTCTAAATTTTGCCATGGTAAGGAAGATTCAGAAGTAGGTTCCTCGACTAATTAAATATTTTGATGAGCTGCATTGCACATTTTCACATAAAAGCTAAATAAGATGGATTTCTCACTGTAGCGATAGGGGCAATTTCAGGAAATGCAGTGAGCAAAATGTATTGTCCTTTGCATTTGAAAATTACCATATAAAACAAAATAACCACTGAAACTGGTGAAAAGCAATTGGATCTAGATTTTTTCCATAAAACAAGTGACTACAACAAATTCTACAGCTTTAATTTCTCCTGCTGGTTGTTCCTCATTGCAATGTGTTTTGATGTTGCTGCCATGGTTTGTGCTCTGCCATTTGACTGTAGCAAAAATTCAAGGTTCAGTACTGAACCTGATTCAGCAGCTCTCCAGTCCAGATGGGGATTTCTCTGAGGTGGGGGAAATCAATGTTTTCCCCAGGAACTGAAATTAGGGAGGGTTCAAATTTACAAGGGGTAGAGGGGGGGGGGTGAGGGCCAAGATGTGAGACTGTGCAGGTGAAGGTGGGCTGCATGGCACTACAGTAAAAACTGAAAAATGGTTCATGACTATTTTGTTAGATTTAACTCCTGTTTTAAAATCACACAAATTAAAGTTGGCTACACAAGCATACTATGAAGCTCTACAGCTACAGTCTTCTTGGTTTCTTGTAATTTTGCATAACTCTGTTAATGATCTTCTTGAATGCAGCACATACATCTTTGGAGGCTTCTCATGTGTCTGGTACTTCCAGTCCTTCGTGATAGATTCATGATTTGACAAAAGGAGACTTCTCTCAGAACACAAAATTCTATTCAATGAGGAAAAAGAACGCTCAACTGTAGCTGTTGTGACTGAGAGTAACAAGAGACGTATTCCTACTCTTTTCATCCCAGAAACATAGCACAAAGATTGGGTCAAACCACTAGTGATGATGTGAAAGTTACTACTGACCCCCCTTAACAGCTAGCAGCCGTTATGTCAGCCAGCGGCCATTAGGGGGAAGCAAACACCTCAAGTACACAGTAGCCTGAACTTTTCAACTGTCTTCCCTTTCAAGGCCTTAAGGTAGTTGGAGCTGGTCCCAAGCCGTTTTTCACTGACCAGATAGCAAAAGCATGGGTCTGACAACCACAAATCAAGTGTTAACACGGCAAGGGCCTTTGTCTGAATGTGTATAAAGGATCTGTAAAATGTGTGTAAGACAGAGTCTTTGTACCAAGGTGCAAAGCTCTCCTTTCTTCTGCAGAATAAAGCAACTCTTCCTTATCCCTGTCTGGCTGTTATTGGCTTTCAGCTAGGTGGACCCGATATTTCGGTGACAATGATAAAGAAGTTGTAGTCAAATCTTCGTTCGTTCACCATATGACATTCCACTCTGTGTTCAAATTCTCTAGTCTAGATCACATGGCAGCCCCATTGCTAGCAGTGCCTCACTCCATTTAGTGGTCAGTGTTTTATAAGATAGGCATCTGTAAAAGCTACATAGAGGTTGAGTAGAATCCAGAAGTCTCCATTGTAGATTTGTAAGATCTGTGTACTTTTTCAGCTAGCTTAACAAACATTTCTTGTACTTTTCATTTAAGGATTCAATGTAAGTGCCTTCATTAGACAGCTTCTGGACTGAAGTCTTTGCTTCTTCAGTATGTTTTCAATGGATCTCTCTCTAATTGATCCAAGTGTAGCTTCTATTGCTGGTCTAAGATCTGCTACAACAGTAGGAGATGCCTGGATGTCACTGTTTAATGACCCAAATAGTTTCATCAGTAGACTTACAAGAGAGAGAATGGCGACAGTCTTCTCTGAATCAGCTTCACTACTTAGATCCGTCCCATCTAGGTAGTTACTTTCTAAAGCCAGTAATAACTGTTGCAGAAATTTTAAGACAATAGCCAAGGATCAAAGCCAGTGGGTTTTCCAGGTGTGTATAGGAAAGATTAAGGTTACACTTTTCTCTGAGCAAAGCTTGTACTCCACTATATCTTCCAGAGAAGTTTGCAGCTCCATCAAAGGCACAAGTAGCCATCTGTTTGGGGTTCAATTGACAAGCATTTAACTCTAAGATGTGGGTTGTCACAGATGCAGTCAATCTGTCTTCTATAACCTGAACATCTAGAAATGCATCTATTGGCCTACCACTGACATGAAGAAAGCCACAATGACCTAATACTTGATGCCCATTTGCATTGGTGCATTCATCAGCCATGTATGCACATTTTTTGAATATGGTGAGAGAGTTCTTCACTTTTTCCAACTGCTGAGTCTTTCACTGTTGCACTTCATGCTTCTAAACAGTCAGCAGAGAAACATATTGAGCATTTGCCGATCTTGTTCAGAACCAGTGTGCTTCAGGATTAACAAGTGACAATGGACTTAACATTGGCCTCCAGTTTGTAATGTGTGGTATCTCTTGCTTAAATAGAAAGTATGATAGCACAGCCATGTTTGTTTGTGTAAACTGCATTTGTGTCTCCAGCATTCTCAACAGCCTCATTAAATACTTCTAAAATTGGCTTTTACAGTAACTGGCAATCTTTTCATGTAGGTTGTCAGCATTGGCTTTGCTGATAGGTCTGGCAAACCAAGCACCTCCACTTTTACTATATAAATCCATGGTATGCCCACATCTTGAATACTGCATGCAGTTTTGGTCACGCCATATATATATATATATATATATATATTATCAAAAAGGATATATTGAAATTGGAAAAGGTACAGAGAAGAGCAACTGAAATGATTAGGGGTATGGAACAGATTCCATATGAGGAGAGATTAAAAAGACTGGGACTTTTCAGCTTGGAAAAGAGTCAACTAAGAGGGATATGATAGAGGTTTACAAAATCTTGACGGGTGTGGAAAAAGTGAATAAAGAAGTGTTATTTACTTCTTCATAGATCAAAAGAACCAGGGGTCACCCAATGAAATTAACAGGCAAAAGGTTTAAAACAAACAAAAGGACATACTTCTTCACACAAGGCACAGTCAACTGTGGAACTTTTTGGCAGGGGATATTATGAAGGCCAAAACTACAACAGGGTTCAAAACAGAACTAGATAAGTTAATGGAGGATTGGTCCATCAATGACTATTAGCCAGGATGGGCAGGGATACAACCCCATGCTCCGAGTGTCCTTAGCCTTTGTTTACCAGATGCTGGGATTGGATGACAGGAGATGGATCCATCAATGATTGCCTGTTCTATTCCTTCCCTTTGAAGCACCTGGCATTGGCCAGCATTGGAAGACAGGATACTGGGCTAGATGAACCATTGGTCTGACCCAGTATGGCCATTCTTGTGTAAAAATTAATAATATAATAATAAAACTATTTAGTATAGAAACTCCCCAGGATGGCAACAATGTGAGATAACAACCTTGGCAAATAGTGCCTTCTAAAAATCTTGACCTATTAGGAAATATATATATTTATACAAGTTTCCCAAACACAAATCTAGCATTCTGGAGCAAAGTCACTAAAATATAGTCCAACAAATAAATGTTTCTTTAATGTGCCCCTCCTTTATCCCTCCACCCCATCCAACTCATAGTTGTTGTCCTTGGTCAGTGAAGACACAAAGTTCAGAGGTGCTTTTCCGTGAGTTCACCTCTGATCCTCGGGGGTGGGAGGGCAGAAGGCACTTTGATCGTTCTTTCAGCCACCCGCTCCAGCTGCTCACTCTGGCCGCTGTTGTTCGTCGTGCCACTGTTCACTTCACCGCTCCCTCGCTGATGGCCCTGCGCCATTAACTACTGCTGCCACCTGCCACTGTGACCTCTGTGAGTTAGTTTCTTGAGGTTCCACCAGCTCTCAGTGATTTCAGCTCTCAGTGGGGAAACCTCACTGCTATTGCAGGCTGAGCTATCTCTTCCACACAAACTGTCCCGCAGCAGGTCTAAGCACTTAGATCTGATTATCAGTGATTTCAGCTCTAGTGGTCACTTAACAAAACAAAAGACTCTCTATTGAGCCTAATCAGCTCTATCTCTAAATAGGAGAGAGGGGCAGGTCAAATGGTGCCTGTGACTCTTAGGCAGAGCCCACACCAGGAAGCAAAACACCTGTCCCCATCCCATCCCCTCTCTCTCCATTGGGATCTGGCATCCAAACCCCTTGCTTAGTGAGTGTAGTTCAGCTGAGGGTGACCAGTGCTTAATTTGTAATGAAAGAGGTGCCACAGCTCAAACTAGCTTTTTATATTCATCACTGATGTGGCAAGCCCAAAGGTTCTGGGGCTATGAACTGCCAAGCCTAGAGGTGCCGGGGCTCAGCCCTGGCACAAATTAAGCACTGAGAGTGACCCCCTCAATCAGCAAAGGCTAAGCACAATTCTGCTGCCCTTTACTCATACAATAAGGATAACAACATTTCATTACCCCCACATTCAATACTAAAGTGATTTGTGACCCAACACCAGCCAAAATCACTTGGGCAACACAGCTCTGTCTGCTGGATACCTAAGCACAGTAGGTGTGTTCTTGTAAATACAGTCTGGTCCTGAAGCTTTTCCTCCCCACCCCCTGGTTCATCACTAGGGTCTCAGGGGATTTGAAATTATAAGGTTGACCAACATCACCAAAATGAATGTGGCAACATTGTCATAAAAAACAACAGCTGTGTGAGGAAGCTAGTCCTTGTTCATACTTATTCTGCTTTTTCCGGTACAAGTATTTTAGCATATATAGTATGTGCTTTTAAAGTGTGTTTTGTGTTTCGATTTCAATTCAAATTTCCAACCAATGACTAAATTGGCAACACTGCATGTAACTAGTTGACCACTGGGGGCATGTAGGTAAATCTCTGGGGGGAATCCCTCAGTGACTGAGTCAGGATACCTGACTCGTATGTCAACCCTTCCTGGAGTAGGAGGCATGTCAAGGACATTCCCAAGGGAAGGAGATATATGGCCAGTGCATGCCTGTGCTCTGGCAATCCCCAGCAAATGGATGGCCACTGGGCAGGCCAGAGCTGTGGGTGCTCCTCTTACCGCATTTTTTGTTGTTGAGTCATGCCAGTTTTGAGCACTATCCATACCGTCTACTGAATGTATCTGAGATTCTCTAGTAGCTTCACATTGTTCTCCAATGTTGACCTTGTTGATCCTCTTCAGAGGAAAAAACAGAGATGTTATTAAATAGGGTCACAATAAGATAGCTATGGAAAATTAGATTAGCTGCACACAGACTAGGAGCTATTACCTCACTGAAGCCAAAAAGCAACAACAACAATGATGCTACTGGAAATACAACTAGTGTTCTGAGCATTCCAGTTGTCATGGAGGCTATGGGGGTGTCTATGAGACCAAGTTCAGCTGTATACTCTAAACACACGAACAGACTAGAGAAAAATGTTTGAATTGATTTCGTTGTTAACATTTCTAGCATAGCTAAGAAACTGATGTGAGTACAAGCTAAACTATTTAGCTATGAGTTTCAATACAGATTCATCCGCCTTTACCTTACAGTTTAGCCAGAATATGTGGCTGGAAAAGAATTTGAAGTTTTACTTAGTTTTATTCGTTTATATTTATTGAGCACCTATCCAAAGCTCTTGATAAATTGACCTATTATATAAGAACACATACAAAAGTTCGAATAGATTCATATTCATACAAACTCCTCAGCTCACCCTAAAGAGTCACCTCCTTCAGTACACACAATATCCACAAAATTCATCATCCATTGTAAATAAAGATTCTCCCTCCACAATCCCCTCCTAGATCAACCCACGCACTCATGGAAGGTCTCAAAACAAAGAAATAGTTCTTGTACCAGGCCCTATAGCTCAATGAATCCAAGCTCTGGTTCACCCAAGGAGAAGGGAAGTAGTTCTAGGGTTGACAGCCCTTAACATTATGCTGTGCCATCAACCCCCTACTGTTTGATCTGAGATATGGCAGTATCCCAAAGCATTCAAAAATCCTGAGTCAAGTACTAAAAATTAGATTTTTAAAAAGTAATATATGTGGGGTTCATTTTGCTTTCTGAACCATTAGTCTGCATGGGGATCAGATTTTTTAAAAATTAAAAGCAGAGATTCTCAGAAACATGACTGCGGAATATGGGACTTTTAGAAAAACACCAATTATCATGAGACTCACGATAAAATCATAAGAGAGTTGGCAATATGTGTGCAGTCAATTCAAGAATTTCAGCTGATCACAGCAGGAATGGCTTCACATCGAGGTGGTCACTAATGTAGTCAGGACACACACCAGGACTTATAAATGATTAGTTCATTGTTTTCATAAAATAAAATGTTAATAAATGATTTTGGACAGACAATGGTCTGCAAAGCAGGCTAAATATTTAAAAATAGCATCTTATTAGGGCACTTCAACTTTAACCAAATCTCTGTGCATCAGTTTCCCCATCTTTGTAAAGCACTTAGAGATCTACTGATGAAAAGCACTATATAAAAACTCAATATTATTATGGGCAACTAAGGCTTGATTTTCGGAGCTGTTCAGCACCCACAACTCCCATTTCAGCAACCATTCCTACCTCTTCTTGTTTCAAGTGAACCAGCACAGTATTAAGACACATATATGATAATACCAAGACCAGAGAAATGGTGAGTCTCTGCATGTGACTGAAGCAGCTACAGAAAGGGTGGCTGCACACTGAACTCCACATGTGAAAATCCTCCAGCTACTCTGAACTTGGAATAAAAAAAGCTAACACAGAAAACAAATATTCTGGTAATTAATAAACAGCAGGACTCATGGCAGTATATATGTGCTTTCATAAAGCATATTTTTTAGGAAACAATGTCACCTAGTAGAAAAACCAGTGCCAGTGCTTCAGAGGGAGTAAACAGAACAGAGCTATATATTTAATATATCTCAACCAAAGCTCACTGTAAAACCGGTTACCCGTATGTATATTCAATTAAGATAAGTTTTGTTATTTGAGGGTGTTTCATTAAAAGTGAAATTAGTGTTTTAATTTAAAATGCTTTAAATGTGTTAGAAATACATGAAAACATTTGAAATGAAAATATTGATAACATATTGATTATCATCATAAAGGAATGGGAAATTTATAAAGGAGGCATACACATGACACTAAACAGTTATATAGGGTAATCAAATTCATTGTCTAAACTAGTTTTTTGTGCTATTGTAATTTAAACAGACTGATTGCTAATTGACATGAATTAACTAGTATGATTGTAAATGCTAATTTAGATACTCCACAGATATTTGTTCCCTCAAAAGGGGTATGAAATATAACCCAAGAATAGCTGGGCAAATAAGTTACAGCCAGCAATTTCTTCTGTGATGTTAGTAGTCCTTTTTCCTGTTCATAAATTGTCTGTGAACAGACTGCAATTTTTAAACAATTTGTTCACTATTCAAAATATGACACCATGTTTTGTACAAAACGTTTCATCCAACATTTCAGCCTACAGATTGCTTTCCCCGCCCTCAAGTATTCATTAAGTTATTCACTATTTGATATTTTAGTTGTGTGGCTGGTCACTTAAGTCATATGATATTGTTTGTTTCCTGACTAGAAGGCCTGACTTTTATGAACTACTACTTCTGCCCAAAACAAATTTCATTTCATTTCGTTATTAACAAACCCTGGTTACAGGCTCACCATTTACTTTTCATGAACATTCATTATTACAAAATTTCAGTCATATTAATAGTTGCAGAAAGGAATAAACAGGAAGTAAAATTAAATCTGCAAGGTTTGCAATTTTTGTGTGTTTCCATTCATCCAGCCCTAAACCCAAGATGCACAAAAAGGTACAAGACAGGACCAAGACCAGAAAATATTTTGACTCTACATGAATCTAAAAAAAAGATTCCAAGTACACATCGGTCAAATACTGCCTAGACAGACAAAAATGAACCTTTTAATTTAATCTAGGTACCCTGCAGTCGACTTTTGAATAGGTACATATACGCAAACCTTTTTTCAACTTTTTCAGATAGGTTGAGAGTAAAAGAGCAATGGTAATTTTTACACACACGAACACACACACACACACACACACACACACACACCTTTCATCCTTTCCCCCTCATTTTCCAGCAGACACAAAAGGTAAAAAAAACCTGAAAGTAAAAAACAAAATTCTTCCATTTTCAAACAAAGAAATGAAAATGTTGATTGCTTTTGTTTTGCAATTTCCCCATGAAAACTGAACAATTTAAAAATATTGAATGAAAATTTTCTATTTGAAATTTTTCAGGGGGGGGTGTGTGTGGAAGAGAAACACATGGGCTTTTTTTTTTTTTTTTTTTTTTTTTTTACCAGCTCTAGTGTGGCTCTGGATCACTTAAGAATTCTGTGCACAAAGATCGTCAGCTGTCCACTTAAAACAGTTTTAAGTCTGTCCTGGGCTCGGGAATAACAAAGTAGGTTTAACAGAGCCAAGAATCTGGCCTTTCACAGGAAACCAATTCCAAGAAAAATATGTTTTGAAATGAAAAAAAAAAAAAAAATAAAAAAAAAAAGTCCCCGGCCCCCCCCCAGCTACTCCCCCAAAACCCCAACAACCTCACACACCACTCAAGACAAACAAACCAAATTTAGAGTAAATTTGATGCTTACCTTTATAGTCATCAGATGGATCACCAGCAGGCAAGTTAATGTAATACTGGATCTCTCTCCATTTGTAGAGGCCTTTTGGAGGACTTTCCTATGTGGTAAGTAAATTCATAATGGAGATTCTAGCCAATGTAGTAGCAAACTACAAAGGCAAAAATAATCATCTTCCAAAGGCCATGTGCTGTGTGAACTGCAACCAGATATTATAACTTGCCTTTACATTAATATGTCATTATGTCCTTTAAAAAACAAAACCCAATTTTCTCAAACATTTTCCTCTTTTCTATACATTCACGTGAACTAATAAAGATCTGTTGTCTATTGTCACCCTCAAACATAACTCACATTAATATTTTAATTAATACTAGACACTTGTCTAACACAGGAACAATAGGCCTCCTAAATAAAAGACTGACTTGTGTTTTAGTCACCCAATGCACAACACAGGAGAAAAAAATTACATATTTTAAGAAGATTCTCTTATTAAAAACATCAATGATGAAAGTATCTGCTGTTTCTCCCCAGGGAGTGCTGCATTTCTCAGCTGAAGGCACTATAAGCAATGTTGTCAACTATAAAACGTCAACATATGATAACTCCTGTGATGACACTGGAGACAGTTCAAGGACAATATCATCATCTTTGTATTTGTAAATACACCTCCTACATTTTGATAAGAGATAAGACAGGCACCATTATTTAA
The DNA here is from genome assembly GCF_011386835.1 of Chrysemys picta bellii. Lineage (NCBI taxonomy): Eukaryota > Metazoa > Chordata > Testudines > Emydidae > Chrysemys > Chrysemys picta. Next base: position 105,570,431 of record NC_088792.1, read on the forward strand.
GGCCTGAAAGTTCTGTAATAACATCATGCTAAACTACTGAACAAAACCCAACAAACATTCAATACCTCTTTGCCAGAAATGCAGAAGATGCTGAAAACTGTATAAATTTCATAGCCAGGCTTTGGCTATACTTGGCATGTCATTTCCTCTGGCACTTCATTGACATTGAAATATAGCTGAGCTTTATCTATGAGCTCCTGATTCAAGGCTACAGAGACAGTAAAAGGGAAGCAGAGATAGAAACAAGCAAAATCCATAGGTCTGTTATTTACAAGGAAGCTGAGAATGTAACAATACTGCACAAATAAGTTACACTCATCTTTATTATCTTGAGTATATAACTTTTGGGATTCACACTGTTCCTTTATCAACAATAACCTTCACATGCTGTTTGCATTCCCTATTTATAGCCATCTGCATCCATCTAATACCCAGTCAAACTGCTCTCTTACTCTGGTTTTAACTTTACAACCTTTTAAACATTAATCCTATACATTTCACGGTGCTCTACTCACAACTTACATTACTAAGTCTTGTGCCCGACAGTGTAATATATGGGTTTGTTGGATAAAGTACTATAATTGGAGGTTAAAACCAATATAGTACTGCCTTTTGATGGGGTACTAGCTAGGTAGCAACTGACCATAAAAAGGAAGTACAGAATGTGTGAGAGATTATTGTGGATAAGAACTCAGTAAAACTGGAAATGACTGGCTACTTACCTACAGCAACTTCTAGCATGTACATTTCACTACCTTTCAGAACAAATGTGATATTTAACACAGAAAAGAAATAGATGGAGACATAAAAATGGGAATGAGGTCACAAAGATCCATTTCACTCTAGTTAAAATAAAACAAAATTACCTGTGAATTTAACCTTTCCATTTTTTTCTTCACACATCAGTCACCCTCTCACTTAAAAACCATTTGAAATGGCATTTACAATGTTCTATCAGCATGCCACTATAGCGTAGTCCTACTTTGAAAAGTAACTATAACATGGTATCATGGGATTCCATTGTTTATTGTATTCCCAGTGATTCCATATTGAAAAGGTACTCCGTTCACAAGGAAAAAAGATTATTTTTCTAACTACGAGCTTTGTAAACTCAACGTGAGGTCAGAGAATCAATCCAAGCTCTTCCCTTTAAATGCATCATCAGTAGTTAGTAGGAAAATTTTTGACAAAACAAAGTTTCTTCAGAAAATGCGGATTCGTTAAGTCTGAAATGTTTCACCTGAAACATCTCTGGTCTGATGAACTTTCAGTGAATCCAAGGCAGGGCTCCCATGGTGCATCCTGTGTCTGCAGCTCTGGGGCAGACCTACCATGTGCACTGTTCCAGGGGGTAAGAGACTCTGGGGCTTCTAGGTTCTGCAGCTCTGGGGCAGTCTTCAGACTAGATCTTCTGCGACCCTGTGCATCCCACTGCTTCCAATAGGTTCACAAAGATGTAACTGATTGGCACCTCAGCACAAATTCTGTTGATGACGCATAAGGAAAAATAAAATGCAACTCACCATATTTGTCAATAAACAAAACAGATAGGACTATAAAGATGTATAAATTAGATATGCTGAGTAAGAAAGTGTCATATTTATATCGTTACTTTTCCAGAGTGGAGCTATATCTTAATAGGGTACAATTTGGAGTAGATGATAACCAGGTGAATAAAATAATTAGAAGAATCTTTTCTATGCAGACTTCAATCTACTAGTGAAGTTTTATTCTGTGCAAACACAGAAGTTTAGAATTTTCAGGGCCAAATGTATTCCTCAAGTATCACCCCACTAAAGTCAATGGAGTTACACCAGGGATGAATTTGACTTAGTTTTTAGTTTTCATCAATGACTTGCCCTACCATTCTGTCTTGTTGCCAATCACTAATTTGAACCCTTATACCTAAGGGCTTTAATAGGACTTCACTGACTCAAAGAGAGTAGAGTTTGGCCAACACTGACCATTTTTGAAGAGCCTACCCAAAACATTTAAAAGCCTCAGACCACAGTATTGAGTAATATTTCACAGTAAACGATCATTTTGGCTGAGGAGTTTAACCACAGAGGGCTAGACAGTCTGTTATGCAAGCATAACAGCAACTATACTTTGGCCTCTCTTATGTTGTGTTACTGTATTATATAGTATTTTTACAGTGTAGCCCCCTATTGCGGGGTGGATACACCCTGTGGTCAGTGCGGAGCTTACGCCCCAATTGCTAGAGTCTCGTTGATGGCCTAACCCACAAAACAGGAGAGTGCGACCTACCAGGCAGAGTCCTTTTGGCTACCCTTACTTCCAGGGCAGTGTAACCTAAGTAGTCATAGTAAATTGGGCCGCCCCGTCCCCACAGAGTCTCAGACCCTCAAGCAGAGTAGAGCCTCAAATCAACAGTCTGGGGTGCACCAGCCCTCAGGTAAAGCAGAGCAGCAAACAAACAGTCCAGGTTGCACAGGCCCTTGGACAGGGTTGAGCAGCAAACATTCTGGGTTGCTCAAGCCCTCACATAGGGCGGAGTAGCAAACAAATAGTCTGGGTTGCTCAGGCCCTCAGACAGGGTGAAATAGCAAAACAAACAACCTGGTTGTTTAGGCCCTCAGATAGGAGGGAGCAGCAACTCACAGACTCAACAGTCTAGTGTTCTAACTAGGGTGAATGGTAAACAACCGTAAGGTGGCCTAAGGTGGGGAGAAGCTGTCACCCTGGTGTGGGGTTGGCAGCAGGAGGTAGGATGACCTGGGCCCGCCCACTCCACGGGGTCCCAGTCCAGGGCCCTAACAGTGGCAAGGGGTCCCACCACTGGGTCAGCAGAGATGCCATCGAAACATGCTGACAAGTCAACCAGACTAGTATCTATTTCCCTTGGGCTACTTCCTACCTGGTCTTCCAGTACAGCAGTCCAAGCATCTCTGGGGTCATCTGCTGGCGAAGTCCGCAGTGACACAGTTCCTTCTCAGGTCTCCGCCAGCTGTACAGTGTCTGCCTGGGGTTCGGTGTGACTGGCCTCTGTGAATTGGGGCTTCCGCAGCTCCGTGGAGGGAGCTTGCAATATGGGTCAATCCTTCTTGGCTCGCAATATATGTCTGAGCTGGGCTGCTCCGCTTTATACCTGTCTCCAATCTGAGCATGACCAGCAGGGACAGAGGCATGGCTTTCTCAGCCTGCAATCCACACTTAACCCCTGTGGGGCTAATACAGGGTAGATACATCCCATTACCCCCACTCTCCCATGCATGCTAAGGGAAAAGTGATCCAATTGCTGAGAACCAAAAGTGTGAATTTCCTGACTTTAATGCCAGATAAGTGTTGAGATTTTAAATACATGAATGCAATTTTTGCACTCACTTTCCTTAGTTATATAGAAAAAGTAAGAGTATAATGTGACAATAGTAGAGAATTACAGAAAGAGCTGCTTTCTTCTAACACAGAACAAGGAACTGATTAGAAGTAAGAAAACAATCTCATCCCTAAAGTTATACACTCTCTCTGATTCAATGCAAAGTTTCTGCATAGAACCTTCCTCATCCTAACCTCCTGCCTGCCACCAAACAATATACATTCTCATCAGATCTCGTGCTTAGAACACTGGGCTGGGGATCAGGGTTTTTAAACTTGTCTCTCTGTCAATGACCTGCTGTGGGATGTTGTGCAGATCACTTCACCTCTCTGTTCCCTTTCCCACTCTTTGTCTATTTAAATTGTAGGTTCTTTCGGCAGGGACTGTCTCCCACTAAGTATACAAAAAGTGCTTAGAACAATGAGGCCCTATCTTAGTTGGTTCCTTTAAGTCATACAAATAATAATCAGTTGTTCATTCATATTAACATGTGAAGTACAGAAAAAACAAATATTTAACGTGCACTAAAAACTCTGGCAAGATAATGGCCTCTCACTGAGACACTAGAATAGATTTTTTTAAAGCATCATTGGAATTTGGCAACATACCTGATGAAATTGTCAGTAGGCCTTTTTGACCAATTCAGCATAATGAGATTTGCAGCAATATGGGTAGCATAGAATTAATCAATTACCTTCACTATTGCTGGCAAAACTGAAGTGCATTCCACCACCTAGAGCCATTACTGACATGGCCATGCTGTCTCTTTCAAAGACAAACCCAAAGCAGTAAATAAGGAAAGAAAGTTTCTTGGGGAAGAGTTACAGCTTGCTAGTATACAGTGTTCAGTTTGCAAAGGGTCAGAAGCCTACGTCTGTGAATGAACTAGATCAGATAGACGCATGGTCCAAGGTTCTAAGGATAACTGTATTAACTTTAAAAAAAAAAAAAAAACAAGCAGGGCCAGTGCAAGGAAGTTTCGCGCCCTAGGCAAAACTTCCACCTTGCGCCCCCAACCCCCCAGCCCTGTGGCAGCTCCCTGCCCCCCCTGCCCTGAGGTGCCCTCCCCGTGGCAGCTTCCCCCCTGCCCTGAGGGCCCCCCCCCCCACGGCAGCTCTCCCCCCTAGCTCACCTCTGCTCCGCCTCCTCCCTGAGCACGCTGCCCCTGCTCTAATTCTCCTCCCCTCCCAGGCTTGCGGCACCAAACAACTGATTGGCGCCGCAAGCCTGGGAAGTGGGAGAAGTGGAGCGGTGACCGCGTGCTCGGGGAGGGGGCGTAGCAGAGATGAGCTGGGGTGAGGAGCTGCCGCATGGCTCCCCAGGCCGGGGGGGGGGGGGGAAGCTGCTGTGGGGGTGGCGGGGAGCTGCCGCAGGCATCCAGCTCACCTCTGCTCCGCCTCCTCCCCGAGCACGCCACCCCCGCCAGCAATGACAATAATTGCAGGGAGCGGCCGCTGTGCTGGGAGAGGGAGTCTGAGCCGCATGTGTCAGGGTATCACCGGCAGACCAGCCCAGGAACGCTGTAAAAAGAAAAAAATTGGGGGCACTGCTTTTTGGCGCCCCCAAATCTTGGTGCCTTAGGCAACCGCCTAGTTTGCCTTAATGGCAGCACCGGCCCTGAAAACAAGCACCATCAATCTACTATTATCCTCAGGAGGTTTATGACAAAGAAGACGGACAAATGGGGCTCTCATTTACACTGGTCTAAATCCTGAATTCCCCCCCTTGAAGCTAATGATGTTACTCCAGTCTTATAACAATAAATCTGAGAGCAGAATCCTTCGAAATGTGCATAGCAATAGCAGTGACAGGTTCAAAGAGAAATTCACTGAAAGATTTATTGACAATGAATATGAAGAAATAATGGGGTCATGTGCTCAAAAGGCTTAAGACAGCCCTAAACAATATTTGGCGATGTGGGTAAAAGTGTCAAGTATGGTAAGATGCCATGTTAGTAATTATCCAGAGTGGGGACAGTTGACACAACACACACTGAGGTGACAAGAACACAACTCCAAAGTTAATACAATTATTTAAAATTAAAAAAAAATAGTCTTCCACCTTTCCTTGAAGGATGAACTTCTGTAGAGATCCAAGGATGTGAATTCCACAGGTGAGGGTCTTCTTAAGAAAAAGCCCTGCCTCTACCTGGTCTAGATAATAGACTAAATTCTCCAGGATGGTCTGGCTGCTATGAGCCACTTTGGTGATGCAGAACAGCTCTAATCCCAGCATAAACTGGTTTAGATTGGTGAATCTGACCTCAAATCTCACAATGATCAGGCATTCAATCCTCCTCATCTCAGTTAACTGTGTGATATAATGCTAATATCCCCCCCCTCCACACACACACACACAAAATATTAGGAGTTATTAGAATCAACTTGGTTGCCTGTCTCCCTCTCCTTCCTGTATGTTGGTGTAATGCATGTCAAATCTTGTCATGAAGTACAAAAGCATTGCTAGATAAACAAATGAGCATCATTTGCATTTACAGAAGCACCTGGTTATGTCTACACTGCAATAAAACACCCATGGCTGGTTCATGTCAGCTGTCTCGGGCTCACACTTGAGCTTCAGGCCTATAAAATTGTAGCATAGAATGAGCCTGAACATCTACACTGCAATTTTATACCCCTGTTGCATGTTTGGATTTAGTAAGTCATGATGACATAATTTACTCAGTTGGCATTTTATTTAATTAAGACAATCAAGCAATATTTAACACAGCACTATACAAAATACAAAAAAGGAAACATACATACCAAATCTGAGACTGAAGAAGTGAGACAGCCTATTTGAGTTCACTTCTGACCTCTTATATACTGTTCAGAATAAAGAGCAGTCTTTTCTCATGCTTGATCTTATTTTGAATCAATAAGCGATGATATTTGTAACTAAGTTATCATTACTAGAAACAGATGTGAACACAATTAGCTCTTAATGCTTACACATTAATCCATCTATTAATATTTTGCTGATACATTGGTGACAGAACCCACCTGCAATACCATATGTTGCTTATTCATTTTGTCAGTTACTAATTTTATCAATTACAGAGCATTTATGAGCCTCCCTTATCACTTACACCATTTTGTCCATGTGATGGGGTGCCTGCCCCACACTGGGCTCTAAGAGATTAATAGAGTCCTTGGGAGGCTGCACAGGAGGCAGCCAATCAGAGAGGGGCTGTGAGGAACAGCCAGTCAGGGCGCCGCTGGCCCATATAAGAAGAGCTGCACAGTAGAGCAGCTTCAGTCACTCCCTGGAGCTTGAGGAGAGCAGTGGACTGGCTGCCTTACCCTGGACAGAGCAGTGTTGTAGGCAGAGACCCAGGGACCTAAAGGCAGCTCCTGGTGGGCTGCAGGGATCTGCAGGCTGATTCCCTGAGGCAAGGGCAAAGAGGGTGCTGGGGGCCGTAGGGAAGTGGCCTAGGGAAAGGTACTGAGAGGCTGGAGGGGACACAGTACGTAGCTATCATCTACAGGGTCCCTGGGCTGGGACCTGGAGTAGTGGGTGGGCTTGGGTTCTGCTCCTCCCCTGCCTTGCCACTGAGGAAGTAGCCAGACAATTTGCAGCAGAAGCCACTGAGGGAAGTGGCTGGACAGCAAACTGTGATACTGTGCCCCAGAAGGGGGAAGCACAGAGTGTGGCACAGCCGGAGGACTGTCACAAAGGAGATGCTGCAGTCCAGGGAGTGATGTAGGTCCCTAGAGCAGAAGTGATGATGGTGAGATGCTACCAGAAAAGGGTGCACTGGCTAGCAGAGCTGATCCCTGGGGCATCCAGCAGGGGGTGCTGCAGTGGTGAGTCATACCCTGTCACAGTCCATCACAACATACCTGTATAATAACAGGCATCTCTTTAGATACTGTTTGTATTCACAGAAAAGAGACAAAGAAAATGAACTATTGACCATGGACTTCTTTTCATGGTATCTGGCTTACATAATTGATAAACTAAAGACATCAATTACAAAATATATTGATAACCAACACATTATGACAGAAATAATTTGTCAGAGTAATTCCTGATAGACTTAAAGCATCCTTCAATAGATTACTATTTTATTAATCAAAGAAACTCCTGTTCCATATTAGCTACAAGTGGTTCCTTTTGGATATTTTCCTAAGGGTCAAGAGTTTAGAGTAAAAAGGACACAATGAGTGCATTATTTTAGTTCTAGCTAAAAATCAGCTTATTAGTAACACACTAGGTCAGCTAAAGTTCAGAGTGAAAACTGAGTGGATAATGAAGTACAGGCCTTATAGGACAAAGATATTCATTTATCCAAAACAAAACCCTCCAGCAGTGTTTAGCCAGCACCTTTGGCTAACACAGAAAAGATTCTGGGATGTCTGGTCAAGAGAGTTTAATATAAAAGATTAATATTTACTAACACCCCAAAACCCCAGTTTGAGTCTGCTGACATGGGCCAGCTGTGGGTGTTTTATTGTAGTGTAGACTTATCCTAAGATATTTAAATATTATTATAAACTAAGATAGAGGTTGTGCAGATATTTTCTCTCTGGAAGTCACTTAGACTTGCTAAATCACTTTACATAGATGATAACTTTATCCTAGTAAAACTTTTAAAGGATCTGGCTAATGAAGAGTCAAACATGACTGCTTTGACCTACTGGCTTGGACACGTTTCCAGTAAAACCTGCTCAGAACAACTAACCGGAAAAGAGGCTGGGGTTCTCCCAAGTAAACCATAGCGACTTCTCCTGCTGATAGAGTTTAAATGACCACCTTTAATCAATTGTGCTAAATTCGTGCTATCCAAGCTACAGGCAGCTCTCACAGGGAAGGTGCTAGATTGACTTTCCATTTGATCTGTTGGGAAGCACAGGGAGCCCTGAGCCAACTCATCAGCAATATGGGAGCAATCAAAAAGGAGCTGCTGTATAGGTATGTTCAGAGCTCTCCAGCAGCCAGGAATGGAGACACAGAGAAAGAGACAATTTCCCTATTCACTCCATCCTTCCTAGCAGCCAGGAGCCAACCTTCTAGAGGGTAATGATGGTGCACTGTCCTGCCATGAAGTTATGTCAATATCTAATTAAGGTGTGTGTGTCATAATGTGTTACTGTTGCAAAGTAACAAAGTAATTTCGTTCAGGACAGACTGCAACATGGGGTTGAGATGTGAATATTTTATAGTTCAGCAGCTGTTAGATTGAATACCACTGAGTCTGGGAGGGAGTTTGGGTGTGGCTCAGAGCTGGGACAGCAGATTGGAGTGTGGGGAGGGGTGCAGGCTCCATGCGGTGCTTACCTCAGGCGGCTCCCCAGCAGTGGCAACATCTCCCTCTGGATCCTAGGCAGTGGCGCAGCCAGGTAGCTCTGTGCGCTGCCTTGCCTGCAGGTGCTACCCCCACAGCTCCCAGCCAATGGGAGCTGCGGAGCCAGCGCTCATGGCGAGGGCAGCATGCAGAGACCCCTGGCCCTCCCTGCATGTAGGACCCAGAGGGAGATGTCACCACTTCTGGGGAACTGCATGGAGCCGAGTAGGGAGCCTGCCAGCCCTGTGCCAATTGTATGCCTGGTAACCCTACAATATCGGGACAAATGGCATACCAATCATACGTTGGTCAGGACGTGGGACAAAGAGTTAAACATCGGACAGTTCTGATTTTATCAGGACATCTGGTCACCCTAGTGACCCCTGATATTATACTGACCGGTTTGCTAGAAAGTACCGCAATTGGTACTGTATAATTACTCTCTCTTTCTCTACCTGAACCTGAAAGAAAACAAAGACATGAAAAACCTAATTAAATACAGTAGCCACATCCCATTACACTCTGATAACAAGCTCATTAAAATAGTGATTAAAAATGTTTACAAATATATAAAATCTGTAAGTCAACCTTATCTACAGCAGTATAGTTTTCATAGTCTAGAAAGTAACTTGGAAGAATGATTTGTTTGCTGTTGTCAGTATTAGGAGGTAAGAACATTAGATTTCTATCAGACTTTATTAGAACCATCTATATAGAAGCTCTTATGAAATATTATATAGGACAGCAGTTTCAGTCATAATTCCCAGCTTTATGGACTGGTACTGTTGAAGCTAAATGTTAAGACAAGAAAAATCTCATGGAAGTTTGTATAATTAACTAAATAATAAATTCTTCATTTGCTAAAGCATACCTCTCGTAGTAAACATTTCCTTATGAACAGGAATATTATATCTATGGAAGGAATGTGGTGGTGTGGTATTAATCTTGAAATAGTACAAAAATAATAGACCTGCTTTTCATTTTACAATCTAAAGCCTTCTTTACTGCTAAAAACCACTGGACATCCTTCAAATGCGTTGAAATATCTCAGAAGCATTTGTTTTACCTGGACTCTTACTGGTCCCATGTATTTCACCCGAGCTGACTGGCAAGATTCTTGAACAATGAAAATCTGTTTTGTCACTGAAGCAGAACTGACACAATTATAGACCGAAACCTCCACTGTAAGTTAACCTCCTCTAAAATGTTGCCAGGAAAAGCAGAAAGAAAAATAAAAGGTTTGTGACTGGAAAGATTATTAATTTCAGGCCAATCAGCAAACACAGTATACACTAATATTTTTACTGATGCTGGAACAATAGTTTGGTAACTTTTTTTTTCCAGATCAGTCTAATAGAATTTCCATTCAAAATGTTTATATTTATCTAAAGAGATGATTAATTTTCAGTTACATAATTTAGAATTTGGTGAAAAAAAACACTGACTTTCAACTAAACTGGATTTTGTTTCTTTGCAGAAATGTCTGCTTTTGTCAAAAAAAATTGGTAAGGACTTGAAATGTTTTTTAAAAAACTGAAAATATTCATTTTTTGTCAACTTTTTTTTGCAGGAATTAAGAAGTAGTTTTCCAACTAGCTGTCCCAAAACTACTGATTACAATTAAATATTTTTAAATAAATAAAATCAAGACACTAACCAGCCAAAACAAACCCCTAGGCAATCACAAAAGTCGCATGCAATTTGTTCAAAAATGCTATCAGCTCTTTAGTTTAATGACTTATTACCTAAGAAAACTTCATCTTTTCAGACACTTTGCACAGGAATAAATTACAACACAAGGTGCAAAGCAGTGGAGAATCAGGTCCAAGAAAAATAGATTTCTCCTGCTGCTCACTCCTAATGCAATGGAATTGCTATTGCTCCACTGCATGTGGGATCTTCCACAATCCTACTAATTTGGGTGAATGACATACATTAAGAGAATCTTACAGACTGGATTGTCACTTCTACAATTGCATATACACATACTGTAAATGGGTTCAAAATATTACCAATAGACGCAAGTAGGAATAAACGTGAGCAATACCAGTGTTTGATTACATTAGGTCTGATTGTAAAAGCTTTCGTGGCAGTTTTCACTTCATCCACAGGCCTGGGAAACAGTGAAAGGTACAGCTTCTCAGCACTGCCTACTCATTGAAAAGCTGTGCACAAGGACATTTTTTAAATGAAATTTAATACAAAAATATTCATTTCGGGCCCACTCCCCCAGCACCAAATTATGGCTTTTTTGATGAACTTTTGGGGCAATTATTTTTCACATGGAAACCGTGGAAGTGTGACAAGCAAGTTTTTGAACTGGAGCTTAAGACAGACAGCAGCAAATTTTTTTGGAGAGGTGTGTGTGATAGAATAGAGAGGACAGGAGGAGACAGACAGTATAGGGAAAAACATTATTTAGATAACAAACACATTTTTGTGGTAGAGGAGAGATGGTGGAGGTAGAAGGAGAAGAGAACCAAGAGGAGGCCACAGATGCAGCTCATACTGGAGGACAGAGTTTCAGATTGACAAATGCCTGGTCTACACTAGAAAAGGTTTGCCAGGGAAATGGAGCATGCAATATTACCGTATATATTTTCAAAGTGCTGCATAAACATCAGTTAATTAATTCGTACAACAACCCAACAAAGAAGTATCTATTCAAAGGATGTGTCCACACTAGGAAAAAGTGTGTGTGTGTGTGTGTTTTTTTTTTTAAACCATGCATTTGCTAACACCTGTAATATCTTAGCATGGACAAGGCAGTTTGTAGTTTTCACACATGTTGGTAGGTTGAGGTAATCACTTAGAGGGAGCCCAGAATATACCCTGACTAGCTAACGTGTATGGAAAACTATGTCTGTGCTGGGATTTTACCATGTGTTAGTTAATATGCTTAAAAAAAAATACACCTTTTTCCCTACCAAATACAATGATCTCATCAGTTCTGTGAATTCACATTCCTTCTTTCTGCATCATCACTATGTTCACTGAGATTGTCATTTGCCAATTACCTGCAGCCAGTGGCATGTACTGTAATCAATGATTTTCCACATAGCCAACATCGTCCATCATTGATTCACATAGGAATGTGTCTTCTGATTATAAGGGAGTGAAACCTAGATGGAACTTCTGGAAGGCAGATTCGGGCTCCTTTACAGGGTACTTAGAATGGAGCGTCGTAACCATCCCATTAAACATCATCTCCGTGGAAGATGCAAACCATTGTTTTTGTTGTGCCATTTTTAATGCTGCAAGTGCAGCAAGTCCATGCGACTTCCACCCAGTGTACCTTTAGGGTGACCAGATGTCCCGATTTTATAGGGACAGTTCTGATTTTTGGGTCTCTTTCTTATATAGGCTCCTATACTCCCCACCCCCTGTCCCGATTTTTCACACTTGCTGTCTGGTCACCCTATGTACATTCCACATTTGAATGAGTATTGTTCAGACTTGTTGAGACAGTATAAGCAGTCAGGTGAGCTGCAGATTGCGGACCATCTTATGGAATCACTGGATGCTGCTTGCCAGGCTCGATGGGAGGCAGCGACAGTGGCACTTGACTTCATGCAGTCAAGCTGGAAGAGCTGGAGCTTAATTCATGCGGCTCAACATACATGTGTACAAAGCAGGCCAGCAGATTCTCCAAATCAGACTGACAACTCAGTCAAAAGGAGCTTTGGCGACTTTCAACAGATGACTGGCAAACGACAGGTACATGACAAGTGATGGCATTTCTTAGAGTAATCCAGCCAATAGTAAGATGGAGTTATTTACTAATCTGGAATTGGATAAAGTGTTGAATGATTTAAAAAACGGGTAAAACTCCCAGATATGATAGAATTGCACCTGAATTCATTAAACCTCTTGGTTCTTGCTCTTGGGAATGGCTCATTTGGTTTTTCAACAGAGTTCTACAGGAATCCAGACTGCCTAGAATGTGGCACCAAGCAACGGTCATTGCCTTGATGAAACCTGGGAAAGATCCACACTTGTCTTCAAGCTACAGACCAATTTCATTTCTAAGCGTCTGCTTTAAGGTGCTTAAGCATCTGATGGAAGGCACGTGGCACCACAGCAAGCTGGTTTTCACCACAGGCATAGTATATATGGCCAAATGCTGGCACTTACAGCTTTCATTGAAAATGGATTCCAACATAAGCTGAAGACTAATTCAGTTTTCCTCGACCTGACTGGCATATGATAGTTTGGCACACGAGCCTTATAGTGAAATGGAGCCTTCGGAACTGGTTTTGTACCAGACATGGAATTTGTGCTGCAGTGGAATTTCCGTGGCATTTTAGAGACAATCCACTATGTCAATGTGGACAGCCACAAATCATGACACATTGTTGAGGACTGCAAATGGGGGGCACCATTTCAGATTTAGGGGGGAGGGGCAAATTTAACCATGATTCCTGGGGCTATTTTCTACAGCATCAATAGTCCACAGTCACTTAAAAACTAGCTCAAAAGTAGCCCAATCTATTTATTTAAACAATTTTTTTATTAACACTATGGTCTACACCTTTAAAAAGGTTCACTATCTAGAGTATAATTAAATGATGGATGTTAGCAGCATTGATCTATAACAAATAAATTTTGGCAACCAAATCTTACAAATTGTTCAGATTGGCTTAGATTTATGTTCACTGAAGAGTTTATACAAATAGTTATGATAAATACAAAGGATTAAGTTAGAAGAGGTTTCTAGTGTGTTGGTATAAGGATTTGATAGACTAAACATCACCTCCATGGGAAATTCACTGATCTTACTCAAGTCTGTGAGACCCTGCCACCCTCAGAAATGTTAAACAGTAATTACCACAGGAGATAAGAATATTTACCAGCTGGAAAAGGAGATAAAGTAAAAAGCTGCAAAATGGTTGCTTGAGGATAGCAGTTGAGGGGCAGCCGCTCCTCAAAAGGTATCTGGGAAAAAGGTCCTAGAAAAGTGTAACCCCACTCTGTGGAGATTTGGTAAAATCCAGGCATTCGCAAAGAAATCGGTGTTTCTGTGGGTATGTCTACACTACGAAATTAGGTCAAATTTATAGAAGCCGGCTTTATAGAAATCGTTTTTATACTGTCGATTGTGTGTGTCCCCCACATAAAATGCTCTAAGTGCATTAAGTCGGCGGACCGCGTCCACAGTACCGAGGCTAGCGTCGACTTCCGGAGCGTTGCACTATGGGTAGCTATCCCACAGTTCCCGCAGTACATGTCGTCAGTCCCCCTCTTCTCCCCCCCCCCCCCCCCGTGAGAGCAACGGCAGACAACGCGCCTTTTTTCCTGGGTTACCTGTGCAGACGACATACCACGGCAAGCATGGAGCCCGCTCAGCTCACCGTCACCATATGTCATCTGAGTGCTGGCAGACGTGGTACTGCATTGCTACAAGGCAGCAGCTAATTGCCTTTTGGCAGTGGACAGTGCAGTATGACTGGTAGCTGTCATCGGTTATCTGGGTGCTGGCAGGCATGGGACTGCATTGCTATACAGCAGCAGCTCCTTGCCTTTTGGCAGTAGATGGTGTATTACGATTGGTATCCATCATCGTCGTACTCCTCAGTTCAGTCAGAGGTGCCTGGGCAGACATGTTTTGTCTCCTGGAGACTCAGTCCTGCCAGCAGTCCTATTGCACCATCTTGACGATGATGGCTAGCAGTCATAATGCAGCATCTTCTGCCAAGTACCCAGAAGATGCCGATGGCTATCAGTCATGTTGCACCGTCTGCTGCCAGCCTAAGATCTAAAAGATAGATGGACCAGATTTGTTCTGTATTCATTTGCTTCCCCCTCCCTCCATGAAATCAACGGCCTGCTAAACCCAGGGTTTTGGGTTCAATCTTTGGGAGGGGGGGCATTCTGTGTGACAGTTGTTTGTGTTTCTCCCTGATGCACAGCCACCTTTGTTGATTTTAATTCCCTGTAAGCCATGTCATAACTCGCCCCTCCCTCCCTCCGTCAGACAATAGTTTCACGCCTTTTTTCAGCCCAGACACCATGGCACTGGGATCATGGAGCCCGCTCAGATCACCGCGGCAATTATGAGCACTATGAACACCCCGTGCATTGTCCTGGAGTATATGCAGAGCCAGAACATGCCAAAGCAAAACCGGGCAAGGAGGCGATTGCAGTGCGGCGACAAGATTGATGAAGAAATTGACATGGACATAGACCTCTCACAAAGTATGGGCCCCAAATGTGCAAATCATGGTATTAATGGGGCAGGTTCATGCCGTGGAACGCCGATTCTGGGCCCGGGAAACAAGCACAGACTGGTGGGACCGCATCGTGTTGCAGGTGTGGGACGATTCCCAGTGGCTGCGAAACTTTCGCATGCGTAAGGGCACTTTTATGGAACTTTGAGTTGCTTTACCCTGCTCTGAAGCGCCAGAATACCAGGATGAGAGCAGCCCTTACAGTTGAGAAGCGAGTGGCAATAGCCCTGTGGAAGCTTGCAACGCCAGACAGCTACCGGTCAGTCGGGAATCAATTTGGAGTGGGCAAATCTACTGTGGGGGCTGCTGTGATCCAAGTAGCCAACGCAATCAAAGACCTGCTGGTATCAAGGGTAGTGACTCTGGAAAACATGCAGGTCATAGTAGATGGCTTTGCTGCAATGGGATTCCCTAACTGTGGTGGGGCAATAGACGGAACCCATATCCCTGTGTAGCAGGGTGGACACCTGCTCCTGCCTGGAAGGGCCTGAGATAGCCCAGGGAGCAGGCAGCGTGAAGGCTGAGCTGATTGGGGGGAAGTGGCTGCAGCTGGGGCCACGCCCCAAACAGACTCAGCAGGCCCTATAAAGGCAGGGAGCCAGGAGCTCAGGCCAGAGTGTCTCTCTCTCTCTCTCTCTGCACTTAGAGAAGGAAGGGCCTGGCTGCAGGGAGACAGACACAGGGTACCTGAGTGGAGCAGGGCTGGGGAAAGGGTGAGGAGCTGGGGAGCTCCAGCCTGGAAAGCCCCAGGCTGCGGCCCAGGAGAAGGCTAAGGGGTACTGGGGGTTGCAAAGGGCAGCCCAGGGCTAGGCCAAGGCAGCAGGTCCAAACCCCCCTTGCTAGTGATGAGTGGCCTGCAGTCTGCCGCAGGGAGCGGGGGGCTAGTTGGTGACTGGCAGTGGCCTAGTACTGAGACAAGGTGGGGATAGTGGGTGGGAGTTCCCCAGGGAGGAAAGACCCAGATCTGTGGGGTACTGCCAAGGGGCAGCACCCAGAGCAAGGAGCACCGGGGTCCTGGGAGGGACACAGGGGTCAGTGCGAGGGACAAGGTGGATCACCGGCCTGTAGAGGGCGCTCCAGACGCTGGATGAGCTGATTCCCCGAAGCAACCAGTAGGGGGTGCCGCAGGGGTGAGTCTGTACCCTTACATTATCTTGTCACCAGAGCACCAAACCAGTGAGTACATTAAACCGAAAAGGGTACTTTTCAGTGCTGCTGCAAGCCCTGGTGGATCACAAGGGACGTTTCACTAGCATCAACGTGGGATGGCCGGGAGAGGTACATGATGCTCGCGTCTTCAGGAACTCTGGTCTGTTTCAAAAGCTGGAGGAAGGGGCTTTCTTCCCGGACCAGAAAATAACCATTGGGGATGTTGAAATGCCTATCGTTATCCTTGGGGACCCAGCCTATCCCTTAATGCCATGGCTCATGAAGCCGTACACAGGCAGCCTGGACAGTAGTCAGGACCTGTTCAACTATAGGCTGAGCAAGTGCAGAATGGTGGTAGACTGTGCATTTGGACGTTTAAAAGCGCACTGGCGCAGTTTACTGACTTGGATAGACCTTAGCGAAACCAATATCCCCATTGTTATTGCTGCTTGCTGTGCGCTCCACAATCTCTGTGAGAGTAAGGGGGAGACATTTATGGCGGGGTGGGAGGTTGAGGCAAATCGCCTGGCTGCTGATTACGCACAGCCAGACACCAGGGTGGTTAAAAGAGTACAGCAGGGCGTGGTGCGCATCAGAGAAGCTTTGAAAACCAGTTTTGTGACTAGCCAGGCTACGGTGTGAAACTTCTGATTGTTTCTCTTTGATGACCCCCCAGTTCACTCTAATTCCCTGTAAGCTAACCACCCTCCCCTCCTCCCTTCGAGCACCGCTTGCAGAGGCAATAAAGTCATTGTTACTTCATATTCATGCATTCTTTATTAATTCATCACACAAATAGGATAACTGCCAAGGTAGACTGGGAGGGGTGGGGGAGGAGAGAAGCACTGGGTGGGGGGGGGGAGGGAAGGACAGGAACACACTGCACTTTTAAACTTTAACACTTATTGAAGGCCAGCCTTCTGATGCTTGGGCAATCCTCTGGGGTGGGGTGGAGTGGCTGGGTGGCCAGAGGGCCCCCCACTGCCTTCTTGGGCATCTGGGTGAGGAGGCTGCGGAACTTGGGGAGGAGGGCTGTTGGTTACACAGGGGCTGTAGTGGCGGTCTCTGTGCCTGCTGCCTTTCCTGCAGCTCAACCATATGCTGGAGCATATCAGTTTGATGCTCCAGCAGCCGGAGCATCGACTCTTGCCTTCTGTCAGCAATCTGACGCCACCTATCCTCTTCAGCCCGCCACTTGCTCTCTTCAGCCCACAATTCAGCCCGCCACCTCTCCTCTCATTCATATTGTGCTTTTCTGTACTCTGACATTGTCTGCCTCCACACATTCTGCTGTGCTCTGTCAGCGTGGGAGGACATCTGGAGCTCTGAGAACATATCATCCTGAGTCCACCGTTTTCTCCTTCTAATCTTCACTAGCCTCTGCGAAGGAGAAACATTTGCAGCTGGTGGAGGAAAAGGGAGAGGTGGTTAAAAAGACACATTTTAGAGAACAATGGGTACACGCTTTCACGTTAAATTTTGCTGTTCGCATTACACAGCACATGTGCTTTCGTTACAAGGTTGCATTTTTCCTCTTATATTGAGGGCCTGCCGGTTTGGTGTGAGATCACTCACGCAGTGCCAGGCAACAGAATTCGGCTTCCAGGCAGCCATGGTAAGCCACAGTCTTTTGGCTTTTTTAACCTTCATAACATGTGGGAATGGTTTCAAACAGCAGCGCCCTCATTTCCCATACCAAGCACCCGTTGGGTTGGCCATTTAAAATGGCTTTGCAATGTAAAAGGCAGGGCTGCACAAACCCAACATTCCTCCCCCACACACACCCAATTCTCTGGGATGATCACTTCACCCTCCCCCCCCCCCCCCCCCCACCGCGTGGCTAACAGCGGGGAATATTTCTGTTCAGCCGAGCAGGAATGGGCACCTCTGAATATCCCCTTAATAAAATCACCCCATTTCAACCAGGTGGCCGTGAATGATATCACTCTCCTGAGGATAACAAAGAGAGATAAGGAATGGATGTTGTCTGCATGCCAGCAAACACCGGGACCATACGCTGCCATGCTTTGTTATGCAATGATTCCAGACTACATGCTACTGGCCTGGCATGGTAAAGTGTCCTACCATGGTGGACGGGATAAGGCAGCCCTCCCCAGAAACCTTTTGCAAAGGCTTTGGGAGTACATGAAGGAGAGCTTTCTGGAGATGTCCCTGGAGGATTTCTGCTCCATCCCCATACACGTTAACAGACTTTTCCAGTAGCTGTACTGGCCATGATTGCCAGGGCAAATTAATCATTAAACACGCTTGCTTTTAAAACATGTGTAATATTTACAAAGGTACACTCACCAGAGGTCCCTTGTGTCCCTCAGGGTCTGGGAGCATGCCTTGGGTGAGTTCAGGGCTTACTGGTTCCAGGTCCAGGATGATAAACATATCCTGGCTGTTGGGGAAACCGGTTTCTCCGCTTCCTTGCTGTGAGCTATCTTCATTGTCTTCATCATCATCATCTTCCTCGTCCCCCAAACCCGCTTCCGTGTTGCATGATTCTCCACTGATGGAGTCAAAGCACAGGGTTGGGGTAGTGGTGGCTGCACCCCCCTAGCATGGCATGCAGCTCCGCGTAGAAGCGGCATGTCTGCGGCTCTGCCCCAGACCTTCTGTTTGCCTCTCTGGCTTTGTGGTAGGCTTGCCTTAGCTCCTTAATTTTCACGCGGCACTGCTGTGCGTCCCTGTTATGGCCTCTGTCCTTCATGCCCTTTGAGACTTTTTCTAATGTTCTGGCATTTCATTTACTGCTACGGAGTTCAGCTAGCACTGATTCGTCTCCCCATATGGCGAGCAGATCCCGTACCTCCCGTTCTGTCCATGCTGGAGCTCTTTTGCGATCCTGGGACTCCATCATGGTTACCTGTGCTGGTGAGCTCTACGTGGTCACTTGTGCTCTCCACGCTGGGCAAACAGGAAATGAAATTCAAAAGTTCGCGGGGCTTTTCCTGTCTACCTGGTCAGTGCATCTGAGTTGAGAGTGCTGTCCAGAGCTGTCACAATGAAGCACTCTGGGATAGCTCCCGGAGGCCAATGCCATCGAATTCCATCCACACTACACCAAATCTGACCCGGAAAGGCCGATTTCAGCGCTAATCCCCTTGTCGGAGGTGGAGTAAAGAAATCGGTTTAAAGGGCCCTTTAAGTCGAAAAAAAGGGCTTCGTGGTGTGGACGTCCAGGCTTAATTCAATTTAACGTTGCTAAATTCGACCTAAACTCGTAGTGTAGACCAGGCCTGTGTCTCAGCCTATGGACCTGATCCAAAGCCCAATGCTGGCAAAGGAAAGACTCCCACAGACAAGTTGGACCAAATGGCAGAATAAATGGCCACACTGGGGTATTGCCATTCACTACAAAATTAGAGAGTTGGAAAAAATGGGAACATTTTAAGTGTAATTTAAACAATATTTGTGGTGGTGGCAGCTCATGCTTGTTTCTTTACAGCAGGGAAAGATTACAGGTTTTGTTCTACAGCACTGCTGTTGCAGCCTGGCTCTGCTTTACTTTTCTCCATTTATCTAAGTGTAGACATTGAAAAAAAAAATCAGTTCTACAACTTTAATTCATTTCACGTTCAATGTCCTGGTGCTCCAATGTTTCAGTTTTAAACACTGCCCAGGAATCTTGGTCTAAGAACTATTTTCAGCCAGATATGAAGCCTTTTTAAAAAAAGTTTTGAAACCTGTTTTTGTAGTCTATGGTTTTATAACAGCTTTAAAAAAAAATAAGTTATAGGTGCTGGAACTAGGGGTGCGGGGGGAGGGGAGGTGCAGCTTGAAGTGGTTTCCATCTCCTACAGGGCCAGCACAACGGCTGCATGATCTCTTGATCTTGAGCATGATATTTTTGGAGATCTTTCTGTAACCCTTCTGCCAGGCCAAGTTGATAGCAGCAAGGGCCGGGTTCAGTACATAGGGGTCCCTTCCCAACAGCGTGACACAGAACCAGCTCGAGCCCCCACCCAGTGACCTGGGAAAATCTTACACAAACCCCTAGGCGCCTCGAAGAGGCAATATTTCCCCTCTCGCAAGCACAGAGCCTCGGTGTAGCAGAAAATGTTTAATAACATGAGGTAAACGACATAGCATTAAATTGGGAAAACGCCACAACTAGAGTTCATAGACCAAACCATGAGCGAAGACCCACCCCAGCAAATTGGGCCGTGTCCTCTCCCGTTGGTTATTGAAACCAGCGACCCAAGAATCACCAAAGTCCCAAAAGTCCACCGATCCCAAAGTCTCTTGGGTCCAGCAACCCAAGAATCACAAAAGTCCCAAAAGTCCGACAACCCCCCAAAGTCTCTGTCCCTGATCAGTGCAGCCCCAGAGTTCAAAAGGGGGGGGTGAGCAGGGTGTTAAGGGGCACCTTACGTGATCCGAGGCCAACCCGGCTGCTTCCCCGTGGGGTTCCACCGCAGCCTTACCACGAACTGCTCCACTCCACCCGCAGTCCCACTCCTGCCGTCCCACGAACTGCTCTGGCAGCTGCTCCGCTCACCGACCTGTGAGCCGCGCCGCTCCGCTCCGCTCACCGACCTGTGAGCCAGGCCGCTCCGCTCCGCTCCGCTCACCGACCTGTGAGCCAGGCCGCTCCGCTCCGCTCACCGACCTGTGGGCCGCACTGCTCCGCTCCGCTCCGCTCCGCTCACCGACCTGTGAGCCGCACTGCTCCGCTCCGCTCCGCTCCGCCCGTCCCTTGGGCCGCTCCCACAAGGCTCTGCTCTGCTCGCTGCTCCTCCAGCCGCTCCGCTCGCCCCCGCTAAGCTAAGTTAGCTTAGCAATATAGCTTCAGGCTCCCCCACTAGTTAACACAGCCTCAGTGATCTCAGCTCTTAAATAGCTTTAGCTCTTTCGTGATTTCAGCTCTTAGTGATTTCAGCTAGTAGTAGGGGAGCCCCAGTGCTGGTGCACTATCAGCCCAGAGTGAATTCAGCTCAGCAGTCCGTAACTAGACTCCTAAGGGAATCAAAGTTAGCTCTGACATTCAACAGTGGAGAGAGGAGGAGGTGCAATTGGTGTTTCAGGCCCACAAAAGGGACCCACACCACCAGGTACCAATACCTGCCCCCAACCTCTCTCAATTCACTGGGTTTTGTAACCCATGCCCCTTGACAAGCAAATGCTACTTAGGTAATGGTGAATGACTCACTCAGTCCTTCTGTCATACACCAGTTCCACTGGCCTTGATTCACAGAATCAGGGTAACAAAACTTTATTCTTCCTGCCCCAATAACAGAGAAACTGGGGATCCCACACCAGCCAAAGTAACCACTTTGAGTTGCTGTTGTTTCCTGCCAGGCGAGTGGGTGTGCCTATGCAAACAAGATCAGCCCCTGGAGTTCTTTTCCACACTCGCCATAATTCACCACCAGATGTCAGGGTAGAGCTCATCCTGACTCTGCTTACATCCTCCCCCCAGCAGAAAATTTGTCGTCCCGACAAATCACACTCCCTATTATAACAACTCACTGGTTCCCTCCAAAGGGCCTCAGATAGCCCACTTTAGCTTCCACAAGCCTGTGTGCTAAACATATTGGTTCCTCACTAGTTACCCCAGGTGCATCATAAGTCAACCGTTTTACTGGTCTTATTACCCTGTCTCGTCTATTGAGAATCTCTGTTGCCGTGGTGCGCGGGACAGCCTCTTGAACGATGGATGGAGAGGTTTCCTTTGAGGGTCCCTCGGCTACTGGCATAGGTCCCTGCATTTCTAGTTCTAACAGTGGAGGGTCCAAGGTGCCCAGGGCATCCTCCACCTGTATGTCTCCACTGTCCAATAACCTGGGTGTGTCATCACATGGGGGTCCCACCAGTCGCTCAGGGGTGTCAGGAATGGGCCTAAATACTTCTGCCATGGGGTTTAGGGTGGAAGAAGAAGAGCTCTCTTTTGATTCAGCCGATCGAGACTGAAATCTTGTCTCCATCCCAGGATACACCATGGTTGTGTCTTCCTCCTCAGACTCACTCTCGGATGTGCTGCATGGGGGTAGGTTAGCTGCAGGGGGCTGGCTGTCCACGTTGGAGGGCGGCTTTGGTCCAGCACCTTCGTTCTGCCCAGTTGCCCTGTTGTGGCCCATCTCATACGGGGTGCCTACCAATTCCCCCACAGGGAGCAAAAGGTTTCTATGCACTGTCTTTGTCTGCCCTGGACCCTCTTCAGGTTTGATCTTGTAGACCGGCAGGTCTCCTAGCTTTTCCATCACCAAGTAAGGTATTGCCTTCCATCTGTCGGCTATCTTGTGTTTGCCAGCAATACCCAAATTTCGCAGCAGAACTCTGTCCCCCGGCTGGAGTTCTTGCAGACGTACCCTAGCATCATATCGATGTTTGTTGCGGTCTGCGTTCTTCCGAGCTGCAGATGTAGCTAAGTGATAAGCATCCCGCAGCTTTTCTCTCAGTCGGGATACATATTGCTGATGAGTTTCATAGCTATCTCCATCCTCTGATACACCAAAGCACAGGTCTATGGGTAATCTTGGTTCTCGTCCAAACATTAAGAGATATGGGGTGACTCCTGTAGCATCATTCTTTGTGGCATTGTAGGCGTGCACCAGATATGCAACATGTTGGCTCCAGGTTGCTTTCTGCTCTGGTCGCAAAGTCCCCAACATATCTAATAGGGTTCGGTTGAACCTCTCTGGCTGAGGATCACCTTGCGGGTGATAAGGCGTTGTTCTAGACTTCTTAATTCCCGCTATCCTCAGCACCTCCTTCAGAAGATGACTCTCAAAGTCCCGCCCCTGATCCGAGTGTATCCGGGCTGGAAATCCATAAACTGAGAAATATTTCTCCCACAGTACTCGAGCAACAGTGATGGCCCTCTGATCACGTGTGGGGTATGCCTGCGCGTATCGTGTATAGTGGTCAGTCACTACTAGAATGTTCCCAATATTCCTCTTGTCTACTTCTAAAGACAAGAAATCGATGCATACCAGTTCCAAAGGTTTGGTGCTGGTGATGTTCTTGAGATATGCAGCCCTCGTGGGCAGAGTTTTCCTTTGAACACATCGAGCGCAAGTCTCACATTTCCTACGAACATCTTCAGCCATCCGGGGCCAATAGAATCTACTACGAAGAAGTTCCAGGGTCCTCTCCATCCCTAAATGTCCAAAGTCATCATGCAGGGCCCTCATGGCCAGGGCTCTGTACTCTTTTGGCAGCACCAGTTGTGCTCGTTGCTTTTGTAAAGGGTCGATGGTCATTCGATGTAACACTCCCTGGATCAGTTTTAGTTTGGTCCATTCTCTCAATAGTAGTTTACCCTCCGGGTTAGGAGGGACAACCGCAGCTGGGCTTCGCCCCTCCCTTTTGGCAAGTAGTGTATCACGAATGTCAACATCTTGCAGCTGGGCTTCTTGCCAGTCAGCCGCATTGAGCACGGGCAAGGGAGATTGGTCCAATGCAATATAGTTCACAGAAGCAGAAGGCACGCAGTCAGGGGGCAGGCCCAAAGCTTCAGCAACACATCCATGAAGACTCTCATGGGCCTCTGGCTCTCGGCGACTCATACTGCAAATAGCCCTCACTCCATCCATGGGTATCATAGCCACTTCAGGTGCCTGCGGACGCCGGGACAATGCATCTGCATCTACATTGCTTCTCCCTGATCGGTATTGAATGCTGAACTCATAGCTAGCCAAAGCGGCCACCCATCTTTGCCCTGTAGCATCCAACTTAGCACTTGTTAACACGTAAGTCAATGGGTTGTTGTCTGTCCACACCTGGAACTGAGCCCCATACAAGTAGTCTCGAAATTTCTCAGTGATGGCCCATTTCAAGGCCAAGAACTCCAGCTTGTGGATGGGATAGCGAGTTTCACTGTCAGACAGTCCTCGGCTGGCAAAGGCTATGGGTTTATGTTTGCCTTCCACTTCTTGGTACAGTACTGCTCCCAGACCCTCCAAACTGGCATCAGTATGTAGGATAAACGGTTTGCTTGGGTCGGCAAAGACTAGGACGGGGGCATGAGTTAGGCAACTAATGATTTCCTGAAAAGCCCTCTCACATCTCTCATCCCACCTTGGCCCAAACGGTTCGAAGGGGCCATAATGTCTCTGCACAGGAGGCTTTGGAGGCCTCCTCTTATTCTTGGTCCTAGATTTGTTCTTGTTGGACTGGTATCCCCTGGTAAGATCATTCAGGGGTTTTACAATTGTGGCGTAGTTCTTCACAAATCTGCGGTAGTAACCACTAAATCCAAGAAAGGTCTTGAGTTCTCTGTAGTTACTTGGATGTGGCCAGGTAGTGAGTGCTTCTATTTTGTCAGGATCAGTACTCACACCCTCCTGGGACACAATGTGACCCACATACTTCACTGAGGTTCGGCAGAACTGGCATTTGTCAATTGAAAGCTTCAAACCATACGCCTCCAACCTATCGAGCACTTTAAGAAGTCTTTCTTCATGCTCCTCCAAGGTTCTTCCAAACACAATCAGGTCATCCAAGTAAACTAACACTTGTAGTAAGTTCATGTCTCCCACGACTTTCTCCATGAGACGTTGAAACGTGGCAGGTGCCCCAGAAATCCCTTGGGGCATGCGTTCGAACTGGTAGAACCCTAACGGGCAGATGAAGGCTGTCTTCTCCTTATCTTCTTCTCCCAGAGGGATCTGGTAGTATCCACTCCGAAGATCCAACACAGAGAACCACTGGCTACCCAGCAAACAGTCCAAGGCATCTTGTACTCGAGGCATGGTGTATTGGTCAACTGTAGTGCGCCTGTTTAGAGTGCGGTAGTCAATACACATCCGGATTTTCCCACTCTTCTTACGAACCACCACAATGGGAGAGGCGTAGGGGCTTCGGGACTCTGTAATGATACCATTCGCGATCAGCTCTTGAAGATGATGGCGTACGTCTTCCATCTCAGAGAGAGCAATCCTTCTAGATCTCTCCCTGAAGGGTCAGGGATCTTGTAGCCTGATGTGGTGTTCCACTCCTTTGGCACATCCCACGTCCCACTCATGCAGTGAGAATACCTTGGATCTCTCGCAAAGCTTCTTCCGCAGGCGATCCTTCCACTCCTCAGACAGTGGGGAGTCCCCAAAGTCAAACTTTGCGGGATCCATCACTGGAACTTCAGCTTCACACTGGGGTCTCACGATGGTTTCAGGCTCAAAGATGTCTGCAATCTTCTGCCCTGGTTTTACAAACACGTCACGGCGTGTTTCATTAGCAATCAATATAGCCACCTCTTCCTGGGCTTCAGCAGGTAGGGTTATGACTCCACTGAGAACCAACACTCCTTCTGGGAGCCCTCCCTCGGTCGGCTGCTCTACCATTGCTAATGTTTTCTTACTGTCTTTTAGGCAGGTACTCATGACAATCACTTCCTTTTCTGTCATTGCAGGAACCACTAAGGGGGCCGGGCCCGCATACCTCAATGCTCCCACTGGCAAATCAGGCATCACTTTTCTTGTGTCCTCAATTTTTCTGTAGGCTGCGGCACAGTGTGTGTGTATCACCAAGGTGTTCAGATATTGGTCCCCTGCTCGCTGTCTGCAGTAATCTGCGAGTACCTTAAAGAGGCTGGAGTTGGTCCCTATTAGCATGGACACATCAGAGGCTCCTTTAGGGTCAGGGCATATTAACGCAGCAGTGTCCACCTCCTGTCTTACCCCCGCAATCTCTTCTGGGAATTCCAGGTGTACTATGACATACCCCTGATAGGGGTATTCATCCATGCTGAGGCCACACAGGCCAAGCCCTGTCAGGGGCCGTATAGGCAGATGCCTAAGCATCTGCTGGTAGAAAGACTGGAATATGATAGTCACTTGGGATCCTGTGTCAAGCACTGCTCTACATTCTGTCCCTTCAACCTTTATAGTTACCTCCGCTCGGGGTCCGATCAATCCTGGTGGGATTCGGGCTGCATGGTTCTTTCCAGGGGAGCCTCCACACCCTGTAGACCTAGGCGGCTCCCTTCCCAGGCCCTGGGGCCGTTTCCCGACTTTCCCCAGGTGGTCCTCAGCTTTTGATATACTAGCGTGGGATTCTCTGCATTCTGACACCTTGCAGCAATGTGTCCACCCTGGCCACACCGGTAGCAGAAGAATGATTGTCTTTTCCCTTGTTGTCTCGTTGGGGCAGAGGTTCTAAATGTAGTCCTCTGAACCGTGGTAGTGGAGGGTTCCTTGTACCTTGAAGTATTTGCTGAATCGATGGTATTCTCTAATTCAGCCACTTTCTGTGTCAGGACCTGCACTCGTTGGGTAAGTTCCTCTTGAGGATTCACCATCAGTGCCTTGGGCGTTCGGGTGGATGTTGTGCCAGTCGCTGGGTGTGACTGCACCTCCCAAACCTCGCCAGCTGCCTGCCTCTCTTCTTCCTCTCGGACCTCTTTTATCAGCTGAGAGTAACTCGGTGGATTGTCTTGCCGTTCTCTTAATCGGAGGTGGAGAAGGATTGGGTTCTGATATTGAATTCCTCTCACAATCTGAGCCAATCTAGTCCGGTCCATTTGCCCAACTGCCACTGCCCCCCTCATGATGGCCCTCTGCAATAGTTTCTCCAACCTCTGGATATAGGCAGAAACCTTCTCTCCCTTTTGTTGCCTGGCATTGAGGAACTTGCAATAGACATCATCTGAGCCCTCGGTTCTCCCGAAGGCATGATCAAGGGCCTCTAGGCAGTCCTTCACCTTGACTCCAGGGTTACTGAGTTTCAGGGTGCGAATCACATCTAGGGCTGGCCCCCTGAGGCACTCTACTAGTCGCCTTCTCTTTTCAGCATCAGGCACCGCCCACTCCTGCAGCATTTCAGTGGTATGTTCCAGCCAGGGTTCAAATGCTTCCTCCCCAGGTATTGGGGTGGGACCCCCAGAAAACAACCTCAGTTTACGATAGGGGCTTGACTCAGGGTGGGGTGGCATAACCTTCTCTAATGCTTGCCCCAAAGCCTTCACCCACTCATCAGGTGAAGGAGCACTCTCCCGGTGTGGGACTCCTGGGTCAAGGCCCAACAGACCTGGCATATCAGCCAAAGTCTTTCCCTCTTTCCCCAAAAAAGCCGACATTTTCTTTAAAAACTCTACATCAGGGGCAGGGACTGGTGAGGGCTGGCTCCCAGTGGTTATCACCGTCCACTCACCACCTTCCACTGCTATCGTGCCTGGAACCTGTAGGGGTTCCACAGCCGATGGCAGCTCGCACAGTATAGCAAAAGCCCCCTCCTCCCTCACAAACATGCGCCCACGCATTTTGCACTTACTCAGGTACTCAGTGGATACCCTTAAGATAGGTTCTATTGCACCCTCATCAAACGCCTCCGGCACCCCCGTTACCAAAAGACAGTTCCTAGGGTTAATATTCATCCCCTTGCACCAGTCCTCTAGCAAGTGTAGGGCCATTATACAAACTGTAAAATTTTTTACAAATATATCAGATCAAAACAACAACAAGAAGATTTTTAGGTTTTCCCAAGTTAATGAATCACCCAAGATGTGCTTGCGAGGGGTACTGACCCAGGGATCCCGGACGAGCCCCCAAAGTCTCTGTCCCTGATCAGTGCAGCCCCAGAGTTCAAAAGGGGGGGGTGAGCAGGGTGTTAAGGGGCACCTTACGTGATCCGAGGCCAACCCGGCTGCTTCCCCGTGGGGTTCCACCGCAGCCTTACCACGAACTGCTCCACTCCACCCGCAGTCCCACTCCTGCCGTCCCACGAACTGCTCTGGCAGCTGCTCCGCTCACCGACCTGTGAGCCGCGCCGCTCCGCTCCGCTCACCGACCTGTGAGCCAGGCCGCTCCGCTCCGCTCCGCTCACCGACCTGTGAGCCAGGCCGCTCCGCTCCGCTCACCGACCTGTGGGCCGCACTGCTCCGCTCCGCTCCGCTCCGCTCACCGACCTGTGAGCCGCACTGCTCCGCTCCGCTCCGCTCCGCCCGTCCCTTGGGCCGCTCCCACAAGGCTCTGCTCTGCTCGCTGCTCCTCCAGCCGCTCCGCTCGCCCCCGCTAAGCTAAGTTAGCTTAGCAATATAGCTTCAGGCTCCCCCACTAGTTAACACAGCCTCAGTGATCTCAGCTCTTAAATAGCTTTAGCTCTTTCGTGATTTCAGCTCTTAGTGATTTCAGCTAGTAGTAGGGGAGCCCCAGTGCTGGTGCACTATCAGCCCAGAGTGAATTCAGCTCAGCAGTCCGTAACTAGACTCCTAAGGGAATCAAAGTTAGCTCTGACATTCAACAGTGGAGAGAGGAGGAGGTGCAATTGGTGTTTCAGGCCCACAAAAGGGACCCACACCACCAGGTACCAATACCTGCCCCCAACCTCTCTCAATTCACTGGGTTTTGTAACCCATGCCCCTTGACAAGCAAATGCTACTTAGGTAATGGTGAATGACTCACTCAGTCCTTCTGTCATACACCAGTTCCACTGGCCTTGATTCACAGAATCAGGGTAACAAAACTTTATTCTTCCTGCCCCAATAACAGAGAAACTGGGGATCCCACACCAGCCAAAGTAACCACTTTGAGTTGCTGTTGTTTCCTGCCAGGCGAGTGGGTGTGCCTATGCAAACAAGATCAGCCCCTGGAGTTCTTTTCCACACTCGCCATAATTCACCACCAGATGTCAGGGTAGAGCTCATCCTGACTCTGCTTACATTTCTAATTCATCATAATTTTCAGATTGTGTTGTAACTTGATCTTTCACCACTAACATAAATGAGCTGATGCTAAACTACAGGGGGTTAAGATGAACGTTTAAAAGTTTATCAAGGGGGAAAGTGGCATTAGAGAGAAAGTATGTGAGAGAAAGTGGCATTAGAGAGAAAGGGGGGGATGAAATTAATGATGGCTCAAAAGTAGCTGAGGTACCAAACTTTAAAAAAATATATATCTTAAAAAGTCACTATATAGAGTGTAATTAAATGATGGATGTTAGCAGCATGGATCTATAATAAATTTTGGATTACAAATTGTTCAGATTGGTTTGCACTGAAGGGTTGATACAAATATGATAAATACAAA
Source organism: Chrysemys picta bellii (assembly GCF_011386835.1). Taxonomy (NCBI): domain Eukaryota; kingdom Metazoa; phylum Chordata; order Testudines; family Emydidae; genus Chrysemys; species Chrysemys picta. The sequence goes on from NC_088792.1 coordinate 105,599,402, forward strand.
GGATTAAGTTAGAAGGACTTGAGAGACTAAACATCACTTCAATGAAATTCACGGATGGTACTCAGTTTTGTGAGACTCTGCCACCCTCAGAAATATTAAAGTAAACAGGAGCTAAGATTACTTGCCAGTTGGAAGAGGAGCACAGCAGACACTCAGCTATAAAATGGCTGCTGCTTAAGGGCAGCAACTGCTTGTATCTGCACATGTAAAGGAGCAGCAGCTCCTCGAAAGGTGTTCTGGGAAAAAGGTCCTAGAAAAATGCAATCCTGGAGAGATTTGGCAATATCAAGGCATACACACAAATGCTGATTCCTCTGTGAAACAGCCTCTATGGCCTTACCTGGTAATCTGACCAAAAACCCATTGTAGGCAAAGGAAAGACTCTCACAGACAAGTGGGACTAAATGGTAGAATAAATGGCCACACTGGGGTATTGCCATTCTCCAAAAAACTAGAGTGTTGGAAAAAATGGGAAAGGAAGGAGGCAGAGAAGCAAGCAGTGTTGCTCCAAGCTAGGGTATGAAATTCGGGCGGGGGGGGGGTCTGTAGCCCCCCAGTGCCTCCTCTAAATGGCACCCTTGACTGCAAAATAACTCCGTTTCCTGGAGGTCTTTGTGTCTTGAACATCGTTGATAAGAACACTCTCGCTTGGCTTAACCAGATTGCATACACCAAATAAATAACTGTATCAATCTATTGCTTTCCAATGCCACATGGGACAACATACATTTCTTAGTACCAGTGAACAACAAATTAAGTCTCTAATGCTCAAGATTTTGTAAGGTATACATCTCATTACCCAGTACCAAATGGGGAAGTACTACAATGTTGGAACTGTCTTTTTGTTGTGTGTTTGTACAGTGCCTAGCACAATGAGGCTCCTAGAAACTACCACGTACAAAAATAAATAAATATTTCAGACACTAAAACTAGAGAGAGAGACACTTCTATTTAGTGCAGGGAGTGTCAGCTTCATGTGACTTATGGCACGAATATATAATGAAGCAAACATATCTATCTTTGCATTCTCCAGCTGTTGGGGTTGAATTGTTGTCCCAGTTACTATGAAATATATCTGCACTACCACCATCTGCTTTGGTACCACTGTTTAGAGATACATTGAGGTCTCTGGCAAAAAGCTGTCAGTTTCATTCCATACAACTGTCATTCCCTGGCTGACAATTAAACAATATACAAAGAAAATCTTATTAAGAGTTTGGCAGCATGTCACAGCAGACAACCTATTGAAACCCTGCCTGGTTTGTTGCTGTGGAGGCAGCCCAGAATACAGTCTTGGTCTTTATACCTTCTCTTTTGGCCTTGTTCTGGTAAACAGACAAGTTAGCCAGCGAAAGTCAGAAAAAAATATGGCTCTCACTTCAAAATGCCCAATACTTTAGTTTTTTTTTTTTTTTTTAAATTTGAGAAACAAATAAAAAACTAAAGGGGATTATTTGGGTTTCAGATATTTGCATGTATATAATTGCACCCAAATCTTGAAAATATATCTTGCTTTTTCAATTTAATGTAACTGGAAATCTGCTATTAACTAGAGGTTAATCCCAGACTGTGAAAAGAAATATGAAATGATAATTAGTTACTAGAACTAGGTATTTGGAGCTGCAACACCTGGCTGCCCAGCCATTTTCATTAGATGAGAATACATTTTCAAAGGCTCATTAACTTTGAGGAAATTGGTTAAATTTGTCAGGTTGGCAAGTAGAAACATGCTTGCTGAACTTTTGATAGATGAGATCATAATTAGGCATACACTGGTCTTATCAATTAAAGCTCATAATATTCATAAGTGTTTCAACATTCATCTTCAAAGCCTTGACAAAACTGACAAAGCAAAACTAGCTATAGTCTGTATTTAAAATGTAAAGGGCCACCGTTAATTTAAAATTAACACTTCTTTATGAAAATATTTTACGTACTTATGTAACACCTATAAATGAAAAATTAGAAAAAAATATTCCTTTGATAATTTGTTTACTTTGATAGCACCATGCATGCAATAGCTTTAACATTTCACCTGTATAGTCACCTACTTAACCAGTTTTCCCATTTATGTATTTGGATCTTTCCCACAGTATTAAGAAAGAGAACAATATCTTTAAAAATAGGAAAATCCAATTATGTTTAACAGTCAGGAGATCCCAGGGACAGGTGGTATAGGACCTGAAAGTATTTTAACTTTTTTTTTTTTAAATTGACTAGACTTCAGGATGACTGTATCTCTTTAAAATTGATATTATGTTTGTTTCTCCTAAGAGAAAGTTAAATCCTGCAGTTATTCCTCAGATTGTAAAGATGGAAGAGTCTCACTGTCATGGGGCCTGTACACCCAGTCACCCTGGAGTTGCGGCAAGGGCGTGATAACCCTGCGGTGAAGCCAAGGGGGTTATGCCCAGTCTTGGGGCCACATAACCCAATGGCCAGAGTCAATGAAACTCCCCTTGTATGCAGGGAAGTGCAGCCCAATGACCAGAGTCAGTAGGACTCCCCTTAGCATGGCTTAATGGGTGGAGTCAATGGGACTTCCCTTGTCTACAGGGAAGTGAGACCCAATGACCAGAGTCAGTAGGACTCCCTTTAGCATGGCTTAATGGGTGGAGTTAATGGGACTTCCCTTGTCTACAGGGAAGTGAAACCCAATGGCCAGAGTCAATAGGGCTTCCCTTGTCAGCAGGGAAGAGTGGCCCCGTGGCTGGAGTCAATACAACCACCCTTGACTATAGGGTAGTGTGGCCTAGTGACTGGAGTCAAGATAATCACCCTGGGATGCAGGGTGGTGTGGCCTAGTGACCAGTGCCTGGGGGGCTGTCACCAGGGTGTGTGTGGCTGGCCCCAGTAGGGGGGCCCAGGCCCACCCAACTCCACCAGGTCCCGACCCAGGGCCCTAACAATGGCAGAGTGATCCACCTCTAGATCATCGGGGAGTCCCACCGAAACACTCTGACCACATGGGGGTGGGAGGTACCACTCCCTCACCCTCCCTGGATCACTTCCTACCGGCTATCCTGCAGCAGCAGTCCATAGGGTATCAGGGCCTCCAGGCTCCTCAGCGCTGGACGCTACCTGGGGTTCCAATGGCGGCAGAATTCTGGTCCAGGTCTCGGGCTCTTTGACTCCCGTAGGTAAGGGCTGTAAAACTCCTGGGCTGGAATCTCTACCAAGCGTCCTTTCTCATTGGCAGTCAGCCCAGACTGAGCTAGGCTGCTCCCTTTTATACTGAAGCAGCAGTTGGAGCATGCCCAGCAGGGTTGAGGTGGAGTGGCTTCGGCTGCTAAGAGCACTGCTTTAATCCCTTCTGCTCCAGTGCAGGGCCAGTCCACCCCGTCACACACCCCCACTCAAGAAGGCATCTGTCTGGTGTCCTTCTTTGTCCTCCTTCCTACCCCGCCTCGAAAAGAAATCTGCACTGGAGTGTGCCTTACCCAGTCAATGGAAGACCCGGAAATTATATGGCTGTAGGGAGAAATACCAAAACATGATCCGGGTGTTCGTGTCTTTCATGCTATTAAGCCAGCAAAGGGGCACGTGGTCTGTAATTAGTTGGAAGGGGTTCCCCAGTAAGTAATAATGCAGGGCCTCCACTGCCCACTTTAAGGCTAGTGCTTCTTTCTAATGGTTGAATATTGGATCTCTCTGGGGAACAGTTTCCGGCTTAGATATAGGACCAGGTGTTCTTCCACATCGACTTGTTGGGAGAGGATGGCCCTGAGTCCCATTTCTGAGGCATCCATCTGTAGGATGAAGGACCTTGTAAAGTCTGGGTATGTTAAAGCTGGCTCCTGGGCTAGCCATTCCTTCAGTGTCTGGAATGCTGCCTCGCATCTCTTGGACCACCGGACTTTCTGTGGTTGCGAGTTCTTGGTCAGGTCCGAGAGAGGGGCTGCCAGTGTTGTGAAAGCTGGTATGAACCGGCGGTAGTACCCTGCCAGTCCTATGAAGTGCCTCACTTGTCTCTTTGCCATGGGAGCAGGCCAGTCTTTTAGGGCTTGCACCTTATCTACTAGGGGCCGCAACTTGCCATCACCCACTGTGTACCCTAGATAGGTCACCTCCTGTTCACCAAGGTGACATTTGGCTAGGTTTGCCATGAGCCTGGCCTCTTTTAGGGCTCCTAGCACATTGGTGACATGCTGGAGATGGTCCTCCCAGTTGGCGCTATATATCACGATGTCATCAATATATGCCGTAGCATACTGGTCGTGAGGCTGCAGGATAGAGTTCATTAACTGCTGGAAGGTGGCAGTGGCTCCATGCCGTCTGAAAGGCATTCTCACAAAGTGAAATAGGCCGAATGGAGTAGGGAAGGCAGTTTGGAGTAAGGGGTATTTGCCAATACCCTTTTGTCAAATCAAGCATGGACAGGAACATAGCACCTTCTAGCCTAACCAAGAGCTCCTCCACCTGGTGAATGGGGTACACATCAAAGCGGCAGATGGTGTTGACTTTCCGAAAGTTGATAGAAAAGCGGTGGTCCCGTCCAGCTTCAGGACTAGGACAATCGGGCTATGCCATTCGCTCCTTGATTCTTCCACTACCCCTAGTTCCAGCATGGTGTCTAATTCCCTCCTGATGGCCCCCGACATCTTCCTCAGGAGGGGTCAGTGGGTGTCACGGACCTTTTGGCCCAGTATAGTGGCTATATGGTGGTGTGTGACATCTGCCTGCCCAGCGCAGATGGATAAGACTTCTGGAAAGGCCTGCAAGACCCGCTGCAGCTGTTCCCACTGATCAGGGCTCAGCTCGGTGTCCATTGTGGCCAGCCCTGACTCTAGGGCTCCATCAAGAAGCGGTCCCAGTTTGGGCTCCAGAGGGAAAGGGGTAAAGAGCAGGGCCTCCCAAGTCTTCAGCAGGTTAATGTGGTATATACTTGTCTCTTTCCATTTCCCTAGTAGCCGGATCTTAGTCCACCGGTCCCACCCATCAGGTGACCTCATAGGGTCCCTGCCACTTGGCCATCTGTTTGGACTCCCGGGAGGGTAACAAGAGCAGGGCTCGATCTCCCAGCTTGAACGAGCGGAGTCTGGCCCTCTTGTTGTAGTGCTGTTCTTGTACATACTGAGCCTGTAACAGATTCCTCTGGGTGAAAGTCCCCAGAGTATGGAGATGCTCCCGCAGTTGCAACACATAGCAGATCACCCCCATGACCTGGGTCGATTATTCTTCCCAATCTTCCCAAGGTCGAGGATCCCCCAGGGTTACCGCCTATAGAAGAGTTCAAAGGGGGAGAAGCCAGTGGATGCCTGGGGTACCTCCTGCACAGCGAAAAGCAGGGCCAGAAGTAACATGTCCCAGTGCCAGGGGTCCTCTTCCACAAATTTATGGAACCGGGAGCCGGTGTAGTGTAGGATACTGCTCTGCGTAGGAATGTACTACACGGCAGCACAACCAGGCACGGGAAAGGTGCACTCTGCTTTCTTTCAGGCAGGGACGTGGCTGGGCAAGGGAGGAGACGCCCGGGGGGAGGGGTGGCAGGCGGGGGCCAGGGCCCGCTCCAGGCAGGGCTGGGGAAGAGACCCAGCTCCAAATATTAGTGGAGCAGGGTCCCTAAACCTGAATATTCCTGGAGCCCGGGTGCCACAAAAGAATATAGCTGGAAATTGAAGCTAGATAAATTCAGACTGAAAATAAAGTGTAAGTTTTTAACAGTGAGTCAAGTGAGTAATTAACCATTGGAACAATTTACCAAGGATCATAATCAACAATTTTAAATTCAAGATTGGACTCTTTTCTGAAAGATATGTTCCTGAAATTATTTTGGGGGAAGTTCTATGATCTGTGTTATACAGGAGATCAGACCAAATTATCAAAATGATGTTTTCTAGCCTTGGAATCTATCAGTCTAAGTAACTCCATTAACATGTAAGTAACAGCAAAATATGGCCTTACTGTGCTCTACAAAACATTTTCTACAGTGCTCAGAATACTGCCTATGTACTCACTAGAGATTGTAACTACTGGCATTTTGGCACATTTTATACTAACACTGTTGTGTGACAGCTACATACTATAATTATATGCCAATAGTACAGTACTATAAAGGGACCAAATTCTTCTAACAACCCACTGTAACTCCATTGATTTTAACCTGAGTACAATCAAGTAATTAGACATGTTAGCGACAAGTTGAACTGCAAAACTGTGGGTGTAAAATTAGAGGTCCAGGTTAAGGCCAGGCTGAAAATCAGGCTGCAAAGGTGAAATAAATGTTACGGTCCTTCCCTAATAGGGCTGAGGTAGCACAACAAACTAGGCAGTCAGCCAACAGTACTATCTGTTTAGCACAACTCTTGTGGGGAGTGTGGACAGCGGTGGCTTTGGGGTTGTGAAAGGGATGTATCTATATATTGCAGAAATTCATAACTCTCCCATAGAACCTCAGCAATCTCAATCTCTTAATACTTTATAGACAATCTCAGGAGAAGCAAGGATTCTGAGCATTTCCAGAATTGCTGAAGCAGTTTTCTTCTCTGACTTCGCTAATTTCCTTTTTGATCACTTCAAAAGTGGAAGGTACAAAGTATGGGAAATTCCGAAGGTGCTAACAGAGCCATGTCCATCTAAGGAGGTATGTTCTAAATAGACCCCCTAAGCCATAAAACGACTGACATTGTGTTATGGAAGCTGGCTAGCAATAGGGAAAGTCAACTATTGATGCAATTGCATTTGATGTCTAAAGATAAACTCAGTCTTATTGCCATACATTGTGCACATTAGCATCATGTCTGAGATAACGGGGGAGTATAACTATGTGTAGGCTGGACTGGGGTAGTCTCTGTTGAGGGCACACACTTCCCCATTTTCTGCCTATTTAAGTCACCAGTGAGTATTACAATCACAGGATTCACGCCCTTGGAGGCAGATGATAGTACTGAACTCTCCTGCCATTGAAAGGCCCTTCAACCTCTTCCCTACAGAAGAGGTGATGGTATTAACTTTATACCACTCTATGTAGAGGATGAAGGTTGCAGTTGAATCTTCACCAACAACGATAGTACGGGAATGGTCAGTGGCAACAGAATCTTCACATCTTCCTGGGGAAGGGAGGATTCCAACCTTCCAGGATTGTCCTGGAGTCTCCAAGAATTAAAGATTAATCTTTAATTAAAGATTATGTCATGTGATGAAACCTCCAGGAATACATCCAACCAACATTGGCAACCCTAGAAGGGACTAGGCAGCAGATTCCTCCCACCCACTCCTCTCCCCAGCAAGGGGCACACAGAAGAATTTTCTCTCCCAGGTACATGGCAGGTGGGGCAGCATCTTCCACTCTAGCAATGGCCCTACTAATAGAATCATAGGGTTAGAAGGGACCGTAAGGGTCATCTAGTCTAACCCTCTGCCAAGATGCAGGATTTGTTGTGTCTAAACCATCCAAGGCAGCTGGCTATCCAGCTTCCTTTAAAAACCTCCAATGAAGGAGCTTCCACAACCTCCCTAGGCAATCTGTTCCATGGTCCTACTGTTCTTACCATTGGGAAGGTTTTCCGGAGATTTAATCTAAATCTGCTATGCTGTAGTTTGAACCCTTTGCCTCCTGTCCTGCTCCCTATGGCAAGAGAGAACAACTTTTCTCCATCTTTTTTATAGCAGCCTTTCAAGTATTCAAAGACCACTATCATGTCCCCCCTTTATCTTTTTTTTGAACTAAACATACCCAATTCCTTCAGCCTTTGCTCATATGGCTTGCATTCCATCACTTTGATCATCTTTGTCACTCACCTCTGGATCCTATCCAGTTTCTCTACATCCTTTCTATACAGCAGTGACCAAAATGAACACAGTACACCAGCTGAGGCTTAACCAGCGCCGAGTAGAGTGGTACAGTAATGTTCCTGAAAAATGTGACTTTAAGTGAAACGATGTTAAGCGAATCCAATTTCCCCATAAGAATTAATGTAAATAGGGAGGGTTAGGTTCCAGGGACATTTTTTTTCACCAGACAAAATACTATAATATATATATAGATACACACACACACACACACACAGTATAAGTTTTAAGCAATTTAATACTGTACACAGCAATGATGATTGTGAAGCTTGGTTGAGGTGGTGAAGTCAGAGGGTGGAAGAGGGTGAGATATTTCCCAGGGAATGCCTTACTGCTAAATGATGAACTAGCACTCAGCTGAGCCCTCAAGGGTTAACACACTCTACAAGGCAGCACAAATGAAGGGAGGGGAGTCAGCATGGCAGACAGAGACAATGACACTCACCGTGTGTGTGTGTGTGTGTGAGAGAGAGAGAGAGAGAGAGAGATGCGTATTGGCCCTTTAAGTACGCTGATCCCACTCTAAGTACATTGCTTTTTTAAGTAGATCAGGAAGTTGAGACAGCAGCTTCTGCCAGCAAGCTCCCTCCATCCTGAGCACTGTTGTGTCCCCCCAGCTCTATGCAGATGCGGTAAGCGGGGGACAGAAGTAAGGGGAAGGGGGACACCCTGATATTAGCTCTCTTCTTCGCCCTCCCCCCCCACACAGCATGCAGGAGGCTCCCAGGAGCAGCTCGAAGGCAGAGGGCAGGAGCAGCATATGGCAGTGGAGGGAGGGACAGCTCAACTGCTGGCAATTGATAGCGTGCTGGGCAGCTGATACACAGGGAACTTAGGGGAGCGGGGAGCTGATGGGGGGCTGCCGGTTCACCCTGGTTCCAAGCCCCCACCAGCTACCTCCAATGGGCTGCTCTTTCAGCAAGCAACGGACAAAGCAGGCGGCCGCCAAACAACGTTAGAAGGGAGCATTGCGCAACTTTAAACGAGCATGTTCCCTAATTGATCAGCAATGTAACAATGAAACAACAGGTTTCAGAGTAGCAGCCATGTTAGTCTGTATCCGCAAAAAGAACAGTGGCACCTTAGAGACTAACAAATTTATTAGAGCATAAGCTTTCGTGGGCTACTGCCCACTTCTTCGGATGCATATAGAGTGGAACATATATTGAGGAGATATATATACACACATACAGAGAGCATGAACAGGTGGGAGTTGTCTTACCAACTCTGAGAGGCCAATTAAGTAAGAGAAAAAAATCACACATCACTGAACAAAAACACTGACCCAGGAACCTATCCTTGTAACAAAGCCCGATGCCAACTCTGTCCACATATCTATTCAAGTGACATCATCATAGGACCTAATCACATCAGCCATACCATCAGGGGCTCGTTCACCTGCACATCTACCAATGTGATATATGCCATCATGTGCCAGCAATGCCCCTCTGCCATGTACATTGGCCAAACCAGACAGTCTCTACGCAAAAGAATTAATGGACACAAATCTGACATCAGGAATCATAATACTCAAAAACCAGTGGGAGAACACTTTAACCTGTCTGGCCATTCAATGACAGACCTGCAGGTGGCTATCTTACAACAGAAAAACTTCAAAAACAGACTCCAACGAGAGACTGCTGAGCTGGAATTGATATGCAAACTAGATACAATCAACTCAGGATTGAATAAGGACTGGGAATGGCTGAGCCATTACAAACATTGAATCTATCTCCCCTTGTAAGTATTCTCACACTTCTTATCAAATTGTCTGTACTGGGCTATCTTGATTATCACTTCAAAAGTTTTTTTCTCTTACTTAATTGGCCTCTCAGAGTTGGTAAGACAACTCCCACCTGTTCATGCTCTCTGTATGTGTGTATATATATCTCCTCAATATATGTTCCACTCTATATGCATCCGAAGAAGTGGGCAGTAGCCCACGAAAGCTTATGCTCTAATAAATTTGTTAGTCTCTAAGGTGCCACAAGTCCTCCTGTTCTTTTTTCAATGAAACAACATTAACCAGGATGACTTTGAGTGAGGAGTTACTGTACTATCACCTCCTGTGGTTTTCATGCTATGCCTCTGTTAATGCAACCTCAAATTGCATTTGCTTTTTTTGCAACAGCATCACATTGCTGACTCATATTGAGGTTGTGATCCACCACAACTCTCAGATCCTTCTCAGCAGTGCTGCTGCCAAACCAGTTATCCCTCATTCTGTATTTCTGCAGTTCTTTTTTCTTCCCAATGTGGAGCACCTTACATTTGTATTTGTTGAATTTCATTTGTGGTCTGTAGCCCAGTTCTCCAATTTATCAAGATCCCTTTGAATTTTAGCTCCATCGTCCAAAGTTTTGGCAAGCCCCCTAGCTTTGTGTCATCTGCAAATTTGATCTGTATGCTCTCTATTCCTACATCCAGGTAATTAATAAAGATGTTAAACAACACCGGACCCAGAACTGATCCCTGTGGAACCCCACTTGAGACCTCCCTCCAATCTGACATCATTCCATTAATAGTTACTCTTTGTTTGTGGTTGTGTAACCACTTACATATTCACTTAATGGTAGTTCCACCAAGCCCTCATTTCTCCAGCTTGCTTATCAGAATATCATGTGGGACTGTGTCAAAAGCCTTGCTGAAGTCCAGGTATATTATGTCCCCGATCCATCTGTCAAAGCTGATTCCCCACTCTGGCACTTGTGCAGAAGGTGGGGGCCCGCAAGGATTCTAAAAATGAATACTGCCCACTCCAGGCTTGTATTAAACTCCCAAGGTTACAACTTTTCTCTGATCTTGGATGGGTAGATGCTGCCACCACCCAAATGAAAAACCCCTTGGAACCCAGGGAAGCACACTTGGGAATTCCTTCCTGTGGGGTACCCTCAAGCCCTTTCACCCCCACCCACTGGGGGAAGAGCTGAGAAAGAAAACAAAAGAAATTAGCTCTTGCTCCCAGCTTCTTAAACAACATATGCACAAACCTCTTAGGACACCAAAAATCCAATCCTGTTCTTTAAAAAGGTAAATTTTATTAAAAACAAAAAGAAAGCAAATACGTCTGGAATTTAGGCTTTTGCTAGATTTAAAAAACCCACTTACAAAAATTAAACACCAAGAATAACCTTCTTGAGGTCCAGCTTAAAGGTTGCAATCAAAACAAAAAGCATTTGGGGTTAGAACACAGGAGTCCACAAGCCAATCAGAAATAAACAGAAATAAACCTAATCACGTCTTTCTAAACATTCCTGATCTACTTACATATCTGGGTTGTTAAATAAGTAGTTCTAGATATGATCTGATGATTTTCAGCTTCTCACAGCATAACTGCTCCCTGTTCCCCTCTTCCCCGGAGAACCAGCACAACAACAGACAGACAAAGGGAAAGTTTTTCCCAATTTTAAAAAGTTCTAACCCTCCCATTGACTCTTTTGGTCAGGTGCCCACTCCCTTTCTTTTACCTATGGGCTTTTTTAGCCCTTTACAGGTAAAGCAAGTAGAGAATAGCTACTAACAGGGATTTGGTAGCTAACTGGCTGGCTGGGTGTCCATAAAAGGGAGCTACACCCCCCTCCTTCATTTATCACACCTTCTGTGAAATTTGAGAGGGGGAAGCAGCTAGCAACTAGATGGGATTTAAATTCCAATGAAATAGAGGCAGTGATTATCCTCTCATGAAAGCAGGAGGCAAATAAAATGGAAATAGAGAAGTGGAATCAGCTAGTACATTAATGGGAGACTATTTGAACCTTCTGCCTTTCAAACAGGAAATTCACAATAATGTGGAGGGCATGGGAGGTTAAAGTAATAAATTTACCATTATTTGTGCTGCTCACAGGAGCAGAAAGTTTGAAGACTAGGAGGAGACCAGTTGGGAGCCAAAGTAACAACCAGGACCTCTCCTCCCCCTTGGAGCTACCCATCACCACAGATGAGACATTGATTAGATTCACTCTTTATGCAATGCAACAAAGGTGTGGGAGTAGGGGAAATGACTTGCTCCCCTTCCTCAGTTGGGTTCAACATGCAGCCCATAGAAAGCAGCAAAGCAATGTTTCCTTTGGGGATGATACACTGCTATTTTCTGCTGCTCTCAATAGAGACTTACTTAAGGTAATACATTTCCCCTCTCCACCCCTAGGGACTGTTCCTGGTCCTCAAACCCTGCCTGCTAATCAATGTACTAACCTGCTAACTAATCAGTTCTTTTGATATATCATTGTACATAGACACAGTAAGTTTATGAAGTGATGAAGCATGGACATTTCTCCTCCTCTCTTGGCCTCAACCAATCTCCCTGGGCCTAAGCATTCTTCAATTTACCAGCTAGGAACTGTATCTTTATCCATGTCATAATTTTTAGTGGCTTACATTTTTATCTGCTGACCATACTATAGGACACTATTATCATTGTGTGATTCTTTCCTGTATAGGAATCTCACAAATTAATCACTAGATACAACCTGTTTCTGTAGATGTTCGTTCACACTGTTTTATGTACAATGTGTGCATAAAATCATAATGATAAATACAAGCCCAAAGGGTAAAATCAGAGGGAGGGAGACTATTTTAAAAGCAAATTTACTTGGCTGGTATGTTACCAAAGAATTGGGGGTAAAATTGGTCCTAATCTTGCTGCTGGATCCAAGTGGATGGAACCCCACTAAAGTCAGTGGGGACAGGTGTCTACCTATGTGGTTCCAGTTGCAGGATTGGAGCAATAAATGAGTAATAGTAATTAATGGCTCAACATTTGGTGGTATTAAAATCCATTCCTAGTATGCATCAACAAGGAAAAGTTACTGGCTGAGGAAGGTATTGGTCGAGTCTTGCTGCTATTGATTTCACCTGGAGTGTTTACTCCGCTCCTATTGGTTTGTTAGATCACATCTCAATGTTTTGTGACTTCCTGTAGCACATATCACGTACCTCAATATTTCACGTAATCATTGAACTTGTTAAGCAGCTGTAAAATCCAATAATTTGAATGTGTGTGTGTGCACATGCACGCACACATTTAATGATAACTGGCTAGATTTGCTCCTGTATTCTCCTGATTTTTTTAAAATGTCACTTAATTAATGATTTTTCTTATTATTCATTATATTGCCTAGATCAGCAAAATCTTCAGAACATAATATTAATTGACTCCTAGATTTTATACTCCCCTATGCAGGTTTTCATGGAAAGATTTTAGTAGTGTGTTTTATGTTCTGTTTTTATATCTGAACAGAATGTCTGTCATGCAACAATACTCCCATGAGGTATAGTTGTGCTGGGAGGCTTTTAGCAGTTGGTACCTCTATCTCTGGATGTTTTTTTGTTTTGTTTTAAGTTTGATCTTGAAATTCAATACAGTAGGTTATACACAAAGAAGCAAACAGCAGTAAGTTTATCTGAAGAGTGAAATAAAATTGGCGGGGAGGGATAATGAAGCAGTACAACAAAAATACCACTAGAGGGCAAGCTACGTATGTGATTAGGACTAGGTTAATGAATATATGGATGCGCACACATTTCGAAAGAGCTTATAGATGCAATATAGTTTTGTGTACTAAAATCAGAAGTATAACTACCTAATTTCCCCACAGAAATAACCAAGTAAAAATGAGAATCAATACAGTATATATCAGTATTACACTTGTTCCTGTATTCTGATCCAGAAAAATTCCTTTTAACTTTATTAGGGGCTTTTCTGGCCAGTGGGGGATAGAAACATGTTGGAAAGGCCAAATGTGGGGAAAATGAGATATTGCATTGGTTAATTTATTTCAGGCTGTCTAACGTGAGTATTTTATTGCAGGTATTACAGCTACACGTCGTCCCAGTGGACTCAATCCTGAAGTTCTTACTAAGTCTGCAAGATAATAATCAGGAAAAACTTCTGTTCCTAAAAGTTTGTTTTCTCTTAATTAATTGGCCTCTCAGAGGTGGTAAGACAACTCCCACCTGTTTATGCTCTCTGTCTGTGTGTGTATATATATCTCCTCAATATATGTTCCATTCTATATGCATCCGAAGAAGTGGGCTGTAGTCCACGAAAGCTTATGCTCTAATAAATTTGTTAGTCTCTAAGGTGCCACAAGTCCTCCTGTTCTTCTTTTTGCGGATACAGACTAACACGGCTGCTACTCTGAAACTTTCTGTTCCTAAGTAACTAAAGCCTTTTATGTTTTTTTTTTTAAAACCTGTTGTCACAAGGTGACACTGGGCCTTGAAGAGGCAAGAGCCCAGTGCATCTGTGACTGGTCAGTTACTGCCTAATTAGTCTTGAGAGGGCACCCAGGCCCTAGAGGGATGTGAGCTAGTGCCTGAGCTACTGGAGACCTAAAGGGGAGACAAGCAGCACGGAAGAGCTCTTGACCACAGAGCAGCCACCCTGTCCTAAAAAATGGCATCCCATAGCTAATCTGGGTGGGCAGAAGTGGGATGGGAGAAATCAGTAGACTTGCCACATATGATACAAGCTAAAGTTTCCCACTTTCCCAGTAATAAAAAGATTAAATAAGATTGGTCCCAAAACCGATCCCTGAGGAACTCCACTAGTAACCTCCTCCCACCTGACAGTTCACCTTTCAGTATGATCCATTGTAGTCTCCCCTTTAACCAGTTCCTTATCCACCTTTCAATTTTCACATTGATCCCTATCTTTTCCAATTTAGCTAATAATTCCCCATGTGGAACTGTATCAAATGCCTTACTGAAATCATCTGTTACCTTCTCAAAGAAGACTATTGTTACAAAGAATAGTAACGTAGGTACATCACAACCCGTCTTGGGCAAGGCCTCACCCATATTTTCCTACTTCCTCGGGTATTTCCCCCCTCCATTTTATATACAAGTTAACTAAATCTGAACATTTTTCACAAGATCATGCTGGGTAGGACAAAAAATAAAGCCCAAGACTCATCCATTCAATTACATACTGCCTCGCAGAATGAATATGCTAAATCTATGTGCGTGACTATTGTGTAAGAAAAACTTAACTGCCCCATTGTACCCAGGTTCACAAAGTGCTTTGAGTCTTACAGATGAATAAGCACTATATAAATATGCAAAGCATCACTAAGCAACTGGCACCTAGGATTTTACTTAGTCCCTTGCTTTAATCACTAGTTCACACATCTTTCTCCACAGCCATCAATAAAACCCTATAATCCTGATCCCTAGGATTCTACTGCTATCTAGTAGGCTACTTAAAGCGCGCACTACAATGTCCTCCATTGACATATCTGGCTGTGAAGTGTTCTATGTTGTGGGCTGAGCTCTAGGGCTACGAGGAGGCACCCACAAGGCAAGCAGGAATCTTTCTGTGTTCTTTTTTCCATAGCCTTGGATTCTGCAAGCTATTCCAGAGAGCAGAGGAGTTCCCTGCCTGCTTGTAGCCATAAAGACACGATAGGCTGCTTTTGGCATATTTTTGACCCTCTCCTCCTTTGAAGGATCTTTCTTAAAGTGAAAGCTGTGATCACCAGTAGTTCTGGGCACCTGCAGCTAAGTCCTGTGAGAGAACAAAGCTGGAAGAAAGAGGGGAGGAGCTGAGGAGGAAAAGAGTGTACTCCAAGTTAGTCTATAGGGCAGATCAGGCAAGCAGGGCTCCTTCAGGAGCCATAAACCAGCTAAGGCTGCCTTAAAGATTTGCTGTTACATTAGCTTTTCTTGGGTTTCCTCTCTCTGTTCAGGGCTTAAATCACTGATCTCTTCCTCCCGTTTCCAAGGCTGTTCTCTGAAGTGAACACTTACCACATCTGTTCAGAATCACAGGGAACTGTTGAAATAAGCCCCATGTGGGAGTAAAGCAGGGATCAGGAGACGGGAGAAAGTAGAAAGGGGCTGCAAAGGAGCCTTAGCTGTCTAAGACAAGCTGTCTTAGAAGAACATAGGCTGAATGCTGCTGAACTAAGGGGCATTCTCTTCAAATGGATGAGTGCTTATTGGCTTACTGGCTGTTGGGTGCCACATGGGCCAAGGGGCAGTAATATAGAGCATGCTGGCATCCACAAAGCCATGAAGGAGGGTGCGTGGGAGACTCCTATGAATCTGAATATTCAGGAAATGGGTGGAATTTCTAATTAGCTGCTTAATGAGAGAACTGGCTAGTGGTAGACCTCCTTGCTTGTGAGCCTATGCAAATGACTCTATATGCTAAATGTTCCTGGTTGCCTCAACCTGTCATGCATAAACGTGGCGTGATGGATATTATGGACACATCCAATAACCTCAAAGATATTACATCAACTTTATAAGTGCTATGTGTATCTTTAGGAGCTAGGGATTGCATGCTAGCTCCATTGAAGGAGGTTAGAGCTCTCTCCAGGAAGTAGAATTAGGGGTGGTGGGTAATTGCTGCAGACCCTGTGATAGGTAAACTCCAAAGAAGTACCACCCATGTCCAGAACACACAGGAGTCACAGGTAGAGGTACCCTGAAACTGTGATGGGCCACTTGGGAACTAGCCATGGGGCATTCCAGGACTAGCTCTGAAGAAGCCTTCATCTATTTGTGTGTTAGGCGGCAGCAGGCCAAGGCACAAGGTTGAATTTTGAGCCAAGGGAAAGAATCACAAATGCATCGGTAATGAGCCAGTCATCAGTGGGAGTGAGATTTACACTGAAGCTCTGCAGAAAGACAGACTTCGGGGGAAATTAGAGGTGGGTGAACGCTGCTGAGAGTTACTGGTGAGAGGGCTTGGAGCACAGGTGGCCCCTCGAGCCAAAGTGAGTGGGAGGTCAAGTCTGCCACGAACTTGTTGCAGCCAGTTAAGCCATCCCAGCAGGGGCTGCTCTCAGTACCAGGAATCAGATGTCACACTGCAGCAAGGATCCAGGCTACTAGTAAGTACAGCAAAAGGAGTCTACTCTTCAGTCACATCAGCAGTACGTAGCACTGGTGCTGAATGTAGCAACAGATCAGACTTAGGCATACACATGGACCATGCATGGTCTGGATTGTTTGTTCCTTGCCCCATTTCAACTACAAAAGAAAAACCACATGAGCGTCTATGCACTGCAAATCACTCACACCATAAAGCAGCAACTGTTAATTCCACCAGTTACCTGCCTCCTCAATCCTTCCCTGTCTCCACAAAAAACACCACCTACCTCCTTCCTCTGTCCAAGAGATCAGTCCAGACTCGTAGGTAGACTGTTACAGAGATGTAGCAGGCACATCTGGTTGTATTGCAGGGAATGACTCCTTAGGATAGTGGTGGGCAACCTGTGGCCCGTCAGGGTAATCCGCTGGTGGGCCACTGGACCGTTTGTTTACATTTGCATGGCCGCCCGCAGCTCCCAGTGACTGTGTTTTGCCATTCCCAGCCAATGGGAGCTGCGGGAAGTGGCATGGGCGCCGCCACCAAGAGCTGCAGGTGGCCGTACAAATGTAAACAAATGGTCTGGCGGCCTGCCAGTGGATTACCCTGACGGGCTGCATGCGGCCCACGAGCTGCAGGTTACCCACAACTGCCTTAGGATGCTGGCATCCCTCTAAATCAGTGGTTCTCAAAGCCGGTTCACCGCTTGTTCAGGGAAAACCCCTGGCGGGCTGGGCCAGTTTGTTTACCTGCCGCGTCCACAGGTTCGGCTGATCGCAGCTCCCACTGGCCGCGGTTCGCAGCTCCAGGCCAATGGGGGCTGCGGGAAGCGGCGCAGGCCGAGGGATGTGCTGGCCTTCTGGGAGTCCGTTAAGCCATCTGACCAGCATCTGTCTCATTTGTTCTCTTCTCCTCCCCAGCAGAAGTGTGTCCAATATCTTTTGCAATTTTTATATACACACAACTGTTTATAGTAAAAGGCAAGATAAAATAAATGCACCTTGCCCATGGAGTGGAAGGTGGTGAGGCTTGCGATGGCCCTTAATTCCCAGGGGAGTTTATTTCAGAGTGTTTACCCTGATCCCCCAAGAAGCTCTCTTTGATATTCCCACGTTGCTGCCTCATCTAAAGAAACCCCAAGTGCTTTGAGCTGAACTTGTGTTTATGCCTGCCTATGACATGTTGAAGAGACATTCATGTTACAGCATCTTCACTCACCTACTTGCTCAGTTACTGAGTGGAGTGAACAGCACTGTGTAGGAGCTTCTACAATTTCCCTGCCCACGACACTAGAGGGGCCAGCTTTCCGTATATTTTCACTTTAATCCAATATATAATCAAACAGAAAAATATAATATTCTTGGGAATCAAGTTCTTACAATAATTCTATAAATATATATAATATAAAATATATCACAACTTATTAAATATTATAGACCAAGAGCCCATCAATGCACAAAATCCCCACTCTTTATGCTTGTTTCACTCTTTGTAGACAAGGCCTCAGATGGCAGAACTGCTGAGCTGTAGAAGAGTATTCATGCAAGTGCTGGAATGAAGTACTGAAGGGAAACCTCCTCATGAAGCAAAATGAAGTGAACAATCCTTTTGCTCACAATATCTGTAAAAGAGACATCATAAAGCCAATTGGAAGGCTGGCACAAATACGTAACACAGTGCAACTTCTATATAGGAGAGGCAGAAGCTCTGTCATCTTCAGAGGAAAAGCCTGCTTCAGCATAATGCAGCAGTGATCCAGGATCCTCCTCTCAGCAGGGTCTAAACTTGTATTGAATGTGATACAAAATCCTACGCGCCATTTCTATCTGCCTGTGGCTGCAATACACATTTAGGTCTCAACATACAAGAGCAGTGACTGTGTACATTGATAGCATACATCATACACTTAAATAGATTTAGAAAAATAGCCTTGAACACACTGGGAAACCACTTGAGAAAAGAACCTAGGTATCCTGGCTACCCTTTATTTTCTAGAGATTTTAGAATTTTGCCATGGGGCAGGATTGGACTTTCCGAAGGCACACCATCTGCATAAGTTTGATCGCTCAAATTTACGTGACTAAATTTTCAGAAATGACTAGTGATTTTGGATGCCAATTTCAGACACTTTAAAAAGGTCTGATATTGCAGAAGCTGGACTCTCAGCACTTTCTGAAATTTAGGGCCTTCTAAGATGTCTCCAGCTGGCCACCTAAAAGCTGAAAATGGCAGTCTGAATAAATTTCTCTTGAAGTCAGAGCCGTTGAACTTACTGCACAAGGCTTTTGTGGGATTTACTTGTTGCCCAGCAAGTAGCTGCAGGAGCTTCCGAATGTCTATGCGTGCCTCAGCCATGCTTTCCGGCTCTCTGTCTTGAGTAGAATTTTGCGAACCATCCTCTGATACTAAAATGATATAAAAGCGGATTTTGTATCAAAAGTACACTCACAAGATGAGTATCAGCTCTAGTTAGTATGCACTAGTTTATATGTAAATAGGTTATAATTTTAAATCCCTTTTCTCTTACAAAATTAATAACTGCACTCTTTTCACTAGTTTATTAAAACTCAAATGCTCCAAAAACTAAAACTGTAAAAAAAAAAAAAAAATTTTGCCAACATCTATTTTATTTGAATTTAAAATGTGTTGACTACATGTTAATTATTAAAACATTCTGAAGAGTGAATTTTCCCAGGTATTAACAAGATCAGCCCTTAGAGTTATGTTTATCAGTACCAAAACCAACACAGTAAGATAAAACAGACATCTGGATGGGGCAAAGCGGGAGACTTACCCCATGGAGGATTTCCAAGACCTTTAAAATGGGTCGTGACCGACACTAAATCGGTTTCTATTTTCAAGTTCATTTCTCCGTTTAAATTTGCTTCAAGCACCTACAATACAAGTAAGTCATTTGTCAATCACATTTTCACTCTGAAAATAATTAAATTAAACGTAAATGTACAACTCGTAGAGCTTGCATCAGCCTACCTCAAAAACACCAAGACCAATATGAGCACATCACACTGATAATACTACACTCTCCACAAACTCTCTCCTTGCTTCTGAAATGAGTTCAAACTCCTAGTCGGCAAGGCAAGGTCTAAAACCTTGCAGCTATTTCACAGTGTCTCACTCTCTGCAACAGCTATGCTCCAAAGGGACAATGCAGCAGGAGATAAATAATGTAAAACTAAACTCCTTAGCAGGGGTGGTCAGACATAACTCAAACCTGACTATATTCTGATAAAATACAAGGGGTAAACTTTTCAAAAAGTGCCTACATGATTTAGGAGCTTAAATCTAATTTTCAAAAGTGATTTATGCACTGAAGAGCCTAAATCCGATAGACTTTCAGTGAGGCATAATCTAATTTCCTAAGTCCTCTTTTCAAAAATGGAATTTAAGTGCTTTTGAAAAGTTTAGTCTAGATTTGGGTTTTCTTAAGGTTTCACCCAATACCTATCTTGACCATGACTAACATCTGATGGGGATTAGAGAGGAGACGAGAAAGAAAAGTGGGGTGAGGTGTGGTGGGGTGGGAGGAGCTGGCATTGTGTAGTAGCAGAGAAATTCATTCACTCTCCAATATTTTTAGAGGTCACATCTGTTGTGTTTGGCTCCTAGATACCACCTTAGAAAAATGAAAGGGAAAGCTGGCTGCAAGTCAGTAGTGAATGAAATGATCCCTATCCCGTGCACACAAGGACTGATTCGTCACCATTTAAGTAGATGGAGTGTTGCCATTTACTCTAATGTGGGTATTATGTCATTGCATGGATCCTTCTCACAATGCTGATCACACTTTTACAGACAAATCAAAGATAACCCTGCCCAAGAGAGTTGTAAAGAGGATAATTCTAGATATGTTTATCCTTTTGAAAGTGAAGGACTACATGAGAAAATTTTCAGCAACGATGAGTTTTGTGCCTAGATATCATCTGAACGAATGAAGTGATGAGCTCCTACCACTGTAATCAAAATAATTCTTATCTCATAGAACTAAAAATTTTCTGTAACGCAAGCTCTGTGTTATGCAATTCTAGAGCACTTTCCCCCCAAGGATTTCAAAGCACTTTAAAAACAAACAATACTTAAGGGACACAACATTCCTGAGTGGAAAGTAATGGAACATACAAGGATCATTTCATCCAACACTGATATGCTGCTATTCCTAGTATGGAATGTGACAGACCTTTAACCGCGCTCAGCAATGCTAGCCAACCATTTCGGTTAAGAAACGAAGATTGCAATTTATAGCTGAAATGCTACTAAGAGAACTTAGACAGGTCGAAAGGTAAATCCTAGGCCCCCAATTCTGGAAACACAGATATATGTTTAGCTTTGTGCCAATGAATATTCCCATTGAAATCAATGAAACTACATACATTCATACATTTAAGCATATGCATCAGGATTTGCAGGATGAGGGGCTCAGGTTGTAATTTGATCAATAAGACAGCATTAACCCATTTACTCTTACAACCCAAGTAGGAACTCAATTTTACATCTCAGCTGAAAGACAGTATCTGTGGCATCTCATTTCTCTTTAACATCACACTGAAGCAACGGTTCAGTACTGATTCAGAAGGAAAAGTACTACCTACCGTGAAGCGCACAGTGTACTTTTAGGCCCTGTAAAATAACAGTAACACTGAATCCCATCACTTTGTGCAACACTTGGATGTTCTTTGGAGGTTTCCCACGAAGTACTAACCTGGCCCAAGCATGCTTAGCTTGCAAGATCTAACAAGGGATCACTACACAAAGTGAGAAGGAAATATTCTACGTAAGGAATGCAATTGGTCCCTTTTTCAAGGCATTAGGAGAGATATTTTAACTTACAATGCAATTGCTGAGATTTTTCATTCTTTCCACAACACTCTTCATGGTCTTCAGCACTGGTAAGTAAATACTGACCTACAAAAATCACATCAACTGCATTTAAAAATAAAATACACAGCACTGTGATATAATATTTCATGGAGTGAAATAGATGGGATGGGTTGGGATACTTCTGTATTTATCTAATGAATATTCAGCAAGGGGTGCACAACAGAATTGAAATAAATCACTGAACTACCAAGGAACAGAACACTTCCCTTACCAGATCACATCATTGGTTCATTCAGACCAGCATGCTGCCCTCCCAGCAGTTCACAACACTTGAGAAGGAGCAATTATTATATACTCTTTTCCCTTTATGTTCCTAATCTGTGTTATGTGTCAACAGCTGAAGGTCTAACCCAAACAACTTTTCAAAATATGCATCAGAGTTTCTATTCCTCAGTGATGAGCATTCCTATGAACTCAGGAGGGGAGGGCTTTGTTATAACAAGAAACATCTAGAGCTGAAGGGGAAAAAAATTCTGCGCCTATTAAACTCAAAGTAACTTAATTATTCAGTGGAGTTACTGTGACGTTACATTGGTGAAACAGAACACAATTCATCCCAGTTATTTACAAGCCACATGAATTCAAAACTCCATTAGTTTCCTCTTGTTTATGAAAGGTTTTGTACATCTAGTGTAGTAGACATGGTGAGCAGGTAGACACAAACTACATACAAAATGTATTCTCTTTAGAGCAGAGGTCTTTTTCTTACATAGCTGTAGAGCTCATGACAAAAGGATCTGTACCTTATAAGAATACAGTCATACAAACTAATGTACCTGGGCTGCTTACTGAAGAGTAAAAAACACAAATAATCTGATGATAGCTCTGCCAAAAGTTATGTGGTCTCTTGTATCCAGAAAAAGAAACATCTATAATGATATCTGTGATCTACACACCTCATAGTGACAATAATTGGGCTACCTTTTCAAGCGGGGGAAAAAGAATATTAAACTTTAAAATATATATAACAACAAACGCAGCTTATAGAGTTTCACCCCAATCCTGTGCATTCAATAGTGACTTAAAAAAAAAAGGTTGCTTACATCAAAGTCTGGTACAGTGGGCTCTCGGAAATCATTCCACAGTCTTCTGGGAATAACTCCCACTGGAATGTCATGTGTCACAATGCGACTACTGCTCGATAACGAGGGCTTGAGAGAGAAAAATAAAAGTTCCTGTGGTTAAGGAGCACAATTAGTAGTCAGGGAGACCAGGTTTCTAATCCTGTCTCTACCAGGTATTTGTGATGTGCGCTGGACAAAAGACTTAAGATTTCTGTGCCAGAAAATGGGCATAATTATACTTCCCTTCCTAAAAGGGATTTTGCAAGGCTAAATTAATTAATGTTTGTAAAACAACTTAGGATCTGCTAGTGA
Source organism: Chrysemys picta bellii (assembly GCF_011386835.1). Lineage (NCBI taxonomy): Eukaryota > Metazoa > Chordata > Testudines > Emydidae > Chrysemys > Chrysemys picta. Next base: position 105,622,283 of record NC_088792.1, read on the forward strand.
ATGGTGTTACAGCAACATAATGTAATATTAAAATCCTCAATGGGGCAGATCTAAATTAAAAGAAAACAAAACTAAAAAAGCCACAGTTTTGCCCTTTTACCTTATGTAACCTACTGATTTCAATGGGAATGCAAGAGGTATATATCAGGGTAAAACGTGGCCCAGCAGATGGAAAGAAGAATGGAAGCATTTGCCATTGCCTTGTTGTAACTCATTCTGTAATATTTTATTCTCCCTTTCCCTTCCTGGCTAGTATCACCCACATTCTACTAGGTGCTTTCCAAGCATAAAAGAAGGCATGCCCCTATCAGTATAGTTAAATTAGATTCTTTTCCCAGCAGCATTTCAGACTATTCCAGGAAAGGAGATATATGAATTTAAAATCAGCTATTAGATTTAAGGAACAGCACAATATTTACTACATTGTTCCCAAGGGCACTTAAAAAGCATTTCTGCTCTTACCAGTTCCACAGCTACTGTGAGACAGGGACAGTGCTTGTTAGTCAATTTGATTTTCACCGTCTTGGCATTCTGGGCTGTTTTTAAAGCTCTTGATAGGTTTTCTGGTGTCAGCTCCAAATAAATTTCATTGTGTTCTGCTGCTACTCCTTCCATCTGGAATTCATCAAAGAAGTTCCCCTTTAAAAACAAAAAACAGAGGGGAGGAAAAACTGTTTACATTTAAAATACGGCAAGTCACAGTAAGCAGAATTAAAGTATTGTACCATATATTCAGAACTGACTGTCTACAGGTTGAAACTTCCCTCTGCTTTGTGTGTTCTGTATGCTACAAAACAGACTCTGCAGGCATAAAGGTCCAGCTGTGTGGACCCCATGTAAATTCAGTGCTTAACCTATTAACTTCAGACTTTTACATGCCACCTCCCATTAATAAACAGAGAGGTTAAAACATTCTTATCACTTGTGCCACTACACACAAAATCTGAGCCAAAATATATGTGAAAGTCACCCTAGAAACAGAACTACTTGTGGCACCTTAGAGACTAACAAATTTATTGGGCTGTAGTCCACGAAAGCTTATGCTCTAATAAATTTGTTAGTCTCTAAGGTGCCACAAGTACTCCTGTTCTTTTTGCGGATACAGACTAACACGGCTGCTACTCTGAAACCTAGAAACAGAAAAGTTCAGCCATATAAAGATACATTCTCTATGGGTAAATTAAGAACATAAGGAGGACCACAGTGGGTCAGACTAATGGTCCATCTAGCTCAGTATCCTGTTTACCATCAGTGGCCAAGTTACAGATGCTTCACTGAGAATAAACAGAACAGGGCAATTTATATACTGATCCATCCCCTATCGTCCAGTCCCACCATCTGGCAGTCAGAGGTTTAGAGCCACCCAGAGCATGGGGGCTGTGTCCCTGATCATCTTGGCTAATAGCAATTGACAGATCTATCCTCCATTAACTCATCAAATTCGGTTTTGAACCCAGTTATGATTTAGGCCTTCACAACATCCCATGGCAATGAGTTTCATAGGTTGCTTGCACATTGTGTAAATTGAACAGTCTCGGTCTATTTAATCTCTCCTCATATAGAAGCTGTTCCATATTCCTAATAATTTCTGTTGCCCTTCTCTGTACCTTTTCCAATTCGAATAGATCTTTTTTGAGTTGGGGCGACCAGAACTGCACACAGTATTCAAGATGTGGGCATACAATGGACTTATATAGTGGTATTATGATATTTTCTGACTTTATTATCTATCCTTTTCCTAATAGTTCCTCACATTGTTAGCTTTTTTGATTGCTGGTGAAATACATTCCTGCAAAAGTTTATACACCATTGAAGTCCCTCTTAAACCTTTAGAACAGCCACCTTAGTTTTAAAGACATTGAGAGATGTTTCATATACTGTTAATTATGCAGTATCGGCCTATTTCTCTGGCACGTACCTGACTTAACTCACACCACATGCTGACCCCTCCATTTGCCACTTTATCAGTAAGGATGAAGTAAAGTTTGTCCACTGTAAGGCGTAGAGTGCACGTCTTGGCTAGTTTTGCAATTGTATTGATCACTCCTATGTGATAAAGTTTCAATAAATGACTTCCTAAAACTTCTAGCACAGGACAAAACAACTTTGCTTGCAAGGTTGTGGTTTGCAGTTCAGCTGGAAAGACCATTATTAAAATAGATAAATCAATGGAAAGTGGGAACCCAAAATTTCGATATTTTGTTAAATTCTGTTGTTTTGGTTTAACCCCACACCCATCATTATTTTGTTTGGAGAGACAAGGTGGGTAAGGTAGTATCTTTTGTTGGACCAACTTCTGTTGGTGAGCAAAACAATCTTTCAAGCCACACAAGAGCTCTGTGGTTCAAAAGCTTGCGTCTCTCACCCACAGAAGTCGGTCCAATAAAAGATATCACCTCTCCCACCTTGTCTCTCTAATATCCTGGGACTAAAAAGCTACAACTACACTGCACATAATTATTTTTTGTCTTGTCAGCTATTTCCTATCCTGTCTGACATCTCAACTGTGAGAAATCTGTGGTAGGAGCTATCTTCTTTATTTTTTGTCTGTATACTGCTCTGCAAGAGGACTACTTGTTTAGGGTTCATAGGTGCTACCATTACCACAAATAGTAAACAAACACATAAACAAACAAAAGTGAAAGATTACAGAGCAAAATTGTTGGAACATAGGAACAAGCCACAGACTAATGGTCTATGTTTTTTTTTTAATTCTTGTTTTATTTATGTATAATTGTGCCTACATGTTACAGTGCAACATGCCCTGGAAATATCTCACATGGACAAATATTCTCAGATCTACCACTGAGCTGTTCTGGCAAGTTGTTGCAGGGCTCTGTGCCTCGGTTTCCCCATTTGTAAAATTAAGACAGTGACACCTTTCTTAGGTAATGGCTTTTGGGATACAACGTGCTATACAAGGGCCAGGTGTTAAACTGCCCTGTAAACAGGGGTTGACATTTGTCTTCTAAACCAGCCAGTTTAGTCGCTTGGGATATAAAGCACTCTATGACCAGGACAGCAGCCGCCAGGAAGATGAGGCCCATGGTTCTTGTGCTTGCAAAGCAGCCCCGGGTTCCCCTCCTCACGCGTGTCACTCTAGGGGGGGTGCATGGCTCCTTGCAGGACGGGGAGAGGCTAGGGGATCTGGCGGCACATATCACCGAGATTTGAAAACTCAGGGGGCATGAGGGTTTGTAATCTCCCTCCCACTCCATCTCCCAGCCCCCGCCACAGCTCACTCTGCCCCTTTCCCCACAGACAGGCTCCCGTCCCGTCCCCTAGGGTCCCTCCCACCCCCGCTGCTGCAGACCCGCGGCCCCCCAGCCCAGCCCGCTCACGGGTGAAGTGGTTCAGGCAGGCGACGTCCACGATCTTGGCCCGAAACCGCATGGCGGCAGCCGCCCTGAATTTGGAAGCAAAATAAACCCGCCCCAGCCCAACCTCTCCGGGAAGCCCGGCCCCAGGCAACCCAGTTCCGTTTCCCTTTCTCTTCCCCTCCCACCTCTGCTGCCTCGTATAGCGTCAGCGTGCGCCTAACCCGGTGAGAGTGTAACAAAGGGCCCGATTCGGGTGTCAGTCCGGAGTTACTCCATTGGGGGTCAATGGGGCTGAGCTGATGTGAAAGCAGTGCCAGCGCGAGCTCAGTATCAGCAGCATGGAGGGGGTGTTTCCGAGAGAGCAGATCACACACACAATGCACTACTGCATGTGCCTTGCTGCATAAAAGTGGTGATGATGTTACTTCTTTCCTTTAAAAAAAATGAAGAGCTAAAGGAAATAGGGAAAAGTTGGTATCAGATATTAACAGAACAAAAAACTACTGTTGACGTCACTAGGCCTCACCCTAGGTAACTCGGGAGGGTGGAAGGCCACTAAGTGTCAATGAAGCCTTCCTGCACTAGGCCTAAGTGAACCAAACTCTATCCTTCCATGTTTAAACTCTAATCAACCTCAAAAGCCAGGTGCAATTGGAATATGTAAGCAACCAGTTATCTGTGTGCAACCCCCTGCTCAAGCAGTAATAATGAGGCCTGCATGTTTCTGGCTGAAGGAAAAAAGGACAAGATAATGGTTTAAAGAAGTTACTAACAAGCTAGGCTTATAGCTGCCAAGAATGACTTAACTATTACCAGGGATGGGAGGGGTAGAGGGAGGAAGGGGGGGGGAGAAAGGGAGGGCTAGAGGGGAAAGGGGGGGGTGAGGCTTAACTGCAAAATGTATAAAAGAAGAAAAACTGTTCCTGTTAATGTGCTTGATTTGAGACTTGCCAGTCTCCTTGCACCGCTTTGGGATCCCAAATAAACTTTGTTTGCTTCTCCCCCTGGTGTCTTTATTGGCGCGAAGCACACCGGGCAACAAACCCACTGTTGCTGTCCTCGAGCACACCTGTGCTGGCAACACTACACACATAAAATGGTAGGAGTTGAGGGGGGAAAAAAACATAGTGTTAGAAATGGCTCAAAATATGAAAGAAGGGAAATAAGCATAAAACAATAAAATAAAAAGTGAAAATTGGTAACAGTTAAAAAAAATGGAGACCAGACCTGTGCTTGACTCTCCACTCCATTACACCAATGTTACACTGATCGAAATCAAGGAGTTAGATTGATGTAAAACTAGTGTTGCCATGTGGGGAATCAGGCCTAAAGAAAGGTTAGGAAAAGAGTGAAAAGGAGCAGAGGAAAAGGGGGGGAAATGAACTGAGTATTTTTTAGGAACTAAAGCAGTAGTTCTCAAACTTTTTTTACTGGTGACCCCTTTCACATAAAAAGCAACAGAGGGTCCTGTGGCACCTTTAAGACTAACAGAAGTATTGGGAGCATAAGCTTTCGTGGGTAAGAACCTCACTTCTTCAGATGCAAGGGAGGTTCTTACCCACGAAAGGCTATGCCTTTCATATAGCAAGCCTCTGAGTGCGACACCGCCCCCTCCCCTTTTTTTATATATTTAAGCCCATTATAAATGCTGGATGCAAAGCAGGGTTTGGGATGGAGGCTAACAGCTCCCAACGCCCCATGTAATAACCACATGACCCCTTGAGGGGTCCTGACCCCCAGTTTGAGAACCCCTGAACTAAAGTTTGGCAAGGAGTTGTCTTAAGGGGCAGGGGAAGCAAAATGATTTAATGTGAACACTAGATGGGGCTGGTGAGCTCACAGTCGGTTACAGTCCGATGACAAGCATAGTATGTATACTAATAAAAACCAAGCATTATAATACAGAAGAGTTTATGTTGCTCTGACTCTTGGTACAAGGGGAACCCTATATGGAATCAGTGCTTAAAGCCACAGGATCCAAGCTTGCTGCTGTTGAAAATGCTGTTATTATGTATTATTTGTAATCATAGCACCTACCTAGGAATCCTAGTCATGGACCAGGATCCCATTGTGCAAGGTGCTGTACAAACACAGAACAATAAGACAGTCCTTACTCCAATGAGCTTACTAGGGGTCCTGTATCCTCTCCCTCCCCATAACTATCTGGGCAGGTAGTTCAGAGTGTGAAGAGGGTGCCATGTAGCAGAAAGAGGAGAGAAAGAGGAAAAATCCTTTACCCTGTGCAGTTGGGAGGAGGAAGGGTAGAGGCTCCTCTCATGGAAAGCAACAGTGGGTGTAGTGGATGGAATAAGGCTATCTTCCACCTGAGAACAGCTGAGGGGGAAGCTAGAGGTGTCTGTAAGTAGAGTACATGTTCCACTGCACGTCCTCCCAGCAACTAACAGGGAATAGTCTAATGGGGCAAATACTCATTGGAATGGCATGTTGGTGTCAGTCTGGCCTCCCAATAAAAGCAGTGGGTTTTTACATGATAAACCATCAACAATGACAACTGTGTGAATTTTCCAGTGGCAGGATCTGTGAGTAGCATAATTTAAGCAACTCACTTCATGTGAAAAATTCATGTATATGGCAGCTTTGCATCATATATCAGAGAGGAGGCAGGGCCATGAAGCATTAATGCCCACTCTGACAGACACCATGTATACCCTTATCAGAAATGACAATGAGTTGCGTGCCTGTGTTTAAATTATTTGGGCAAAAACTTGTTAGAACATACTGAGACAAACTCAGTTATAAACCAAAGCATCTCGGGCCAAATCCAGGCTCCAACCCTGAGGCCTCTCTGGAGTTTGCTCCCATGTAGCACTAATCAGATCCCAAGTAGCCCCCTCAGCAGCAGCCAGGGATCAGCTTGTCTGCCACCAAATCCCTCTTCTGGGGGCAGACACCATGTCTCCCCCTACTGCATTACCATAAAAGATAGTGAGTGATACCACTGAAATGGGGATCATATAAGAACTGCAATAGATGTTCCTGATGGAGTGGTGTTCTCCCCATATGAGTGACAGTTAGAGGGACCATGAAGGAGCTGGGTACTCTGAAGAAACAAGCTAACTCACATCTCTTAAAATGGAACTGTCAGTCAGGGAGACAGGAACATCAAAGCCCAAGATTTCATCTAACTGCAAGATCATTGGGCTGTTCTAAATTGGCGTATGAGTACAGGGCCTCACAGCGGCTTCATCAGGATTAATGAAGTGCGAAAGTGAGCTTCAAGTCTGCTTTCCACATACCCTATAACTTGTGCTGCATGCAAGTTCTCTGACTGGATTTGATTTTCAACTCATGCTTTGTTCTTACAGCTTATTTTTTTAAAAGAATTTTGCATTTATATGTAGAATTATCTTGCAGTGCCATTGTCTCTTTTTTATGATAACTTTTGTGATTCTACTAATAATATTTTAATGATTGCTCTATGCATGTTAATTTAAGTTGTTTTTCAGGTTCTGTTCTATTTGGTTAATGCTTAGGTTGGTTTAGTATTGTATTTCTGTGTGTTAATTATGAAAAATGAAAACAATTGAACAAGAGAAATGATACATTTATTTTGTTTTGCTTTTATGTCAACTGTATTATTCACAACCCCATAGCTATTTTTGGTAAAACAAGCTAGAAGTAAATACTTCTCGGGACTAAGAGCTGCAAAACTGCAGGGATCAATAACAATCACAAGAGGGCCAGTTCCACGATGTGTTCAGTTTGCTCAACTCTTATGCACCATGCAGAAAGTGCTCTGCATTTTGCTGGATGGGGCCTACCATGATCTGGAAAACATTGCAGATGCTCTTTGTTTGCCATGGAAGCAAGTTTTCTAGCCCCAGAATCAGGTTATTCAAAGATAGAAAAAAAAATGCAAGCCACACATCCAGTCAAATTTGCAACACTTAACTTGACAATAAAACTACATTGTGCTAGTTTGGTTATTGGCTGAATTTTTGGGAGCTATCAGAGACTTTGGGAAACATTATATAGGAGTAATGCATATGGAAGATATTAATAAGTAACAAGATTGGTGCTGGTGCCTCCTGGATCTTGTTATTAAACTTACTATCTGGTGTCACAGATAGTTAGCAACTAAGCTGCAATGCTGTTATTAATATTGTTGGATGAATCCTATGAGGATAGAAAATGGCATGTCTCAGAGGTAGTACATTAAATGTTCGAGAGATGAATGCCAGCTATCCTATTTGTACAAAACCAATTAATAAATCAAAAACTAAAGGGCAGAGAGAAGCTGAAGAGAGAAAGGGAGAGGGGTACATATACATCATAAAATAACTGTGTGACTTGATGGGATTTTAGTGGCAAACTGTCTTGGTAAAAAGCTTGGGGAATATAATACATAAGCTTCTCTTCTCACCAACAGGAACATACAGGCCCAGATCCTCAACAGTATTTAGGCTCCTAACTTCCATTGAAATTATGTGAAAATGAGAGAGGAGATTGGAGATGCACAAGGAAAAAACAGCATTCCTTGAGCAGATCCTCAGCTGGTATAAGTTGTTAATGTGAAGTCAATGGGTCTAGGACAATTTACACTAGCTGAGAAACTGCCCCCATGAGTTTAAGGGGTAGGTGAAGATTGATCTTGGAGAGTTTCAATCACGGTCTATGAATTCAGGAGCCCCTAGCCAATACTGTGGGTCAACAGAGGATAAGCAAAGAGTGCCACATGGAACACAAGGGAAAGCTTTGATGGGCTCTTTGTATTTCCTATCTCTAAGGGAAAAAAAAAAACCACTACATTTTTTCTGGTTAGTAACTTAGATTTGAAGAAAAATCCATCCAACATATTTCTCTCTCATTAGAACCCCAGGTCTGGATTTCCAATTAGACACAGTAGGCACATGCCTAGGGGCACCAGTGTTCTAGGGACACCATGGGTTAAAAGTTTTATTTTTTTAAAAAAGAGAAAACACAAAGGTCAGCTGTAGGCGGGGGGGGGGGGAGGGGGAGAGCGGAGAAGAGGGGGGACACAGAAAATGCTGTGCCTAGGGGCACATAAGGTTCAATCCTACCCTGTAGAAACCTCCTCACTCTGATCCAAAATTTCCTACCCTAGGCACTCTCAGAAATATTAGACAAATGCTATTTATTCACTATACATACTGTTTCTATAGAATAAGATACAGCAACATTTTGAAGAATAAAAAACAAACAATTTTGCCAAAAAATATTTTTCTTTGCATTTTTATTTTTGTCTGCTATGGACACCCTTTCTTAAGATCCACTCCGCTTCATCACCCAAGTGAATTTCATTTTTAATTTGCTGGTGGTGGTTCCTAAGGTATTGGGCTCTGTTCAAAGAACTCCTGGGTATGTTTTAGATCTCCGTGTACCCTGAATCGATAAATGCAGGTATATTCTGGGTGGCCCCAATTGTTCAGCACTTTCAGTTTCACATACCTCATGAATTTAGAAAGTTCATTCTGAAAGGAAAGAAATTAAAGCTATTATTTTTTACTTTATGTATCTCTCATTGTTGATCAACAATTAGCATCATGCAGGGGTGACTTGTTCACTATTTTACTCTTTGCTACCATGTGAAATCATTGCTCACAAGATATGAAGATGCTTATACCTCTACTAACTGTACTTTAAGATAGTAATTATAGAGACATAGCCACAAAAAAGGCTAGCTTGCTTCAGTAAGCAAAGTAACTCTATGAAGTTCTCCTCACTTAGGCCTTGTCTACACTACGAGAGTAGTTCGATTTTACTTGCATCGAATTTTTGTAATCGATATTGCAAAGTCGAACGTGTGTGTCCACACTAAGGACAGTAATTCGACTTTGTGCGTCCACACTAACGGAGAAAGCGTCGACATTCGAAGCGGTGCACTGTGGTCAGCTATCCCACAGTTCCCGCAGTCCCCTCTGCCCATTGGAATTCTGGGTGTAGCCGGCAATGCCTTCTGGGTAACAAAATGAGTCGAGGGTGCTTTTGGGAAACTGTCGTCATCCGTCCATCACTCCCGCCCTCCCTCCCTGAAAGCGCCGGCGGGAAAACAGTTCGCGCGCTTTTCCAGTCATTGACAGCGCGGACGCCACTGTACTCCGAGCATGGAGCCCGCTGCGACCATCGCTGCAGTTGTGGCCGCTCTCAACGTCTCGCAGCTTATCATAAAGGTTTCCCTGAGGCAGATGCAGAAAAGTCAGGCGAGGAGGCTACGGCACCGCGGTGATGTCCTGAAGTCTGAGAGTAGCACAGACCTGTCAGAAAGCAGGGGACCCAGCGCCGAGGACATCACAGTGGCAATGGGTCATGTTGATGCCGTGGAACGGCGATTCTGGGCACGGGAAACAAGCACTGAGTGGTGGGACCGCATAGTGCTGCAGGTCTGGGATGAATCCCAGTGGCTGCGAAACTTTCGCATGCGGAAGGGAACTTTCCTGGAACTTTGTGAGTTGCTGTCCCCTGCCCTGAAGCGCAGTGACACCCGGTTGCGAGCTGCACTGAGTGTACAGAAGCGAGTGGCCATAGCCCTCTGGAAGCTTGCAACGCCAGACAGCTACCGGTCAGTCGCGAACCAGTTTGGGGTGGGCAAATCTACCGTGGGGGTTGTTGTGATGCAAGTAGCGAAGGCAATCGTTGATGTACTGCTGCCAAAGGTAGTGACCCTGGGAAACGTGGAGGCGATCATAGATGGTTTCGCAGCGATGGGATTCCCAAACTGCGGTGGGGCCATAGATGGAACTCACATCCCTATCCTGGCACCGGACCACCAGGCCACCCAGTACATTAACCGAAAGGGCTACTTTTCCATGGTGCTGCAAGCACTGGTGGACCACAGGGGACGTTTTACCAACATCTACGTGGGATGGCCGGGCAAGGTTCATGACGCTCGTGTTTTCAGGAACTCTGGTCTGTTTAGACGGCTGCAACAAGGTATTTACTTCCCGGACCACAAAATAACTGTTGGGGATGTGGAGATGCCTATAGTCATCCTCGGGGACCCAGCCTACCCGCTAATGCCCTGGCTCATGAAGCCCTATACTGGCGCCCTGGACACTGAAAAAGAACTCTTCAACTACCGGCTGAGCAAGTGCAGAATGGTGGTGGAGTGTGCTTTTGGCCGTCTCAAGGGGAGATGGAGAAGCTTACTGACTCGCTGTGATCTCAGCGAAACCAATATCCCCATTGTTATAGCAGCTTGCTGTGTGCTCCACAATCTCTGTGAGAGCAAGGGGGAGACCTTTATGGCGGGGTGGGAGGTTGAGGAAAATAGCCTGGCTGGTGATTACTCACAGCCAGACAGCCGGGCGATTAGAAGAGACCAGCGGGAAGCGCTGTGCATCCGGGAGGCTTTGAAAGCAAAGTTCCTGAGTGAGCAGGGTAACCTGTGACTTTATAGTTTGTGTACTGAGAAGCTAAACCTGCCCCCGTTTCTTTACCCAGGTAATGTTGACTATCCTATCCAGTTACATACCCCCTTCACCCCCCCTCCAACACAGGTGTCGAAATAAAAATAGTTCTACTTTGTTAAAGCACACCGTTTTCTTTAATACTGTTTTCGCGGGAATTTTTTAAAACTGGGACGCAGACTGTGGTGCGGAGCGGGTGTAGTGTTGTGACGCGAATGCAGCTTCTAAACTCAAGGATTGACAGGCTCCGCTGCGGTGGGATGCTTGTTTCAACGGAGCCTGTCACCCCTCCTGATCGGGACTGTGTGTATGGGGGGTCTATTTGACTTTGTGGCAGGGGGAGGACGGTTACAGATCCCCTGCTGTGTGGCTCTGTGATCCTGCCTAAGGACCGGCGCTCAAGATCTGTAACTGCCCTCCCCCGCCACAAAGTCACAGAGCAACCCCCCCCCCCCCCCAACATTACATCAAAACAACCTCCCAGACTAACCGGGGTAACTAGTCACTGCATCACTGCACTGTGTATGTGCCCTGCTGCTGTGCCTGCCCCCGACTATGTACCCTGCCAAAGGAGACTGTCCTGTCCAATTACCAACCCCCTTTCCCCTCCTCCTCCAAAAGAACATGATTGAAACAGTAGTTAACAGAAACGAATTTTTTATTATCAACTACACATGGCATTGGGAGGTGAAACTTGGACGTGGGCTTCTGTCAGGCGGGAAGGAAAGAACTTTTCAAATTTTGGGAAAGGAGAGCCTTCTGCTACTAGAGCTCTCTGCAGGGGTGGAGTGAGAGTTAGCAGGGACTCTGCCGCCTCTCCTTCTTTGCACTTTGGGTGAGGTGGGTATGGGACTTGGTGGCGGGGGAGGGCGGTTACAGATGGACTGCAGCGGGGCTCTGTCCTCCTGCCTCCGTTCCTGCAGAACATCCACAAGGCGCCGGAGCGTGTCCGTTTGCTCCCTCAGTAGTCCAAGCAGCGTTTGAGTCGCCTGCTGGTCTTCCTGCCGCCACCTCTCCTCCCGATCCATGTTGGCTTGGTGCATTCGGGTCAAGTTCTCCCGCCACTGGGTCTGCTGTGCTGCCTGGGCTTGGGAACAGGCCATAAGCTCAGAGAACATGTCCTCCCGTGTCCTCTTCTTCCTACGCCTAATCCGCGCTAGCCTCTGGGAGTGTGATTCCAGGCTAGGTTGTGAGACAGTCGCAGACGGGGCTGTGGAAATGGGAAAAAGGGAGTGAATTCCTAAGAAAGATAAATGTAGTTGTGAACAAAGAACATAGTCTTTCTCTGTGAACAAGACCATGCACAGCACCTTTCACATGCGCACTCAGCACAAGGTCGAATTCTCGGCCTTCGCATTCAGTGCCTGGGGTCTTGAACAGCACATTTGAGAAGCGAGGCAGCACAACGGAATTTCTGTTGCAGGCAGACATGGTAAGCCGTACACTTGTGGCAGTTTAAAACTTTTATATTACCACTGGCCTCATTTCACATTTAAATCAATGTCAGTCCCTGCTGCCAGCAATCCGGCAAGCGGGAACTCTGCCCCTGTCCCACCCCCTCGCGGCTGTCCCCGGGAACGATCCCTTTCGGCTGCCCCTCTCCCGCCTCCACCGCGTGGCTGCAAACCAGCGGTTACAGTTCTGTAAAGGAACGGGAAAGCAGTCCCAACACTAACATTCCCCTACCTAATTAAAAGCAGGTCACCATGGCCGACATCACCCTGAGGATCTCCGAGAGCGACAAAGAGAGAATGCTCCGGGAAAGCCTCCAAAGACCAGGGCCGTATGCCGCCCTGCTGTGCAGAGCAATGATCCCGGAGTACTTGATAATCTCGTGGCGCGGCAACGTGTCGTACTTCGGAGGACCCAATAAGGCCGCTCTCCCCAAGAACCTCATGCAACGGCTTTCAAGTTACCTCCAGGAGAGCTTCATCGAGATGTCCCAGGAGGATTACTGCTCTATCCCCGGACACATAGACCGCATTTTACTGTAGCTGCAGTAGCAGGGAATAAACAGTAGAGCGGCTTGTGCAGGACAATCACTGAAAACCAGACATTGCTAGATTTCTTTTCAAAACTTGCACTGCCCATTACTAAACCGTTAAGCGCCTAGGGCACACTAATCATGAACAACCCATTCTTTTAATTGTTAATATTCCTGTTTTGTTAAAAATAAATGTTTAGATGTTTACAACACTTACTGGCTGATCCTTCACCAGATTCTGTGTCCGGGGTAACGGCTGGGGACGCTTCGTAGGGGATCTCTGTAAGGGTGATGAAGAGATCCTGGCTGTCGGGGAAATCAGCGTTGTGAGAGCTGCCGACTGCCTCGCCCTCCTCATCTCCTTCCTCATCTTCCCCGTCCCCTAACATGTCCGAGGAACCGGCCGTGGACAGTATCCCATCCTCAGAGTCCACGGTCACTGGTGGGGTAGTGGTGGCGGCCGCACCGAGGATGGAATGCAGTGCCTCGTAGAAACGGGATGTCTGGGGATGGGATCCGGAGCGTCCGTTTGCCTCTTTGGTCTTCTGGTAGCCTTGTCTCAGCTCCTTGATTTTCACGCGGCACTGCGTTGCATCCCGGCTGTATCCTCTCTCTGCCATGTCTTTAGAGATCTTCTCGTAGATCTTTGCATTCCTTCTTTTGGATCGCAGCTCAGAAAGCACGGACTCATCGCCCCACACAGCGATGAGATCCAAGACTTCACGATCAGTCCATGCTGGGGCTCTCTTTCTATTCACAGACTGCACGGCCATCACTGCTGGAGAGCTCTGCATCGTTGCCAGTGCTGCTGTGCTCGCCACGATGTCCAGACAGGAAATGAGATTCAAACTGGCCAGACAGGAAAAGGAATTCCAATTCAAATTTTCCCGGGGCTTTTCCTGTGTGGCTGGTCAGAGCATCCGAGCTCGCACTGCTGTCCAGAGCGTCAACAGAGTGGTGCACTGTGGGATAGCTCCCGGAGCTATTAGCGTCGATTTCCATCCACACCTAGCCTAATTCGACATGGCCATGTCGAATTTAGCGCTACTCCCCTCGTCGGGGAGGAGTACAGAAGTCGAATTAAAGAGACCTCTATGTCGAACTAAATAGCATCGCAGTGTGGACGGGTGCAGGGTTAATTCGATGTAACGGCGCTAACTTCGACATAAACGCCTAGTGTAGACCAGGCCTTAGAGGTTGACTCCACCACATGTAGAAATCCCATTGATATCTATGTGAGGTCTGTGCACGGAATTTCTACACAGACAAGCATTTAAATAGAACAGATTTATTTTCAGTAATCTGCAACAAAAAGATTTCCTTACAGTTATCAGTAATGTTTAATTTGATGGACCAATATTCTGACAGTATGTGATGTGTTTTCTTTTTATGCAGCCTAAGAGCAGATCACCCAAATTCATTGCAGGTAACACAGCAGATTAGACTCTAGCAATAGCACTGCAGAAAAATGCTTCGTTTTAAAGCCACCATTAACAGAACTACAGACTAAGTTATAATCCTTTCCACCCAGGGCTATTTCTCCAGATCACTTCTACTGGGAATCACTTCCCCTCTTCCTTAATGTACCTTCAATTGGAATGTTTGAAATAAATCTCCTTCACAGTTATATATGAACTCTCCTAAGAAAGTTCCTTGCTCCTCATCTTCCTCCTTTAGGCCCTGCAGAAAAACACAGGCATGGAGAAAACAAAAGACAGTGGAAACCCAATTACAACAGGTTTAAATATGTTTTCTCTTCATGCAGACAGTTAAAACAAAAAGCATAACATGATATCCCAGATGCACAGTGATGAGCTAAATCCATAAAATAAGGGTCCTTGTAGCACAAGTCCGTTCCCAAAGCCAGGTTTGGCCAGGCTGGTGGTGTCACAGGATATCCAAAAAACCCAAACATGGATGGTATACTCATGAAATATCTAACTCTTGTTCATAAACCAATGATTTATTTCAAATACATCTCTGAAGTTACAAATATCAGGAGAAGCCCGATAGTTGTGGCCTACTGGTTACCACTTCATGTTTTGGTTAAGTTATAGTCACAATAGTCCTGTGAGATAGGTAAGCAAATACTATCCCCATTTATAGCTGGGGAAATTGTGAGAGGTTGAGTGAGTTAATGGCAAAGCCAGGATTAGAAATCAGGAGTTCCTAGTACCCAGCCCTGAGCAGAATCCCCTAAACCACTTTACTTCTCTTGTAGGTAGCATGTAGACACAGCAGGTTGTGCAGGAATGGGAAAGTCTCATTTTTAAGAATAAATGGAACAAGAATTATGCTGATAGTTATATATATGAATTACTCTCTTCCTACAATATGGAGTGAGTTGCAGGTGTGAAGGAAATATACAGAACTTGCTTTTTTCCTATATTTTCTCCCATACTACTCCCCACCCTTCTTAGAAATCTTACATAAAAAGCTAAGAAAGATACTTACATAGACAGCGAAGTCCTTAGGAGCACTGGAGATTTCTCCTGTAGGGGAGATTTTCTTGGGAATGTGCTCCATTGTAACTGCTCTTGGAATTATTTCCATAGCCAGTTTGATGACAGTTTCACCCTGACTTCCTGGGAAAGGCCAGCAGTCCCCAGGGTAATTGTTGGGCTAAAACCAGAACACAAAACAATGATTATTGGTTTAGACAACCATGTGGCTAATGGTATCGCTGATATATTCCACTGAAAATCAGTGGAATCCTTGAAACCAGGGATTCCTTTGGCTCCTTAGAATCTATCTTGAAACACGCCAATGATATTTAAATAATCACAAAGTTCATATGGTTTGAGTCTAATTAAAAATTAAATATAAAATGTATTGTTTAATTCTGAGGATAAACACTAGTTCCATGATGCAGTGTTCAGATGGACTGTTTTGGCTGCACCACTCATAAAAGCTCTAGTACCACGGTCTGCCCTTTCCCCCCGCACTTATGAACCATGTTTATTCCCAAAATCCCAGGTGCCAATTCTTAACTCTGTTGCTTTTATTTCTCTCTTTCCGTCACTTGTGGTGTGGTGCCAACCTGGGTTTGTCTGCAAAAATTCCGTTAAGTACAGCAGCATAGGCTGTCTTTCTATCTCCACCGATCCCTCCCTGAACTTTGGGCAGTATGGGGAGAAGAACAGGGAAAGCAGACATGGGGAATGGTAGTGGGAAAAGGAAGAGAGGAAAGGGTAAAGGAAACTCTCAAGACTTCTTTTATTTTGATTTCTACCTGAAGAATAACTTCTGGAGACTTTACAAAAACCAGCATTGGAAATGATAACCAAAAGAATTTTCCTCTATTATGACGGTAGCTCCTGGTAGTTCTGGACTGAACAATGCTGGCACCTGAAATTAAAATATTCATACAGTAATGAGATAATATCTCACATATAGCACTACTTGGACCTGAAGAAAAGCTCTAAGTAAGCTCAAAAGCTTGTCTCTCTCACCAATAGAAGTTGGACCCACTTTGCCTCTCTAATATAGCAGGTATTCTTAACAATGTGTAATATACAGACGATCTAATGACCAACACCAGGTGTTGGGTGCTTAACTCCTAATGTATAGACAACAAAGCCCCTGTAATACAATTATCATCATTTATATGAGTGACTCTTTCAAACTAGACATGTATCATCGCATGTGACTCTCAGAAAAAAAAATCATTATCAAACAACTCTTTTATGTGACCCAATCAACATACACCAGCCATAATTCTTATAGCTCTCTCTTCCCCACATGCTTACTTCCATATACTCTTCTCAAATGGGCATGAAGAGATGTTGGCACAGATTTCTCACCAGTAATACCATAAGAATGTCAGCTCTTACCATACTTTGACCTGAACAAGCACAGGTTTTCTAGCAACAGTATTTGTCTCTCTTTCATTTATTCTGTCCTTCTTTATAGTAACAGGCCATGGTGGCTAATTAAAATATTCAAAATTGATAATCGGCAGTGGGTAATAAAATTGAAGATAGGAAGTGATGAATAAAAACAATATTAAAATAAGCATTCATTTTTATAAAAAGGCTTGGAACACTGTCAGACTATGTAAATGCATAATCTTCTTATACAGTGACCCTTGTCCTCTCTTCCACTTCCCTCCTATTGTAGGTGACATTCATTTGTACATTGTCTTAAACTAGATTGTAAGCTCTTTGGGGGCAGGGACTGTGTCTTCTTATATGTTTTTTTACAGTGCATAACACCATGAAGACCCAGATTCTAATTGATAATAATAATAATAATAATAATACCTGCTGATTTTAGGGCATAATCAGGCATCTGGACTTGGTCTTCATCCAACTTTTCAAGTACTTTATTCAGCATCCTTTTAACAGTCTGTGAAGGAATATAAAAGATAAGAACTGTGAGAGGGGAAAGGAGTTTGCAAGTAGTACACACACCAGTTCACCTACAATCCGAAGTATGTGTAAAACAATCATGAAGTAACTAACCATTATGTTAGACTAAGGTCTGGTCTACACTTAAAATTGAGGTTGACATAACCATGGCAGTGAGGGGTATAAAAAAATCCCTAACTCCCCCAGTGCAGATGTTGCTAGTGCACTAAAAATAAAGTGTAGTTGTGGTGGCACAAGGAGATGGATGGGTATGTACTTGCGACAGCTAAAATGCTAGGTATGTACTTTGGGTGGCTAGCCCCTCCTGCTGCTCGCCCCACTGTGGCTATACTCTATATTTAACTCACTAGCTTGATCACAGCTAGTACAGGCATGTCTTCTTGCACTGTAAATTACA
Organism: Chrysemys picta bellii; assembly: GCF_011386835.1. Classification (NCBI taxonomy): domain Eukaryota; kingdom Metazoa; phylum Chordata; order Testudines; family Emydidae; genus Chrysemys; species Chrysemys picta. The sequence continues at coordinate 105,639,742 of NC_088792.1, forward strand.
CCCCCAGCTCAAATTGTAGACATACCCTAACAGGCTGGGTGTGGAGCACTGGTATCAAGTGCATGTATTATCTCTTGAATTAGAGACCACTTGTTAGAGGTTCTGAAAGCCACCTGGAATCTCAACCAAAGTGCCAGAAAACTATTGTGTTCATCTTGTTCTATAATTTTGGCAATGGCCACCATTGCAGGAGAGTGTGTGTAGCCCTCCTTCTAGGCAGTTGTTATACTATGTCAGAATAGTGGTAACTACCTATATAATGACCCTTAGTGTCATTATTAAATGACCCCTTATATATGTGCAATTTAATCACTACCTACCAAGTAGTTCATAAAAGTGAGTGATCACCAATTGATTAAGTTCCTATAACTTCCAAGAAATAGAACGAAACTCAAAAGAGCAAAGATGTTTGATACACTCTGTCCTCAAGTACACTGAGCGCATACTGCCAACAAGATTCCCCTTGGGAAACCCTTACCATACTAGTCACTTCTACCTCAAAGACCAGCTGTTGCAGATGAAGAGACAGATTCTCTAGACAATATTACTTGTGTGGAGGATCCCCTGCACAGACCTGTGGGACAAACTGTGGAAGGCTAGAAGGACATATCATAATATCCTCTGCAAGCCCTGTGAAATAGAGTTTCTCTGGGGAGAGGCTGGGGGAAGCCTTGGCAGCAGCCAGGTCTCCCATGGGTAACACTGACAGGGACCAAAGAGAGCCCAAGGGTACCAGAAGTGACTCAGGAGACTGGGTTGCAGGTTCTCCTTATGAATTTTCCACCAGATCATTCTCTTGGTGTAAAGGTGAAAAATCAATACTGTAGCTTAGACTATTGTTCCTTCAAATGTCTAATGTAGTGTACTGTACATCTTGTTCAGGAGGTGATGGCATTCTATTGATGGTTAGGGTGACAGAAATTCCTACCTATGTTATCCCATCCTTCCAGCTACCCCGCAAAAAAAGTCTCCAAAGAGAAATTTTTTATTGTGGGTGAACATTTGTTCCTAGATTCCCAAGACTGTTACACTACATATGTCAGTGAAGTATAAAAAAAGTGTGATAAGGAACTATGGTAGATACAAAGAAAGCTAGAAATCTCTACTTACAAAATCCTGCAATGTCCTTACCCATGTTGTAACACCTTTGATCTCACTCCCTTCCAGGGCTTCACTGATAGCACGCTGGGTGATCTCCTTTGTACCTTGTCTCAGAGCATGAAGCTCTGTCTGTAGCTTATCTACCTGCTCTTTAAGAGATTGGATTTCTTTCAAAACATGGTTTGCCTGCCTAGAAAAAGTGGGAAAGAGTGACAGAAAGCACTATTTTCCTGGCCTGTCTGGCTTGCGGTATGTCATGAGAATGAGAGACAGGCAACAGACACCTCTTTTTATACCTCTATAGAAATCTGCTCCGGATGATCAATTTGTAAGTGAGAGGAAAAGTAGACTTTGATACTAGTTCTAATACCTTCAGATGGAGAAGCCACCTTGCTGCCCTATGGGCAAAATTTTCAAAAATATATCTAAGCAATTTAGGCGCCTCAGTCCAATAGACTTTCAATAGGACTTAGGTACTTTCAAAAATTTTTACCCTGCTTCCTGAGTAATACGGAGGTGAGTGGAAGCATATCTGCAACCATACTAAAAAATGTGTAAGGGCGGGTTTGAAGTACTAAGATTTTGTTTGATGTAGGAAAAAAAATAAAATATGGACAAAAGGATAAGGATCCTGCCTGGAAAATACTGGCATAGAAGATGCAATAACCTGCATTTTCAAAGATTCCAGGGCATTTCAAAACAAGAAAGAACATATGCTTGAAAAAGTAAATTGGTTTTATCTGGAATGCAGACCAAGCCAGCAGCAGGTTACATTTGATTAAAAACTACTCACACAAATGGCACACTAGGCCACAAAAGAATATCCTCAGTTCCGATCCCTCAGTTGCCATCTCTGACACAGACCACACAAACAGATATAAAACAAGGAAAAATACACATTAAAAAGTGCAGTCACCACTGCAACAACTTCTAAAACATATTTTACTGGACAAAAAATGTCCCCGTTTCCTTACACATAGGAGCAGTGGGTTCCCATGCCCCCTCCTACCTGAACTGCAAAGCCCCCATCACTTCTTTGGCCTACACAGTTCTGTACACAGGGCCGGCTCTGGCTTTTTGGCTGCCCCAAGCAAAAAAAAAAAACACACCACTGCGGCACAGCCGGAGTGTGGGTGCAGGGGGACTGGCTAGTGGGGGGGGGGGGGGGGGAAGGAGAGAGAAGGGGGGTGGCCAGGGCTACAGCGGGGCGCTGCTACACGGCCCGGCCCGCCGCGCTGCGCCGCCTGCTGGGAGGGCTCCGCTCCGGTCGGCGGGGAGGGAAGGACGAGGACTGCCCTGACGGGCTTGCTGCAGGATGCTCCCGTCCTCCACGCCGCCACCCCCTACAGAGCAGCCGGAGCGGAACAGCTTGCTCGGCTGGTGCCTGGAGCCGGCCCTGTCTGTACAGTACCCTAATATCTCCTATATAATTCAACATTCATGTTTTCTTTCTAGCATCTTGACATCAACTTTTCAATCAAAAATCTGCTGCTTGATACGGCTCCCTTGTTTTTGTTCTTCCTTCTCTTTCCATTCTTCATTCATACGCTAAAGTGGACTGTAAAAGGTATTTGCTACACCTGTTTTGGTCATTTCTATTCCTTCCCTCTGATCTTCCTGTATTCCACTTTAAATATCTTTTTTCTGTTAAACATTTTTCTCCTTCATTCCTCATGTCCACCACTTCCCTGCCTCACTCTCTCTCCCGAATGAGTGTCTTACCCTAAATGTTCTAGTTTCTCATTTTGCCCACAGCTGCTCTTTCCCCCACTCCATACTCCTGTATTCTCCCCTTAATTACTTGGATGATTATTCCCTCACGGGTCCTCTTATTCCTCTGATCTTGGCTAACCATGCAGGGCTTCTTCACATGCAGCTCCTACGCCACCAGGCTAGGGAAGAAGCAGGGTTGGGAAGAAGCAAAGGTTTCCTCCACCTACAGTGGGAACTGTGTACAGAGGAGTGTGTATTCCACTTTACAGGAGGGCAGAACAATCAGAAGTTTCTATTTCTATTCATTTCAGAATATGGAGGGAACCAGCAAAAGAATTCCTCCATCCCTCCACCACAAGGAAGACAAAGCTGAGCAGCAGGAAAATAATAATCTTTTCCGCTTCTCCTCAAACTCTCAGGGAAGATGGAAGTGCAAGCAGGTTTTCCTTCTTACCTAGTCGTGTACACGAGCAACTTATATGCCTGTAAGACAGAGAAGAAAAACTGCCAGCTCCAACATCTTCCCTTCCTCTGGATATCTTTGGGGTTGGGAACATCATCAATGTGTATGAAGTTTGTGGGAGACCCAACTCCTCCATTTGTGCAGTTGTTGTGCTCAGGGTTTGAATTCCTTTACAGCAATGAGTCAAGTAGTCATCCAGAAATCCACCTTACCTTAGAGACTCCAGATCCATTCCATATATCTCTGATTCATCCTACATGGAAATATTAATAAAACATTCATTCCAAATACTAACATCGCCAATACAGAGCCTCCTGCAGAGAAAGGCAATCACTCTCTATAGGAACTTGAGATGGTAGACACTCAGAGACACAATGCCTACATACAACAAGTGTTTAACACTAACATACAACAGGAACTGGCACCCTATAAATACCCAGGAGAGAAAGACAATTAAATAGATCATAAGATTAATGATGGACAATTCCTTATTCATGAAGCAGATATCACAGTCTCCCATCATGCATTTGATTTATTTATTCTAAGATGGTAAATATAATTTATTAAAAACAAAACACCACCATAAGAACCAATCATCATATAGGTAAATATATGCACAAAATGTGTACTGAATTTTCAACTTTTCTGTATCTGTAAATGTCTCTGAGCTTATTCCATAAAGGCTGCAATTTTGCAGCTAGCCAACAGGAAGTAAAAGACATCTGAATAAAAAGTAGCATCTTTTCCTGTGGAGGGAGCACGGAAACTCGAATATTGCTGTTAGGTAAATGTTTGTTATAACATAATTCAAACTTATCTGATTGCAAGCATTATCCAGAATTTTACACATTACTTTTCTTCTTAATAATAATTGCTTAAAAAAAAAAGAATTTACATGACAGGCTCCTGGATATTGGTTAAGACACTTCAGGAAGCATACCATCTAGTTTGCTAACACAGAAAATTAATTGCTACATCAAGGATACACCTATTTTCATATAGTTTTATGTCAACCTCCTAGCTACCCATTCTATCAAAACATCCTATCCTCAAAGTACGTCTTCCAAACTCTTAATCCAAACTCTTAACTTCTTCCCCTCTCTAACCAGCTTTTACAGTTCTGAAAAAGGGTCAAATGAATAGCAGCCAGCCAAGTGGAGGTCAGAACCTTCCCTAAAACTTCTCCATTACTAGCTCCATTTTAGGTTTTGCCTCTTTTCTTTTCCAGTTGTTTTCTGGGGCCACTGTAACCGAGGATTTCCTCTCTGTTATCAATACAACATTACTTCACTGTCTACTGACACAAGTAGATATATTCTCTATGAGGAAAGGTTGGAATACTAGTGGCCACACGCTTGTTACTCTCTATGATAAAGTGTGTTCCTATTCCAGTTTCTCTTTTTGATACAAGTCTTATGCCTTGGCAACACTTGCAAGTTAGAGCACATTAAATCAGTCCCAGGCACCCTAACTCCTGCGGTGTCCACACTGGCAAGGCACTTAGAGCGGCTGGAGCGCTCCTGGTAATCCACCACCATGAGAAGCATAGAGCTTGCTGCGCCCTGGCTGGAGCTCTGGGGTGTCAGTGTGGACGATGTATTGCATTACTGTGCTGTGATTGGCCTCCGGAAACATCCCATAATCCCCTGCAGTCAAGTGGCCACTCTGGTCATTGTTTTGAACTGGGCTGCAGGCATGCAGATATCCCCTTTCAAAGCTCCATTTCTGACAGCCAGCATGCTTATCTGCTCTGGGACGCAAAGCAAACCATTACTGTGGAATGCTCCTGCTGCAGGGGCAGGCGTTTGTGAGTGTGAGAAAGAGAGAGGCCGGGGGTAGGGGCTGATGTCAGGTTTCCCCCTGCCACTGTCTGAACTTACAAGATAGCATGCTGACACGCTCTGCCCCTCATGCTTTGCAAACCCTTTCCAAAGCATGCTGCAGCCACTATGCTAATGTGGACATGCTCCACTAGGGTTACCATTCGTCCAGATTCTCCCGGACATGTCCGGCTTTTCTAAGTTAAAAATAGTGTCCGGGGGGGATTTGTAAATGTCCGGATTTCCCCCCCCCTGCAGAGCACACGCGGCTGACGGGGCAGCTGGCCAGATCATGCCACTCGCACCAGGCTCCAGCAGCCAGAGCCCCTCCTCCACTTCCCCCTCCTCTCCCCTGCTGCTTGAGATCACTCCCCTCCTCCCTTTCCCCCTCCCTGCATTCGCAGATCACTGGCCGTTCACAACGGGCCTCCAGCTATCTGGAGTTCCTCCCCCTGCTCCTCCCCCCCGCTGCCCAGCGCGCCGCTCTGCGGGGGCAGGGACCGGGCTGTGCGCTCCGCTGGGGAGAGCGGCAGCGTGTCCGGCTCCACATGGAGTCCGACATGCTGTTCTGAGGAGCACGGTAAGGGGGCCAAGGGGTCGGAGAAGGGGGAGGGAGGTTCTGGAGGGAGCAGTCAAGAGACAGGGAGCAGGGGGAGTGTTGGATGGGTCAGGAGTTCTGGGGGGGGGGGCTGTCTGGGGGTGGGAGTGTGGATAAGGTTTTGGGCAGTCAGGATACAGGTAGGGGGCAAGGTCTCAGGAGGGGGCAGTCAGGGGACAAGGAACAGGGAGGCTTAGGTAGGGGGTGGGGTTCTGGAGGGCAGTTAGGAGCAGAGGTCCCAGGAGGGGTAGTCAGGGGACAAGGAGCAGGGGGGATTGGGAGGGGGGAGCTTTCAGGGAGCAGGGGTGGGGAGAGGGATCGGAGTAGTCAGGGGACATGGAACAGAGGGGTTTAGATGGGTCAGGAGTTCTGGGGGGGGCTGTCAGGGGCTGGAGAGAGGTTGGATGGGATGTGGGAGTCCCGGGGGTCTGTCTGGGGGTGAGGGTGTGGATAAGGGTTGGGGCAGTCAGGGAACAGGTAGGGTCCTAGGGGGCCAGTTAGGATGGGGGGAGGGTCTCAGGAAGGGGCAATCAGGGGACAAGGAGCAGGGAGGCTTAGGTAGGGGGTGGAGTCCTGGGGGGCAGTTAGGGGCAGGGGTCCCAGGAGGGGGCAGTCAGGGGACAAGGAGCAGGGGAGGGTTGGTGGTTCTGAGGGGGGTGGGAAGTGGGAGGGAGTGGAAGGGGCAGGGGCATGGCTAGGGCAGGACGGGGGTGGGGCTAGGGCGGGACTCCTCCCGTCCTCTTTTTTGATTGTTGAAATATGGTAACCCTATGCTCCACATTCACAAGGAGCACAGTGTGAACACACAGCAGCGCTTTCCCTGCTGCTGTCTCCGAGGGCTAGTTTAATTCCTGGCGCTCTACATCTGCAAGTGTAGCCATGCCCTAACTAACACTGAAACTATAACAAAAGGAGTTTTCTTTTAAGTGGTTATATTATAAAGTCTTTTGTTTGATCATGTGCCTTCAATTGGAGTTGTAGGGGCTCAGTACATCTGATAATGGGATCCTAGTTACCTAAAGCTGAACAACCAAAAAATGAAGAAAACCAAAATTAAAGGCCACTTCTGAAAACGTTAGCCCAAGTGATTTGCTCAAAGGCATATTGTAAAATAATAGCAGACCCAGAAACAAAATAATTATTAATGTGTGGTTAAATATAATTAAATTCTAGGACACTGGAGTCTCCAATATACCTGAAACTCCACAGAAAGAAGGTGCAAGTTATTGGGTAAGCACTTTCTGTCCTAGAGCTAGACTGGTAGTGGCAGTCTTTATTTGATTACATCTAATCATAAATCACCTTGTGCCAGAAATGGTTAAAATCATAGAGGACAAAGCCATTATATATTCCCCTGGACATCTGAATTCCTCCTCCATCAAGCAATCCCATGTAGTAAGTACCTGTTAGTTAAAAAAGAACAACTTTGTTTAAATTTAGAACATTATCATCTCCAGCAGATTATTCTCTTCAAAAGCAAGGGGCCTCAATCTGTCAAACACTTACACATGTGCTTAGCTTTAGTAAAGCAACCAGTGAAATAATCCCACCAAAGTCAAGTTAAATACATGTTTAAGTGTTTGCAAGACTGGGGCCTAATTTTGGAATGGATGTAAAATGCAGCCTTGAGGGACTTCCAAGGGCTGTATTAGTTGTCATCACCATTTCAATAAGCAAAATCAACCTCTATGACCCCTCTCCCTTTCTACATTCCTACCATCCCTCTACTTGAGTTTCCAAATTGGATATTTTGCAAGGAATGGTGAAATGACATTCTTATAGATTTTGAGCTGAGGAGATACATTTTCAACACATGTTAATGGAGCATTATGGTTTACATGGTTAAAATCAATTTTCAAATGTAAAAGTTAAGGCTTATTCCACATTAAATTGTTCACGTATTATATGTTATTTTTTAAAAATATATAGAAGTATCACCTACAGATCCCAGTCAGGATCAGGGTCCCCTATGTTTATAGGCCTTAATCCTGAGAACAGGTATTTGACTTTACTCACCATCAAGTCAATGGGTCTATTCACCAGTGTATGGATTTGCAGGACTGGGGGTCATATAAAGAGACAGTTCTTTGGAACAGGGATTATTGTGGCCTCAGTCCTGCAATGATCTCCATGCGGGCAGGACCTTGTGGCCACACACAGCTGCACTGGCTTCAGTGGAGCTCAGTGCACATTCAAGGATATGCCTCCATGAAGCTCACTGCAACACCAGAATCTAAGGGGGGGCTGGGTCTACACTACCCGCCTGAATCGGCGGGTAGAAATCGACCTCTCAGGGATTGATTTATCGCGTCCCGTCGGGACGCGACAATCGATCCCCGAATCGACGCTCTTACTCCACCAGCGGAGGTGGGAGTAAGCGCCGTCGACGGGAAGCGGCAGAGGTCGATTTTGCCGCCGTCCCTACAGCGGGGTAAGTCGGCTGCGATACGTCGAATTCAGCTACGCTATTCATGTAGCTGAATTTGCGTATCTTAAATCGACCCCCCCCTGTAGTGTAGATGTAGCCTGAGTCACTGATCCGGCAAAGACACATGGACTTAATTTTGCTCCTGTGCATAAAGTTAAGCATCTGTAATTCTCTGCAGGTTTGTAGCCAAAAATTGAGACAAGAGACAACTAATGGGTTTAACAAACTGTAAGCAGTGGTGAAAGGAGGAAGGATGAGGCATGTGGTAACATGATTTCTGATGCAACTGGAAAGTTGCTTTATTTGTTGTTTATTTTTTAACCTCTGCTTATTTCCCCCTTTTTTTTTTAAACCTGCTTATGTTTTTATTGATTTTTTGTAATACCTGCTATTTAATTTTTTTTTACTACCACCTATTTAAAAAAATTATTACTGCCTATTTCTATTTAATTATTTTTATTTCCCTCTTTTTATTAACTTCATTTTTAATAACTGTTTGTAACTATCAGAAAAGATACAAAAAAGTTGAATCAAAACAACACAAACTGTTCCATGGTGACCCCAATTTCACAAACTGCCATTGCCCTATAGTAAGTAAAGACATTTTTTCTTCTTCTTCTTCATTTTAAATAAAAAGAGTTAGGCTTGGTCTACACTACCCCCCCTAATTCGAACTAAGGTACGCAACTTCAGCTACGTGAATAACGTAGCTGAAGTTCGAAGTACCTTAGTTCGAATTAGTTCAAACTTACCTTGGTCCACACTCGGCAGGCAGGCTCCCCCGTCGACTCCGCGGTACTCCTCTCGGCGAGCTGGAGTACCGCAGTCGACGGCGAGCACTTCCGGGTTCGACTTATCGCGTCCAGACTAGACGCGATAAGTCGAACCCAGAAGTTCGATTTCCAGCCGTCGAACTTGCGGGTAAGTGTAGCCAAGGCCTAAGTGATATCTCAGGGGCTTCTGAGGCTCTGAAGATTTCTGCCCCCTAGCTGTTCTTCCTCCCAAGCTGGGTTGCTTTGCCTCCTGGGATGAGTGAAGGCCAATCGCTGCTACTCCTCAAGACTGGGAAAATTCTGGCCCCATTACAGCTAGTTTGGGAGAGGGCACTTAGGTCCTCCAACCCCCACATCAGTCTCTTCCCAGGGAGCGGACTGGAGGGAGGGAGGCAGGCAGACCCAGCTGGGATATCCAACTGCCTACTTCAGTTCTCAGCTGTGCTTCTCTGTTAAAGCAGCACAAAGGGGCCAGAGGAGAGCAAAGAATTTGGTCCCCCTTATAGAGTGTCAGTTAATGCTGTACTTTATAGAAACTCACCAAAAAAGAATAAAGAAAGGAGGAACAGCACCAGTGAAATAATCTTTCGAGCCCAAATCTTCCTGGGGAACAGAAAGGAGAAAGAAAGCATAAAGTTAGCAGCATCCACATATTTCACGTACATATTCTGTATTAGCAAAAAGTTTCTTTAGGATTTCTTGAAGCCCATATTGTTGGCTTCATCCTGCAGCCTATTGAAGTTAATGGTGAAGCTTCTTTTAACTTCTGCAGTGGAGATTAAAGCACTATATCAAAACTGAAGAGACATTAAAATTAGTGATTGGTTTTATGACCCCTGATCCCAGAACTGGTTTCAGCAAGAGCCTGGATTGACACCAATGTAAATCACTCTCTTAATTCTTTGTCAGATTTGGGAGTGTGATTAATACCAATCTGTTTCTCCTGCCCACCTGCATTTATCTATTTCCCCACCCATCCTTGAGAAAAAGATTCTTGTTCATCTTTACCTTGCAAAAGCGCTGCATATTTTCATCACAAAGTGCGACAGAACTGTTATGCATAGTCCTAGCAAGTGGAAGACAAGCCTGATACCTTCTGAAAAACATGCAACAAGCACACAGTTAAATGAGCTCAGATGTAGTTAAAAATGCAGTTCTACTCTCAAAAGTCACTGCAAAATAGGCATAATAGGGTTCATGTTTGTTTCTCAGGCTATGTCTTCACTGCAAAAAAGGTGTGTTCTTAACTTGGGTTAGCATAGCAGTGAAGACACAGCAACTCATCTTTTAATTTGGATTAGCATTTTGATTTAAAGCATATGTAGAGCCTGGGTTTGACGTGGAGCTGTTAACCCTGTATTTTCACTGTTTTTTTAACCCAAGTTTAAAAACCACATTTTCCTTTTTTCCAATAAAGACATAGCCTCAGTTGTTCTAGATCACATTATCAGTTTATAAAATAAAGAGATGTTGCTGCATTTCCTATCACCACCTCTGCAAAAAGTCCATCTGGTTTCTTTCTGGCTCAAACATCCTCACCACTAAGGTCTTATCTTCAATGCAACAGTTAACTCAAATTGATACACTTGAGCTACTCCACTTGAACTAACCTAAACTATAGATTCATTATGGAGTCTCCACAATTATTTTTATTTTTTTGTCTCCAACATTATAAGGCGAGTCCTTTAAGGTGCACAGTGAATGAGACAAGGAGACCTGTGGAGCTCTAGCTTTGGTCTCTGCCAATGTTATATACAAATGCCATGGACTCTGTCTGATTAGTACATAATACTATAAGATGCGTCCTGTGCATTTAGGGTTGTAGAAAAAAAATTACATGGAATTATTTGTGAAATAGCATATGAACATATAATTGAAGAATATCTATGTATGACAATATAGAAGGGAATAAAGTTAATGTGGCACACGCAACCACAACTTTGTAACTTCCTGACTTTTGACTGCTTAGCCATGCAACCTTAACGTGGTCTTAATTCAGTTCTGCTTTAATATATTCCCCCCCACTTTATAGGATGTGTCTATCAACAACATCTCTTTAGGTGTGCAAACAATCAAAAATGTAAAAGCCCATACAACAGAACAACTTACAAAACAAATGTAAGTGCACAACATACAACAATGCACACAACTAGACAGTTTACAATCACTCAACACTTAAACTTACTTTTGGGTGAGTGTTGAAGCTGCCTATCTTCCTGCCTGAGACTAATAGGGGTCTGGCTTTCAGTACTACTGGGTATACGTCCTTGTCTTTGAGATAGCCTAGAAAATAGAAAAGGGCTTTAGAAATTCAAGAGTTGCATAAGCGGCCACATGCAGGCAAAAAACAGGCTACATTTTCCAAAACAACCTCTAGAACTAAGGTACAAGTATTTGCACCCATAGTTGCACTCATTTAGAAGCCTAGCTAGCTGTATCTGACTGCCAATTAGTTATCTAAATGGGTTCAATTAACTACACATGTAAACACGGGGAGGGCAAAATTTTAAGCCTGGATATAATTACCATTTCACAGAGCAGGCGGCAGAGTTCTTTACCCTGTGTTCTCTAGCTTATCTACCTAATAGCCAATTCAACTAATTGGACTATCACTCGGCTCTGGAATTTGGCAATAATGAATAAAAATATTTAAGAAACTACCTTAGTTTAATAAATCTTTTTTTTAAATTCCATTAAAAATCCTATACTAAGAAAACTTTAAAGTCACATAAAAAATTTAAAAGCCAGGAAATGCCAGCGGTTAAATTGCACATTCAACTTGCCTGACTCTGGAGTGTTTAAATGTGCAACTGTAATGTTTTCAACATATTTTCTATTTATGGAATATATTTAGGCAACTAACCAACAATATCAGATAAAGAATACAGTACAATCCATAGTGAATACTATTTGCTATGACTGTAGGTGTTCGACCTGCAATAAATACACTTAACCATTCCTGCAATTTTTAATTGACACACTGTATGTTTTAAAACTAAGCCTTACTGTATCCCTCAGGGATGAAGAGGCAGCAATGACCAGCACATATGATACCCTTACTAACATCCAGCATTTTCTATAAAATGCTGCAGTTGCAGTACAGTGGGAGATTAAGAAGGCTTTCCAGTGCAGAAATGTAGTTCTTCAGTGAAACTCCTGGTCAAGTTAATTGAATGTTCAAAGGAAAAAGATAAGATGAGATAAGGTGTTTTTTTATCACTATGAGTAGTGACAGTACACACATACAGAGATTTGGAGACAGTGTTTTATAATATGGTCCAAAAATATTTAGCAGTCTAATGAACTTTGTCATCCACAACATTTAAGTAGAGATGTGGTGAATCTCAAAATGAAATCTGCTGGTACACAAATCTGGTCATTTTGCTGGATTCAGATTTATACAAATCTGCTTCTGAAATTTGACACAAATATTGGACACCTAGAATAATTAAAATGGCTACTAGTATATGAGAGTAAGATATTTTAAGTATGGCTCAGATTCTGTTCTTGCTCATTCAGCGTCTCCTTTTGGCTACCCTGATACTGTGTCATATCCTGTACTCATTCCATCAGATTCCCAGCTCCTGCCATCCATCCTGTCCCAACACTTCTTCCCATTCTCCCACCTACTCTCTCCCACTGGTCCTGCTTTCAACTGTCCTGACCCTGTACTCTATCGTTCATCAGTTCTCTCGCACTGCAGCATCTTCCCTCCAGCCCAGCTCTGAGCCCAGTGTCCCATCCATTCCCTCTTAATGTCACCCGTCTCTTGCCACCCAAACACTGTAGCCTGTCCCCCACATGCTGCTTAGTACAGCAGATTGCTGCCTGTAACCCTGACCAGATGGCTCTTATGAATCCCCACAGTTTTTAGAATCAAGTATTTTTGTTTAATAAGAAAGACCAAGGATCTGATATTGAAAACATTTCAAAAAATTATTTTACCCATTCTTATTATCAAGAGCAAGAATCGTAAAGAGCATTGTGTACTGTACAGTATCTTCACAGTTTTCTCTGTTTCTACGATCCAGAGCCTCTTATGAACAGCAAGCTTAATCAAAGTTTGCTAGACTGCTCTGGTTTTATTGGTATGTATTTCAGTTCAGTAACTCATTGCAGGGAGGATTATGATTTATGGGCTTTTTTTTTTGGAAGAGCAGTGTTTTGAGGAGGGACCTTAATGAGCAAGCATGCAGTTTGGGTTATAAGAACATAAGAATAGCGATACTGGGTCAGATCAATAGTCCATCAATCCCAGTATCCTTTCTTCTGACAGTAGTCAATGCCAGGTGCTTCAGAGGGAATAAACAGAACAGAGCAAATATTGAGTGATCTATTGTTCACGCCCAGCTTCTGGCAATCAGACGCTCGGGACACTCAGAGCATGGGTTTCATCCCTGACCATTTTGGCTAATAGCCATTGATGGACCTATCCTCCATGAACATATATAGTTCGTTTTTGAACCCCCATTATAGCTTTGGCCTTCACAACATCCTCTGGCAACAAGTTCCACAGGCTGACTGTGCGTTCCTTTTGTTTGTTTTTAACGTGCTGCCTATTAATTTCATTGGGTGATCCCTAGTTCTTGTGTTATGTGAAGGAGTAAATAACACTTCCATATTCACTTTCTCCACACAAGTCGTGATTTTATAGACCTCTATCATATCTCCTTTTAGTCGCCTCTTTTCCAAGTTGAAAGGTCCCAGTCTTTTTAATTTCTCCTCATACGAAAACTGTTCCATGCAGGGCCGGCTCTAGGCACCAGCAAAACAAGCTGGTGCTTGGGGCGGCACATTTGTAGGGGCGGCATGGCCCACGCCGGCCATGCCGCCCCTAAAATTGTGCCCCAGCCGCCCTAACTCACCTCCGCTGCTGCCGCTCACGCGCCACTGCGCCCCCTCCCTCCCGGGTTTGAGAGCCTGGGAGGGAGGGGGAGCAGTGGCGCGCGAATCAGCTGTCTCGCGTGCCGTGGCCACTTGGGATCTCCCCCTCCCTCCCAGGTTTGAGAGCCTGGGAGGGAGGGGGAGACCCTGAGCGGCTGCGGCGCGCGAAACAGCTGATTCGCGCGCCGCGGCCGCTCGGGATCTCCCCTTCCCTCCCAGGTTTGAGAACCTGGGAGTGAGGGGGAGCAGCGGCGTGCGAATCAGCTGTTTCGCTGATTCGCCGCGGCCGCTCGGGATCTCCCCCTCCCTCCCAGGTTTGAAAGCCTGGGAGGGAGAGGGAGACCCCGAGTGGCTGCGGCGCACGCGCTGCTTCTCCCTTTCCCTCCCTCCCTCCTAGGCTTGAGAGCCTATGGGGAGGAGGCAGGGCTGGGGATTTGGGGAAGGGGCGGAGTTGAGGCGGCGCCGGGGGTGGGGTAAGAAAAAAACGGGGGGCGGGAGGCGGACAAAATTGTTTTTGCTTGGGGCGGCAAAAATCCTAGAGCCGGCCCTGGTCCCATGCCCTAATAATTTTTGTTGTCCTTCTCTATACCTTTCCCAATTCTAATATATCTTTTTTTGAGATAGGATGACCAGAACTGCCCAGATTGTTCAATGTGTGGGCATACAATGGATATATATATAGTGGCATTGTGATATTTTCTGTCATATTATCTATCCCTTTCCTAATGGTTCCTAATATTCTGTTAGTTTTTTGACTGCCTCTGCACACTGAGCAGATGTTTTCAGAGAACTATCCACAATGACTGCAAGATCTCTTTCTTGAGTGATAACAGCCTATTTGGACCCCATCATTTTGTATGTATAGTTGGGATTATGTTTTCCAAAGCAGATTACTTTATATTTATCGACACTGAATTTCATCCGCCATTTTGTTGCCCAGCCACCCAGTTTTGTGGGATACCTTTGTAACTCTTTGCAGTTTGCTTTGGACTTAACTATCTTGAAAAAATGTGTATCATCTGCAAACTTTGTCACCTCACTGTTTACCCCTTTTTCCAGAACAGTTATGAATATGCTGAACAGCACTGGTCCAGGTACAGATCCCTGGAGGGCACCAGTATTTACCTCTCTCAACTCTAAAAACTGACCATTTATCCCTGCCCTAGCAGAAAGGGTGTTCTAGGCAGATAGGTCAACATGTAGAAAGGACAAGAGATAGGAGTGAGAAAAGAATGTGAAGAGGGCAGGAAATGGTGTGGCTTGGACAGACTGAAGGGTGGAGTTGGAACACTGGATGGCAGTTGAGAATAAGAATAGGTAGGGGAAAAGTTTGCAGGGCCTTTCAGGAGAGAATATGTTTTTCAAGTTAAACGTGAGGGGCAGTCAAGAGAAAGCTAGTGAAGGGACTGAAGAAGGGCCTGACATGGTCAGAGATGCAGGAAAAGCAAATGATTTGGTTAGATGAAAAATGGGTACATGGCCTACTCTCTCAAACAGTAAAAGATTTCAAGACACAGTTTTACTTGCTTTTGCTCATATTTTCCATCACAAATTCACTATTTGGCCAGATAGAAATCCTTTAAAAATGGCAATATTTGCATACAAATTACATATGAATAGAATATTTGTCACATCCCTAATTAAATAAAGGACATTACTTCATAAAACAGAACTTGATTAAGAATCAACTTGATTTCTGCAAAAAAGGAACATCTTGCAATAACGCAAGCAAAACACACTACTGACAGCGGAAGAATGGCTATTCTCCAAACCACAATTTATATAAATGACAGTAACACTAAGTTACTCAATAACTTAGATGTTACTAAATAGTTAATCTACAGGCTTCAAAACAGAATGGCTTTATTGGATATCTGTCATTCATTAGATCATATAACTGAGCAGTGCAAATATTTATGACTTTATATATCATATTACATAACTGCCACCTCCCTTGCTCATTTGAAGCAAAATCAAATCCTATTAGGTTCCAGGACAAATTGAAATCAATGGAATGATTGCCACTGACTTCAATGAGCACATGATTGGGCCCTGAGAATATGCCACTGTTTTCTTTTTCTCTTTTCCCTTCTTCTTAAATGGATGAAGGAGTGGTAAATGTATTTGGGAGCTTAAGAATTTTAAAAAAAGATTTTATTATTATTTGTATAACTTGTATACATATGACAAAAGTTAACAGAGATTGAATATTTTAAAAGAAAACTATCCATACCAGTTTAAATCTTGGCTTTGATTTTCTGTGTCTGAGGTGTCACTATTGGTGCCATGGCTTGTTTCATCCCGAGGTAGATAGGTGCTACCTGAAGATTTTGGAATTCTGTACATGTTTTTATTTGCTTTGCACTCACCACTGAAAGAAGAGGAGCATGAAAATGAGGTGAAATAAGGTATTAATCATATTAATTATTATTATTATTATTTATGACCCACAATTTTAATAATTAATTTTAAATAATGTAATATCTAGACATTTTAAGTCTTCTTTGAAAGGAAACTGTCCTTGTATTGCACTTGCCTTCTGGATAGATAGTGAGTAACATCATAATAAGAGGAGTCAACCTAGAATGTCCTTTGCCCTACTCAGTGCTGCTAAATATGTCACAGGCTGCTCTTGGTGATATCATAATGAACAAGCCAAGCATAAGGTTCCTGAGCTCAGCCAGAAAAGATGGGACATACGTTCAACATTCTTATTTCAAGAGACTCAACGAGTGAAAAAATATCATGGAGCTGAATCCTCCAAGGTTGTCTCCTGTGAAAGGCTGAACTCCTTTTATTCTCATTGAAATTCAGATTTTAGGACCAGAAGAAACCATTATGATCATCTCTGATACATAAATCAAGAGGACTTCCCTGAATTCACTAATGAGCATTAAGGGCAGGAGCTCCCAAACTGAGGACCTTACATTTCTTATAATCTGTCAAGAGCTGGCAGATTAGTCTCTTGTCTCTACTAGTTGTTTCTACAGGTACCCACGTCCTTCATTGGAGTCCTTCAATAAGAGTTTGCATGTCTGCAAAAGGAGAAAGTAGCGTGGCTGTCTCCCCTTGTAGTTGCTGCTATATAGGAAGAGAGGAAATAGGAGCCACCTTTAGAGACCATCGGAATCATCAGAAAAGTCAAAAATAGTTTCTTATTACTTTTCTACGTAAGCAATTGCTACGGTTGCCAGAGGGGTGCTGTGCAATCAGAAAGGTGATGGAAAATGGTCTGGGCAATCAGAAACAGTGGGAAGAACGGGAGAAACCCCCAAGAAAATGTGAAAACACCTCACTCAGGTCCCCAACTCAGTCAGAACTGCCAATCCTGCGTGCTGGGCTGTACTGCACCTCACGTATCAAGGAGTTGAGTGGCATTTGCACCAACAAGAGGGAAAGGCTCTGTCTTGCTCTTTTCCTCAAGCCATCTCTAAACTGGTATTTTCAGGTGCAATGATGGTGTGCATTGGCTGAGGTGCAGTCACCAACATGCCAATCACATTTAGCGCACCCTGAGGCAGAACAGACCATGGAGTGCACTCAACAGGGCCACAGTACAAGGTATGCTATAATCAGAGGTGCAACTGCAGCAAGCCTGGGCATACCGAGCTAGCTTTGATGGAGCCAGCTCAACTAATAATAACGTCATAAGCCCCGCCTCACCCTCTACATTGCTAAAAGCAACAGAGGGTCCTGTTGCACCTTTAAGACTAACAGAAGTATTGGAGCATAAGCTTTCGTGGGTGAATGCCCACTTCATCAGACACAAGTTGTCCCGGTGCTAGGGGCGGGCAGTGCCTGTGCGCTACATGCAGTCCCTAAGGGCTATGCAGTGTAGACGGACCACGGGTTACAGCCCCACCCAGGCTCTAACACCACCCGCACAGGCGCCGGTGCCCATCACGTGCCACGGCCACCCCTGAGGCCGCAGCCCATCGGGGCGGGGTCCTGCGCTGGGCGGGTCCCGTCACTCACTCACTCACCCTCCCCTTCGCGCGCGCGACGTCTGTAGCGGCTCGCGGGCCCGCCCGCGTCCTTCCCTCTGCCCCCTGGAGTCCCGCCTCCGCCACGCGCGGCCTTGAAAGAGTCCCCGTTGCCATGGAAACGGGGATTGTTGTGGTTGTTGCTGAAGGCGGCGTGGTGCTGGGTCGGTTCCTTCCAGCGCGCGCGCGTGAGCCAAGTTCCAAAGGGACCTGCCCCCCCCCTCGCACTCCTGGTAAGGGACCCCGAAAGTGGGGGGAGGGGAGGCGTGTCTGTCAGGGGGTCGGGCTGTTTGTCTGTCTGTCTGTTGGGGTGGAGTGTCTGTGCCTCCCTGTGGGTATCAGGTTGGGTGGGGGGTGTCAAGCTGAGCCCTTTCCCTTGTTCGGGGTGGGGGCTTCCAGGCTACATCCCACCATGCCCAGGTGGCTGCTTTAGTTCAGGGGACCCCTGCCTTATGCTGGTCATGGCCAGACTGTAGGGCACTAGGAGCCGGGGGAGAGGGGCAGGTCTATGCACCATCTGGTTAAACAGGGGCAAATACAACTGGGGATTTGGAGGGGCTCTAGCCCCTCAAAAAGAACAACAAATCAGGAACCCCTGAGCCTGGAACAGAAGTTTGTTTATCTCACTTAATTAAAAGTGGGCAGACTTAATCTTGGTACAAAGCTACTCACTGAAGCGATATTCAACAGCTGTTATTTTATTATTAACTTTAGCCCTGCCCCAATAAAAAAAAAGTTGTCTACGCTCCTGTTAAATAACTATTTTTGTCTTTCCTTTTTTGACCCTTCCTTCATATAGGCTTGAGGAATGAGGAATATGAGCAAAGAGCCCTCTGGACCCCCCAACCGATATGCTCCTTGTGGCAAGTATACTGTTTGCTCTCCGTATGTAAATGTACATTTTGACATATATAGGGTATGAAAAATGAACGGAACCCTTTGCTTCCTAAGAAGGGAGACTTCACATATACTACCTACTATATCAGCATTTTATTCTGTGGGGAACATGCATCCCTCAATGCTGTAATCCTTGATATTTTTGGTGGGGAAGGATGAGGCTGATAGTGGAATTTCCTTTGGGTTCTTTCTAGCCTGGTCACACAAGACATTCAAGACAGGACTCTGAGATGCTCTTCAACCTCACCAATGTGAGGAAACAACCATTTCCCATTTTGCCCTTCATCTGTTTTCCTTGTTTGGAACACCCCCCTCTCCTGTGTCAAGGCAGCAGCTAATGCCACCCACACTATAATCCAGCTAGTTAGATGCACTTTACCAAGTGCCCTTATCTGCCCTGAGCATCATGACATCATCTCCAGGACATGCCTGAGTACTGGCCTAAAGACCCAAGGTTGTTCCCAGACTTCAGTTTTGCATACTGTAGTACCCAGCAGCAGTCACCACTTTTCAAGAAAATTAGTCAACTCAGATCTAAAAGTCACTTTTTCTTATAAATAGCATTGTGAAAGAAGGAAGTGAACTTACTTTGATGAAGTTAACTAAATTTTTTTAATGTAGTGGTTTGTGTGGAATTTGTAGTGATGGAATAATATTTGTCTTGTAAATCAGTAGTTTGTGTTTTCTTTGTTCTAGTTTATTAACAGAGTTTTAATAATTTATGGGAGATTCCAAGGTACATCACAGAGTTGCCCCCCGCAGTAGGTCTTCCTCAGACGCTTCCTACAGATTTGAGCATGATTTTTGTTTGTTGCTCCTGACTGTACCCTTTACTCTTTCCATACCAAGAGTTATTTTGTTTCTAAATAGTGCAGATGTTCTGCTTCCCCAGTGCTGCCTGAGAGAAACTCAACTGAGATAAAACCAGCTTTAAAATTTCACAGTGTGGTTTATAAATCAGAACATAGGGTAGCCTGTTCAGTTGGGGTCACGGGTCCTTTTTACAGGAGGTTCCCAGAAGGTCTCAAATTGTTTCTGTTGCCAATGGGTAGGCCATTGGCATTTTCCATTATAAACTAATTTTAAAGAGTTTGTAATTCAACTCTGAAAACTCGCTGGGCTTAAAGTCTTAAATACAAACATGACAAATATGTTTGAATAAGGTATGGTTCCAAGTTGGTACTTACCCTGCAAGTTAACTGGGATGAAAAGGTTCCTGATAATGAGCAGTTCGATGAAACATCCCGTTCCAGGTGGACCAATTAGTAAGTGTGGTGAAAAAAAACCCAACAATCTAATGCGTCTTGCCTCTGCCACTAAGGAAAGATCTTTTATTTTTTAATAGTCATTTATACATTCCTTCCATTGCCATTACATGGAATATATTAACTGATTTCAATGGAAGAGCTGTTTACTTAAAAAACACAGTTTTGTCTGAACATGTTTTACCTACACTTGCTATAAGTAACATCTAAGATTGTTATAATTTAAGATTAGTAGTAAATAAAAAATCTTCTCTTTTTCCTGCATATTTACTTTGTGCTTTGACAGCACAATTGTGTCTATTCTGTTTAACCATTTTTCCCATATAGTCAGCCGTCCATTTCCCTTATTTGTGTGGGTTGTTCCTACAGTAATGGGAGTGGAAATGTTTGGGGGGGGAAGGAAAATGTGAGTATAAAACTACAAAATTTGGGAGGAAGATTCAAGGGCAGATGTAGTACATCAAGCTACTCCCAGCTCACTTTTTGAAACTGACTTGATTTCAGGTTGTCTTTTAAAATGGCACCTCAGCAGTATGCAGAGATGTCCAGCAAATGACTTAACCTGACAGGGTCTAGTGCACTGAAAGATTGCTCAGCCATGCAATGCTTGGAACTCATCTTAAATTAGAAGAAATTAGGTATATTGTGAAAGTGGCTTGCTCTCTAGTGCTCTGTTTAATTTAATCATTATATTTCTTCAGATTATATTTCAGTAGTTAACTAAAACAAGTAAAGAGTTGATAGCAGAAAAGTGGTTTTTGTTAATAGTTGAAGGAAGAAAGGTCACCAAAGAATTAATGCCTTCCATTGCTGTCTTCTTGCATTTTACTGATCTCAGTATTCATTAACCTAGTTCTCTGAATGGGGAAGATACATAACATTGTATTGTAGGACAGTTGCAGTGACAATTTGAAATAACATTAAAGGCTTTTTAAACTAGGCTCTACAGTAGTATCACAGTTTTTGTGTGATCACCTATAAGTAGCAAGTATTTATTATTCTCTTAGTGAGCATTTCATATCTATTACATCTTTAATAAAATGTAGTATGTTACACTGTAATTTATGTGGACTTTGATTATTACATCTGCACTGTGACACAGTAATGTTATCAGTAAACATTTAACCTAAATATTTTTTCTTAATGATTATAGAATGGTACTACCATGTTCCACTGAAACGATCAGAGAAGTCTGTGAACTCAGAAATCCCAATCCCTCCACCATCCCAGATTCCAGGTCTGAGCAACCTCGGAGAGTATCACAATGAAATTACATTTGGGAGCCGCAGGAAATGGATCAAAGACACAGACTCAGAATATGTAAAGCTGGCAAAGCAAGGAGGCCGACCTGGTGAATCTCAGTTAATTTTAGCATTATGGGTGGTTTGGGAAGCTTAAACATTTGACAAATATACCTGGAGACTGTTCCAGCAATTTTAAAAGTGATACATTTGAGGGGAAACTGTAGAAAGGGAAATGTTGTATGTTGTTGAAATATGTTGAATCCTCAAGAAAACAATGCAAAAACCTTTATCGGTAAATGTAATTGTTATAGTCTAATGTCACATGCAATAACCCCAATACTTCATTGTTTGAGTCTTAACAGTTTTCTGCTCCAGCTTGTGCCCTTTCTTTTCCATCTTTCATGGCTAAAATATTATTATTAGGCTAAAATCCATTGATTAGCTCTTAAAGTATATTCCATCTGATCCAGAACGCTTTTTCTAATCCTATTAAATTGAATTTAGAACATTGTTAAGCCTTTATGATAAAATCTGGGTATGTTAATGCTGATATATTCTAACCACAGTATAAATTATTTGGCAGGTTAGCTGCATTACATGGGGATCTGAACAATTTATTTTGTGTTTAACAGAGAAAATATCTGCCTGGGTACTGAACTTTGAAAGGTTTATTAGAACTGTAAAAATATACCTTTTAGCATTGAAACCTGGGGGGGGGGGCGGGGTGTGAAATTGTCATAAAATTTGAAAAAGTCTGTAAAGGTTTTATTAAAATTACTTTTCAGTTTTTGCAAGTAAATAGTTTGTATTATACATATATTTTGTTTTCAGCTCATTGAAGATGTGAAAAACTTAAATGGACATAAATTTTCCACAGAGTTTCAATGATTCCCAGTCTGTAAAATGAGAAATACATCCACATGTATTATCAGGCACTGTATTATACAACTGTTTGTCAAGATATGTAAAATGAGATACCTGATACAATTGAAATACAGTATTGGAAATAATATTGAAAAAATGAATTGTCCAGACCGTCAAAACTATTGCCACTTGCTGGCTTTGTGGGTAATCACTGCTGGTGACTATCCCATTAGGATTAAAAAGTAGTGAAAGTTCTGATTGTCCAATTGAATCTCAGTAAGGGCTGCAAATAGAAATATTTCTTTTATAAAAAAAAATAGTAAAAGATAACAGCAACATAAAAATATTAATTTATAACCCTGGAAAATACTACAGCATTAATGTATCTTTTTTTTTTTTTAACTTAAGATTTGTTGAAACATTTTACACCTAGTACAAGAAAAACATCCCCAGTAGCTTATGCTGCACCTGATTGGTATACACACCCCAGTAAACCATCACCAGATGATGAATCTAAGTAAGTATGCTCTGATTCCGATGATGAATCTAAGTAAGTATGCTCTGATTCCATGGAGGCTGTGTAACTTTTTATAATCCACTGTATTTCTCTTGTTAGTCTGTTAAATTTTATGTTTTGAATTAATACTTTTGCAATAGAAAAATAATATAGAAAAATAATTGTGAAACCTTGGTCTACAGAGCCCATGTTTCCTCAATGCCTGACTACATGGTTCATGAAGAGTTTAAGTCTGATCAGCTCAATGGTAACTATGAAACAAAAAGAGGGCCTTTTGATTTTGATATGAAAAGTATTTGGCAGAGGGATGCTGAGGACAAGGAGAACAAAGAGAAAAAGAAGGTACGATTTAAAGACTTTCTTCTTGGTGTAAAACTTCTGAAAAAAACTAAGTGGGTTTTTTGTTTCTTAAGGGGAGTGGCAGTGCATTAGAACAACACATTTTTGTACTGAAGTTACAGAAGTGATTTAAAATACATAGTTCTGTCATGAAGTGTTCTTGTTGCAGCATACTCTACCAGGAATGCATTTTCCAATCACATTGTACATTTTGTATACTGCAAAGTTAGTTAAAGTGAAATATTCTCCAGTCATGTCTCATAATGCAGTTTATTTTCTATTCACTCTCTGCCAATATAGGCCTTTCTCTGGATCTTTTCTTGTTAGAGACAGGTGAATGTTCAGGGGACTGTTTGGGTTTTGTGTTTAGTTTAATTGAGGAAATACTCTGAAAAGTGCTTTGGTACCAGTTCTGGAAACAGATATCCTCCATTTATCCACAACATAGGTACAGCACAAGCAGTCATTAGTGCAATTTTTCACACATTATCCTTCTAGTTTGGATTGATTTTGACCTGGCTGAAGCTACCTGTGATGGTAGTTAAAGCCTACATTTTTTTTTTTACGTGTTCATTAATTTTGGGTGCTCAATTTTTTCATGCTTTGTTTCAGACACCTGGAACCTGATTTTCAAAGGTGTTGAACACCACCATTTCTCTTCAAGTCAAAGGGGTACTTCTGAAAATCAGGCTCTAGGTATTTCAAATTGTGAACCTAAGTCACTTGTGCAAATTTGGGCCAAATTACCTTTCATTCTGCTGAAACTACTAGTTAGTGAAGTTGGGAATTGGGGCTCCTGTAATGATATTTGTCCATACAAAACTGGGTAGGGAACATCTTGTCATTCCACATAAGCAATCAAATACTTGTCAGGTGATTACACTGTAATTTAGATAATAATTTAGAGACATTAAGTTTATTTCCTGAACTATCCAGTCCCCAAGAAGACTTAAATAACCAATACTTAAAATAGAAGCATAAGCTCCCAAGAAAGCCTCCTGGTTAAATTTCAAGGTGATGTAAGCAGGGGAGAAAGCTTTTGCATTTTTAAAAGGATGAAAACAGGAGGGTGTAAGATAAAACAGGTCCCCTGAGCCTCCTGCTTATGATCCCACTGTTGTCAACACATCTGGGGCCAAGTTTATCCCCGGGGTGAGCAGGCATAACAAGTTAACTTCAATGGGAGTTTCGCCTATTTGTACCAAGGCCATAATTTGGTCCACAGCATTCCAAGTCAGTAATTTATATTCATTTTGTAGCTCCACTGAATCTGAAATTGGAATACATTACACTATGCTACTTAGACCTGCTTTCTTATCTGTTGAAGACCATCATGTAATTTACGCCACCATTTTCACCACTGCTGAATTTGACTCAAAGATGCTAAATCTAAAAACTAACTCCCATAGGCTAAATGCCCTAAGATATCTAACATGATATCTCTGGCCACTTAACTCTTTCTAGTTTAAATTTTATTTTGGTTCCTACCTTGTTGTCCTCCTCCGTAGAGCCCTTGGTTCATGCATTGTCATTTCAGCTTTTTCCTTCAGGATTTTTCTGCTCTAAGTACCTTGATGAATTAGACCCTAAAGAGGAGGGTGAGCACATATCTGACTTCTATGACAAGTTGGAGGAGGAATGTGTTTGTGAGGGGTTACTCAATCTAAACACTACTTGCATAGGTTGGGGAAATGGTCTGCCTTTACTGAAGAAAATGTCTTGGCTGCAGAAGATTCAAGAGTGATTTTTCTCTACTTGTTTGTGGATCTCTTCCGGTGGCAGTTATGAAGAATTTTCCATTTAACATGAAATATCATGGCATGCCCCACTTTCATAGCAAGTTTTACCTCTTTGCCCCCCTCATAAAGATTTTCTATGTTGTTATTGTTTAAGAATGCCTTCCTACCAAATATTTTCTCCTTCCTACAGATTCTTCTAGTAAAAAAATGGAGAGAGCATTATGGAATAATTTTTATTCTAGTATCGTGGTCTTGCAATCTATATAGTTGAACTTTTACAAATGGATTCTTAATGCTGTTTAAACAAAATTCCAATAAGTTCCATTTCCTTATTTGATGGTGATGCTTTAGATAATTTGTAGTTAGCTGCTAGGGTAGAGCTAAGGTTCTGAATGCAGAAACAGAACAATCTTTGGTTTAAAATTTTGAAAGCAAAGTGCCATTTTGAAGTTCAGAATCATTAGACACAGTTCTTTAGGGTACAAAAGTTGTTTGCTGCAGTCATAGAAAGAAATCCTTAAGGATGTACTTAAGGAAACCCTTAAGAACAAGTGCAAAAACATTTTACCCTGGAGGGTTCCTATTTAGTACAGTCTAGAAAACAAAGTTCCCTTCTGGGCTCTACTGCTGATTCTTCAATCTTCTGTGTGTTCATCTTTTGAATTATGAGAAACTCTCTTATTCCTGAGATTAAAAGATGGGTTTCTGACAGTTGCCAAGTCCAGGAAAACTGGGGCCTGGGAGATCTTTTCCTTAACCTTCATGCCCCTCACTTCAAGCTTCTTGCCAAAGATTGTGTTCAAGTTCCATGTCAATCATACAATCGTACAATTTGCAGTTTTTTCCAAAGCCACATTCTGCCAAGGTGGTTCTTGATACTTTTAAGACTCGTAAAATTTAAGTGAACAAAGCTCAGTCCTTAAGAAAGATTTCAGCTCCCTCTTCACTGATGCTGTGCTCACCCATATGTGTCATTAGGACATCTGGAGGCATGTGATGTGAATGTATGAATTGTCACAGCGAATGAATATGAATGGTCACTGATCCAGGAAAAGTGTGTGAGAATGTCTCTATAACTTGGTGGTTAGAGCACTTTTGTAGGCTGTGGACGACTCAAGTCCTTGCTCTAATGACTACTCATACAAAGTGGAACAGCTTCAACAGGAGAGACTGAGAAAGCTCTACACTAGAATATCCCATAGTCCATTGGTTAGGATGTACTTCTGCAATGGGGTAGACCCCAGTTCAAATTTCTGCTCCACATAAGGCAGAGGAAGAATGCCACAGGGTGTCCGGTTGCATGCCACAAATAAGGGGCTATGACTCAAGTGGCTAGAGTAGGTACTGCTGTCTTAGCCTACAAAGCAGGGCAGTTTGGCCTACTGGACAGATTCCTTGGGGCGGCTCTTGCTCTTGGGGCAGCATGGCCTAACAGCCAAAGTCCTTGAGCAGTGCCCACACCCTGTGGTAGTGTGGGGTGGGGTAGGGGGATACAGGTCCACCCTTCTCCAGTGGGTCTCGACCCAGGGCCCTGTGAAATCAGTGGTCTGCAGTTTGGCTCAGTTTCCTATTTTAACAGTCATGTTTCCGGGATCGCTTCCTACCCTTGGTTCCTGCTCTGTCAGTTCCCCGGGGGACATTGGCTTTCTGGCTCACTTTCATCCTCCAGGGTCAATGGGGGTTTCACTGTTGATCTCACTGGTTTGGCCTTCACAGTCTGTAGCTCCAGTAACTCCCTGGCAGGAGCTGGCAGCGTGCGTCCACTCTTCTCCTCAGCCAGCCCAAACTGAGCTGGGTCACTCCCTTTTATATCCTGTCTCCAGGTTGAGCATGCCCAACAGGAGTGAGGGGGCACTGCCTCTTCGTCCAAAAATGTGCGGTTAACCCCAGATGGGTCAGTGCGGGGTAGATACAGCCCATCACAAGGGGAATTGAACCTGTATCTCCCACACAGCCCAGGTGAGTGTTCTAACCACTGGGGTAACCTTTATAAGGAGGGTTCCTCCTTCACTTTTTTTTTTTTAGCTGAAACTATTTAATCAATTTGCTTCAAATTTGCAAATAGTTTTGGGTCAACTGAAACTGCATATTTTAGCAAATAAACTATTCATCCAAAAAATTTCACCCAGCTCTAATCCTGAATGCTGTATGGAGCTTCAAAATGCCCCCAAAAGGTGATCCTGATTCAAACGGACATGCAGGCCACCACATTCTATATTGGAGAAGGGCACTAGGATGTGTGAGACTCAGGGCTTCTTGTATCCAGAAGCCTCGCAGGTGGAAAGTGCATTCTGTCTCAAGACAATCCTGGTTGTCATATGCATAGCAGAGAAAAAGAACTTGATCATAGACATACTGAGTCAAACAATGACAGATCTTCACAAGTGGTCTCTATATCACTGTGGGGGGAGATCTGAAAGTGAATCTCTTCACCATTTACTGGAACAAGAAGTTACTGGTCCTCTATGAATGACAGACCACATTAGCAAGAAAAGACCACATTAGCAAGTGACAACTTCTCCATCCCCTGGGGTGAGAAGTTCCTTTATGCCTTCCACCTGATTCCATTTGTAACAAAGCTAATGGCAGACCTTCGATAAGACTAGGTTTGATCTTAAGTTTCTGGTGATTCAGACAAATAAGGTGCTCAGCTCTGCTGCAGATGGCCAAAGTTAGTCCAATCAAGCTGAGAGGCTTGCCTCAGATAATCACTTTAGAACCAGGACACCTTGTTCCATCCCATTTCCAGACCTCTCTCTCTAACTGGATAGCTTCTGTCATGATAGAGATCTGTAGGCAAGGTGTCCACAGGCTGGTGGTTTTATTCTCTTGACCCCTAAAGTAATTTACATAGAAGAATTTCTTACATGGAACTTCATTTTTCTGATGGCAATGACTTCAGCTCATAGATTAAGTAAATTTCTGCTGTAGTGACTGAACTGCCTTATGCCAAACTTCATAAGGGTGTGGTATTGCTACAGACTTATTTTCACTTCCTCTCCAATGTGATATTGGAGTTCCACCTTACTGAGCATACTGTCCTGCTAATATTCTTCAAGTTCTGTATGATTCCATTTCTCATTACTATGACCTGGCTGACATGAAGCTAAGCCATGTCCACACTCTAGATAAGATAAGATGACCACCGCTGCCTGGGTCAGGAATGTTTCCATCGCAGACATATATGTAGCAGCTACATAGTGATCTCTCTGCATACTTACATATAATTATTGCTTGTATTCAGGTTTCAAGAAGGAATTCGATTTCAACAGTTCAGTGCTCTAGAACTTGTTCACAAATAGAGGTGGCCAAACTTTCTCACCCATCCCCAAGTATTTTTGTTTCTTATTTTCAGTTAGCCAACTTTTATATCAACTTTCTTGACTAGTGATCGATTCTAAAGGTTTGAATTATGCCTGATATTTATTGAAAGGTAGCCTTCTATATGTATTTATTTAAAAAATTATACTTTCCCAGGTCATATTATAGGCATTGGCCTTATTGTGGCAGCTGTACTATTTTTTTTTTTTTTTTTTTTTGGTGTGTGGGGAAGACATCCCTCAAATTTTTACTATTCAGGAGTGAGAAGCCTGTATAGATTATATTTTTAGAGAAGAGAAAATTACTTGTTTTGTAATTCTTTTTTTCTCAGAAGCTATGCTGTAGGATTCTCTATCACCTACTTCTATTCAGAGTTTACCTATTATCTTTTGAGATGTCTTTCACTTTGTACCTTTTCTTTCATTTTTATTTAAGGCTGTTTTTATCATATGTTAATCATCTTGTTCTGGTTTACTGTTAGTAGGAGCTTCACGTCTTATGCAATCAGAACTAAGTGAACTATTTGGAGAGGAGCATTTGGACTTGGGTAGAGTTGAAGCATGATAACCAGTTAAGGGCTGAAACATGCTTTGCCCTGCTACTACTGCCTTTAATGGTCAAAAGCCTAAGAGCTAGCAGAGTTCCACCAATCTTATTGTAATAGGCTAAGACCTAGGACTGAGAATCTTTCAAAGTGGTATTTTTGGAGAAGCAGAATTGCAAAATATATATTTTTCCTGTCTCTGAGATAGCTAGGCCCTGGGACTTTAAGGGCTTTAAAGATAAAGATGCTGGTTGGTTAATTGCACCCAGAAGAAAGTTGAAAGCCAGTGCATGGAACACTGGTATTAGATGGTCACATGGATTTTGCCCTTGCTATACTGATGGTTTCAAGTGGTTATTAACAGTAACCCTAAGTACATCACATTACCTTAGTCCAACATGAAAATAACAAAAACGTTAATTGTAGTGATGAGGCCTACATCAGAGAAACTGCAATGAAGGATTCAATAAGACCTGGAAACTGTGAACCATTTAGAAACAGTCTAAACATTACCTGTTAATTGGAAGGAGCAGTCGTAATATACATCAGCTTTTCAAGATGTTTCTCCACCACCAGCATCTTTTCAATTTTATATAGATTTCATGTTATAAATTGAATTAAACCAGCTAGATTTCATCCATGATGACCTCACATTGATTTGGCATGAGGAATGCTAAGAAATCATGGAATCAAAGTTTAAAGGAAAGAGATGCTGAACAGAGTATCAACAGCGTACTGGTGATAGTGCAGCATCTTCTAATGGCCTCATTAACACATTATTAATTATTTTCATTACAGTAGCACCTAAGTGTCCCAATCAAAATTGGAGTCCTATTATTCTAGGCACTGTGTGGGCACATAGAAAGACACACACCTTGTCCCAAAAAGCTTACAATCTAAACGGGCAATGCAGACAAACAGATGTACAAAGAGATGAACCAACTTGCCCAGGATTACATGCTAGGTCAGCGACAGAGCTGAGGATAGAACCCAAGCCTCCCACTTCTAGTGTAGTTCCCAAGCCACTATATCATGCTGCCTTATTGTTTTGAATCTTTGAAATTTGACATTAAGGTATTGGTACAGATATTTTTTAACATAACCATCCTAAAATGTAACTTTTCTCCCGCTCCTTCCTAGCCATTATTTCATTTGTTGAGCATTGGCAGATTGAAAGGTATGCAAGGGTATTTCAGTGGGACTCCTTTTGCCTAAGGCAGTGATACAATGTTTCCTTTTTCCCCATTTTACCTGTGATAGCCTGCAAGTCAATTTTTGCAACAACTATTGGTAAATTTTATTGCAATTTACAAAAGGCAAGCATCTTAAATCATGTCTCTTGCATAAGTTACAATATTCACTAATTCTCCTATCAGGAAAATGCTGCTCAAGTTGAGGTCCATGTGGGCAACACAAAAGAGGTGCGTATATCACTAACATAGGGGTGTGGTTTGACAGAAAAGAAATTTGCCTAATGCAGTAATCATTTTACAGTACTGTCCAAGAGTACATATTGCCTTTCCAAAAAGTATTGTTCCCAAAAGCGGACTTAATTTATGTTATAATACTGCACTTGACTGTCTCAACTTTTTTTCTAAAATTTTATTTCTTCTAGGGCTAAAATTACTCTTGTTTTCTTTTCTTTTTTTAAGACTTATCTCCTAGTATCTCATCTATTAACTTTGTTACGTACAGGACAGTTTACATTGTATTGTAAACAACTTCTTGGGAATTATGCATTTTTAAATCACTTTTATTCAAGATTTAGCAGTAGCTAAGTGATTATAATTAAAATTTTTCAAACACATTTTTAAAAACTAAGTTCAGTATCAAAAATTAAAAAGGTTTTTTTTAAAAAGGATAACCTGATCATTGTCACTCAATCTTCTTCCTTTTTTTAGAGATGCTTTATAATGCAGTTATTTTTCACTGTTATAGTGCCTTATCTTCAAGGACTTCAAAGGATTTTATAAAAATTAATGATTTAAGACTCGCCACCTGTAAAGTAGGCAGTCATTGTCATCAGTTTTACAGATAGGAAAACTGGGATACAGAGAGTAAATGACTTGCTCAGGTCCCTAAGGGAGTCTGTGACACAGTTGGTACTAAAACTCAAATCTCCCATGTACCAGTTCTGTGCTTTGGCCATTTCTATCTCTGGTCTTTGATTCCCAACTGATACGCAGTGGAACTCAAAATAAGCTCCCAAGTGAACTACTGGTCTTGCTCCGTTACTATGGAAGAAGAAACCTGTTTTCCCCCATGACTATATTTGAGCTCAGTAGTAAAATTATGTCAGAATCCTCCTATATATAGTTAGCAGGACACATCATACAATTTAAAAACTCTAAAGAGTAATCTCAGAACTCCTAGACTTGAATAAGGCTTTAACACTAAATCACAGAGATGTGCAATATTACTACCGATTTTTATTTGAACCACGTTAATTACTCAGCTTTCTTTCCTCTCTCTCACTCTTGTTGCTAAAAACAGAAATCTTAAATTCATCTATTTTTATTTAACACATAGGAAAGCTCATTATTTACAATATGAGCATATGAGAAGCAACAGCAAAAAGGTTTAACAATAAAATGTAGGTTTCAAGTATAGATACCTTAAAATTTCTTTGCTTCCTCATATTTTTTTACCCTTTATTCCTAGAAAAATTAAGTGTTTCTGACACATTTTTATAAAATATAGGGCCAGTAGACTCATCTACAAAGTTTTAAAAAACTTCAGTGAAAGCAATTGTTTTTAAACAATCATTCCCAGGTAATGTTTGAAACTAAGAACCTGAATGTGAAATTCACTCCTATGCAAAAGGCTTGCACAAGGCCTATGATTCATTTATTCAGACTGAAATTATGCATACATTTTGTGCTGATATCCTACACAGAGAGGAATTTCACCCATTGGAATCAACTTCATTGCTAAGGAAAATGCAAAAATAAGCAGAGCATAAATAATGAAATGTGAGCATTTAAAAGAATTATATTATTTAGTAATTGGTGGTGTTTTAAAAAACATATGTAAAGAAATGTATTTATTACAGTATTTTTTAATTGTCAATGTCTCCAAAAAAAATTGGAACACTTTACACTGGAATGTACATAAATGATCCACTGTTCCATAAAATGACTTTAAAATATAGTAATAGTGAACCACAGTTACAGAGCTTTTAATATTGTATCTATATACAGTTATAAGATTCAATGATTGTCACAGTTTGTAACGCTGAAACCTAAAATGTCTGTAGAGCCAGTGTGAAGTGATGAAAACAGCTATAAGCTATATTTTTTTGTTCAGAATATCACCAGATTCAGTTATTGTTAGGTTTTGCAGAATGTTCCCATCCAATTTTTTTAAGTTCTCAGCCATTTTGACTTTTATGAATTACACCCCTGCTACAGCAAGGCATGTATTTATGCCATGCCAAGAGTCCTAGATCTCTGTGATATCAGAGATAACTCAACCAATCATCACCCTTACTCTACAGCTAATTTTCATGCAACAGTTTCATTGGTTGTTTGAGAGAGACTGAACAGATGTTGAGTTACTTGGCCTAACTGCCACAGTTCTTCAAAACCAAGCATGCAACAACACAACCAGCATACACAATAACCGCATACACACATAGCTTCGCATTTCCCACTAGCACAGATCAACAGAAATTTCCCAGCACAGTACAAGCCACACACAAATCAACACAGCCACCCACACAACGACAGAACCAGCACACACAATAACCCCCGACATCACTCTGAAGCCTACAATGTCTTTCAGTCAATGTGAAGCAATGGAAACAGCTGCAGGCATTGCCGAGAGCTTATTTTGTTTAGAATATCACCACATTCGGTTGTCACTGGGATTCTCAGTTTGTTACCCTCCAAATTTTTAATTTCTCCGCCATTTTTTGCTTTTTTACAAAGATGACTGTACAAATTTCCCCCGTGTGATTGCTTGAGCTTTCAGCTATTAGTAATGTAAAGAACTGTACTCCTTAGCAGAAAGCAAATGATATTTGGCTTCATTATCCCCGATAGCATTCTCTCTAGTTTGGCTTCTTTGAGTTCTAGTTTGGCTTCTTTGAGTTGTTGCTGTGGTGGCTGTTGCCTGAGAAGCCCTGGAGACTGCTGTTTTATCCAAGTGGGTTAGCAGCCTGAATGGCTTTCAGATGATTCATATATACTTAGCATAAAGGCAGCTGGAAAAACTTTTCATAGAGAAGAGAAGAACTGTATTTTTGAACGTAAATCCAACATCTATCCCAATTTAGTTAGATTTTCCTAAGATGAAGAATGAGCTGTTTTCTAGCTGAGTAACCGAGATCTCCAGTTCATTTGTAATTTAAGGAAATCTTTGATTACATACAATTTGTTTCATGTTTTCCCATGAAATGCATATAAAATGAGAATTATCAAAATTAACTATGAAAATATGAGAGTCTGCCTTGATCACAGTCTGAGCACAAGACTACACAATAAGTATGGCAAAATAGCTTTTTAGTTTTCTCATTTCCATAATCAAGTAAGGTTTTTAGAGCTTCAGGAAGCACTTCAGTGAATTATTCCTTGGCCTTCAGCTGATATGTGGCTGTTTGTTGAAATTCAAGTCAAATAAAAATGATTAACGAAAATCAAAAGCAGTAGGGTTTTGCCTGCACTTTGTTTTCCCTGTCCTACTTTTTGTAATTGTTTAGGCTTCTCTTTTTTTTTCCATCTTATGTTCCTGTTTCTTTCCACTGCCAAAATCAGACTGTTTTTCTCTTTCCATCTGCTGTTTATAATATACATAACCATATCAAACTGTGTTTCTGTGGTACTCTTTGTGTAGGATCAGCAGGATTAGATTTTTATCAGCAAATTTCAATATATGTCAATTTCACCATACACATACATATCAATGAAAAAAGATTTCCATCAATACTAATCAAAATTTACTGATAGGCAAAGTAAGGGCTTGTCTACATGGCCCACTGGATCGACAGGCAGTGATCAATCCAGCGGGGGTCGATTTATTGCATCTAGTCTAGATGCGATAAATCGACCGCCAAGCGCTCTTCCGTCGACTCCGGTACTCCACCGGAGCGAGAAGCACAGGCGGAGTCGACGGGACAGCATCAGCCGTCGACTTACCGCAGTGAAGACATGCAGTAAGTAGATCTAAGTATGTTGACTTCAGCTACGTTATTCACTGAGCTGAAGTTGCATAACTTAGATCGATTCCCCTCCCCTCCACCCTCCAGTGTGAATCAGGCCTTAGAAAAATGCTGCTTGAGATCTCATTAGTGTTTGATTTAAGGCTATTTATTTTGTATATTTTGAGCTGTGATGTTGACAGGTTGTGTTTTAACTGTTATAAAGCTTTAACTTTTTGAATCTCAGTGTCTACTGTCATTAAACAATTTATTGTCTGACCCCCACATTGTGTGACTCTGCATAATTTCCCACAACTGTGAAAATGTAAATTGATAAAAATAAAAAAAAAATACTCACAATGCTGATAATGAAGATAGAGGAAGGCAACAATAAGACAGATTCAGTGCACCTAAGAATATTACTCTGAAATATAAAGCACAAACAAATCACTTAGAAAAACTGAGCCTCAATTTTTCAGTACTTGATAGTGTAGGAGAATGATTCTAAATCACTAGAATTTACAACTTCCAAGTCTGGGTAAAAGACACCATGACATAAAACTAATATTCATGTAAACTCCTTTCATTTTGACAACAGTATCTCCCATCTCTTCATTTTTAAGCCCCAACTCTTCAACAATCATTTTGTCCACAATGAAATAACCCCATCATCTTACTCATTACCAGACGCTGGAATCCATCACCTTAAGTGAAATCCTGGCCCCATTGAAGTCATTGAAAGTTTTGCCATTTACTGGGGGCCAGGATTTCACCCCGGTCTTTCCATTTCAGAATCAGTACAAAAGCTCTATCCTAGACTTCATATGTCCTCCATAAAATAGAGGTGCAGGGGAAATGATCCAGTTCGTCACACTCATCAAATATTCATCTCTCCTCTTCCTCCTCTCCTCACCACCTCTCATTGTATCTTGTCTTTCTAATTAGTACATGCTCAATCATTTCACATTTTTATTGCACTCCTCTTCATTCATACCATATCACATCTGCATAGGCTACCTGCAACCTCCATAATTTACTTGTATTTAGAAGAATAAGCTGCCTTTGTTTTGGAGGTGTTTCAATTATATTTTCATATGAATGTTACTATATAAAAATAAATTATATTGTAAGGCTTGCAACCTAGTTGCAATTTCTGATATTTATTATTTTGTACTTTAACAGTTATATATAATCTTCTTGTAATGATCAGATCCAACTTGATACAGTATGGCTCTATGCCCAGTAGTACACAGCTAATTTATATAGCAATATACTTCACTTCTAATCATCCAGTCTTGAAGCTTTTGTAATAATATGATAGCAGTGATTATATCTATATCTTCTGGTGTGTTGGAATGTCATGGTAACTCTGACTTTCAACTAGCTACATAAGATATTTTAGTAGATAAATTATATTTGAACATATTTTTTGGTTCTAATAATCTAAAGAATACACAAAGAAGATCTTAAAAAATCTTAGAGGTGACCTTTAAAAATTGGGCTTGTGCCATTTTCAGCTTATTTATGATGTATAAAGGAAGCTTAAAAGAATGTTTTAAAACATCATTTCTGCATTTTTTTTAACCTTAGAAATGTTGGGAAAGTCAGGTTTGGTCTTCTCTATTATTGCTGAAGGACCTCTGAGAGGTTTGGGGAATATTTATTTTGACTTCTGCACCTTAATTGAAGAGGCAAGGGTATTGAACCTTTAACCAAGACTTCCTGTAACTTCACTTGCTAATTAACATTTTGGATAAAGATGTTAACACATACAAACAGTTTTAAACAGTCCCATTAAGATTCCTGTCTCTCTTTAGTTACTCATTGTTTACTCTCTTGGCTCTTTTGATGTTACCATTTCACTAGGTCTCCAAGTATCAAAGAATATTCCATGCTAGATTGAACCTGAATTTGCAGTGTAAATAAACAAGCAGAATTTAAAAACCACCACTTTTCAGGTCTTCCTTATACATAATTAAGAAAAGAGGGCAAAAGCTCAGTTTTGAGGCCACCTTCAGTGTATCTATATTGTTTGGAATTTCCCACCTCAGATTAATATAGTACAATGGCTTTATTACTGTCTGGGAGACCCTATGTTTCTTAACCAAATGGACTATGGTTCTTAAACCAGGGATGAAACCTGACCCCACTGAAGTCAAAGGGAGCTTTGCTATTGACTTCAGTCGGACCAGGATTTAACTTCAAAGTTTTTTTCATTCTTCCATGCAGTGGACTGACCCATGTTGAGAAGCTTTGACTGCTAAATTTTAATTTGGTGGCTTAGTTTTAGTTAGAAAGGTACTACAACTCTTTTTTGTCAGAGAGACATGCTTATGGCTCAGCAGATTTATTAGTGGTGTCACTTAAAAGCCTACTAATATAACTAGTGATAAATAAATAAGGTTACCACATTTTCTTCAGTTTTATCATTTACTTCCCTAAACTTACTGCTAGTTCCTTGAATTGTGCAAATACTGAAGATATTTAGAGCTACCAAAGTAATCCCTTTTTCTGATGTCCCCTGTTCATGTATATTTCCTTAATCATAACATTGTTGTTAAATTAGGTTTTCTTTAACACAGGTAAAGCTTCCTGCTATAAACCCCAAATACCCAAACAGAATACCACCCTCTACTGCAAATAAGGAATTCCACGGGGGAAATAGGCTTTATTTTCCACCTATGTAAGTAGCACACACATTGTATTAACTAAGGCCCTGATTCTGAAAACATTTTAACTTTACTCACTTATATAAATGTTTGTGGGATCAGGGCTTATATCTGTAATGGGCCTGAGCGACCTTGACTCTCGGGCTACCACATGTACTATCTGAAATATTAAAATGGTTTTATAAGTAACTTAAGTTATG
The DNA here is from genome assembly GCF_011386835.1 of Chrysemys picta bellii. Taxonomy (NCBI): domain Eukaryota; kingdom Metazoa; phylum Chordata; order Testudines; family Emydidae; genus Chrysemys; species Chrysemys picta. The sequence goes on from NC_088792.1 coordinate 105,676,241, forward strand.
TTATTTAATTTTTAGGATATACCATTATATATAACTACAAAATTGAAAAAGTAAGCACACACAAGTCAGTACATTCAAAACTTTTAGGTTCCTACAGTGATGTTTATTGTGCACATCCAGTACTTTCTTGTTGTTGTTGTTTTTTTAAAACAGAAGACTTTTTTTTAAAAATAGTGATTGTTTTTGGTTCTCAGTGCAATCCAGTGAATGGACCATAATGTCCATTATCACTATTTGTATTAAAGTAGTGTGCAAAGAATCCAGTTAAGATTGAGACTGTTGTTTGGTCTGGGTTCTGTATAGACACATTAAGTTACCATCGTGGCTTGATGAGTTTACCATGTAATTTAAGACAAGACACAAGTGGTGTAACAAACTATAGGAGGGAGAACCAGGGTAACTGATATGAACATGCGATTACATCAATTAGCTATGCATATAATTAGATGGTTTCAAGTTGTTAAAAGAATACTTATTTTAATTATTATAAAATACAAAGGAATAAATGTATAGTCCCAATATGTTTTATAATCTATGCTTAATAATTTGAACAAAAACATTATGTTTATATAATGGCAAAAATGGAAATAGAAAATGCCACATTTATGTAACTTTGGGTATTTCTACACAGCATTTTAGAATGCGTTGCCTTTCTGGGTTGGCAGACATGGTAATGGGACTCAGGCTAGCCCTCTAAAAGCAATTGTCTAGACAGCACTTTGAAGTTGCAGCTCAGACGTAGGCTTCAGAGCTTAAACTGCAAATTAAAAGCGCTGTCTGTACAGCAATTTTTAGAGTGCTAGTATGAGCCTTGCTAGCCCAAGCCTGTGAACCCAGGCTGGGAGGCTCACACCAAAATGTGTGTAGCTATACCCTTAGAGTTCACATTGCTTAGGAATCTAGTTTTTGAACTTGTTGACTTTTATTTGCTTTACTTCTCCATTTCTGACATGAATTACCCTTTTCATCTCACTTTACCATTCTGCTATAGGGCCAAATCTTGCAGCCCTCAATCACACAAATCTCCCATTAATTGAGTTTTGTTGAATGAGGACTACAAAATTTTGTCTCTTAATTATGATAAAAACTATGGTTAATTATGATTGATTATGCAAACCTTATGGCATTATTTTATAAGAAGCATGTTAAATTCATATTATGCTAATTAAACCATGGGAAAATAAATAATATAAATGACATTTCTGTTTTTGTTATTTACTTGCATATAAAAGAACTTGGTATAAGATGCCACTCTCCTTTCTGTAAAATAAAATGGTTGCTGCCAATTCTTTCTTATGTTTTATTTCTGAACTCTTGTTTTATATATACTTATTTTTATTTATTTTTGTATAGGCCTGGTCAGAAAAACAATGAACCAGTAAACTTCAGCAAACTGATTAGCAATGGTTACAGGGACGATTGGATTCAGCAGCGTAATGACTGGGAGAAAAAGATTCAGCAAACCTCAAAAAATAACGAGCAGCCTGAAGGTGAAGTGTATTGTGACTATTTATTTTTTCTTTAATTTAGCAGTTATCTAAAGTTAATAACCAAGATTAGCTCTATCAACTCACACATCTTACTTTTGAATATAATTACATTTACTTTTTTATTTTACTCTAACTATGTCAATATGGGCCCAATTTAAAAAATACATGTGACTTTAATTGTGGAGGCAAAGTTGTCAGTGGCTTTGTATAACTTTTAAGTTGTGAAAGTATGCTTTGGTTTTGTCTTCTGGCTAAATTCTGCTTGCTTTATTTACCTAAGAGATTGAAGAGACAGAACTACTCACATGCTTAAAGTTAAACAAATGTTTAAATACTCTTCTGGATCCTGGCTTAGGTACATAGAACTTGGTTCTTAGTCCTTTTCTGAAATCTCCATCCCAAACACAGCAAAAACCAACGGTATGACAGGTAGATCAGTCAGTGTCATTATACAAAAACTAATTCCTGTCTGTTTTTGAGTATGGAGGTTTTGAAGAAACACTGTTAGTGCAAAAAAATCCGACAACAGCAAAAGAAAAACAGCTATGCAGAGCTCATGCTTTAGAATCTCACTTTGTCATGCACTGTTCCATAAAACTACAAATATATAGCATTATTATTTGTGTATTTTAGTATTATAAAGTGAGCAACATCTACATGCAACAATTGACTTCAATAAATCTTTTATTAATAATTACATGGTAATCTTAAAGCTACCTATTCACTGACACAACAATTATTAATTGACACTAAATACAAAAATATAGTTCTGGACCCCCAGACTTTTAAAGTTCATTTCCATTTTATGTAACCTTCTCCCCCTGTGCAATTGCTGTTTCTTATAGTAAATTTGAATACTTAAATGCATTTATTTCAAAAGTGTCCTCATTTGTCCCTCTAACTTTTTATATTGTTATAGTTAATTTAGAAACATTTGTGGTTTTTAGGTAACATATACCTTTTAAAATGCTTGTGAACAGGGAAATTCCAAAAGCCAAATCTAAAAATGTGTGCAAATGTTCTTGATTTTGAATAAAGAATGGTTCTTTATAGTATGCTTGTATGCATGCTATGTTAGTGTATGCATACAAGCATACTGTAGAGAGCTATGTGTATATTAAACTGACTGTAAAATGTACTCACTCAGAAAATTTCACTGAAAATAATATAAATATTGATCTTTGGTGCAAATTGGTAACTATACGTAGAATTAGAGTCAGGTAATTGATTTAGGTTGGTTTAAGAATTTTAAAATTTGCTTACTCAGTTTTTTATACACTCTGTTAATTTTATTATTATGGCATCTTTAGTAAAGTGTTTTTTCTGCATTATTTCTTGCAGAGACTCTTCCTCCAAGTGAGTACCAGAAGAAAATAGGAAAGAAGCAGAAAGCTAAAAAATATACATTGTCATTCAAAAGAAAAACTGTTGCAAAAATAAAGGATGAGCCCAGATCTCAATCTGGACCTGAAATAAGTGCCCCGCCTAAGAAGTCACTCTTCAAACTCAACATGTATGCCACCCCAGTCCCTATCCACACAGAACCCATTGCTCTCTTAAGAGAATTAAAGACTTCATTAATGAACCAAGCAACCTAAAAACTTTTCCCTAACACAAACATTTAATGTTTTTATTACCCTTGGTTTTAGATTTTACTTAACACTTAACACTTTTTCTTCCTGAATTTTTCAACTATTGGGGTCTCTGTATGTGGAAATTTAAGATTACTGCATTATTAAATTTCCAACTTAATTTTTTCAGTGGAAGCAGGTTTGTGTGTGAGCCTAGGAAGGAGTATCTCAGGAAATGAAGGAAAGGTGCATACGCTGAGTCTCAGAGCATGCATGTTTTTAATTTTTAATTTTTGTTTTACTGTAGTGCATCTGAAATTGGGGCAGGTTAGGTAGGGTAGCTTAACCTGCCAACCTCTGACTCAAGGTATGTGTGATTAGATGTTGTCTCAACAATGCAGGAATTTCAGGGTAATGGCTAGTTTGATTCTCTCACTTTTCATTTATTTTTTTATTTTTTTAATTAATTTATATAGTGGGACTTCAAATAAAATTTAAACATCAACCATAAAAGAAAATGAAGTAGCAGACATACTATGAAGAGTGGTGAAAAGTAAATAACTTATACTGTGTGTGTGGGGTGTGTGTGTGTGTGACAGATTTCTAATGATTTGAGATGCCTTTTCTAGTTGTAATTAGATAGTTAAGGTGAGATCATGCTTGTTTTTTCTCTCCCAGTAGATTCCTCCCACACCTGTACAGTCTCTCTTCCAGAATGCAAAGGACTGGGGCTAGATAGTACTGGCAGTAGGTCTGACTGACCCCACATGAGTTGTATCTTTGGGCAACTTTGGTCTTGCCCCCTTCATGCTGGGAGGACTGTTTGCTGTACCTTCTTCCATTCCCTTCCACCTCCACACTCTTTCAAAGGCTTAGTGCTGCCAGTCAGTGGTGCTGAAGCAGTACACCTCTTCCCACTTCACAGCAAGGCAATGTCATAATTTAGAACTTAGGATACTCCCACTATAATTGTTGTGCACATTTACTGGGTGCCAGTTAGGTTAATGGCTACAGCACCATCCTTAAATTGTAACAGTCCCAAAGTACTAACTTCATAAACTGACAGGTCCATATAAACACCTACCACATTGACTGTTGTTACGTAAATTGCCAGAAAGTATCTAGATTTTGGAGTTCCATGGTGTGTGAGAGAGATGGCTAGTTGTCAGTGATGTAGTTAGCCAATTGGTATTATGTCAACTTATTAAGGGTCTTGTTTTGAGTTATGTGCAGTGACAGTGAGAATGAAGTGTTTTTAATTTGTGACTTTAAATTGAGTAACAACTATGCAAAGAAATATCTAAAAGGGCACCGGTGTTGAAATTTCCCTAGATTGTGATAATGTAAATCTCCCACATTAAACATAACCTATTCCATATCATCTAAGATTAGTTAGAAAGGGAGGACAAACTATTTTATTGCATGGTATTAAGCTATTAAAGTTCACATATTGCTGGCTTACTTCTCAATTTGGTATTCCACATAATAATCAGTTGGAAAATTATATGGGATACAAATGTTAGGACAATTATTTCTACTTTTGCCTTTAGCACTTACTTTCCCCCCATTTGCTACCTTTTTCTATCTATCCTTACCTCCCCCATCCCAAACTTTTTTTTCCTGTCTTTTTTTTGTTTATCTTGTTCCCTGCCTCCTCTTGTTACAGTTGCCAACAATAGTAGTATGAGTCAGCTTTGTATATAGAAATGGGGCTGGAGGGTTACAAATGTAGAGCTCTTCTGCAATTAAAGTGACTTTCACTGACTAAGATTGTAAATTTACATTTAAACCAAGTTATAAATTTTGCCCTTTCCTTAATGGGTATGGAGCGTTTCAGATAGAGCACAGCTACTGTGATTCTGCTGCACAGTTGAATATCAGACTATGGGGGCCCCTCACAGGGAGTACATTCCCACAAGAAATGGAGTTCAGCTCTGCTTGGGCTCCCTTCATACTTTCATGGGCAGAGGTAGTTTAGGGGCATCATACAGCTGGAATAGCAGATCTACAGCTAGATATCTCCACTGGCCATTGACTTCCGCATAGGCTCTAGGGTCTGTCCACACCGAACTGGCAGAATCAGGGTCTTAGTTTCCCTCTGCAGCTGGCTTCATGTGTGGAGCATTGCTATATCTGATGCTGTTTTGCCACTTGTCCACCACACAGGATGCATACAAGTGAGCAGTGGATAAGGAAGCATTACATTGATGCTTGGTCAGAGAGCAGCAATGCATTGCAAACTTCGCATGTAGCATGGTCTTTCCTCCCGGTCACTTACAAATATAGAAGTATTAGACTTTGTAGGTATTTTTGGCAAGCGAAAGGTTAGCATTTGGCCATATTGTTTTATTGTCAGAAGTTGTCATCTAGTCTCTCATTTTTTGTATTGCAGGTTCAGAGGCATCCCAGCCCGAATTGACTCCAACAGACAACAAGTAAAAGCTGCAGCTTCAGAGATGTAATAAAGATATTAATATTATAAAAAGAGCATCAAGAACAGTAAAGCATGATATGGCTTATGAAACAGGCTCCTATGTTTATAGGTTGATATTTGTTAATTGCATGTATCTAACCATTGTAGTTAAATTCATCCCTGGTACAACTTCATTTATTTCAGTAGCTTTACATCAGAGATGAAATTGGTTCAGTGCTTCAAGTTTTACAGAGTAGGCAATAGCTACTGCAGTATACATCTAGGTCTGGTTTTAATGTCATGTCAGCATACAGAATTGAAACCTTTATTGTCACTGGTTCCACCAGACTAATACTATACCATTACCATCAATTTGCCTTTCATTAAGGTTTCGTCTACACACAAATACTGTACCAGTATAGTTAAAGTAGTACAATCCCCGTACTGTGGACACAGTTATGCCGTTAAAGGAAGGGGAAGTATACTGATGTAAACATGTCTACACTAAAGATTGTACTAGTATAACTACTTAGATAAAATCTCACACTCCCAACTGAAAAGTTATACTGGTACAAAAACTCTTAGACTAGGTTTATGGCTTTCTTACAGCACTGCAGCGCTGCACCTGCTCCATGAGAATTGGTTAATCAGTGGCATTGCTGCAGGGACAGGACCAATTCAGCAGATTCTGTAGCATCATGTGTCATAGTTTTGCATGTTTTGCATCACGAAGTGGTTCAATAGCGCAAACAATGAGACTGATCTGAGCAATGCATGCTGTCTGCACTTAAAGCCTTTAAAGTCTTAATAATTTTGTATGTCTTGAAATTTTGACTGGGTCAACAAAATTCTATTTAATGCTAGAGTTCTGTGTTGTTGGTTCATATTAAGCAAAAAACAGTTATATTTTTGAAATAACAATGCATATTAATGGTAAAGATGTTACTCTGAAAGCTGGGATGTATTAACAATTTTCAGTACCGCATTTTCACATTTACTTTTGTTTGTTTGAATTAGGGTTTGTCCCTTGAATCCCATAAATCATACAAACATTGAATCTGTTTGAGTAGAGAACGGACATAATTTTGGATTTGGTTCATTAAGAAATTTCCTTTTATACTGTGGGGAAAAAAACAAAAATATTATTACAATTGAAATGTTAATTTGGTTATTTCCTTTTCAGAATATACTCTCCATTCATTGTACATCTGTTAATCCAAAATTAAAGGTTTTACTTCATATTACCAAAAAAAGCATCCGTCTGAATGCAGTGTTTTCTGAATTAGTTTGCATTGATTTAGCAATACTTTTTAATTAGTTTGGTATGAAAATTGGTTAGACACTATTATGAAAGTGGGCCTATTACTAATTCAAAGCCAAAAAACGTAGGGTGAAAACCTGACCCTATTGAAGACAGTGGGAGTTTTGCCATTCACTTCAGTGGGATCAAGACTTCACTTATCATTTCAAACACCAGTTCAGGTTTCTAAATAAATAGCAAACATTGTACTTATCACATTATTTACAAAACACAAGTGCTTAAATAAATGTTATAATGTCCACATAATAAGCAAACACATTCTTATTAAGTATAAAGAACTGCATGAATATTCCCAGGAGATTTAACTATTTGGAAAGGTTGAAAAGGTAGTAACAAGCTATTTCTCAGAAAGAGGAAGACAAAGAATGTCAGCTGAAAGTCAGAATTTCAAATTCAGGGCAATTTCTTTGCGACCTATAAATCAAAAATAGTTCGACAAATTTTCTTCCTGCTTTGAAGAAGTCTTTTGCCTTCAGAGTAAATGTTGAAATTTTGGCCCAAACACATCTCCAAAATTTAGAGATGCTAAAATAAGACTTTATAATGAAAGCTTGTTACAACCTGAACCATGCAGAGGCTACTGCCTCTCCATAATGATTCGCGTCTTTGGGAGAAAGGGAATTTGTGTGTGGAAATTATTTACATATAGCAGGCAGATTGTGAACAGTTCTGTATCAGGATTTCAAAAAGATGCTATAATAAGGTATATATTTTGTATAAGAGCTCCTGCTTTATAATGGACAGATGGTATGGTCAATTACAAAATGTCATACTTGTTGTAGTACCTACCTGTAGCTCCACAAAATGTTCAGGAGAATAAGTATTCTATGTAGCTTTATGAAAATCTTGTAGAACCATACACTCATATAAATTTCTCCAAGCCACACCCTGGGAATTCAGCATTTGTCAGCTGAAACAGCATTGTAAACTGTATGCCTGCTGACAGGATTACATCTATTATTAGTGTCTGAAAAGAATGACTACCTTACAGTACAATGGACAATTCTAGTTGTACATTTCTAACAATGATGACCCGTGACCATAAGATCAATGTCATTCATAAAAGCCTCGGGAATACCTATATTACTTAAATCTTAATCTCCTCTTTTTCACTGTAAAAGAAATCCCTCCTGTGTTAAGTGGAATGTTCTTCAGTGCTCACTGTCATAGGCTTTAGTGAAGGAAAACAAGAGGAAGCAGGAATGAGAATCAGAAAAGGGAGGAAGTGGAAATAATACTTCAAATCTAAGTAATCCAGCTATAGGATGGCTATGAGCAAAGTACACCTTTAAATCCCTTTATATTTTTGCTTACTAATGTTGTGGGGGTTTTATATGCCTATATCTGTGGTGATTTGTGACCTAAATACTTAAGATAGATATTGAACTTCTTTCAGTCTGTTAAACAGGCACTTAGTGCCCTGTCAAGTTTCCTTTTAAGGAGTTCCCTTCAAGAATATATATAGTGGAACTGAGTAAATAATGAGTGGGAAACAACTTATTTGAATATTTTCTTAGAAAAATGTTTTGAAATTAATCAAATTGTTTGTTTGTAGTCTCTGATACAGACTTAAAGGTACATGCACTGCGAAAAAAATCTATCATTTAAAGGAACTGCTACAGAGTGTGGTAATCTATTTAATACTGTTGACTTGGACAGAGGAATTATAAGCAAATGAGTCTGATTAGACCTTCCTTTTCTGTATTGCTCTTTGTTTTATAGCTGTAATATTTCCTCCTCTCTCCTCACACAGCTCTATCCAAAATTTCCCAAATTAATTTAAAACTCTAGCCTTGGATACATAAGTCCTCTTCCTTGCCATTTACCCCTCAGGTAGGGTTCTTACCTAACAATTTTGTTTAGTGATTGTAGCAGGGGAATGGAAGTCAGGCTTCAACGTCTGTTCATGACTTGGTCACTGAATCACTCCAACCTCACTCTGCCCTATTTAACTCAATTAAAAGCAGTTACATCAGGGGCTCTCAAATTTTTCAAAAACAAAAAACAAAAAACCCCACAACGTGGAGTCCTTGTGGCATCTTAGAGACTAACAAATTTATTTGGGCATAAGCTTTTGTGGGCCACGAAAGCTTATGCCCAAATAAATTTGTTAATCTCTAAGGTGCCACATGGACTCCTCCTTGTTTTTGCTGATACAGACTAGCACGGCTACCTGTCAATTTTTTCAGTGTGTAGACTACATTTGAACAGCGAGAATGTAAATAGGAGGGTATAACACAATTGCTGAACATCCCTGTAGCATCCCTTACTTGCCTAAGGTTATTTTTCCATATATTTGAATATACATGCAACCAGCCAGCAAGTGATGGACCACAGTCTGAATAGCACTGGGGTTACAATATTAACTGCCTTTAGTACAGCGTCACACAGTAATTTTGAGAATTTTCATCTTTGTAAAACATTTTGAGATCCTTGAACTGAAGTTATCCTTCTTGTGACCTTGTACAATGAAGGGCTAGTGCAGAAACATTCATTTCAGACTGTCCCATGGAGATCTAATCAAAATATTGTAATGAAACAAGTCAGAGGATTTTGGACTAATTGATTTTTTTGTAATTATTTGTAATTATTTTACTTACATTCACTTGTCACAGGCAAGGTTCCCTCACTCTGGATGCCTTGCTGGAAACAGTCCTTACACACTCCTGCATAGGTTCATATGCTTTATTTACAATTTGCTACCTAAGTGCTTGTCCTTCACACCCCTGAGCGACGTAAATTATACCAACCTAGTGGACTCTGCTATGTCGGCATGAGAGCTTCTTGTGGGAGGTGGAGTAATTAAGCTGACGGAAGAGCTCTCGCTTATTCAAATCCCTGAGCAACATAAGCTATAATGAAGTAAGTGGTAGTGTAGACCTGGCCCAACTGTCGTAGTGTAGAGGTAGCCTGAGATCCAGGGCTTTTCTGAACCTTCCTTCTAGACTTCTCTCCGCACCTTGTCCTGTCTCTTTTTTTACCTGTCCTCAGCTGATGAGCTAAATCCCCTTGTTACTTTGGTTAATCACCTGGTGCTTAATCAATTATCTCATCAAGTTGGCCCATTTGAGGACACTTACAAAGTGCACAAAGTGAGGTCAGCCTTAGGCTACTCTACAAATTCATTTGACAACATGAGTCTTATTTACTTTTGGGCAGATTTTCAAAAGTTCTCAGCCCTCAGCAACTCCTGTTGAAGCTCCTTGCTGTTGAGCACTTTTGAACATCTGGCCACTTCATGTAGATACCGAAGTCAAAGGTGAACACTTTTGAAAACCTGACCCTTCATGTCTTAAAGGGTGAAATGGTTATATAGTGGTACAGTAGTCAACCCCAGAAGTGGCTGCCTTTAAGGAGTTCATGACGTGATTTCTTTTTTTTTTTTTTTGTATGTGTAGTATACAGCATTCACACATACACAGAGTTAAAGTTGGTAAGTTATTCTCACCAAAGTAACCACTTATGAGAGTCTGGGAGAGGCATTATTTATTATGCTTGTCCATCAAAAAAGTATTCGTTGTTAATTCAAGTGGTTCTGCATATTCACACTTAAGATTTTGCACCACCTAGAGGTGCCTCATGGTAGAATCTTCTCCAATTAATGTTTCTTAGATCACAGTTTGGAAAACCTTTGTTCTAATCTGTTTTTTACCTTTTGTTAAACTCACAGGTCATTTTTAGGTCCCTGTCCTGCATTCCTTACAGTCAATGAGAGCTTTTCCTCAGTGAAGAGTGCAGGATTGGGCCCCAAACTTCCTGCCCCTGGGAAATATATATATCTCCACTCCTAGCACATTTTTATCATTTTCCTTATTGAGGTAAAGAAAACATTTAGCTTCTCAGCAACATCTGTCATGTTCTCCCAATAGTGTCACAAGGGGCCTGAAGTCTCTCTCACTGACCTCTTGTTCTTTAAATACTTGGGAACTTTTTTCTTGTTTATTTTTGTGTCTTTTACAATTTTTCACTTCTGTCTATGGTATCCCGATGATTCTTACATTGCTTTTACTTTAGATATACTGTGTATTTTCTCAATAGCAATCACATTACTGATTTGATTTTTTTTAGCTTATACTCCTTTGCAATTTGGGTCTTAGATATGGGTCTAAGTGCTTAGGTCACACAGAAAGTCTGTAGGAACACAGGGAAATCTCCTGAATCCACATCCTCACTATTTTACACTGGATGACTGAATAAGATATATTTGTTTTCAGTACCCTACATTTTCTTCCAACACCTCAAAGAAAAGCCCCTGTTCCTTCTCCAGGTAATGCAGCAGCTATTTTTTTCTGCAAAATACTGTTGTATAATTAGTATTTATTTTAAGAATGTAACACCCTTTTAATACCTAGATTGTAAGTATAATATGCATATTACAGTTAACTGTTTAATTTCTACCAAAATACATATTCTTATTGCACTACTGGTGTACACAGACTTGTTCAGTTGGTGAGCTGTGGCAATCAAGTAACTGGTTCCCAGCCCCAAAGGGCTTACATTGAGTCACAACCTGATATTATACAGAATACTAAATACATAACAGAATAGCAGGCAGTATTGTAGTTGAAGAATAAATGAGCTTTAAGGATTTTTTTTAGCTAGATCTTTCAAATTATAATGTTTAAGAATACTTTCTAATTAACTTTTTAAGCTCACATCTTTAGGTAAAGAAAGAGTTGTAAATTGAATATATTCCTCCATTTGGTTCTACAAGTGCATATTTTTCTAACCTTTCATTAGTTTCCAGTAGAAAGTAGCCTGGAGAGCTATTTGACCTCTTTATGTGCCTATCTGAATGTCCTTGTGACAAAGTGAAGCAGCAACCTTCAAAGGTTTACAAGATCCCAGCCTATCATGTAGCTGGGTGGGGTATATAAGAAAAAGAAAGCTAAGCAGAAGGGAGTGTTCTTTTTTTTTTTTTTTTTTGGCAGGTGGAGGGAGGCTGTGCCTCTGGGGCATATAGTCAGCATTTGTCAGAGTTTCTCTTTGTTGCAGTTAACTGAAGTACCTATGCTCCAGTTGCCTGGCTCAAGTGAGAATAGCTACATTGCAAAATAATACACAAGCTGTTGTGTCCACACTGGTGCTGCACCCCCTTGTGTGTGCTGCTAGTGTTTCTGGGGAGTTGTCCCATGGATCTTTGCATTGCAGTAAGCAGAGCCACTTTATGAATTCTTTCCCAGGGAATTGTGGGAGAATGTCTGTCCTTTCTGGGCAGATGGTAGGAATTGTAGGAAGGGATTGGAGGCCTAGAGGCACTAGAGTGAAGTTAGCTTGTGTCCACATTGCAGAGTGGTCATGTTAGCCACTGATGAGCTGTGATAACTTGAGCTTTAGATTAAACATCCTCCAGTTCAGAGTTTGTCTGTGTGTGTGGATGGGACTCAAATTAGGGGCAACACTCAAGTTAACTTTGCAGTGAAGACAATCTCTTAATTGTGTTGTTTTATTATGGTGCGGTTTAAGTCCTTTGTTTCAAACAATAAATCATGCCCTAGGGCAAAGGCTTTAAAAAGACTTGGGCATGGTATTTGCATCCCTTTTCTGGCTGGTGAAACTGCCCACCAATATACAGTTCTGTTAGTTCTGGACACTGGATGCTCTATTCACATGGGTCATATGGGGTTTACCAAAGGAATTAACTTCAGTAAGAGACTGCTTGGCAGTAGCTTGCGTCTCAGCTACAACTCCGAGGGGGCATTTAAGGAAGCTAAGAAGCTCCCACATCTTCAGTATGCCTTCCCTGAGGGAGGCTGTGGGATGCCTGATTCCTTTGTCCTGAGTTGTGATATTTATGAAGAAGCCCAATAGTGGTGGTCAATTTCCTTTAGCCTATGTCTACACCGCAACTTGGAGCACGCCTCCCAGCCCAAGTAGATAGACTTGTGCTAGCAGTACTCAAGTCAGCATGCTAAAAATATCAGCAGGGCAGCACTGAGGGAGGCTACTGAGAGCAATAGTCACCCCAAAATTTTCATTAGCCCCTCCATAGCCACCCCGTAGCAGCTGCTGTTCTGCAGCTGCCCAACTCTGAAGGCAGAGCAGAGAGAGTGGCAGCTGCTGGCTGGGCGCAGACCTCCAGCAGCAATGGAGAAGTACACCCGGGCGGGAGGCTGGGGTCCCTGAGAGCAGCCCTCTGTCTGTGTCCCCGCCTGCCAGGGTGCATCGTCCAGGGTCCAGGACTCCCCACAGTGGCGTGGACTGACCCACTCTGGCCCAGGCTACTGGGCCCTCTCCCCATGGTCGCTGATTCCCAAGGGCTCTGCTGGCCCTGAAGCTGGGTCCCTCTACCCAGGCAGGTCTTTTCAGCTGTGAGCAGCCAGCACCCTGCACTGCCTCACTTCAGCTTCCAGCCTCTGACCTGGGCAGGGGAAAGGGCCATGAAGGGGGTGGGGCCATGGAGGGGGTGAAGTCTCATGGTGGGGGAAGCACAGCCCCCCCTGAATTTTCTGTCTGGCCCATCTCAGCCCCCCCACTGGGAAGAGGCTGGTGCCACCCCTGAATATCTGAGTGGATGTTGTGACTCCGGTTGCAGCTTGTTCCCTGTAGGCTTGCGAGCCCAAGCCCCAAGGTCCATACTGCTATTTTGAACAGGCTAGCTCAAGCCAAGCCCCACTAGTGCAAGTCAGTCTACATGGGGGCGGGGGAGAGGCTCGCTCTCAGGTGCAGTGTAGACATACCCTGCCGTGATCTTAGCAGGGTGACCAGAGGGCAAGTGTTAAAAATCGGGACATGGTGTGAGGGGTATTAGGTGCCTATATAAGAAAAAGCCCCCAAAATCGGAACTGTCCCTATAAAATCGGGACATCTGGTCACCCTAGATCTTAGGCATGTCTGTGACTGACTCAGTTCTTAATAAGACAAAGTCTAGGAAGGAAGCAAAACGTGGAGACAGCAGGAGCGATCGGAATTTTTTCTTCTCACCCACTTTCCTGCTGTGCCAATCAATAAGAGAAGTATGTTTAGGGAAATCCCGATCTTCCTGTCTGCAAGAACACAAGTATTAAAGGAAATGATTCTGGAGCAATGCCAATGGTAAGTGAGCAAGAACCATTCAATTAAATAAAATCAATCCTACAAAAATCTTATTTGTAGAGAGGCTCAACTGCACTCCTCATTGTTCCATTTTCCCAAATATCAAATCTGACATCCAGTTTATAGATGCAACCTATTTATAGATATTTTTATGGTGCTCATCACCATGGGGAGTGCCTCAATGCTTATCTAAACATATTCTCGAGAGTTGAAAATCTGATTCTGTGGTGATATGCAACACAGCATTGCTTGGAAATTAAACAATTCACCATTTTAAAGGGAAAAACTGATTCCCGCCCCCTCCAATTATTTCCAAATCTGATATATGTGTCTTTTAAACAACTCATTCTCCTGCCATACTTGGGTCAATATGGATTAAGATTGCTAATGTTTTAAATTATCTTGGTTCACCTCCTTTGTTTCCTATTAATAACATTTCCGCTTTTTTGCCAAAGCAGGGAGGGATTGGCTAGATTAAGCAGCTTCCCTCTAACCATGCTAGCTTTTGTGGATTGCTTTCCTATCTCTCCCCATTTATTGCATAGGGAACCTGGGCACCTAACTCAGGGTCTGTGTATTGCAGTGTTGTTTTTTGTGATTTTGTAGGTGTCTAAAAGGTGCCATTATGTTCAGTGTTGCAATGACTAAGTCCCTTTGTGGATCAGGTCAAATTGTTTAGACACATGGTGGTACATATGCCATCAAATCTAGTTTATACATGATATGCAAACTCTAGAAAGAAATTGACATGTATGCTTACGTTCACTCCATACACATACATGCTGGCTCAGAGCCTGATCCCATTGAAAAATATTGGTTACATGGCAAATCCCCCATTGACTTCAAAGGGACCTGAATTTGTACTACTGTATACACATACTGTGCACATTTGAATAGTACACACACATCTACACATCTTGTTCAACAACACTGCATCATTTTATGTTTTAGACATGTCTGTCCCAGCATATTAGAGAGATACGCTGGGGGCTGTAATATCTTTTACTGGATCAACAACAGAATAACAGAAGTTGGTCCAATAAAATATATTACCTCCCCCACCTTGTCTGAAACAAAAGTAAACACACATCCCATTGAGTGCACACAGTCCCATACATCCAGTTCCCCTCACAGTTAAACATGTCCCAATATACACAAGGCCAAATACACACAATTTGTTACACTTGTGTGATTGTGTGTGTATTGGGGTATGTACAGTTTTAAACACACAATTATACACACTTGTAAACACACATACTTCCTGATACACAATAAATTGACTATATAACCATCTTATCACACACGTAATTAACACTCCCTAGACCATACAGACACACACACACATACATTGCCGTTACCCACAGTTACTTGCACAAACATCTTGTTACAGACCGTTACAGCATGCACACAGAATGAAACACACAACTATCCTGCTGTACACACACACTCACACACTGCCTTTGTTGCATACACATACGTCACAGACACATGCTGGGAAACCACAGGCCGAAACACCCCCCTCCCCCCCCCCCTCGTCACAGTCACACGTCTCCGGCCCGGCTTTTCCAGCATTGCTCAGCCTGGGCTGGAGAAACAGACAACTCATCCCGACCCGCAGGGCCAGGAAGTGCCCCGCCTCTCCCCAGACACCGCCGCGCCTCTGTGCATTGTCCCACGGTGGCGGTGGGAACAGCCAGCCCAGCCCAGCAGCAGGCGGAGAAGGCAGCGGGGACGGGGACGCAGGGAGACCAGAGCCCCCAGCCGGTACCGACCCGAGAGGCACCGCAGCAGCAGCAGCATCCCTCACCTGCCGCAGGTGCGCGACCCTTCTCCTGCCCTTCTCCGCACGGCGCAGGCTGCGAGAGGGGGCCAGGCAGAGCCGCTGCAGCAGTGCTGGGGCGGGGCTACGGCCCTCCCCGGGGCCAGGAGGACGGGAGGAGCCCGAGCTGCAGCGGCGGCGGGGCTGGGCGATGCCAGGAAGGGGCACTGAGGGCATAGAGCAAGGTGCTTACGGCGCTAGGTTTCCTGGAACCGGAGCGAGGGAGGAGTGTAAAGTATCCGTGCCGTTGCTAAGGGCATGCTGCTAGCAGGCTTCCTGCCGCTCCCTAGTCCCGGAGCTTGGTCCAGCAGCAGCAGCACTCCTCTCTGCCCTCCTCTGCCAGAGACCTGACTCCCCTGTTTCTTTTCCAGCTTGAAAACCCGTGCAATAGCTTGTGCCATTCAAATACGATTGAGAGCGACGGGAACTGGGCAGCCGCTGGAGTTCAGCTTCTCCTTCCCAGCAAGGTAGGTTACAGCTGAGGCAACTGAAGCCAAGCAATGCCCTCCTTTAACTGTGCAGAGAGATGCGTAGTGTGTCGATTGCTATTGTGCCCAATATACGGCATTTCTAGTTAAAATTCCAGTACTGGAAGCCCTTTGTGGGAACTGGGATTTCATTTATTTGTCTTTCTTGACTATAACAGTGTTTAAAAGAGAACTGGATAAATTCATGGAGGTTAAGTCCATTAATGGCTATTAGCCATGATGGGTAAGGAATGGTGTCCCTAGCCTCTGTCTGTCAGAGGGTGGAGATGGATGGCAGGAGAAAGATCACTTGATCATTGCCTGTTAGGTTCACTTCCTCTGGGGCACCTGGCATTGGTCACTGTCGGTAGACAGGATACTGGGCTAGATGGACCTTTGGTCTGACCCAGTGTGGCCGTTCTTATGTTCCTCCCCTTGCTGATGAGGAAACGAATCTTAAAACCAACAGCATTGTACTGTTCTTTTATGAAATGCCAGAATTTTTGCTGGTACTGGTAGAGAGCTTTATGGGGTCAGATCTTTGGCCCGAGAGGTAGTTTTTCTTTGGAGCAAAGTATACCCATGTTTCACAATTAGACTAACGGATCAGCTACAGGTTCCTCCTTATACATGTGAAGAAACCCATACTGAACTGTCATTATATGAGTGATATATAAGTATGCATACAATATGAAGGGAAAGCCTGTGCAGAAGTGTTATATAATGGAAGCAATCACTTAAGGATGAGGAAAAATATGCTCATACTGCAAACTGAGGGCCTAACCAACTCCGGTTAATGTCAGCAGGAGTCATTCCAATGAGTTTAATAGGAGATGGATCAGAACCTGAGTATTAGCTCCTACTTTAAAAAAAGACTAGTAAGACATTAATCAAAGAAAGCCACAGTAAAAATTATGGGCTTTGCATAGTTGTAAAATAGTAATCATCAGATCTGAACACTGATTAAAATAGGGAATCTACTTCTAGGTTTGAAATTTGCACCTGTTTTGTACTATATACTGTGTACCTTCTTCAGAAAACAATAATTTCTTAACACCTATCTAATGGCATTGGTATCATAGAAAAGGAAGATTGTTAAAATAGTTTCTATGGCTATCATAAATGGAAATTTTTCTTTTAAGTAATGTTTTCTATTTTAGTAGATTTTATTAATCTATGTATCTAGCGATCTATAACACACTAGCGTATTAAAGTGAATATTGATTCCTTAGTAAAGAGGATTAAAGCTCCAAAATTAAAAGTCCTGAAAATAATGTAAATAGTTGAAAATTAACTTCAAAAATCATTTAATCATTCATCAGTTTAGGCACTAAACAGGATGTGAAAGACTCCTTCTCCATCTGGGATCAAATGCAGCCTGTATATTAGTTATACAATTATACATTCTTATTATTGGAAATAATATAATTCCAGTTCTCTCACATACTTGGATCAATAATTGCCTAAGAATTGTAGCATGATTTTATGCAAACATTAACCCATTTAACAATTATGTTCTTCCTCTATTAAGTACTTGTAATGATGCCTGACTATAATCACAGAGGCAAGTCCATGGAGTTGGACCAATGTAACTGGTGATGAAATTTGACCCAGTACTTTTATAGTTTACTGCAACGTCTCTATACATTTAATATAGTTTCTTTTGATAAAGCTGATTACCCTAAATAAAGGAAAAACCCTTCCTCTAAGCATCAGCACATTTCCAATTCTCAGTAACTTGTTATGAGCGGGGTGAAACCTGTTATAAGTTGAGTTAAAACCCCAGTTAACATAGACTCATAGACTTTAAGGTCAGAAGGGACCATTATGATCATCTAGTCTGACCTCCCGCATGATGCAGGCCACAAAGCCGTCCCAACCCCTTTCTGCTGTTGAAGTCCCCAAATCCTGTGGTTTAGAGACTTCAAGTAGCAGAGAATCCTCCAGCTAGCAACCCCTGCCCCATGCTGCGGAGGAAGGCGAAAAACCTCCAGGGCCTCTGCCAGTCTACCCTGGAGGAAAATTCCTTCCCGACCCCAAATATGGCGATCAGTAGAACCCCGAGCATGTAGGCAAGATTCTCCAGCCAGACCCTCATTGGCCATTGATACTATTTACCAGCGATGGCACGCTATTTATTTGACTAAAATCATGTTATCCCATTAAACCATTCCCTCCATAAACTTATCTAGCTTAATCTTAAAGCCAGACAGGTCCTTCGCCCCCACCGTTTCCCTCGGAAGGCTGTTCCAATATTTCACCCCTCTGACGCTTAGAAACCTTCATCTAATTTCAAGCCTAAACTTCCCCACGGCCAGTTTGTATCCATTCGTTCTCGTGTCCACATTAGTACTGAGCTGAAATAATTCCTCTCCCTCCCTGGTATTTATTCCTCTGATATATTTAAAGAGCAATCATATCCCCTCTCAGCCTTCTTTTGGTTAGGCTAAACAAACCGAGCTCCTCGAGTCTCCTTTCATACGACAGGTTTTCCATTCCTCTGATCATCCTAGTGGCCCTTCTCTTTACCCGTTCCAGTTTGAGTTCATCTTTTTTAAACATGGGAGACCAGAACTGCACACAGTACTCCAAATGAGGTCTCACCAGTGCCTTGTACAATGGAAGCAGCACCTCCTTATCCCTACTAGATATACCTCGCCTAATGCATCCCAAGACCGCATTGGCTTTTTTCACTGCCACGTCACATTGTCGACTCATAGTCATCCTGCGGTCTACCAGGACTCCGAGGTCTTTCTCCTCCTCCGTTACTTCCAACCAATGCATCCCCAGCTTGTAACTAAAATTCTTGTTAGTCATCCCTAAATGCATCACCTTACACTTTTCACTATTAAATTTCATCCTATTTCTGTTACTCCAATTTACAAGGTCATTCAAGTCTCCCTGCAGAATATCCTGATCCTCCTCCGAATTGGCAATACCTCCCAACTTTGTATCATCCGCAAACTTTATCAGCCCACTCCTACAATTGGTTCCGAGGTCAGTAATAAATAGATTAAATAAAATCGGACCCAAAACCGAACCTTGAGGAACTCCACTGGTGACCTCCCTCCAACCTGACAGTTCACCTTTCAGTACGACCTGCTGCAGTCTCCCCATTAACCAGTTCCTTATCCACCTCTGGATTTTCATATCAATCCCCATCTTTTCCAATTTAACCAATAATTGCTCGTGCGGTACCGTATCAAACGCTTTACTGAAATCGAGGTATATTAGGTCCACCGCATTTCCCTTATCTAATAAGTCTGTTACTTTCTCAAAGAAGGAGATCAGATTGGTTTGGCACGATCTGCCTTTGGTAAAACCATGTTGTAATTTGTCGCAATTGCCATTGACCTCAAGGTCCTTAACTACTTTCTCCTTCAAAATTTTCTCCAGGACCTTGCACACTACAGATGTTAAATTGACAGGCCTGTAGTTACCTGGGTCACTTTTTTTCCCCTTTCTTGAATATAGGAACCACATTAGCTATTCTCCAGTCCACGGGACCACCCCCAAGTTTAAAGATTCATTAAAAGTTATCGCTAAGGGGCCTGCTATTTCTCGCGCCAGTTCCTTCAATATTCTTGGATGAAGATCATCCGGTCCGCCCGACTTAGTCCCGTTAAGGTGTTCAAGTTTGGTTTCTACCTCGGATACGGTAATACCCCCTCCTGTATCCCCCTCTGTCACGCTGCCAATATTCCTAAGCCCTTCATTGGCCTCATTGAAGATCGATGCAAAATATTCGTTTAGATATTGTGCCATGCCTAGATTATCCTTAATCTCCACTCCAGCTATAGTCTTCAGCGGTCCCACTTCTTCTTTCTTTGTTTTCTTCCTATTTATATGGCTATAAAACCTCTTACTATTGGTTTTAATTCCCCTCGCAAGGTCCAACTCTACACGGCTTTTGGCCTTTCTCACTCCATCTCTACATGCTCTGACCTCAATAAGGTAAGTTTCCTTACTGATCCCTCCCCTCTTCCACTCTTTGTACGCTTTCTGTTTTTTCTTACTCGCCCCTTTGAGACGGTCGCTCATCCAGCTCGGTCTAAATCTCTTCCTTACTAACCGTTTTCCCTTTCTCGGGATACAGGCCTCCGACAGCTCCTGCAACTTTAATTTAAGATAATCCCAGGCATCATCTGCCTTTAGATCCATAAATACGTTAGCCCAATCCACTTCCCTTACCAGTCCTCTTAATTTATTAAAATTAGCCTTTTTAAAATTGTAAACCCTAGTCTTCGATTTAATTCTGTTAATCCTTCCATTTAGTTTAAATCGAATTAGCTCATGATCACTCGAGCCAAGGTTGTCCCCTACAACCATTTCCTCAACGAGGTCCTCACTACTCACCAAAACCAAATCCAAAATGGCCTCCCCCCTCGTCGGTTCAGCTACTACTTGATGAAGGAATTGATCAGCAAGCACATCTAGGAACATCTGAGCTCTATTATTGCTACTAGCATTTGTTCCCCAATCTATATCTGGGAAGTTAAAGTCCCCCATAATTACACAGTTCCTATTAGTATTTACTTCCCTAAACACATTAAATAGTTCTTTGTCCATATCCTGGGTAGATCCTGGCGGTCTATAGCACACCCCAAGCACTATCCCAGGGGAGGCTCTAGTAGTTCTTTTACCCAGTGTGATTATCGCCCAGACGGACTCCGTCTTATCCATTCCATCAGTTATTTCTTTACAACTTACCTCATTATTGACATACAATGCCACCCCCCAACCTTTACCTTTGTTCCGGTCGTTCCTAAACAGCACATACCCTTCCATACCTGTACTCCAGTCATGACTACCGTTCCACCACGTTTCAGTTATTCCTACGATATCCGGTTTCATTTCTCGGACCAGGAGCTCCAATTCCTCCATTTTGTTACCTAGGCTTCTCGCATTGGTGTATAAACATCTTAATGTATGCCATTTAGCCTGTCTCCCATTAGTTATGCAATTTGTTACGGACCCCTTACTGTTCATCCCCCCTCTCCTTCTTATGTCCAATCCCATCCCCCTGGCTATATCTGTTCTTATCTCATCACTCTCCTTTTCAATGTTGGAATCTGGCGTGGAGATTAACTGTACATCTCCCAACCGTCTCCCCCAACTTCCTTCATTCTCTTTTGATGAGATGAGCCAGCCTCCCTCCCAGAAGTCTATTTCCTTCCCTACTCAGATGAAGTCCATCCCGTGAGAACAGCTGTCTGTCCCCGAAAGTCTCCCAGTGGCCATACATCCCAAAGCCCTCCTTATAGCACCACTCCCTTAGCCAACTATTTATCCTCACAATCCTGTCAGCCCTTTGCTGCCCTTCTCTAGGAACAGGCAGAATCCCACTAAAGATGATCTGAGCCTCGATTTCCTTGAGCGTCTTCCCCAGTCTGGCATAATCTCCCTTGATTCTCTCTAACGAGAACCTAGCCGTGTCATTCGTTCCTACGTGAAGGATTATCAAGGGGTTCTTACCTGCTCCTTTTAGTATCCTTTTCAACCGCAGGTCCACATCCCGTATCTTAGCGCCCGGTAGACAGCACACCCTTCTGTTCTCTGGGTCCGCCCTGGTCACAGGCCTGTCTAACCTCCTCAGTAAGGAGTCTCCAATCACGTAAACCTGCCTTCGCCTGGCGACAGTGCGATCTACTAATCTATCCTCTGTTCCCTCTAGTCGTAAACTGTGTCCGTTCCTATTTTCCCTTATACTCCCCCTTGTGCCATCCTGTATCCTCCCGGGGCCCAGATTTGGTGCTGTCTCCATCAACTCCTCCCCTCTCTCTGTTGGACTAGCTGCTCTTCTCTTCTTCCTCCCCTCCCACCTTCAGTTACCACCTGCTGCCCCCCCTCCTCGTTATCCAAACACCCAAACCTGTTCCTGAGTTCTATTTCCCCTTCACTAGCCCTCCTTTTCCTTGGCCTGCTTCTCATGGTCACATGCTTCCACTGCCCTTGTTCTCCCCCTAACATTCCCCCCTCACAGTCCTCAGCCCCTGCTTCCACCTGCACCCCTGAGCATTCCCCTTCAGCCCCTCCTTGCCTTTCCTCCATCAGCTGCTCGAACCCCCTTCTAAACTCCACCAGGGTATCTACCTGCATCTCCAGCCCTCAAATCTTTTCTTCCAGTAACTGTATTAGGCGGCACTTCATACAAAAATACCTCTGTTCAGGCTCACCCGCTAGAACCATATACATACCGCAGCTGCCACATGCAATCATCTGCATTGTGTCCCCTGCTGCTTGGCTCATGGCTGCTGCAGTCTCTGCCCACAGCACCTGGGGACACAGAGCACACGACACACCGCGCCCTCCTGCCTCCCCTTCCACCTCCCCCTGCAAACTCCCACTCAAACTCCCTTGTTAGCAGCCCTGTTTGCTGCCTCCTGTGCCGCTGTGCCACTGCCATAACTGTGAGCATAAGCCCCCACCTAAAACAACCTGCCCTATGTGAACCTGCACAGGAACTTTTGTCTGAATATTATTATGGGTAGGTTGTGTGTGTGTGTAGAGAGAGATCACACACAAACTGAGGACAGAGGGGCGTGTGTGTGTGTGTGTGTGTGTGTGTAGAGATCACATACAAACTGAGGACAGTCAGAGGGAGAGGCAAGAAAGCCAAGTAGGAGCTCTGAGCCTCTAATCACAGTGTGACCCTGGAAAAAAGCTAGAGAGAGCACTTTTGGGTCTGGTGTTGGATCACGACGTGTAGGGGTGGAGACTAAGGCTTTGTCTTCACTAGTACTTTTGTTGGCAAAGCTTACCCGTGTGGGCAGTGTTATGTCAGCGGGAGATGCTCTCCCGCCGACACAGCTACACCACTCATTGGGGGGCGGTTTGATTATGTCGAGAGGAGAGCTCTCTCCCACCAGCATAAAGCAGTTACTCAGGAGACCTTACAGCGGCACAGCTGCAGCGGTACATGTGTGTCATTGTAAGGTCCATAGTGTAGACATAGCCTAAGAAATTGCTCCTTTTGTTCTTGGTTCCTTCCATATTCAGAGACACAGGACTTTGCTCATTCCTTGTTAGTAAACAGACTACATCGAAGAAAAATACTGGACTCCATCAATTTCTACTTCCAGCTGGAACATCCCCAGGGCCCCAAACTTTTCACTAGCCACTGGAGTCAAAAAGGGGCAACACACTTCTCTTTTTCCACATGTAAATATTCAGGCTTTTTTTATCAGATCGTCTCTGTTTCTTTCTCGGAAATAATTTGTTTTGTAATTTTGTTGCAAAATCTGACTCTTTCCTTCTATTGCAGTCATTAGGTTGAATGTTTCTTTAAGGAAGAGATTTGACTCAATAGTGTTCACCTCCCATGTATTTTTTACTTACAGGATTTGGGCTCAGCAATGATGCAGAACTTCCTTTACGACATTTTATAATTTGTCTTAGTCATACAGAATGTGTCAATTCTATTTTGCATAAGAATGACAAAAATGTCTTTGTGTAGTTCAAGTTCTGATGCAGGGATATTTAATCCACCAGCATCAGCTGTAAAATTGTCCATATTAATTTTGGGTAAATGCATATTTAAAAAAATCTAATGGTCAGATGCTCACATTGTTGAAATTTCACAATTTTTGAAGGGGCTGTATTATGTGTGGAACTTATTATTAATGTTTTTATTTAATGTTTTGGAGTTCAGATTAATGCCTATATAGACTAGATGCAACATCTGTGTTACAATTAATTAATCTAATTTTAAAATGGGACTACGCAGTGTGTAAAATTAAGCATATGTGTAGATCTTTGCAGGATCAAGGCCTTATTTTGTCACTGAAGTACCATACACTGTTTTCTTCCTTCAGGTCTAACTGTATATAATGGCACCTGGTGTAACAGCTGAGAAGAAGACTGAGGATGAACAGTCGTCAAAGTAAGAACCAAAACTAATTTCAATATCTAATTTGAATTTATTTAAACGTACCACTTTTAACTCCTCCCAAATAGCATGTTTTTCATTTCACAACCTAATTTTTTAAATAGTAGAACTCTACAGAACATATGTGCACTGTGGCCAGGTCTAAGCTCAAAACTTTCGCTGCTATTGTAATATCAGTTAGGCGTGTGATTTCTTTCCAATATTTTTGTCCTGGGAAAAGCATTAGTGAGGACTCAGTTATACTGGCAAAAAAGTAAGTTGGCAGGTGTAGTTTTATTTAGTTCAGACAACAGCACTCTTGTTGTATAATATAAGTTGTGTCTAAATTAGAAGGGTTTGCCAGAATAGCTATACCAGTATACTTATACTGAAAAAATCAAGTGTAGACTAGGCCTGTGCATGAAATCCTGGTTCAACTGAAGTCAATGGGAGCTTTACCACTGACTTGAATAGTGCCAGAATTTCATCCCATGTATTTTGGAATTTTGAACAAATATTTCAATCCACTTATCTCATTCTTTCTTTAGATTTATATTGGTATAAGAAAATGAGTGTCAAAGATTAATGGTTAGCCCTCAGATATTTTTATTTACTTAGCTGGTACCTAAAATGTGGGAGGCACTTTACACAGATACAAGAGGAAAAGTTCTCTGCTCTGAAGAGCTTACTATGTAATGCTTCAATCCTGCAAAAACTTTACTATCATAAACTCATGGTACTACTTGTTGTAGTAAAGTTAATGACATACATAAGTGTTTGCAAGATTGGAGCCTGAGGCCCTAGGTGTAGGTGAGTGCAGCGGTCCATCTGTACACATCTGATTACAGGGGTGTGGCCCTATAAGGACAAAATGCAGACAGAGGGAGAGAGGGGAAACAATTTTAAAGCCAATCATGTAGACAATGCTGTTGGAACATGCCTTGTGAATTTGACAATATTTGTGGATTTTTATATTATATATATATATACACACATACAGGGCTGGCTCCAGGATTTTGGCCGCCCCAAGCAGCCAAAAAAAATAAAATAAATAAAATAAAAAAGCTGTGTCGCAATCTGCAGCAGCAATTCGGCGGGAGGTCCTTCACTCCGAGCGGGAGTGAGGGACCCCTCCACCGAATTGCTGCCGAATAGCTGGACGTGCCGCCCCCCTCCAGAGTGGCCGCCCCAAGCACCTGCTTGCCAGGCTGGTGCCTGGAGGCAGCCCTGTGTGTGTGTGTGTGTATATATATATATATTAGGGCTGTTGATTAATCACAGTTAACTCATGCAAGTAACTCAAAAAAGTTAATCGTGATTAATCACAGTTTTAATCCCACTGTTAAACAATAGAATACCAATTGAAATGTATTAAATATTTTGGATGTTTTTCTAGATTTTCATATATATTGTATTCTGTGTTGTAATTGAAATCAAAGTGTATATTATTTATTACAAATATTTGCACTGTAAAAATTAATAAAAGAAATAGTATTTTTCAAAAATATTTAAATAAATTGAATTCTATTATTGTTTAACAGTGTGATTAATCATGTGATTTTTTTTTAAACGAGAGATTAATCAATTAACTTTTTTAATAGCTTGACAGCCCTAATATTAATCCTGTGATTAAAACAATTAATCGCAGGATTAATCACACTGTTAATAACAGAATGCCATTTATTTTTGGATATTTTCTACATTTTCAAATATATTGATTTCAGTTACAACACATGCCGAAGGGGCATACAAATGTTCAGCTTATCTGGCACGTAAATACCTTGCAATGCTGGCTACAAAAGTGCCATCTAAATGCCTGTTCTCACTTTCTGGTGACATTGAAAATAAGAAGAGAGCAACATTATCGCCTGCAAATGTAAACAAACTTGTTTGTCTCAGCGATTGTCTGAACAAGAAGTAGGACTGAGTGGACTTGTAGGCTCTGAAGATTTACATTGTTTTGTTTTTGAGTGCAGTTATGTAAAAAAAAATCTACATTTGTAAGTTGTACTTTCACGACAAAGAGCTTGCACTACAGTACTTGTATGAGGTGAATTGAAAAATATTTTTTTTTTGTTTATCATTTTTACAGTGCAAATATTTATAATAAAAAATAATATACACATTTTGATTTCAATTACAAGACAGAATACAATATATATGAAAATGTAGAAAACCATCCAAAATATTTAATACATTTCAACTGGTATTCTATTATTTAACAGTGCTATTAAAACTGCAATTGATTGTGATTAATTTTTTTAATCATGATTAATTTTTTTGAGTTAATCATGTGAGTTAACTGCGATTAATCGACAGCCCTAATAGATAGATAGATAGATAGATAGATAGATAGATAGATAGATACAGAAAGAGAGAGAGAGAGAGATTTTAGTGTATTACAGTTTACTTCACTGTGTCTTGGGTTGCACTTTTATCACAAAAGGGCTGGTATCCAAATAAAAAGAAAGTGTTTTCTGCATGTGCAAAAACGAACTGTTGAATGATTCTAAAACAGATCCTATTTGAATCTTGTAGTGACTCCAGCAAATATCACGATAGTCAAGTAATTGCTCTGTATCATTGGTACAAAGAGGTTAAGTCCCACATAATCTGGCAGAAATAGTTCTGAATGATACTGTGGAGTATTGGTCTGGGGACACTGATTGTCCAAAGCCACAATCTGCAGGGCCAGCTGGGCCTTTCTGATGATGTCATAGCTGTTCATCGGCACTCTCTGTGGCATGGCTGCGACCTCATCATCCCTACACCAAGTTTGTTAAATAGGGGGAGGAATAAGTAGAGGAACAAAGGTAACCCAAGTACTCTCTGGGGACAGTTAGGACCAGTGAGATGTTGGGAGAGGGCATTGATAAAATGCCCAAAATGCCAATCTGCTTTTTCAGCCATTTTCTCTTGTTAAAGCCAACTGTTGCTTAATGAACATTTAGTTTTTCTAGAAGACAGTGAATTGATTTTGAAAGGGCGATTTGTCACATTGTGTGGGATGGGTCAGTTTAAAACAGTGGTGTAGAAGTAAAAAAAGAAGTAGGTAAACTAACCTAAACTAAACTCCATATTTCCCAAATGAGAAATGGGCAACTCTGTTTATCCTTGACTATACTACTGGTTAAAACTGACACTTTTCCTCTTTCAGCCCCTTCCCACAACCTCACAGATCTGCCTCTCTGTAGAGGATGGGATGGGGAGAAGGGGACTACATAGCCCAGGGAATGAATCTTAGAGAGAAATTGTCAGAAAAAAATTAAACTAATTAATTAAACTAAACACAGCCTACAGTGACTGAACATTTTTTTTCTGTCATTGTTGGAACACCACCTCCCTGAACGATGATAGCTACCTCAACAGAAGCATTGTTCTGTCCACATAGCTACATCTACACTGGATGTTATTTCGGCATAGCTACATTGGTCAGAGCTGTGGTTTTTTCATATCCCTGTCTGACGTAACTATGCTGATATAACTTTCAAGTGTAGACAAAGCCTAAGCTATTAGTTCATGATTCTGGGTGCAGAAGGCACTGGGCCTTTGGCCTCGTGTATCATAAATAGGGTTGCCAACCCTCCGGGATTGGCCTGGAGTTGCCAGGAATTAAAGATTAATTTTTAATTAAAGATTATGTCATGTGATGAAATCTCTAGGAATTCGTCCAACCAAAATTGGCAACCCTAATCACAAAGCACTTTGAGGTGTACACCAAGAGTCTACACCAGTTTCTGGCTAATAGTTAGAGTTTCCAGCCTGCTATGACTTCACTTTGTAAGCTGACTTTTGTAAAGTTTCCATGGCCTAATACAGAAGTTGCATATATAATTTTCCTCTATCCAGTCTGCATTCAACTTAATGTGAGGGTATCATAAAGTGTCATGGATTTGATTTTTCCCCCATTGCTCTTGGCATAGTCTAATTCCTCAGTCAGGGCTGGATGCGCCATCTCTTTTCACTAACTAGTCAGAGGAGCTGTTTCTAGACAAATGGTTTATCAGTCTTTATTTAAAAAAAAACAATGAAGAGTACTCATGGCACCTTAGAGGCTAGTCTCTCAGGTGCCACAAGGACTCCTCATTGTTTTTGCTGATACAGACTAACATGGCTACCACCCTGAACAACCTGACTTTATTTGTGTCTTTTCTTCTCTTTCTGTTCGTTTTTACACTTTTCTCTGTTTTCTCTTATCGCTTCTGTATTTCCCCCCCTACTGTGTTGTCTCTGATTTCCACTTCTTCCCCATTGTCTCCCTCATCTCCTCTTTCAGATCCCTGTTTGTGTTGTCACCAATCTCACCAGCTCCTACTTAGATTCTGTCATTGCTTTCCTCCCATTACGGTCTGGGTGCATGGCTCCAATGGATCCACTCTGCTTGGGATTTCCACTGGGACTGCCCTTGAAATCCTCAAGAAGGTGGGAGCGTAGGTCAAAATATCTTGATGTTCGTCCATCGTTATTGATGAAGACCTCAACAACTCATTCTTTCGATGACCGGGCTCTGTGCATCCGAAGATGACTGATCAGTCTGATTCGGGCGTGGAACGTCCTGTCACACGTCGGGTAGACATGTAATGGCACTGTTGATTATGTACGAGCAGCTCTGGACTTGCGCAGCTCATGCTTTTTTTCAGCCTCAGCAATACGCCTCGCCTCAGAGGTATTACTGCCTGTGTGAATGAGGCTGTGCCATGCTGGACGGTTCAGTGCGAAGGTTTCCCACGTGGCAGCGTTGATCTCGAAAGACTTCAAAGAGGTCTTCAGTGTGTTCTTGAACCGCTTCTTTTGTCCTCCATGGGAGTGCTTTCCCTGAGTGAGTTCTCCGTAGAAGAGCTGTTTAGGAATGCATTCATCTGACATTCTCACGACATGTCCGGCCCACCTGGTCCGGGCTCTTATCAGCAATGTGTGAACTGACGGCAGACTGGCTCTAGTAAGGACATCAGTATCGGGCACTTTGTCCTGCCATCTGATTTTTAGAAGCTTTCGCAGACAGGAAATGTGGAAGTGATTGAGCCTTCGTGCATGACTCCGATAGACAGTCCACGTCTCACAGGTGTACAGCAGAGTTGAAAGCACCATTGCTCAGTAGACCTTCAGCTTCGTTGGTAGGCTGATCCCTCGACGTTCCCAAACGTTGGAGCGCAATCGGCCAAATGCAGAGCTGGCTTTAGCAATTCTGCAGTTTACTTCATCATCGATTGACGCTGCTCGGGAAAGGGTACTGCCCAGGTATGTGAAGTGGTCCACTGTCTGAAGTCTCTGTCCATTTACAGTGATGGACGGTTCTGAGTACCGAGCGTGGGGAGCTGGCTGGTGCATGACCTCAGTCTTCTTGATTTTAATGGTGAGACCGAAGTTGTTGCATGCAGTTGAAAACTTGTCCATACTGGCTTGCATTTCTGGCTCTGTACTATCATTCAGAGCACAATCATCGGCAAAGAGAAAGTCTCGAAGTACAGTTTCCTTCACCTTGGTGATGGCACGCAGTCACCTCAGATTGAATAGTTTCCCGTCAGTTCTCTACTTCAGGCCTACTCCTTCAGTGCAGTGTTGAAAGGCATCAGTCAAAGTGGCAGAGAATATCATGCTGAACAAAGTGGGTGCTAAAACACACCCTTGCTTGACGTTGGTGACTGGGAAGGCCTCGGATGTTTCACCGTCATCCAGGACACGAACCATCATACCGTGATGAAATTGACGTACCATTCGTATAAATCTGTCTGGACAGCCAAATTTCGACATGATCCTCCACAGGCCCTGGCGACTGACAGTCAAATGCTTTCATGACGTCCACAAAAGTTGTGTAGAGTTCATGATTCTGCTCTTGACATTTCTCCTGTAGCTGACGCACAGCGAAGATCATGTCAAAATATAATACAGCCTCAGACCATATGAAGTTTGCTGCAGTTTCTTCATGTGGCAGGAGGGTGTGGTGCACATTGTACCTGCCTGCCACAACCCCATCCTCACCTCCTCCCTAGCCTTGGCTCCACAACCAGTTTCAATACTTAATATTAAATTATTTTAGGCAGGGCTGGGAGCACTCCCTATTACTAAGATTGCCTAACACGAGACATTATACAATCCCATTTTCAGCTCCTTATAACTTTCAAACTTCAATCGTTAGGGCTGAAATTTTACCATGCAGGCTGGTAGGGAAAATACACTGGCTTGCAATGTTAACATTCTGTCAACTTCTTCTTTGAGAAGCTTTAGCACCTCCATGCTTTGGAGCAGGGACTTGAAATTTTGCATGGGGAGGTCTGGGTGTCAGGGATGTATCTTTTGATGATCCCCTAAAATCTGCTCAAATTTGAGCAAGTTGTCAGTCTTTGAAACTTCACAGTTCACATATGTTCAGTAGAGATGTTATAGAATTTTGCTGCTAAATTCTCCAAAGATTCTGTGCTCACTGAGCATGCTCCCTCCCAGGGCCGGCTCCAGAGTTTTTGCCGCCCCAAGTGGCAGGGAAGGAAAAAAAAAAGCCATGATCGCGATCGGCGGCAGCTCTACTGCCGCCGCTTCATTCTTTGGCGGCAATTCAGCGGCAGGTCTTTCCCTCTGAGAGGGACTGAGGGACCCGCCGCTGAAGAGCCAGATGTGCCACCCCTTTCCGTTGGCCGCCCCAAGCACCTGCTTGCTGCTCTGGTGCCTGGAGCTGGCCCTGCTCCCTCCCCTCACAGCTCATACATGTGTCTGGACTTGGCATGCGCCATCCCCACATGGCTGGGCACCTGAATTGAAAGCAGGGATCCTGTATCTCTTATGCTTTCAATGACTCACCACCCCCCTATCAGGTGTTCAGGCAGTGTGAAGGGGGAAGCCACATGACTTGAATGCAGAGAGGTTGAGAGCAGAATCGGGGGGCACTGGGAGGGGAAGGAGTAGATTGGATCAAGGAGCTTGGGGAGACTGATAATGGCTGGGCGGGGAGATGGGGACTGGTTGAACTCAGAGACTGGAGTGGGAACTAGTGACAGAAACAGGGTGGGTTGGGGGAAGCAGGTCTGAAGGGGAGGGAGGAGACTGGAACTGGCTGGACAAGGACCCTGAGACTGGGAACCAGTGGGTGGGGGAATGGGGACGGATGGGAGATAGGTCTGATGAGGAGCTGGGGTGTAAAGGCAGAACTGGGACTGGCTGGGTAAAAAGACTGGAGAGAAAGAGTTGAGGTCGGGGGAACTGGAACTGGCTGGACAAGGAGCCTGGGACTGAGACTTGGACAGGGAGCTCTGAGGGAGAGACTAGGATTGCCTGGCCAAGAAGAATGGGACTGGGACAAAGAGCCAGGGGTGGAGAGGACTGAAGAGGAACAGGTTGGAGGGGTCAGACTTGGATTAGGGTGGCGGGACAGAGAGAAGTGTCTGTGACCGTTAAAGGGAACATTCCTCTCCAGAGTGTGGAATGGAACTCAAGATTCCAGAGTCTCACTATTCTTCTGCTGTCAGCAAATATCTGTGAAACCCACTGGAAAGATGCGTGTCTCATCTGACTTAGTGCTGGTCCATATAGAAGATGACAACCTACTATTACTATCATTACTTTTAAGAGGCATGTGTCTGTGTGGTGAATCTAAGAGTTACACTTTGCTGATCAACCACGTGGGTGTCACCATGATGTCACATGATGAAATTTGTTTTTTGCAGTTTGCTTTTTTAAAAAACTAGGAAATTGCACACACATAAACGGCATTAAAAGAACATTAGTAAGGTCGTAAAGTCAAACACTCAAAAGTTAGAAAATGCCAAAATTAAGGTTGTCTCTACAACCCTTCATTTGGCCCCCCATGTCTGTATTACTCTTGGGGGAATTCTGCACCAAAAAATATAAAAATTGAGCACAGTATTTTAAAATTCTGCAAAATTCTGAATATTTTCTCTCTCAAAACAACAATATAATCATGCCAGTTTCAATAATTTTGGTAATTTATTTCAAAATACCTGTCAGCAAGTATATCTGTAACAATACAGACAAAAAAAAAAGATTCTGGTAAATTTTTTTTTTTTTTTAACAAATAGGCCTTACTAGGCATATTAATACAGAATGTTGAGTAATTCATTTAAATTACAATACAGAACTGTATTTCCTGCACCTGCCAGAAGCAATGCAAAGGCTTGGGGGAGTCAGTGGTAATGGCCGAGCTGAGGGAGAGGGAAGGAGCCTGGGAGTGAATCTGGAAGGCTGTTGGGTGTAGGTGGGAGAAGTATGGAACGGGTGCTTTTTTGGGGGGAGCGGCAGGATTGTTAGGGAGTTGGGAAGCCTCCCCCATGCAGACCTTGACTGACCCCAAGTCTCTCCCATTCAGTCAGGCACATCTGCCTCTGCGCTCCCTATCCCTATGGGTTTCTGCAGCCTCCTCCCCCATCTCCCCATGTGTCCCTTCAGTCCCCGTCCCATGTGGCCTTAAACCCCCACTTCCATTCAGCCCCTGCCTTAACATTGTCACCCCACTAGCTCCTGAGCCTGTACCCCAATCCCCCACTAAACATTCTGAACCCTCACAGTGTATGACCCCCAGCAGCCCCATGTGCCCCACTCTGTCTGTCCTAACCTGGCTCTGAAGGCAGGGCGCTGTGATGAACTTCTCCTGGGGGAATTCTGTGGCACTGCGCATGCACAGAATTTTTTCCCCACAGAAAATACATTCTGTCACAGTGCTGCAGTTCTGCCTTTTGCCCGCCAGAGGCCGCTGTGGCACCAGAACTGCATTCATGATGCTGGCTGTTCTGGTGCCACAGCGGCCTTTGGTGGGTAAAAGGTGGAACTACAACACTTCTTGGGTAGAATGTATTTTCTACGAGAGAAAAAAAAATTGTGCCAGTCATGAACTCTGCACATGCACAGTGGCACAGAATTCCCCTCTGGAGTAGTGTATGCATGATGATGCAGTCTTTAACTGCATAATCATATAGTGTTTTTTCCACAGGAGGACTGCTGCCTCATTTAATTCAATGCACAGATTGGACCTGCTCTGGGGCTGAATCAGGGTTGTGTAGTTAAGGAGGCTGTTGTCTGTAGGACCCCTGCCTCATTTAGTGAAGAAGTTGGAAGGTGTGAGGTGAATGAGTAAGGGGGTTGTAGAAAGACACAGGATGGTCTCATGTTAAGGTTTCTATGCCACAAAGTTCCAGTGCTATGGCAGGCAAGTCACTTAAACTAAACTTTTAATAGATGGTCACTAATTGTGTGTTCTTCATTTTCTGGGTGCCCATTTTGAGATGCTGAGGTCTGATTTGCAGAAATGCTGAGTGCTTACAGATACCTTGAACAAGGTTTGAATATTGTGCAGTAAATAAGGCCTGGGACCACATATTGAACAACGAGGATAAAACAAAATATTGAATAGCTGCTCGTTTAATGAGCATAGTGCATCCTGTACACTGAATGAGGCAGAGGGTCTACTTGAAAAAAACAGTATGTGATCATGTCATTAAAGACTGTCTCATAATGCATACACACAAGGAGTTGAATTAAAGGTGCACAGGAAACCTTAATTCTGACTTTTTAGCACTAGACTTTTACAACCTTAATAATGTTCTTTTAACATAGTTTTTTGGAGTTTATATATATTTTCCACTTCCATGACAGAGATAACTTAATTCATCTCTCCAACCCTCACCTTGAGAAAATGAAAGATGATATCCTGTACCATTTTGCTCTTGGGACTGGCACCCATGATTTTCCTGCCTTGTTTGGAGATGTAAAGGTAAGAACCTTGATTTCATTCTGGAAGTTTAAACATGTCAGCAGACTGTGCTACTCCCACTAAAATGTAATTGTGTGCAGGATGAGATTAAAGACAGCAGCATGAATCAGTTTGAGAAATGCATGGAAAGAAGGTAAGACCTTCTTAGTGGGAACGCTGGCATCATCATACAATTTTTAGGTTTACCAGAGCTGCCAGGGTCCTTTTGTGAATATTGGGCCAACGTTTGCAGTCCCTACTCAGGCTTCAGTCAGGCAAATCTCCCTTGTGAGGCCTTACCATGTTCCCACTGACGTCAATATCAAACTTTCACTCATTTCAATGGGAGCAGGTTCAAGGTCTTAGCATCCTAGTTGAAGTTTTATATGGGTAAGGACTGAGTGGGTACTGCAGACTTTGGCCCATATTGCATTTACTGAGTACACTAGCATTTTGTCCTGCTTTTGCATCTACGGTGGTAGCTTCTCGTACAAGGTTTATATGAGATGAGTTGCCCAATCCACTAAAAACAAAAGCCCCATACCTGAAATAACACTCCTGAGGTGACAGAAAGTGCCTCATTTGCAAGCCCTATTTTTAAGGTATATTTTATACATTAACCATCAGAGCTAAATTTGTCAGAGATAACATTAACTGCCTTTCTTTTTTAGGACACAATGCTATTAGCAAAGGTGTTACAGCAGTGGTGGTCAACATGTGACCCTTCAGGGTAATCCACCGATAGACTGCAAGAGAGTGTTTACATTGACTGTCTGCACGCATGGCAGCCCGTAGCTCCCAGTGGCCGCGGTTTGCCGTTCCTGGCCAATGGGAGCTGCGGGAAGCGGCGGCCAGCACGTCGCTGCAGCCCACGCCACTTTCTGCAGCACCCATTGGCTAAGAATGGTGAACCACGGCCACTGGGAGCCGTGGGCGTCGTGCCTGCGGACGGTCTCTATATGCCAATACAGTTATGGAGCCCTCCCTCCCTTTGACATATTCAGATAATTTCTCCTTTACATCCACTCTGCCTCTGGTACCTATTATTAAAAA
This sequence comes from Chrysemys picta bellii, assembly GCF_011386835.1. Classification (NCBI taxonomy): domain Eukaryota; kingdom Metazoa; phylum Chordata; order Testudines; family Emydidae; genus Chrysemys; species Chrysemys picta. Next base: position 105,710,971 of record NC_088792.1, read on the forward strand.
CATACCCCAATACAAAATGCCATTTTAAATAGATGTAGCCCTAGTTCTACATTTTGTACTATACTAATGAAATTCCATTGTCAGGCAATGACAGAGAACTTCTGAGTCCATTTTAAGCCTTATTTTTAAACATTTATCTTTACAGACCTCTACGAGGAGTGTAATAATAAAAATAATGTAGTTGGGAATAATTCTGATTAAACCTTTTGCATTATCATATTTACCTTTGCCTGTTCTTGAATATGCTGCATCATGTAGTCAGCTGCATAATTGATGTGGTTTGTTGAATTCTGTCCATGCTAGTTTGTATGTGTTGGAGGAAGCCCTTCACGGATGAAAGCTTTTATCACCTACATAGCTGAAGAGCTTGGCCTTGGGAGCGTCGGTGCTGACTATCCCAACATCTGTGCAGGAACTGACCGTTACGCGATGTACAAAGTAGGACCCGTGTTATCAGTCAGTGTAAGTATTAAGCATTAAGAGGCGGGGGTGGGGGGAGAGGAATTATATTTGCCAGTGCTTCTAAAGAAAAGGACAAGGCCTAGTCCTTGATTTTTGTTTTGAGTTTTCCTGAAGTAGAACAGAATGTTTTTCAATATACAATGCAGTAGTTGCAACTGAATCAACAATTTAAGCATATTGTAAATGGGACATAAATGCATATTTCTTTTAAATATTTCTTTAGAGGATATACATCCAAATTTTCAGGTCTACTTCAGTGGTGGAAAGTAGCCGGAAAGCTGGCTCAGCCAGCTCCTTCAGAATTTCCCCCATGTAAGGGTAACCACTGTGTCACATAGATGCAATGGCTTTATGCCACCTCTCCTTCCAAATCCCAGGGTAGTATGGCTTTCCAAGGAGAAAAGGGGCATGGCTGGCATATTCCTACATCCCAGTGATTCCTGGCTGCCACAACAATCCTTTGTAATCATGAGCAGCATGTTTTCTACCCTATTGGTCCTATGCTAGGGACAACACAGAGACTGTTTACACTAAGTGCAGATGGGGAAGGAACAAAGGTGGCTGTTTCTCAGCTATGGCGGAGGATCCAGGGTGAGATTTTCAAAAGGTACGTAGGTGGCTCAGGAGTACAAGTACCAATGAAAGTCCATGGGACTTGTGCTACTAAGTCACATAGACTATGTGTACGCTGCAGTAAAAGACCCATGGCACAGCTGCAGCTGGCCCGGGTCAGGGGACTTGGACTTGTGGGGGTCAAGGTGTGAACTAAAAATTGCAGTGTAGATGTTCGGACTCAGACTGGAGCCTGGACTCTGAGACCACTGCAAACGTGGGCTCCAGCACAAGCCCAAAGGCCTACACTGCAATTTTTAGCCCTGCAGCCCAAGCCCTGTGAGCTCGAGTCAGTTGGCCCAGCTCTGAGACTCGGTGCCAGGAGTTTTTTATTGCAGTGTGGACATACCCAAGAGCACTTTTGAAAACCCACCCCTAGCCATAGCACCAACTCCACAACTGTGGCCCTATTGTGCTGCTCTCTTCCCCTCAAGGTGTGAAGTGTCACATCATGATGTAAGCGGGAACAGATTCAGGCTTGTGAACTTTGTGACTATACCACAGCCTCCACCTTTTGTAAGATTTTAGCTCAGCTAGAATCACCAGTGTTTCAGGTCATTAAGAACTAGTGTGAACATTGCTCTTGGGCCATGTAGAAGCTTTGTGAAGGCATGTAACTGTAAAAGATTAGAATGGGACTCAGGTTTAGAATATAGAAAATATAATGTTTTTAAAATTAACATAACCCAGGGTATTAGGGAACACTGGACCTGATCCAAAGTCCATTGAAGTCAATAGAAGTCTTTCCATTGACCACAATAAACTTCTGCCCTGGCCCATAGGTTAGGTTTGTACAAGAATACTTTTGCATGTATTTTTCATAGTGATTCATTACAGAGCTCTGCTCCAATTCCTGACTCTTCTGTTAATAATGTATATTAATGTTCAATGTGACTTTCTGATTTCATTTCAGCATGGTATGGGCATTCCCTCTATTGCCATCATGTTACATGAGCTGATCAAGCTGCTGTATCACTCCAAGTGTTCCAATGTAACCATTATTCGCATTGGCACCTCTGGTGGAATAGGTATTTCCCCTTCATATTTCTCTTTTCTTGAAATTAAAGCATCTCTGTAGTTAAAGGCTTATAAAACAGAGGCATAATAATGATAATGTCTAACACTTATTTCATTTTCAGAGGGCTTTACAAGTTAATTAATGCTCATGACACTTTGATGAATATTTATTAGGTAATATTACCACCCACACTTTACAGATAAAGCAGAGGTTAAAAGGTGACTTGCAAAGGAAAATAAATTGGATTTGTGTCCTCTTTTCCTTCTTTATGATGTATAAAGAAATCCCGAAGACTTTTTTTTTTTTAAATATTTTGCTTGGTTTGTACATTAACAATTCTGTTCCTGTACAGCCTGAATGTTTCTCTGATGACTGGAGAACTAGTGAAATGGTAACACAAGAATCAAGAGAGTGAAAGCTGAACAACTGAAAGGGAGTTTTAATCAGCCTGTGTAAAATTTGCTTGTTTTTGTTAATATCTATTTGATTCAAATAATTAAACATTTTGAATAAAGGGGGACTAGATTCAAGATTCAGCAATAATACCTTTTAAATTAAGGTGTCGGAGCAAACATTATACATCCCAGAGAAGTCCTCCATCCAAATAAGGGAGCACCGAAATTGACATTCCTGTTTGTTCTAATATTAAGAAAAGCAGAAGAAATTCCTTTCAAGGCATCATAGAGAAGTGAAAAAGAATGCAAGTCCAATATTTTAAAAAACACACACCTTTTTAGGGTTTTAAGATCATCTTTAAAATACTGGTACAGTCCCAGTGAGTGGATCTTAGTTCTGCTATAGGACACGCGAGTTCCTATCTTTCACGCCTTAGTTCAGAATTCTGGATCATGAAAGAGAGAATGTTCAGGTTTTTAGTCATACATAGCACTCTTATTTTTCATTAGACCTAATTACCCATCAGCTAAAGAATTCTTTGAGTTATATAATTTTACAATAAAAGGCAATATCTCACTCCCCAGACAGGAAAATGTGCTTGAGTGAAGAGATCTGCAGCAAGCTGGAGAAAAGATCATTCATGCCCTATGTGAAATATTTCCTTAACAGTTTGGATTTGTCAGACCATTAAGATTACTTTACAGCCCTTTGTATTGTCCTTTATATAAATACCTTTTTAATTAGCAGTATACTGTGTCTCCTCTACAGAGTTATTTTAAAGCATTTGGAATAATAAACTACAAACATGCACATAGATCCTAATACTTCTCCTATTGAATTTAGTGGCAACTCTTATTGATTTCAGTAGGAGCAGGATTGGGCTATAATGTACCTTGTTTACATACGAGCAGAGAGGCTGAACAGCTCACTATATGTATTTTTTTTACAACAGGTCTGGAGCCAGGCTCAGTGGTAATAACCAGTCAATCAGTAGATGCTACCTTCAAGCCTCAATTTGAACAGGTTATCCTGGGAAAGACTGTAATTCGCAGTACCAACCTAGATGACCAACTAGCTAAGGAACTGATGCAGTGCAGTAAGGAGATAAATGAATTCAATACAGTAATTGGAAATACAATGTGCACTTTGGATTTCTATGAAGGTAAGGCTAGCAATAGAACAATAGAAGTAAATTAGTAAACAGTAACATATGCAAATCAAACTGGATTAGGGGATTTAGGCCCCAGTCCAGCAAAGCACTTGAATATGTGCTTAGCTTTAATGAGATGAGTAGTCCAGTTGATCTAAATGAGACTACAGCTCACATGCTTAAATTTAAGCATGTATTTAAGCCTTTGCTGTATTAAGGTGTAATTGTGGTGTTTTTTCCCCCTAAATGACTATCTAAAAAAAGAATTGACAATGACTGAGCTCATAAATTGTATATCTTTTGATTACTGAATTATCAGGGTATTTATTTAGTGGAGTTGCTATAATCACCATTAGTGCACTGTGGAATTGATAATGAGAGTTATTGGTTATTTTTTTCTTTTAATTGTTTATGTGTCTAGAAGAAATTTTCTGTAAGCAGCCCTGGAAAGAGTTGCTGATTCATCCTTAATTAACCATTAATTGGTTAACTGGATGTTACATCAATACTGCCACATTTGGGATGGGCAAACATCACAGATTTAAATTCGGGATTGATTTAGATAAGCATCCACAATTTCAGATGTTTCCCTCCCAGGTCTACAAACTGAGCTGGAAATCTTGTGAGAACAAGCTTTCTCCCCAAATATCTGGCACTTCTGCCTCTAGTTGTGGCTGGATATACTGCAAGAAGAGCATTGCTTGGAGGGCACACAATCCATGGTTCTAGCAGTGCTCAAGGCAGATCTCAAGCAGAACAATGTCAATATGTGGCTTTCTTCAGGCACCGTTAGGAAGGATAATGAATCCATGGTCCAGTCAGTGGGTCCTAAAAGCAAACCAGCAGGTTTCCTATGGATGCTACCAAATCTACTACAAAATTTGCAAACAGGCAGAGAACCTCAGCTTTGGGAATTCAGTTCCCGAAAACAAAAAATATGGTAACTAGAGAACTGTAAAGTTTATTTTGGCTGTATGCAGTCTAACACTGCTTAATAAAAAAAAATCTGTTTCTTTGGGGCTGAAGCCCTAAAGAGCTGGAATAAGCTAACTCTTTCCTAAAAATAGGCACCAATAATGTCCAATTTTAAAAAAAAACTCTTGATTTCTCCTTACATTAAAAAAATCTTCTAAGCATCAAAAGGCCTGAGATTGTTCCTCCCCTCACTGCATCAGAAAGGCATTAGCAGATCTGGATGCTTTTTTAGGGGACCGTTAAACTCAAACGTAATCAATACATCAAACTAGCAGAGAGGAAATATCACAATTAAAATCTGATACTTAATTCATCTGAGGGACTATATTTCCTGTTTATGAATTTGATAATTTAGTAGTTACTAATTTATCTAATTACTCTGATCCTAAATTCAAATAACTAATAAATTACATTTATTGAGTGCCTTTTAAGTGAAAACTGAGCTTCCTGCCGTGATAAAAATTAGGAAGGGTATAGAAACTGTAACAATCTTGTGTCCCTTAGAGACTGAAACTGTCCCCTGTACTTTCATCAGTACCCAAAATAAATAAATAAATACAAAAAATAAAAAAAATCTATATTTATATGCTTTATAGGCCAAGCCCGTCTGGATGGTGCAATCTGCTTATATGCTGAAGAAGAGAAATTGCAGTATTTGAAGGCAGCTTATGATGCTGGAGTCCGAAATATTGAGATGGAATCTTCAGTTTTTGCTGCTATTTGTAATCTTAGTGGTGTCAGAGGTAATTGGATACATGGCATTTTATTTAGACTGAATCATCTGTGTTGCAGAAAATGTACAGTGTACAGAGTTTCAAAGCATTAAATTCATAGCAGTGGAAAGTTACAATACTGCACAATTTGCATATATAATTATAAATATTTATAGATGCTGTTAAGTTTATTTTAGTATGATTTGCTAGAACTTTGCTGTGTATGTGTGCCAGGTCTATGTAAATCCCCTCACACAGCTCTGATCTAGTTTAATCCTGATTAGTAGCTATTCCAGCTCTTGCCTTGCATTGAGAAGCAATCATTCAAGTACCAACCTATCTGAAGGCACTATTGTAACAGTCTTAAAGTCAGATAGGAAACTGTAGTAACTTTAATCAATCAGGTAGCCTCTATGTATATGAAACTATAGTCACTTTCTTTACTTGCATATCAAAATGAAATATCAAGAGAGAAAGAGTAACGAGATTTGCATTTGCAATTCTGAAACAATTAAGAAGGGTTTTTAGTTGCCTGGTGAATAATGCGGTTCCCAATAAAAAAGTATGGACTCTTGTGAATTTTAGTTATGAGGTAGTTAAAGTTTAGGTAGGTGACCTAAGAAAAGTTGATCTAGTACAACTTTAGAGTACTCATTTTAAGTTACTCTCCCATTTGCTATGTCCGTGTTCTAAGGTCACAAAGTCTTCCTTTTCTAATTGGTCTGAGATATGAGAGCATTACTTGTTGTGAGGAATTCATTACCTCTTTTTCTCCCATTTTTTTTCTCCTAGAGAAGCCCACACTGCACCTACTCTCCTCATCATTATTGTTACCCACAGTAGTTTGATTCAAGCTAGCTCAAGTAGGTTAGCCCATGCACAGTGTTTGGTGTGTAGACATACACTTATTCTCTGAGGCAATTTTACCAATCAGACTTCTTGACACACTTCTTGAAAAAAAAAATCCCATTCAGAAAAAGGTTCTAATCATGCAATGACCATGAATGTTCTGAATGTGACCATATGTTGGAGCAGCTCCTTCAACTTTACTAATGGCTTTATAGTTTGCTTCAAGCTATTAGTAATTTTAAAATAATATCTAAAGTGAAATAGGTACTTAATCTAGTTATTTATTATAAGGTGTGATTTCCATTGTGAACTGCTCAAACCCATTACTGAAACTATTAGTTTCCTTGGCTTTATCTCCTCTTGTCTGTTTTGATACCTCAAACAGGGGTGTACAAATAGAAGATGCTCTCATGCTTTCTCACTGTGAAAGTTACCTAAATGTCATTTCTAACAAACACTATTTATTTTATCTCTAGCTGCTGTGGTGTGTGTCACACTTCTGAATCGACTTGAAGGGGATCAGATTAGCAGCTCACATGATGTGCTTGTGGAGTATCAGCAGAGACCGCAGAAATTAGTGGGACACTTCATTAAGAAGTGCCTTGGGAAAGTGTGATGTACCCACCGCTTTGCAGATTATTAGCAGAAGGCTAGTATTTCTTCTGACTTGAAATAATGCTCATAACTATAAATGCCTAGAAAAGCTCTTTTTTACCTCAGGATAGCTTACACCAACCAAAATGCACTAAAGCTAATCATTAGTAGCTGTATGTTTCAGTAGCAGAACATGCTGAATAATCTTAAATGAAGATTTACCTCATTTGTGTTATATCAGAGGACATATGATTTTACACTTTTCTGTATACAGTAACTCCTCGCTTAATGTTGTAGTTATGTTCCTGAAAAATGCTACTTTAAGTGAAACTATGTTAAGCAAATCCAATTTCCCCATAAGAATTAATGTAAATAGGCGGGTTAGGTTCCAGGGAAATTTTTTTCACCAGACAAAAGACATATACAAACACACACATTATATATATATAAAATGTGTGTGTGTGTATATATGTCTTTTGTCTGGCGAAAAAAATATATATACACACACAGTAAGTTTTAAACAAACAATTTAATAATGTACACAGCAGTGATGATTGTGAAGCTTGGTGGAGTCACAGGGTGGAAGAGGGAGGGATATTTCCCAGGGAATGCCTCACTGCTAAATGATGAACTAGCACTTGGCTGAGCCCTCAAGGGTTAACTCGTTGTTAATGTACACTCACTCTACAAGGCAGCAGGAATGGAGAGAGGAGACACAGCATGACAGAGAGAGACAGAGATACACCGTGTGTGTGTGTGTGTGTGTGTGTGTGTGTGAGTGAGAGAGACACACACCATGTGTGTGAGCGAGACAGTTGCGCATTGCCCCCTTTAGTACGCTGACCCCACTTTAAGTACACTGCCTTTTAAAGTAGATCAGCAAGTTGAGACAGCAGCTGCTGCCAGCAAACTCCTCAGTCCCAAACCCTGTGGTGTCCCCCCACTCTGTGGAAATGGGGTATAGGAGCAGGGGGAGGGGGACACCCAGACATTAGCACCTCGCTTCCTCCCCATGCACAGCAATCAAACTGCCGGCAATTGATAGCCTGCTGAGCGGCTGCCGCACAGGGAACTTAGCGGAGCTGATAGGGGAACTGCCGGTCTACCCTGGTTCCAAGCCCCCACCAACTAGCTCCAATGGGCCACTCTTTCTGCGAGCAGTGGACAAAGCAGGCGGCTGCCAAAAAACATTAGAAGGGAGCATTGCGCAACTTTAAACAAGCATGTTCTCTAATTGATCAGCAATGTAACAACAAAACAACATTAACCGGAATGACGTTAAGTGAGGAGTTATTGTATTAGAAATTAGCCCTAATGTGCAGGATTATACTATAGTAATATATAAAAAAAGCTTTATTTATTCATTCTAGCAAGAAGAACATGTTAAGTATTTGCAAAGCCAAACATTAAAACTAGCTTCAAAAGAAGAGCTAAATTCGTTACATCAAAATGCCATGTAAATAGTTATCACTGCCTTTTATATTCTCATTTCACACAAGTGATCTGGCAAAAACAAGATGTACTGTAAATCCTTATTGTGTTTCATATTTAGTAATCTTTGAATAAACTGCATTATACTCATTTCAGTGTAAAAAAAACAAAACAAAAAAAACATGAAATGACAAAGTCTGGGACTGAATTTCCACACCATTCCTCAGCTTCCAAGCCATGATTCAGCAAGGCCATTTGTACTTAACTTTGTGCTTAATACACCTCTACCCCGATAGAACGCTGTCCTCGGGAGCCAAAAAAAAAATAAAAATCTTATCGCGTTATAGATGAAACCGTGCTATATCGAACTTGCTTTGATCCGCTGGAGTGCGCAGTACCGCCCCCCCGGAGCGCTGCTTTACCGCAATATATCCGAATTCGTGTTATATCGGGGTAGAGGTGTATGTGCTTAACTCCATACGTATTGAGCAAAGCACTTAAGCATGTTTTTAAGTCCCATAGCTTAAATTAATCTTGCGCTTAAGTGTTTTGATTAATCAAAGGACTTCAGTGAGAATTGAAGGCACTCACAGAAGACATACACTCCTATCACATATCACAGGAGATATACTCAGGATTGGGGACAGGTAACAGGTTTTCTCTCCTGATTATTTAACAGTCATCAGCTTTCTTCTTATCTTACCTTCACCTCCACATCCTCAGGGGATGGCAGTCACTCCTGCAATCATTCATGGTTCTTTTGGAGAATTCTGGAATGCCTTCAGCTATTGAAACACATTTGACATCTCCAAAGAGCATCTCTGCATTCCTCCTGTAATCAGACGCAGACTCACCCGTGCGGCACCCCCTGCTGGTCGTCTCAGGAATTAGCTCACCAGCCGTCAGAGAGCCCTCTGTAGGCCAGGTGTGCCGCCTGTCATTGGCCCCCCGTGTCCCTCCCGGACCCCAGTGCACTTGGCTTGGATGCTGCCCCCAGGCAGTACCCCACTTTCTCTCTGGGTCTCCCCACCCAGGGAAACCCCCACCCTCTATCCCCACATTGCCTCAGTCGTGGCTAATGCCAGCCACCATCTAGCCTCCGTGCCCTGGGGCAGACTGCAGTCTATCAGCCAATCATTACAGGCAACTAGGGGTTTGGACTGCTGCCTTTATCCACCCTCAGGCTACCCCTCTGCAATCCCAATACCCCTGTGGGCCTAGGACCAGGCCCTGCAGGCTGGGGAGTTGCTGGCCTAGGGCTTCCCTGCCCCCAAGGCCTTTCCCCAGCCCTGCCTCAGGTGAGGTCCCCCCCAGCAGCCAGGCCTGTCTTTCTCTCCAGTCAGAGTGAGACTCCTCAGCTTCTGGCTGCCTTGGCCTTCTTATAAGGCCGAGTTGCTCTGTTTGGGGCGTGGCCCCAGCTACAGCCACTTCGCCAATCAGCCGGAGTTTTGCTCCTTTCCCTAGCCCTCTTCAGGGCTGGAGTGGGTGTTCACCCCGCTACACCTTCATTACCATCACCCTGGGTCTCATAGTGGCTCTTGTTAAAATTGCTCTCTTTACAACTATGGAATCTGGATAACGCTAAGAAAAATGGTCTCTCCTGCAATGGAGTTTGCAAATGGGACAGGACTAATACTTGAGAATGGAGAAAAGTAAATAGTGGTGTCCCCTAGGGGTCTGGGACCAGTCCTATTCAACATATTCATAAATGATCTGGGAAAAGGGGTAAATAGTGAGGTGGCAACATTTGCAGATGATACAAAACTAGTCAAGATAGTTAAGTCCAAAGCTGACTATGAAGAGTTACAAAGGGATCTCACAAAACTGGGTGACTGGGCAACAAAATGGCAGATGAAATTCAGTGTTGATAAATGCAAAGTAATGCACATTGGAAAACATAATCCCAACTATACATATAAAATGGTGGGTTCTAAATTAGCTGTTACCACTCTAGAAGTCATTGTGGATAGTTCTCTGAAAACATCCACTCAATGTGCAGCGGCAGTCAAAAAAGCGAACAGAATGTTGGAATCATTAGGAAAGGGATAGATAATACAACAGAAAATATCATATTGCCTCTATATAAATCCATGGTATGCCCACATCTTGAATACTGTGTGCAGATCTGGTCACCCCATCTCAAAAAAGATATATTGGAATTGGAAAAGGTACAGAAAAAGGCAACAAAAATGATTAGTGGTATGGAACGGCTTCAGTATGAGGAGAGATTAATAAGACTGGGACTTTTCATCTTGGAAAAGAGATGACTAAGAGGGGATATGATAGAGGTCTATAAAATCATGACTGGTGTGGAGAAAGTAAATAAGGAAGTGTTTATTTACTCCTCACAACACAAGAACTACGGATCACCAAATGAAATTAATAGGCAGCATGTTTAACATAAACAAAAGGAAGTATTTCTTCACACAACACACAGTCAACCTGTGGAACTCTTTTCCAGAGGATGTTGTGAAGGCCAAGACTATAACAGGGTTCAAAAAAGAACTAGATAAGTTCATGGAGGATAGGTCCATCAATGGCAGGGATGGTGTCTCTCACCTCTGTTTTCCAGAAGCTGGGAATGGATGACGGGATGGATCACATGATGATTGCCTGTTCTGTTCATTCCCTCTGAAGCACCTGGCATTGGCCACTATTGGAAAACAGGATACTGGGCTAGATAGACCTTTGGTCTGACCCACTATGGCCATTCTTATGTTCTTGAGGAGACATGGAGAAACCAACCCAAGTATATGGCACTAATCCAGCCTGGACAAGTTTTCTTTCTGTGAACTCTAGCCAATCATCACTCAAGTGACATAGAGCTACATTATATATCCAGTAAGGAGTGATGTAATCATTTTGTGTATATAGTCCTCCCAAAATATGGGAAAACTCAAAAAGCAGGTTTAAACAAACAAACAAACAAAAAAGAGTCAGCAACAAAAATGCTAAGGAATAATGCCACTAGATGGCAGCTGTAGTAGGGTCTTACTCTCTAAAACACACCATGCACTGGGATAGGATTCCCATTGGACCTGTTTTACAACAGGGAAGCATGTAATAAAGGATGTCTTCCATCTACACCCACTCTCTCCGGGCAGCACTGAAGAGATGAAAAGGAGAAAATGTGAGAAAGAACAGCCTGCACATCATACTGGAAAGAAGCCTGCAGATAGTTGGGCTAGGCACAGTATGGACTTTCAGGAGATTGGGGGAGGGAAGCTGTCAATTTTCTGAGGAACAGGGGAAGCTCATTGTGAATTTTCTGTAGTGGGGTAGGGAAAGGGGAAATACAGATTAATAGATTCTAAGGCCACAAGGGACCATTGCGATCAGGTAGTGTGACCTCCTGCAGAACACAGGCCATAGAAGGCCCCACCCCCAAATATTTCCTAGAGCAGATCTATTAGGAAATCACTCAATCATGATTTAAAAATTGTCAGTGATGGAGACTCCACCACAACCCTTGGTAAATTGTTCCAGTGGTTAATTACTCTCACTGTTAAAAATTTAGGCCTCATTTACAGTCTGAATTTGTCTATCTTCAGCTTCTGGCTATTGGATCATGTTATACCTATAAATTGAAGAGCCCCCTCTGTCGGTATTTATAGATTGCAATCAAGTCACCCCTTCACCTTCTCTTTGTTAAGCTTAATAGATTGAGCTCCTTGAATCTATCACTATAAGGCATGTTTTCTAATCAGCTAATCATTCTCGTGGCTCTTCTCTGAACCCTCTCCAATTTATCAATATCCTTTTTGATTTGTGGCTACCAGAACTGGACACAGTATTCCAGCAGCCATCACACCAGTGCCAAATACAGACGTAAAATAAACTCTCTACTCCTACTCAAGATTCCCTTGTTTATGCATCCAAGGATTGCATTAGTCCTTTTGGCCACAGCATCACACTGGCAGCTCAGATTCAGCTGATTATCCATCCTTACACCCAAATCTTTTTCGGAGTCACTGCTTCCCAGGATAGAGTCCACCATCCTGTAAGTATGGCTACATTCTTTGTTCCTAGATGTATAAACACATATTGTTTGCTTGCACCCAGTTTACCAAGCGATCCAGATCACTCTGAATCAGTTACCTGTCCTCTTTGTTATTTATCACTCCCTCAAATTTTGTGTCATCTGCAAATTTGATCAATGTTTTCTTACAGGTCATTGATAAAAATGTTAAATAGCAAGGGGACAAGAACCTACCCCTGTGGGTCCCCACTGGAAACAGACCTGTTCCATGACAATTCCCTGTTTACAGTTACATTTTGAGACCTATCAGTTAGGCAGTTTTAATCTATTTAATGTGTGCCACGTGAGTTTTATGTTGTTCTAGTTTTTTAATCAAGATGTTGTGTGGTCCCAAGTTTAACACCTTACAGAAGTCTAAGTATATAATGGCAATGCTATTACCATTGTCAATAAAACTTGTAATCTCATAAAAAAATTAAATTAGCTTGACAAGATCTATTTTCCATAAGCCCATGTTGATTTGCATCAATTACATTGCCTTCTTTTAGTTCTTTATTAATCGAGTCCTGTATCAGCCACTCCATTATCTTGCCTGAGATTGATGTCAGGCTGACAGGGCTATAATTACCTGGGTCATCCCATTTACCCATTTTAAGAATTGGCACAACATTAGCTTTCTTCCCATCTTCTGGAACTTCCCAAGTGCTCCAAAACTTACTGAAAATCAACATTAATGGCCCAGCAAGCTCTTCAGCCAGCTCTTTTAAAACTCTTTGATGCAAGTTATCTGGACCTACTGATTTAAAAATGTCTAACTTCTGTTTAACATCCCCCAGAGATACTAGTGGAAGAGAGTGTGTGTTATTACCATATGATGAGACTTATATCATCTGCTTTTCCCCAAATATGGAATAGAAATATTTATTTAACACTTCTGCCTTTTCTGCATTATTATGGATAATTCTACCATTTCCATCTAGAGATGAATCAATACCACTGCCAGGATTCTTTTTGTCCCTAGGCTTCACTTATGAATTTTCTATAATTCCTGTCAACTTCCTCTTTCTTCCATTTGTTGTATATTACTTTTTATTTTTTTATGGCTCCCTTCACTTCCTCTCTAAACAAGATTTTTTTTTAAATCATCACAGCCTTCTTCCTCAATTGTGGGATTGTGGCTTTTTGGTCATCTAATAAGGTGTCCTTAAATTATTCCCAGTGATCATTCATATTTTTTTATTAAATTTTTCCTCCCAGATGATTTGGCTCATAATTATGTTCAGTTTTCTGAAATTAGCCCTATTAAAGCATCAAGTATATTTTATTGTAGGATTGCACTTTATTCTGCTTGAACATTATAAATATGATCAAGTCATGATTACTTATACATAAGCTAACATTAGCTTTTAGTTATGTGATCAGTTCCTCTTCATCTGTTAGGACAAGGTCTAATACAGAATTCCCCCCGTTGACTGCAACACATTTTTTATTTAGGCAATTGCCATTTATAATGTTTAGAAATTCCAAGGATGTTTTAGTACTAGCAGCATGAGACCTCCAGCATATGTCACTCAAATTGAAATCCCTCAATAGAATCAAGTCAGCTGATAACAGCAAGGAGAAAGACACTATCTGATTGTGAGGAAGCAGCACAATATCTTTTTACAGGGAGGAAGACTATAGGGGTCAGGGAACACTATCACACTGCAGTTGTAGCACAGAAAATGAATCCTATGCTTAAGAAAACAGAAAAGAGGAATGGGTAGCAAGAATCTGGAACCTATTTTAAATATAAAAAATAAAGGAGTTTAATTTAAGATCCCATAACAATATCAGTTTAACTTATGAAGTTCTCATATTAACAATGATATGAAGTAGTCATCTCTTCATACAATCTACCTTTAAGGACAAGAAAGCACCTAGCTCAGGGGTGGTCAATCTGTGGCTCCGGAGCCACGTGCGGCTCTTCAGAAGTTAATATGCGAGTCCTTGTATAGGCACCGACTCCAAGGCTGGAGCTACAGATGCCAACTTTCCAATGGGCCAGGGGGTGCTCACTGCTCAACCCCTGGCTCTGCCACAGGCCCTGCCCCCAGTCCCTGCCCCCTTACTGCCCCCTCCCCTGAGCCTACCATGCCCTCGCTCCTCCCTGTCCCCCCCAGAGCCTCCTGCACGCCAAAAAACAGGTGATCGGGAGGTGTGGGGAGGGAGTGCGAGGCACTGATCGGTGGGGCTTCTGATGGGCGGGAGGTGCTGGGAGCCAGGGGGGAGCTGATGGGGGACTGCTGACAAATTACTGTGGCTCTTTGGCAAGGTACATTGGTACATTCTGGCTCCTTCTTAGGCTCAGGTTGGCCAGCCCTGATCTATCTGATATCGTCATACTGAAATCTAACAAGTACTATGTCCTAACCAGGTCTAAGGCCCTACCTCAACCTTTCTTGGACTGGCTTTACTTTCTCACTGTAACAGTGGAGATCAGATTAATAGTTCCTGGGCTCTTCCCTTGTATAGGAGTCGGTGCCTATACAAGGACTCGCATATTAACTTCTGAAGAGCCGCATTAAATTCCCTCCAAGGTGTGTCCCTTCTCATACACTTATTTTCATGTGTTTATTTTTCTCTATGAAAGCATTTCTACATCTTGCTTCCTCAGGTCCAGAGCAAGCAAGGAGCCATACCAGTAAACAAACCAAAATTACAAGCCAAAGCAAAGCAAAGCAAGTATCTCGCCATTTCCCACTCTTTAATGGGAAGCTGCAATAGAACTTTCCTTGCAATATTGTACTGTTAACACAAGAGGGTGCCACACAACCATATAAATACTACTTAAAGGCTTACCCCCTATTTCTCTCCTGTGATCTAAAATGGAATCCAACAACAGCTGTGTTTCTCCTGGTTCTAGAGAAAACTCTGCCAGAAACATTGCTCAAGGGTAAGAACTACCCAGTCTCTGCTTATGAAGGTGACTGGACAGAGGAAGGAAGAAGTCATGCTGCAGTGTGCACCTGACCCTGTAGTCAAGGTCGCCTTCATTATCTTCCCCCTTGATTTTACATACTACTCAATGAAGTGCTTTAATGTACTCAACAAACCTTTATATTTAAACTCCCCTTCTAACAGATCCATCCCTTAGGCTTCCACATTCTCTATCACATGCCATATCATTTTGCTGCAAGTGCAGAGGCGCAGTATCAGTGGGGAGGTGCGTGGTTCTTAAAGGCCCCAGGGAAGTTTGTACTTAACAGTGAAGTTAATTTACATACCACAGCAGTGAGATCCTGATGTAAGCTGCTGGCAGCTCTGGTTTGCTCGGCCCTCTGCAGTTACGGCCCTCCTTCCAAATTGGAGGATGGCCTTGGTCTCTGCAGCCACACCCTTACACAACAAAGGCAGATACTACATACAGGAAGGAGGCACAGAATCAGTATGCTGGAGGAGGCAGGGTAGACACTGGCTGGTAGAAGGGCTGGCTTAGAGGATCAATTGAATAAAGGAATGAGGAGGGGGGCAATGTCAAATGATCAACTGACTGGTGGGGTCTTGAGAGACAAAAAATTAATGGGATCGGAATGGCTGTGAGGATGGAGGATGGGTTTATTGGGAGCAGATGGGAGGCCCTAGGGCAGGGGAAGGCAAACTTTTTGGCCTGAGGACCACATCAGGTTTCTGAAATTGTATGGAGGGCTGGATAGGGGAGGCTGTGCTTCCCCAAATAGCCAGGCGTGGCCAGGCCCCCACCCCCATCCGACCCCCCCTGCTTCTGGCTCCCTGACAGCCCCCCTGGGACTCCTGCCCCATCCAACCCCTCTGTTCTCTGTCCCCTGACAACCCCCCGGGACCCCTGCCCCATCCACCCCTCCCTGTTCCCTGACCACCCCCCGCCGCCCCATCCAACCCCTCCTCTCCTTCCTGACTGCCCCCCAGGACCTCTGTCCCCATTCAACCCCCCTGTTCCCTGCCCTCTGACCACCCTGACCCCTAGCCACACCCACGCCCCCTGACTACCACCCCGAACTCCTCTGCCCTCTATCCAACCCCCACCCTTCTCCCTGCCCCCTTACCGCACTACCTGGAGCACTGGTGGTTGGCGGTGCTAAAGCCATGCCGCCCAGAGACCAGGACAGGCAGTCATGCTGCCCGCTAGAGCCAGTCATGCCACCGCGCAGCACAGAGCACCGGGTCAGGCCGCAGTTCTGTAGCTGCGTTGCCCCAGGAGCTCACAGCCCCGTTGCCCAGAGCATTGCGCCGGTGGCGCAGTGAGCAGAGGCGGGGGGGGGGGGGTAGGAACAGCAGGGGAGGGGCTGGGGACTAGCCTTCAGGGCCAGGAGCTTAGGGGCTGGGCAGGAGAGTCCTGCAGGCCGGATGTGGCCCATGGGTCACAGTTTGCCCAGCTCTGCCCTAGGGCAAAGAACAAGACAAAGGATAGGGAAAGTTAGGGGAAAGATAACAGAACATGGGACTGGGTGCAAGCAGGAAGACACTTAAAAAGATAGAAAGGGATGGGTTTTTTTCCTATTTTCCACTACTTTGCACATTGTGTAGTCAGCCAGTCACCAGTCACTATGAGTGAGTGAAGAATTCTGATTTGGTAGCATTTCACACCCACTTAGCACAGGTGTAAAAGGCAACACATTGCAGTCTCCATGGAACTGGCTATAAAGGAGGCACAATACATCGATGCATCTCTTAGGGTGCATACGGTGTCACAAGAACCTACCCACAAAACTGGAGTCAGGAATGTTACTGCTGTGGTAAGCCAGGTCACCATGCATCAGAATGGTGGTGTAAGGACCTGGTGTGTCGACACTGTGGCAAAAAGGGACACATTGAGTGTGCCTGTAAACAAAAGAAAAAGAGGCCTGTGGTCTGGCCAACCAAAAAGCGAAATCTACATACCCTAGAGCAGACCCAGAATGACCAAGGAGACACCTCATCACAAGAAGAAGTGCCACTCCACGTTTTGTCTTTGGCAGTGGTTTCACATGAATACTGGGTAACCCCATTGTTGGACGGCAAACCTATACGCATGGAACTGGACACCGGTGCAGCCGTCTTGCTGGTCTCTGAGACTGTGTATAAAGAAAAGCTACAGCATCTTCTGCTTAAGGCAACAAAAACTGTTCTGAAGACATATACAGGAGAAGCTGTGCCCATGTTCAATGGACAGGCTGATAAATTGCCACTGTTTGTGGTGAGAGATAATTACCCAACCTTAATGGGTAGGTCTTGGCTTAGGAAGATTCAGCAGAAGTGCACCGAATGACTAAAGAAGAAACCGGTCTGACGGCTATACTAAGGAAACATGCTGCTGTTTTTGGAGAGGATCTGGGAAGTATGAAGGGAATCACTGTGACATTGAACATTAAACCTGACAGTCAACCAAAATATCTGAAAGTCAGAACTGTGCCATATGTCATCAGGCTGAAAGTTGAAGGGGACCTGGAGTGCCTGGTAACAAATGGAGTCCTAATACTAGTTATCCATAGCCTATGGGCAACTCCTATCCTTCCAATAGTGAAGAAAGTTGGCTTCCTCCGGATTTGCGGTGATTTTAAAATCACTGTCAACCCAGTGTTGTGTGCAGAGCAATACCTGCTTCCCTGCATCGATGACCTCTTCGTGGGCCTGGCTGGGGGACAAAAGTTCAGTAAGATTGATCTGATTCCAGTGTATTTACAGATGCATGTTGATGAAAAGTCCCAAGAGCTGTTGACTATTGTGATGCATAAGGGGCTTTATCGATACTGTCGCCTACCCTTTGGAATAATGTCTGCTCCTGCCTTGTTCCAGAGGGCTATGGACCAGATCTTGTATGGCTTGCCAGGAGTCCAGTGCTATCTGGACGACAGGCTGGTCACTGGAAGGAATGAGGAGGATCACCTAAAGAATTTAGAGGCTACTCTACAAAGACTGGAAGAGTATGGCCTACGAGTCCACAAAGACAAGTGTGAATTCTTCCAGCCCTCTGTTGAATATTTGGGATACATCATTGATGCTACGGGTCTTCGTAAGGCCCCTGCAAAAGCTAAGGCTATTGCAGAAGCTCCCCCTCCTCGAAATGTTAGCCAGCTTTGCTCGTTTCTAGGACTATTGAACTATTATGGAAAGTTCATCTCACAGTTAACCACACTGCTAAAACCACTTCATGAACACCTGGGGCAGAACAAGTCTGGAAGTGGACTGAAGCCTGTGATGTTGCATTTAACAAAGCTAAGGGTGCATTGCTAAATTCTGAAGTTCTGACGCACTTTGATCCAGCCTTACCCCTACAATTGGCCTGCAATGCCTCCCCTTATGGAGTGGGAGCGGTCGTGTCACACATTATGCCTTTGGGAGAAGAGAGACCTATTGCTTTTGCTTCACGCACTCTAAGCAAAGCAGAAACTAACTATGCCCAAATCGAACGTGAGGCACTGGGAATCATTTTCGGAATTTGGAAGTTTCATCAGTAGCTGTTCAGTCGGAAGTTTACTCTTCTCATAGACTATCAACCTCTGACTTCAATTTTTGGACCCCACACAGGCATTCCCCCATTAGCTACTAGTTGTATGTAATGTTGGGTATTGTTGCTTTCCACACACACATGTGAAATCAAATATCAGAAATCCACTCTGCATGGCAATGAGGATGGTCTCTCAAGGCTGTCTTTGCCAGTCAAACGTCAAGATATTGCCCAGAAGAAAATCTTTTACTTTGAACAGGTAGAGAATACACCCATCACTGCTACTCAGGTAAAGAAGGCAACTCGCGTTGACCCAGTATCGTCCCAAGTTATGGACCTGGTGATGCATAAAACATCTTGACGAACCTCTCCGGTCTCACCCGACCTTGTTACCTACATGTCCAGGAGGACAGAGATATTGATCCAATCAGGTTGTTTGTTGTGGGGGAGATGTGTTATTATCCCACCACCACTGAGATCACAGATGTTAGAACAGCTACATTCCGGTCACTATGGAATAGTGCACATGAAGGAAATTTCATGAAGCTGTTTTTGGTGGCCTGGATTGGACAGTGCTATTGAAGAGAAGGCAAGAGCTTGTATATCATGTCAGGGTGTGAGGAATGTACCCGAGTGGGCACCGCTACAGACATGGGACTGGCCTGGAAACCTATGGCAACATATTCACGTTGACTTCGCTGGCCCACTTGAAGGAAGCATGTTCTTGGTAGTGGTAGATGACCATTCTAAATGGCCAGAAGTCTCTATAATGCAGTCCACTACTGCAGAGAGTATTATCCAAAAACTATGGGGACTCTTTAGTCATTTCGGTCTGGCAGAACAACTGAGCAGAACAATGGACCGCAGTTTGTCTCTCAGGAGTTTCAAAATTTTATGAAGGCAAATGGGATATACCACATAACTTCAGCACCATATCATCTATCTACCAGATTTGTGCAGACAATGAAACAGGCTTTGAAATTGGCAAGGGGACAATTATCCATTCAAAAGCATCTGGACACCTTCTTACTATCCAACAGAAACACAGCGCATGCTACGACCAAGGCATCCCCGGCCTTTCTAATGATGGGACAACAGCTGCGCACTTGCTTTGATCTGCTGAAACCTTCTGAACCCCGACAAATTGTGCAAGGTCAGCAGCAAGATCAAGTCATCAAGCGTGCACCCAGAGCAAAAGACCGAACAATTAGCCTGGGACAGCCGGTTTTGGCTCGGAATTATACTTCTGGAGCTAAATGGGTTCCTGCCACTGTCATTGCTCAAACAGGACCTGTTTCCTACACAGTCAGTATTGCAGAGGATCTCACCTGACGGAGACATGTAGATCAGCTGTTGCCAGGTCATACCAGTCTTCAGGACACATCTTCAGTTGAGTTGCCTGACTTCACCACTTCCGGCGAGACACCGAATCAAGAATCACCTGTTCCTGACTTTCCCCCTCCAATACTGCAAGCGGCAGAGATACCCACCTGCCCAGAACAAGCTGATACCACATCCTCACACATTCACGCTACAAATCCTGAGCCCATTGTCAGGCATGCACCCAAGACACTTTTGGGTGCAACAACACCAGAAGTCCGCTGTAATCCATCTAGAGACAGAAGGCCTCTTCAATGGCTGGATCTTTAGTTAGGGTGAACCCACGGTTACAGGGCAAAATATTCCCTGAGGCTTAGCCAGGAATGGAGGCAGTCTACCCTCCTTCTCTAATTTACTGTTTGTTTTATTTAGGGGATGTTCTCATTAAGGGGGGGGAGGAATATGTTGTGTATTTGGTTGTCGTGGTAATAGAATCTTGTTGTTGCTGTGGCAACTGAGTTAGATTATTAGGGGATAGCTCAGACAGTTTTGGCTGGTTTTTGGTTAGTTCAGTGTGTGGCAATAAATGGCTGCTTTTAAGGTTTACAGCTCTCTGTGTCTGAAGTGATTTCTTCCTAAAACTGTTGCCCCCAAGAATATTACAGACATTGCATTCTACAGGAGTTTTTAATATGGTTTAGTGTCTGATGGGCAAAATTGTCTTTGAGGGAATTTAAGTGAAAAATACATAAATGTCCACTAGGTGGCAGCTGCCAAAATCTTACTGAAAAAAAGGTCTTAACACAAAACCAGTTACAGTAGAGTAGATGCTCCTTCCTAGCAACAAATCAGTGGCCTTTTGCTATGTCCTAAGCAGCTGTTGTTGTTATGGGGAGTGTTGGCTGACCAAAGGCGTGTGAAAGGGGTGGAGAAGCCACGTTGTGGACGGGGAGTTGGGGTAAGTGGAGGGGAACCCCAAGTTTGGGGGGAATGGGTCAGGGGAACCCTGGGTTTGGCAGTGGAGCTCCTAATCAGCAAAACAGCTGAGCCAGCCTGGCTGCCAGGACAGGCTGAGGGTGCTCCCACTGGCAGCTTTATTCTCCACCACGAGGAGGGATAGATGGCTGGGGAGAGTACCATGTACACCCTGCAATGTAGGGCAGGGGTGGCTCCTAGCACAGACAGCAGAGATGGGAGGGGGGAAGGGGATAGGTCAGTGCCCTGGGGAGGAGGATCCCTGATCCCCCACTTCAAAATAGCAACCCCTCCCCCCATTGCCTGCCAGCAGGGCCGGCTCCAGGGTTTTGGCTGCCCCAAGCAGCCAAAAAAAAAAAAAAAAGCCGTGATCGCGATCTGCGGCGGCAATTCGGCGGGAGGTCCTTTGCTCCGAGCCGGAGTGAGGGACCGTCCGCCGAATTGCCACCGAATAGCTGGACGTGCCGCCCCTCTCCGGAGTGGCTGTCCCAAGCACCTGCTTGACAAGCTGGTGCCTGGAGCCAGCCCTGCCTGCCAGCCCAATACTGAGGAAGGGAGGAGGAAACCCTCTAACTGCACCTCTGCTGCTCCCACGACCCCAGCTTACCCCTGTCTACACCCCCCCAATCGCCACCCCGGATGTGATGTCACAAATGTTGATCTTAAGCGGAAGCTCTGTTGCTGTTACCGAGTGGACAGTGCATGGTAGGGAAACTGTTCCCAGGGGAAATGTTGCTTGTAAGCAGCGGTTGCTCTTACAAGGTGTTACTGCAAACACGCATCTGTTGCATTTCCATTTACAAGAGTTCATGCACCACCTGTGCATTTAAACTATACTTGCAGCTACAAATTTAATTTGCCACCTTTTTCAGCCCTAATGCAGGAATGTCCAAAGTGGCTATCTTGCTAAACCAACTTTAGCGATATTGCCAGTTTGGGTAACAAAGAAGTTAGGAGACTGGCTTCAGGATGATGATTATATTTAAACAACACTCTTTTACTTGATCTCTAATTTTACACTTTTAAGGAAAAGCCACCATCCCTTTTTCGTAGCTATTTCAGTTTCAGATTTTAACCACAACTAAGTACACAAACATAGCAGCCTTTCCCCTGACTACTCAGAAAAGGATTCAACTTCCAAGTGCTGGAGTGGGGGAGCTGTCATTTGATCCCTCTCTTGCCTCCCTCCCAATCATTTTCTGTTCTTCCCCTCTTCCCACCCTACTCAGTTTCCTCCTCACAGTTCCTCCTTGCTTCCCCACTTCTATCCCCGGCCTACACTCTCCCTCCCTCCTCCACATCTTGTTTCCTTGTGGTAATTTTCCTTTGGTCTTCCTTCCTATATCCCCGTTACTAACCACCTCATTCCCCTCCTCCTCTTCCCTGCAAGTTCCTTCAGCCTGCTTGCTCACCTTGAACTACTCCACTCAAATTCTCTGGATGAGTGTCATTACTTCACCCAACATGGTTACAGTCTCCCCCACCCAACCTACATTCCCCTGCTGTCTGTCGGCACCCAACTTCAGAGAGCTCTTTGTTTTGCTGTCTGTCTCTGTGTTGGGTTGGTCCTTGAATTGGAATGTTAAGCAGTTAATGGCAGAGCCACCTGCATGCAATGATATAGCGATGACGTCAGTGTCAGGGAAGAGATAAAAGACCATTTAGGTCTGTCCAGAACTGTGGAGGTTTGGTGCTGGCGGACAAGTACCCAAGCCTCTTGAGGCTAAGGGAAGAATAGGATTGGGGGTTTAGAAGCTTCCTTGTTTGTTGTTTTTTGGAAACTAAAATTCAAAGAAAGATTTCTTTTGGTGAAATGAGCATACAAAGAGGTTCATACTCCTGTCATAGCTAGCACCTCTGGGCTATGGGGCAATGCCTCTTATCCCCAGGGACACACCGTATGTCCATAGTTGCTCCTGGAATCATTACGTGAGGCTTCACCAGCTCCCTCTGGACAAGAGAGAAAGCCGAGGCCGTATCCATAAGACACCTCTGGAGCTTCCTCCCCACCATCACAGAAATGGTGGACAGTTTTTGCCCCTTTTTCTTCCCCCCAGCTCTGGCCTAGCCACAAAACTCGGCAAAGCCACAATCCATGTAGGGGCAGTCCCCTTTCTTGTGTCTGGGTTGTCCACATTGGTAGCAAATAATGGGTTGAGCCCCAGCTGGAACTCCTGGGGTTCTTCCTTCTTCCTGTCCATACCCCTTCCCGCTGTGGGTTCTCTGGTCTTCCTCCCCACCTCTGGACCCTTATACGGTCACCCCTCTTTCCTGGGAAAGTCTGCTTCTGCATACTAGCCTGTCAGTTTTATGACACCATCCACAGTGCCCAGTTGATGTTGCCTGACCCACACTCATATGTTCTTGGGGAGGCCCTGAAGGAACTGTTCTAATACTGAGCGTCCATTATTTCTGCCACCATTTGGGTATCTGGTCTCAACCAGTGGGTGGCCCATTCCATCAACCTTTGGTCAAATGTCCAGGGCCATAAACCTCCTGTCCACCTTGCTGAGCTGAACTTTTGACGGTACTTCTCAGTAGACAGCCCAACCCGATCCAGGATGGCTGCCCTTACCATCTCATATTTTCTTGCCTGCTCCTCACTCAGGGCCATATAGGCCGCTTGGGCTTCTCCCGACAGATAGTGAGTAAACCGCAGGGCCCAGGTTTCCCCATCCCATCCAGCACCCATCGTTACCCTTTCAAAAGTGGCCAGGAATGCATCTGGGTCATCTGCAGGGCTCATTTTACATAATCCTAGGCTCTGTGTTCAGACACCATCCCATACCGGGGAACTTACCACCTTCTGTAGGAGCTGCTGCTGGATGCTGGCTTGTTCCCTATAAATAGGGTTGCCAGGTGTCCGGTTTTCAACTGGAACACCCAGTCAAAAAGGGACCATGGTGGCTCCAGTCGCACCGCTGACTGGGCCATTAAAAGTCTGGTCAGCGGTTCAGTGGGGCTAAGGCAGGCTCCCTGCCTGATGTGGCTTCGTGCGGCTCCTGCAAGCAGCGGCATGTCCCCCCTCCAGCTCCTATGCATAGGGGCAGCCAGGAGGCACTGCATGCTGCCCCTGCCCCAAGCGCCGTCTCTGAAACTCCCATTGGCTGGGAACTGCAGCCAGTGGGAGCTGCAGGGGCAGCACCTGTGGACAGGGCAGCGCACAAAGCCACCTGGCCGTGCCTCGGCTTAGAAGCTGGAGGGGGGGGACATGCTGCTGCTTCCAGGAGCTGCTTGAGGTAAGTGCCTGGAGCCTGGCCTCCTTCCCCCCTTCTGCACCCCAACCCTCTGACCCAGCCCCACCCCAGAGCCCACACCCCCAATTGGAGCCCGCCCCCCATGCCCCAACCCTGATCCCCCTCTTGCATCCCTCATCCCCAACCCCACCCCAGAGCCCTCATCCCACCACACCGCAACCCTCTGCCCAAGCTGAGAACCCACTCCCATACCATGAACCGCTCATTTCTGGCCCCACCCAGAACCCACACCCCAAGCCCAGAGCCCATACCCCAACCCACACCACAACTCCTTGAGCCAGCCAAGTGAAAATGAGCGAGTGAGTGAGGGATGGGGGATGGAGTGAGTGGGGGAAAGGACCTTGGAAAAGGGGCAGGGCACGGGCAAGGATGAGTGGGTTAGGGGGAAGGCCAAGGGTGTTTGGTTTTATGTGAGTAGAAAGTTGACAACCCTACTTATGAATGCCTGCAGGCTTTTCTGCTGCTCTGCCTGCCAGGTAAGCAAAGTCTGTCTCTCCATGTGGTGGGATTGTTGAAACCTGTATAAGGCCTTCTGCATATCCTCTTGTTGTTTTACCAGCCATTGAAGGGTTTTCTCCATTGCCCAGGCCACCAACCCTCACGCTGGCTCAGATCCCAGATAATCCCCCACATATAATAGGCTTCCTCCATCCTGCTTTTGTCTCAGTCTACAAAACCATGCAGAGACCCTTGTGCTGGTTCAACACCCTGTGCAGTTTATTTATAATTGGGTCCCACCACTTTCACAGCATACCTAGTATCTTTATAAGGAGGGGGGGAGAGCAAGCTCACTCTTTCACTACCTGCTTCCCCCCGTTTTTACTTCCTTCCTCTGCCTATTTGTGGGCTTGGGCTAATGGCTTAATTAGCCTTTCTGTCCTGCCCCACCCACAAATTAGGCACAGATCTGCCTCATTAGCTCCAATCTGCTATGCCTGATTGGAGTCTCTGTAAGCAGTGTTGATTCAGGGTTTCCTACCTAGAACTCTGTCACACTGAGATGAGGTTAATTATCTTTAGTTTCTTATTCATTATGCTAGTATCTTCATTTTTCTTGGTTATAGTCTATATTCTGGCTTTTAACTCCAAATATTCTTTTCATTTCTTTTTGCTATTGCTTGGTCCTTGAAAGTATAAGATTTGTTAATATCCTAGAGGTTATATAGCCTGTATATTTTTTCACCTGATCACTAGATGGAAGCATTGAAAATGAATTAGCCAGTATTATTTCAGAAATCAATAAACTGAGGAATTGTCTGCACACAAATTGGAACCAAAACAGCTATATCAGTTTTCACTGAAATGTTATTTCAGAGCATATCTGTGTGCACTCATATTAATGATCTAGAGGATGGCGTGGACTGCACTCTCAGCAAGTTTGCAGATGACACTAAACTGGGAGGAGTGGTAGATACACTGGGGGGTAGGGATAGCATACAGAGGGACCTAGACAAATTAGAGGATTGAGCCAAAAGATATCTGATGAGATTCGACAAGTGCAGAGTCCTGCACTTAGGATGGAAGAATCCCATGCACTGCTACAGACTAGGGACCGAATGGCTGGGCAACAGTTCTTCAGAAAAGGACCAAGGGGTTACAGTGGACGAGAAGCTGGATATGAGTCGACAGTGTGCTCTTGTTGCCAAGAAGGCTAACGGCATTTTGGGCTGTATAAGTAGGGGCATTGCCAGCAGATCGAGGGACGTGATCACTCCCCTCTATTTGACATTGGTGAGGTCTCATCTGGAGTAGTGTGTCCAATTTTGGGCCCCACACTACAAGAAGGATGTGGAAAAATTGGAAAGAGTCCAGCAGAGGGCAACAAAAATAATTAGGGGGCTGGAGCACATGACTTATGAGGAGAGGCTGAGGGAACTGGGATTGTTTAGTCTGCAGAAGAGAAGAATGAGGGGAGATTTGATAGCTGCTTTCAACTACCTGAAAGGGGGTTCCAAACGGGATGGATCTAGACTGTTCTCAGTGGTATCAGATGACAGAACAAGGAGTAATGGTCTCAAGTTGCAGTGGGGGAGGTTTAGGTTGGATATTAGGAAAAACTTTTTCACTCGGAGGGTGGTGAAGCACTGGAATGGGTTACCTAGGGAGGTGGTGGAATCTCCTTCCTTAGAGGTTTTTAGGTCAGGCGTGACAAAGCCCTGGCTGGGATGATTTATTTGTGGATTGGTCCTGCCTTGAGCAGGGGGTTGGACTAGATGACCTTCTGAGGTCCCTTCCAACCCTGATATTCTATTCTATGATTCTATGACTTCAGATGAAGTGTCCTATTTTCATTTAATTTCAGACAGTAAAAGCCAACTTAAGTCAAATCAAAATAGGACAGTCATAACCTGAAATAATGTCCATAGACCAAATAACTAAATGCATGGCACGTTGAACGTATGCTAAGAAGTTGTTCCAGTTTATGTGGACAAGCTCTACGAGCTGTGACTGGTAATCAGCTCTAGAACACAATCAAATGAGAATTCTTTGATTCTATGGTGAATGACAGAATTTTTTAGGAGGGAGAAAGTAGACTCATTTTTAGGATCTAGGGCTGCTCCAGGAGAGGTATACACTTCAGAGGAAGGTGCAAAAAACTCAAACAGGAATATTGTGGAATAACCCACCCAAAAAAGTTTCTTCCTAACCCTCATCAATTTGTGCTTAACTTATACCCTAAAGCATGATGGTTTAGATCTGTCCTTTTAAAAAAAAATCTTAATTATGGATGTTCTCATTAATGGGAAATTGTGCAAATGTAATGTATGATCCTTCTTAAAAGTCTTCCTCAGCTCTTTGTCTCAGTAATATCTTGTGGCAGTGGGTTCTGCAGGTTAATTATACATTGTATAGAAAACAATTTCCTCCGTAATCCTATGAGGATCAGCAAACATCCCACCAGCATGTATAAGGGTGATGTGGTTTATTTCCAATGACAATCTCAGTGCAGGATACTGAAGTGAATGTTTTAAGATTTGTCTATCAATAGTCAGTTCCATTCCCACTGCTGCATGTCCAGTACTGTATGCAATAAGCTACTAACCATGGGGCATGCATACCACCATCAAATATATAAATCACAGCAGTGAAATAGGAGAGACTTGTACTATCTCATGCAAAATGTGAATAGTCTCTTCCCTTCTCAGGCTTTAGGGCCCAATGATTGTGACACACATTTTCTGTTAATCTGAAAGTCCCTTCCCTTCCTTTTCATTGTCCGTAATAATGAAAAGTCAAAAGTCAAAATAACTGCAACCCAATGATATATTTTTCTTGAATAAAAGACTACAGCATATGGAAAGGGAATAATGAATTAAACAGCAGCTAAAATAAAGTCAGATGGCTGCTGTGTAATGGAGAGAAAGGAGGTCACTGAACAGAACAATGTTAAATCTGAAACTCTCCAGTACAATTATAGAAGTGGCTCTAGCGGTGATGGGAGTAGTGATTCTACTGAAACTCCACTGGAAAAGGAGCAGCAGAAAGAGTGAGGCAAAGCCAGATTTGTACAACATCGAAACCTGATTCCAGATGCTTCTGTTAGTTATGAATATGTCTCTGTGAGAAAGTTTTCAAAAGCCTATTCTTAACCTTTCAAATTATAAGCAGAACACTCCTAGAACTGACCAGAAGTTCAAATGAATCATTGTTTCTATTGTGAGAATCAGGGTGTGTTTTGTTTATTTAACCTATGAATACATTCCCCGTTTAAAAAAAATCCCACTATTTAACCTTGCCCTATTTCAACTAGTAGCCTTTTTTTTTTTTTTTTTTTTTTGGAAAGATAGGTGAGTGTCACCAAGAAAAGGTGCTGCAGATTGCTTACAAGCTCTTGGTATGCAGAATTCTGATTTGAAATGTAAACATTTACTACTGCTAAAGGGAAGTCCATGTGAGCAAGATCACACTGTAACTTTGGTCTTCTTTATGTGAGTGCATTTAAAGACACCTGAAACGTGAGGGTCAAAGTTAGGTCAATTGTTTCCAAACTGGTGACCAGTACTGCCCCTAAAAGCCATAGATACATGTCACAATGATGAAAGATGCCTATTGGCTGATAATATCCAAATAACTAATTGTGATTTATGACATAATTACTAATAATATCACCATCTTATGCCTCTAGAATGCCCTCAATATCTGGCAGCACTCCTTTGATTTGGAGTATCTGAAGTTAAGGGAGATAACTTTGCTAGGATGAGAATTTCTTATTGAACACATCTCAGTTATTAGTGCTGATGTAGTAATAATTCTTTTCATGTCTATATCATCTTTTACCAAATGATTGAGCACCTCTTAATTAAGCCCTTAATAAGATCTACCTACCTCATTATTATCCCCATTTTACAAGAAAGTTAAGTGACTTGCTCAAGGTCAAACATCAAGTTGTTGGTAGAGCTAGGAAGACAACCTAAATATCCAGAATTCCAGTCCTCACCTCAAACTGTTAGACCTTATTCCTCCCCACCAAACAGCATTTGTGAGTATTTGCCTTCGTCCAGATTAAGATTTAAAAGTGTGTTAGCTAGCACATTCTAACTAACATGTTTTAAAATCTAGTGTAGAAAAGGTGCATTAGCTGTAATGTGCTAAGCTGGTTGTATTTTAAAGCTTAGAAGGATGCCAGAACATTTTAAGGAAGACACTGCCTTGTCTATACTGGACTTTTAGAACATATTGGTTAGAACATGTTACACATTCTAACAATACACCCTTCAATCCTTGACTAGATAGGATCTTGGACAATTAAGCCGCTACCAGCAAGAACTGGAATAGATCCCTCTTCTTTGTCTTCATTCATTCTAAAGATTTTATTTTTCCATTCTAGATAGTTATAAGGGCAGCATTAGATGAAACACATCATCTTCTCCTGACCTGTAAATGACCTGGTGTTTCTAGAATGCTCCAGTTCACTCTAGTCACTTCACTAAGCAGGTTTTTGAGCTATACAATATATTTAGCTCATGAGTAATGTTTCTCTGGTTTAACCTTTTGAGTTCCTTTAACATACAGTTCCTAAGGAAAAAATATTTCTAAGGTTCCTCGATGCACAATATACTGCCTGACCTTATGTTGAGCTCATCCTAAAAGGCCCTCAGGGTAGCAACAATATGGCTTAAAACTTCTTGCTAAAAGAATTCAAAACATTTGTTTTCTACACTGAACTGCAAACTTTTGCTTAATTTTTAATAGACATCTATTTGCATTTGCTTCTTTTAGGTATACTATTTTTAATTCTAATATTTTTACAGTACCACAAATGACTTGCCTGGTTATTAATTATGATAATTTGTCACACATCCTGCCCTGGAATCAATTCCCTACAACTCTCTACAGACCTTTGGTGGTTCTTGGCTGCATATTCATCAGAGACTTTAAATGTTTAAGAAGCTTCATTTAAAATTAAATTAAAATGCGGAGCTCCCCGGACTGGTAGCCAGGACCCGGGCAGTGTGAGTGCCACTGAAAATCAGCTCGTGTGCCACCTTTGGCACATGTGCCATAGGTTGCCTACCCCTGGTCTAGAGTATATTATTGGTAAAACAAAAGCTCTTAGTGGAAAAGAGTTTACTAGGTAAGAATGAAACCATTAAACTGCTGATGATATGATGGGAAAATAAGGTAAGAAAGATCTAAGTCATTCTTGAGTACATGAGATTTTTTCTCTTGTGTGGATGCCTAGTATATTAAAATGCAAATATCTAGGTCAGTGAACATTTATAACTACCAAACTCTAACAGAATGTTAATTATATACAATTGGTTTATTTCCCACATCTAAATAAGACCGTTTAAAAACCAAAAGGGCATTTTGGCTATAATTCCTCAGGAATAATTCCATAGCACTGTGTTTTCCAACATATCCTTTTGCAGTGAGTCAATGTTTAACTTTAACATTTGTATCATAGCTCAGAGAATATTTATTTATAGTCATGTCTAAATTTTCTAAAATTTTGGATCCAACATTCCAATTTAGACTAATTTCTGGGGTGTGCATATGTACATGCCTGAGTGTGTACAAAGTACAACAAGGACATTTATGATCCTAGGAATAGAAGGGCCTGCTATCCAAAGGGAACCTTTGGAGGTTCTGCAATCATTTATAGAAATTCTTTTGACAGTCACAATCATGTAGAATACAACAATTAGTAACACAGTTTTACAGCACATCATAAATTGTGTGCACTACAAAGCTGGGAGAACTATTCACTGCAAACAATTTAAGTTATTTTAGCTAAATTTCTATTCGTGAATGACCTGCAAAAAGAGCTTTTTCAGGTTTGCGTCTTTAATTTTATTTGATGAATGGTTTATTTGAATATATTTCAGCCTATCGGTTATTCATCATTATTATTACCTTAACTATTGTTTAGATAAGTCACTATTAATAATTTGCCACTCAGACTATGTGATTGCTTGCTTGCTAAATTCCATGATATTATGTCTGCTGCCTGACTGGATAACTTCCAAATCCACAGAACTTTTCAGGATGGCCATGTGAATACTTTTGGTTAGAGTAACCTTGCTAAGACATACATATTTAGAAATATTTGCCTGCAAATACTGAGTTACACAAATAGTCACAGCACTTCTCTTTCCAGTAACATTCTCATGAACGTAATTTGTGCTCACATGGATATTTACAAAGGTCCCAGCCCATCAGAAGACTTAAACACATACTTTTTTAAGAGCAGGTTAGGCAAACACCTGTCATGGATGGTCTAGATAATACTTAGGCTTGCCATGAGTGCAGGGGACTGGACTAGATGACTTCTTGAAGTTCCTTCCAGTCTATAACTCTAAGTTTGTGAGTAGTCCCAGCTTAAAGTTACAAACCTACATACCAAAACATTTATGCACATAGTTAGTTTTACATATATGCTTGGGACTTAAGCATGTACTTAATATATGCTATCGGGGGTTGGCTGTTTGCTCTGGGCCAGGCCAACAGTACCGCCGAGTGGCAGTGCTCTGATGTGTGATGCCTAATGGCGAGAGTCCAAGGGCTGAGTTCTCTGGCCGTTACAGCTTGAGGTAGTGTCGCCCACTGGTGAGAGTCTAAAGGCCGCTCCTCCAAGTGGCTACAGTTCTGGGGTAGTGTCATCTACTGGTGAGAGTTCAAAGGCTGCCTTACATAATAGCAATAGCTCAGAGTAGTGTTGCCCACTGGCAAGAGGGACAGAGGGGTTAAGGGAACCCTGGGCCTGCCCTACTCCACTGGGTTCCAAACTAGGGCCCTTCCAAGCCATAGCTTTTATACAGGATTTAGGGCTTGATAGCCCTAAACGCACTCCCTGGGTCACTTCCTACTGTTGACTCAGTCACTCCGGCATCGTCAGGGCTGGACATGGGGAGTCCCTCCTGTGTTTCCCTCTGCTCCATCTCCAGAATCTCCTCCACTGGCAAGAGCGAGTTGTTTCCCTCTGTTCCCATGGTTAATGGGGTTCCAGTGGTTTGGCTATATAGCTCGAACTTGGCGGCTTGGAATCCTGGTGGCTTCCCAGCAGGAGGCTGTTATGTCCAATGGCTCTCCTCCGTCAGCCCAAACTGAGTTGAGCTGCTGCCTTTTGAAAACTCCTGCCACTAGGAGCATGCCCAGCAGAGGTGAGGGGGCGTGGCTTCCTGCATCCAGAGAAGCCCCTTAACTCTTGCCTTGCTGTGCGGGGTTGATACACTACATCACACAACCTCCCGCTCAGGCTAGGATCTAGTGGTGGTCCATCCTCCTTTTCTTCCCCCTCCCATCCATGAGAAGTAATTGGCATTCACATGTGCCTTCCCTGGGCAGTGAAGTACTTGAAAGTCATAAGGCTGTAGAGAGAGGTACCATCGCATAATCCAGGCATTGGCATCCTTCATTGAATCGAGCCAGCAAAAGGGGGTGCGGGCCAAGACAACCTGAAAGGAGTTCCCCAGTAGGTAGTATTCAAGGCCTTGACTTTATTGCCAGTGCCTCCTTTTCAACTGTTGAATATATGATTTCTCAAGGGAACAGCTTCTGGCTCAAGTACAGTATCGGATGTTCCTTACCATCCACCTCCTGGCACAACACAGCCCCGAGGCCTGCCTAAGAAGCATCCATCTGCAGGACAAACTGTTTTGTAAAACTGGGCTGGCAGAGAACGGATCCCTAGCTCAGCTGGTCCTTCAAGGCCTGGAAGGCTCTTTCACAATCTTCTGACCATTGCACCCTCCATGGCCTTATGCCTTTTATGAGATCGTGGGCAGGGGGCATTTTTTGTGGTGTAATTGGGTACGAAGCAATCCAATCCAAGAAACTGTTTTTTGGTTGAGGGAGCTGGGAAATCCTCAGTGATTGGACCTTGTCCACAAGGGGGCATAACTGTCACCATCCAACAGTGTACCCCGGGTAGGTCACCTCTCTTTGCCCCAAGTGGCATTTAGCTGGGATAGCAGTTAATCCTGCTTTCTTGAGGGCTCAAAATACTGCAGTGAGATGGCGCAGGTGGTCCTTCCAGTTTGTGCTGTAAACACATATATGTGGCTGTGTACTGGACGTGTGGTCATAATGGCTCTTTCCTCAGTCATTGGAAGGTGGCAGTGGCTCCATGCAGGCCAAACGGCATGGTCACAAACTGATAGAGGCCGTAGAGTGAAGAAAAAGCTGTCTTCCCCCTGGATATCCTTGTCAGGGGAATTTCCCAATATCCTTTCATTGGGTCTGGGGTGGATATATATTCAGCATTCCCCAGCCTTTCTAGTTGCTCATCTATCCAGGGCGTGGGGTTGGTGAGAGATGGTATTCACTTTTCTAAAGTTGTTGTAGAAACTCATCAAGCTGTCCATCTTAGGTACTAGGGTAATGGGGTTCTCCACACACTCTGGGATTCTTCAGCAATCCTAGGTCTAGCATCAACTTGAGTTCTTCATGGACTACCTTCCACATTTTCTTTGGCAAGGGTGCCCACATCTTCTGTCCTGGCATGGTGGCTATGTGGTGGTGGGTCAGGCTTGTCTTCCCTGGGCATGTTGAGAATACCACAGGGAAGGCCTGGGACAGTTGGCTCAGTTGTGCCTATTGATCTGGGCTGAGTTTTGGCCCTACTGATATGAGAATTGGATCTGGTGGGGCCACCACTTTAGGTCCCAGTTCTGGTTCTGGGAAGTACAGAGCTATCAACAAAACCTTTTGGGCTTTCCAGGCATTCAGGAGGTTGATGTGGCAAATCTGCCTCTTTTTCTGATACCCTGGCAGGTGGATCTCATAGGCCATGGGCCTTACTCTCTGGACCACCTCAAAAAATCCTTGCAACCGGGTTAGGAGCTTTGACTCTGAGGACAGGAGTAACAGTAGTACTCAGTTCCCTGGATCAAATGTTCATAGTTGGGCTCCCTGATTGCACAGGCATTCTTGGGTCTATTGGGTGCTCATAAAGTTCTCCTTGGCAAATCCCCCTAGTGTGTTGAATCACTCCCAAAGTTGTAGTATATATGGCACTGAGCCTTGCTCCCCCTCAGTCTTCCAGAGGAGATCCAGAATCCCCCAGGGCTGTCGCATGTAAAGGAACTCAAAAGGGGAAAATCCCATAGAGGTTTGGGGAACCTAATATATGTCAAATAACAATGCTGGTAGCAGTCTGTCCCAGTGTCATGGGTTGACACTGATGAATATCTTTAGCATCAACTTCAGGGTGCTGTTGAATTGTTCCTCCAGACTGTTGGTCTGTGGATGGTAGACGCATGTTTTGAGGGCCCGGATTGTCAGTAACACAAATCTCTTTCATCAACCTAGACAAGAAGTTGGACTCCTTGTCCATCAGGATCTCTCTTGAGATTCTGACCCTGGTGAAGACCTTCATGAGATCTTTCACTATGGTGGGTGCCAGCAATGCCCCTCTGCCATGTACATTGGCCAAACCGGACAGTCTCTACGCAAAAGAATTAATGGACACAAATCTGACATCAGGAATCATAATACTCAAAAACCAGTGGGAGAACACTTTAACCTGTCTGGCCATTCAATGACAGACCTGCGGGTGGCTATCTTACAACAGAAAAACTTCCAAAACAGATTCCAACGAGAGACTGCTGAGCTGGAATTGATATACAAACTAGATACAATCAACTCAGGATTGAATAAGGACTGGGAACGGCTGAGCCATTACAAACATTGAATCTATCTCCTCTTGTAAGTATTCTCACACTTCTTATCAAACTGTCTGTACTGGGCTATCTTGATTATCACTTCAAAAGTTTTTTTCTCTTACTTAATTGGCCTCTCAGAGTTGGTAAGACAACTCCCACCTGTTCATGCTCTCTGTATGTGTGTATATATATCTCCTCAATATATGTTCCACGCTATATGCATCCGAAGAAGTGGGCTGTAGTCCACGAAAGCTTATGCTCTAATAAATTTGTTAGTCTCTAAGGTGCCAAAAGTATTCCTGTTCTTTTTATGGTGGGTGCCTTTGACGTGTGTAATGGGATGGCCTCAGGGTACTGGGTGCCATAGTCTACATTTATAAGTATGTAGAAGAACCAGATGCACTCTTCTCCAAGGGCCCCACCAAGTCCATTCCGATCTGTTCAAACAGTATTGCCACCACAGGAAGTGGGATCAGAAGTGCCTTTGGTATCCTTTGGGGGCCTGTAAGCCTGTAGGGTATGAGGCACAGAAATTGTGGACTTACTTATGATTGCATGGGCAGAAAAACCTGAGGGCTACCCATTGCAGCATCTTCTCTTTCCTTAAGTGTCCAGCCCACGGTACCAAGTAGTTCAGGCATAATAGTCCCCGCCTGAACTTTTTGGGAACTGCTGCTGCAACATTTCCAGGGTTTGGGAATGTCTCTAATCACTCGGTATAGCCAGTCATTCTGGATCTTGAAGTGGGGGCTCTGTGGAGTCCATTGGTCTCCAGTCCCCTCTTCCTCCAGGATAGCTACTTGTTCTCAAATGCAACCTATGGTCTGATCTTTCTGTGGCTCCGTATGAAGTCACCATTGCCTGTTAACCATTTGTGGCCCATCTTGTCTGGGGTCTCCACAGGTTTCGACACTGGGGTCTCTGCCTGGCCTGAAGGACTCTTGTCCAGGTTGTTTATATCCTCTCAGCCCATGAACCCCGTCACTTTCAGAACTGGGATTTTTTTTGTGGGGTGGCTGTTGCTCCATCACTGTAGGATCTCTCTGAACCATTTCCAGTCCTACCCCAGGATATAGGGCTAGCTAGGGTAGTTGTTGGACGAGTCAGCACATTTCCTCATTGCCCTCTACTTCGAGCCAGACCTTGATTACTGGGTAGGACCATACATAAAACATAAGAACATAAGAACGGCCATACTGGGTCAGACCAAAGGTCCATCTAGCCCAGTATCCTCTCTTCTGACAGTGGCCAGTGCCAGATGCCCCAGAGGGAATGAACAGAACAGCTAATCATCAAGTGATCCATCCCCTGTCACCCATTCCCAGCTTCTGGCAAACAGAGGCTAGGGACACCATCCCTGCCCAGCCTGGGTAATAGCCACTGATGGACCTATCCTCCATGAATGTATCTAGTTCTTTTTTGAACCCTGTTATAATCTTGGCTTTCACAACATCCTCTGGCAAAGAGTTCCACAGGTTGACTGTGTGTTGTGTGAAGAAATACTTCCTTTTGTTTGTTTTAAACCTGCTGTCTATTAATTTCATTTGGTTACGCCTAGTTCTCATGTTATGAGAAGAAGTAAATAACACTTCCTTATTTACTTTCTCCACACCAGCCATGATTTTATAGACCTCAATCATATCCCCCCTTAGTCATCTCTTATCCAAGCTGAAAAATCCCAGTTTTATTAATCTCTCCTCATACCGAAGCCATTCCATACCCCTAATAATTTTTGTTGCCCTTTTCTGAACCTTTTCCAATTCCAATATAACTTTTTTGAGATGGGGAGACCAGATCTGCACCCAGTATTCAAGATGTGGGTGTATCATGGATTTATATAGAGGCAATATGCTATTTTCTGTCTTATTTTCTATCTCTTTCTTAATGATTCCCAATGTTCTGTTCACTTTTTTAACTGCCGCTGCACATTGAGTGGATGTTTTTGGAGAACTATCCATAATGAGTACAAAATCTCTTTCTTAAGAGGTAACAATTAATTTAGACCTCATCATTTTACATGTATAGTTGGGATTATGTATTCCAATGTGCACTACTTTGCATTTATCAACATTGAATTTCATCTGCCATTTTGTTGCCCAGTCACCCAGTTTTGAGAGATCCTTTTGTAGCTCTTTGTAGTCTGCCTGGGACTTAACTATCTTGACTAGTTTGAGTTTTGTATCATCTGCAATGTTTTCCACCTCACTGTTTATCCCTTTTTCCAGATTATTTATTAATATGTTGAATAGACTGGGCCCAGTACAGATCCCTGGGGGACACCACTATTTACCTCTCCCTATTCTGAAAACTGATTATTTAATCCTACTCTTTATTTCCTATGTTTTAACCAGTTATCAATCCATGAAATCCATGAGAGGACCTTCCTTCTTATCCCATGACACTTACTTTGCTTAACAGCCTTTGGTGAGGGACCTTGTCAAAGGCTTTCTGAAAATCTATGTACACTATATCCATTGGATTCTCCTTGTCCACATTCTTGTTGACCCCCTCAAAGAATTCTAGAAGATTGGTGAGGCATGATTTCCCTTTACAAAAACCATGTTGACTCTTCCCCAACAAATTATGTTCATCTATGTGTCTGACAATTTTGTTCTTTACCATAGTTTCCAACAGTTTTCCCGGTACTGAAGTCAGGCTTACCGGCCTGTAATTGCCGGGATCACCTCTGGAGCCCCTTTTAAAAATTGGCGTCATATTAGCTATCCTCCAGTCACTTGGTACAGAAGCTGATTTAAATGATAGGTTACAGACGACAGTTAGTAGTTCTGCAATTTCACAATTAAGTTCCTTCAGAACTCTTCAGTGAATACCATCTGGTCCTTGTGACTTATTACTCTTTAGTTTATCAATTTGTTCCAAAACCTCCTTTAATGACACCTCAATCTGGGACAGTTCCTCAGATTTTTCACCTAAAATGAATGGCTCAGGTTTGGGAATCTCCCTCACATCCTCAGCTGTGAAGACCATCCCCATGGATGCACTGGAGGTAGATGGGGGTCTCTGCCATGTCAGGGGACTCTATCAGACTGGTCCAGATAATCATCTGGCTGCACATGGAATCCACCAAGCCCATTACTTGGGTGCTGTTGACCCACATTGGGAGCAGGAACTTGGCCAAGCCTCTCTTCTGAGCTCAGAGGCCTGAAATCCATGCCTGGCCATAGCTACAGTCCATAAAGGGGCACTTTTGCCTGAAATGCCCCTCCTGGCCACACTCAAGCATTAGCTCTTTGGGGCTCCTGTCGGTGTGCTCATTGCTGGGACAATGGGATGCCCGGGAGGTGTGTCTCCTTCCCCTCAGAGTTCTTGGTCCCTCCTCTGTAGTGTATAGGTACTCCAGTTCTTCCCCTGTGCTGGGATTACCTCCTGCAGGATGGGTCTGCTCCATGATCCCCATCCTTCACTTCTAGACTGGCATCCATTGGGATTCTGGGCCTTACTTTTGGGGTCTCTGAGTTTAGGTGTCTGAATAAGTGTTACCGTTTCTGACAAGGTTGATGGCTGGTGGCATTTCACCCACTTCCTTCCTCTGGCTGGGAGAATTTGGGTGAATTGTTCTAGCAGCCCAACTGTCTTGGCTACTTGCATCCCCATCAGCTTCTCGTGGTTGAGCTAATGTCAGCAGTGGTCCCAAAGATGGTGGGCTACCACCTGAGGTTAGGCTCCAGTTGCGAACTTCTCTTAAGGAAACCTCTATAGGAACATCTTGGGGTTGATGCCTGTATGGTCTAGAATGGCCGCCTTCACTTTTGTGTAGTCCTGTGTGATCCAGACTGTAATATGCTGCTTGTGCTAGGCTGGTTAAGTACAGGGTTACCAAGGTAGTCCAATGCTCTGGTGGCCAGTGTGCTTGTCTGAAGATGACTAAGAAGGCCTCTGGGTCATCCCCAGGCCTCATTTTTGTATGGGTATGGATAACCCGACAGGGAGGTTGTCTCCTATCAGCCCGGGAATGGTGGTGTTAGATGTCCCGTGCAGATGTAGGAGCGCTGCCTTCTGATGGACCAGTTGTTCTTGCTACATCTGGTATTTGGCTGCCAGTTCGCAAATAATCTGTTGCTGCTGTTCTTGTTGCTGGGTAAACTGTTTTTGCTGCTGTGCAGCAATTTGTTGTAGAAACTGTGTCTGCTGCTGTTGCTGTTGAGCCGCGTGCTACTGCTGACTCTCCAATATCCACTTCAGCAACTTCTCTGTATATATGGTTTCCTCATCGTTCTGTCCCTGGGCATAGAACCTAGAACAGTGGTGGGTGGCCCACAGGCCACACGCGGCCTGTCAGGTTAATCCACTGGCGGGCCGCGAGACAGTTTGTTTACATTGACCGTCCGCAGGCACAGCCGCCCGCAGCTCCCAGTGGTCGCGGTTCGCCATTCACGGCCAATGGGAGCTGTGGGAAGCGGTGCAGGCTGGTTGCCGCTGACCTAGAATAATCGGGTGCTGACTTGTTGAGCACTGTAGGCACTAACACAACACAAATACTAATATTTGTCAAAGTTTTGGTCACACATCCCTGCCTCTCTTGTTTGATCAATTGTCTCTGTGCTAAGAGGCTTTGCTCATGATGTGGGGCAGGATTAGGGAAGTGCTTTACTTCTCCAGAAAAGTCCAGCAAACATTTACGCTCCCTACTAGAGCCCTGCACAGAACTATTTTTAATCCCACTCCCATTCCGCCCCGCAATACTCACTTCCACTCTGACCCGCTCCTGCATTGTTGAAATTGTATCCCTCTCCCACTATTATGGCATACCATGCCTCTCTTACTTCTGTGCTGCTGCTGGCGGCAGCACTGCCTTCAGAGCTGGGTGGCTGGAGAGCGGCAGCTTCTGGTCGAGGCGTTCATGTTGTTTGCAGCATGGGAGGATGACTTTTTAATCCGGCTCCCGTCCCATCCTGCAATACCCACTCCCACTCTCACCCGCTCGCACATTGTTTGTTGAATTTATATCCCGCTGCCATAATAGCAGGAGCAGGACAAAAATTCAACAAAGAATGTGGGAGCGAGTGGGAGTGGGTATTGCAGGGTGGGACAGGAGTGGGATTAAAAAAAGAGTTCTACGCAGGACTCTAGTAGGCAGCACAAATATGTTTGCTTGACTTTTCTGGAGAAGTAAAGCACTTCCCCGACCTTTCCCCACATCATGAGCAAAGCCTTTTAGCAAAGGGGCAATTACTCAAACAAGACAGGCAGAGCTGTACGACCACAACCTTGACAAATATTAGTATTTCTGTTGTGCTAGTGCTACAGTCCTCAACAAGTCAGAACCTGTCTGACTTTATGCAAACATAAATAATATTCCAAGCCCCAAAGAATATAGAAACTAAAAAGAAAGATGTAACAAGAGCACAAGACAAGGAGGTAAAGGACATGTGTGGGCAGGAAGGGAGTGAAGGATAATGTAAGAACAAATAGGATAGCCGTGTGTGCAATTCTTTGCCAACCATAAGCAATGATCTCAACTTGTCACCTACTTAAATGTTATCAGATGGTAGTTTTGTGCATACAGCAGAAGCAGGGGCATGCCCCCCCAATAATTGGCAGGAGCTGACAGAGCATCTCTGGCCCCCTGACCCCCAGCAGGGACAGCATGATTGGTCCTCTGGTCCCAAGGACCCTGGTGGGGAGAGCACAAGAGTGCCTCTGGTCCCCAGGGTCTGGCAGGGAGAGTGAGCTCCTTTGGTCCCTGGGCCCTGGCAGGGAGAGAGAGCTCCTTTGGTCCCGGGGCCCCGGTAGGGGTACAGAAGGTGCCCCTCCAAAAGCGGTGGAATTTAAATTCCTGCACGTGCCCCTGAATAGAAGCAAGTTCTGAGGAGGGAACTGAGGGAGGATAAGGTGGTGGCTATATGGACAAAGCAAACAGCACTGCGAACATACACAAATACTATTTCTTTGTGAGAATGTGATGAGAAAATTGAATATAAAATATGGTAAACTGACAAACCTTATTTTCATTGCTTTACAGCTCTCTCTCTCTCTCTCTCTGTCAGAAATAAGTTCAGGTGTTTTCAAATCTGGGTCCATGTCCATGGCTAATATAATACTTGTTTTGTGTGGAAAAGAAGAAACAAATGTTTAAAAAGTCCTAAAATTTTTAGGTTGGATTAGCTTCTGTTGTCTCTCCCTCAATTGCTCTCGTGCTCCTGAAAAAACCCAAAGGCCCAGTTAATGTATGCCCTTCACCTATCCACTAGTTGTAGGAAGTGGGTCTCTGTTTGTAGCAGGCTAGTGTGTCTGGCACAACTAGGTAGGGCACTGAAGTCCCAAGCTGCCAGGGAAAACGGGCTCAGAGGTAGTCTTAACACATCAGTCCCAAGGGAGTTTCTGTGACCCAACCCGTCACAGTGATCATTTTGTTTTAAATTAGGAAAAAGACTTGTATACAGGCACCC
Source organism: Chrysemys picta bellii (assembly GCF_011386835.1). Classification (NCBI taxonomy): domain Eukaryota; kingdom Metazoa; phylum Chordata; order Testudines; family Emydidae; genus Chrysemys; species Chrysemys picta. Next base: position 105,751,663 of record NC_088792.1, read on the forward strand.
CACAAAATCTAATAGCCCGGGGCTCACAGGAGAGTTAATCTGGCCCTGGTTATGACTTTTAATGTGATGGTTTGAATGTGAAAGTTTGACATTCAGTCATAACAAGTTAATTTGAAAGAGTAACCCACGGTTAGATGTTTACAGCTACATATTCTACATCATATACAAAGTAGTAGCTTGTGCAGAAAAATAAATTAAAAGAAACCGCATAAATAAATATATAAATAATTAAATAGCTGAATATATTCTCTAGCTACAGGCTTGTCCACCTTTGCTCTGGCTTTCTCCCCAGTGTTACTACACAATATTATTCTCGCACCTCCCTCATTCGCTGCCCACCTGTAACACCCCTCCCCCCAGCACACACACACACATTCTCAAAACCATTCTTTGTTCAGTTGAAATAGCAATAACTGCAGGGGCCAGGGATGTTGGGGGTGGCTGAAACACATGGCCGGAGCTGGGGGTCAGTGCCCAAAGCCCCATAGCCAGAACTGGGGGCTGGAGCCTAGGTCTGAGCCCAAAGCCCCAGAGCTAGGGGGCCAGAGCCTGAAGCTCTAAGCTGGGAGATGGAGACCAAACCATTGTGGCCAGAGCCTGGGGTTGAATAGTAACCTAGCTCCGAAAATGGAAAAGAGACTTAAATATCCAATGTTAAATGTATGCTGTTTATTGTAATGGCTTGCAGTTATGTCTGTTTCTGGAACGCAAAAGCAAGTGCATACTAAAACACCCTGAAGGCATTTATATAAAACCATCCACTTGCTGTTCATCACATTGAGCAGCAAGTAGAAAGATGAGATTCCTCGGTGAACACAGAACAAAAGGCAGAAACATAATCTAATCTTTTCTTCCTAAGCAGACACACCTCTTGCACCTTTTCTATGTGCTGGAATTAACTAGTTCCTGGTCAGGTGACTAAGAGTTAAAGGTCTTTAAATACCCACTCTTTAAGTAGCTGGGGAAAAAGACACAGCAATATGGGGCGTTCTGTTCACCAGTTCAAGGCGCTGTTCTGGAAGAATTGGCTCTGCCGGCTGAGACAACCGGTAAGTTTTTGCAAATGCTTAACATAGAGATTTTTTTTTTCTCCTCTGCATTTCTGTGGAAGTGACTGTGTCTGTTATTTCAACTCTTCCCTTTGCCTCAGAGAATAATAAGGATCAGCTGGCTGTAAATGGTTCATGTTGTCCCTCTGAGCTCCTGATTATTTAAAATAGGAGTAGAGCAGAACCTTGCATTTTAATACTGAAATAGCTGAACAATCAACACTTTCCAGTGTGCAAATTCTAAAGGAAAGTGCTTAAATGCTTTTGAGGAGACACATTGGATCATTGGGCAGTACTGATGCTTGTGACACTCCTGGGGATGAAAATTACTTGTCCTTCAGTTTCAAAGTGCACATTGACAATGAGAGAACACTGTTGTAACTGAGATCAGAATGTAGCCTACAAAGGGTTTAAATCTAGATGTGGGGCAGTAGAGAGCAAATATTAGCTAGAAATATTTTTCCTCCTTTTCCTCTCAATAAGCTCTGATTTATCTGATTAAACTAAAATAAGCAGAGAAAGCTGGCTGTTACCCTGAAAAGATACAGAAAATCAAAATAATGCTCAGTTGAAGAGAGGAAATGTTTTTCTTTGCCCCACCATGTCTGACGTGCGATTGTGGTAAAAGAAGGACTCTTCTGGTGATGTTAGAATTTTGTATTAAAAAAATAGTTGTCACTATAGTTGATGGTTTGTCATTGCTTCCCTTGTCAGTGCTGATTTGGAGATTCACAATGATGCATGTTGGCTATTTTAAATAGGATCAGAGTGATAAATCAACATACTGGTTTTCATCTCAGAAAATGTTAATATAAATATGATCAGCAATCTTTGACTTAGAAAGAGACAGTCTCTTCATCCCCTTAAAAATCTTGGGATTTCAACTAATTTTTTTTTTATGTGAAGGAACTTTCAACTTTATTGATAATTTCTTCCTCGACTTGCTCTCTTCCCCAAATTTTGTGACTCTGTTCTGGGTCTCCTTACTTTAACCACTGCCTCCTTTGGTAGCTTTTTATCCTACCAACTTCCACTTCTTGTTGGCATACTGCCCTGTGCTCATTCCCATCCTCTCACTTTTTCTATAGGGGATTTCATCCACCTCAATGATTTCAGCTAATATTTCTATGCAGATAACTCTTAAAACTATCTCTATATCGCTGGTTTCTTCACTTTTGCCCTTCAGATGCTACCTGGTAATCCAGTAGCAGTCCTCAATGGGCCAAATTCATTTTGGATATAACTCCATTGAAGTTACTATAATTATACCAGGGCTAGATTTGTCAGATAGGTCCAAAATAGAATGTCTCAATTTTCTTTCCAAGCCCTCTTCTCTCACTAAGGGGATTTATCACTCATGATTTCTCATCTCCCAACATCACAACCACATCAGATATTTAAATACCATGGCTATGAGCACAATATAAAAACATATGCAATTGGGTGTCATCTTCAACTTCTCTCTGTTCTTTTCCCTCACGTCCAGAATCTCCTAAATCTTGTAGTGTCTTCCTCCATAATATTATTAATATCCATCCTTTCTACTGAGCTGCTTGTCTTTGTCTTCATCATCTTTCCATACGTGCTGTGACATGATTTTTTTTTGATGCAACATGATCATGTCCCCATGCCATATCTTGATGACATAAAATCACAATGTGAAACAAACTCTCAAAAAGAGCAACCCTTGCATGCAGTTCATTCATCACTTCCAAATCCAGGTGTCGTGTTTGGTTGTGTACCATGCAAATCTTTCACATATTTAAATACACATAATAAGGTTTACCCAAGCACAGAGGGCAAAGTAGATATTTTACTTAGATACCTCAGAAGAGTGTTGTAAGGTTCAGTTTAATTAATGTATGTAAATATTCTTTTCCACATATATCCTTATATCGCACTCATTACTATAGTATCTGAGATCCTAAAATGAAAAACATTAGGAAAGTGCAGAGAAGAAATTAGCATTCAACTAATACCGACTGTTAGAATAATTGTTTTTTAGAATTATCCGTAGTTTCATGTTACTTTTAAGTCTTCTAGTGCCAGTAGAGATCCTGGGTTGGTAGAGGGCAGTTGTAAAAATAATACAAATATATTGTATGACTACCAGATTCCATGCCATACTGTGAAATAATCAGACATTCAGACAAAATATGAACAATTTCATTTCATTGAGAGTTCAGTATAAATTAGTCACTAAAATACTAGTCCTGTGCATTCTATTGGGGGGGGGGGGGGAGGTCTGTCATATTTCCTGTGCAAAAAACAATTGGTTTGGGGATATTTAATCTCTTTAGATCCCTCTTACTATGGCTTATAGTCAAAGAGAGGCCTATTAAATTTCTGCCCATGTTTTTCATGCTATTGCATTTGCTTGTTATTTATCTTGGGTTCAAAGGACTTAGTGCAGGGGCTCTCCATACACATGTGTGAGTATGTGAATTCTCTCTCTGGGGGATGGAAGGCACAGTTCCAGTGCAGCCGCTATTACAGCTCATAGGCTTCAGTAGAATCTGGACCCTTGGAGCTCTCCCCATACATGGTTTTAGGCCAGTGGATTGATAAAATCATGTATCCAGTAGCCCCATGATCTCCCATCCCCTCAGTCAAATCCAGTGCTTAAAGTGCAACAGATCGAAAGGAGTCGCAGACCCACAAGTAAAATTTCTACCACTTCAACGGGGTCACTGAGGGGGGCACATCACAGCCCTGCCTCCTTTCTGATCTGGAGCTTTCCCCACTTCCCAACTTGTCAGGGCAGAGCAACCACTCAGGGCTGCTGCAGGAGGCAGGCAGAACTCTTCACCCCCATACCTGCTCAGAAGCCGAAGCTGTTCTCACAGGAGCAGAAGCGGGAGGAGGGAGCAGAATGAGCCCAGCAGCTCAGGGCAGCTCTACTTCCTTCCCTTCCCTTCCCTTCCCTTCCCTTCCCTTCCCGAAACACCTGGCCTGGAAAGAGAGAGGTGGACCCTTCTGCAGCGGGAACCCCGGAGCTGCAGAAAGAATTACCATGGATCACTGCTCTGCACTGTGTATGGGGCAGGGTTGTGCAGTCCTCCTGCTGTCTTCTCTGTATTCTCTGTCCCATACACTATGGGTACCACTACCCAATAAGCCCTACTGCAGCACAGCTTCAGCCCTGCACTTATGCCACTGTAGTGCTATAGTGTGGACACTTGCTACAGGAATGTAAGGAATTTTTCCATCGATGTAGTAAATCGACCCCCCTTGAGAGCAGTAGCTAGGCCCATGGAAGAATTCTTCCATCGACCTAGCCGTGTCTACATAGGGACTTAGGCCTTCATAATTTTAGGGGCTTAGGTCAGTGTGATTTCTTCTAGCCGCTGAGCAATGTTCACATAAGATGACCTAAGTTTTAGGTGTAGATCAGGCCTGAGACTGTGGCAATTTCTGTATGTGTACAGCATGCCACACCCACAAGTAGGGGGAGAATTTGGTCCAAAATATGTACATCACTGAATCCCACTGAGCCCAGATGTCAATGAATTTATGAAAGGTGCCAATATCAGGGAAGAGACCCCCATTTTCCAAGTCATAAGCTGTGTTTGCTGAACAGTCTTGTAATGGAATAAAGTTTAAAAATGAGTTTGTGCAGTGCCATATTTTAGCCTGGATGTCACCAAAATACATAAGCTGGCTCTCCATTAGGAAACTTTAAAAATTATGAAAACCTAAAGACAGCAAGTCTCACCAAAACACATAAGCTTAAAATTTTGCTTTGGAAAGGAGTTGCAAGTAATGCCAGCTTGTTCAGGAACCCTGGGTGGAAATCCTGGGGCCTACTGAAGTCAATGTCAGTGTCCCAGCCTCTGTTTATACAAGGCTGGGAATGGGTGACAGGGGATGGATCACTCGATGATTACCTGCTCTGTTCATTCCCTCTGGAGCACCTGGCATTGGCCACTGTCGGAAGACAGGATACTGGGCTAGATGGACCATTGGTCTGACCCAGTATGGCTGTTCTTATGTTCAATGGGAGTTTTGCTATTGATGTCGGGATGTCTCCCTCCTCCCCGCAAAAACCCAGCTCTTTATATATTTTACTAATTGCAGTAGCACCCATCACTATGACAGAGAGGGCTTTAACTGCAAAGAATAAGAAATATTTGTAAAATATTATTGCCAATATGAAAGACTAAGAAGAAGCCAAAATCAGTTAATAAAATGAAATAAATGAGCTGTCTTGGCCCCCGTTGACTTCAATGGGCTTTGGATCAGGCCATGTATCACGCCCCAAAGGAATTGAGAGCAGGGTTTTGATGGGCTACCAGGAAGAATGAATTCCAGAGGTTAAGAGCCTTCTGCTGAGAAAGCCCTGCCACTTCTTGGCTAACCTAAATATGGGTTACTGTGGCATTTAATACAGCAAATTTTCAATATGTGGTATAGTCTAATAAAACTGGAGATGATTGAAGGAAGGGAGTCCCAGTATTTTGCACCTTTCTATATCTATCTGGGTAAACTAATATTAAACTTTGGGGTTAAAAGCCTCCCTAAGTGTGGCATTTAAGAATAAACAGCATTCTGAATTGCTGGGAAATGTGGTTCTCCCTTGTCTTTGTCAGAGGACAATTTAACTTAATATAATTCATGGCTTTCTATTGTTGCAAAAGAATAGAATGGATCTATATAATTTCCTTAAAACCATGACTATAAAGGACAAGGGAAGCTCACAGTATTCATGATATGCTATACCTCAGTTTTAGTAATAGAATATTGTGATTTTTTTAAGGTCACTTATCTTCTCCCCCAGTGGGTTTCAATCACATTTGTTCCTTCCCTTCAAAGTGGCCTTTATGATGATAATAAGCTCTTATTTCTATCCCATTGTGCCCTCTAATGTAAACACATATTTCTCACCAAGGCATTTAATCCCCTGTGGTTTCCACTTGAAATTTCTTCCTTGTGTGTGGAGTCCTGGCCCCATTGAAGTCAATGGCAAAATTCCAGTTGACTTCTATGGGCCAGGATTTCACCCCATATAATGAAATGTACACACAGGACCAGATCCTTGGGACTGGCCCTTATGGGCTTAATGCAGCTTGGGTATGAGTGGGCATGAAGATTAGTTTCAATCACTTTCACACCTCCCAAATCCAGTAGCTGCTGGGGGCTAGGTTGGTCCTCCGGCATAACTTAGAGTCTCAGGACTGCTCCAAGTTGTAATGGTAACCACCATGCAACCTGTGGTGGGGGCTGAAAGATAGAGTTTCCTGGAATTGGCTACAGCAGCTCCATACTATCTAGGTATTCCTTTATACCTGTTTTTTTGCCAGGTGTATGTCACTGGAACAATACAAAGCATACCGAACTAGGCTGAGACTCTGGTGCACAGGGCTCAATGCCATGAGTTCACATTTGGTGCAGTTGACTTTGTAGCTACCACGCCCAACAGGCTTTGTAATTATTTATGTACATATGTAGCACAAATAGTGACAAGACAAGAAGACAAAGAGAATCACTGCACCTAGGAACTTATTCTCTAAAGATGGATCAGGGTGAGCCAGAGGATAGGGAAACTGAATTAGGAGTTAGGGACTTGAATTCTTTTCCTGGCTCTCCTGCAGACTCAAGGTGTGATCTTGGTGAGGTTACTTAATCCTAGCTGCGCCCTGGTTTTCCCACCTATAAAATGGGGCTAATAATAATGATGATGTAAATGCCAAGTGTTATTTTTAATTATTGTAATTATGAATTACATGGATGGCCCAACAAGAAGAGATAACAGAAGAGTATATTTTGGGAGTCCATAATGAACAGTGATTTTCAATATAGTAGAGCCTAAAGCCCCATCCAACCTTGGAGCTCCATCATGCTAGGTGCGGTGGATACATATAGTAAGAGATAGTCCCTGCCTCAAAGACTTTACAATCTAAATGGACAAAAAGTGGGTGGGAGATAGGGAGTAGCATTATCCCATTTTACAGATGAGGAACTGTGACACAGAAAGTAACTTGCCCAAAGTCATATAGGAATTCTATGGCAGAGATGCCGCAGCTCCTGTGGTGTGGTTCCCGGCCATTGGGAAGTGCAAAGCTGGCACTTGGGGTGGGGGCAGTGTGCAGAGCCCCCTGGCTGCCCCTACGCGTAGGAGCTGGAGGAGGGACATGCCGCTGCTCCTGCGGGAGTCGCATGGAGCCATGGCCTGGCAGGCCGATCGGACTTTTAACGGCCCTGTTCAGTAGTGCTGACCAGAGAAGCCAGTGTCCCTTTTCGAAAGGGTGTTCCAGTTGAAAACCGGACACCTGGCAACCCTAGCCTATGCCTGTAATTACAACACTAATGTTCTTTCCACCTCATCCAGTGTGACAGTTGTTTAGGGTCCAGTTCTGTTAACCTTACTCATGTTGAATAGTATCCTAATCTACCCCACCCTTTTCATATTGATTTAAGAGAGTGAGACATCACCACTCACATGTGTAGAAAGCATACGGAAAAGAGGCGTGAGTGTGACTAAAGCAAATCCATTTTCACATTTGAGCAAATGCTCACATACTTATACTCTATTCAAAAGTCTCCTTTGTCTAACGTTAAAATTGAACAGACGTCTTTTAACCTAGGGAAACTACAACATGTCAGGATGATGTGCATTTCCTTGTACAAAGATTTCAAAGGCCTTGGTCAATATTTGTCCTTTGCTGTTTAATCACCAACTCAACCCTTGTTCTCTGTTGTTTTGACCTTATAGAGGCTCCTATTTCTCCCCCTATTCTGAGGTGTAGAAGGGCACATTTAAAAATAAAATGGCTAGAAAAGCCCCAAAAGCAGTGCAACAAGGGAGTTTAGCTATAACAGCAACGAACAGGGTATGATCCTCTGTGAAGTAGGACTGTGGATTCTAGCTGATCTGTCAAGATCAGCAGGTATTGTGATCTTAAGCCTGGTCTACACTAGAAAATTAGGTCGATTTAACTATGTCAGTCATGTGTGTTAAAAATCCATGCCCCTGAGCAGCATAGTTTAGCCGACCTAAGTCCTTGTGTAGACAGTGCTAGGCTGACAGAAGAATTCTTCCATTGACCTAGCTACCACCTCTCGGGTAGATGGATTACCTATTCCAATCAGAGAATCCCTCCCGTTGGCATAGGTAGTGTCTACATTGAAGCACTACAGCAGCACAGCTGTGCTTCTGTAGTGTTTTAAGTGTAGACAAATCCTGAGTCTGCCAGTTCCACAGGTGGTTGAAAGATGCATGGGTGGGTAATAGAGAGGGATGGATAAACCCTCTGCTTTAGACAGAATGATCAGGTAAAAACACTGAAAGCCTAAACACACAAACAGTTCTAAGACTCCCCATATATGTGAGAAGCTCACAGAAGGGACAATCTGGCTCACTGCATTTGATTTACTCATACAAATGGAGCTTGTTCAATTGGAGGAATTTCACTTCTTTTAACTTCCATCAGGGCATTACTTCTGTGGGTCATGTCCAGGACATCTCTTTCCCACCTACAAGATAAACTTGTTGGCCAGACAAGTGGCCTTTAAAAACAATCACTTTTAATAATCACTGTATCATGAACATCCAAGCTCATTGGTTGACTAACAATAGCACGAACAAATGACACAAAGTTAAAAACAAATCTTATCCAATACTGGGTTAATTCTGGTTGATATTTATTTCCAGAAAGTTTTTTTGTCACGAGGCATTCCACTAGCAAATACATCATGCTGCCCCTGATATTCCAGTTTGTATCAGATGTAATCATCTGTCTCTTATGTCACTACGCCAAAGCCAATTATGCCCTGTTTATAATTTTGTACTATGTAATTTTATTGCATACAAATAGCTATATTAAAAAAAATTAAGGTTGCAAAGTCAAGCACTCAAAAGTTAGGAAATGCCAGAATTAAGGTTGCATGTGCATTATGACTCAGTCTTTAATTACATGTTTTTGTACTATTTTATCCACACGAGCCTTGACTTACTCAGTGCACAGGATGCCCAGCCAGTCCCAGACTCCCCTCCAGTCTCAGTTTTCCCTCTCCCAGTTGGCTTCCAGTCCCCCCTCCGCCTTATTTTCCTCCCTAGCTCCCAGTCCTCCTGTGCAGACAGTCTCAGTCTCTCCCACATCCCTATTCTGGCTGCAAGTCCCAGTTTCTCTTCTCCATCCTACCAGTCTCCAATCACAGCCTCCACATACCCCCAGGGTCCTTGTCCTAATCTACATCCTTTGCCACCTATACTAGCTTCAGTAGTTCTCCATTCTGCATTTGAGTCAGGAGGCTTTCTTCTCCCTGCTGCCTGGGCTCCAGCCTGGGCACCATGGAGAGCACAGGTAGCATAGTCTCCCTCCTCTCAATTCCAGTGCCCAGCCCCACTGTGGCTTCTAGCAGCTGGACAACCATTGCAGGGAAAGTTCTGCTCAACCCTTATGCCCCTTGGCTGGAACATGCCCAGTGCAGATGGAATCTTCGGAGGAGCATTTAGCTGCCAAACTCCAACAAATCTGGATGGAGCATTTGAGAACTGAGATTTTTGAAAGTCTTATAACTTAGCCATATTTAGGTGAATTTTCACAGGGGTGGCAAAAGGCACATTCCTGATACAAAGACCATCCCCCTGCCAAATTTCAGGTTCCTGCTCCAAAACATGGGCGAGTTATCACCTCTGAAAGAAAACAAACTTTTTAACATGGGCAAAACAACATTGTTCTTAGAAGCGGCTGAACTGCTCTAGCTGAAACTTTCCAAAATAATTCAGCCTGAAACAGACACCCAACATAGGAAATCTCAGACCAAGCAGTTAAAAGTTTTGCAAAGTTATAAGCAACTGAAAACAGCATATTTTAATAGGAAATGTCGGACAACCTTATATATAGGCAGTAATACCAGCTCTACCCATTGTCATAGTAGAGGATCTCATGTGTTCCATAGTTGTCCAGTAGATATTATTGAAGAGAGATCTCTAACACACTTCAGTGATCCTTTATCTCATGTATTTTCATAAAGTTTTTTTTCCTAAATCTCTGTTTGAGACCACTTGTGTGCTGAGTAGAGTACAGTAACTCCTCACTTAAAGTCATCCCAGTTAACGTTGTTTCATTGTTACATTGCTGATAATTAGGGAACATGCTCGTTTAAAGTTGTGCAATGCTCCCTTCTAATGTCGTTCGGCAGCCGCCTGCTTTGTCCACTGCTTGCAGGAAGAGCAGCCCATTGCAGCTAGCTGGTAGGGGCTTTTAACCAGGGTGGACCGGCAGCCCCCCTATCAGCTCCCCACTCCCCTAAGTTCCCTGTGCAGCAGCCCCCCAGCAGGCTATCAAGGCAGTTCAGCTGTCCCTCCCCCCACTGCCATGTGCTGCTCCTGCCCTCTGCCTTGGAGCTGCTCCCAGAGACTCCTGCTTGCTGTACGGGGGGCAGGGGAGAGTTCTAATGTCAGGGTGTCCCCCTCCCTCCTGCTCCTGCACCCCGCTTACCCCTTCTCCATATAGAGCAGGGAGGGGACATGGATGGAGAGAGACAGAGAGAGCTTGGGGCAGCAGCTGTTGTCTCAACTTCCTGATCCACTTAAAAAGACAATGCACTTAAGAGTGGGTTAGCTTACTTAAAGGGGCAGTGTGCATCTCTCTCTCTCCCACACACAAGGTGTATGTCTGTCTCTGTCTGATATGCTGTCTCCCCTCCCTCGTGTTCGTGCTGCCTTGTGTGAGAGGCTACATTAATAACAATGTGTTAACCCTTGAGGGCTCAGCCGAGTGCTAGTTCATCATTTAGCAGCAAGGCATTCCCTGGGAAATATCCCTCCCTCTTCCACCTTCTAACTTCACCATTTCAACCAAGCTTCACAATCATCATAACTGTGAACAGTATTAACTTGTTTGTTTAAAACATATACTGTTTGTATATCTATATAATATATAGTTTTTTGTCTGGTGAAAAAATTTCCCTGGAACCTAACCCTCCCTATTTACATTAATTCTTATGGGGAAATTGGATTAGCTTAACATCGTTTCGCTTAAAGTCGCATTTTTCAGGAACATAACTACAATTTTAAGCGAGAAGTTACTGTATATAAATTAGAAACTGAATATTTTGATTTTGAATCGCTGCTGGTTAAAGGCTTGTAGAGATTAAACTATATATATACTTTGAGTTAATCAACTTCTATGAGTATTTAAAATCTTAAAATGAGCAGGTGAGCTGCTCTGGTTACAATATCTCATTGTTCAGTGTCCTAAATCATAGCTTAGAAGATATTCTCTCAATTATATTATTTATTAGAGTTGGTTGAAATTTTTCAAAATTTTAAATCTCAAAGAAGGGGAAAATTTTAAAACAAAAATGTAACCCCACTCCTTTGATCAGTTGTATTACTTACATATTTGGGGGTTTATCAGAGAAAGTGTACTTCTGATCTACATTTGTATGCCAGAGAGTATAGCATGGAAGAGAATGATGGCGTCAGAGGTGTCCTAAAGCACTTCTTTTCCTCTTGTCATTGTAGATCAATTTTGTTTCCAGTGTGGCTAAACTTATTTTAGTGTAGAAATGGCTGGATTCACTTTCAGAACACTATTATTGCCAGAATCCAGGCTTGCTCGGCAGGAATCAAAGACCACCCACTCTTACTTTTCTTAGGTTGTCTTTGTAACAATTTGATCTTTTGGAATAGCTTCCCTGGTATGGACAGATGATGTAAGTACTCTATCTAGCATTTAAGCTACTAGAGTGAGTAGCCTCAGAAATCCCCAGGTTCAATTTAATGATCTTGTCAGGCGTTCATGTTCTGTAATTTTTTTATTCTTCTGATTTAACATTTATTGTGACTCTGCCCTATTTAACTGCTTCTGAAACACTACTTTGTTACTGAAAACCTTGCATATGAGGATCCTAATGCTCTTTACAAAGCTGTCTGGCTGATATCATCCCCATTTTGCAGCAGGAGCAACTGAGGCATAAAGATGACTTGCTTTCACTCTATCCTAAACTAGTTTTCTAGATTTTGGAGAACAATGTGCCTGTTTCATTCTATTAGTTATTTTGTATAGCTGTAAAAGAAAAGATTCATGAAAATACTGTAAATAACAAGACGATGGCCTTGCCTCAGTGTTCTTTGCTCCATAATAAAAAGAAGTAAGTTTTAAACAAAACAAGATCTGGTTTAATAGTTTCTTTTGTATGGCATCTCTACCGGTATATTAATTTGCTGGTCCGTGTAATAATGTATATTTGTATGATGCAGTTCAATTTCTACAATGCTGATATTATTGTTTTGGGTTTACTCTTCAGGTGCTGTCTCTCTCTGAAGTACTCTGGCCATGCATACTGTTCCTAATTCTGGCTGCAATTCGCATCCAGCAACCTTCAAAACACAAGGAAAACTGTATGTTTCATGTTTACTCTTCATGTTTTGCACATCTGTAGACTATATTCTAAAGCGGGCTTCATAATAAGGAAATATCAGTAGGTTAAACCATGAGGGCCTGAATCAAAGCCCATTGACTTCATTGGGATTTGGATCAGGTCCTAAATTAGTTTAGTCTTTTGTGTCCTATAACATTATAATATTGAGTCCCCCTGCAATCTATAGTTCTTTCTGCTTCACCCTTTTCAAGCATTATCTTACCTAAAACAGTGTGGTAGATGTTACTATGCTATGTTTTATTTAGTTGCTGCAGTTCTATAGGATTGGGGCATGGTCTGTATTTTATAACCTGTCTGGAAATGGCATCTTGCGTTCAACCCACACATTCTCAACTTCCTAGAAGAGTGATGTAGTACAATGTCTTTTAAAACAAGGAATAGAACAGGGATTGGCAACCTCTGGCACGCGGCCCATCCAGGAAATCTGCTGGTGGGCTGGGATGGTTTGTTTACCTGCAGCATTCACAGGTTCGGCCGATCGCAGCTCCCACTGGCTGCGGTTTGCAGTTCCAGGCTAATGGGGGCTGCGGGAAGCAGCACGGGCCGAGGAATGTGCTGGCCGCCCTTCCTGCAGCCCCTGTTGGCCTGGAGTGTCGAACAGCGGCCAGTAGGAGCCGCGATTGGCCGAACCTGCGGACGCTGCAGGTAAACAAACCGTCTCAGCCCGCCAGCAGATTTCCCTGATGGGCCACATGCCAAAGGTTGCTGATCCTTTGAATAGAAGATACAACAAAAGAAACAATGAAAATCAGTCACACCTTTGTAAATGATCCTGTATTTAAGACTGGCGTGTAAAACCTATTTCCTTGTAAAAGGCTTATGAGACCTGAAACCATGGATCTCTTTCTTTATGCTTGTTTATTAATTAATCACACACAGCTATGAGCTATATAAAAAACCTTTAGATTTAGTGGCGATAATTAAGCCTGGTGTCAGAAGCAGTACTCCAAATGCTGCATCGTGACGTGTCTGGCCTCTTGGTATTTATCTAGTGTCAGTATAACACCCATTCTCTCTGTTTAATTCAGGGGTAGGCAACCTTTCAGAAGCGGTGAGCCGAGTCTTCATTTATTCACTCTAATTTAAGGTTTCGTGTGCCAGTAATACATTTTAACGTTTTTAGAAGGTCTCTTTCTATAAGTCTATAATATAGAACTAAACTATTGTTGTATGTAAAATAAATAAGGGTTTTAAAATGTTTAAGAAGCTTCATTTAAAATTAAATTAAAATGCAGAGCCCCCCGGCCAGGACCCGGGCAGCGTGAGTGCCACTGAAAATCAGCTCACGTGTCGCCTTCGGCACGTGTGCCATAGGTTGCCTATGGTCTAATTCATCATTCTATTGAATGGAACATACTCCTATACATTAGAATAGTGACTTTTACCAGTAACTTTGTTGTCACAATTCTCCAAATAGAAACTGATACTGTTAGTAATGCTTCATTCTTGGGAGATGACTGAGACTCATGGTGCATGTTCAATCAGTTTTAACTTTGATAGCTGCATTTATAATTTGATAACGTACATTCACAGAATGGCATTAACCCTGAAGGATTTCAGTGTGAGGCAGTGTATATACAAAGATCATTCATTCATGAAGTTCTTACATGTCTCTAAAGAAACTAGCACGCAATTCTATTAATAAGGAGATAGGAAGTGAAGAATATCTTCTCCAAACTATGGGGGCATTTAAGAAAACTGAACATAATTACATATGTTGGCATGTTGCTGGGACAATTTTGTGAAAAGTGCTTTGGGATCTTATAATGCCCATGAACAGGAAGGGTCTTTTTGGTCCTACACCTCCTCTGCTTTGCTTGTGAGAACTGATATGTTTGTATGTATAAAAGAGAACACAACTATTTTTTTGGGGAAGAGATCTTTGTGAACCAAATTTTGCTGTCAGTTACACTTTTGGAAATCAATGGTAATGCCCCACTGAATTCAACAGAGTAACTGAATTTTCACTAGCGTAGCTGAGGGCAGAATTTAGTTGTGCTGTCTACAGAGTATGATCCCTATTCTGCAAGCTACTTTGGTAAGTAGGATCAGGGCCAATATTACAGTCTCAGTAAAATTTAGAAACTGGCAAACTTATTTAAGATGTGTGGTTTTTAAAATGGTGTTGGTCATACAGAACTAGAACTAGCGTTTTTATGAAGCAGGCTAATACTCTTTCTGGGGAGTTATGCAGGGGTGTCTCTATGTTGCTTAACTGGTAGTGCAATTTCTAGTGATATATGTCTCAGAAATAATGATATTTCATTTCCATCAAAACTAGCTTGGTTTTTTTCAGGTACTATGGAATCATTGAATACACAGTTTCTCCAGTTCTTCCACTTCTGTTGTGAACATTCAATATAAGTGTTATGTCCAGGCCTAATTCAACTTGGGTAACTCGTTGTAGCTATTTCTCCAGCAATTTCAATTGCATGAAATACTCTCCATTTCCTACCCAAAGGTTCCTATATAGCTGTGGCTGCCAAACTGGGGGCTTACGTGGGAGGAATTGACAGGTTTCTCAGTTATTCACTAGTCTTGGCTTTATTTAAAAACAAACAAACAAAGAAAAAACACCCTTCAAAATGTGAACCAAAGTGTAACTAGTGCAGCAGTGTCTGCATGAGTTTGCAGAAAGTCTGAAACAATAGCTCTGAAGTGCAAACTGCCCCATTCATTTTAATGAGTGGTAGTTCAAATGCCAGTGATGATACATTAAATGTCAACATTGTTAATTATTTCACTGCTCATTAAATCATGGAAGGAAGGAAAGGACATATTTTATTAGGAAGACTTGCACAGTCTACTCTAAATAGCCGGTCATTTTGGGTAGGCCAAAAACAAACACACAGTGATGTTGCAAAAGAGTGACTGGTTTCATTTTCCTAAAGGGGAGCTCAGCTTTCAAAAGTTTGGATAACACTGTTGTACAGTGTTGCTCTGTGCTGTTAAACTGTTGTCATACTGAACCCCAACAGTGCCTACGTTTCAATGCTGAGTGAATCATTTATAAATGGAATGCATGGTGGTGCAGTAAAAAGGTTTTATCAAGAGATTGCGCTAGCTGCATTTCTCACAAAGTGTTGTGGTAGGTAGAGCTGTGTGGAGAAAGATCATTCCATTTCATGGATGATTTTGATATTTCAAAATTCGGTTTTATTCCAATTAGGAACAAAACCCACCATTAAAAAAAAAATTCTGAGAAAGGAAATGGAGTTCTGGCTCCAGGCAGGTCACTTGGCAGACTGCTCCACGGCCCTGGCCCTTGAAAGCCCTAGGCTCCCATCTTCGGGTAGTCCACATGACTGGCTTCCCCACAGCCATGGACCCTCAAACACCTTTGTCCCTAGCCCTGGGGAAGTCTGCATGGCAGGCTACCCTGGAGCCACAGACCTTGGAAGGCTCGACTGCCGAGGACCTGAGCAGATGAGCTGGCAGGAAATCAGGCAAGGTTTCCTCCAGAACACCAGTGAAATTAGCCTGTCTTCACAAAAGGTTCTGTGTTGCAATGTAATTTTTCCAACGAGTTTTAGGGGTGGGGGAGCAATATTTCTACTAAAGCTTTATAGCCTTAGTCTCACTGATGTAATTTTGTCTGCTGTTGCTTTTTAGGTTATTTAGAAGCCCGAGATTTGCCAAGTCGGGGCCTTTATCCTTTTGTTCAGAGTCTCTTCTGTAATGTTGGCTCAAGGTGCAAGAACAGCAGCTACACGTCTCAGAAACAACACAGTTTCCGGTAAGATGCACCAATTTATCAGTATTTCTGACTAATGGGTCTTTTCCCATAAGAAGGATCATTATTGTCTAGTAGCTAGGAGTTGCAGGAATTTGATTACTGTGGGCTAGATTGCTTCCCCCAGAGTGCTGTGTGAGGAGGGGCAGGGCTCCTTCTGACCTCTCCTTACATTTTTCAGGGTGATTTTGCTCTCCAGAGATAGCAAGGACCTAGCAGTTGCTTCTCACAGAGGCTGCTATTTTGATCTGTCTAAAAAAGTCAGGGGAGAAGGTGGGGAGACTTCTTGTGCTCTCCCCAGCCCCCCACGCTCTCACACAAGACAGATAATTTACCCTTGTTAGAAGTTCTGTCAATACATGATGTGGGGCTGTGCATAGAAGACAATATTATATTTTCACATTTGTGTTTTGGATAGTTTGGGAGCGTCTGAGGTTTCCCAGCTATGGGGTGCAGAGGGAAGAGAGCAGGAATCAAGGACAGCATCTTGAAGGACAAGAACAGAGAGCTGAAGAAGGAAATAGGAAGAGCTAAAGGAGTGGTCAGACAGATAAGAAGAAAATCAATAGAGGGCAAAGTCAAACACAGGAGAGAAAACCCAAAAGTACACTTAGATTTTAAACTCTTTAGGGCTTTTTTTGTTCTGTGTTTGAACAGCACCCTAGCACGATGGGGTCTTGGTCCAGCAGTAAGGCTCCTAGGTACTATTGCAATACAAATAAATAATAATAAGTCATAAACAGCCACAAAAGAACTGAACTTAAAAAGCTTTCCTGTTTGGTAATAGCTCAACATAGTAGCAAACCTATAAATCATTAATTTACTTTAACATACTGCCACAGACTGAGAATTATGAATGTAAGTGAGCAAGGAGCTCTCTAGATGATGGGCATAGCTGCAAATAGCCTTTTTTCAGAGTTATATTCAGGGCAAACTGGATAACCAGGTCACTCAGCCAGAACACAGTGATTGGCTGTAAATATATATATATATATATTTAAAAAAATCAACCAAGTATAATGAAATTGCTCCCTTATAGGCCTTCCAGAGTGAAAAGCTTAATTTTAAAGATAATGTGGAATTTAGCATGGGTCAAGTGTAAAGATTTCAATGTCACAGTAATATGTCACAATCTTCATGTCCCTTTATTGTTACATGCTATAGTGTTTGGAGTAAATCACATTCCAGTTACTTTATATGTGAGTCGCTGTAAATTGTTTAAACTGAATAGCTATCCCAGACTGGTAATTTTCTTCACACTGTATTGTAGAATGTACAAAATGGAGCCCTGAAATTACAGTTTACTTTATTTCTCTACCACACAAATCAGTGCTAAAATAACAATGCATTATGCCTCTACACAGACTTTGTATTTTAAAAAAAATCAAGTTTTTTTTTCAGTTCTGTCTGAGGTGGTTGGAAGCTCCTGATATTAAAATATGACACTCATATAATGAAGTACCTAACTGTGAACTATCTTGATTGTCTGTGCTGCATGAGTATTTGTGCAGCTCTGACTATAGGCTCAAAGTCACATCTCAGCTTAGTGTAAAAATGGGAAAAGATTTCCTGAAGGCAGAGTTTCTTTCATTCCAGAGATCTAGTGGGGAATTTGGTGGGATATTCCAAGGATTTAATCAAGTTGATTCAGAAATAATATCTATCTATAGATATAGATATATAGATGCTAGATTTATGGCTGAGAAGCATGAAGCACACAGCCTACTCAGGAGAGAAATGTGAAAAGTTGGCATAAAGTTCATATGAGAACAGTCCAGGCTAGTCCACCAGTATAAATTAGATCAACCTGAAGGCTTCTCTGAGTTATGCTGGCTGTCAACACTCTCTAGGTTCCAAGTGCTGGCATAAATGTTATGTAGAGGTTCCTCATTAGATTGCATGGCCCAGTTACTCCCCAATTTTCTGGTGCTTATGCTCAAGATATGCTTTTTTAACTAAAAAGGACAATTTAAAGTAGGGGATTAATTGCACTGTTAAACAATAATAGAATACCATTTATTTCAATATTTTTGGATGTTTTCTACATTTTCAACTATATTGATTTCAATTGCAACACAGAGTACAAATTGTACAGTGCTCACTTTATATTTATTTTTGATTACAAGTGTTTGCACTGTAAAAAGACAAAAGAAATAGTATTTTTCAAGTCAAGTTAAACAAGTACTATAATGCAATCTCTTTATCATGAAAGTTGAACTTACAAATATATAATATGTACAAAAATATTTCATTCAAAAATAAAACAATGTAACATTTTAGAGCTTGCAAGTCCACTCAGTCCTACTTGTTCAGCCAATTGTTCAGACAAACAAGTTTGTTTACATTTGCAGGAGATAATGCTGCCCACTTCTTGTTTACAATGTCACCTGAAAGTGACAACAGCGTTCTCATGGCACTGTTGTAGCCGGCATCGCAAGATAGTTACATGCCAGATGCGCATGCTTCAATCACCATTCCAGGTGACATGCGTCCATGTTGATGACGGGTTCTGCTCGAAAACCATCCAAAGCAGTGCGGACCAATGCATGTTCCTTTTCATTATCTGAGTCAGATGCCACCAGCAGAAGGTTGATTTTCTTTTCTTGTGGTTTGGGTTCTGTAGGTTCCGCATCGGAGTGTTGCTCTTTTAAGACTTCTGAAAGCATGCTCCACACCTCGTCCTTCTCAGATTTTGGATGGCACCTAAGATTCTTAAATGTTGGGTCCAGTGCTGGAGCTATCTTTACAAATCTCACATTGGTACCTTCTTTGTGTTTTGTCAAATCTGCAGTGAAAGTGTTCTTAAAATGAACAACATGTGCTGGGTCAACATCCGAGACTGCTGTAGCATGAAATATATGGCAGAATGCGGGTAAAACAGAGCATGGGACATACAATTCTCCCCCAAGGAGTTCAGTCGCATATTTAATTAACGCATTATTTTTTTAACAAGCGTCATCAGCATGGAAGCATGTCCTCTGGAATGGTGGCCGAAGCATGAAGGGGCATATGAATGTTTAGCATATCTGGCATTTAAATACCTCGCAGTGCTGGCTACAAAAGTGTCATGCAAATGTCTTTCTAGTGATGTAAATTATCTCCTGTAAATGTAAACAAACTTGTTTGTCTTAGGGACTAGCCGCTGAAGTTTTACATTGTTTTGTTTTTGAATGAAGTTATGTAACAAAAGAAATCTACATTTGTAAGTTGCACTTTCAGGACAAAGAGATTGCACTACAGTACTTGTATGAGGTGAATTGAAAAATACTATTTCTTCTGTTTATCATTTTTACAGTGCAAATATTTGTAATCAAAATATACCCTTTGATTTCAGTTACAACACAGAATACAAGATATATATGAAAATGTAGAAAAACATACAAAATATTTAATAAATTTCAATTGGTATTTTATCATTTAACAGTGCAATTAAAACTGCGATTAATTGCAATTAATTTTTTTAATCATGATTAATTTTTTGAGTTAATCACGTGAGTTAACTGTGATTAATCGACAGCCCTAATTTAAAGGTCAGAAGGCATGCCCAAAATCACTCTCATGGCATCTAGGTGGCATATTAACAACACGTGGTCTTCATGGGTGCCTGGCTAAGCATTTGTATTCTAGGGGTGCCACACATTTAAAACAAATCTGAATAATTTGCGTGCTTTATCTCAAATACCCAAGAGTGATAGATCTGGGGACAAATGATTCCAAAAGTGTGTTGCCACCACTTTCACAGAGAATTGAGAACTGCGTGTGTGTGTATTACTTTCAGTGCCTAATTCTGCATGCTACTCTATATATTAAATTGTTTTAATGGGAATATAGTACAGATACAATATGCTGTATGTATGGAAAAGATCTTCCTCTGTGATGAACATGCAGTCAGCTGTATATTAAAAGACTGATCTTAGTAACTAAAATAAATGTTGTTGTGTTTAGTGCTGTTAGCCCTGCAGAACCAACACATCTAAGAGAGGGAACTGAAAATAACAGGATTGTTTACTAAATTTTAATTGGTTTTCTAGATTATGAAACTAGAAAGGACCACTGTGATTATCTACTCTGACTTCCTGCATAACATAGGCCATGAGGCTTCTCTGAATTAATTACTGTTTAAACTATAGCATCTCTTTTGGAAAAAAAAACATCCAATCCTGTTTTAAAAATTGCCAGTGATGGAGAATCCACCACAACCCCTTGGAGGTTGTGTTAATGTTTAATTACCCTCATAATAAAAATCTGTGCCTTGTTTCTATTCTGAACCACACCTTCACAAACACACTGAAGAAAGTGAGGTTGCACAGGTGTTCCTGAGGCATAATTTGAAGACATTGGGTTTGCACAGCTGCAAGTAAAGGCATAATTTGTGCTGCTAGAATATTAATTACTGGTGGAGAGGTGCAAGAGAGCAAGAATCCAATTTGGTACTCAGAGCCTAGAATGAGTTCTCAGGGCTGCTGTTTAGAGGGAGAAGTTTTACTTGTAATCTGGCTATTTTTATGCCCTGAGCCTGCAAACATTTATGCACATACTTAAATTTAGATTCATAGGTTCACTGAAAGTGGAACTCCTTATATCCTTAAAGGTAAGCATGTAGTTGAGTGTTTTCAGGATCAGAGCTTTTACTTTGAAAACTCTCCAGAGACAAATGGAGAACGCCGCAATACCTTTTTATATATCTGTTTTTCAGAGTACATTTGTCCTATGAATTTGTCCCTATATTTCAGCAAAATATTGACCAGTTTTCACTCTATTCCTCCAGAAGTTTCTTAGTCCATTGTATTTAATGCAATTGAAGAATTCCTATTTTCCTCCTCCAATTGTCCATGTTTGTAGCTTTCAGGGGTTGGTAGGTGTTAATTGTTTCAACTTTCATGGGTCCATTTTCAAAATGAAAACTTTGGATGTTAATCACTCAAGCACTGCCCCAGCTGAAAAACTGAGTTGCATGTATTAAAGCACTATAAAAAGAATCCAACTGTTCTATCTGTAATCTATTCAGATTTGAAGCAGACAAGAATGAGTCTTCAACAATTCCTGTTGGCTATCAGGCAAGCTAGAATGAAAGTGAAATTTAGTTAAGTAGTCAAGAGCTCAGTGGAAGTTTTATGATGTTTTAATTTTCTACTAGTGCAGTAGAATATCTAAGGATTGTGGGAATGGGGCCTTCCTTACCCAGGAAGAATTTTGCAGTGGGGGTTGGTATAATGGTCCCTGGTAGAGTATGCCTCCCAGAAGGCTTCTAATAAGGCTATCAGATATTTTTCCTCTATATTTGGCATATTCTGATTTGATTCAGTTTGGGGGGAAAAATATTTTCACTTGTATGCAGACCCAAATGCAAAACACAGATTAAATAACTATTCAAAATAGCTGCTAAGTAAACATTTGGAGGAACTACTTAATTAAGTCCTCTCTCATGTTTACAGTCAACTGTAACTCAGCTTGTGATCACATTACTTTCACAATTAAAACCAGGACCCAAGCTCCAATTAACTGTTATGCACAAATAAGTAACCTCTAATTACCACACTTTTCCTAGTCTGATAATTCTATAGTTTGAGAGTGGCCTGTTGATTTTTAAATTTCACAGCCTTTCAAAATCTTCTGGTTCTATCATTGCAGCGAAGCAGATTGTTGCAGGTAGGGTCAGTGGCAAACAGTGTGTGCACTTGTGGAAGGAATTCAGTTCCAAGCAGCCATAAAGCCACTACCAGGAGCCTTCAGCAAATACCTCCCCAGCACGAGCACCTTGTGCAGTTGTTCTAGAGCTAGGTGAGGGTGTGACTGGGGCTTGCCTAATGACCTAGCTACTGTGCAGGGCTACAATTGCCCACGGTGGCCATTGTAAGAGAAGTGCAAGTTAGGGCAGCCCTCAGGACTACTTTAATCAGAGCCAGGAGGTTAAAAAGCTCCCTGCATTCTTATTGCCTTCCCTCCTCCTGGTCACTGCACTGGGCTTTGCACCAGGGAAGGATTTAATTCAGGCCTGAATCTCCCAGTAACGCCCCTTGGGTCTCAAAAATGGCAGAATGTGGGTAAAACAGAGCATGGGACGTACAAGATTTTGTGTAGCCCTATACAAACTGAGAAGTTGGGGGGGGGGGGGGGCTGTAGGAAGACTTCCACAATTTGTGCAGGAAAGCAGCTGGGTTGCCCTTTGAGCATCAATGGCAATAGAGAGGAGGTATGATCTGTCTGCCTTGGCTGAGTACTTTACCCTGGTTGAGTGAAAGCCTGCATAATTTGTGCCAGGGCTGAGCTCTGGCACCTCTGGGCTTGGGAGTTCATAACTATGGCACTTCTGGCCTTCCTGCATCAGTTATGAATCTAAAAAAATTGCCTGAGCTCCGGCATCTCTTTCATTGCAAATTAAGCACTGAGTCTGAGGTTTGCATGGGAGCTTGCTGGATTAGGATTAAGCCAAACAAAACTAACTGGAAGTGGTTATATAGGCCTCATTGACTGAGTGGGGGCTTTGGGTGCTTTTTTGCTTGAGTTTGCAATTTGAAGGTCATAGCTGCTCCTGCATGCTCAGCAAGGAATTATGGCTAAGATTTTTTTCCATCTGAGCTTGTTTTGCTACAGTTACCCATGCCTCTGTCACTTGATTAAATTACTAGTGTTCTCTAGATGTGGCTTTTCCTTAAGACCATTCAAACGCTCAGTGAAATAGTACCGAATTCAACTGTCTGTCTGCTTATCAAGCAGTGTTTCACACTGAGAGTATGTTATGGTGGTGTCCAGGAGTCTGCACTGGCTGCCAGTTAGTTCCAAGTGAAGTTTGAAGTGTTGTAAACCAGCCTTTAAATGGTTTGTGCTCTGCCTAACTAACAGGCAATCTCCCTTCCTGGGTAGTACTGCTGCAGTTGTGATCCTCAGAGGCACTCAAGCTATTAATCCCTTGGATGGAAAGAACAGGGGCTGGCAGCAGGCTGCTTTCCATAACTGCTCCCCAGCTCCTGCTTCCTTTGGTCCCAAATAGCCTGAATTTGTTGACCTCTAAGTTATGATGAGAGGCTCTTCTGTTTATCCGGCTTGGGGGTCAGTGAGCACAGTGGCCAATAAGAGGCTATTGATCAGCTGAGTGGAAGCTCAGGGAGGGAGAGAGATTTTAATTCCAGCTATTTGGTTGATTTACACTGTGGGATGGGGCTAATCTAGGTAGGTTTGGAGTTGTATTTTTGTTTAGAGTTCTCGGATATGTGCCTTTTCTCTGTCTAAATAAAGTAAATAACATGAAGTAGCCTCCTCTCCCTGGGAAGCCTTGTATGTTAACTAGAACCAAACCCCATAAAAGGGATTAGGAGGAGACATGGTTAGGGAGGCAGATTATCCATTATCTACCTAGTCTGAGGTTAGGTGACCCTTCCTCTGAAGCATATGGTGCTGACTATTGTTGGAGATAGGACACCGGACTAGCCAGACCCCAGGCCTGACCACTGTAGTAATTCCTCTGAACAATATATTTGCTTAGTTTTTAAAAGCCCCCCAAATCCACATTTAAAATATCCCTAATATCAAAAACAGTTCAGGTATATGAGTAGCTAAATGATCAAAATCTGAAGCAAGCCTCAATGATCAGTCCTACACTGAGTTCCTCGTGGGCTCACCCCTGCACAGCCCCACTGAAGTCAGTGGAGTTCCATGTGGGCCTAGGGGTCTGCCAGCACAGAGCTAACTGTAGGATTGAGGCCTGAACTCCCAGAACTAAATGCCTGCTTAAAGTTCAGGGGAAGCTGACAACCAGACCAGAACTCTGTTCCTGGGGCCCATTTATAGGGTTACCATACTTAACAAATAAAAAAAGAGGACCCTCCATGGGGTCCTGGCCCCGCCCATTTCCCACCCCCGGCTCCGCCCCTTCCCCGCCCTAACTCCGCCCTCTCCTCCCTCCCACTCCCAGCCACGCGGAAAGGGCTGCCCGAGCGCTACCGGCTTCACGGTTTGCCGGGCAGCCCCCAGACCCTGTGCCCCCGGCCGGCGCTTCCCCAGCGCAGCTGGAGCCTGGGAGGGGAAGCGCCCAGCCGGGGGCACAGGGTCTGGAGGCTGCCCGGCAAACCATGAAGCCGGTAGCGCTTGGGCTTCGGGCAGCCCCCTTGCCTCCGGACCCTACGCCCCCAGCTGGGCACTTCCCCTCCCGGGCTCTGGCGGCACAGGGTCCGGAGGCATGGGGGCTGCCTGAAGCCGGTAGCGCTCGGGCAGCCCGGCTCTTAAACAGAGCCGAAGAGTCAGGGGAGGAGCAGAGCCGCCGCAGCCGGAGGCTCTGCTCCTCCCCTGACTCTTCGCGGCTCTGCTCCTCCCCTGACTCTTCGGCTCTGTTTAAGAGCTGGGCTGCCTGAGCGCTACCGGCTTCGGGCAGCCCCCATGCCTCTGGACCCTGCGCCCCCGGCCGGGCACTTCCCCTCCCGGGCTCCGGCGGCGCAGGGTCCGGAGGCATGGGGGCTGCCCAAAGCCCGTAGCGCTCGGCTCTTAAACAGAGCCGAAGAGTCGGGGAGGAGCAGAGCCGCCGCAGCCGGAGGCTCTGCTCCTACCCTGACTCTTCGGCTCTGTTTAAGAGCCGAGCTGCCCCAGTGCTACCGGCTTCGGGCAGCCCCCATGCCTCCGGACCCTGCGCCGCTGGAGCCCGGGAGGGGAAGTGCCCGGACGGCGGCTGGGGTCCGGAGACATGGGGGCTGCCTGAAGCCCATAGCGTTCGGGCAGCTCGGCTCTTAAACAGAGCCGAAGAGTCAGGGGAGGAGCAGAGCAGCTGCGGGAGGGGAAGTGCCCGGCCAGCATTTTCCCAGACATGTTCGGCTTTTTGGCAATTCACCCCGGACGGGGGTTTGATTGCCGAAAAGCCGGACATGTCCGGGAAAAACCGGACGTATGGTAACCCTCCCATTTATATTAGAAATCTAGGAAATGTATTCATCAGAATTTTTCTGTTATGAGGTTTGTTGTGTCCAGGGTCATTCTTGGGAATTTTGTTGTGTAAAGAAAAGGAAGAGAGAAATACGGGCCATATGCTTTGTTTTCATCTGACAACTAATATTCAGGGCTTGGAAGCTGTGATGTTGCCAGTGAGCCACCAGATGGCTCTATTATAGAAAGTATGTATAGCTCGGTTTAGCTGAAAAATGTGTATGTGGTAAGATCTGGGGGAAATCAGTGCTGGTAATGTAATGCTGTTTTTTACATGAACTGCTGCATATACTAGTAAAACTGTCATATGCTTTAGGTATATAGATACTGTCAACAATAGAGCAGAATCTCCTGTGTGTCCCCAGACATGCCTCTGTTAGCCCATTAAATGACTGAGTTTGTATTTGCATGACATTTGCATAGATTTATATTAAAATCTTCATAACTACAACTTTTGATGGCCCAGTAGTGGCAAGTCTGGAACTGTGCAGTTTATTTCTATTTTACTGGAAAATTTAATATGGAAATCAGTGCAAGGCAATTGATATCTAACCCCACGACGCCATCTCTACAGTCACTTTTCAGAGTAGAATTATGCTTTAAGCAGCAAGCCTGCTGCCGTCAGCATGCATCTGCCTCAGAAACTGTTACTATTGCTGCTTTTTGTTATCATTGTGGTTATTGTTTGTAGTGTTTGTTGCTTGTTAAGGCACCGAACGTTTCCAAGGCAGTTCAGTAGGTTAGTAACATACACAGAGGGTGAAATATACCCCAGTGTAGGGTCCAGTATGAGGCCTGTGCACTATTTCACGCCACCTGCCCCAAAGTGAATTTCACCCTTGTGTAGGGTTGCCAATTTTCTAATGGCACAGAACCGAACACCCTTGCCCCACCCCATGCCCCCCCCCTCGCTCTATCTCCCCTCCCTCCATTGCTCGTTCTCCTCCACCCTCTCTCACTTTCAGTGGGCTGGGGCAGGGGTTTGGGGTATGGGAGGGGGTGAGGGCTCCATCTGGGGGTGCGGACTCTGGGGTAGGGTCAGGGATGAGGGGTTTGGGGTGCGGGAGAGGGCTGGGGCAGAGGGTTGGGTGCTGGGGAATATGAGCTCTGGGCTGGGGGTGTGGGCTCCGGGTGGGGCCAGAAACAAGGAGTTCAGGGTGCGGGAGAGGGCTCCGGGCAGGGGGTTGGGTGCAGGTGGGGGAGGACTGGGGTGCAGAGGTGAAGCTGGGGTGGAGCTGGCAATTAAGGGTTTGGGGTGTAGGATGGGGCTTCGGGCTGGGACACGGGTTCAGAGTGTGAGAGGGGGTGCAGGCTCTGGCTGGGGGTATGGGCTCTGGGGTGGAGCTGGGGATGAGGGCTTTGAGGTGCAGGAGAGGACTCAGGGCTGGGGTGCGGCGGGGGGTTGAGGGCTCTGGCTGGGGATGTGGGCTGTGGGGTGGGGCCAGGGATGAGGTGTTTGGAGAGTGGGAGACAGCTCAGGGCTGGGGCAGGGGGTTGGGTGGGGGAGGATTGCGGTGCAGGCTCTGGCGTGGAGCCAGCGATTAAGGGTTTGGGTGTAGAATGGGGATCCGGGCTGGGGTACAGGGGTTCAGAGTGTGGGAGGGGGTGTGGGCTCCGGCTGGGCATGCAGGCTCTGTGGTGGGGCCGGAGATGAGAGGTTCAGGGTGCGGGAGAGGGCTCAGGGCTGGGGTTAGGGTGAAGGGGTGAGGTGAGGGCTCTGGCTGGGGGTATGGGCTCTGGGGTAGGGCCAGGGATGAGCGATTTGGGGTGTGGGAGAGGGCTCAGGGCTGGGGTTGGGGTACGGGGAAGGTGAGGGCTCTAGCTGGGGGTGTGGGCTCTGGAGTGGGGCTGGGGATGAGGGGCTTGGGGTGCAGGAGGGGACTCGGGGAGGGGTTTGGGGTGCGGGAAGGGGTTCAGGGTTCGGGGTCCCGGCAGCGCTTACCACAGGTTCCAGGAAGTGGGCACCAGGTCCCTGCAGCCCCTAAGCATATGGCTGGACCGCGACCAATGGGAGCTGTGGGGGCGGTGCATGAGGGCAATGCATGGAGCCTCCCTGGCCGCCCATGTGTCTAGGGGCCGCAAGGATCTGGTGGTCACTTCTGGGAGTTGCACGGAGCTAGGGCAGGCAGGGAGCCTGCCTTAGCCCCGGGCCCCCGATGCACCGCTGACTGGACTTTTAATGGCTTGGTCCGCAGTGCCGACTGGAGCCACCAGTGTCCCTTTTCGACTGAGCATTCTAGTAAAAAACTAGATGTCTGGCAACCCTACTCTCACGTTGAATAGCAACTGCAGTTACGTTAGATCAGTGGTGCCCAAACTTTTCCTGTTGTGCGCTCCCCCCCCCCCGATTACTAGTAATGGAATCTGTCCATCCCCCTTTCCACTACTGCATAGTTGGCTCAGCAGAGGAGTTTGGGCTGAAAGTGGAGCTGCGGGAGGAGCTGGGGCTAGAGGCAGAGCTGGCGTGAGGGCAGAGAGAGGAAATAAGGGCAGAGCTAGGCTCAGGGCAGAGCAAAGGGTGGAGTGGAGCTGAAGCTGGGGATGGAGCTGGGCTGGGTGGTGCTCCCTCCCTGCCTCCCATGGGGGCTGACCTGGGTCCCACAGCTGCCCCTGAATGTTCCTCTATGTCCCACAGTTTGGGGACCACTGTGCTAGTCTCTGCTATTTCATCCTGTTAATTCTCAGTCTTCAAGTCAAAACCTAACCATCAGTCGAGTTCAGGAAGAAATCCTCTCCCACAGTCTCTCACATCTAGGTGCATTTTAATTCATTTAGACTTGTTTGGAAGAGTCTAACTACACCCAACTACACCAGATTAGCTGTTCCAATAGGGCAGCTCTCGTTGCCTTCCTATCCACGGCTTTGTGGGATTTTTACACAACTCAAGGCAACTGTAATGAACTGACAAAAAATGGGTAAATGAGGAACATTTAAAAACTCTCACCCCAAATATGCAAAATGGTGCTCACAGCTGATGGAGAGGAAATCGCACCTGCTTTTTCCAATTCCTATTTTGAAATGACCTTCCCTTTCCTCCTTTCATGGAAAGCGCTTCCAGTTTCCAAAGTGGTCAGGACAGCGTTATGGGAACTGACCTGACATTCCTGAAAGAGATACAAGACTTTGCGAAGGGGATTTCAGAGACCTCAGAGAAAGCTATTGCTTTACAAAAGCTGTGGGAGGAAGAATCAAAGTTCTCAGGTAAGTCATCCTTGTTTAGTAATTGGCTGATGTGCTTACCTGGCACTGAGTGAAAGCCACTGAAAAAGACATAGCTTCCTTTTATCATTTAAAAAAAATCATTGTTTTAGCTAAGAAGTGGATGTAGAAGTATTGTCATTGTTATGATAATGATTGTTGGGGGTTTTCTTTATTTTATAGAGCCCAGAATTGTGCTAGCTGTGTTCTATAGAGACATGGATGCCCACCCCCATACATTTACAATCTAAATATTAGACATGGCAAAAACGATTGTGGAGATAAATAGCAGGGAAGTGGTTGGGGAGAGGAATATAATGAGTGGGACTGGAAAAAGGTCAGGTTTCAGGAGAAGCCCTAGTTTGGTGACACCTGGCACAAAGGCACAGACTTTGTGGCCTGGCTACGATTGGACAAACACAGGCCTTGCAGCATGGAACACTGGCCACCCAGTCTGCTCAATAAAGCTCTGTCTCCTACAGCTCTGTGTAGGGTTGCCAATTTTGGTTGGATGTATTGCTGGAGATTTCATCACATGACATACCCTTTAATTTCTTGAGACTCCAAGCCAATCCTGGAGGGTTGGCAACCTGACATTACTTATCCCTAATAACATAGGGTAAGGACAAGGGTTAGTAATATGATCACCTGGTTACCCTGTCAGGCATGTTTTCAAGAGCACCCTTCTGGCCCACCAGGGGTGCAGAGGCATGGTGTGCACATGGGAGTGACTCGACCTAGCCCCTGTCTCCCCTAGTGCCTATTCTACAGCCTGTGCATATGCTGCAAAAATTGAGACATTCAGCCACTGACCTGAGTAAGGGATGGTACAGAACCACACCAGTCTATGGGGAGCTTAGAAAGGGGTTGCATACTGGGGAGAGAGGGCCTGTCTGCCTTGCTCTAAAGAAGCAGTAATGACTTCCAAATGCATCCCCCCTGTACACACAAAGCAACCTTGCAGAGTAGTTGTCCTGTCAGATCTACCACGAGCACCCTCCATTACCCCCCACTCATCTGCATTTCAGCACACTTCACTACCCCCACTCTGCTGTCTTTCCTCTGAAATAGGATGGCATTTAACCTGTTATATTGCGTAGGACACCAGCACTCTTTTGGTAACCCTGTCTAAGCAGAATAGTGTCCTCAGTAGTGCCTGGGACCATATTGCTCTCCTACAGTTTACATGATAATTTTGCCTTGCCAGTGAAAATCATCCCTGGTAAGTAATTTCATTAAAATTGGCTATGTAATGATACCTGGAAATATTAGGAAGTGCAAAAGGTTATCAGATCACCAGTTCTTTGGTGCACTGCTAGTTTTATGGCCTTTTATTAAGTGTTCATTCACTGTATTTAGTAGTGATACTTCTGTCGTGAATAATAACGTGTCTCTGTGTAAAAGGAAAACTATTTATTTTTACAGGGTCCACCAACAGTTCCATTTTCTTAACCGTAAGTAATTTTTGTGTGTGTGGAAAGTTACAATTTCAGACTTAACAATAATGGATAGATTTTATTTTTTCAAGTTGTAGTAAAGCATATTGTAGAAAGTGGAGTTCTGCTGAGGGCCCAGTGATTCAGGGATCTAATATAGAGGGTCATGGATTGCTGCATCACTGGTTTAAATCCAACCTGCATTATTAGTGGCTAAAAGCCTCTGTTGTGTGAAGTATGTTTGTTGATTATCTGGAGATTTTAAAAAGTGCATTAGGCCACTCTCTGAACATGTGTACAAAGATGTATAAAAGCATAATACAAAACACCTAAAAGACTCAGCTTTATGTATTGAGAATTGTTGATTATTTTTACAGCATCTAAAAGGTGGTAGGCACTTCACAGTGAAAGAGGTTGTTGCTACTTAGAAGAGATTACACCCTATTGGGTGAGATGCAGTGAGGAGGGGTGGAGATGGAGTGAAGGACAAGAATTACATGGTTTAGCTGAAAAATTCTTCCTGTGACCCCTGTGTTAGCCTCTGTGAGACGAGTTGGCTGTCTGTCCTGTCTCTAGTGGATAAATCACCCACCATCGTAACAGTTGGCAGTCTCAACAAAAAAACCCAAGGCTGAATAGACACAGAATTCAATCTTTAGTGTTGTCAATTCTGCATCCTTCTCAAATCATTACCTTCACTTAAAAAAAAAAAAATGAAATAATGAATTCTCTCCAAAATTGATCAGGGACTATTTCTGACTCTTCATGAAACTGTAAACTAAAATTTCAAATCTGGGATTGGATGCTGTTTAGTGTACCATTTATAAACTGCTCTTGAGAGCCTTGACTGAAAGAAGCTGCAGAAATGCAAAGTTTTCTTCCTGGTACTGAATTGAAAATAAAAACAAAAATTGTGTGCATCCCCAGTTTACAAAGACAAATGTCAGTTTTATTCTTTCATTGAATTTGGCCTTGAAGGTTCTACTATTTTTTTAATAAAAAATACAAAGGCTCCAGTTTCCACTCCAAGCCTTATTCATGTTGATGAATATTTATGCAAAGGAGTCCTGTTGAAGTACTCACCAACATAATTTAATGTCTAATTCACCAACATGACCCCATAATATGGGGGTTAGCATAGCTTGTTGGTTTTACAGAAGCATCTGAAGGTGTGATCCTGCAAAATAGATCTCCCCAGTCACAGTCAGTTCAGCAGAAACGAGTCCATCCCCTCAATCTATTTATTGTCTGTTTGCATGAAAGGCCTTTCCTGAAGAGGTGCAAACAGGGCCGGCACCAGCCAACCAAGCACGTGCTTGGGGCGGCACCTTAAAAGGGGCGGCCAATGTTGGGGTGGCGGGGGGCGCTCGTGGTGTGGCTTTTTTTTTTTTTTGTTCGGCAGGGTGGTGCTCGAGGGTTTTTTTTTTTTTTTTTTTTGTTTCGGCCGGGCAGCGCGGGGGGGGTTTTGGCGGCGCGGCGCTGGGGGGAGGGCAGGGGTTTCGGCGGTGCAGAACGGCACTCGGGTTTGGGCGGTCCGGCCCGGTGCAGCGCGCCGGGGGGCGGGGGTTTGGGTGGCCCGGCACGGTGCTTGGGAGGGGCGGGGGTTTGGGCGGCGCGGCACTGTGGGGGTTTGGGCGGCGCGGTGCTCGGGGGTGGGCGGGGGTTTGGGCAGCCCAGCACGGCGCTGGGGGGAGGGGGGGGGGCGGCGCGGCGCGGCGCTCGGGGGGTGTGTGTGTTACGGCGGGGCGGCGCTCTTCTTTTTTACCTGGGGCGGCAAAAAAGTTAGAGCCGGCCCTGGGTGCAAAGTGGGGGTGGCATACATAGAGGCTTCATTATAGCACTCCTCTTTACCCCTTGCAGATGAGTAGTTATGATTCTCTAGACTCTACAGTTTTGTTGTGTGATTGTCAAGCTAATCATCTTTCAGATTTCAAAAAGAATCCATCTCCTAGCAGTGGCATGTCCTGTACACTCATGAGCAGAAGCAGAGGAAAGGTTTTTTTCATAACTCAGTTTTCCCACAAGAGATTCACATGCAGCAGAGTTACAACCACCATGAGTTGAAAAAGGAGTGTACTCATTCCTAGGGTGAATTTCATTAATGCAACAATGCCACACCCCAAAAGGGTTTTAAATGGTTAGAAATTCCTGTGTATGGGAGAAGGCAGAGGACAGCTGCTGTTCTCCCACCCCACCCCCAATGAAATAATTGGGTCACATTTAACACATTTTTCTTAAAAATCAAGATGGACTGGAATGAAACTGAGGAGACGATTTCTGTAGTTGAAAGCCTCCACAACCAATCCTATTTCTGGGACTTTCTGCGTTCACTCCCATGGCTGCAGGCAAGCAGCCTTTACAAAGAAGGTGGGATACGTGCTACAGCTCAGTTTCTGCAGACTATTAAAAAGTAAGTACTAACATCTGGGTAATGTATTTGTTCTCCCTATTTGTGCTCTCTTTTATTTCCATGGAATGATGCTTTTATCTAACTCATTGTACTTCCCACTTGTATAATCAATAGCAGGAGAATTCATAGCAAGATATAGATATAAGGCAAGATTGTCCGTGTTGGCCTCCCTCTGCTTGCATTGAAGTCAATGGGAACTTTACAGGTGACTCCAATGGGAGCAGAGTGAGGCCAACACTTGCCCAGAAAAAAAGGCCCTGGGCCCTATTGTCGCCTGATCTATTGATTGTGTGATTAATTATACTGATTACTTAAGAATTGCCCAGTAACACTGAGGTCTGGTAGGTTCTTGTCCCAAGATCTGGCCCAATATTAGAATTATTCAGTTGGGAACTGCCTCCTCCCCCCCCACACCCTTCTGAATTTGCAATAGTTTTATTACACTTATACCTATGCCTTACTTAGCAGATACCTGTACCTATAGGCTATGCTATTGGGAAGCTTGGGACTCCTTCCTCCTCATTTTCTGCAGTCCCTGCCTTTTGCTCCAGACCCTTTTGCAACTCTACCATTCCTCCTTGTGCATCTCAGCAGAAAAATCTTTGGGAGGTTGCTGCATGCGAGTGGTGACTGAAATGACCCTTTTGTATATGAGAGTGTTAGTTTTGTCATGTTTGATGGGATTCTTCTGGATGGAGAGTTATATATTATTATTATTACATTACTGCTTTCATTAATCCAAGGAGGATCTGAAATATTGAAGCCTTTGACACCATTTGACGTTAATCCATTTGAATGCCTATCATTTTAAAACTAGTTTATTTCTTAAGTGCTTTAATACAATATAGTTCAATTAAATTGGCACTTGGCAATCTGTAGGAATCAGTGTCAGGTAAGTGACTTTATTTCACCACTTAATCCTCTTCCCATCTGCATAGGAGCATCTTCACTTATGTGCGACAGTGGCGCAGCGTTTTAAGTGTAGCCCTGCCCCGTTTCAGTGCTGAGTTGCTTTAAGCAACCCACTCCATACAAAACCGAAAGCTTCCTTCTACAGATGCCCTCCATGGCCCCTTAACTGGCCAAACTGACTAGAAATAACCCCTGTTATTTAGAAGAAAAGTCCAGTAGTGGCGCTGGTGTGAGGTTGGGTCATGTAGGTCTTCCCAGACTGATAGCTCAGGTCATGGAGGTGTGTGTGCTGCCTTCCTGCTTCTTGCTCTCTGTTCCTGTTCATTTCCTGGTTATTGCTCCCTGAACTCAGTGTTCCAGTGTCTCTGTGTGTGAGTGTGCTCGTGCACGCATAGCATTGGGTGCGTGTGGCTACTCAGGATGTGCTGTTATGTCTTGTTCAGATCGTTGCTAACTTAACTGGTTCATGGTTATTTCATGTTTTGACTGACCACCTACCTACCATGTCTTGCTTCGATTTCTTTGTATTTTGGAATTGCTGTCCTGGATGCATCAGAGCATAACAAGACGCTAGGTCTACAGTAGGAACTTACGGTGGTATAACTATGTTACTCAGAGGTGTGGATTTTCCCTGGTGTAGACAGAGCTGTGTCAATGGGATGGCTTCTCCCATCAACATAGCTACTGCCTCTTGGGGAGGTGGAGTACCTATGCCAAGAGGAGAAGCTCTCCCATCAGCATAGGTAACATCTTCACTATGTACTACAGGGGCACAGCTGCAGCACTGTCAGTGTAGACAAGCCCTGTGTGCCAGAGAAATCTCTATCTGCCTCTCTCTTTTTAAGGGCAGCAGCACCAGGAGGGAGGTGTAGTTGCAACAAACTACTTACCTTTATGGGGAAGTACAGAGGATCACAAAGTGAGGCAGGGAGACACAATGGAGACTTTGATGCAAAGTAGCAATTTCAGGAATTTCTTTGGAAAAATGACCAATTCATAGATTGTAAGGTCAGAAGGGACCTTCAGATCATCTTGTTTGACCTCCTGTATAACACAGGCCATAGAATTTTACCCAGTCGCCCTAGAATTGAACCCACATATTCTACAGTCATTTCTGTGAATCTGCAGCATGCATGGGATCCACACCACATGTGCTTAGAATGGGAAATTGAAAATCTCTGCACTGACTCTGCCACTCCTACTTAAGGCTTTTCTTTGCCTTGTTAAAAAGCACCAAACCCGTACGTTGTTTGTTTGCAACTGGGAAGATGATATTGTGTCTCACTTATTCAGAATAAGTGACAGGAGTGGTGGGGCTCAACGTTTGTATTCTTTGGGCCCTGCTCAGGCAGTCTACATCACGGTCTCTATGAATTGGCATGTACATGGGTGCAGCGCTTGTGACTCTGACACCCATAACTATGGTACTACCAAAAAGTGGAGAACTTCTCAGGCAATCTGGATGGCTTGAAAACTCCCTCAGACGCTTGGTGTTTCCGAGGTATAAAAGGATCTTGATTGTAAGGTGATTTTCTTCCCTTTCAGGTCTGCCTCATGACCTGGATTCCTGAGGCAATAATGGGCAAAGCAAATTTTATCTCACTGCCACGATGGTGGATCAAATAATTAACCTAATTAAATCAACAACAAATTCTGTGCATGTTGCTTCCTGTTGCTCAGCAGCCCTGTCAAAATGTTATTACATTAACCATGGAAGAGGTTGGAAGGGACAGAGCATATATGTTATTTGAAACCGGTTATACAGGGATTTCCCCTAAGAAGTCAGCTAGTTTTGGTCAGTTCTGTTGTATAAGAGGATATTCATGCTTTTATACCTCTTTCTATAACCTCTGGAGCCCTCTAGTAATGAAATGCCCACAAATGACTATTTGCAAAGCTTCAAGGTATAGAACAGGGGAGGCCAACCTAAGCCTGAGAAGGAGCCAGAATTTACCGATTTACATTGCCAAAGAGCCACAGTAATACGTCTGCAGCACCCCAGCAGCTTCCCCAACCTGCTCCCAGCGTCTTCCACCCACCAGCAGCCCCGCTGATCAGTGCCTCCTCCTCCCTCCCTCTCCACCTCCTGATCAGCTGTTTCGTGGCATGCAGGAGGCTCTGGGGGGGCGGGGGAGAGGAAAGAGGGCATGGCAGGCTCAGGGGAGGGGGCGGGAAGGGGTGGAGTGGGGGCAGGACCTGTGGCAGAGCCTGTGGTTGAGCAGTGAGCACACCCCGGCACATTGGAAAGTTCGTGCCTGTAGCTCCAGCCCCGGATTCAGTGCCTATACAAGGAGCTGCATATGACTCCGGAGCCACAGGTTGGCCACACCTGTTATAGAAGCTACTGCTCACATGATTGCAGTCTCAGACTATGAAGATGGTCAATCTTTTATCCCTTGTATCCTTTACTTAATTTTCCTGCTCCCTCCCCAATGCCCAAAGGGTGCACAGTGCTCCAAAGATGGCAGGGAGGAGATGGGGTCATGACCCCACACCATCTCAGCACTGGGCCACAGAATGGAAGTTGTATGCAGCAAAGTGCAGGCTGCCCCCCATAAAGGTTGTAGCAGCAACCATGACAGGGAGTTCAGAGAGGCATATTGCTTTCAGGAAGAATGTATCTAAGATGCTTTCCCCTTGGTACTGAACTCTGCACTGTCTCTTAATCGGGGCTGTGCCTAACTGACTCAATGTAACCCACAGTCAGGGCCAGCTCCAAGCACCAGCATTCCAAGCAGGTGCTTGGGGCGGCAATCTGCAAGGGGTGGCAGTCCCTGTGTTTTTGCGGCCCCAAGCAGCGCATCGAATTGCCGCCGCGGACGGCGGGCGCCGTCCGTGTGCTGTTAGGGTGGCACGCATGTT
This sequence comes from Chrysemys picta bellii, assembly GCF_011386835.1. Classification (NCBI taxonomy): domain Eukaryota; kingdom Metazoa; phylum Chordata; order Testudines; family Emydidae; genus Chrysemys; species Chrysemys picta. Next base: position 105,787,564 of record NC_088792.1, read on the forward strand.
TCCACGGCGATGGCAACTTCTATGTTCAGTTGTCTGTGGCGGCCATTCGGCAACAGCTTCTATGTTCAGCTGTCCGCGGGGGCAATTCGGTGGCTTCTGTCTTCCGTCTGAAGACAGAAACTGCCGCCAAATTGCCGCTGCCGCGGAAATGCGTGTGCTGCCCTGACGGCACATGGACTGTCCGCGGTGCCAATTCGGTGCACTGCTCGGGGTGGCAAAAACAGTAGAGCCGATCCTGCCCACAGTGAATTGGGCCAAATTCTAGCCCCTGCTTCTTCTATATACCATGGTGACATACAGAAACCACAATGGCCTGTGTGAGAATTCAAAGAATGCAGCCTGCGCCCCTTTGCAGCATTGAGCATGCCGGGGGCAGGTTGGGGTCTGGAGAAAGAGCGGCCTTAATGCTCAGATCTAGGCCATTCTGGGTGGCAGAGAAGCTCACTGACAGCTGTAGGAGGCTGCCATAAGTTAGAGCTTCCAGCTCATGCAAAATTCAGGCACAATTCTGGACTGTCCTCTTTGCTGTACCTCTCAGGTGGTGTAGAACAGAATCTAGCACATAGTGAGTACACGAGAAAGGGACTGGAGTGCAAAATTGTCATATGGTATCTCCTAGTCTAAATGACCCCCCCGTCCCCCAAGCTCTTCGGGTAAGCAATTTTTTTTGCAATTTCTTGTTGTTTGAAATAGCAAAGTACATCAACAGCTGATCAAGTTTAAAAAAAAAAAAGTTGGATTTTCGTTTGCATAACAGCCATGGGGTAGAAGAAGCTATAAGAAGCGTCAGACAAAATTGGTGTGGAATCCAAAATGTATCATCAAATTAAATTTATAATGTTGTTAACTTCACAACAGAGCTGGTCTGTTTGAAGAAATTTAGAAAATAAACTACATGATTTTGTTATATGCAGTGTCATTGTAGCAATGTTGGTCCCAGGACATTAGAGACAAAAGGGTGAGGTGTAATATCTTTTATTGGACCAACTTCTGTTGGTGAGAGAGACAAGCTTTTGAGCTACACAGAGCTCTTCTTCGGGTCTGGGCCATGTATGGAGAGTTTCACAGCTAAATACAAGGTTGTTTAGCATAAGTAGTTAACACACATTTCAAGGGACCGTTCAAGGTGAAGTGGCCCTTTTACCCCCTCTCCCTTTCCTCCCATGACTGGAGAGGGGTGAAACTAGGTTATAGATTGTTGTAGTAAGCCATAAATCTAGTGTGTCTAGTCAGCTCACGAATTTTAGTGTCTAGCAAAGTTATGAATTTAGATGCTCAGGCTCGTCTTTTGAAGGTGTTCTGCAGGTTTTGCAAGATAATGGACAACCCTCAGATATCCACCCCAGACAGATCACCAAACTCATCCAACTCAGGGTTTTCTAGAATATTTTGTTTAGAAAACTTTGTCAAGCAAAACATTTCACTAGAAACTTCACTTGACAAAACCCCATATTTTGACAAAAAAAGTTGTTAAAAACTTTCATCCAGCTCTACTTCACAATCCTTCTGCCGCCCTCTCCAAAGAATGCGCACAATGCTGCCGTGCTTTGACAAGTGCTTGATTTTTCACTTTGCTTTCAGTTCCTTAGCATCCTTAGAAGATTTAGATGCAGTTCTATCAAACCAAAGTTTCTACAAAGCAGTGAAAATAGGACTGAATATAACCATCACAGCACTGCGCTTCTTGCAAGACTGGAGCCTTGAAGGTAATTGAAAGCTGTGTGTGTATGTTTGTTTTTCTCTCTTTCTTTTAAAGTTGCTGCATGAATTACAGGCATGTCAGGATGGAGCCATAATGTTTTTGTAGGCAGCTGGCTGAGCTCCTGTTGATCTGATCATTTAATACTGTTGAGATTTGCATTGTATTGTTATTGTGCGTTGGGGGACCTAGAGCCTTGGATAGGCATCATTTTAATTGTCTGTTAAGCATTTTATTCATTTTTTTGTAATTTATCATGCATACTGGCAAACCTTTCATAAACACACAGTGCAGATCCAATAGATCACATTGAGAATGATCTCCTTTTACTAGTGGTGATTCTTTGGAGAGGGTGTTTCACAATGGGTTAGTTCAGTTTCCTTTGGTTGTGAAGAGAACTGGATTCAAGTTTTGGCCTATATACAAGTGAAAATTAACATGGTTGTCTTACCTTAGTCTTCCTTTGTCTCCTATTGTAAATGACAGTCTTTGCTCAAGGGCTGCATCCCATCTGCTGCACAGGTGCATGGACTGAGTTTGAGGGAGAAGGGGGCATTGGGAGGCTTCCCTTTGTGCACCCAGCCAGGCAGGATCCTGGCAAGCATGCTGTACACCAAGGGGTGTAGTCTGTTGTTCAGGAGCTGTGTCACACTCTCCTTCTTGCAGCCATCCAGGCCACGTTCAGGAAAAAAAAATGTGCTGAAGTCCCATTGAAATCAATGAAGTCTCATGGGACTTGAGTGCAAATTTAAACACTCACAGTGCTTTCCCGAACCAGGGGCCTTGTACGGCCAGCAGCAAGCACTAGGCAAGGCAGGTACTCTTCAACTGAGTGGTAAGCAGAGCATTGTTCTGACTCATCCTTCACTATCTTGGCCTGCAAATGCAGGTTGGTATTTGTGCCAGTTGAATGGCTGAGAGCACTCTGTTCCTCTTCCACTTATGGCTCCCCAGGATAAGGTCAGGATTATGATTAATTGGCCCCTTCTGTGTAGAAAAGCAGCCCAAAGCCTGTATGACTCTTAAATTCCATATAAGTCCTCAAAATAAGGACTAAGAGGTACTTAGGATGCATGTTGGCCCCCTCCACAGGATTGAATTTCATTTAATGGGACAGACTGAAATCTGTGCCCTAAAATCCCTCACAATCAAATCAACCCCTCCTCCCACCCACCCCAAATAAATCCAGAAAGTAAGTCCCAGGGGGCTTCAGACAGGTGGATGGAAGTGTTGGGGCCTATGGAAAAGGTAGCCTGTGTAGTAAACATTGTGTGCAGTATAAGATTTTAACCAACTGTATGAATATCTCTTAAAGACGAGAGAAATTATGACTAAGGCCTGGTCTACACTATAAAATCAAATTAAATATGTTAGTCACAGGTGTGAAAAATCCACATCTCTGAGTGTAAAGTCAACCTAAATCCCCACGTAGACAGCGCTAGGTCAATTTAGCTTCCGTCGAACTAGCTACGGCCTCTCAGGGAGGTGGATTGCCTATGCTGACAGGAGAATCCTTCCTCTTGGAATAGGTAGCATCTACACTGAAGGACTACAGCTGCAGTGGCACAGCAATGCCACTCTAGAGTTTTAAGTGTAGACAAGCCCTAAGTCAGGATTTTAAAAGCGAAAATGTTATACACAATCTGAAACCCCAGAGTACAGAAGTTGCATCTTCATTAAAACCTATTAGCACAATACAGTCCATTTACCCCTCAGTGATCATTCATTCCAGCCCAGTTGCACACAGTTTCAATACTGCATGCCAAATTAAACACACTAATTCAGATAAATGGGACGCTGCAGGGTCTGTTGGCACTCACTGCATGGGGGACATCCCATCATCTGCTTTGCTGTTTATTTCTGTTTTCTCCATAATCTGTCACATTTCAATATGTAACTTCTCACTGTTAGGCTTGCTTTGGTATGAGACGCTGACTTCCACATCTGGCTTCATGCCATTGGTAGGCTAAGCTGTGATATTTACGTGGGAGATGTGGCAATGTGGTTATTAAACTACTCAAAGAAAAGGGGACAAGGCAGTATCTATAAACTATCCATCTAGCCACTTTTTGAATATTGGAGTGACAGGTGCCAGAAATAAGATAAGAATAGATTACATAGAAAAGTAGATTCTTGAAACGTGGTCCTAACTGTGCTTTTTGTGATTTCCTTTATTAGTTAGTGCTAAGGACTTGTTGTTGAATTATGGTCATTAACCAGTTTAATCCTCCTTTCCAATAGATGGTACTGCCAAATTACAGTGTACAATAACTCCATGTGTCAGTATATAATGCCTGCATCTGTAACTTTCACTCTATGCATCCGAAGAAGTGAGGTTTTTACCCACGAAAGCTTATGCCCAAATAAATCTGTTAGTCTTTAAGGTGCCACCAGACTCCTTGTTGTTAGTGTACAGTAAGGAACTGAAATAATAAGTGTAGCAACAGTATCGAGCAAAATGAAGGACATTGTTCCCTTTCAACTGAAATAATACTGAGAAGACAGGAATGGAAAAGTAGAAGAATCTAAATGCAAGTGTTGTCCTACAGAGTAGATTAGGATGTATGTAGATTTGAAGGCTACAGGAAATTTAGCTTCGTGGAAATGTTTTATTGAGATTGTGTAAATAGTGCCCCACCCTATCATACCTCTCAACCTGGTTAGATCCAGATGTAGGACACAGTGTGAATACAGTGGGACAGGCTCGGTCTGAAGGTCACACAAAATATTAATTAGGCAAGTAACTTAAAATGCTGTGGGCTTCATCTTGTTAGTGTAAAGAACTTTCTGTACCCTCAGTTTCATGATTCTGTGGTTCCAAGTAAATAACTTTGAATGAGAAAAGAGAGGAGATGTCAAATTTGCCTGGAACCTAGATAACTTTGAGACTAAAATGTCTCTGTCACTGAAATGATGGCCATTTGAAAAATGTTTGCTCCAGATTTAGATTCTGCAGCCTTTTATATATCTAATGTATCAGAGGATAGCCGTGTTAGTCTGAATCTGTAAAAAGCAACAGAGGGTCCTGTGGCACCTTTGAGACGAACAGAAGTACTGGGAGCATAAGCTTTCGTGGGTAAGAACCTCACTTCTTCAGATGCAAGTAATGGAAATCTCCAGAGGCAGGTATATATCAGTGTGGAGATAACGAGGTTAGTTCAATCAGGGAGGGTGAGGTGCTCTGCTAGCAGTTGAGGTGTGAACACCAAGGGAGGAGAAACTGTTTCTGTAGTTGGATAGCCATTCACAGTCTTTGTTTAATCCTGATCTGATGGTGTCAAATTTGCAAATGAACTGGAGCTCAGCAGTTTCTCTTTGGAGTCTGGTCCTGAAGTTTTTTTGCTGTAAGATGGCTACCTTTACATCTGCTATTGTGTGGCCAGGGAGGTTGAAGTGTTCTCCTACAGGTTTTTGTATATTGCCATTCCTGATATCTGACTTGTGTCCATTTATCCTCTTGCGTAGTGACTGTCCAGTTTGGCCAATGTACATAGCAGAGGGGCATTGCTGGCATATGATGGTATATATAACATTGGTGGACGTGCAGGTGAATGAGTCGGTGATGTTGTAGCTGATCTGGTTAGGTCCAGTGATGGTGTTGCTGGTGTAGATATGTGGGCAGAGTTGGCATCGAGGTTTGTTGCATGGGTTGGTTCCTGAGTTAGAGTTGTTATGGTGCGGTGCGTGGTTGCTGGTGAGAATATGCTTAAGGTTGGCAGGTTGTCTGTGGGCGAGGACTGGCCTGCCTCCCAAGGTCTGTGAAAGTGAGGGATCATTGTCCAGGATGGGTTGTAGATCACTGATGATGCGTTGGAGAGGTTTAAGCTGAGGACTGTAGGTGATGGCCAGTGGAGTTCTGTTGATTTCTCTTCTGGGCCTGTCTTGTAGCAGGAGGCTTCTGGGTACACGTCTGGCTCTGTTGATTTGTTTCTTTATTTCCTTGTGTGGGTATCGTAGTTTTGAGAATGCTTGGTGAAGCTCTTGTAGGTGTTGGTCTCTGTCTGAGGGGTTGGAGCAGATGCGATTGTACCTCAGTGCTTGGCTGTAGACGATGGATCGTGTGGTGTGACCGGGGTGGAAGCTGGAGGCATGAAGGTAGGCGTAGCGGTCGGTGGGTTTTCGGAATAGGGTGGTGTTAATGTGGCCATCGCTTATTTGTACGGTGGTGTCCAGGAAGTGGACCTCCCGTGTAGATTGGTCCAGGCTGAGGTTGATGGTGGGGTGGAAGCTGTTGAAAGCATGGTGGAAGTCTTCCAGGGTCTCCTTCCCATGGGTCCAGATGATGAAGATGTCATCAATATAGCGTAGGTAGAGAAGGGGCATGAGTGGACGAGAGCTGAGGAAGCGTTGTTCCAGGTCAGCCATAAAAATGTTGGCATATTGTGGGGCCATGCGGGTGCCCATAGCGGTGCCACTGGTCTGGAGGTATATGTTGTCACCAAATTTGAAATAATTGTGCGTGAGGATAAAGTCACAGAGCTCAGCAATAAGTTGTGCTGTGTCATCATCAGGGATACTGTTCCTGACAGCTTGTATTCCATCTGTATGTGGGATGTTTGTGTAGAGAGCCTCTACATCCATGGTGGCTAGGATGGTGTTTTCTGGGAGGTCACCAATGCACTGTAGTTTTCTCAGGAAATCTGTGGTGTCACGGAGATAGCTGGGAGTGCTGGTGGCGTAGGGTCTGAGTAGGGAGTCCACATATCCAGACAGTCCTTCAGTGAGAGTGCCAATGCCCGAGATGATGGGGCGTCCAGGATTTCCAGGTTTGTGGATCTTAGGTAGTAGATAGAATAACCCCGGTCGGGGCTCTAAGGGTATGTTGATTTGTTCCTGTGTTAGTGTAGGGAGTGTCCTGAGTAGATGGTGCAGTTTCTTAGTGTATTCCTCAGTGGGATCGGAGGAAAGCGGCCTGTAGAATTTGGTATTGGAGAGTTGTCTGGCGGCCTCCTGCTGGTAGTCAGACCTGTTCATGATGACAACAGCACCTCCTTTATCAGCCTCTTTGATGATAATGTCAGGGTGGTTTCTGAGGCTGTGGATGGCTTTGCGTTCTGCACGGCTTAGGTTATGAGGCAAGCGATGTTGTTTTTCCACAATTTCTGCCTGTGCACGTCGGCGGAAGCATTCTATGTATAGGTCCAGACTGTCATTTCGACCCTCAGGAGGAGTCCATGTGGAGTTCTTCTTCCTGTGTTGTTGGTGGGAGGGTATCTGTGTATCAGTGCGCTGTTCAGTGTTATCATGAAAGTATTCTTTGAGTCGGAGGCGGCGAAAGTAGGCTTCCAGATCACCACAGAACTGTATCATGTTCGTGGGGGTGCTGGGGCAAAAGGAGAGTCCCCGAGATAGGACAGACTCTTCTGCTGGGTTGAGTGTGTAGCTGGATAAATTGACGATATTGCTGGGTGAGTTAGGGGTACCCCTGTTGTGGCCCCATGTGGCAGGTAGGATTTTAGACAGCTTACGGTCCTTTTTCCTTTGTAGAGAGGTGAAATGTGTAATGTAGATCTCCTGTCTTATTTTAGTAAAGTCCCTTTGTGTGGAGGGTTGGTTATTTATGAAAGTCTCCAGGTTGGAGAGCTCTTTCTTGATGTTTTTCTGTAGGAGAAAACCTGTAGGAGAACACTTCAACCTCCCTGGCCACACAATAGCAGATGTAAAGGTAGCCATCTTACAGCAAAAAAACTTCAGGACCAGACTCCAAAGAGAAACTGCTGAGCTCCAGTTCATTTGCAAATTTGACACCATCAGATCAGGATTAAACAAAGACTGTGAATGGCTATCCAACTACAGAAACAGTTTCTCCTCCCTTGGTGTTCACACCTCAACTGCTAGCAGAGCACCTCACCCTCCCTGATTGAACTAACCTCGTTATCTCCACACTGATATATACCTGCCTCTGGAGATTTCCATTACTTGCATCTGAAGAAGTGAGGTTCTTACCCACGAAAGCTTATGCTCCCAGTACTTCTGTTAGTCTCAAAGGTGCCACAGGACCCTCTGTTGCTTTTTATATCTAATGTGTATACATGGAATTTCCAAAGAAGTGAAGTGTAGTTTTGTGTATGCAATGCCTGTGACATTTCCAACCTCCACGGTTGCGAGAGAATGTTGATGACTGCACTCAGGGTCTTCGCTTATTGACTCAGTAAATGGGGGAGGAAAATTGGCTCAAATATCATTGGCAGTAAACCAGTGCATTCAAAAGCATACAATTTCTTTCTTAACTGAAGTAGAACCTATGAGCAAATTTATGGTAAACTTGAACACTTACTTTAGGCTGAAATGTTCAAAAGCACTCCGTGTCGGCGTAACTCTGCTCCTACTGAAGTCACCCTGACTTCAGTGGAAGCAGAGTTAGGCCAATGTTGAAAACTTTTGAAAATCTGAGCCTTTTAAAAATTCTTATAATAAAAAGCAGTTTCCATCCAAAAGAATGAAATACTCACAATAGTTAACCATTAGTTTAAGAACATAAGAACAGCCATACTGGGTCAGGCCAAAGGTCCATCTAGCCCCATATCCTGTCTTCCGACAGTGGCCAATACCAAGTTCCCCAGAGGGAATGAACAGAACAGGTAATTATCAAGTGATTCATCCCCTGTCACCCATTCCCAGCTTCTGGCAAACAGAGGCTAGGGACACCATCCCTGCCCATCCTGGCTAATAGCCATTGATGGACCAATGCTCCATGAACTCCTCATTCTTTTTTGAACCCTGTTATAGTCTTGGCCTTTGCAACATCCTCTGGCAAGGAGTTCCACAGACTGACTGTGCATTGTGTGAAAAAATACTTCCTTTTGTTTGTTTTAAACCTGCTGCCTATTAATTTTTTTGGTGACCCCTAACTCTTCTGTTATGAGAAGGAGTAAATAACACTTCCTTATTTACTTTCTCTTTTTCAGTCATGATTTTATAGATCTCAATCATATCCCCCTTAGTTGTCTCTTTTCCAAGTTGAAAAGTCCCAGTCTTATTAATCTCTCTTCATATGGCAGCTGTTCCATATCCCTATTAATTTTTGTTGCCCTTTTCTGAACCTTTTCCAATTCCAATATATCTTTTTTTGAGATGGGGTGACCACATCTGCACACAGTATTCAAGATGTGGGTGTACCATGGATTTATATAGAGGCAATATGATATTTTTGGTCTTATTATTTATCCCTTTCTTAATGATTTCCAACGTTCTGTTCACTTTTTTGACTGCTGCTGCATATTGAGTGGCTGTTTTCAGAGAACTATCCACAATAACTCCAAGATCTTTCTTGAATGGTAACCGCCAATTTAGACCCCATCATTTTGTATATATAGTTGGGATTACGTTTTCCAATGTGCATTACTTTGCATTTATCAACATTGAATTTCATCTGCCATTTTGGTGCCCAGTCACCCAGTTTTGAGAGATCCTTTTGTAGCTCTTTGCAGTCTGCCTGGGACTTAACTAACTTGAACAATTTTGTATTATCGGCAAATTTTGTCACCTCAGTGTTTGCCCCTTTTTCCAGATCGTTTATGAATATATTGAATAGGACTGGGCACAGTACAGATGCCTGGGAGACACCACTATTTACCTCTCTCCATTCTGAAAACTGACCATTTATTCCTACCCTTTGTATTTTAACCAGTTACCAATCCATGAGAGGACCTACCCTCTTATCCCGTGACAGCTTACTTTGCTTAAGAGCCTTTGGTGAGGGACCTTGTCAAAGGCTTTCTGAAAATCTAAGTACACTATATCCTCTGGATCCCCTTTGTCCAGCTGCTTGTTGACCCCTTCAAATAATTCTAGTAGATTGGTGAGGCATGATTCGCTTTATAAAAACCATGTTGACTCTTCTACAACAAATTATGTTCATCCATGTGTCATACAATTTTGTTCTTTACTATAGTTTAAACCAGTTTGCCCCATACTGAAGTCAAGCTTACCATCCTGTAATTGCTGGGATCAACTCTGGAGCCCTTTTTAAAAATTGGCGTCACATTAGCTATCCTCCAGTCATTTGGTACAGAAGCTTATTTAAATGATAAGTTACAGATGACAGTTAGTAGTTCTGCAGTTTCACATTTGAGTTCCTTCAGAATTCTTGGGTGAATACCATCTGGTCCTGGTGATTTATTACTGTTTAATTTATGAATTTGTTCCAAAACCTCCTCTAATGATACCTCAGTCTGGGACAGTTCCTCGATTTGTCACCTAAAAAGAACAGCTCAGGTTTGGGAATCTCCCTCACGTCTTCATCCGATGCAAAAAAATCATTTAGTTTCTCTGCAATGGCCTTATTGTCCTTGAGTGCTTCTTTAGCATCTTGATTGTCCAGTGGCCCCACTGGTGTTTAGCATGCTTTCTGCTTCTGATGTACTTAAAGTAATAGCAAAAAAAAAAAAAAAAAAAATTGAGTCTTTAGCTAGCTATTCTTCAAATTCTTTTTGGCCTTCCTAATTATATTTTTACATTTCATTTGCCAGAGTTTATGCTCATTTCTATTTTCCTCACTAGAATTTAACTTCCACTTTTTAAAGGATGCCTTTTTGCCTCTTCACTGCTTCTTTTACTTTGTTGTTTAGGCACGGTGGCACTTTTTGGTTCTCTTACTATGTTTTTTAATTTGGGGTATACATTTAAGTTGAGCATCTATTATGGTGTCTTTAAAAGGTTTCCATTCAGGGATTTCACTTTCTGTTTAACTAACTTCCTCCTTTTTGTGTAGTCCTGCTTTCTGAAATTAAATGCTACAGTGTTGGGCTGCTGTGGGGTTTTTCCCACCACAGAGATGTTAAATTTAATTATATTATGGTCACTATTACCAAGTGGTCCAGCTATATTCACCTCTTGGACCAGATCCTGTGCTCCACTTAAGACTCAATCAAGAATTGCCTCTCCTTTTGTGGGTTCCAAGACTAGCTGCTCCAAGAAGCAGTCATTTAAAGTGTTGAGGAACTTTATCTCTGCATCCTGTCCTGAGGTGACAGGTACCCAGTCAATACGGGGATAGTTGAAATCCCCCATTATTATTATTATTGAGTTTTTTATTTTAATAGCCTCTCTAATCTCCCTGAGCATTTCACAGTCACTATCACCATCCTGGTCAGGTGGTCGGTAATATATTCCTATTGCTATATTCTTATTATTAGAGCATGGAATTACTATCCATGGAGATACAATGGTACAGTTGGTTCATTTAAGATTTTTACTTCATTTGATTCTACGCTTTCTTTCACATATAAGGCCACGCCCCCACCAGCACGACCTATTCTGTCCTTCTGATATATTTTGTACTCTGGTATTACTATGTCTCATTGATTATCCTCATTTCACCAAGTTTCTGTGATGCCTATTATATCAATTCCCTCATTTAAAACGAGGCACTCTAGTTCACTCATCTTATTATTTAGACTTCTAGCATTGATATATAAGCACTTGAAAAAAATTGTCACTTTTTAGTGCTCTGCCATTACATGATGTAATTGAATGGGACTCTTTTCCTTTGACTGTTTCTCATCAGACCCTACCTCTATTTTATCATCTTCCATCCTCTCCTCCTTACTAGGACATAGAGAATCTCCATTAATAGATCCTCCCCTAAGGGATGTTGCTGTGCGAACCACTTGCTCCTCCACACCTGTCAGCTTTCCCTCAGCCCTTAGTTTAAAAACTGCTCTATGACCTTTTTAATTTTAAGTGCCAGCAATCTGGTTCCATTTTGATTTAGGTGGAGCCCATCCTTCCTGTATAGGCATCTCCTTTCCCCAAAGTTTCCCCAGTTCCTAATAAATCTAAACCCCTCCTCCCTACACGATTGTCTCATCTACACATTGAGACCCTGTTTAAGTCTAAGGATGGGTGAAAATTGTGAATAGTTCAAAAATATGAAGGCTTTGGCATCCTGGAGGACCAGTATTGAATCATGAATACCACCCTTATCCCTTCTTGAATAATGTAAAAGCTCTCCACTGTGTATTTTTACTGTTTGGGATGTATCTTCTAATATCGAATTAATTAGTAAAATTGGTATTGGCTACTAATACAACAGACCAAAATTCAACAAATGTACTATTTGCTTTATACTGTTAGATTAACTCCACTCACCAGACTTCTATTAACCCACGAAAGCTTATGTTCCAATACGTCTTTTAGTCTATAAGGTGCCTCAGGACTCTTTATTGCTTTTTACAGACGTCTAGTGAAATTGTGCATCTGAACTATTTCTGTCTGTCTCCCGTGCACACACTCCCATCTTAGTATCTCTCACATAAAAAGGTGACAGTGTCACAGCTGGATCCTATCAGAGATTGGTTACTAGAATACAAATTCAGAAAACTTAGGAAATGTATAACCTAAGTTCATCTTTTCTTATAGGCTCTCGGTACAACCTGACTCTTTGGGATGTTGTGTGGGATCCGCATGCAGTCAAAGTGGAACTTGAATCCAGATTTGGTTTAGATGATCTTCATATTGGAAAACTCTTGAACTATACGGCAGAGTTCAGTAAGGTAAATTTCTAAAAATGTCAACGTTCCTTTTTTGTTTTGTTTCCTTTGTAACTAATGAGAGCTTTTCATCCTTCGTAGACGCTAAAGCAATGTCTTTCAGAAGTAGCTACATAGTAGGCATTGCCATCGCATACAAGACAGCATAATCTCATACGGGGTGAATGACACCCGCCCAGCATCAGTCCACAAACTTGAATGAAAGCATTGCAGGTTTTGTTCAGCCAACGTTTGCATCATGATACATGATGAGCTTCTTGAAGAACATCAATCATCACTTGAATCAATTTATAACGGAGCGAGAGAATGTTTTATTTAGAGGCAAACAGGGTACAGATGGGAGAGAACATTTCAAGTAACCTCCCGCTTTAAGGCATAAGCACTATCTTCTCTTTCTTTGCATCCTCCACAAGGGAACATAGCTTAAAGGGATACAGGCAACTTGAGATCTAATGTGGGTATGGCACTGCAGCAGGAAGGGTGCATTCCAGTACAAATAGACAGAGAGCTCTAGCTCTGCCTAAACTCTGCTGTGGCTGCAGCAGCACCGGAGGCAGGTTGGGCTAGTTACCTGAGTAGGTACCCAGGAGCTCAGGCAGAATTGTACTTGGGCAGCTAGTATGGGCTGCTGTCCTAGCCCCCATATCCACAAAGCATTCACAAGCTGCTAGTTTGAGCAGAGTTATTAAAAAGGTGGGTTTTTTAAATAATATGCAGAATAAAATGATAGGAGGGGAAAAATAGCGGTATTTCATTTGCCCAACATTTTCTTTGAAGTGACAGTTAAGTAAATATATATTACAATGAGACGATGATGGAAATTCATGCAGCAACCAAAAGATTGCAAATTGTGTCATCTTAGCTCCCAACAAAATAAATGCAATTAGCTTCAGCAGGCACTTGTGCATATGAAGCTGTTTAAAGGCCTGTTTACTTTAAAAAAAATTGTTTCCGTGTCAGGCTCTGTTCATCCAATAAGAGGGTGATGGGGGCTCTGCCATCTTGGTTGTTACCCTTCCCAGAGGGGCTTTCAGAAATGACACTTCAGCCTTTATCTGCACATGTGTTAAAACTGAGTCTTCATGTTTAAAGAAAAAAGCCTGTGGCTGTGAATCTTTCCATGCAAAGATGACAACCTCTCTAATAATAATAGTAGGGAGAAAATAGTTAAGAAATAAATGTTGGAATGATTCATGAATGCCTAAAAGAACAACAAAAAACCCTGGTATATTTATAAGATCTGGGCAAACAATTGAGTCCAAACTTGCTTGGTATTGGTTGCTTCTCTGAACTGAACCCCAAATGCTGCTATTTTAGAGGAGGTTCTGTCAAACTTTCTGGAGTGACTCATGAACGTGGATGCCAAGCTCAGAGCAGATGTGTCTCAAACCAGGGCAGAAACCCCAAATTGGATGTGTGTTCTATAATTAAATTTCACCAACCAAGTATCAAGTGTGAACTCAGGCACTATAACAGCCTGAACATGGAGTCACAGATGATCCTCTTGGGTACTCAGGTCTATTTCTCATCCAGGCAAGCCTGCCTTTCTTTTGCACCAAAAATCACAATCTTCAGGTCACCTCAAAGGACCGTCACTTACTACAAGTCAACTGTACCTCAGATCTCCAACCAAAGACTACGCTTGGTGCCAATCCTCTAATAAACTAACTAAAGATTTATGAAGTAGGACAAAGAAATGAGTTATTTACAGGGTTAAAGCAGGTAATCATAAGACACACAAACGAGATACAGTCTTAGCAAACCTTTTTATAGTTACAGAGCAAACACTTAAACATTACCTTATTACATGGGATACAGATATTATAAGTAAGATTAATACACACATCCCATAAAGCCTAAACACATTCTTATAACTCTAATATCTATTGTAATAGACATGCAAGCCAGACAGGTTTCCAGCTGTGCATTTGTCTGTGTTCCATGAGACTCAGTGGCCTTGGCATGAGCTGGCACCTGGTCTGCCAGCATCACAGTGCAAACTCACCAATTGTGATGTTGGCCCAGAAGAATCCTGAGTTGTTACTCCATTTCTGAAGAGAAAGGAAGGTGTGACGGGGTCAGGACTCACCACCGCAGGTGCCTCCCGCTGGTTACTCCGGGAATTAGCTCTTGTCAGCTGCTGAGTGCTCTCTGCGTGTGGTATCTCACCTGTTGTCTGCTCTGCTGATTTGGGACCCACGTTGCTCCCCGACCGGCGGCGTCCTCTTCAGGACACTGCCGTCAAGCAGTGCCCGCTACTCCAGGCTCACCCCCTTCCGGAGTGTGTGTGTGTGTGTGTGTGTGTTTAACAGCAGTCCTTTGGCTTGCACCTGCCTCGATGGCCAATCACAACCCCAAAGTCTAGCCCCTCATTTCAGGAGCAGGTTGCAGTCTGTCTCGCCCCCACTCCTCTGTGGTCAGGTGCAGTGCAAGGGAGGGTAGGGGGTGACCCAGACCCACCCGCTACTCTGGGTCCTGACCCAGGGACCCTCTAGCAGCAGCCTCTCTCTGCCCTACTTTGCTCCCATCATGTCCGCATATCTTCCCTGGGCCACTTCCCCTTTGGCCCCATGCATCTTCTCAACACTTTTTGGCAGGGGCCACAGCCTGGCAGGTAACTGGGTCAGAGGTCCCCCAAGCCTGCCCAGCACTGCTAGGTCCAAGGTGCTACCTCCTTACCTCAGGAGCCAGCCCTCCTCCCTTGCTAGTCAGGGAGAGACTGCCTTCTCCTTTGCTAGGCAGCCTTTATATAAGGTCCAGTCTGGCCCTGATTGGCTGCCTCTCCCTTTGCCCTGATTGGCTCTCCACAGGCCTTTGCTGATTGACTGCTGGCCTGCGCAGCCTCTCTGGCCTGTTCCAGCCCTTTTTCTCAGGGAGTGGGGCAGCCGCCCCACCACAGAATGGTTCAGGTTTGGTTCCTCTAAACTTTCAGATTAAATCCTGAATTTGAAGTTTTCTGCATTCACCAATCATTAATATTCATGCACTTTGGACTCCAGCTTCTCTGTTTTCAGAAGAAATGCAAATAAAGTGTCTTCCAATTAATTCAATTGCTAATTTATTTGATCATCTATTTAATGTGATGAAAACTTCATGGACCAAATAATTGTAATTAAAATAACGGCTCCCCCCCTTCACTGGTATAAATCTTGATTGCTTTAGGTGGGTATTGTTTAGTAGTTTAATCTAGAAGATTGCCACTTAATTAAGGAAGGTTAAAATGCTGAATCAAAGAGAAGAAAATGAGTACAAAGATGTGCAATAATAAAAGTGGACTGATTAAAATTAGATTAGACAGACATTGTCAATGTTCTAAACGCTACCATGTACAATGTGCTCCCTGGAAGAAATTTGCTTATTTTGGGCCTAGTGATAAGAACAGTTTTGATTGCAAGAAGAGGAAATCTTTTTTTTTTTTAATTTTTTTTTAAGAATCCCAGTGAAGTGGATCTACACAGAGTTTCTGTTCTACTGGCAAACCAGTAAACTGGTGATGAGTAGAGCCCTGTGTGGATACAAAATGTATATCTGGGGATATAAATCGGATATCCCTGGAGCCTCAGGGCTCTACCGGGAACCGCAGCAGTGAAAGCAGCAGCACGTCGGGCCACTGCTTGCAGGAATCAGTGCCCCAGGTGGACAGCTCCTTCGGAGTGGCTGTACCGCCCCCCCTCAGTCCTGCCCCTGGCCTCACCACTGATGCGGGCACCAGTGTCACTGGCAGCTGTCCCTGGTTGCGCGAGCATGTGCAAGCTTAGGCACTTTGCTGAACGTAGCTATTATGCCTGCACTGCTTTGACAGGGCATCACGTTTGGAAAAGCCTAGTTATAGTGAACCCTTTTTAAAATCCTTTTACAGAAAAACTCCGATTTTCTTCCTTTGCTGCCTACGAGCTCTCCCTGTCATGGGTGGTTAACTTGATGGAGGATGTTTTCCTCTTTTCTTGTCTCATTTCTTCTGTCAGTGCAAACAGCTTTCTTTGGGCAGGGCAAACAGCTCTTATAAAACTCATTTTCCTGCTTAACATTAAAATCAAATAAAAATGTGACAAATTAGCAAAGATGGGGTCCATCTATGGCTTTTTTTTTGTTAGTTAAACTGATTTCAGCCCTTTTTTTTTTTTTTTGATTGTGTCCTGTTTCATATTACTCACCCAGTCCTCATGTGAGTAAATTCTAGTAGTCTAGTCGTTAAACTCAGTGGGACTATTCACATGAGAGAAAATAGTGGAAAAGAAAAGTGTCTCTAATTCTGAAAAAAAGTCTAATTTTAAGATAAAATTTTGTCAGGCCAAAAAGAATCCGTATGATCATGTGCGACCGGTCTTGCCACATCACATTGTACCTAGTAATTCCTGCTTCAAATCTGTCTTGTGGTTGGACTAGAATATGTTGGTACTCTTCAGAAACTTCTTCAGTATTGCTTTCCAGGCAGAGTTTGATACAAATTTCAAAGGAGCTTGGCACACACATCTTCCATGTGGGTACCTAAAGAATTGGCCAGATTATCAAAACTTGGCTCTGAGTTCTTGGAAGCGTTTTGTCACTAAGGATCAGCATGATCTAGTGAACTGAACTTGGGACTATCGCCCAAGAGCCCTTGAATTCTAATCTATAGTGGTTTGCTGTGTGACCATAAAGTTGCTTGACTTTTCTGTGTCTCAGATTAGCCATCTACAAAACTGGAATAATATCTACCTACCTTACTCTGTTACTGGGAATCTTAAGCCACTGCTTTGCTGCTACTTAAAGAAATATATAGGATTGTGAATGTCAGTCCCAAACAGTCACAGCATTGATGTATGAATACCTGAATTTCATGGCTAATGTTCCAACTGGCTTGCTGACAAACCTTTTTGCGGTATCTCCAGTATTGCCCTATTCACAGGTGACCAAAATCTGATTACAGGATTATTGTTAGGATGAGTTAGTCAATATGTACAGAGTGATTTGAAATAGTATTATTAAGAAATAGAGGACTTTTCCCTGGGAAAATTAAAAAATATTTTGATACAGAGGTCAGATTGACTTTCCATGAGGAAAAAGGATTGTCAGGCTTTGCAAGTTGTGAACTGTAATATATATAAATTAGTAATCTATCCTAACAATCACATCTTTGCATTTAATGGCTCATTTGCCTCAGTACATTTTGCATCAGTGTAGCTACACTGGTGTAGCTATCCTGGTGTAAAATTCCTGTTGACGGTGTAAAATGGGGCTTGCACCAGTATCATTTATTTGGTTTCAAGCTACACCAATGCAAAAATCCCTAATGTAGACCAGTCCAGAAATGCACACAACTGGGTAGTGGCTAATGAGTGCTTTGGGGTTTCCTGTCAAAATGTGCAGAGTACATTTTGCAGTCTCTATCGCAGATCACTAGATTGTGATAATTGGGCTTTGTTCATCCTGAAAGCAGCCTGACAGCTCTGCTTTTTTCTCCGACAAGTAAGTTGATATGGGTGATAATACTGAGTGGTTCTCTGACGTGTTCATCTATTTCTTTTGTCACTGCCAGATTCCCACAGAAGGCACACTGGAGCAGTTTGTATGCTCAGTCCTGTCCAATGTGTCCGAATTTAAAGCTAACAAAGAGGATAATGAAGGCGGCTGTATCCATGCATGGCTTGAGGCCAAAGTCTATCTTGTCCATTCTGTCAACAAGATCAAACTCTACATGCAGGTATGCTTTAATAGGACAGCTGATACGATACAGATTTTGCTTATATACTGTTGGTCAATCATTAGCCCTTATTGAGCTAGACAATATTCAAAACCACAGGCTGACTGTGTTCTGTTTTTAAAAAATGGCATATTGCACAGTTAGCATTAGAGAGTCCTTACAATGGAAATATAATGGAACCCCTGTTTATCCAGCCAATTGTTAATCAAAACTCCTCATTAACTGAAGCTCAGGCATGAAACCTGACAGAACATAGAGAGTGAAATTCACTCCTGTGTAGAGGGCCAGTAGAAGGACCATGCACCCCCTCCCCTTTAAGCCCTAATTTGAGAATTTAAGTGGTGCATAGGCTTTGTGCTGTCTACTTGCACAGAGGTGAATTTCACCCGCAATACCTTGCCTCCCTACTTAGACATGGATTTGGATTTCAGAGAGTGTTGGATAAAACTGGAAGTAGAACACAGGGCTGTAGTTCTAGATCTCCACTGTGCCACCTAAAAGTTCTCCTGTTATAGAGTGGCTTGAAAAGCAAGATCCAGCTAGGTCTGTGATGGCATGAATGTATAATCCCTTGTAGAAGGGAGGCTAAAGGTTTCAAATATTTTGCCAGTGAAGTAAAGTTAAGGAATCCATAATTTAAAGAAGGATCCTACCTTGCTGTCTTAGTTTTTGTTGTTTTCTTTAATTAAAATGTGTATTCTTGGGATAAAGGTTATTTGTATGGCGTCACAGAAGTGCAGGACAGGTTACTATAATAACAACCACTGTCTCTGCTCTGACAAGTTTACACTCTAATCTGAGGACAGCACAGCTGAGCTTGGGTGTAATTTTCATCAATATTTTGTGCACTTCAGCAGCTTTCCTGACTTAAAAAAACACTGTAATAATAGTACTTACTCTTAGCGCATTTCATCAGCAGATCTCAAAGCACTTTGCAAAGGAGGTCAGTATCACTATCCTCATTTTACGGATGGGGAAATTGAGGCACATAAGGGGGAAGTGACTTGCCAAGGTCACTCAGCAGGCCAGTGGCAGAGCAGAGAATAGAACCCAAGTCTCCTGAGTCCAGTCCATTGCTCTATCCTCTAGACCACACTGCCTTTCTGTAAAATACTGTTATATAAGGGTCAGTATTTACCATATTTAATTTCAATATCAGTGATAATCTCAGATATTATTGTATGCTAACAGTTGGCAAATGTTGACATTTTATTGGTGACCACTTGAAGTACTGTACACTCTGGACCAGATTTTGGACCTGCTTCCATCCCCTAAGGGGGCAGCCCTTGATGTAAAAGCTGACCTGAGCAGCAGAAAGCTGATATAGCTGCTACTTACTCTACTCTCTTGAGCCTAAGGGGCAAGTTGGGAAGTAGGAAGGGAAGAGCAGTTGCTAGTGAATCACTGTAACCAGCAGAATGTAGAGCAGCTGAGTCAGACCAAGGTGTTTGGGCCCTCTGTATGTAAAAGCAAGTAAAATAACTGAAAACGTTGTATTCGCATTGCCAAGTTGGTATCCATGCTGACTGTACTTAACATTAGCCTTCATGAAGCCAGTCCCTTCTGAGTAAAGATGAATCATTAGATAAAACTTCATTGTATGTTGTAACTCAAGAGGAAGAAAATCTGATTTTGGTTTGGTTTGTGAAGAATGTTTGTGTTTTGCATAATGGACTGGGCCGTCCCTAGGGGGATGCGTGGCCCGGGGCGGAAGTGATGGATTTGTCTTCCGGGACCGACAGCACCGGCCAATCACGCCGTCCCACTGGGCACCCCAAAGCATGGGGCCTGAGTGGTCTCCCCGATTCGCCCTACCCAAGGGATGGCTCTGATAATGGAGAGGAGCTTCCATCCTGTAATAAATGAAAGTTTGTTTCTCCTTTAACATGCTAGATATTTCAGCAGTGGTTAAGCAACAACGAGCCTCAAAAATTCCTTTTTGAACTTGGAAGAAGCATGGCCGATCTTGTGTCTCAATATCCAGAGGACAGTGAGGCCTGGAAAATTATTTCAGCAATAAATATCCTGATCCAACATGTGAATGAGAAATTGGAACCAAACTTTGCAGAAAGACATCGTGAATCTCAGGATGTGTAAGTTTATGCCTCTCCATTTTCAATATTGACAGGGTTCTATTGATTTTACTTGAAGGTCAAGAATGTCAGCTGTGATAATCAGAGCGTACAATTTTAGTAAAGCTTTTGCTCTTACACAAACTCCTCTTTGAGCAGTTTATTATTAAAACTAATATTGTAAACAAGCTGGAAAATAATATGAATTTATGCAGAGGTTGACTAAAATAATAGAAATGTAGGGCTGGAAGGGACCTCGAGGTCATCTAGTCTCTCTCCCCTCAATGCTGGACTTAAATATACCTTGACCATCCCTGACAGATGTTTGTCAAACCTCAATAGGGTGAAAAAGCTATTGATGCTTTAATGATACTTTAATTTTATTTGTATAACATCTTTGGTGTTACAGACAACTACCGTAAAATTGACAAATCCCTGTCCTAGGGAATTTAGGACCTGATTTTGTAAGCTAAGGGCCAAATCCTGAGAGCTGTTGAGCACCCGCAACTCCCACTGACATTAGGGAGAATTGTGGGTGTTCAGTACTGGACAGTAATAGAAAAGAGTGGTGGAAGGGATATGGGGCAAAGCGGTTGGGAGAGGGAGGCCAAAGGAATACAGTGATAGGCTGGAAGAAGATATAGGAGGGATATCCTGGAAAGAAGAGAGGGTTGGAGGACAGGATAAGGAGTATGGTTTCCCATTGTGTGATATCCTTATTCTTCCTGAAGAAATTGGCAAGACCGTGTCAGAGAGCTAAAGGGAGTGGGATGGTGGAATAGGTTCGAGGAAGGCAAAGTGTCAGAGAATTGTAAGCATATGATTTAATCCGAAGAGGTGTAGAGCTGTTTAGCAAGAAAGACAGCAGAGCTTAAGAGTTGTTGTGGAAGTCCATAGAGGCCCAGAACAGACTAGGTATTCAGATTGGTAAGGGTATGAAAATTGGAGAGAAGGAATGAAGAGTAGAGGGAGATGACTCTAGGGCAGGTATATCAGGGGCTGAGCCTACAGTGGTGGCCAGAACACTGACAGACTGGATATTGTGGAAGGATTGTCTATTAGGTCTGGGGGAGCGAGAGATACTGAAACGTATTTTAAAGTTTAGTTTGATAATAAAGAGATGTTTTAAACCCTTCAGCACATGGGTAAAAACCCTCCATTCATTTCATATTACTTCAAATCTCCTGGCTGCCAAACTGCTTTTGCTCACTACCTGCTGCCAGCCACTTTAGTGTTACCCATCTTCTCTCTCCTGGCTGTGGCTGTGGTCACTTGTGTCCCAGCTTTGCTCTTTCACTTACATTCAGCATTGATTTGGATGGAGCTGCATTTGCTGTTGATCAGCCTCATGTTACGTATCTGAGTCCTCTGTGTATACGCAGGGACCAGCAGTTAGTGCAGCTAGACAAGAGTTAGCCTGGGTTGCAGGACTGCAGGGTTCAGCCCCTGGTGACTCCAGGCACTGCAACTGCTGCCAAATATACGGTGAATCCTCCAGGCCATCACCAAATGACTCTTCCATATTCTGCAAATGGTGTGTTCTAATTAATAAATGTAAATATGTATAGGCTAATACTTGTAAGTCTGCAATAGTAAACTGTTTATTTAAATGAAAAGTTTTATTTGGGATTAGAGAGAGATTGTTTTCTTAAACTCAGAGGTGGCATTGTGTTTTAGTTCTGCAGCAAACCACATTGAATTGGGTTAATCAAAGCATGAATCTACTAAATACTTCCCCCCCCCCATCCTTCGGTCCACCAAAATAAATGCCAATATTTACCCAGAAAAATTAAGGGTTTTTTTGCATAGATTTTCATCTGTTTTTGTTGTTGTAGTAATAAACAACGCTAAATTCCCAGGAAAAATTAAATAAACTAAAAACTGAAAATGAAGGGGCCTATGAGTGAGGAATTGCTGTGTGCCTAACATCAGTACCACTATTTGAAGTACTCCGTTAGGAAAGGAATTTTATGTGTGTGTCTGTGTACAGATTAAACCAAATTGTTTAATTTTATTCTCTCATGAAATGGCTTCATTACTCAAAATCAGGGGAAGTCAATAAGCGGGCCGCCAAACACTTTTGAATGGACTGTGAAATCTTTTTATTTACTTATTATTATTGTGGAGTGAAAAATGTTTCTCTGGAGTCCAGATCTTGACTATACCTTGACCAAGAAATTTGGACCTTGACAAAAAATAATTGGACTTCCCCTGCTCTAAATTAAGAGAAGGAGGGTAATCTGAGAGAGAGAGAGAGAGAGAGAGAGAGAATGGTCCAGTACTTAGTTTGCTGGCCTGACACTTGAGAGATGTGGATTCAAGTCCCCATTTCACCCCAGATTTATTTTGTGACCTGGGACAATTCCCTTGGTTCCTTAGTGCCTTAGTTCTCTATCTGTAAAATGGGGCTAATAGTACTTCCCTACTTAATAGAGAAGTTGCGAGGTGCTCAATACTAAGGTAAAGGGGGCCTCCAAACAGAACACACTCTCAACTCAAAACCTGGTCCCCAGGCTTCACGGCAACCCCTGCTAGGGGTCTCTGGTACTCCAGCTTTGCTCCCCTCTTGGAGCTGCAGCCGTTGGGTTGCTCCTTGTTCCAGGGACCCATGAGTTAGCTCCACTCCAGCATAGCTTTGCTCCCCAGGTCTCTGCCTGTCCCTAGCTGCACAGTAGCAGCCCTTTATAGGCCCAGGTGTAGCCCAGCCTCTTTAACTAACTGGATTAGGCTCACCTACTCCAGTCCAGGGCAGCTTGGCTCAGTCTACACAGAGACCAGCTACCTTGTGACAAGGCCATTTAAGAACCCTGGGAGAGACTCATTTTTTTTTTCTTTCTTTCTTGAACTGAAAGGTAAATTCCAAAAGTGCAAAACTTTTTCTTTTCCTCCCTTAAAGTTGCTGAGACTTATGGATTTGCTAAAACACCACAGAATGTATCATTCTGTAGCCTGAATGCGATCATGAGGCAAAGGAATTCATTCTGACATTTACCATCTAAAGCTGCAATTAGCTTGAATATTCATGTTAGCATTTCAATGAATCTTCAAGCACTGATTTTGTTTTATTTGGGTGTCTTTAGAGGTGTGGTGAGGGTTGTTTTTTTAGTTGTTAATTTTTATCTCAGAGCCATTATATACTCTCAAACTATTAAGAATCCGAAATTGAACCCCCCTGCTGAAAAAAGAAAATGCATGAAATCCAAAGAGTGCACCTAAAAACAGATTTAGCAAAACACTTAGGCACTTCCTGAAATTAATGATACTGAAGCATGTTCTTAAGTGCTTTGCTGAATTGAGGCCTGGATCTTTAAAACTATACCCAATAACATATGCAAGTACAAATACCAGCAAACACAAACAAGTAATCTTATTCAAACAAGTAGTTCCATAGACTCACGTGAGAGATTATTCATCCACATAAGCGAATGCAGGATCAGGCTCTAAATCTCTTGTTATAATTATGCACGTTTAAGAATAAAAGGAATAATACTTATTCTGAGATTCTTGAGTAGTGCATGCAACACTGCAAATACTTAATATTTTAATATACATATATTATTTCCTATTTTTCCAGTCCAATAGAATTATCCTATTAGCAATCAGTCACTGGGCTAGTTGAAATCCACCTTGGTACTTTAGGGATGCCTACAATTCTCAAAACATCAGACCGCATGTAAACAGAAGCTTACAGCTCTGTAAAGAATTGATAGCTCATTCATTTCAAGAGAGTTCTAATTCACGGCACAAGCTAAAATACAACCCTGCTAAGTTACCTGTGAAAAACAGATGCTTTAGGAACCTGGTTTCCCCATCTGTAAAATGGGAGCAATACTGCTTTCCACAGGCAAAATTTAAAAAGATACTATACAGGAGTTAATGTGTCTGCAGCCATAGAAAGGTAGGTAAATAAGTAGTGGTTCCCAGATTTTATGGATTGGGGAAACTGAGGCTCAGAAGGCTAAATTTGCCTGAGGGGCACTATGGTATTTAGATAAAGCACAAGATGAGGAATGAAGAGAGAGATATTGTAGTTCTGCATCTGACATTGTTGGTGTGTGAACATGGCTAACTTAAATCTGCACCACACTTTCCCTTCTTATAAATTGGGGATACTGATATTTACCTACTTCATCACTAAATTGTTTGAGTGGCATATAAAGCCATTTGATAGAACTGGGGATAGAACTTGGAAGGTATCAACCATACGTTCTGTCCCATAATCCCCCTTGGGGAGCTGCCACCACTGCCTCTTGAAGATCCCCATGTGCAGAAGTGTTTCATTTTAAAATACCATGAACACCCATGTAGTAAAATATATCTTGTGGAAAATGTCATCCCCTGAATGTTCTAAAAAGGAGGAAGGATGGCTTTGGGCTTAAACCAGCTGTAATGGTAACACCTCTATTCTTTAATAAATGTGAAAAGTAATTTAAACCCATATGACACATCTGTTAATACATCCCAGAATTATATTTCTTTTTTTTGCAACTGCATCAGATTGTTGGCTCATATAAAATTTGTGATTCACTATAATCCCCAGATCTTTTTCATCAGTACTTCTGCTCCATTTTGTTGTTCATCAGTACTCCATTTTGTTGTTGTGCATTTGATTTCCTTTCTAAGTGTAGTACAGTACTTTACCCTTGTCTTTATTGAATTTCATCTGATTGATCTCAGACCAAGTCTCCAATGTGTCAAGCTTTTTTTGAATTCTAATCCTATCTTCCACAGTACTTGCAACCCCTCCCAGTTTAGGGTCACTTGAAAATTTTATTAGCTTATTCTCCATCCTATTGTCCAAGTCATTAATGAAAATACTGACTAGTGCCTGACCCAGGCCAGAGCCCTGCTGGGCTTCCCAAGATGAGTCCTCCAAGTTTGACAGTGAACCACTGACAGTTACTCTTTGAGTACTGTCTTTCAAATAGCTGTGCACCCACCTTATAGTTTAATTTAGACCACATTTCCCTAGATTTTTATGGAACTGTGTCCAAAGCCTTACTAAAATCAAGATGTATCATATCTGCAAACACAATACATGATATGAAGATGAATACACTACAAAAATAAAGACATTCTGCAGTACTGCATCCTCCTTGGTGTCATGTTGAACTTTCCATTCTATTTTTATCATTCTTTTTGCCTACAGAACCCCGTATCTGGAGAAACTGCAGAAGTTGCCTCAATGGCCTATTATGAAGAGACTGCTTCTCGTAGATGGAGCTATAAGGAATGTAATAATCCAAAATTTATATTTCACTAAAGGTAAATCTGCACTGTAGTTACTTTTCAACAGCTCTCAAATGGCGGTCCTGGCATTTATCAATAGCATTCCACATCTAGCAAAGCATTCAGACTGTGTAATACATTTCACGCTAATATATTTCCAGTGTCTCTAGAGCTTTTCAAACTTCATTCCTCTTAATGATAAAGCACAGTATGTATGTATATGTATACACACACATTTTCATTCTACAAGTTCAGCAAACAAGTAACGATATAGCTCTATCAGTAGTCTGCTTTCATCCTGATGAACACATGCCTATGTAGTACTATATGTTCTGTTTTTCAAGGATTGAATTCATGAAGATGTGAATAATTGTAATTTTATAAAATATGTTCTGTCTCCTACAAAAGTGGATCTGAACAAGGTCTCCAGATCTGAACAACCCTGTACTTGATCGTAATTTTGTGTTTTGATCTGGATCCTGGTCCAAGGTCTGTGGCTGGGTCTCTGCCTGTGGAGCTGTACCAAAACCTTTGATATGAACACATATGGGAAGTTTAGATCTGGATTCGGCTCTGATCTTTGTGGCTCAGGCCCATCTCTATTGTTTTATAAGTCTTTTCCCTGTCAGTGGGCTATATCTGATAACTGTTTCTTATTGCGCATACTGCCCACGTGAGAACATTTCAAATTTAGAGTATTTCTTTTATGATTGTAAATAGCTATGTCAGATTTTTTTGTATTTTCAGATGACTCTACATTAGTCAGTTTTAAGTGCTACATTAATTAATCAACTTTCGGTGTCGTTGAAGTGCAGTTCTACTCTGAAAAATGACTGTAAAATATGTATAATTATATTGTCTCAATGACTTCCAAATCACATATGCTCAGTTTACATATAAAAGTGTTTGCAAAATCAAGGAAGACTCCCAGAGTCAAGAGTTTCCTTCTTGTGCACTATTATCAGATATAAAGGTTTTACAGGTCATATTATGCCCTCAGTGATAATAGTGGCTATTTCTTCAAATTATAGCATCAGTGATATCTCTATTACTGTTACCATTACTGGGTTTGTAGCTGATGGGCCTGTAATTGAAATTCAGTACACTGCTCTCTTGCCCATGCACAAGAAAAAAGTATAATCCAAGTCAGTTTAGCTCTGTTGGCTCTGTGGGGGGGGAAAGCAGTGAAAATGTATTTTAGCCACTAAAGACAGGCAACGTGACTCTGAGCACACAACAGGGAACAGACCTGGCGAGGAAAAAAATGCTTTCTTTACATAATCACTTTTCAAAGTAGAAGCACAATTTTAAGACACACAATTTAATTCAGAATCAGGCACTTTATATTTCTAAATTCAGTTACACCACTATCAATCAGGATAACTCCACTGAAGTCAGTAGAGGGAAACCAGTGTAAAACTGATGTATTGTAAGTAATATCAGGATTAGGCCCATAAGCTAATTTAAAACAATTGCTAATTGGCTTTTGCAAGTTGTGAATATAAATTCTTTAGGGCAGGAACAGTCTTTTTTTGTTCTGTATTGTACTCCCAGCACAATAGGGTCCTTGTCCTGGGTTATGAGTTCAATCCTTGAGGGGGCCATTTAGGGATCTGGGGCAAAAATCTGTCTGGGCATTGGTCCTGCTTTGAGCAGGGGGTTGGACTAGATGACCTCCTGAGTTCCCTTCCAACCCTGATATTCTATGTCTATGTCATAGTTGACTGAGGTTCGTAGGCGCTATGATAATAAAAACAACTTATACTTGTAGTAATAGTCCTGACTGACTTGTGAACCCCAAGCCTCCAAGAAATTCAGGATCATGCCTGTAGCCTTTTTTTTTTCAGGTGCATTAATTTGAAATATTTTAGGCCAGATCCCGATGTAAATTGGTGTAGCTGCACTGATATTGATAGAGCTATGTTGTTTATACCATCTGAGGATTTGGAGAATTAACTTCTCTAAGGTGTAGGAAAGGCTGTCGCTTCTTTGAGAAGAACACATGTAAGGGCACAGCTCTAAGAGGTGCTTAGGGAACCAATATTTCACGAAAGCTTGGTGGCTAAATGCCCATCAGTAATGCATCTTCCCCTGTACGCAATATTCACAATCAAAGAAGTTGTCAGACAGTCCAATGCTCCTCTTGCACCAGTATAAATCACCGGGAACTCTATAGAGCATAGAGGCTTGGGAGCTTCGCCACCCTAGCAGGCATTGCACAATGTCTCCGAGAGCTCCAGGAGAGTATGTCTACCATGCCATACAGGTGCTGGGTATGTGTTCCAGCCACACATAGGCAGCAGTGCTGGCTGGATTTAAGACACACAGGAAGCAGAGCCTTGGACTCATTCCCTCCCAAAATGCTTGGTGTGGATGCTAACCAAGAGTCCCTTCTTTCTGTGAGTGCAAAGAGTGCAGTTGTATACACCTTCTGCAAAGGCTTCTTGTGCTTTCCCTATCAATACACATAATTGGGCCCTACATAGGGGTATTATACTTACATTATTACATTAATAGGGGTATTACAATTTCATTATGCCACGTTTAATTCATATTCCAGAAGGTAGGTTTGTCTCTTTTATAGCACATCAAAGAACTGCACATTCGGAGTCACAGGGATAAATATTTCCTTTTCCTGAAAAAAATGTATACATGTCTTACAGAAATTGTACATAATCTGGAAAAAATGAAACCCTTTATTAAAAGAGATGGGCTCATGCATCTAGACATTGAAACACTCTTTTTGGAGTTAAAACAGGTAAGTCATTACTTATTCATAGTCTTTAAACAATGTGCATAAAATCCACAGGTTAAAAATGGTTCCTTTTTGTTCCTGGTATAGATCGTGCTTGCTAAAATAAGTGGTTCACCATTCTGTTTGTTGGCCTTAGTTTAGTTTTGTTTTTATTTTAGATGTTATAGTCATGGAGTGGTATGGCTAGGGTTGAATTAAATCAACCTCGTTACACTTATTTCATTTTCACAGTACTTGTGTTAATTGCATTTTAGATCATGATGAGTAACATGTCCTGTACGTGCCAGCATCTGCTCACCATGTTTGAGAAAGCTGTTCAGCTTCCACAGGACTTAAAAGTCAGAGACATTTTAGCGGGGTTCTTTTGCCACCACAACTATCCAAATGAGACTTTCAAATTAAGCAACCAAATCCAGTCAGTAAAGGAGTCTGTAAGTATTTATGAATATCTTTTTATTCTTTTTGTAATTTAAGACCTGAAGTGCATCCTCGGTTTACTTCGTTTTGTACTGTCAGAATGGCTTGGAGTAGGAAAGTACTTTCAATAAATTAAACTATTTATAATATTATTGTGGTAATATGCATACAACCCCTGTGTGTATCTTGTGTGCCCGTGACAATTTGGATGAGCCACCTTATCAGGACATCCAGAAGGAGAACAGACTGAGGACCTGATTCTCATCTCTCAATCTCACCTACACCTATATAAACTGGGAATAGTTCTACTGAAGTCAATGAAGATACATTAGTGTACGAGACAGGGCCCAAGTCTCAAAAAAGCATCTTCCCCTTTAATAGCTTACTGGATACAAACTATTGCTTTCTTTATTTTCAAAGGTCCTACTTTTGCAGAAAGTACTTCGTGGAGAACAGAGCCTGCCAGATTCAATAATGGAAGAATATTTGGGATGGCAAGAAATAGAACAGCAGCTCACTGAAAATAGTGCTGCTTACTGTAAAATTAATCAGTTGCTGAGCACAAAGACTCTATCTGGGGAGGATGTCTACTTCCGCTCTTGTCAGGAGCAGCTACTCCACTCATTGTAATCACTCATACTTTTTTTTTATATATATATATATACAAAGGGCCTGATTGTATTCTCTCTCCCATTAATCTAAATTGGGGAGAAACTCCATTGACCTCAGTGGAGTTACACCAATGTGGAATCAATGTAAATGAGATCAGAATCCAGCCCTGTATCAAGAAAACTTGCTTAAATATGAAGTGATTTTATATTTCCTCTCAAAAGTTAAATCTAGGCCTAACATTGTTAAAATACAGTTACATGTATACTACATGGATACTGAGAGGTATTTTCTTAGAGCACAGTCTTGCAGATACTTAAGAATGTAACATCCCATCCATTGATGGGATTACACTTGTGCATGAAGATACTCCTGTGCATACGTATTTGCGGCATCAAACTGTTCTATAGAGAAGCTTGGTTTATTTTTTAAGTCTTCATTAGGCCCAAACCTAATTCCATTGACGTCACTGCCAGAAAGCCCATTGATTTAAATGGCAGCAGGAACAAGCCCATTGTTTGTACTAGCCTTTAGATATTAGATAATTTATTACTGTCTCATTTTTGTCCTTTTCCATTTGTCAGAAAATTGATTTTTCTCCCCCTACATGTTTCTAAATGAATTAGAAATTGACTGGAGTGTTTTGTTTGCTTCTCTCATTAGAGCATCAGCCTCACAGATAATTACAGCAGGACCCTGGTGATAGAGCGTAACTAAGAGAGAGGGCCCATGTGCCACCGCAGTTGGCTTTACAAAGTGCTGTTTTTATGAAGGACACACAGGAATGTTGGCTATAGTTTCTCTTTTTTTAATGACAAAGTGGTGGATGATTAATACAGAGTAGGTATTTATAATCGGGAAGATGCACTTCCCTCCCAGATTGGAACAGTTTTAGACTGCCACATTTTGAGATAAACTAGTTGTTAGTATTTCTTGAATTCATTGTGCTTTTTCCATCTGATCAACAACTTGTGTGGCACTAAGGGCCAGCCTCCCAGTTCTGCTCACACGGACATCAATGGGAGTTTTGCCCTTGATGCCAGTGGGAGCAGGAGCTGGCCATGAGCTCTGCTTGCCTGACTCCTGTGATAGTTGCTCTGAAGTCAGTAGGACAGCTAGTACAAGTAAAACAGCAGGATTTAGCTCTAAGCATACAGCAGAACCATGTGTGCTAATCCCAGTAATTTTACTTCAGAAAATCAACATTCTGATCATGGTATATCTGCCTTCTGGGTCCTTGATCATTTCAGGGTTATTCATACACTTGAAGAAATATGGTTTGCTTTTGAGGAGGACCCGTATTGGAAGGACTTAACAACATTTGTTAGGAGAACATGTGAGATAGCTCAATATGTGAACAAGGAAGAAGGTTTCACCAGAGGTCACTCAAGTAAGTAAAAACTAGTTATTGCCACAACAAATTCTTTGCTTCTAATGGTTCTGTATGCTTCTCACAGTACAGTACTCCAAAAAGAAACAGGCAGTTTCATTACGGGTACATTTCTATTTTCAAGAAAACTGTCACTCTTATGATTAAAGCAGTGGTTAAACTGCTAGCTGAGGAAAAACCCAGAACATACAGGGTCTGATTCTGCACTCTCTTACCTCAGTGTAGATCAGGGGTGATTTAAAGCTGTGTGGGAATCTTTCAACAAAACAGTTTTTTGTCGTAATATACTGATTCGGCGATACCTTCAGGAAGGTTTCTCAATACCTGAATGGAATTTCTAGTCAGAGGGAGACTGAGATCTCTGAATAGCCAGTAGCCCAGGGCATGGGTGAGACCCAGGTTCCAAGTTCCTGTTCTGAAGCAGGTAGGACTTGAACTTGGGTCTCCTTCCCACATCCAACTTGATCAATTGGCTCTTGGCAGTTCTGGGGTGGGAGTGCTTCCCTTGTTTCTCATAATTATTTTTTCCCTAGTAGATCTTGGTTTTGTCTTGGCATGGAGCAGAAAAGCGTTTTGAAATTTTTGAAAATTTTTGTTGGGCAGGAAATCTATTTCTGAATCTGACCCATCCTGTGAATGCTTTAGTTACTATTTGTAGTAAAGCAGTTAGATCTGCAGCATTTCCAGTGTTGGATTTTGAAAGTGCTCAAGATAGTGCCAAGCACTCTAATATCAGGCACCTGCTTCCTTCAGTTCCCCCACCCCATTGTTCCTTCACCTCAATTCACCATCCATGTTGGCACACATTTTGAAAGACACTGTTTGCTCAGCCCATTGACACACTTTCAAAATAGTTCTTAATCAGTGTCTCTCAATTGAACTGCAAAGCTCTAACAAAAACAGAGGTTAGAAATAAGCACTGAATACCCTGACGCTAAACAGGCCGTTGAGAGAATTTGACCCCAAAATAAGTATTAAATGATTGGATTTTTAAAAAAAATCTTCCTTATGATATGAACTGGTATGACCTGAACATATCCCACAAAGCAAGATAATTGATTGCATGGAATTCAGAGTGGTGGAAGCTGTGGTGCACTACAGGATAACCAGGGCACGCTTGTGAATTTCATGATGGTATTTTTTTTAAAAAGTGCTAAGAAATGAAAGGTTACTGCTGTGCTGAATTCCTTTCCCCTGGCTGGTGGGAGACATTCAAGACATATTTCTATAATAAAAATCAATCTTCATTTTACAGTAGCTTTGCACTTGGTATTTAATTCAAAATATATCTTCATTTCTTTCTGTGATGGCTATCACTGGTATGTTTTATGCAGGTCTGATATTTATTGACTCTCTATCGCAGTCCTTTAAACCAGTCAATACTGCGTGGTATCAAATTGCCCTTATTAAGTGTCATATTTTTTCTTCTTTAAAGAATGTAATTTCTGGATTTCTGTAGGAGTATCACAGAATGTAGCTGTAATCCTCTTCTCTTCTGATCTAACTGCTGAACTCAGTGAGAATCTTTTCAATGACTTCAGTGGGATTTGGATAGGGCCCCTATTGAACAGAGTTCACTTTGCTTCTCTCTGCTCCGTGACAGCCTGCATCTAGTCGTATATTGCCAAGACAATTCATGATACATCTCATTTTAAATTATAAAATGTATTTTCTCTGCAGATGATACTGAAGCATCTCTTTGTTCTGGACAAAAGCTAAATCTGAAGGCCATCATTGATAGTTATATAGCCTTTCTGCAAAACTTAACAAATTCCCCATTCATTTCATGGTCCAGGTAAGTTAAACTAATTCAATTTCAATGCTTCCCTCAACTGTTTTCCAGAACAGCATGTTGGGTTTTTCCCCCCTGTATTTTAGATATTTTGTAATGTTAAATTAGATTATTTTTCTCATCTTAAGGAGATGGTTAGCATTTCTACATGTTACCAGTAAGAAATACTATCCTATGTAGGATCACAGAAGGTTATATATTTGTGGCCCTTATTCAAAAGCTTTAATAGAACAGCTCTCTGCAGCCTGCGTATTACCAAAGGTAACCAGTGTAATAGGCTCTTGGAAGACTGTAATGTACTATTATATTGGAGTCTCTCTCTCCCCCGCCCCCCCTCGCCCTCCACTAAGTTGCTTGCATTATTGTCAGGGCTATAATGTCTACTTGAACAATACAGTAGAATCCATTTAATCAACACTGTTACATAACATTTCCATCAGGGAGCTGATTCAGGGCAGCTAGTGCATTTCTGTGATTCTAAATACATTAATGGCACACTTAATTGTGAAAAATACATTTTAAATGACCTGCCTGGTGGTGTCTGTAAACCTAGTCATAGTAATTAAGGGGCATAGATAAGCATTAGCTAAATTATGTTCCACAGTCTGTGAACCTAGTTTCACATTATGCAGTTTTCTTGCTCTGTATGGCTGCTAAATGTTGACTTGTTTCTTAACCCGTGGAATAGAAAGAATTAGCATAAGTGCAAAAGAGGATGAGCACTCAGTAGTATGTAAATTCTAGAATTTAAGGCTGCTTCCACGACTGAACCACATTGCTCATCCCATGGCCTGTGTTGTACCCTTGGTGGTTAAGGAGGACTCCCTAATGATTTGAATGAGGAGTTTGCTTAAAAGTGATGATACATGGTCTGTTTTGTTAGATGCATAGCAATAGGACTGAATTCTGCTCCCATTGAAGACAATGAGAGAGTTTTGCCATAGAATTTATTGGGAGCATGATCAGGTCACATAATCAGCCCCACTGGAACAAATGCACTTGTCCAGCTGTATAAAAATGTCAGTAAAGCAAGGTGAGAAATGGGGATTGTGGCAGTAAGACAGTACCTATAAACTGGTGCCTGGTGTGGAAACCATATAATCTCTATTGGCTCTGTTCACGGAATTTATAAGTTTCCTGAGTTGGAGCTCCATGTCTTGAGACCCTCTGATCCCAACATTCCTTGATTGTTGAGTCCAAACCTTAGCTCTTTTAAACCAACCTTGTAAGGAGAACTGGTTTTATTTATATATATATATATATATAAATACGTTTTGACTATATAAATACGTTTTGACTATATATATATATATATAAAATGTCAAAACGTATTTTCATTGAAAAATGGCTTTGACAAAATGGATGTTTTCCCAGATTTTGTTGAAAAACCTAAAATCAAACATTTATTGGCTTTCAGTTGTTGGGTGGGGTAGGGCAGAGGAGGGAGAAGATTTTTGGCTTTATGGTTTTTGGCAAAAACCTTGAAAACTTTCACTTTCTTCAAAAAGTGTGGAAAATAAAACACATTTTTCTACCTTTTGTACTTGTAAGGTCCTTGATATCAAGCTAATCAGTCTGTAGAGCTTCAAGGCTTTGCTGGCTTCATCAGCAGAATATACAAATTCCTTGAACTGCAGATGTTTGATTCTGCCAACTTTGCCAGTAGAAGTAGGTGCTCTTAACACAGCCACCTAGCCTCAACTGTATTTAGAGGACTTATGTGTCGTGACTTTCTAATCACTGTTTTTTTCATGCTTTTTAAAATAGCATGTGATTGTCCGTTAGTGTATTGCAATTATGGTCTTTTTAATTGTTTCACTATTGCGCAAAATGTGCTTTGTCTATATGAAATACACTCTACAAACACAATTTTAAGATGTAAATATAGCTATGTTCTAGTAAATGTATGATCAACCATTACATAAAACTGATTTGCGATGTAACTTTCCAATAGATGACTAATTTGAAAAAAATCTCCATTAATGTTACAGGATCTTGACATCTGTCAAAGAGCTTTTGAAGAGGGAAAAGAACATACAGGTTCTTGAGGAGGAGGAGTCGGTCTTCATTCTACAACTTGCAGAATTCATACAAGAAATGTTGATGCCTGGTTCTTCAGCCTCTTCAAGCCTCCAAGACTTACAGTCCCTAACCGAAATAGCCTTGAATAATGCAATTATGTGGCTTAACACTTCTGCCAATATGAAGGCAGATGCTACAGATGTTCATATATTTTCTGAACTCAATAATGAACTACTAGAGAATTATCAACTTCTTGCAAGGCTCTGGCAGAGTGAGCAGCTGGAAGTATTTTGGCAAGTAGTAAAAAAGGTCTTGGATCAACGTGATCATAGAAGTCCAGTGGAAGCAATAGAGATGCTGCAGATGTTCTTATCTAAAATTATAATATCTTCTCTTCAGGAAAATCAAAAAGTCCTTAATAAAAGTTTGCAATTCTTCCAGAAAATTCTTACAGAATGGCCTGAATTGAGTTTTCTTGACATAGATTATGTAAACAACTTCAGTGAAAAATTCATAAGGAATCTCTATGAGGTTGGAGTGTTGACTCAAGAACATTTCTCTACCGCTCTCAGCACCATTCATGCTATGAGAAATGTCTCTTCTGTTCTAGTCTCAAATACAACTTCTGTGTCCAAAGTACAAGATGTAGGGAAAATTGTGTCTGATTTCTACCAAAGTGTCCCAGAGGTAGGGGACAGTAATGCAGCCTCTCTTATTCAAATGCTTTTCTTTGTCTACCAAAACATTGATCAGTTAAGTATCCAGAGTAATAATTCTGTGTTAACATTCTTCCAGAAGATCTCAGAAGACATTTCATCTACTCCAATTCAGCATGATTTCCAAAACATGAGTGAGGTTTTTCACTTTCTGTCTGAAGCTATACATCTCCTCCAGGGTCTCACCCAGAAACCTCTCTGTGAAAAGTTAGCAACAGTTTACAACTACGTAACGCTCCAGGCCCAGTCCCTAGCACAGAAAGGGAAACAAGAGATAGAAGTGGTATACAGTACTCTGGGGAGCCTTAAAACTATATTTTCAGACACAGAGCTTCAGACAACTGCCTTTCAGTATTTGAAACAACTTTTTGACGTCTCTGCAGAAAGCTTGTTAAATAATGAATGTGCTGATTGGTATACGCCTAGCATTCCTTCTGTGAGGCAAACCGGAGATGTTCATAACTCACTTGTACTCCCATTGATCAGAGTTCTGTCAAATACATCAAACTTCAAAAGTGAGGTAAATGTGTCTTTTGCCATGCATTGCACTGTTACCTGGCTTCAGATGTGGACAGAGATTTTGGAAGAAATGTCTGAAATACTAAGGTTGGATTTAAATTTTTTCAGTTATCTTCGGATTGGCCTGAACCACCTTTCTGAAGGCCTCGAAAATTTAACCCATGCTGAACTGTGCAATGCAACATTTACAATCAATCCTGAAACTACATCAGCAATACATCTACTGAAAATAATAACAGAAGCTTATAACTTAAATGAATGGAAAGACTTTGAGACTCTAAGTGGTCTCATAAGTAAACTTAACAATGTAATTGATGCACTCAGCTCAATTAAAAGAGAGAGTTTAGAGGAAGCTTTTCAAACAATGGAAAATGTGACTGTCAAATTGCAGAAATCTCTATTGAAGGTTAACGTTAGCAGGGAGTTTTTGGATTCTTGGTTTGATGTTTTCCTTCCATTGAGTTCTAAAGTGGAATATAGAGATACACATGTAGATTTCATTGGGCATTCACTTTCAGATATTCTAACACTTTCTACAGAAGAATTTGGAACTGTTCTCACTGACCTAAGAGAGACAGCTGGATTCCTTAAAAATATATCCCGAGATCAAGATCTATTGTCTTGTGTGATGATTTTCCAGAATGTTACCAAGTTAGTTTTGGAAGATATTTTGAAGGAGAAAAATGTTTCACAGATAAGTGTTCTGTCTCATCTTAATCCTCTTCTAACCTCGGATAATATAGTGAATATATTAGAGGGTTGTAATAGATGGATGTATATTATCAGTAACCTCAGTGAGAAATACATCACTTATTCCCACCTTGAGAATGCAAAACGTGTTTTATTTTTGTTGACATCTCTGGGAAGCATTAATGAGACTGATACTAGCTTAAAGAATACCCTGGATATTGTTAACATGACTTTTAACCTCAAAGAACCTCCATGCTTACTAAATGGTTCTGATGCACATTGTGCAGATGTTTATTTCAGCATTCTAGCAAAAATTTTAAAAGTTCTTCCTACGTTTTCTGAAAAAGATGATGAACAGACTCGTGACTTTATTTTTACTCTATTGAATGCGTCAAGGGGCCAAATTCAGTCAATTGTCAAAGACTTAATGAGATTCTCACCATATACATCTGACTCAGAACAGATGTATTTCATTAAATTAATCACTGGAGCCATCAAGAATTCAAGTGAAGTCCCTAATTTGCCTCAGAGTCTCCAGCCTCCTTCAGTAGCACTTTTGAGAGGAATTCAAATTTTTCTGAAGAATATAACTTCTGAAACCCTACAAAACAGCTCATCTCTTCTGGACACTGTAAATCTCCTAAATGCATTTGAAGCTCTTCCACAAGACAAAATTATGAGCTTCCTAAAGAAGTCCTTTCAACATCTGATTAGCTACTTTATGTCAAACTTGCCTCATAATACGCAAAGTTTGCAAAACATAACTCTGCATACGTGGATGAAAGCAGCAGACCTCAATGTGGAACTAGTAAGGAAGGCACTAAACATCTTAAAGTCTCATAACCTTACCAATTTTCTGATACGATCAGATGATAAAGGATTTCCAAAGCATATGGCAACTTTGGTGAAAAACATTGAGAATGCAGATCTAGAATTCTTAATAGATCAACTCAAACAAGTCAGGAAAAGCCTGCATCATTTCTTTAAAAATATCAAAACTGTGTACATTGAGAATTCTGTTCTAGACAAGTTGACAGGCTGGGTAGATTCCTTTGAGAACAATTCATATTCTTGGAACTTGACCAACTTATGGCAAATCACTCAATTATTTAAAGAGACTGAGCTTGATGATATATTACAGGTGCTTTACATTCTTCCTGATGGTGTTAGTCTTATACAGCGATTGGCTCACAAAAACATCACTGATGCCCTAATTGAAGTGTACACTTTCACATCAACTCAGGAAGCAAACATGTCAATAAGTACCAAGGAAGATTTATCCAATAAAGTAGATAGCCTTTTAGAGTTACTGGAAGTAGTAACTGATATGCCTGAGGAATCTGCAAGGACTTTGGGTTGTCTGACTGCAGTTATCTGCTGGAACCTCACAACAGCAACACCTCAGAATGACCCAGCTTTAAGGACTTGTAACTTAAATGCACACACCAATTTTTCATCTATTTACAACACGATTGCTGACGTACTTGAGCAGTTCAAGCTGACAACTCCAGGGGGACATGACCTATGTTCTAATGAAGATTATCTGAGGGAGATCACTTACAAAGTGACTTGCTTCTTTCATCAGTTCAAAGAGTGGAACTCCATTCTTCTGAAGCTTTCTGAAATCCACAACATAAATAGTTTGGCTCTGAAACAGCTTCTGGGGTTTTGGAATAAGCTATCAGTATATGTTATGGCTTTTGGAAATAGTAGTACCATCTCAGTCTATTGCTCTTCCACACCGAAGAGACAAGCTGCTTTACAGCTCATAGAAACACTAAACAACATGACATCAACAGAGATGGCAATGGCCAAAGCTATTTTTGAACAGTTAGCAGATCTGTATCATGCCCTAAAATTGGATAGAAGCACAGGAATGTCTGTTCCAAAGACTCTTCTTACTCATTTAAAAAGTATGGCCAATGAAATTTCCGGAGTGCTGGATAATGAAGATGTCTTGTCTTTTCTTTCTGCAGTCCAGCCTTTGCTGACACTGTCTCCTGTTGGAAACCAAACTTACATGGTGCTTATGGCATTATCAGCTTTGAGTAGAAACAGTAGTTTGATTGGTAACTTTGAGGCCCTTTGGCTTGATACAGAGAGAGGCATACAAGATTTATTAGTCAATTTTAGTGTTCCAAACTTACTTTCTGTGATAGACAAAGAAGTTCAATTACTAAGTGCAGCAGCCAGAAAAAATTCTTCATTGGCACTTGCTAGTTTATTAAAGCAGTTTAATTCTTCATCTCTAGAAACTCTACTAAGAAGCTTTGAGGACTTTCAAGAAGTTGCAAGAGACTGGCTACACGAGTACACTAATAAAAATGTCTCTAGAATAATAAATGCACTAGTTGTCCTTATGGCCAATGAAAAGTCGTCTGATGACATAATACTGATTATCAAAGGTATCATTGAATTTTTGGAGCTCTTCACAAATGGCTCTAAAGAAGATCACATTGATATATCATTTGTTGCTGATCTTCTTAGTGGGGAAAAGCTGAATAATGTTCATGTTGCTCACGTGATTTTACAGAACAGTCTGCTTAACATGCTCTCTGACCTCACTACTAAAGAAGAGGTACTGGACTTAAATGATACAGACCTTCAGCTAATGGACTTCATTGATTTGTTTTTTGATGATGCACAATATGAAAATTATGGAAAAGAGATTTCCTCATTCCAAAGCAGGACAATGGAGATGATAAAAGAGTTTTTACAGATAATCTTTTCATCTTCTGAAGGACATTATAGCAACAAAATGTTTGTCTTATTAAAAAACTTACATAAGGATATAATTGCAGAAATGAGGTGAGTGTGTGTATGTCTATTAACCTTGTGTCCAAATACATTAGAGACAGGGCTACTGTATATTAGTAACAATTTGGTTATACATTTTATTGTAATTCTACTTTAGAACTGAACCTGCGAATAAACCAGCATCTGGAAGCAAAACTATATTTAATGGATCAGGGCTATTTTATTTATCTAAATTTCTGCAACAGTTTTGGATTTTAGGATACACAGTTTGGAAAGAATGATAGTGCAAAACATTTCAAGGCACTGTTTTGTATCTTGTAAAAATGGTATTGCTCTGAAAAAAGGGACTGATTTTTAAATGGTATGGGGTTGCTGCGCCAAATATGGAAATACTTGAAACTAAACTCCATTGCCTTCGCGGTGCCCAAACATAGAACATGCCTCCTAAATTCTCTACTTGAAATGGTTTCAGTTTAAAATTCAAATTGAGTATAAAAGTAACTGTTCCTATACCCATGCCAGGAGTCTTGAGTTGCGAACTTTCATGGAATTTTGTGCAAAATAATTGAATCACTGAAGTTTTGAGGAATTATTTTTGTACAGACTAACTTAATCCTGAAGCTGCTATCAGTGCACTATTAAAACTGGAAAATCGAGCACACAGGTAATAAAAGTAGAGGCAACACTTAAATCCATTTCACATCCTCTGTATTTCATTATGTACACTGTAACATCTAAAACTGAGTAATATAGTAAAGCATGAATTTACCAAAACATAAAAAGGCACAGAAAATTCCATGTGTTCAATATAGCCAAATTAATGTACAAAAGTTAAACTTTGAATTTCTTGTGTTTGATTTTTCAACCAAACAACTAAAAAATACAACCTGCTTTTGGATTTTTTCCAACTTTAAATGTTTGTATCTTAAAAGTTATTGCACCACTTTTTCCTCAAGTTTGAATTGCTTTTTTCTTCAGTGAATAATCATCCAAATTTATAGTTTCTGGCATCAATAGTTCAAGTTGTGATTAAAAATGTAATTTGAAAATGTGGAAAGTGTTTCTTCTCCCCCCCTCCCTTGCATAACACAGAATGTTAAATGGATTCTGCTCTAACATCATAATAGAAGTAAAATACAATGGCCTAAATAACAACTCTCCAGTTTTATGCTGATGTAACTCTGTTGACTTCAGTTTGTCGGGGTAATCTGGCTGTTGACTGAAATGAAGTTACACTAGTGTCAAGCTGGAATAAATCAGTTATGAATGAGGTCTACAATATCTAATCAATATCACAAAGTGGCTAGACAATTTTGGGTAATACTTTATTAATAGTACTTCACCAATTTCTTTCCCCAACCCCTAGCCTCCATGTTCTTCTCCTTATTATCCCAACAGCCTCTACATTTCCTATGCTAATTTATTACATACTGGGCGTAGGTTTTTCCATTGATGAGATGCCTGTTATGGCATCATCTAAAAGGCCTGATTGGCCAACCAGAATGTCCCTTTGGATGACCAGAGTCCACAGCCAGACATTAATCATATTATAGCTTACTGGTAATCTCTCTATTTTGTGGTAATACCCATATTTTGCTACATTTTCCTAACATAGTCTTACAGTAACAATAATTTGCATCATCATAATCAACAATATTTCTGTTGCAGAATATTCACCAAAGATGATATTGGAACTTTACTAAACTTGGATCAGTCTGTTAATCTAAAGGAAGAAGTTGATGGGTTGAAAGAAAATATGTATGACTTAATTAAGGATGCAGCCATATCCGAAAATGGGACACTTCATTTTGACAATGCAAAAAGACTGAAGTTTATGAGGGATTTGTTTAATGTCCTGTTTAAAGATTTTTCTGTAAAAAATGGCAGCAGAAGTAACTATGAACTGTTTACTTTTGTGAATCATGTGTTATTTAATACAAGTAATTCTGGGGACCTTGCCCAGCTGATTAGAAATCTTTCTAGAACTCTTCAATTTATGAGGCAAACTTCTGCAGAAATGGGAAACCTCATGAATTTTTTTAAC
Organism: Chrysemys picta bellii; assembly: GCF_011386835.1. Lineage (NCBI taxonomy): Eukaryota > Metazoa > Chordata > Testudines > Emydidae > Chrysemys > Chrysemys picta. The sequence goes on from NC_088792.1 coordinate 105,828,451, forward strand.
AACCATTTCAAGGATTTCCTAGTTAGCTATCCTACTTTTCGAGAAATGGTACTTGCTAATTTAACAGAACTGTTGGCCTCTGTGGATAAGGTGTTTCCTTTGAAAAATAGGCAGATAATAGAAACTACAGAGACATTACTTGATCTCCTCTTGTGGAGCAGTGGAGCTAACAATACTCACAGCCCCTTTCCAGAGCTTGCTGTTGATTTGTGCTCATTGTTGTGGGAAAGCAATGAATTTGTAAAGCTAGCAAAAATAGTAGAAGCCATTGTTAAGTTTTTGACATTGTCCAAGAAAGCTTCAGAAAAGGTAGCTAACATTTTGGAACCATCTATCAACTCAAATGCTACGGAAAACGTAGACTACATTGAGATGGTCTATTCAGACCTCCAAAGAGCTGTTCATGATGCAATAGAAGAGTTAACTGAAAATGAGACTGCAGAGGTTCTGCGTTCAAACCACCATCAAGTGGCAGATTTGGGAAAAGCATTTCTTGATTTGACTTACTTGTCTATTCGAGGTAAGCTTTCAAGATCATGTGGCTCTGGAACTGCAAACATATCAACCACACTGCTCACAAATCTGAGCAAACTCAGTGATTTAAATGATATTGCAGGTGAAATCGCTAAGTTTTTAACAAATGTGCAGAATTATTCTGCGGAATTGGAAAGACTTACTGCAATTGTTACCAGTGCAAGCATAAACTCATCTGATGATACTGCCAGTCTAGTAGAAGATCTTCTTGATTTTTTTGTACCCATTAATGATATTATTAGCAAAATACATTTAACTTCTAGACTAAATTTTACTCATGCCCCAATAAATGAAGAAAAATGGGAGGGAATTCAGGAAATGATTATTTATTTGTGGAAAGGAAACATTACAGGAATAAAAGCTTCTATCAGAGCTGTAGCTGATCTCTTTCTGGGAGCTTTCTGGAAAAATGACTTAAATCTGCTGCTGACTTATGCAGACAACCAAGATGACTTTCTTAAAGTTTTAGAAGTCACTATGGAATCATTCAAGTTAATGAAGAATGTTTCTGGAGGAAGCTTCAACCTGTGGTCACTTTTTGCCAGCCTTATCAATCAAAATATAACCTACGAGCAGAAGGAACAGTCCATCTGGGAAACAATTATTGAGGACTCATTAAATAGAACTAATCCTTGGATAGAGGTGCTGCATTTAAGTGCTGATCAGCAAGTGAATTCTACAAGAGACTTACTCCAAACAGTTATGGGGTTCTTTGCTAATGGAACTTCTGGTACAGCTGACATGGCCCAATTGGAAAACAGCATACTACGGATCATGCATGACTTTGACTTGATATTCAAACCTTTATCATCATATGAAAAGTATGCCAGACGGTTGGTTAACTTGGCTGAGTATTGGCGACAAGGCCCACTAAAAGAACAAAGGTAAATATTGGAAGGGTGGCTTATTTTTAAAATCATTGTCCAGGTCTGATTTTTGTTCAGAGGTGCTGAACACTGCTGGCAGTCAAGTCAAAGGGAGGTGCTCGGCATCTCTGAAAATCAGACCAATTTTTATTGAGATTGAATTGTTTTAGAAATGAAAAGAAGGAAAGGGGGCAAGGGGAAACAATCTATAGCAAACACAAGAAAAGTAGTTAGCATTTAAAGACTTAACATTCCTATTAGCATCTGAAGATAAAGTGCCACCACCTGTTGGCCTGATTCTTATCTAGTTCACTTTGTTGTAAATCAGGAGTGAATCCACTGAAATCATTCTGGTTAGTGTTGTGTAACTGCAATGAGAATCAGGCTCGCTGATGTTTGTAATAGCATGTGCAGTCCTTATTGAAGTCATTCTCTGATTCTGTCATCCTAAAAGTGATGGTATCCTATTATTTTTCCTTAGATTCTCTGAGATGTGCCAGGGTTTCCAGAAGCAGTTAAGTGCTGCTAATGCCAGACTGCTACAGAAGGTGCAGATTATGGCTTTGAGTGTATTTACAATCCTTTCAGGTTGGTTGCTGTAATAACAACTATTAGCAAGATGGGTTCATTATTCATGTTATTGCTGTGTTGCTAAGACTGTGCTCAGGGCATTCATGTGTAATAGCGATAGGTTCACTTGGATTGTCTCAAGCCTCAGAGTGAAGTTGAGTCACCTGAAAACAATTTGACTCAGAAGGCCTAGTATAACCAAATGCCACACAAATGGATGCCTTAAGTTAGGTTCATAAATCCATATTTAGGCTCCCTGGATTGGGGTAAGGGTGGATTTTTCAGAAGTGGTCAGAGTTGGCCTAACTCTGCTCCAGCCACCTAATGGAGTAAAACTCTCAGTAATTACAATGAGATCAGAGTTAAGCCAACATTGAGTGGTTTTGGTTTTCAGATGTACTGAGAACCCAGAAGAGCCCACTGTCCTTTGAAAATCAGGTAACTTATTTAGGGCTTACATGGGGGTTTAGGAGTCTAACATTTAGACACCTGTTTGTGTGTCCTGATCTTTGTAGTATTTGGTTACATTAAGTCTTCTGAGTCAACTGAAACCACACAGATGACTCAGAAGACTTAATGTAAGTCTTCTGAACTCTATGTAAGACACACAAAAGGTAATCAAACATGCTCATTTTCTGCAGAGTTGCCTAGCTCAAATAGTCATCTAAATTTGCCCTGCTGGATTTGAATGAATCTGAATTTAAAACAACTGCTCTGAAAACAGACTGGATAGAATTCATCCCCCATTTGTCTCCTATGTGTATTCAGCGTAAGCTCTGCTGATTTAATGACAGGAATGGATTTTTATTAGTCTTTCTATTTTCCTGTTAATTGGTGGGCCAATCCAGCTCTCTGAGGCAGCTGAATTTTGTTCTGTTAACCATAGTGCAGTTGTAGGGCCAAATTCTCTCCTCATTGTCACATGTACAAACCTACCAAAGGCAATGAAATGGAGCTGTTTGCTCTGGATATGATGGCTGACCATTTGCATAAAGATTGTCCCTCCAGAGATCGGGTAGGGAATGATGGGAGACCTCTTTCATGATTGATCCCTAGGATTATCTCTCTGCTGTAAATCATCCAACATACTGGCCCTTCTCTCCACTTGCAGCTGTGTTGTGGTGGTGGTGGTGGGGGGGGTTACTGCTGCCCTGGGGATACAGTAGATACAGTATCCTTAAGGTCTCACCATAGGGAAACAGGGTGATGGGGGTCCCAGAGAGCTGCTCAGTTAAAAATATCATTACTTATTTGTATTATCATGACATCCAGGAGCCCCAATCCTGGATCAGTACCCCACTGTGCTAGGTGCTGTACAAACAGAGAACAAAAAGATGGTCTTTGCATCAAAGAACTTATAGTTTAAATGTGCGATAAGAGACACCAGGTGGATACAGACAGATGGGGGGAGTACAAGTAAACAGTGAGACAGTATTGTTCAGCATGATGGCAGTGGTCTCACCACACCAGCGGTCTAACCTTTGTCAAGTTTTTTGTAAGCATCTCAGCAAAGGAGAGTTTTGAGGAGGGATTTGAAGGAGGATAATAAGGTAGCTCTTCACAGATATTTACAGGGAGTTTCTCCCAAGCACGAGGGCAGCATGGGAGGAAGCACAAAGATTCTTTCTTGAAAATAATATAACTGGGCAGTGGAGGTTGGCATAATAGACGATAATCAGAGGCAAAAGTTGAGAGCTTGATGGCAAAATAGAGATTATAGGGTGGAGATAGACTATGAGTGGCCTTGAAAAATGAAGACAAACATCTTATGTTAGATGTGACAGAGATGGAGGAATCACTGGAGGGCTTAAGTCCACTTAAAACTCCTGACAGGCTCTGCATCTTGCTCTCATGAAACCATCACTAAGTCCTCCTGCTCTGGTTCTGCATCAGGCCTGATCATCCTCGGGTATTGCTCGGGGTGGTGTAGGACCACCATACAGTCAGTGTAAGGGTAACATGCCCTTTTCTCCCATGTAACCTTTGTGCTATGACTTTAATAAGAAATAATACTTAGCAGTTGTGCACCGCACAAGATTTTCCTGCCCTTACTTTTAAAACTTCTTTCCTCACTCCTCACCCTTCTCAATGCCATCGGCATTTCTGATAGGGAATCATGTTTAGGGTGATATTTTTCACTGATTCAGCCTGTGTGTTTTCTCTTACAGACAACCCTACTGTCATCAGCAACCTTCTCTGTGCTTTTACGAGCTGTAAGGATGGCCTAACAAGGCATTTCTTCCTTTCTGCCATTGAAGGAATCAATTTGGTTCATGAGCAGTATCAGGTTTGATGGATTTCTAATCCTGCCAACATCCTTTTGTCACGCTTTAAATGTCACACTGGAAAATTACTCCATAAGTATTTTCCTTCTTTTTTTTTTCTACTGCCTGAAAAATCAATCACTATGCTTGTGTATAATCAGGGTTTTTAAGGGATGTTTTTCTGCCACACTTGATAGTGATACCCAGAGGGAATCACATAATATATGCTGACAAGTGTTGAAAGCCATAAACAGAATAACTAGATTGCCATTGGGTACCAAAGAGCAATTGGTATTTTTCTTGCTTTATATTCCAGTATTGCAGGTGCTTTCATAGCACTAAAAATTTACAAGGACAAGGGTAAAATCCAAACAAAATACTAATCAATCCCCCAACCAGAAGCATCTGGGCTAAAATAATACCCAGAGTACATATTAACTGTACTCGCCAAGAGGGATTGATCTGTGTATCTACAACAGTTCTGAAGTTTGGCAAGAGTCGTAATCAGAAGACCAACAATGTAGCATTTCGAGCCCCATTCAGTGTTCTGTCTTGCTCCACTGAAGTCAATCAGAGTTTTGCCATTGACTTCAGTCAGAGAAGAACCAAATCATCAGAGACCACCAAAATATTAAATTTACCTTTTTACTAGAAAGTTCTCCTTTCTTCACTTTTGGCTCTCTGCTCTGATATTTTGCACTTGGTCTACTCAGAGCTCTTGTAGATGTAAGTGGGAGTTCTGAGTAAGTAAGGAGAACAGACAGCATTGGGAGCCATCTAGCAAATCTGAGCCCTGGTCTACACTCGTCGGGTGGGTCGGGGGGGGCGGGGAATTGATCTAAGTTACGCAACTTCAGCTACGTGAATAACATAGCTGAAGTCGACGTACTTAGATCAACTTAACGTGGTGTCTTCACCATGGTGAGTGGACTGCTGCCGCTCCCCCATCGACTCCGCCGCACCTCTCGCGGCGGTGGAGTACAGGAGTCGATGGGAGAGGGCTTTGGGGTCAATTTATCACGTCTAGACTAGATGCGATAAATCGACCCCCACTGGATCAAGTGCTGCCCGCCGATCTGGCGAGTAGTGTATACCAGTGGTTCTCAAAGCCAGTCTGCCGCTTGTTCAGGGAAAGCCCCTGGCGGCTCAGGTCAGTTTGTTTACTTGCCGGGTCCACAGGTTCGGCCAATCGCGGATCCCACTGGCCACGGTTTGCCTCTCCAGGCCAATGGGGGCTGCGGGAAGCAGCATGGGCCGAGGAATGTGCTGGCCGCCCTTCCTGCAGCCCCCATTGGCCTGGAGCGTCGAACAGCGGCCAGTAGGAGCCGCGATTGGCCGAACCTGTGGATGCGACAGGTAAACAAACTGGCCTGGCCCACCAGGGGCTTTCCCTGAACAAGCGGCGGACCGGCTTTGAGAACCACTGGTGTAGACATACTCTGAGAGTAGAATTTTGCTCAGAGACCATGTATCTCTTGATTTTTCTCTCTCTCTCCATCTCTATAACACCATGCACCCACCAACACAAAGCGCACGTACAAAAGGCCAAAAAGAAATGTCCTGTCTTGATGGAGAATAGTTCGATAAAAGGATAAATGGAGAGAACAGTACAAACGTCATGATGCAAGGCGGGGGGGCACATGTCTGCCGGTGTTTAATAAATCATTGTTATCTATCCACATTTTGATTTGTGTTTATTTTTAAACAAAGTTAATCAGAAACTACACAACATTTAGCAGTTTAGGCCTGTTCTTTCAAGCAAATAAATACACAGCATGTAAATTTAACTATGGTTGCCATCTTTTGCAGGATATTGAAACAATGTGGTCAGCTTCCAATGAAGGGGACTGTGGGAACCTTTTATATGTAAACAGGAAGCTGTCCAGTACCTTGGAGAGCTTCCAGAGAGCATTAGAAAATATCACCTACAGCAGCTGTGAATGTCAAATCACCTTAGAGAACATCCAGAAACACATGCAAATGTAAAGCCTTTACTTTTCACTGCCATGTTGTTCTGCTATGCATTATTTTTGTTAGTCATAATGATATAGTTTCATACATATTCATAAAAAGTTTGCACAATTACAGTATAACCTCTGCTCACCTAATGTTTGGTTAACAATCTAAGGTCCTGGTTAATTGGAGATTGGTCAGATATCCCAACAGCAATATGTACCACTGATCCATGATGATCAAAATCCCTGTTTATCAAAACACGCTGGAAGTTTTCAAACAAAAAAAAAAGTTATTGTGTAGTCATTAGTGGTACCAACAAAACTGCAACAATAGTTACTGACTTGACTCCTAACTTTCTTTTCTTTTACCTCTACCCCAGACAGTTCAAATAAGCATCCACATTTTTGGGTTCTTCGCTAACCCCAGTTTTCCAAGGCCTGATTGTATGATGTGCTGAGCATCTTTTGCAATGTGCTAAATATTCAGGTCAATTCAAGTTGAGAGTGCACAAAATCTGACAGGCATGCTTGGCACCTCACAGTATTGAGCACTAAGTTGTCTTAGATTTTTTCTGTCCCTTATATAGTACTGCTACGCAGCCACCTGAGAGAGTAGCAAATACTGTTGTTAACTAAGGGTAAATGAAGCTTTACTGGAAACCTTGGAGATTCTTTAAAACAGTTGCCTATAGAAGGGTAACACTTATTATGTACTTTGCTGTACTATCAGTTTCCATCCAATAGACCACGTTTTCAAAATGTACCTGAAAGACATAAGTCCATTAGTGCCATTAAGAGGAGTCTGTGGCCATAAGCTGCTGTCCCTCTGGACCATTGACTCATGCTGCCTATTTTTTTAGTACATTTACTGAAAGTCATGGAGGTGAGAAACTGCTAGACCAGTGCTTTTTCATCTGGTTTAGTTTCAGACAACTTAATAATGAAGAATCTCATGAATCATTTCCTCTCAGAACTCACCTATGGGAAAGGAGTGTGATTATCGCTGCCCAGGCAGTGTGTGTGCGTAGTAGGAAGGCTCGTTGACCCCCTCTCCATCTTTAACAGCTCACATGGACAAGCACCAGGACTGATCTGGCCATTAGAATTTACCTTTTGCTTAATTAATGTTACTTCATTATTCCATGATAAGCCCTATACTTAATAAGCTTAACATATGGTAAAGCAAACTACTTGGAAATGGCTGCTTGTAAAACTAGTGTTGTCGTTTCAGGATGTCTGGAAACCTAGAGGCACCTTCGTCAGAAAATCTAGTGATAGCTTTTGTCAGTAACTTCAGTCTGCCAAATGGTGAGTACATGGTTTCTTTACAGGAGCTAACATAAACTACAGCGCTGTTTTGGAGATCACTGTGGTACATTTGTTCACAAGACAAGAGAGAAAACATACCAAAGTAAAAAGAATGCTGCTTCGGGAAAGTACCAAGGTGACATTGTATTGGCGTCTTATGAATAATTTGGGGTCTGTTCCTCCTCACTATCACCCTGACCCACCTGTTGCCACTGGCCCCAGGTCAGTATAGTTTCTATGGAAAGTAGGCTGCTAAGGGCTGCCCCAGTCACATGCTCTTGGAAAGGGGAGATCCAAACTGCAGAGCGAGAAGCCGGATTAAGTGATTGAAAACTGCCTTTGGTAATTTAAGGTGCCTTCTTCCCAAACCAGTTTTGGGGAATGGCTTATGCTCCAATGGAGTAAACCTCCTGCCCCTTTCTCCCTTAGGATTGGTAGGAAAGAGAATAGCATGCCTTGGAAACAGCACTCTGCCCTTTCATGCCCCCTCAGCATAGGTCTGTGAGGAAATGGAGGGCTGCCTGGTGACCCCTAATTAAAGCAGTGTGGTGGGAAATCGATGATCCATGTTTTCCTGCATTGCAGATGTGAAAATCAAAGACTGCATGCAGAATGTTCCTGAGCTGGCACGGGAACTTCGTTCTTTAGTCAACATTTCTGAAGATACTATCGACACACTCCTGGAAGCTAATTTCTCACAGTCCAAGGTACGAGGCGAGAAATGGGATGCTGAATTAACATGTTGACCTATAAAAATGCTTTCCAGCCTCTCTTAGCTGGTGTAGAAATGAACAAGACTTGTTAGGAATGTGGGCCTCCTATGTTTTCATTTGCCATTTTTTTTTATATGGAAGATCGTTTTTGTTTGGGAAATTCAAAATAAAGCATTAAGAGCCCAATGAGAAAACCCTGTGATACTAGCAGCCAAACCCCTGAGGCATTGCAAAGTCTTCTGGAAACTTCAAGGTTTCACCTTCTTGGATAGTTAAATTCCTATTCTCTCCTATAATGGGCAAAAAGTTACAACTTTTAGTTGGTGGGATAGGGGCAGGACAGGGACAAATTCTCTGTAAATAGGCACAGCTCCATTGGGGTAAGTGGAGTTTCATCCATTTTTATCTACAAAAAAGTTGTCCTTTTACCACCAGGAAATTCTGGAGAGCCATAAACTCCATGGGGAAATTGTACTCACCCCCCCATAGCTCTCAGGTTTGTAGTGAGGAGAGTAGATCACTCTTTTGTGCTCCCTGGATGTGCTACTCTCCCCAAGTGCTCCCTTGATGTGTTATTCCCCCAAGAGCCTTGATGTCATTGTCTCTGTTTCCCATGACTGTGACAGATTCCCTCTCTGAAGCTTGGAGTGTAGCATTAACTCTCCTTTGTCCAGTATGAATCATAAAGCTAACTAAAGGTGCTCTTTCCTTTCTGTGTGTGTGTGTGTGTGTGTGTGTGTGTGTGTGTGTGTGTGTGTGTGTGTGTGTGTGTGTGTGTGTGTGTGCTGGAAATGAATTGGTATTTTGATACTTGACTGAAACTGATCAGATCAATCAAAGAGCCACTGGATGTCACTGATGCTCCACAGTCAGAGGAAGCTGCAGGTTTTGTCCATAGAAAGCTTGACTACTAGAATGGCAGTTCTCCGTTTGAATTCTTTCACACAACAAGCTTAACTTCAATTATAGGTGGCTTCTGTTCTTCTGTTTCTTTGTCAATGTTACTAATTGCCATTATTGCTATTTCATTACTTTGTTAGCAGTAAATGTAGACAAGATACCTGGAAGTGAGTAAGTAAACGAGGAATTTGACAGTAAAGTTTTATATCCCTATTCTCTTGAAATAATAATGCTATGGAGCTGAATTTTCAAACGTGGTGTCTTATATCTACAAAAATTATGGGCACACCCTGATATGCAAGCAAATGTCACATTTGCATGTCCATACAAACATTTGCTTGTTTTTTTAAAAAAGTACCCAATCCATATGGGACATAATACATTTTTACTTTTGCACAGGATGCAAATATATATTTCAGATGCAATGTATACATCTCCTATTATGAAAATGATATGTTGTGGACAAAGCTATGAAAACATTTTTTTTTTCATTTGAAGTTGGGGGAGGAGTTTGACCAAGTTTTATGAATGCTGACCTTGCTACACTTATCCATGCCTTTGTGTCACCTCAAGACTAGACTACAGTGATGTACTTTGTGGTACTTTATTTTAAAAGGCCATTCAGAAACGGAACCTAACCTAGACTGACTGCTCACTTAATGAGTGGCCTATTATGTGAACAGTGCATAAAACTATTGCCCAGAAAACTGCACTACTTTTGAATTTCCAGAAAGAGTTCAAAGGGTAGGTTTTAACCTGTTGGATAAGCCATCAGTGGCTTGAGATAGAGCTGGTTAGGAATCAGAATTTCTGTTCCCTGGAATATTTAGGGGGAAAAAAATCCTGTGAAACAAAAATTCCTAAGAAGTTGGATTTGGAACAATTAAATTGGTTTTTTTTAATAGTGTAGAAACATTTATTTTACATATATAGTACATTAAAATAGTATGTATATATAGTAATATATAATAATTATAGATATATATTCAATAGTAAAATATCTTTAACACTAACATTTTAATATAATATAAACTAAATTGAAAAGAACAGTCAAAATGATTTTGACTTTTTCCTGTTGAAACTTTTGCTGAAATGACGCATTTCCCACAATATATTATAATTCCAACGAAACAGCATTTTTCAGCAATGATTTTTCAACCAGCTATACTTTGGGATCTGAATACTGAGGGACCACCTCCCTCCAAGTGTCCCTCTATGACACTACCATTGATACAATCAACAGAGATGATCCAGGGACAATTCCCTCCTCATGAACAAGGAGTTTCAAGCTCTGTGTTCCACAAAGGCCTCTTGACCCTGGAACTCCTGGTCCTTCTCGGTCTCTCACATCCCTGGATTTGTTGTTAGCTCTTGTAGCAAGTTCAGAGTATCTTTTCTCCTTTGTAGTAGAGGAGGTGGGTGTCTGAGAGGTTTGGAGATGTATCTGGGCTGGCAGGATTTGTCGTTGATCTTTTATATTTGTGGAGGGATGAGTCATCTTCTGTACTACTGGATGGTACTATTCACTACTAAATTAAAGAAATACATTTGTTTTTATTGTTTTCTTGTTCTATCCTCATGTTGCTGTATTTGTCTTTTCATATGATTTGTATTTTCTAAATATTTGTGTAAGCTCTCTCGGTCTTTAGGTGTACCTACACTGCATCCGTAAACCCAGGTCTGTGGGTCCTGGGCTTGTGCACTTGTTGTTTCGAAGCCCAAGCTTGAGTGTCCACACTGCATTGTAAACCTGGGTTTACAGTTGCTGGATCTTGGTCTCAGCCATCCTAACGCATCCTTACTGCATTATGCAGACCGTATGACTCAGGTCTGCTGCTTGAGCTGCAGCTGCACTGCAAAACAGGGCGACCCAGAGGATTCAGGGGACCTGCGGTCTTCGGTGCCGGAATCTGCCACCGGGACCCCCCGCCATGGGTCTTCAGGGCACTTCGGCGGCGGGTCCTGGAGCGGAAGGACCCCCCGCCGCCGAATTGCCGCCAAAGGCCTGGAGCGGAAGAAGCTCCGGGGGCCCAGGCCCCACGAGAGTTTTCCAGGGCCCCCAGAGCGAGTGAAGGACCCCGCTCCAGGGGCCCCGAAAACCTCTCGTGGGGGCCCCTGCGGGACCCGGGGCAAATTACCCCACTTCCCCCCCCCCTCTGGGCGGCCCTGCTGCAAAATGACAGGGCTTGGACCCAAGTTGCAGAGGCATTTGGACTCTGAATCCCCTGTCCAAAACAGGATCCTAGGACCTGAGTCCTAAGTGCTTGCTGACTTGAGTTGGACAGATTTGTGTGTGAGTGGAAGGAGGACTTGGGCTCAAGGCTGAGTCAAAACGCAGGCTTAGTGTGCTGTGTAGACATGCATTACATAAACATAATGGTCAGACCAATGGCCCATCTAGTCCAGTATCCTGTCTTCCAACAGTGGCCAGTGCCATATGCTTCAGAGAGAGTGAACAGAACAAAGCAGTTATGGAGTGGTCCAGTTCCAGCTTCTTGCAGTTGGAGGGTTTGGGATGTGCGGAGTATGGGGTTGCGTCCCTGACCATCTTGGCCAATAGCCATTGATGGATCAATCATGAACTTATCCAATTCTCTTTCGAATCCAGCCTTCACAACATCCCATTGCAACAAGTTCCACCAGTTGACTGTGCCCTTAGTGAAGAAGCACTTCCTTATCTTTGTTTTAAACTTGTTGCCTATTAATTTCATCAGGTGACCCCTAGTTCTTGGAATATCTGACGGGGTAAATAACACTTCCCTATTCACTTTTTCAATACCATTCATGATTTTATAGAACTCTATCATTTCCCCTCTTAGTCATCTCTTTTCTAAGTTGAACAGTCCTAATCTTTCTTCATATGGAAGCCGTTCCATACCCCCTCACTATTTTCATTGTCTTTCTCCACACCTTTTTGAATTCTAATACATTTTTTTTTTTTTTTTGCAATGGGACAACTAGAACTGTATGCAGTATTCGAGGTGTGGGTGAACCATGGATTTATATAGTAGCAGTTTGGTATTTTCTGTTTTTTTATCTATCCCTTTCCTAATGATTCCTAAGATTCTGTTAGCTTTCTTGATGGCCAGGACACATTGAGTGGATGTTTTCAGAGAACTCACCAAAATAACTCCAAGATCTTTCATGTGTGGTACCAGCTAATTTAGACCCCATCATTTTGCATGTAGAGTTGGGATTATTTTTTCAAATGTGCATTATTTTGCACTTCTCAACGTTGAATTTTATCTACAATTTTTGTCTCCCAGTCACCCAGGTTAGTAAGATCCTTTCATAACTCTTCATAGTCAGTGTTGGACTTAACGATCCTGAGTAATTTTGTGTTGATACATCAATTCCTGTTGTGGTTTTAAGGTGCTTCCACAAAAAAAGTATATATTTATGAATTTTCAGTGTTGTAAGTGCGCCTGCCCAGATCAAGGAATGGTGCCTATTAACTGAATGATGTACATCTTTATAAATGAAAATAAATAGTATTGAGAAATGTATTTAAATGCCCATATAGTATAAAGTGCAAGCATGTCATCTTAACAAATAAGTAACTGTCTTCCAGTTCTATTGGTAGCTATTATAAGTAGAGTTATTTGTGTTATGAGACACATATTTATAGTGTATTCTTATGAAAAATTTTTTGATACATTTCAGGCAGGATAAATTTTAATCCATGTACTTTACAACAGTTTCTCTATAGTGCCCTTACAGTAGCTTTAGCTGGAAGATGTGACAAGGAAGTGCTTAGTCTCTTGCTGACACTTCCTGAAAATGGCAAAACTTCTCTGGCAGTGAAGGAACTTTGTTCTCTCCCAGCGCTGGACTTGTATACCATGATTGTACGGATTACCCAGAACTTGAACTTGCGTAATATCATTTACAAGGTAAGAGGAGCAAGTACTTACTTCCGGAACTTTTTGGAGCTAGATGGATAAGTAACCCAATTACTGATCATAGTTCTGCCCCATATATTTTGTTGTCCTAGATGTTTATCCCAGTAGAAACCAAACACTGTCCTTCATGAAGTTCCTGCACCCTCACTTAGCATTGTGGAACCAGTAGATCTGCAGCAGGATGTACTCCTATATGTTGAGGGCCTGCTCCAGATTTCACTGAAGTCAATGGGAGTTCAGTCAGACCCTGGGGATGGATCCTGCCCTGCTGTTTGTGGGGGTGGGGAAGGAAGGAAGGAAGATTTAGGGAGCTCCCTATGGTTTTTTCCTTCATTTCCCACACCAATGCAACAGAGGGTGCAGGACTGAGGTTTCAGGCTGGGTTTTCTCCCTAGTTTCATAGGCAACTCTGCTTCTGTGTCTCCTTATGAAGGGTATGATTTTAAGCACAGAAATGGAAATCAGGGAACTCCAAATTCTAATCCTGGCCATGATGCATACCAGTTTAAGAATGGGGGTAAAGAACAGCTTGTTCTATTGATACTACGGAATTAGTGTAGGTATGCAAGTTGACCTGCTTGGAGGTTAGCCAAGATACCAGATCAAACACCCCCAACTATTGCAAAAAGTTGCATGGAACTGTTAGATATCCCAGGGATCCAGAACTTGGTCTTGTATCTCACCCAAAAGACAGCTCTATAATTGGCACTGCACCATCTAGCAAAGTGTTCGGGCAACAGATTGGAGCTGATTTGTGGCTCAGGCTTGCTTGTTTAGCACTAACAAATAGAAGTTCCCAAACTGTGTTCTGATGGTTCTTGGAGAGCTGTCAGGTCATACTGTTCTAATTCCTGTTGGTAACTGGATGAAGCTAAGAATGTCTAAATCTTTTGCTAGTATTAGTCTTCCATGTGAGCAATTGCTGTAGTTGCCACAGGAGTGTTATTTGATTATGTTCTGTCTCCTGAATCGCCAATAAAATTGTCAGCTAAATGCTAATAACAGAAACTTTGGAGATCCTTTAGGAGGCCATAAAAACACAGCTCAGTTTTCAGATCTTTGGCTGAGTCTGTCGTGCTGGAAGTTAGAATGAGTCATCTTTTGACTTGTAAATTGAGCAAATCTCATGTGGCATCATTTGAGAGAGAATAAATATGTAATCCCCGATACTACTTTTACCAAGTCACTTATCTAAGACCAGAGTGCACATGTAAGTATTTTATTTGGCTTTACTAGGCTTTGGAGCTTTATATTTTCCAATGCCTCTGTGTTAGAAGTAAAAATGTTCACTATGTTATGGAAGTTGTAACAGTAACTATGTGCATGGGCTAAATATCATCATTCTGGGGTGGGTTACACAAATACAGAGTCACCACCTTCAATGCATAACAGCACTGGGACAACTTTTTGTGCTGTACAAATACTGTGACTAAAAAGATAAGTGAACAGATCAAAATTCTTTTTCGCACCAAACTCTGTGATGGAGGACAATAGGACCCAGAATCATCTGGGAGCACTAAGATTGTACCATGGTCCAAATTTTCAAAAGCATCTAAGTCACTTAAGAGTCTAAGTTTTATGGGAACATAGGCTGCAAAGTTCCAATGGGACTTAGACTCCTAAGGGTATGTCTCACAGTGAGCATGTGAGCTCGGGTTGACAAGACTCAGTCTTGCGAGACTCATGCTAGTGCACCAAAAATAGTTGAGTAGACATGGCTCAGGCTAGAACTTGGGGTCTGAAGTCAAGGGAAGGTGGTGGGCTTCAGGATCTGAGCTGGAACTTGCTATTTTTAGCAAGCTGCACAACTATTTTTAGCACAGCAGCGTGAGCCTGAGTCTGTTGACCCGAGCTTGGAGGCTCACTGCTGCGGTTTGTGTAGACATACCCAAAATGACTTGCGTGCTTTTGAAAATGTTTACTCCATATGCCTTTGATGTTACAATAGCTCATCTCTTCAAGATAAGAATAGCGTGGGTTGTGGTCTAATCTCTGCAGCAGATGGTTCTCATGTGTAAGGATCACATTAGTTCAAATGCAGACTGCAGGGGGACAATGTTTACTTGCACTTATAGAGGACACTGAGCTGGATACTTTTTTGTTGCTTTTGAGAGCTATGCCACAACCCAGAAGCAGCTCAATGTGGCACTCTGCCTCTTTAAGGCTGGGACTTCTGGGCTTGGCCAGCAGTAGGGAATCTTTTTGTTCCCCCTCACTACAATCTGGCGTGTGGACTGAGACCTGGGATAACAGGAATGTGGCAAAAATGTCAGGGCCACAGGCTTCCTTCCGTCCTTCCTTCCTTGACTTCTCTTTTCTTAACATTTTCCTTTCTCACTCTCCTTCCCTGGTTCCTAGGCTGCTTGCTAATTTCCAGTTTGTCTCCTGACTAATGCATTTCCTGTGTACAAAAGAAGAATAAAATTTATCTCAACCTGTATGTCTCTCTTCTTGTAGTAGAGAATCTGCAAGTCCAGAAAACTCCTCGCTTTGGGTTTGTCCACATGGTAGCTGTGTTTATCAGATCAGTTAGCTCACTCCAGTTAGCTTAACTTTATTCCACCCCCCACCTCTTAATGTCCATGTTAACAGAATTTTAAACTTCTAAATCATTTGAGTGGCTACCATAGGACCAGCTCACTTGATTTTAACGGAATTAAACTATGCCTACATGGGTATTAAGAGGAGATGGGGTTTAGCTGAATGAATATAACTCAATTGAAAAACACAAATTTTTGCCCATGTACACTGGGCCTTTGGGTATTACTGATGCTGTTAGGAAGTGTAAGGCTTGTATGTGGTTGGAAAATTGTAGTCTTGCCATTATACACAGCTTTCTGCATTATGAAGGGGGACCAAGCGTTTGCTGCTGAAACTGAGTTGCCTCTGTGACTACCTTTGTGCGTGGTTAACCAGGAACAAGTCTGGATTTATTGTTTGAGATGACACAGTTATGAACAAAACAATCCTATATCGGGTAGGATATGTGGTGGCTAGTGTGTGTGCATTCTACTCCTTTGTGGTAGTTGACCTCCAGAATGAGAAAAGGCCAAACCTATTTCTGCTAGTTGAAGGGTATTTACTTGAGCTCAAAATGAGAGAAACATTTGTTTTTGAAGCCAGAGTTCCTGGATTCTTGTTTCCGATGCCACACGTATAAAGTTAAACTGATGACTATGACAACAGATTTGTAATAAACAGACCAGTCTCCTGAAAATGCCAGACTGAAGTGTTCCTAGAATGTATACATAACTAAGGTGAGGAGAGGAGCTTTGAGTCGCTTCTTGAAAAATAGGCCAACCTGAACAAAACAGTGACTCTCCTAATGGCTCTTTCACTGAGTCTTGTTGATTTTAATAAAATCCAAGTACAGAGCTGCATTGTTCACTTGACTGTTTCCATCAACTACTCCTCATTTGTTTATGGGACTTTTTCTGACTTAATTGGCTCATTGTTTTTATTGAATAAAGCATGTTCCAGAATGTTTGTTATTTAAAGAACATATGCAAAAGAGGATGAAATCTAAAAAGCTGATAAACTTACAGACCATAGATTTCCATAATAGAAAATGCACTAGTAAAATATGGGTGGAGGAAGGAAATAGAGTATGCAAAACAGTGGAAAAACACAACAAGTGTTCTAGCTGTGAGACAATAATTATGAGGAAAGTGAAGGGGGGGATGGGCAGGGCTGCCTGGACGATTCAGGGGGCCTGGGGGCAAAGCAATTTCGGGGGCCCCTTCCATAAAAAAAAGTTGCAATATTATAGAATACTATATTCTTGTGGGGGCCCCTCCAGGGCCAGGGGCCTGGGGCAAATTGTCCCACTTGCTCCCCCCTCTGGGCGGCCCTGGGGACGGGGAAGAACCTGCAGACTAGGAAATAGCAATTCAACATGACTTTAAAACCTACTGAATTGGCAGCTCAGCTAAGTGAATAGGTTGTGATTTTTTTTTAAATGTTAAACTTCTGTAATAACCTCACTGTGAAATCTTGGCCGCATTGATGTCAATGAGAGTTCTGCCATTGACATCAAAGGGGGCTAGAGTTTCACCTATGGAATCAGCCCTGAGTAGGAAAGGAGAGACAGAGCTGTGTATCTAGACAGCAGAAACATGCTGTGTATATTTCAATTTTAAACTTAAGGGATTCTAACAATAGAACACTTTTTGTAATTGTTGTATGTCTCTCTCACCAACAGAATTTGGTCCAATAAAAAGACATTACCTTGCCCACCTTATCTCACTTTATTTAGACAAAGTTCAGGGTCCTTAGAAAATTGTGAAAAGACTGTGGTCTCTTTCATCATCAGTACCCATTCCTGCCACAGCCAGTGTGAGGGCACAGAGAGAGCATTTGGGGGGAAAAGTGTTTGGAGCTTTTTTAAGCAGTGCAAGAGAGGCTGAGGAATTTATAAACTCCATATTGTATGAATAGGGTGGATTTTATATTAATTGATTCTCATGCTTTTCTCTTCTTCAAGATCATGATACCTTCCGAGGTCAACAAGTTACTGAATGCCTTGTTGGAAGTGATCATTAGCATCAGCTCCCTTTTAAAAAAAGGCCAACATGTCCTTGAAAATCTTCCCATGTTCCTCCAAGCATTCAAAAGTGTTGATCTGCTTGACATCTCGGCATTTCAACAGGTATGTGTGTGATCTTTCATCCATTAGCTGTATTTATAGTGCAAGTATAATCACTTTTTTTTTTTAGAGGACTTCATTAAGGTCAGGTACTAAATAATGAGGAGGAATGTTGGGCAAAATCATAATGTATCCCATAGACTGCTGGGCAGTATTGCATAATTGGTGAGTTGAGCCTGTTGTACTCAGGTCTTGGTACGTTTGATGGTCTCTTTCATCACCAGTATCCATTCCTGTCACAGTCCAAGATTTTCCTGGTGATCCAAGTACTGCCAGCTCTTCTTGTTACCTAATTGAGATCACAGCCTAAACCGATATGGCAACAGGCTGTTTATTAATAATGGCATCTATTCTGTGTGTCATGGAGATAGCAGGGCACATACTACTAATGTTTATTTTATTTTTTAATTAAAAAGCCATTTCTTTAACCCTGGTCTTGCATAGTTTCTCCATCTACTACTTCATTATAATGAAAATGTTCACCTGTTGTAAATCACATAACTCATTTCTCCAAATGTACTGTATGGGCAGTTGATAGATCCATAGTGTTGGGTCCTTGATTTTACCCAGTGAGTGGTAATTGTCGCCTTGGTAGGAAGGAGGGTTTTGTGGTTAAGGCACTCAACTCAGGACCACTGGTTTCAGTTCTTAGCTCTGCCATGTGTTTTCTTTGTGACCTTGACTATGACACTTGAATCCCTCTCTGCCTCAATTTCTTATCTGTAAGGTGAGGATGATGATACATTCCAAACAGAGTGAGGAAGTAAGCTCTTTGTGGCAAGGACTCTGGCCATGTGTATGTACAATGGCTAGTACAATGTTGGAGCTATTATAAAATAATGCGTCATAAGAAAGGACTCCCCTGTCTAAGGACCAGATTCTGCTACCCTTTCTCCCACTGAGTAATACCTTATTGCAACAGATTGTCTTATCAATTTTGGTGGCACTACTTTCTGGAGTAAGGTGTTACTGAGAGTAAAGATGACAGCACCTGGCCCTAAAATTGCAAACCTTTAAAATGCCTCACTGGTAGGTAATGCATGCCTGCTTGTTACTACAGTATAATAGTCAATTCAAATCCCACTTAGAGGACAATATCCTTATCTGATGTAAATCAGCATTTCTCCATTTACTTCAGTAGTGGTATGAGCTTTTCCCATAAGGCTCTAATTTGTGTGACAAACTTAAAAAGTCGAAACGTTACTCAGACAGGCCTGCCTGTTTGTCTTTTAAAGCTTTTCTTTTATTCAGAGCTTTCCTGGCTGTTTTATAGGTTTGGTTCTTCTAATGCTCTGCTTTCCAGTGAGGCATTTGTCTGTATCAGTGTTTCTCAAACTGGGGTCGCTGCTTGTGTAGGGAAAGTCCCTGACGGGCCGGGCCGGTTTGTTTACCTGCCCCGTCCACAGGTCCGGCCGATTGCGGCTCCCACTGGCCACGGTTCGCTGCTCCAGGCCAATGGAAGCCGCTGGAAGCAGCGGCCAGTACGTCCCTCAACCCACGCTGCTTCCAGCAGCTCCCATTGGCCTGGAGCGGCGAATCGCTGCCAGTGAGAGCCGCAATCGGCCGGACCTGTGGATGGGGCAGGTAAACAAACCGGCCCGGCCCGTCAGGGGCTTTCCCTACACAAGCGGCGGCCCCAGTTTAAGAATCACTGGTCTATATATATAACCTCATGACCTTCCACTCTTTCTGGGCTGGCTCCTCAGCTGGTATAAGTCATTGTAGCTCTATTGAAGTAAATGGAGCTACACTGATTTACATCAACTGAGGATATGGTCATATCATTTTTCACATCAACTCATCTGATTTACAGCAGGTTCAGGGCCTTCTCAACTGTGAATAAAATATTATTTATTGGGCCTACCCCCCAAAGTTAATGATTTGATAGAGTTAATCTTTGAAAAATCTTATTTGATAAGACTCTGCAGAGAGAAGAATGCAACAGCAGAGGGGGCCACCTCATCACAGTTTTGTTCTCTCATTTACTGCTGCTTATATCATCCTGGACTGCAGCCCATCTCACCCTGAAGTTTTGTGTCTTTTCATATCTTCCAATTTCCTGATTACTTGTTCTAGCACAATCTTTATATTTTGCAGGGTTGTTTTTTTTAAAAACGTTTCCCCTGGGAAATTTATGCCTGTATCTGCCATCGAGCCTCCCTCTAAACACCCAGGCAAAAAAAAATCATTTAATTGTTTTAGCAATTCAGTGTCTACCTCTTTTGTCAATGAATTACCCATGTGATTTCTCAAAGGCCCTTCTATCTACATTACTGACCTTTTGTTCCTTTATGTACCAGGAGAAAAGTTATTTATCTTAATCTTCCATTCATTCTCAGGCTTTGTAAGCTCTGCTACTTTATAGCATAAGCCCTTTTACCCTTGATTATTTTGTTCACTTCTCAGCTCATCCACATTGGCCAAGTTTGTAGCCCCTGGTAATGCCAGATATAACCCTGGGTCATATCCTGAGACACTTTCCATTTCTCCCATGTTGCCTTCCTGATGCATTTTTATTACAGTGATTGTAATACTGAGCTGCTTTCTGTTCTAAAGTGCACTGGAGGAATATTTTGTAATGGATAATTTATTTGAGAAAAATCACTTTTTTGTTGGTGAACTGATCATGATTTTCACAAGTTTATTTGCAGATTAAAATCATTCTCTGAATCATTTCTGTATGTCATTCACAAACAGTTCGTTCTGAGTATTCAGGATTTTAAATGCAAAGCATTTTGATTGGGTCCTCAGGTGATTAAATGGTTAGTATGTTTCTGTCCCCTGATTGGGTGAGCTTAGAAACAAGATTCCAATGCAAAGGGTCATGATATGAATTCCTAATTCTTCGCCTTTGTTTATTCTGCAATACATAAAATTCTCTTTCAGTGAATGTTCATGCCAGCAAATTCTTTTGAGATCTATGGATGAAAGTGCTATATAAGAGCTAGTGAGTACTAAGATTTTAACCAGTACTCATTATACTTCCTCTAGATCAGTGAACATGCTTCTTTCACTTTGTGATAGACACATTTAATTTAAAAAGTTTTGAAAGGTACAGCCTCCAAGCTGACCATAACCTATTACATTCTTAAAGTGAAGTTCTGCTTTGAAGATTGACTTTGTAAAAATGATATAATCATGTTTCACACTTATTGTGTCCCAGTGATTTCAATATTAAACATGTTCACTTTATCAGATTAACTATTTTTTCCCCCATTGCTAGTCTTGCAAACTCAACTGAGATCTGAAAATCCAGCTAGGTTCTTTCTGACATGGGTATCTTCAATAGTGATAAATTTCAGGCAGGCCAAATGCTTGTTTTAGTTAGACCTTTGCAGCCTGACTGTCATCCAATTATGTCCTCAGTTCCAATTATGCAACCATATAGCCTTCAGTGGGA
This sequence comes from Chrysemys picta bellii, assembly GCF_011386835.1. Lineage (NCBI taxonomy): Eukaryota > Metazoa > Chordata > Testudines > Emydidae > Chrysemys > Chrysemys picta. Next base: position 105,849,508 of record NC_088792.1, read on the forward strand.
TTGCACAATTGTGAGCACATAGTTTGAAAACTGCAATTGCACAAGTGGGCTGCTATTGGAACTTGGTTAACAACACAGTTGAAGGTGCATAAGCAGTCAGATCAGTCTTCCACAACAGCATCTGTTCTACAAGACTGATGACAATAAAAATCTCTCTTTCTTCAAGAAAGAGGGATGATTTGATTCAAAATATACATACACCAGGAGCAGATCGAATAAGAACATACCATTTTACACAATCATTTTTCAAAGTACAACTGCATTTTAATATTTTGAACAAATGACAACTGTTTCTTTGTAGCAGGCCCGTTTTCATGGCAGACATTCCCATCATGTAAAAAGATTCTTATTTTTGTTGTTGTTGCTATCTTTATAATGTGTGACAGTAGAGTAATACATTCAATCCCACTTCGGTTTTTGTTGAGGGAAGCAGAGTGTATGAAAAATGACAAGGTAATCCAGAGGTCTGCAATCTGATGGTCCTGATATTTCCATTCTTTTTCTGCCCAGTCAAGCCATGAAAATATGACATTTTCGAAAGGTTAAAGTAGTACATTATACTACCGTCTTTCACAGAGTATTCTGGCCATTAAAGTGGCGATATCTTTCCCTGACAAAGGTGAACATGAGAACAGAAGAGAGCACAACATGCATCCATTCTTGTAGACAATCTGAAAACTGTCATTTTGTTGACCTCCTTGGATGCAGTAATGGGGAAGAACATCTGAACTACTACTGCAGCTGTGAAAGTTATGACTGGATCGTTCAGGGTAACTGTTGTAATTGAGATTCCATTCCTTAGTAATTGTTGTTCTAGTTCCTACAGGGTGGGAAATCTAGAAGTTCCATTGCTGGATCCCTTCAGTCTTTAATCAGGGCAGTCTGTAAAGAAGAATCCTCTTTCTTCAGCAACACCAACATGTTCATTGACATGCCCAAGATCACTGAGCTCTTGGAAGATGATATGGCAAAATACAGCATTCCCAAAGACTCAAGTAAGAGAAACATCAATCACAAGTTGCATATATACATACTCACATTCAGAGTTTGCCATGCATTCTAAACCTTTTCCTCTTAAATAGAAATGTTGATATATTAACTGGCATTTCAGCTAGCTGACATTGCAATCCTGAACACAAGGAATGATTGATGAAAGGTTTTATTACACAGAAATGATTATGGAGACAAGTGACAAGCAATTCAAGTTATTTTGTTTTCTTGCATATAATAACAATAAATATGACTCCCCTGTCTCAGACAGGTCATATATATTGGAAGTTTATTAAATGTTCAAAATTAAATACATTATTAGATACAAGGTTGCAAATGTATAGTTATATACTTTTATTTTGTGAACTTGGTGTTATGGTGTTTTATGATAAAATCCTTAAGCTTCTGAATACAACCAGGGAAAAATACCTTTTTGTCTTTTCTTGTAATTGAGTTGTTGGCTACCATTAGAGTTAATGTTCCAAGTTGTCTGCACCCTGCTGCTATTCTTATATCGTGTGTGTGAGACTGCTTTCTAGACCTATCACACACCAACATTTGACTCTTTAAAATTAATTTCGGTGATCTTCCAGGAAAGGAATTGTGACTCAGAGAGGCATGATTCCATTGTTGCTCCTTGGGGGAAGGGTGGCGGTGATGTGGAAAATATCTACTTCTGGCTGTATGACTAGCAGATTGCAACATCTTCTCTGGGATCAGCTGTCCAAGCTGGCACACTGAACATGGAGCCAGAGCTCTTCCCACGCCCTGCCACCTACAGAGGCAGGGAGTACCAGTCACATAGCCTCTGCTTGTCCTTCTCCTACTAGTAGTGGAGTTGCAGAGAGGCTGCACAGGGGATTGTGTATGGGTCCTTACCTCTCCCACCCACTTCCCCCCGCCTTATAAATGTCAGTGGCCCTGGCTTCCAGTCCTGTGTGCTCACTACTGAACTTGCCTTATTGTCTTATAGTCCCACAACTGGACAACACTTTCATAAAAGTCCTAGTCTAAAGATTAGCTACAGTGCTCCATATGTTCATCATACTATCACTCTGGCCTGGCCACCTTAGAGCCCTTGTTAATTTTTCTCCAGTTACAGATCTTGTTTTGAGGGGACTACTTTCTTAAAGGGAGATTGTGGAGGAATAATCTGGACAAAGGACTGGGTTCTAGAAACTCCTTGGTTACACTCCTGGCTCTGACACTTGACATTTCTTGGGCAGGTCACTTGACATTTCTAATTCAGTCCCACTTTGTAAAATGCAAATAATAATACTTGTCTCCCTCATAGAGGTGGTGTAACTAGAGCTGGGTGAAATTTTTGTTAAATTTTTTTGGCAGGTACCAAAACGATTTGTGAATTCAGGTCAAATACAGCAAATAGTTTCAGCTGAAAAACCTTACAATTCTTGGGAAATGTTGAAATGATTTGTTTTGACATTTAGTTTCAAATCAACTTTTCAAAATGATTTTTTGTTGCTTTGGGGAGAAAAACCAAAAACTAAGAATTTTTAGAATTTGTTGGTTTGTCACCAAACTAAAAAATCAATTACTCACTGAGCTTTACTAGTGACATTACTTAATGTTTCTATAGTACAGTACACTGAAGATGAAAATTACTAGTAACAAAAAATACCCAATGTAAACTAAGCATAGAAATTTAGACCTGATCCTGCAAAAAGGAGCTCCTTGATTTCAATGGGGAGCCGGTCCACATGTTGTTGCTTGCAGGATCAGGACCATAGCTTGCAATGAGGTTATTAAGGATGCACATGCTTGACTACCAAATTTTACTTGGGTTAGGGGAATGGATTTTTCAGCTAAGCAGCTGAAATATAGATAGATAGACTAAAAAATGAATTAAACATCATACAGTTCAGTTACATATTTGCATCTATCTGCAGCTTTCTGAAATAAACTATGCTACCTTTCTTGATGAAGAGGCCCATAGACATTTCACTGTCACCCAAAAGCTGTCTTGTCAAATGGAAAAGACAGTCTTCTTTGAATGGCCTAAGAAGGTGTATAGCTGCAGATTAGACCTATGCTTGCCTTCTCTTGAGTATGGAAATAATTATCCGACTATTATAAATCCCTCATTGGTCTATAATTGGTGATGCTAGTCTCTTATACTTTAAAGAACTTTTGATCTGTATGAGAATTTATAGCAGTGACTCTTCCCTCTGCATTTATTTTATGTGTGTTTTGCCTGTGTACTTTGACTCCAGAACTGCAATACACCAATACAGCTTTTAGGACAGGGGCAGTTTATCTAGTGTTTTCACTAGTGACCTGGTCTACACTACACAATTAAGTTGCTGAATAAATCATCCACTTGCACCATCTTACAACAACCTGATTAAGTCAGTCTACACAATACAGCCTTCCTCCCGCCGATGTAAGTGCTCTGCTACACCAACATAGTAACTCCACCTCCACGAGAGGTGTAGGGCTTATGTTAGTGTAGTTAGGGTGACACAATGTCTGTAGACACTGCGTTACTTATATTGGCTTTTGGCTGTCTTGTCAATTTCACGGCTCTGTGTTCCTGGTAAGGACGCGCACCACTGACAGAAGGAGGGTAGTGTGTAATTACTGCGGTGGCTGTAAGTTGACGTAACATAGGTTAACTTAGGGCTGTAGTGTAGACATGCCCTAAGATTCTGTTCTCTTTGGGGGCTGATTGTTCTCAGCTTAAGTGGGAGTTGTGGATCCCCAGCTCCTCGCAGGTTCAAGCACTTGGTGAATGAACTACATCTCTCCAAAGAGCTGTAGTGATGGTTCAGTGAGAATTGAGGATTTTCAGCACCTTACAGAGGCCAAGCGCTAAGTTAAAGTCATAGGCATTATGTTGCTGAATAAATCATCCACTTGCACCATCTCTTAAATATGGTCTCTTTCTTTCTCCCTCTTTTTTTTACCACAGCTCCATTTTGCTTGCAGCTTTATCAGGAAATTTTACAGTCACCTAATGGGGCTTTGATGTGGACCTTCCTGAAGCCCCTGTTACATGGGAAGATACTGTACACCCCCAACAGTGAAAAGTTTAACATGGTGATAGAAAAGGTGAGTAGCTAAGGAAATGTATAAATCAAATGTCTGTACTTATATGGATGGTAGAAACAATGGAAAGTGTTTCCTTTAAGAAAATTGGCAGGGTTATTTTCCCCAGATGTTCATCCTGCTCCCACTGCACATACAAAATAACAATAGCATTTGTGTTTCAATTTACTCCGTTTGCATCAGTGTCAATGAGGAGAACTTGGCCCTAAGCTTTGCAGTCCCTGTTCAAGTGAGCCAGGAAAACCATGATAAAAGGGCTGTAGTGAGCCCTTCTGTGTCAGAGTTCAGGGGCTCTACATAAGTCCTCAGTGAGTAAGGGTTAACTTCTGCCCCACTTCCCCCTTCTTTTGCACAGATGCTCACAGGAAAGGCTGCATGAAGAACCATCTGTTACTTGTGTATTTGTACAGTGCCTAGCACAATGGAGTCCTGGTCCAGGACAAGGCTTCTAGGTGGTACTGTACTAAAGAGAAGAATGCCTTTGGGAAGATAGGCTGTACACCCAGGGTCACTGGACTGGGTTAAACCCCAGCCTTGAGTGCTTCTATGTTTTCTTTTTTATCCCATTAACTTATTTTACTTTATAGTATGGTTTTCCTGGCCAGTGCAGATGGAGCCTAATTGTGCTACAAAACAGTAACAACTCTGAATTTTAGATTATGGGTGGGATTTTCAAATAGAGTCAGGAGTCCCACGGAAAGTCAACAGAATTTGAGTGCCTAACTCTCTTAGGCAATTTTGAAAATCCCGCCTTTGTCTGTGCCTATCTGTGCAGTATATGGTATGTCTGTCATATCCCTCTCAGATACACACGATTGGTTCATGTAGTGGAATTGTTCCTGTAGTTCATCTAGTTTAATCTTGTGGGGTAGGGGAGTGGCGGGGAGGAGGGTGTTGTTAAGACAACTCTTATGAATTTTCCTGTCCATACTATACAAATACATGGTTGGCTGTTGACATTGGTGACTGCTTATATGACGAAAGTTTCTAAGATTGTTACTTGGCAGGTATCCTATATTTAAGAGTCCCAATCCCAAAGAGCATACGGTCAAGTTCACAGACACTCGTTTTGTTCTATGTTTGTACAGTGCCTCTCTCAGTAGGGTCTGTGACCAAGGTTCTTGGCACTATTGCAATACAAATAAATAATAACTATTATGATCTATTTTTAAAAGGGCTTGGTGGTCAGAGGAAATATTTGTATTTGTTGCAAATATTATACTTGTCATGAAATCTTAATTATTACAGGAATGGTAATTTAGGTCCATTTAAAATGTGAAATAAAGCATGACTGCTTGATAATGGTATACAAAATATATTTTAAAGATTGTACTGACCTCGGTTTACCATGGAAAACACTATGTTCTGACTTTTACTCTAAAAAGTAAGATGTTAAAATCTAAGTGAAATGATAAACGTTAGAACTACTCATTAACTTCACAATAGCCCTTTGTGAATCGGTGGTTTCTTAGTTTACAATTAAAATGAAGAACTTAGTTTGGGTGACAGGCTATATCCCTTGGTCTGCTGAGTTGAATATAATTCATTTTAAAACTTTAGGCTGATTTAAAAAAAAGGGACTCTTTTGATTTTTACAGATGTGAACTCTAAGTGGTGATAAAACTCTGTGTGCAAAATTGCATTCTGCATTACAGTGACACCAAGAATAATGTGTGGTAGAGATTTCCACGTTATTTTGCCAATTAGTATGCCACAGCCACTATCTTAATAGGATCCATGATAAGACAGATAAATCTTTCAGCACACGCTGAATCCTATTCTAGATCTTAAGTGAAACGAAGTCTACTCAGTAACAGCAATGAGATTGCCAAGTTATCTTAAATGAGACAATTTTACTTTTTTTTTTCCATCTTCTGAAACTACACAGATTCTATTAGATATTATAGCCCAATAAATCTATTAACATGCTTGGACCTCAGACAGTTCCATCAGCTCATTCAAGATGTCTTATACAAATAAATGCTAGACTCACCAAATTATCAATGATAAATCATCTGTTTATTTGTAAACATGGATCTAGCAGGTAGGTCTCTCCATCAAATCCATCTTTATTCTTTCTGTTGCACAGTCTTATTAATTATTATACCCTATGGAAATTAAGGCAAGCTAAATAATGATCAACAAATATCCTAAATATTGGTATTGAGTCCAAACCTGCACCCTTTACTTAGGCAAAACTGCCATTGAAGTAGAGGTGTAAGTTTCCCCTAACATGGACTGCAGGATCATAACCATTCAACTACTGTTCCCCAGGAGTAGCTAGGTACATGCTACAAAGAAGGGTAGCATTCAAATCTGTTTGCATTTCAGGATAATTTTCATGTTTTTGTTTCATAAAGTGGAATATCTCATCTCAAGATTACTGAAAACCATTCTTAGAATAAGTCATTAAATTTGCTTTCTACCTGTGATAAATAAACAATCCTGACATCTAAATCAATATTGACCAGTCAAGTTCACACACACAATAAATGCATGCCAATTGACATCAGCTTAGTTCAATGAAAATTTTTGTTCAATTCTGAGCCAATAGAAAGCGTGCATCTCTGATTCTTGATTGGCTCATCAGAGGCAATGTGTTTTTCTTGCCATATTCTTGCATCTCCATTTAGGATGATAGTTTAAAGAAAGAGATGTTATATTTAAGAAGTTTATAGTCATTGAAAGTTTTTTTTTCTAATTTTTCCGATTAAAACAGAATGTATGTTACAATACATCAAAACAATTCAGAAGTAAAAGTAAGAAAACAAGTCTGACAAACTCTTCCTGGTTTTGGATTCCTGCCGCCTTGCTTGCCAATCCTTAATATGAAAGGCAAAGCCTTTCTTTATAAATATCAAGCCTTCATAACAAGATAAAGAGGTTCTTATTCTACAACTTTAATCGGGTTGTCTCGTGAAGTTTGGCTTTGGAAAAAAACCCATTTGTTTCAACTCCCTTCATAATGAAAAATTATATTACAATGAGATGTTTTAACAGGCTGACAAATAACCTCAAAAGGATAGTTTCTAGCTCTACCTTATTCACAAAACTAGGAGACTTATAAAAGGATGAGTCTGAAGGCAATACCAGAGAGGACTTTTGGTGGAATTCAAGTCTCCAACCTTAGCCAAAGCTGCTGTCCAGAACATGTCGCGTTCTCAGCCTCCTGCAATCCTGGGATGGAGCGTGCTCAGTGTAGATAGGATTACCAGGGAGCTATGAAGCTCTAGCAAGTCTGTATTGAGCTTCTGCAAACTGTTTTGTTTCAAAGGGATTTTAACTTGGCTACATTTGGGCAGATTTTTCCAGGGACAGTAAAAGGCACATCCCTGACGCAAAGGCCAGTCCCTGCCCAATTTCATGTCCTTGCTCTAAGGCATGTGGAGGCTGTTGAGCTTTTTAAAGAAAAGGTAAACAATTTTTTTTTTAACACAGAGAAAATTTTGCCCAACCTTTTTCTAAGAAATAGCTGAACCATTCTGGCTGACGTTTTCCAAAAAAATCAGCCCCAGGCAGACACTTGACATGCAAAATTTCAGCCTAAGTGATTAAAGTTCGGCAAAGTTATATGGACCTTTAAACAAGGCCTTATAATGGGATACCAGCCCCGTATATAATGCAGCTGTCTTCATTCTTCAGATACATCTGCTGACCTCTGAGGAGACTCCCCACTGAACTCTTCCTTCACAATTTTCCAGGTCTTAAAGGCACAATAACCACGCAGTTCTTAACGGTCATGAAGTTCTTAACGGTCTATACACTTTCTCTGTTTTTAAGTAGAAAATGGTGAACTCAGACTTAAACATGTAGAATATGCCCAAACTTTAACCCTTATTTTATTCTGAACTGAACCTGAACCTTCAGGGTTGATTAAGCTACATATGTCCCAGTGATGGGCATCCCTCTCTACCCACTTTCCTACTTGTAATTAAGCCATTATGGCCTCTACCAGAAGATCTTATTCCCATATGGGCCACCAGCATCCCCTCTCTAAAGACTTAACATTGCCAGAGGGAAATGTAGTTGGCTGCCAGTGGCCATCCTAGCACCTCCTGCACAGCTAGTGTGGGGAATGGGTCACCAGTGACCTTTCCCAGGTTTTTTTGCTGCTTAGGCATATATCTCCTATAGATACACTTCCAGACTTTGTCTGAATGTAACTTTGTAGAAGGCACTTAAATGCTGCGGGACTGTGCCAAAGTTCTGCACTTTTGACAGGAAGTATTAGCATAAATCTACCCCCAATTCTAATTTGCAACTCAGTGCAGAAGCCCCTTTTGCTGGGGAATGCTATACATGACTACCTACCACCATCATTAGAGCATAATGAAGAGGTCTGATTTCTAAAAACAGCTATGACGGCTACAATATTAACTTAAGCAAAATTGATATCACAGCATTCTCTAACCTTGAGCTGTAGATTTTCCTAATCTGTTAGGCAAGGGGAAAATAAGACAGATGTTTAAAGATAGTTGAGAGGGAGCATAGTCTAGTGATTAAGTATGGCAATGAGACACAAGATTTGGTCCCACAGCAGTGATTTCAGATGGAATATGTTCTTTCAGTTGTTTTTATTTTCCAATCTGTTTGTTATGTTTAACCTTTATTTCCTTATTATTTAATCAGGCTTCTTAGCTTGACCAAAATACTATACTTAAGGTACTTTGAAATGCTAGTGATTTCCCCTAATGAGAAATTTGATTGATGTAGTGCAGATACAGGAATATTCTGAAAGTAGTGTTAATTAGCTGTATTATCCATTGCCAGTTTTACATGTTATATGTAAATATCTGTTTGGGTTTTTTTAACAGAACCAGTGGAAGGTTAATTGCCAAAACCAAACATGAACAAACACTTACATGTGTGTAAGGATGGGGCAGGGAAAGGGGCATAATTTTATTGGCTTGGAATAAATCCTAATGTTCAATAGCCATCAGAGATGGTGGGGTGGTATATTTCACTAGAAAAAATGATGCTGCAGAGCCTGGTGTCTCTCCCCCCGCCCCTCCAAAAATGGCAGTCTAAATTTTAATCAGGTTTAAATTATCTTTCAGAAGTGTTATCTGTAATAATACTGATCTTTTTCATTTTGGCATTTGTTCAAGAATCAGCTTGCAACTCAGAAGGTCTCTCTCCACACACACACGTGCGCGCACACGCACACACATCCTTTTTCTAATAATCCCCTCGTATAATCTACCTTTATCATTATAATAATAATCCCTTACAAGCATTAGGACAGAAATGGCCATAGAATGTAATACTTCAAATAATACTTATCTCTATTTCCAGAGTGAGCTTAAACCAGTAGCTTAGTGAAGAGCTTCTGATAGTTCAATCAAATTTGGAGAAATAATTATTTTACAGAATTATGTATATTGATCTAACATTAAGACTCTGATCAGTGGTGTACTCATATATTATAACTCATATCAATTTCCTGTATCTATTTTGCTATTTGCAATCACATCATCATCAAATTCAACTTTGCTCTCTCTGTCAGTATCAGACTTTATGAATTGTTCATCTGTTATTCCCTAAAACACATTAACACCTCAGTTGTGTCACAAAAAATCATTTCTTGAACCTATTATTTATACAACTTTTAGAGGTGGTCAAACATTTTTCATGAAGTAATTTTCTAAGGAAAGGTGCAATTTAGTGAAAATTAAAACATTTCGCACCAACATAGAATCATAGACTGTAAGGTCAGAAGGGACCATTATGATCATCTAGTCTGACATGTACATTTAGATGACATTTTGTCAGTAAAAAGTCCAAATGAATTGTTTAACTTTCTCATTTTGTTTCAATGTCACAATGCTTCATTTCAATAATATTAGAGTGCTTCATTTTGACTTAAATATTTAATTTAAATATTACATTTATTATTATACCAATTCAACATTACTGAAACAGGGTTTCTGAATAATTTTTTTTTTGGAATTTCAATGCTAAAATTCTTTCCTAGTTTGTGATTAATTTGCTCATCTTATCGGGTCCCTTCTTTGGTATCCCCAAGTGACATTGGTACGTGAATTCAAACCTATCTGCAGACACCTTGAGTGATAGTGGAACACACTGAACCTTCTTGTTGACTGGGTCGTGTGCAAAGCTCAGTCCAGTCACTACTAGATCCGACAAAATGGGAAAAGTTAATTGATTTGCTGATCCTTTTGTGAATAAAATCACCAAGATTGAGTCGTTGTGATTGTGAAGTCATGTTATTCATGACCCATTTGTATTTGGAGAAACCATCCATGTTTGTGAAAACTGAATGTTTATCGTTTTTTACCGCCGACTTCCTAAAAATTCATACTAGAATGTGCATTATTCACTCTTCTGTCATTCAGAGCCCATGCTTGGGTGAGGGCAGAAGGAAAGGAATTGACTGCTCCCCCCTACAGTCAAATGAGAAGATCCCTAATTCTGCCTTCTTCCTTACTGGACCATGCTAGATGTCCCTGACTCAATCAACACCAAAATTGTCCTCAGGGTTGTAGGAACTGTATGTTGCATCCAGATATTCCACTTCTTCCTCCCAGATAGGTGGTGATGTGATCGAGAAAGAGGCTTTAATTTGAACCTCTTTTATTTTTTGACTGGCTCTCTCACTAAAGCATTTTGATACCCTCTATGAAAGGCACTATATAAAAATAAACTGTATATTATTACTCTTCATGTGGGAAACATAAACACAGCAGGAAGCCTTTTCTTTGATCTGTTAGTCTCTGAATAACAAAAAAAAATCATTTTTGGTTTCCTTTGAAGATAAAAGGAAACACAATGCATTTACTTCTGACAATTAAAGTTGACATGCAGAGGAGTTTCAGGAGATCTGAACCACCCTAGTTGCTCCTGTTTCCACGGGATTACTGTGTGCAGTTTTCATTTCACTTGGCTTCATTTCTCCCTTTAGGCTAATCACACATTTGGTTTTGTGGACAACCTGAAGATTTATTCTGAGGCATGGCTGAGGATGTCTGGGGTTTTTAAGAGCAGTGAAAACTTCCTCATGGTCAATCAGCTCCAGGTTGGTGAATTGTGGATGACTTCCTACTTTCCAATACTATCCACAGAGACAAATAATTGAAGAATTAAAGTAGCCTGTAAAGAAGTGGTAATTCTAGAAATACTAGATCACTATAGGAAATGGAGTTCTGGATTAGCCTTTACAAAGGTCCTGGCTCTGAGGTGGAGGAATTACCAGAAATTCTGCAGGATAGCAGTGGTGGTACAGTCAGCACAGACATACAAGTTTTTCTTGTGAGTGGCATTTGAAGACCATATGTCTGCAACAGTAAGTCCTGCTGAATTTTAGATTATAGACCTGCAACGGGGTGGTCCTGAAAATCTTTTCAGTTTTAAAGCAGCTAAAATAAGTATTTACCTCCCTGTCTGCAGTATTACCATGTGATATTAGAAATACAATGAATAGTACGACGGCGAACAGTCACTTATCTAAATGGTTCTCAAACTTTAGCAACTCGAGGACCCCCATTTTGATTTAAAATTTTTGGGTCCCCGACTCAACCCCAGGCCCTGCCCCCACTCCACCCCTGCCCCTTCTCTTCCCTGCCTCCGCCTCCCCTGAGCACGTTCCATCCTCGCTCCTCCTCCTCTCTCCCAGTGCCTCCTGCACGCCGCTGAACAGCTGTTCCCCAGCATGCAGGAGGCACTGGGAGGGAAGGGGGAGGTGTTGATCAGTGGCCCTGGACATGATTCCGCCCCCTCTCCCAAGCGCACCCTGTCCCCACTTCTCCCCCTCCCTCCCAGTGCCTCCTGCATGCAAGGAAACAGCTGTTCCCCAGTGTGCAGGAGGTGCTGGGAGGGAGGGGGAGAAGTTGAGGGAGGAAAGGTGAGGAGTTGATCAGCAGGGCCCAAGGACCCCCCAGGGGTCCATGGACCCCAGTTTGAGAAATGCTAATCTGAGGCAATTGGCAAGTTTTTAAATACTCTTTACAGCTTAAATTTGCTTAATTCTCATAATTCTCACAGGGATAATGGGGGAAGTTTAAAATGCAACAATAGCTGTGACTGCATAAACGTAGCACCTGGTTAACAGTTCTTTCTGTGTGTTTCCAAGTCATATCTTCTTTCTTTAGTCACTAACATGTAGTTTTGGCACTTTTTACTCTTCACCATCTGCAGAGCCATTAAGCTGTGAAAGAATAAACTGATGCTCATGCATCAACAATAGAATTGTTAATTAAGATTCAATTAAGGAATGTTACTTGCGATCCCTGAAAGGCCTCGTGGAGCTGATTGTTAGTCCTTTTTCTTGGAAACTGAGCAAATGAGATGTAGAAATTGAGACAATGAACATGGAAACTGAAGATGGTATTTTCCAGATAATATAGTTTGTATGGCTGCTAGTAATGCAATGCTCCAAAATGTTGTATTTTACGGAACAAGTGAAAGGAAAGATCTCTGCCCTAGCTAATTTACAATAAATGTATAGATGTGACTCAGTGAGTTGGGGTAACAAGGGGTGAGGAAGGGAAAAGGTATACAACAATAAGGTTGTATGGGTACTTATTCTAGGCATGTGCATACTTTCATGTAAGTACAAGGGGCCATAGGCTGATGTTCTTGTTCATGCTGAATAGTACTTTATTCCACAAGTAATCCCACTGAAATCAATGGGGTTACCCATGAAATAAGGAGCTATTGTACTCAATCAAGGGGATCAGAATTGGAGAGGAAATACGATCCAGTGGCTAGGGCACTAGCCTACTCTCTTCCAGAGACTGTTTGTATGACCTGGGGCAAGTCACTGAGCCTCTCTGGGCCTCAGGTCCCCATCTGTAAAATAGGGCAATGCTATTATCCCTATCTTACAAGAATGTTGGGAGGACAAATGCACTAAAGATTTGTGAGGTGCTTAGATAAAACCATGATGGGGGCCATATTAGTACCATTAAATTGCCTGTAAGTAAAAATAATAACCTTTTAAGATACCGTCTCTCATCCGTACCATTGTATTACCTTAGTACGTTAGCAAACACTATACACTACCCTGTCTGGTGAATCAGATCTCCACTGGTGAGGGTTGTCTGTTAGAAACCATTACTTTTACAAAGGTATCCAAGACTAACAGTGAGGAAAATATATTAGCAGGATTCTGCCAGCTTGGTGACGCAATTATGGTTTATAGTGCACAATATACATTCTGTTTTGAGTGTGCAGAGTGTCTGGGTACTTCGCGATAAAGGAGAAATTATTCACTTGAGTCTCCACTAAATCATTTGAATACAAATAAGTATTCAGGAGGACACAGAAACAGGAATCCATCAAATTCTCTTGGTGTTTAGAATTCAGACTCTGATGCTGAAGTTTGGAATGTGAAATGTTTGTGCTACAGACATTCACTTAAATGATATGCTGTACTATGCCACTGGGAACTTGCCATATTTCTAAGTACAGAAAGGGAGATTGTATTGGACCCAGGAGATAGCACTTGAAAAGTCTTTCGTCTAGCATTGGATTATTTTAATTAGTAAATCTTAATGATTCTGCATTCTGTCAGTGCCAAATTCATAATATTATAAGAGCTGGTCATTGACAACCCATTAAGGGACAGAGCCTGTAAGGCCCTGACTGTCCTGAGCTCCCATTGACCTTGGGTTTGTCTATAGGAGTGAATGTTTTTAGCAGTGGTTCTTTGGTACCCAAAGCCTAATCTTTAGTTGCATCTCATTATGAAGTGTATCTGCCATTTTAGAGCTACATTTACTTCCACTACATACAAACCTTGTGTCAGCTCACTAATGCTATAAATTATTGACCTCTAAAATGTGGAATCTTGAAGCTGAGTTTATAGAAAGTTTTCTACAGTGGACATCTTAAATTTTTTTTTTATCTTTTTACTCTTAGTTAAGGTATGTGCAGAGGTTAGCGATATTCTCCACTTAACGAATCCTACCTAACATCAGGTTATGGGTTTTGGTTCTTTGTCATATGTTAGAAAAGGCATAGTCACACCTTTGGCTTCAGCCCTGAGAGCAAGGGCTGAAAGATACCAAATGCTGGTTCATTTCCCAGTAACTCTCAATTCTGATTAGGGCAGCAGTTCCCCAGGGAGAGTTTGAAACAACATGAACAGATTTTTTTTTTTTTTTTTGGAATCCCTTTGCTGATCTTAAACAGCCAATTAAGAAAAGCCTACAATCTCAGTGCTGGTTTAATAATGGAAACAAAAGAAAACAACAAGATGAAGATGATGGAAATTTACGGTATGATATATCAATCTGTCATAGGCACTTACTTGGTTCCCATCCATGTAGTATCTAATTGCCTCAGAATCTTCAGTGTATTTCTCCTCGTACTTCCATGAGGCCTTTTACAGATGAGGAGCTGAGGCACAGATACAAGTGACATGCCCAAGGTCACACAGAGGAAATCTATGGCTGAGCAGGGAGATCTATGACTCTGTGTGTGTATATAAAAAAATCCAGCAACTCTGAATATCACAGATGCTATCTTGTAAATCATTTATCTTACTTTAGGAAGCTCTCCAAAACAGTTTTATAAAGAACTTCATTGAAAGTCGCTTGAATATTGATGTGGGGAATCTCATTGGAAAGCTGCAAGAGTATGGTAGGTATATCTACAGATAGACACACAAGATTTATTATCCCCATGACGTTGTGTGTGACTGAAATTTAGCAATAATAACCTCTTAGTTATGATTCACATTGGCCTTACTTAGAGAAAACTAAAAGTACATTTTACAATTATCGCATTTTAGTTTCAAACATTTTTAATATTGTTTGATCATTTATCATCTTGTAAAGAAATGCAGTTCCTTTTGCTGCATCTTGCCTAATGTCCATACAAGTAAAATCCATCCATTTCACTAACAGATAAAGATTAATATCTTTAAAATAGCAATTCCCTTATTTTATAAATAATTTGAATCCAGTTCTTTCCCACATTATGGGCCTGATCCTTTCAAGAGCTGAAGACCCACAACTTTTGTTGATCCAAATGAGAGTGGCAAGTGGGGCTGAGTGTAAAACAAGGATTCTGTTTCACAACAAAATCTGAGGGTCTGACATTTGTTTCTATTCCACGTTGGAATGAAAATGAGATAGTTTGAAATATTTCATGTAAAAACGTGAGCGACATAGGATAGTCAATAAGCCTGATGGCCAGGGCACTTATCTGGGATGTGGACAACCCAGGTTCAAGGGCCTACTCTGCCTGATTTGCAGTCATTCTTTCACTTTTGCTTGTTGGGGCTGATCCATTTTGAATAAATAGGAAAATATCCATTGGGTCAGAGAGGAAGAGACCGACTGTATCATTTGGTGGTTGGAGCACTCACCTTGCATGTAGGAGACCTAGGTTCAAATCTGACTGGTTTGGAGCAGGGACTTGATCCAGGTGAGGGCCTTAACCACTGGGCTATTCTGGTTATGAACAGAAATTCCAAGAAACTGTTTCAATGAATCGGCATTCTCTGACACCCAAAAGTTTCACTGAAAAATTCTCAACCCACTCTACTTGCAAGTCTTATTACCTCTTGGGATCAGGACCATAGTGTTTCTTGGGCGTTTGATTCTGTAGCAGAAACTGCAGAAAAAGTACCTGATTCTGTAAGGTTCTGTGTGCCTCCTCAGAGGTGCTAAATGCCTTCACCTTCAGCGAAGTCCAATGAAAATTGGCTCAGAACCTTACAAGACTGACTCTAAGGTAAGTAACAAAGCAGAAAGTAAGTACCAGAAATAGCTGTGCAAAGTTTGCTGTCTTAGTATCATTAAGTTATTTGAAGAAAAATGTAGGTGAGGATATTTTATTTAATAAGTTCTGAAACTTCCCCAAGGATTTTACCTTTTTATATATTTAGATGTGTTAGTTCCGTGTAAATTATGCAGCTTGTGAAATATTGCTTTTACTTACAGAAACATTTAATTATGCAATATTCCAAGCACGTAGCAAGTCAGTTGATATTTCTCATGCTCAAATATTTAAATGATTAAGTTGTAAGAGAAAATTTTAAAAATTGATGTATTATTCAAAATAAGGTCTTCTAAAGATCACCTAGGGGAAAAATCTCTGGTGACATACATGTATGCTTAACCCTGTTAGTGTTAGGTTACTAGTATTAGGAATATTCTAGGCCCTAAGATGCTACAAAACCAATAATACTATATATATTTCTTCTGTGCCTTCCTGTTGAGTAAAACAGTAGATATTTGTCTGGTATCCTCACTCCTGTTCCATTGCTTGTGTTCCTTCTGAATCCATTCCATTGATACTGGCTTGCCTTCTGATTCTTAGTACGTCTGTTTCATTGTCTCGTCTCACAACTGCCTCTCTTCCTGATCCTTGTTCATCCCTTCTTCACTAACAGTCCTGCCGTTCATCCAGATCAGTTTAGTGCATTTCTGCTTCTCTGCTTTCCCATTGCAATACCTGCTGTGCGATCACTCAGGTGCACTGAGTTCCAATCTTATGTTAATGAGTTAATGACTCTTACCAAGTCAACTCATCACCTAATGTTTTTAAGGATTAAACACTCAAATGTTTTTTTTAAAGCTTTTAAGAAGCTGGAAGCTCATATTGGACCTCCCAGTACCTATTTTTCACTCCTCAAATGTGAATAATTATTCACTGGGAGATCAGCTAGTTTTGTGGATGTGTTAGACTTTCCTCACAAGTTTCTGTTAAATCCAATTGGAGTAAGAATTGTTTTGAGTTAAAATTGCCCCGTGCTGTAAACCCATTGTTGTGATTATTCTTTCCAATATGATTAGCACAATCCACAAAAATTATATGCAGATCTGAACTCCTCCAAAGGTTGAGGATGTTCATACTCCTGTTTTTGATGGAAGCTCATTTTTAGAGCGAGGCCAACTGTGAAGTTCCAGATCCAAACATCACTAATGCTCAGAGGGCCTCCAAACCAGGGATTTCTGCAGCCCAGCGTCTCCCACAATTCTATTACAACTGGGCTGATCCCATCCACTCTCTGCAGTTTCTGGAGGTGCTTCCCAGCTGCAGCACAGCGTGTGCTGGCCACACCTCTTTCTCCTGCATGCTGCCAGATCTTCTGCTTCCATGGCAGCAGTCAAGTGGTAGTTAATTTGCTCCCACCTTTTCCTTTTGCCTTTATGATTTTCTAACCATTTTGGGGGCAGTAACAAGCTTTTTCTTTGTTCCAAGCCTCTTTCCTGGTACAGGGTTTGTTCAGTGTTGTGGTTACAGCCACCCAGCACCTCTCCTGCAGTATCTCCCTGCTGAGCTCCTCCATCCCCTTTCAGGCCTGGCTGAGCAGCTGAGCAAGCACTGGGCAAAGTCCAACAGGTGCTCTATAGGTGAGGGAGTTTTCCCAGGCTTGACAGAGGGCAAATTATGCCCAGCCTGCCCCCAGTTACCTGACCCTAGCTGGGACAGGCATGTTGGGGCCTCTACCTCCACAAATAGCCATGACTCCACCGAAGAAAACCCAACCAGGAGACCCAGAACAGAAAAGGACAGGATTTGAGGAGGAGGAGGAGGAGGGCTTCATCCAGATGACCCAGGCGGTAAGTCCTGGAATGACCCAGAACCACAGATTAGACCTCAGCAGGGCTGTCACACCCTCCCCCCCCCAATCTTGAAATGGGTCTCGAGCACCTTGGGAAGAGTAGCAGCGCTCATATCCAGCCCCTGTCCTTCCCAATTTGAATCAGGGAGTGCTGATAATGAGACCCCATCTCCTGCTCTGGAGGAGAGGGACCCCGAAGGGGAAGACTTAGATGGAGAAGTTTCTAGAGAGCTCTAGACTCTGCACAAGGCAAGTCACAGAAGATTACACTCTGGCCACAGCTGGGTGGTAATGCCTGCAAAGCATGCTGAAACGTCAAAAAAGCCCCAGAAGAATAAAATGGGGAAGAAAAAGTCCAAAAGGTACTCATCCTCTGACTCAGACTCCTCTTCCTCTGTGGAGGAAGAGAGCTCTCAGGCTCCAAATCTGAGTAGGACTTGGGATAAATGCAACAAATATATATATTTTTTCCATCCTGAGAAGTTTGAGGCAATGAAATTCTCAGCCCGGGCTATGACTTCCAACTCCACAGCCAGGAAGCATATGTGATTTTGCCCCGGGAAGGTAGATGCTCCCTCCAAGCAAGTCCTATGCTCCTCTTTGTTCATGGGATCTCTCCTCTTTGGAGAAAAGCTAGATAAGATAGTGGCAGAAAATGCTGCAGAATCAAAGCAGGCTGTCCTCTCTCCGCTGAGTAGTCTAAGAAGGGAGTACAAGCCCGCTTTCAGGCAGACACATCCCTTTCACCCATCCTCCTCACAGAAGTACCAGATGAAGAATACCTAGTTACACCAAGGACCGGGTTTGGAACTGGGCTCAAGTAGAAACTGGAGGACAGGCCTTGTGTGGGCAGCCCCTGCCTTATGACTCTTATAAAGTCCTGTGTGGACTTCAAATCTGACCTTCTCCGCAGATGGAAACTCTTCTGGCTCTCCCATGATAGTCACTCTCCTGTACATTTGCTCTCCCAAGAGCAAGGGGATGGAATTGGTATCTGTAGGGGTGAATCTGGCCCATAAAATTCACTGTTCTTTTATCTCATGGTCAAGGTAATCTTTCAAAAATTGGGATACCCATAGCATTCTCACTGCACTGGAATGGAATGTTGGGGGGACTTTATGCATCTATGGGATTTAAGAGCATAGTCCTACAACGTTGTACTTGTGCTCCTCAATTTCCTAGGCACTTCTGAAAATTTCCCCTTTTAAATGATATTTTACAAATAATTTTATGTTTCTACAATACAGTTACAAGAAAGCATGGCTCTGACTTCTTTATGCTGCTTTGAAACTAATAGTTCCCAATCTGTTTACTCTTCTCAGAGCCTATGATGGAGAAAATGCTCAATAACTCGGTGACTGAGCAGATTAACCTATTGGCACAGCTCATGGTAAATATCTCCTCCTGTGTGTTACTGGATCGCTTCCAGCATCTTGAATCTGTGGAGAAATTGGAGGCGAAGGCACAAGAGCTCATGCAACAAAATAATTTCTTGGCAAGTAAGTATCTCATTTAAAATACGTACTGACAAGAAACCCCTGACTTCATAAAATGATCATTCCCATATTTCCCTGTTACAAGGGTGCTTCAGTGACATGGCAGCCAGGAAGACAGGGCTTAATAAACACATAGAAAACACATATGGTACAAACCCAATAAAAAAGAAAAAAGAAAAAAAGCACATTTGCCTGATAAAAATATACGCGTGATTCTTGAACACTGTAATGCAAGCAATAAAAACTAGTGATATTGCTATTATAAGTGAGGAATCACTACTAAACAAATCCCTGGAGTCAGTTATACCTAATAAATATGATACCAGGAACAACAGATAGTAATATAATATACAGCAAGAGTGGAATGAGGCCATAGAATGAAAAGGCTTGAAAACAAAATATAAAAATGAGGTTACTTTGTTGTTTTTTTAAGACCGCATCACCTAGTTTTTCCTCCTCTGATTTTTAAATTTGATATCCTTTGGGGTTGCAGAAGAGAGTTAAGAAAATTAATCTTTGTAGGAAGCCTGTTTGCCTAGGAAGGTAACTTTCAAATCAGCTCATTTACTCAGACTAAGTTAATTCTTGAGCAAGTTCTATTGTTTCTTCTGCTCACGTCTCTGTCCCACCTCCTTAAAATGCCTCCTCCACTGCTGGAAATCTGCCTGTTGTGCTGATAAGGCCGTAAGAGGAAACAGGAGAGCAGTCATTCATCATTGTAGAAATTTCTTTTCCCTGCCTGAAATGTTCCCTCCCGGTATGTAGCACTTACTAGAGAGGCGAGTGAAATCCTGGCCCCATTTAAGTCAATAGATGCTTTGCCAGTGACTTCAATGTGGCTAGTTTTGTATCCATTTAAAAAGAAATTTAATTTCTGCATTTGACTAAATTCTGCATTGAAGGCCTCAGGACTCATGAGCGTTATAAGAGAAGTCAGGGTAAAGCAGAGATGGGGGTGAGACCAATTAAAATCTAGACACGAGACTAGTACTCAGATGATCTAGGTCTATTCCCAGTTCTGCCACGGATAAGCTGTGTGATCTAGCGCATGTTACATAATCTATCAAAAGCAGGTCCTCCCTTCCCTCCAGGGGGGGCCTTCAGGCAGGTGCTGATAGGTGAGATCTTGCCTTTCCTAAGAGCTGCAAGGTAGAGGTCCTTGGTCTTCCCTGGCTTTTCCACAAGTGAGCTGTTCTGCTACCTTTTAGCTTCCCCTCCAGCCTGTGACTCTCTTGGAGGTGTGGTGGGATAGGGCTGGCTGAGCCCAGAGCAGCTCCTTAATCCCTTGTTGCCCAGTGTGTGGTTTGTATATCCCATCACACCTTTTAAAAGAAGACAAGGGCAACTTTTTTCTCTTAATCAAGAAGGAAAATATATCAGAGTAATAGAGATAGGAGGAGCCTAGTCTATTGGTACTTTGTCTGACTTCATCTTTCCAGCTTCAGAAAGAGGGTTTACCCATATCCCTCTTACACTGTTAGAGGGTAATCTACAATATTAATTTTGGCAAACATCATTATGGCAAAGCAAGTTATTCCATATGCTCTTTGCCTGAAATTCAGGATTGAGGAATTTTAAAATCAACCTCTGAAGAATACTCCCCAGTCCATGAAGTATTATTCCAAAGTTTTGTCTAAACTATAGTGGCACAGCAATGGTGATGCTGCTGTAGTGCCGTAGTATAGATGCTTCCTACATCAATGGAAGGGGTACCTCGGAGAGGCTGCAGGTAGGTTGACAGAAGAAATCTTTCATTGATCTTGCTGCATCTATATCGGGGGTTAAGTTGACCTAGCTACATTGTTCAGGGTGCAAAATTTTTCATAACCCGGGGTGACATAGCTGAGTCGATCTAATGTTTAAGTGTAGACCAAGCCTCAGATGGCCAAATTCATTGCATGTTTTGCCTAATTAAGGACTTTAGAGTTTGGCCCAGGAATGGGAACATTTTAATTAAAAATAAAGCAAGTCTGGAGAACAAGTTCTAGAGGACAAAGTACAAGGAAGTTTTTCTTAAGATTTTTCTCAGGCCCACAGAAAAGAGGGTAATTTTAGATCTTAGAAGGCTGAGTACTGAGATAAAATATCGAGCTCTTTGACTGTCTTAACATTAACAGTCAAAAGTGCCATCTGGTAGTTATATTCACCACCCAATGTATTTTTTTTTAGACATGAAGGATTTCATGTTTCCGTGCTGGAATCCCACCAGCACGAATCTCAGGTTTACAATACAAGGAAGTAATATACCAATACCACATTCTTTACAAGAAGACAATGTGGCCTTTTTGAAGATGGATGACTGACTGTTCATTGGCAGCATCCTAGCGCAAACATAAAACACAGGACACAAAAAAGACAGGAATATAAAATCTGTAGCATTTCCAATTACAGTTGGACAAAATTTTCCAGATGAAAGATTTTTTTGGCTAAAAAACCAAATTCTTGTTGGCTGAAACATTTTGTAAATGTGTCAGTTTTCAAGTCATGGTTAAAAAAAAATTAAAAAATTGAAATTATTTTGACATTTTCATAATGAAACATTTTGATTTTTTGATTCAAAACATCTTTTTAGAAATATACTTGAAATATATATATATAATGTTAAAAAGTTTTAACACCATATTTTGTTTGACCTGAAATAATTTTTTTTAAAACTTTTTGGTTTGCCAAATTTTTTTGTTTTGGGTTAAAAAAACCCCAAAAAACAAAAAACAATTTTTTTTTTCAGAATGGATAGTGATAAAAATCAGTTATTCACACAGCTTTATTTCCAATCCATGAAACACCTTCTTGATTTTGTTTTCCATTCTTTGATCAGGTATTATATTCAACACCTCAAGTAAAAGGAGACGCAGAGAAGATTCTGCTAGCCACCCCCCACAACACATTTCATATACAATTAGAACTAGCGTTCTGTACAGCATGAGAACAGATCTGCTAAAAAACCCAATGTGGAAATCCCATCCCCCAAACCTGCCAGGTGACGGGTTCAAATACAATCACATCTTCGTTCCACTTCAAGACATGATTGAAAGAGCCATCATTGCAGTACACGCTGGAGCAGATGCCTCTGAGCCAGAAATACAAGTGCAAGCTATGCCATATCCATGCCACACCAGTGACCTGTAAGTAAACACCCTGCTTTTGAACCTAGTGCAGCACTCTCAATAGTGTGGTTGTGATCTGGCTGAGCTATACAAAGGGGTTGGAAAGCTGCCAGATCTCCCTAACTGGTGATTGCCCCATTATGGCATAGAACCAGTGTGGTTGGCTCCTATGCATCTCATTCTGCTATTCTTGGCAGAAGGAATAGGGGGAGAAGAGGATATGGTAAAAGCTCACTAAGCAATTCCTACATGGCAGACAGCCCCCTTTGGAAACTCTTAGCAGCATGTGTACTTTACAGCAGCCCAAAGGATGTTCCAAATTACACTGGGGCTGGAGCTAGCTTAGGACTAGCTCAATGATCAGGCAGCAGAAACCAGCTCCTGTGCGATTTCTCCCCTCTATTATGGATCACAGAGGCTGAGAATCTGTCCATTGGTTTGCAATGGGGATTTAGTGTTTAGTTTATACAAGCAAAAGATAAAAGTAGATAACTGAAATGCAAGCCAGAAACACGAGCAAAATTTGCCTTGTAAACATAACAGGCACTCCAAATATCTTTATTTGCAATTAGCACCTTGCAAAACATTAAAATAATTTGGGACTTTTATTCTTCTTCACTACAAATAGAGTGTCACTGTCTTGGAGATACACTTTACAGGTTCCACTGATCCTATATTTTACCATTAAATTATAGTGCGTATGTTTAACTAGTAGCAGCAAAAAAAAGTATTGTTACTAGACTTGAGTAAAATCACATCCTCAATCATTGTTTATATATTGTAATATTTTCTGAGTATTAAAATATTAACTTTCTACTTCTGCATCTTTCTCCTTTGAGTCTTACACACATATTTTTGCTTGAACAGGTTCTTGAACAATATTGGTTTCTTTTTTCCACTCATAATGATGTTAGCATGGATGGTATCTGTTGCTGGCATGGTCCGAAAACTGGTTTATGAGCGGGAAATTCATCTTGAAGAGGTAATAGTTAGCTGAGCCTTTGACTGTAAAACTGGTTTAGAGGGGTATACCGAAAATGCACATTAAACTTTAGGAGAAATGATTTTGTGGATAATAATGCATCTACTTTGTCTTTCACTCTCTCCTGGGCTCTTAATCTGAGTTCCAGCTGCCAAATCAGATTCACAGGGATATTGCTTGGAGTCCCATTGGTCTTCAGAGATTTATCTCTGTTGAAATAAAGGAGAGCAGTGAATGACAGAATTATGAAATTTAAACCTGAGCACCTTTCTTTGAAACAAGTCTTGCAGATAGAGATCCCAGTCTTCCCTGGTGCTGAATGCCTTCCATTTCTGTTATGTTTATCCATCCTCAAAGAGCAACCACTTACTTTCATTCAGAATGACCTTTTATTTTAGATTAGGAGAACAACAAAACAAGAAAAGTAGGGTCTCCTTGAGGTACCCTGACCTGAGTAAAAGTGGCTGGGGATTTTAGTCTTTAGGTATTTAAAGTACACAGAGAAAATAAAGGCATAACAGTTACTTAGACAAATAATCACAGCTAAAATTGAAGTCAAGGAGACAAGTTTATGGCACTCAGGAGGTGCTCAGCGTTTTGCAGGATTGAGACCTTTAAAGCCACATATTTTAGGTATGGATATAACAACACTTAACTCACAAGAATTCAGATGCTATTCTAGGTTCTGCTGAAGACTTCCTGTTTGACCTTGAGCAAAACATTTAACATCTCTAGACTTTGGTTTTCCAATGTGTAAAATAGGGCTTATCTACTTTGCAGAGGTGTTTTAATTAATAACTCACCAATGTTTTCAAGGTGACTTTTGGAAAAACACTAGAGAAGTAGTGTAATATAATCCTAAAAAAGTGTTTTGTTTTGTTTTTTTTAGAATGGTGGGCTCAGATACATATGACAATTATTTCTGGCCATATGAGCAATGTTAAATCTGAGAGTTTCACGAATGTATGCAAAAGATTAGTTCATGGTAAAAATTTGTCCTTTTTTCCTATCACCTTTGCAAAATTTTGCGATAGGCAAAATTGTAAATTTCCCCAAATTCATTTCTGGATGGGAAATAACAAATTTTCTATTCAGAAATTGCCTTTAAGTTCAGCAAGAAAACAGCAAAAATAAAGGAAAGGAAGTGTTTCATATTTTTACGATATTCTAATTTTTTTTTTGCATAGCACTTTTAGTCTTAGTCTCTGATAATCATTCATAGTCATGCATAGTGCTTTTATATTACTACTGTTATTTTATAGTAGTGACATACAAGTGTACGGCACTTGAAAGAATAGAGGTGGCTTCTCTACCCAAGAGAGGTTACAATCTAAGTGTCTGATCCTTCAAACACTTGCTGATGAATGTGCATAGTCCCTTTGGAGTCAATAGGTTACCCATATGCATTATGCTCAAAAGCAAGTGTCTACAGAATTGGACCTTAAATTAAGATGAGAGCAACAGAAGGAGTTAACAGCACATGACGAGAGAATGGGAAAAGTATAACACGGGGTAAGGATAATAGGATTATGTGATCACTTGGGAGGCTAGTGCATATCTCTTGATGGTTAATTTTTTTTTTAAAGTTGTGACTAATTATAAAATGTCTCTCTGCTCTTGTAGTATATGAAGACAATGGGTGTGAATCCTGCCATTCACTTCCTGGCCTGGTTTCTGGAGAATGTCATTGTCCTCATTATAAGTAGCTGTGCTCTGGTCATCATTTTAAAAGTTAGCGGCATCTTTGTGTACAGTGATGGCTTCCTAGTCTTCCTCTTCCTCCTCGATTTTGGAGTTGCGGTTGTTATGCTAAGCTACCTGTTGGGTGCATTTTTTAGCAGTGCCAATACAGCAGCTCTCTGTGCCAGCCTTATATATGTGATCAGCTTTTTACCTTACATAGTTTTGTTGGTCCTGGAGAACCAACTTAGCTTTGCCCTCCAGATCATTACAGTAAGTATTTCTTTTTAAAAACTGTTGATTGATTCATTTCCATAATTATGTGACCTTTAGCAAATCCTCTCATTATCCTGTCCAGAGGTTCCTACTTTGCTCTTACATCTCACTGAAGTTGCATGGCTTTCCTAGATAGAAAACCAGTCGAGGTGCTTTCCACAAAAGAGTGGAATCTAAAATCAGTGTTCAAAGAAATTGACAGAACCCTATCGAAAGCATAAGGCTCCATATTTCCAATGCAGCATGCATGATAGAAAAAGATACATTCTTACAGACTTATTTTTACAAAAAAAGACTAGTTTGGAAAATTAATGTTCTCTCAAATAGTGGATGACATCCCATCATAGGATTAGTGGCTATCCTGGGCAGAAAAATGAGTATAAAACTTACCAGTGAACTGTAGAAATCGCTCCTTTGTTTAAAATACAACTACAAGACAAACAGATCTGAAGAATGCATACTGCACATCCTGCTCTTTGTAGAGAGTATGATGTATGAGGAGAGGAATGAGATTCCCTTTAAAATTCTACTATTGAAAATCAAGTTTCATAATTTGTTTTATGTTCACTAGTCTACAGTATAAATTATGATTCAAACACCTATTCATGAACTACTTTACCACATTATCTGTTTAGAGTTCCTAGGTGGTATTTTCCTATCCTCTGCTTTGTGTTTTGCTGTGCTCTGCAAAGCATCCTCCTTTTGTCACGATGAATCTCTGATAAGGTCTGATCTAAGCAATGTTTGTTCTCCTGTAGCTGTATTCTCCAAATAAGTATTCCTTATTCTGGATGTACTGTCAAGTTAGGATCACAGCTATGTTAGCTCACCTGACCTCCTTCCAATTCTAATGTCTTCGTTCAAGGAAAACAAACAAGCGAGCAAACAAACCCTACTACTATGCTTTAAGATTCCTCTTTTTTATTTGATATACCTAATCCTCTCCACAGAGGAAAAACAAATAGAACGCTACTATACAATGAACACCAGTTGTAATTTAATATTAAACTCAACAGTAGTGTAGTTCAAAAGTGTTCATTGATGAACACACAGAGTGAAGGGAATCTGTGCTATGTCTGTGCAAACACTGCAGGTGTGCGTCCAAATATGCGTCTGTTATTCTCCAGCTGAGGCCCAATGGAGACAAGAAGGTACCTTAACTTCCATTAAGAATATCCTGAATGTATGCCTGTAAATTTCTTGAACATTAATGCAAGTAGCAAAAACAGCTTATGCAAACATTGCACTTCCTTAAATATATTTAGGACTTTGTCTCAAAACAACAGTTTTTTAAGCTCTTCAGAATTTTACAGTATTTTTAACATTTTTAATATCAGTAAAAAAACCCTTTTACCCACCATTAAGCTCTTGTTCATTCCATACCTGCAAAATAAAATGTTTAATTCTGTGTATATCATAATCTAAGTAACACTGTAAATAGGGCAAAACAAACCAGAAATGCGATAGATCAATGTTTAGGGTTGAATAGTATGTTATACTCGGATATTTGCTACGCATAGAGCTGCCAGCTGCACACATTCAACTTTTATGCTATTGAATACATATTTACCCATTCAGATTCTGATTGATGAGTTCTAAGTCTCCTGTTGACTAGAATGGGAACTGGATCAGGCCCTTGCTCACACAGCAGGTATCCATCATTCCAGACCACGTTTTTCATGGGGTAGGCTGAGAGCGCTACCTCGGTTGTTTCAATGTTTACCTTGTCCTCCCCACCATATTCTTGTATTATCCAGCTGTCTTTTCATCGTATGAGAATGCCATAAGCTCTTAGAGGCAGGGGCTGTTTTTTTTTAAATGTGCTTGACACAATGGATCCTGCTCAGGGCCTCCAGACACTGCTATAATACATTTGTATATTTAAATACACTGCCTACACATTGTGTATTCTCTTCCTGCAAAGCCTTATCCGTGTGCTTATTTTAAGCCAACAGAACTATTCACAGTGCATGAAGATAAGCATGTATATAAGCCTTTGCCTGATCAGGGGTCTACATCTGTAGTGATGTGTGTTTGAGAGAGGCAGGTTATACTTGTTTTCCAGGCCCCTGGCAGAATTTTGCCTTTCTGTTTTAAACACTGTGAAACATATTGGATTGACTTACTTTAGAATACAAGTCATCTCCAAGAGCAGACTCTGAAACTTTAGAACTTTTTTCATACAACAATGCATATATTTTATCAGTATTTAGTAATGATTTAGTTCCCTCTGATGCTGGTTAGTGATTTTTCAATTTACCATAATTCTTCCATCCTTGTTACATTACATCCCTGAAGTTAGTCATTTTCCATTTTGTACTTTTCTGCTGCAGTATGGCCCAATTTATATTGCTCCACTGGAAATAAAATGTTATTTCCTTGCAATAGAATAGCTGCCCAGTGTATAGTATAATGTGTGTTCCATCAGCCTGCCTCTTGTGAATTCTAGAGTCAGTCACTTACTACAGAAAATAAATTGCATTAGCCACTTTTCCAATGTTATGCATTATATATTTGCAATGTATGGAGGATTTATGATGCTTCATAAATTGTGGTAAAGTTAAATAATACCTTCAAATATTAATAACCTGATACATAATGATCTTTAATTTGGAGAGCACATTTCTGCAAAATGCAGGTAAACATTGTTCAGGTTCAAAAAAGGTAAGTGGAAGACTGGATTGTTAGCCTTTCTAGAACTGAAAGGTCCGTTGCTTCTCTGTTTGCACTGAACAGTGCAATAGTTATTTACATCACACAATATGTTAATGGAGATTTATTTATGTTCATCTCCTGTTTCTTTTCTATTGTTGCAGTGCTTTCTGTCTACAGCTGCCTTTGGGCAAGGAGTATTTTTCATTACATTCTTTGAAAACCAAGAAATAGGTAAGATTGCTAGTTAGCAAAATGTTCTTTTAATCATGGTTTATAAAGAACTAAACTTGGAAACTTATTTCACTTGCTTTGTTTTGAAAGTGAAACTTTGTAGAATCTCTGATCCTCAGCAAGCAGTGCAACTCAGGACTAGGGGGAGGATGTTAGATGTAGCTTTAAACCACCTTTGTGCTCCATGATTCCCAGACCAGGTTGATGATGATGGTCTTCTGCAGTAAATTAGAGAAGCCTTAAGGCTGCTCTAAATTATGGCAGCTGCCAGTGCCCCCTAGGGGCTAATAATGCCTGGCGCAAGGAAGCCCCAGGCACACCCTGAACATTGCTGATATTTTGTAGTGTATGTGACATTCATGAAAGATTTAATCAACCCTCAGAAGCTGCTAGATGACAAGGTACTGCTCTTAGGGTATTGTCAGCCAGTGAGAATGTCTGAAGATGCAGTTCCAGATCTGCTGCTAGATCAAATTCAATGGAGCTATGATTATTTACCCTAGCTGAAGAGCTAGCCTGTTGTGTTTCACTGGTTTAATGTGTTGTCTCTCAGTATCCTGCTGGTGGAGTTGTAGGTGTGGAATGCTACGAAGTATAGAGGAGATTCCATGTTGATGTTTCAGTTTAATTTACCTCTTAATAAAAAGCAGTTGCTTTTCTGATTTACCTCTGGACACTTGATAAGTTTCTCCTAACACGACACTTTCAGAAATTGTTTTCCTTTATTTTTCATAAAAATTGGATTTATGAACATTTTACACCATTTTTCCTCTCTAATTCAAATATGTTCAAATTTTTGGAAAATAAGAATATATTTATATTATTAAAAACTTTTTATTGAAGTCTTTTAAAGATGAATATACTGCCAAAGATATAGTTTTCAAAATTGTATTTGTTTCTACTTGCTAACAGTAGTGCCCACGTTTCAGCCTAAAATAAATTCTTGGATTTATACAGTACTGAAGAATATAGGTGCAAAATATAATTGTCAGTAAGATTACTATGTGCCAGCTCCAAAGCTCATTGAAGTCAGTGTCAATGCTACCAGTGATTTCAGTGGGTGCAGAATCAAGCAGTATGCCTCTGATTACATAGTACCATGCATTTTACAGAATATACGTTACTCCTAATAATCTGTAATAGTTTGTGGAACAGCAGGTCATTTTAACCACCTTGGGCTCTTTTGTCTTATAAGACATTCTGGGGTCAGGTATTATTTTATTGTTTTTATATATTGAAAAAAAGATATGGTGAGATTTTCAAACATTAATGGGAATTGAATGTACAAATCCTCGAAACAGTTTTGAAAACCTTAGCGTGTGTGTGTGTGTGTGTGTGTGTGTGTAATACCCTCATGATTGTCCTGAGGAGGGATTTTTGAACCAGGTAATCTTTTCTTCATTTGGTGTTATTAACAGCAAGATGGTCTTGCTGTCAGAATGGAAGCCATCTCAAGCACCAACTGCTGATAGAGGGTTTTCTACTTATGTGCAAGCTGATAAGTATCAGAAGAGAGAGCAAATTTTCCACCAGCTCTAGTTTGCAATAACTATCAGAAAAAGAAGTTATATTTTGGTTGAAATTTTTAAATAAGAAATGTCCCCCTCCCCCCAGAAAAAAATAGTTTCCAATAAAGCAGGTCAAGAACATATCTGGCTATGTGGCTATCTTTATAAGATCTTATGTAGAAAGTGCAATAATCTAGTTTTCTGAATAACTTTTCAATTCAGAAATACAGTAGCGGTATTACATTTGAATTCTAACTACTGCTAGTGTTTTGTGTTTTCCTTCCTTTCCTCATACACCTGCTGGAATATGAGTTTAAGTAATTTTTCAAATGATTAGTGTCTGGAGCCCCAATCTTTGGCTGTCACCATCAGGCACTACTATAAAATATATACTATATAATAGATTGCATTTAGTCAGGATTTGCAGGTTTCAACTAAATAAATCTGCTGCAGATCTCTTGTAAACCATTTGTTTACATGTATCAGCAAACTGTCTTAATACCTGATTTATTGAACAGCCGAAAAAGAGCTTCTCTCATATTTTTTCAGCATTTTGCCTAGTGATCTTATTTTTTTCTTTTTACTAAAATAAAAGGACAGCTAAAATAAAATAATAAACTTCTTAAAAACTCTGTTCCACGATGAGTTTTTTCATATTTGCTCAGCAGTAATATTACCTGCTGTTGCCCAGAGAGACTGAGCAGCCTAACATTTAGTTTCTATTCAGTTAAAATTATAGTGGTTAACATTGTTCTTTTTTTGTCCATCAATGCTCAAATACCTCGAGTGTTTGGTGTTGACGTGTTTATGATCCTGCTACCTGTGGTGCTCTACAGATTTAGCACTGACCTTTTTTTATTACTAGGCATTCAGTGGAGTAACATGTACCAGCCCCTGGCACAAGGAGGATCCATGACCTTTGGATGGGCTTGCTGGATGATTTTCTTTGATTCAATTCTATATCTATTAGCTGGCTGGTATTTCAGCAATGTAATCCCTGGTAAGAACAAGTACTCGTAGATTTATTAATACCAAATGAGTTGTATTTTTTCATTCCTTTATAGTTAAAACATATTAAATCTTTGATGCTTCTGAGTTAGGGCTTTCTGACATGCAAAATACATGACTACTGCTAGGAGTGAGACTAACTAAGAAAACCTTCATGGGTCAGTGAATGATGCTAACTGGTGGGCTGGAATTGTAATATGGTATGAAGTCTATTTGTGTATGTGTGTATATATATAAGGAGAATAGATAATTGAATAAAGATTTCTCAGGCTGATTGACACTGTATAATGACCGAGTTCAGTCCAGTAGCAGAACTCATATTGAGTTAACTGGGTGTTCTGTCCGAGTCAGGATTAGGACACTTTATTAAGGCTATTTATTAATAACGTATTTTCAGAATGCTAATGAACATCATCTCTTTCCACCAATAATTCTGTGTCACAACTGAAATTAATTACATCCCAAATTTATTCTCAGAAGGTGGGATTCATTTTTCCTACAATCTCTAGGTTTTTTTTTTATTATTTTTATTATTATTAATGCCCTTATGTTGGTTGTTGGGGCATTTGGAATGCTTTCTAAACACCTCTTTCATGACATGAAATTTTCACTCGCTCAACTTGGCAAATTACATGTTTTTTGCTGCTTATTGTATATTTAATTCAAAATGAATAACTGAAAAGTTTGACATGGAAACAGAAGGGAATACAATAATGTAACTGTATCTCAGGGAAAAATCTTTCACTTAAAAATTAAGGTCGTCACTTGCTATTCAGTACCACATACTGTGACTCCACGGATACAAAAACCACATTAAGTTAATGCTGAGTGAAGCACTGAAAAGGTCAGGAAATGTCAATGTTAAGGCAGTATGTGCAGCCATATTTCTGCCCCTTTGTGTTAATGTACTACAGTACAAGGCCAGATCCTTGCTCCTCTGCCAATTGGCTTGCAAAGTGGTGGTGCAAAGCAGCTGGAAAGGTATCAAATCTGTCTCCTTGATGATTCACTTGTGTACGGAGAAGTATCTTTTGTGCCATTCAGCCACTGCAGCAGGTTCTACATCTTTCCTCCCTGCCCTAGCGTAGGAAACGAATCTGGGAAAAAGCAGGCGTGGCTAAGTTGTCACTAGACCTTGCTATCCCTTGGTGCTAGAATGGCAACTGTTGGCAGGTGGCACATGCTAGGGACTGGCCCAGATTAGGGCAGGTAAAAAGCTTGATACCTTTACCCCAGTTCACTGAGCCTTACTACGCTTAGCTCAAGTTATGGGCCAAATCTTTATTTGGATTGTCTCACTAATGCCAGGATAATGCTGAGAGAGCCGTCTCCACAAGCAAATTTCAGTGTCAAAAGTTCCATTGATTTCTATGATCGCAAGATTGACCCCAAAGCTTGTAACATGCTTTTGGATATTTTGTGAAGAAAAGTGCTATATAAAAAAAATCTATGCTATGCAGTATAGATAAGATTTTATATCCCTGTTCCCTTGGAAAACAACAACAGAAATATAGGATAATAGAATTAGCTTATATGTTTGAACAACAAATTAATTTTGAAAATGTTTCAAATGTTTCTCTTATATTTAACATCTAGGAAGATTGGGGTTCAGAAAGCCATGGTATTTCCCCTTTACTATCTCTTACTGGAAGAAGCTGCGTGGTACAGAGAAGAGAAGGAAACATCTAAATTCCAATATGCTTTTTATCAATGAAGGTTTGTAATAGCAGGAGCCTTTTAGTAAACATTATTTTCTTTTTCTGCATAATTCACTGTTAGTAATCTATCTTCCATAATTGGTTGAGTCTAAGTTTAAATTTATATCTCACTACTCATGCATCCTAACATTTTGTTGGGGTTTTTTTTTATTTAAAAAGATTTTTTGAGTAAAAAGTTTTCATTGACTGTCCACAAAGATGTCTGAGTGGATAAAGTTCAATTAGAACCCATCGCATAAGAATGGTCATACTGGGTCAAACTAATGGTCCATCTAGCTCAGTATCCTGTCTTCTGACAGTGATCAGTGCCAGATGCTTCAGAAGGAATGAATGGAACAGGGCAATCATTGAGGGATTCATATCCTGTCATCCAGTCCCAGCCTCTGGCAGTCAGAGGCTTAGGGAAACCGAGAGCATAGGGTTGCATCCCTGACCATCTTAGCAAATAGCAATTGATGGTCTTATCCTCCATGAATTTATCTAATTC
Source organism: Chrysemys picta bellii (assembly GCF_011386835.1). Lineage (NCBI taxonomy): Eukaryota > Metazoa > Chordata > Testudines > Emydidae > Chrysemys > Chrysemys picta. The sequence goes on from NC_088792.1 coordinate 105,882,249, forward strand.
TTTTTTGGACCCACTTATTCTTTTGGCCTTCACAACATTCCCTGGCAATGAGAACCAGAAGTTGACTGTGCATTGTGTTTTAAACCTGCTGCCTATTAATTTCATTGGGTGATCCCTGCTTCTTGTGTTACGTAAGGGGGTAAATAACACTTCCCTATTGACTTTCTCAACACTATTCATGATTTTATAGACTTCAATCATATTCCCCCTTGTCATCTCTTTTCCAAACTGGATAATCCCAGTCTTTTTAATCTCTCCTCTTATGAAGCTGTTCCATACCCTTAATACTTTTTATTGCCCTTCCATTTCTACTTTTTTTTTGAGATGGGGCAACCAGAACTGCCTGAAGTATTCAAGGTATGGGCATATCCTGGATTTATATAATGGCATTATGATATTTTCTGTTTTATTATCTACCCTTTTCTTAAAGCTTTTTAACATTCTGTTTGCTCTTTTGACTGCCACTGCACACTGAGTGGATGTTTTCAAAGAACTATCCACAATGAGTCCAAGATCTTTCTTGAGTGGTAGCAGCTAATTTAGACCCCATCATTTTGTATGTATAGTTAGGATTATGTTTTCCAATATACATTACTTTACATTTATCAACATTGAATTTAATCTACGATTTTGTTGCCCAATCACCCAGTTTTGTGAGATCCCTTTGTAACTCTTCGCAGTCTTCTTTGGACTTAGCTATCTTGAGTAATTTTGTATCATCAGCAAACTTTGCCACCTCGCTATATACCCATTTTTCCAGCTCATTTATGAATATGTTGAACAGCACCAGTACAGATCCCTAGGGGACCACACTATTTCCCCGTCTCCATTTTGTAAACTGACCATTTATTTCTACCCTTTATTTCCTATCTTTTAGCGAGTTATTGATCTATGAGAGGACCTTCCCTCTTATCCCATGATTGCTTACTTTATTTAAAAGCCTTTGGTGAGTGATCTTGTCAAAGTCTTTCTGAAAGTGCAAGTACACTATATCCACCACATCACTCTTGTCAACATGTTTGTTGACCCCGCTCATGATTCATGATTTTCCTTTAGAAAAAGCTATGTTGACTCTTCCCCCAACAAATCGTGTTTATCTATGTGTCTGATAATTCTGTGGGTTTTTTTTTTTTTTTTTTACTATTGTTTCAACCAGTTTGCCTGGTACTGAAGATAGGCTTACTGGACTAATTGTAAGGATCATCTCTTGAGTCTTTTTAAAAAAAAAAAATGGCATCAGGTTAGCCATCCTCCAGTCATCTAGTACAGGAGCTGTTTTAAGTGATAGGTTACATACCACAGTTAGTTCTTCAATTTCATATTTGAGTTTTTTCAGGATCCTTTGGTGAATAGAATCTGGCCTTGGTGACATTGTACTGCTTAATTTATCAGTTTATTCCAAGACCACCTCTATTGACACCTCAGTTTGGGACAGTTCCTCATATTTGTCACTTAAAAATGGCTCAGGTGTGGGAATCTCCCTCACATGCTCTGCAGTGAAGACCAATGCAAAGAATTCATTTATCTTCTCTGCAATGGCCTTGTCTTCCTTGAGTGCTCCTTTAGCACCTCGATTGTGCAGTGGTCCCACTGATTGTTTGGCAGGTTTCTTGTTTCTGATGTACTTAAAAATTTTTGCTGTTAGTTTTTGAGTATTTTTCTAGTTGCTTTTCAAATTCTTTTTTGGCCTACTTCATTATACTTTTATGCTCCTTTCTATTTTCCTCAGTAGAATTTGACTTTCAATTTGTAAAGGATGCCCTTTTGCCTCTGCTTCTTTTACTGTGTTGTTTAGTCATGGGGGTGAGGCGGAAGCAGGACATAAGTAAATGGGGGACATGGCCATCCGACCGATAGATGATTAAATAAGAGCACTCTTGTATTGCAATGTCAAAGCTATACTTTATTTAGTCTCAAGCACTTACATATGTCCCCAACAGGTTAGTAAAAACCCACAACCCCCAATAATTACCAAAGTCTGGAGCAATTTTCGAGTGGTACAATGACAGCCATCCGATGGCCTGTCTTCCATCTGCCATTGGGTACCCTCAGGGGTGTCCACAAAGTGATCCAACTAGCCCAAACTTCTCCCCCCTTATTTATTGTTAGTATGACAATAACATATCAATCAAAAAAAACTTGTTAAGCAAACAATTTCAGCAGTTAAGCAAGAGGTTTCCTCAGACCGCTAATTAGAAAAATGTGTTTTTTCAGAGTCTGCTTGCTTGAGGGCCCTGACAAACACACCCAAGAGTATAAATATAGATAAGCTTCCTGTTTTCTAAAACCCATGCCTCATCAATTTAAACAGAAATCTTATCAGGAAGGACACAGGGTCAGTCTCCCTTCTTGTGGTCGCTCAAACTCCCTCATCTCCTGGCTTAGTTATGCTAAGGCTGCAACATGGGCCCACTAACTTGGCTGTTTTTGTCAATAAGCATGATAATTGATTTTCCAGTCACTGGTAGTGGTCCAGGCACTTTACTGATCCACCATAATCTCCCCATATAACTGTTCCTTTTAATGTCCATTTATATAGTTTCCTCATTTTTGTGTTGTTCCCCTTTCTGAAGTTAAATGCTACTGTGGTGGGTTTCTTTGATATTTTACCCCTCTACAAGAATGTTAAATTTAATTATATTATTGTTGCTATTACTGAGCAGTTCAGCTATATTAATCTCTTGGACCAGATCCTGTGCTTCACTTAGGACTAAATCAAAATTTGCCTCTCCTCTTGTGAGTTCCAGGGCTAGCTGCTCCAAGAAGCAGTCATTAATGGTGTCTAGAAACATTATTTCTGAATCCCATCCTGATATGACCTGTACCCAGTCAATATGAGGATAGTGGAAATCTCCCATTATTACTGAGTCTTCTATTTTGTATTTTGTCTCTAATTTTCTTGAGCATTTCACAATCACCATCGACATCCAGGTCATCTTGTTGCCGGCACAGAGTGCCCGAGGACAGCAACAGCGGGGTTCGTTGTCAACACTGAATTTCATCTGCCATTGTGCTGCCCATTCACCAAGCTTTTTAAGGTCCCTCTGACATTCCTCACAGTGTTGTATAGTGTCCACTAACCTGAACAATTTTGTGCTCATTAAAATTCATGGTCAGCGTTCAGTTTTTCTACCGCTACACTTTTTTTTCAGATCAAATCAAATATAAGGCTCTGTTTTTATCTTCTCCTTGCTTCAGTGAAAAGTTTCTTTTATGTGAATTTTCTTTTTCATTCTGTTTGTCATCTAAACTCTGCCCTTTCTGACTCTTTTTTTTAGCCTCACATTTTAATAATACACTTATCACCTCTATTTTCCAGGGCTACAGCTGCCTACAACCATTTCCACTGTTTCTTTCCAGTTCTGTGTTTGGCTACTTATGAATTCCTTACATGTTTTGCTGTTTAAAATCTGATTTCTTTTATTTTCTCTAAGGCCCATTTTACTACGTTGTCATGTATTTCTGTTGATTAAAGATTCATGGATAGAGAAACACATGCTACCTACATCCATTCTTGGGCCTTGGCAGTCCTCTGTGACCATTTGAAATTACATATTATCTGGACTGGTTCAACTATTTATAGTAGAGGCCAGAAGTCCCAATCACCCAAGAGCATTTTGCATCAGTACCTCTCTGCTACTGAAGGGAAAATTTCAGAAGCTTCAGAGGTTCAGTTAAATGTCTAAATATGTAGATGTTAATTGGAATATTATCTGAACTAATTTGACTTTGAAGCCCTCCACCAAGTGATCTCTCCTCACAAACAGGCTCCAGGTCCCTCCATCAGTAGATTTCACATTTACCTTTGATGATTACTTTGGATAGAGACCTTCACTTTTTCTCTCCCAGTCCTGACAGTCTGCCCCAGGGAGTGGGGCTAGTTGGTGACTGGCCGTGGCCTAGTGCTGAGGCAAGGTGGGAATAGTGGGTGGGGGTTCCCCAGGGAGGGGAGACCCAGATCTGTGGGGTACTGCCAGGGGGCAGCATCCCAGTAAGAGGGGCACTGGGTCCTGGGAGGGACATGGGCACCAGCAGAGGGCGCTCCAGAGGCTGGTGAGCTAATTCCCTGGATGACCAGTGGGAGGTGCCACAGGGGTGAGTCCAGTCATCTTACAGGCTGGTAGAGTTAAAGGTTCTGGACTCTGAAACACAATCCAGGAAAGCTAAACGGGAGGATGACCCGGGAGAAGGACCTTGGTACAAGTTGCAGGGAAGCTGGCAAAGTCTAGTTGGAGAATGGTCACAAGGTTGTTGGAAGGGATTAGATAGGGTTACCATATGTCCTCTTTTTCCCAGACATGTCCCGCTTTTCGGCAGTCAAACCCCCGTCCGGGGGGAATTGCCAAAAAGCCAAACATGTCCAGGAAAATGGCGGCTCTGCTCCTCCCCGACTCTTCGGTTCTGTTTAAGAGCCGGGCTGCCCGAGCGCTACCGGCTTCGGGCGGCCCCGTGCCTCCGGACCCTGCGCCGCCGGAGCCCGGGAGGGGAAGTGCCCGGCTGGGGGTGCAGGGTCTGGAGGCACGGGGGCTGCCCGAAGCCGGTAGCACTCGGGCAGCCCGGCTCTTAAACAGAGCCGAAGAGGAGCAGAGCCTCCAGCCGTGGGGGCTCTGCATAACTTACACTGTGTCAGTTACACAGAGCCGAAGAGGAGCAGAGCCTCCAGCCGCCGGAGCCCGGGAGGGGAAGTGCCCGGCTCGGGGTACAGGGTCTGGAGGCATAGGGGCTGCCCAAAGCCCGAGCGCTACCGGCTTCACGGTTTACTGGGCAGCCTCCAGACCCTGCGCCCCCGGCTGGGCGCTTCCCCTCCCAGGCTCCAGCTGCGCTGGGGAAGCACCGGCTGGGGGTGCAGGGTCTGGGGGCTGCCCGGCAAACCCTGAAGCCGGTAGCTCTCGGGCAGCCCTTTCCCCCTGGCTGGGAGTGGAAGGGGAGGAGTTGGGGCGAGGCTAGGGGGTGGGGAAATGGGCGGGGCCAGGGCCCGTGGAGGGTCCTTTTTTTTTATTTATGAGATATGGTAACCCTAGATTAGAACCACCGTTATTCTAATATTAAAAATTACTGAGCAACGGGCAGAGGTTCTGGTTGTTTCATATTTTAACAGAACTGGTTCTCCAAACACTAGCCTCTGTTATTCCTTTGTGTTGTGTGCATTTCTTTTTCTCCATTCCATTTAGTCAATCCATACTGTCCCTATTTTCTCTGGTCCACAACCTCCATTTTTGCTCGTTCATTTGTAAAAATCTCATTATTCAAGAAATACATTTTAATAGATGACAATAACATTTTAATAATTACTATATATGTGCATATTTGTATTAACATGTGCACACACATTTATCAGTTTTATTTTTGGTGTTTTAAGCTGCAATTAAACTTTTTCATTGATTAGATACTTAGCATAACTGTGGTCCCTATCCGTGATAGTTATAAATTGGCACAGCAGCATTGATTTGAATGGAGCTATACCAATTTATATCACCTGACCCTCTAGCTTAAATGTACAACAGTGATGACCATTTCAGGAAAGCTAAAGCCAATGCATTTTCACTATATAACTGCCAGTGCTTTTAAAGCCTTATTCTTCATTTACACAGGTTCTCTGCCTGCAAATGAGAGAAGCGTGAGTGAAGGAGGAAGCCCAATAGGAGTTATACTGATGTCACTCACCAAAGAATACACAGACAACAAAAAGACTGCAGTTAAAGATCTCAACCTCACTTTCTACAAGGGTCAAATCACAGCTCTCTTGGGTACCAATGGAGCTGGCAAGACTACAATAATGTATGTCCATTGCTGAATGATGGCCTACTACACATTTTACCTTATCTGGTGCTTTGAAATGTTTTGTACATCAGCAAATGAGCTATTCCATCTCCTTGCTTGGTTATTGTTTTTGCCATGCAAAAGATGCCACTAAAGTTGCTTAAATGAACTTACTGTGCCAGGTGCCTCTGGCAAAACAAAGGCATTGCAGTGGAAAATTGGGTCCCATTTATCATAACCTCAATGGTAAAGCCATTATTTTAAGCAGCTTTAGTAGTAGCTGGGAGATGAGGGGTTATTGTGGGCATGGGTGCAGAGAGACCTGAAGGAAACCCTTCTTTCTTTTCCTCACACTCTACAACATTCCACCTGTGCTTCCATCAGATGGAGATCTCAGAGGTTTACTGAGCTTGCAAACTTTCTTCCTGGATGTTGAAGAGGATGTTCTGACAGCTGAAAAGAAGCCAAAATAACAAAGAAAAACATTTTAAAAAATCTGGCTTAATTAAAAAGTTAATCTATTTCTTCCTTTTGTATTAATGAAATATCAAGAATTCGGACCATTTTTTCTTAACCCCTGCAGGTACATAAATTACTAATGAGAATGAACTGGATTCTAGATTTAGTCAACTTGATTAACATGGGTTAAGGATTGCAGAAATGAGCCTACATAAATTAGGAATTAGAGTTTTTACCCTGCATTTACAGCTAAACTGGGATAAATATATATTTTTAACCAGGAAATACTAGTCAGTTGATCTCTCTCTTTTTCTGTGTCTTGGCTAGACAAATGAGCCTTGTTCAGGAAATAGCAAGAGAGATAATGAATTATTGATATCGGGTTTAATTAAAAAAAGATTTTACCATTAGAAATTTTTCCGAATTATAAAGGGCCAAATACTCCACTTGTGCAAGAAGTTGTTGTTGCTGTTCCAGTACACCTAATAGAAGTACACCAATTTACATCAGTTGAGGATCTACCTAAAGCACTTTTGGAGTACTAAGGGATGCTTCAAGTTGTTGAGCACCAAGTAATTTTATTTTAAAAAATTACTAAAACTTACAATTTAGAAAAACAAGAAATAGCAGGGCAAACCTTTAATATTTCTCTCTCATAATGCCAATTCAGTGACATGACTCCCACTATTTTAGTCACATGAGGTTCTTTGCCAGGATTTAGGGGAAACTGCTATTAAAACAAGTGAAATAATCCCAGTTAGTAACTATGACTGCCTTACTAAGGAAAGGAAATGAGGAAAAAAGAAAAGATAAACAATTGTTACTTCAGTTACAAACTCTTCTATATATGTCTCTGTGGAGAACGTTGGACAGGTTACACGTTTGAAAGTTGTCCACCCTGGCAGAGGTCCTGTTATTCCCAAAATTAGTAGAGTTCTGTTTCAGAGTATCCTTATTAACTAAAACAACTTATAGATGGGCAAAAAATAATAATTTTGAAATAATTTTGTTCCAGGGCAGGTAAGTCCTGTTGTGTTTATCATGGATAACATTGTTTATAAATGGGCAAAGGTTTTAAAATCTTAACTGAGTCAGTAACTGACAAATACTCTATAAATCCAAAGAAAGTATTTGTCAGTTACTGAAAAGAAGCCAGTCTCAAGACCACTCCTTGAACGGCAAGTTAGTTAATATCCAGAATCTTAAATTCAAATTAAATCCCACTGTTTTTCTATTTACCAAAGGTTAGTCAATGGCTTCTCTCTGGAAATAAATGGTCTAAACCATTTGGGGTTTATTGGGAGAAAATTACAATAAATTACAATAGTGTTTCAATATCCCATGAAAATCATTACAAGAAAATTTTAAATCTAATTCCTTGGCAGCTCTTTACAACTTCATCTCACCAATCCATATTGAAGTCTTGATGGTGATGCCATTTGAGCTAGAAGATTACTTCTTCTTGATGCTGTTCAGTGTCTTTCTTCTTCTTAGCAGTTGGTCACAGCTCAGTTGCAGAGATGAACAGGATGAGCTGTGATGAGCTCTGAAAAGTTGAGGATGAGAGCAGAGTGTTGCTCGTCATTTACTTTATGCCCATCTCTTTTGTCTAATTTCATGGAAAGAGGAGAAAACACTTCTTTCAGACTTGGTAGGATTCAGATTAGCTGTTATCATCCTTTCATTGGCTCAGTTTCTTTGTGGGTTGGTCTTAGTAAAAACCCTCCCCTCGTAAATATAAACTTCTAATTGTTTTTGCTCTTTTGTGGCAGTAAACTGTCAGAACATCCTTAATGTTAGAGTTTTAACTTTTTACTCAGCATATTTTCTGAGCTATTCATTAGATTTCATCAGGAGTTGAAATTCTGTTTCAAATAGGTTCAAGGCCACCCATATGTTAGATATGAAAGTTTTTCAATTTTGAATTATTCTTAAACTTAATTCTTAAAGAGAGGCTTTTAAACTTGAGTATTCATTAAATAAATAAATTGTCCTTTCTCCTAATCAGTCTTTGGAGAGGTGCTGCTTGTTTTTATTAGTTTGTTCAGGAAGTTGCTTAAGCATTGCCAGATAACTAATTAACCCCCCAATTAAGAAAAAAAGTATTGTATACTCAAATGACTTCTTACATTAATAGCCAGTCACAGCAAGGTCAGCGGATACCATATTAGTACATGAAGCATCTTACCATTTAGCAAAGATATTAGTAAATTATTGCAAAAAAACCTTTGCATTTAGATAAAATATTTGCAGCTCTACACCTTAAAAGCTTTTAAGGAATAAACAAAGTTTTGAACCATTAAAAGGAAAAACAAGGTAGATAAAAGTAACCAACAACTTCTGTAAAACATTTTCCAGCTATCCGGGATTTTCTTAGTCTGAAGAATGAACACTTCTGAATGCTTATAGAAGAAATTATTTTCAATAAGAAAATTCTTTAGCACCTTATGAGTAGGTTTTAAATGAGAGGTTTTGTGTTGAAAGAGCATGTGTGGAGGGTGGGATAAAAGGAAAGCCCACTTTACATCTTAGTTTTACAGTTAACACCACATCCATACATTTCCCTTTGTTCTAAACAAAACATCCTTATCTTCTTTTAAAGTGAGGACTCTTTCTAAAGCATAAATATCATCATACAAAGTTTGGGTTTTTTTTAGATAAGATCATATCTGTATCACCTGGTATCTTACGCAAAAGATGTCCTGTTTTTGATAAGACCCTTTTATTATAGTCTTTGGACCAAAATGCTCCTTGGATTTGTGATCTGCTTTTGTGATATATTTACATCTTGCAAGTAAAGACTTGTATTAAATATTTTATGCAAAGCACTCATCACAATAACCAATGCTTATGTACATTTTAAAAACATATTGTAAAAGAAGGTAGTAGAGAAAGTTAAAGCAATAGTAGGTAAAAGTTAAATTTTAGACCCTTTATAAACATACAGGAGTATTATGGCAAAGGTATATCCTTTGGCACTTGAGACTTGTCAATGGTTGACAGAAAGAAGATTGCCTAAAGAATTCCATTTAATAAAATTTAACATTCCATTTAATAAAATGAGCAACCAAAAACAAAAGTATGTGTTCAAACCTCTAAGTTCAGTGAGTATACAAATAAATGTAGGTCTCTCTTAAAATCAGTAAAGGTAACATTGTAAGAGTAAATTATAATTTTATTAATAACCATTTTTGCATTAATCTCAAGGTTTCCTCCATACACACTCCAGCATCATTAAAATAATGCAGCTGCTAGACAAGAAATTATTGTGAGAAGTCAAGTCAATTGATCAAATTCAGGATACAACATAGAGTGTGTCCTGAATATAGTGATTTTATTGAATTTGTATTATTTCTTATGAGCGGGAGCAAGGTGGGTGTGGTAATATTTTTTTTTTATTGGACCAGCTTCTGTTGGTGAAAGAGAGAAGCTTTTGCGCTCAACAGAATTCTTCTTCTGCATCTTCCATGTGATCAAACAGCTACAACAACACTGTTATTTCTTGTATCAGATCAATGTTGACAGGCCTGTACCCTCCCAGCTCTGGGACCATCATCATCAATGGAAGGGATATACATACTGATCTGGCTGCTATCAGAATGGAGATGGGTGTTTGCCCACAGCATGATGTGCTGTTTGACACCTTAACTGTGCGAGAGCATCTGCTGTTCTATGGTTCAGTGAAAGCGCCTCTGTGGACAAAGAAACAGTTACATCACCAAGTCAGTAGGTTAGTGGTTCTTATTTTCCTTGCTGGAAATCTGTATGTAGGCTGTCCTTCAAAACCATTCCAAGAACATTGTGGTGAACAAACAAACAGCCTCATGCTAGGAGAGTCAGCCCTAACTATTGGAATCCTGAGAGCGCTAATGATGGGTTTTGTATTCTAAAATTCTGGCTTGTAAATGTATTTCCTGATCTTAATTTTCAGTAATAAAATTATGGAAATAAAAATTAGAGTAAGAATATTACAGACAAGGTTTAAAAAAATTCTCTAGTGGTTTCAGCTAAAGCATAGAGGAAGTGTAAACACTCTCTCTTATAGTACTTGGACTACTGAATTCTGAATACCCTAGAACCATGTAATAACAATGCTATGCAAGATCCTCAAAGACGCAGGGGATAGATTCTTGCCACTAACTAGATATTTTTATGAGAAGCAGAACATTTGTATCAAATTAGGCCCCCATTGCTAAGGCTATTACAGAAATGAGAAATTAAAAAAAGATAAGGGAACAGTAAGATTACTTTTTCTAAACAAAGCAACACAAGATTTTAATGTAGCTTGTCAGAAGATTGGAAAGCATGCTATGTATACCTTGATATAAATGTATTTATATAAATTTATATAAATGTATTTATTCATATAAAGTCAGCTCTTTGCTTTAGAAATTTGCTTTCTTTAAAGTAGAAAATTACTGTGAAGGACTGGATAACTCAGCAGACAAGCACTGGGATAGCTTGTCTTGTGCTTGCCCGTTCAAATGAACCCAGGTTGATAGTGATAGAACACAATTAGCAGCCAATGGCGTGACGTGAAATTAGTTGGTGGTCTTGCAGTCTAGTTCTTATTGGACAGGTGTCCACATAATACATGAAGGCAGCAACAAACAATGGCTAAGGACTGAATAGCCTATGGCAAATAAACTACCTCCTTTTCCCAAGAGGTGACCTTTCATGAAGTGTGTGGAAATTTGCTCTACTGCAGTTCATATTGTTCTGTTGGCTTTTGCCTCTGGCACCTATTTACAAGCTGAATTCATCAGGGCTTCATACCATTGCTTCTGTGTGGTGTCCCATTCCTATAATGGGACGCCGCACAGACATAAGTGTTTGCATGGGGGATCTGTTTGCAAGGCTGTGGCCTAAAAGATCTTGTTTTGTAAGGAGAAGCAGAATGTGCTAATTATCCTTGAGTTCTCATGACTGTTTCTTTCAGATCAATGTGAGGGTTTTTATTTGCCTGGGTGGTTATACTAGGGTAGCAGGTGTCCGGTTTTCAACCGGAATACCTGGTTGAAAAGGGGTGCTGGTGGCTCTGCTCAGCACTGCTGACCGGGCCGTTAAAAGTCCAGTTGGCAGTGCAGTGTGACTGGCAGGCTCCCTGCCTGGCTCTGCGCGGCTACCAGGAAGCGGTTGGCATGTTCCTCTGGCCATGGGGGCTCCGTGCGCTGGCTCCGCAGCTCCCATTGGCCAGGAACCACAGCCAATGGGAGCTGTGGGAGCGGTGCCTGTGGGCAGAAACAGTGCACGGAGCTGGAGGGACATGTCGCTGCTTCCTGGGAACCGCCTTAGGTAAGCGCTGCCTGGAGCCCACATTCCTCATCCCCTCCTACAGCCCAACCCCCTTCCTGAGCCCCCTCCTGCATCCTGAACATCTCATTTCTGGCCCAAGCCCAGAGCCTCTACCCCCTCCCACACTCCAACCCCCGCCTCAGCTTCAAGCCCCCACCCCCGAGCCTGGCACCCCCTCCTGCACCCCTAAGCCATCATCCCCAGCCCCACCCCGGAGCCCTCACTCCCTCCCATACCCCAACCCCCTGCCACAGCCTGGTGAAAAGGAGCAAGTGAGTGGGTGAGTGATTGAGTGGAGGGCTGGGTCTCAGAGAAGGGGGCAGGGAGTGGGGCTTTGGGGAAGGGGAAGGACAAGTGTGTTCAGTTTTCTGTGTTTAGGAAGTTGGCAACTCTAGGTTATACAAATATTAAATAATATTTCAGAGTCCTAGAACTATCCTCAGCTCTCCTTGAAATGTTCCCCACTCCCTCCAGATTCTTATAGAGGATATTCTAAAGCTTATTGAAATCAAGGGAAAGACTCTCAGTGACTTCACTGGAACATGGTTAAGGCCTATAATTTTGAATTATTTTTTGCTTTATCCTGTACAGAGGCCATTAAAAGTATATTTCAGGAGGCTCATAGAGAGGTTGCTGTTAAAAATAAGAGGCTTTTTGATTATTACTATTACTTCTTTTCAGTGGATACCAGAAGAAACTGAATAGTTATATATGCTTCTCTGTACTTAAACTGCCCATGGATATTTTGCATACAAGTGACTTTTCGTCACTTTACTGTGGGTTGGGATCATAGGCGCGGGAAGTAAGGGTGTGGGAGGGTGCTACAGCACCCCCAGGTTTTATGCGGAGCTGCTGGCCCCATATCTGGGGGTCTGCTCCTGGCCCTGCACATAGGGTCCTGGCTGCTGGCCCCTGCCTGGGGCTCCACTCCTGGCTCCATGCCCGCACCCAGCTGTGGCCACAGCCTCATCCCCCTAACCCCTGTCCAGACTCAGCTCTTGGGGCGGAGGGAGGGGTAAGAGGGCTGGCTTTCAGCACCCCCACTACTAAAAATGTTCTAGTGCCACTGGTTGGGATGGTGTGGTAGCTGATCTAAAAAGGCTTGTGATTTTCAAAGGTCACAGTTCTATTTGTGTTCTTATTCTAGAGCCCTGGAAGATGTGGATTTATCCCACCACCAGTTCAAACATGTCGGAGCCCTGTCTGGGGGAATGAAAAGGAGGCTCTCAATTGCTATCTCCTTTATTGGAAATCCGAAGACAGTTGTTCTAGATGAGCCCACCAGTGGTGTGGATCCATGTTCACGTCGGAAAATCTGGGACATTCTGTTGAAGTACAGAGCTGGTACAAAACTCACGTCATGTTCTGACTAACATCCTTCCCAGGCAAAGGGTGGTTGAAAATAGTATTTTTCTTTCCAGTTGCTGAATAGAAATCCTAACAGAGATAACTATTCCATTCAGCTGTTGAAATTTTAAAGCAGCCAACTAAAATTCAAAACTTACTTCTCTTTGTCTTCAGGAAAGATGGTTGGTCTAGTGCAGTGATTTTCAAACTTTTTTTCTGGTGACCCAGTTGAAGAAAATAGTTGATGCCTGCGGCCCAGTGGAGCTGGGAATGAGGGGTTTGGGATGTGGGAGGGGCTCAGGGTTGGGGTGCAGGGGTGAGGGCTGTGGGGTGGGGCCAGGAATGACGGTTTCAGGGTGTGGGAGGGAGCTCTGGGCTGGGGCAGGGGGTTGGGGTGTGGGAGGTGGTCAGGGCTCTGGGCTGGGGGATGCAAGCTCTGGGGTGGGGCTGAGAATGATGGGTTTGGGGTGCAGGAAAGGGCTTTGGGTTTGGGGGGGCTCAGGGATGAGGCAGGGGATTGGGGTGCAGGGTTGGGGTGTGGACTTACCTCCAGAAGCGGCCAGCAGCAAGTCCAGCTCCTAGGCGGAGGTGTGCAAGCAGCTCCGTGTGGTTCTCACAGGCACAGCCCCTGATGCTCAGGGCGGGGGTAGGGTGCGGAGCTCCGTGCCCCCCCAACTTAGGAGCCAGACCTGCTGGCCACTTCTGGGGTGCAGCACGGTGTTGGAACAGGTAGGGACTAGCCTGCCTTAGCTCTGTAGCACCACGGATGGGACTTTCAACGGCCCGGTTGGCGATGCTGACCAGAGCTGCTGCAACCCAATCCCTTCCGTTCCATGACACAGTTCTGGGTCGCGATTTGAAAAATCTAGTGGGTTTAATGCAAGATTCAGGTTAGCTATGAGTCCATGCTGATCCTGCCCTGGATGAAAAGGGTTATCTCCTACTTCCATCACTCTTTGACTTCGCTTTTTCATTTTTTGAGGGCTCTCACTTTCTGTTCTTTCCCATATGACTGCATATATTTTTCTTCTAAAGAGAATACTCATCAGTCATGCCATTCCATTAATTTTCAAGTGTCATGAACTAAAACTGACCATAGGAGGCAAGCTTCTGAGATAGCAGGCACCTCCCCTCCCTATTAGCTGGAATAAACCACAGTGAATGATCCATTGAAACCGGCATCAAAGTTATGTGATGTTAAGAATCTCCTAATCTCCTAAAACACCTTCTCAGCCTTGAAATTGGAACTGCTGCTTGTTGTCTCTCTTAGATTCCAGTACAAACTTTGCACTGATTTATAACCTGTACCGTCTCAGGGAGTGTGAATGGAACACGTGTTAGCAGGCATTTTGTGTCTGTGTTCTGCATACTGAAGTACACTCTTGTAAATTTATAGAATTACTATCACCTCAAGAATCCTGCTGGGGAAAAAAAGGTGTCTCTCATGAGCAAATATTTTAAAATAAAGTGTTAATCTGTGTGTACTGCTTTTCCTGGGGTAGGTTGCACCTTGATCTTTACCACTCACCATCTCGATGAGGCAGAGGTGCTCAGTGATCACATTGCCATCCTGCAGCATGGGCAGCTGAGATGCTGTGGTCCTCCCTCTTATCTGAAGGAAACATATGGCCAGGGATACAGTCTAACACTCATAAAAAAGGTATGGTGACAGAATTGTGCACAATATGTACTTCATGCTAAGAAATGGTCATATCAATTATTCTGAGGGAACCTTGCAACGCTGCTAGTAACTTATATGTGAGATAAATGTGGTAGTTCTTTTATCTTACATAACCAGCAATGCAGAAAAGACTTGGTCTATTTAATACTGGTGCATAACAAATGTTTTTCGCAACCTTCATACTTGAATTAATTGGCACATAAAATAATCTAGCAACATAGTGAAAATTAGTAATTTGATGATTTGCTGAATAGAGGCCCAATCCTGCAATCCCTTACTCATGGTGAGTAGCCCCTTGCTCACAAGATTAGACCCAGAAACTTCACTGGGACTACCTAGCAGAGGAAGGGTTTCCAGCACTGGCCCCATATTTGTTTTCAGTGTGACCTGTTTTACAACTTTCTGATGGCATATAAACTCCATTTATTATTGTTTTCCTTTCTGTGCAGCCCTCTGCGTTTGAAATCCAGGATCCTGAGTACATCAGTCGAGTCACATCTCTGATACAGTTCTATGTACCAGAAGCATTCCTAAAAGAGAACAGTGGGAGTGAGCTGACTATTGCGATTCCAGCGAAGGCAGATAAGTCCTCCTTTAAAGGCCTCTTTCAGGCTATGGATGAAAACCTTGAACGTCTACATGTGACTGGCTATGGCATTTCAGATACCACCTTGGAAGAGGTACTGTGTTTCTCTCTCCATAGTAGCTGTCAGTGGTTAGAGATGCTGTACTGGCTTCTATCTAACCTTCTTGACCATCTTTTTACTACCTAATATTTCAGGACAGGTTCCTGAGGGGAGCAAGAAAGAGCATCTCATGTAGAATATAGATTTTTAAATTTTGCTATATTATTTAAGGGCAACAACCACTCTCCTCCCATAATTCATTCCAACAGCCTGATGTATCCTAAAGGGTGATATCACCTTTTGGAAGGTTCTTCTCTGTCTCAGCTGATCTCAGGAAAATTTTACATGGCCTGGGTTTTAACACCAAATCACTGTCAGTCCAAATCTCTCATTAACTCTTAGCATCAGAAAAAAATTGAGCTTTGAATTAACTAGGGATGAACTTCAGAAGGTTTGGCTGTACAGTTCATATAACTCTCAAAAAATTCTGTCTCTTCTCTGAATTCTATCTGGACTAACCAAACCTCAGGAGTTGGCAGAACTGGCCTGGAAATCTTACAAGAATAGCTGTTCTTGCAAATTTACTTCTGCTTCTGATCTGGCCAATGTACCTGATGGGGGTTCATCACAACTGGTTTTGGCTCTGGCATTATTTAACTGGTTATACCAGAGAATGAATTATTTCCACTACAACTATCTGTTCTTTTAAAATTCCTTGACCCATCATTACTCTAGTATCATTGTGTAGATCCTTAAAAAAACAAAACACCTCCACCCCCTGTTTTTCACTGCTTGAAATGATGATAAAAAACAAAACTAATATTTTTCAGTAGATGGGGGACAATATTTTCATTTGATGGTACAATCCACTCAGCAGCATTTCATAGAAATATGATTTTTCCAGCAATCTCCTTTAGTTCTGTAAACAGCCCAAAGTGGGCCATGTACAAAAAAAAAAAACTTAGGATATGACCAAGCACAAAACAAATGACAAGTATACAAATGCACATTTTTGTAAGTTAGTGTCTCTTTAGATAGTTTACCACACAGTGTATAGTAAGCTTTCAATCATTTTATGTACCCCGCGCCCTAAGAGGTGGGAAGGTATGTTGCATTATTAGCAGCAGTCTGAAGAGAATGTCATCTAGGGAAGACACTTATCTCTTTTCTGGGCTTATGAAACCAAGACTCAGGAAAGCCTGTCATCGGGGACATTAATTATGTGTTGTTGCTTTGCAGCATGAATGATGCATGTGGAAAATAATGGGGTCAGATATAAAAACCATTAGCAGTTATCTGGTTTGCAACATTGAGACTTTTTTTTTTTTGCCAATTTAGAATTGACATTTTATTTTCAAATAAAAAATACAAAAATCCACATGCATACAAACAAATGGTGGGAAATGCATAGCCCCTACTTACTAAATACATTTAGTTCTGTGAGAAGGTCCATTGTAGCCGTGGTTCTCAACCAGGGGTACATGTACCCCTGAGGATACGCAGAGGTCTTCCAGGGGATACATCAACTCATCTAGATATTTGCCTAGTTTTACAACAGACTACAGAAAAAGCACTAGCGAAGTCAGTACAAATGAAAATTTCATACAATGACTTTTTTATACTGCTGTGTATACTATACACTGCAATGTAAGTACAGTATTTATATTTCAATTAATTTATTTTATAACTGTATGGTAAAATGAGAAAGTCAGCAATTTGTCAGTAACAGTGTGATGTGACACTTGTGCATTTTTATGTCTGATTTTGTAAACAATTACTGTAGTTTTTAAGTGAGGGATATGCAAGACAAATCAGACCCCTGAAAGGGGTATAGTAGTCTGGAAAGGCGGAGAGCCACTGCATTGGAGCATACATTAGAACAGCAGTTCTCAAACTTCATTGCGCCATGGCCCCCTTCTGACAACAACAAATTACTTCGTGACCCCGGGAGTGGGGACCGAAGACTGAGACCGCCCGAGTCCCACTGCCCTGGGCAGGAGGGCCAAAGATCAAGTCCAAGAGCTTCTGCCTTGGGTGGGCGGCATGATCTTAGCCTGGGCGATGGGACTTGGGCTTCAGACTTGCTGGGGCCCAGGGCCAACACCAGCCTGGGCGACCCCGTTAAAATGGGGTCCCGACGCATAGTTTGAGAACCACAGCTGTGTACCTATGTGAAATGCTGAAAAAGTCATTAAGACCCCTAGTGTGCATAAGGCGTCTACCCACACACAGGATATGTCTACACTGACCAGGTCAATGGATTGGGAGCTCAGGCTGTGGGGCTAAAAATAGCAGTGTAGACATTGCGGAGCAAGCTAGGCCCCGAGCTCTGAAACCTGGTGAGGAGTTAGGCTCTCAGAGCCCGGGCTCCAGCCCAAGCAGGAACATTTACACTTCTATAGTCCTATAGCTTGACCCCCCATGAGCCTGAGTCAACTGACCTGGGCTCTGAAACTCAGTGCCATGGGTTTTTCTTTGCAGTTTAGACATCCCTACAGATCCATTTATTGGATTGAGGTCCAATTGAATAATATATATCAGCAAGTGTAATGGTTTCCTTTTAAATTAAATTATAAAACAGGATCACAATTAAATGAAACTACACCTTTATCACAAAGCCCTGTGGAACTGAATAAATACATAAGCTCTTTGAAATACTGACCTTCTTTTTGTTATATCTGAGTACAATTGTTAGCACAATGTGTTACTGCAATAAGAGTAATAAAATAATAATAAAGATAATTTACAGGTTTTTATAACCGTTCTTTAGAATGTAATGGTGAATTATATCCTTGCTGTAGAATTCTATGGGGTGTGTCAAAAAAGCCTATGAAAGGTTGTCATTCTCTTTGAAATTATACAGGATGGTTTACACTTTGTATGGAAAGGATATAATCTATTATATTTTATGGGTGGTTAGATTATTCTCTATATGATTGGTTTCATCCCTCTTGAATTCTATAGGACTTTTACATAAAGGGAAATGATAGCCCTACAGAACCAATCATAGCAAACGTATAACATTCATCAGCATATTTCTCTGGATCATTCAGTTTAAAGGTACCTGCCCTTGGTTGTTTTCTGCAGAAAAGCAAATAAGCTTTCCTAAATGGCAACAGATATTGATGTGTCATGCAGTACCTTGAAGACTAACATGTTAATTTGTGGTGATTCCTGTCATCTCTGCACAGTCATCATTAGCTATTGTTACCTTCATTCTCCATTTTCTTATCAAAAGCCTTTTTCCGCTGGCAAGTAAATGGATAGCACATAATAGTTCTATTGAGTCTATTCAAATAATTCAATCTGGAAACAAAGAACTCTGACTTTAAAGGGAAAATGTATCAAGTGATTGTTTGTGCAGAGGCCCCCCCCCACACACACACACTCCTTGCTGTTTTTCAGCCCATTTGTGTGGAACAGTTGTACACTTTCAAAAACTTAACTCTTTAAGGGAGACCATATTGCCTCTCATGTCTAGGAAGCATCTTGCGAGTGGAAAACATGTCACTGTCATGTCAAACCCATTCTTATCATCTTAGCTACATTTGATTTTAACTGTTTTCTCCTTGTCTGAATTAGGAATAATATAATATAAATATAAGCAATAAGCCAAGAGTTGGAATTGGGGGAGAATCGGGACCATGATTTATTAAAATCACTACATAACACTTAGAGCTGGCTAGAGGATAACAAATCCATTTCATGACAACTTTTGAGGTTTTGAAATTTGTGTTCATTCTGCATTGGAATGTTCTTGCAAAATGGAATTGTGATGAAACATCCATTTCCAGATTGAAAAGGTTTTCTGTTCAGATCTTTCTCTCTTGAAATGACCAGAAAGTCCATACTGGATCACAAACATCTTCCTGGCAACATTTTGTTAAAATAGATACAGCTCCATCAAATGTTTCACCTTCAACAAAACAGCAAGTTTCAATGAAAAAAAAAAAACATTTAATCAAAAATGTTCCAGTCAGCTCTACTAACACTAATGTAGCGTGAGTCTGTTTTGTATACTATTTGGGCTGTCTGCCTTCCATCATGACCTGTCATTGAACTAGAGCATATTTTTTAGACATGGCTCAAACAGGAATTATTTTAGGGAAGTACTGCGCTCTTTGTTATGCTGGCAGTCAGCCTACATGATCACAAGCGGGTCCCTTGTGGCCTGAATCTACCAGTGACTTTGTTGTGTACCTGCCTTTGGCTCTTTGAAAGTGCAGGCAATTTCTTTTGGAAGTTGTGATCTGTGCAATGTCTCTCTTCTTCTGAGGCTGTGTCTGTACCACACCCCTGTTCGAATTACAGGGGTGTGACTAGCAATTCGCACTCAAGTGCTGTGCTGTAACTCCCCTTTGTGGATGTTGCAGGCATGGACTAAAAGGTTCCAGCTATTCACACACTTGTAGCTCAAACTGTGGGCCATATAGACGAGTTCTGAATGTTACAGCTAAATAAGTGTGTTCCTGTTGTTTGCTAAACTTAGCTCTTTTGTGCATTCGTTTCCCTGTTGACACAAGACATACAGTTAATGGCTATGAGCATACCCCTGAACCATTTAAATCTATGGGATGTTCGCCATTGATTCCAGCTGCAGCCATAGGAGCATTCACTGTCTGAAGAAAGGATAAAAATAACACAAAAATGGGAAAAGAGAGGATAATTGCATCTATAGTTCTGACAAAGTGTTATATGTTTAAGATGAAATAGTAGTAGGAGTAAAGATTTTGATGATATTAAAGTTCTTAAAAAATCAGAACTGTCACATGGATATGTGACCTGATACTTCCCAGGTATCATTAAAAAATACAGACATACAGAGCCATATAGGATTCAAACATTCCGAAATCTGGATCTGAATATCCTTAAAGCTGAAGATTTTCAGATCTGGAGTTTTGATTGAGGGCTATCTGTATTTTTATTTTAAAGGTAAACAAGCAAAATATGTAACGTTCTTCCCAACTCACGCATATGTTTGTGAAAACGTCAGTGGTTCCTAGTACAAGAACAAGAGATTATAGTAGGGAAAACGTGATTAACCTTTAAGCACTGTTTCCCTACTATTTTGGCCATATGTATTGATTATTTTTTCTACCTTCTCTTCTGTTGTTGTTCTATATTTCCTGGACTATATTGACTCTGTTTCCATCATGTTATCTCCCAGGATCTTTGCTGCCCTTTCATCAACAGGTTTTTGACCAGCAGCCATTTTCTAATATAAAAATTAAATGAGCATATCCAGGACTTAGCAGTTTTGTTTTTACAGTGGAAATTGAGTTAAGTGGGACTGAAAGACCCTAAAATGCTGCTAAAATAGTAGATTAATACTTTGGTTGCAAGGACAGTCTACAACTTTTTGTCATTCTCTTCACTCTCTCCCTCATCCTCCACCATCTGCTTCTATTTTCTTCTCTCATCCACTCATTAAGGGAGCTTCCCTTTCTCCCATCACCTAAAGGCACAGATCTGCACTGAGATGGCACAGGGGTCCATGCACCTCCTTCCTGAAATCTCCCCTCCTCCTTCAGAGATGATGCTACCACTGGCAGTAGCATTTCAGTTCTGTTCCCAGGTCTGTCACAGACTTTCATTGGGACATTGGACAAATTACAATCTGTGTGGTTTAGTTTCCATCTGTACAGTAGGGACAGTGATACATTCCTGACTCTCAGGGGTGTTGAAGATGAAATTCATTAATACTTGTGACATGTTCAGATACCATGGTGGGTGACTGAAATACTTAATTAGAGAGGGGTATTTGCTCTGGTTTTTAGTTATGAGCTTCTGGCTTTGCAATATTGGAAATTGGTGCACAGTGTGACATCATCAAACTGTCCCACAGGAGCCGATCGAGATATGGGTTTGGACAGTCGGTGTCCCCGTCTAGGCTCTAATACAGAAACAGCGTGAGACACTTAACTTCATCTGTCCTTGAACTAATGGCCAAAACAGTTCACTTAAAGTTGCCATGTAGCTAGGCAGTCCGTCATCGCTATTAAATAGCAATTATATTGACTAAACAAAACATAATCCATGTAGCTAGCAGACTTCAGTGGAGCAAGAAACTGCCTTTCCTCAAAGCTAATGTATTTCAAATTGATTGGCTTTTATTATCCATTGTATGGTGGAATCCTTAGCTACTATGCGCTTTTGTTATAGCCAATATTGGATTCCTTTGTGGGAGCAATTAAATATGGCCATGAAAGTTTTTTAACATTGGGAGTGCACATCAAGTCCTGATTATAACAAACAGGAGGTTTCAGCAAGATAGAGTCAAAGTTGCTTATAATTTTAGTGAGAGCTCTGTTTAAAGGTGCTCATGAGAGGCATACGCTCTGCTGAATTGATGTGCAAGCTTCCACTGAAAGCAAAATCTGAAATTTCTAGACACACATTTTGAGTTTCTAGGCTATGCTGTGTTACAGATGGCTTTGGGGGAAAAATACTTCAGAAAAGAGCTAATTTTTCAACATCTCCTATCTCAAGTATATCTTGGGCCAAATTCACGGTTGACAAAATTGAAAGTGGGCCTGCTTATCCCAGCAGTGGATGTATTTGGGTTTCTTTTCTGGTTAATCTAAAATCCTCTCCCAGACCACCTGTGCCTTCTCTTCTCCCTTCATCTTCTTCCCCCCCCCCCCCAAAAAAAAAAAAAAAAAACGATTTGTGGCCTAGGGAGAAAATGTGAATTTACAGAGGGAACATATACTTGTAAGGAAGTTTTTGAGTTTTTATTTATTTATCAGGCTTACAGTGAGACGTTAGTGAGTGCCTTAACACTTCTTAAGTCACTACTAACAATCTACTATGGTATTCTAGGATTCTAACTCTGAAATTCCTGTTGACTTCAGTGGTCTTAAGGTGTAGAAGCAGGATCGAGCCTAATATAGTAGGTCTCAGGCAAATCTAATGGACACACCGTGTGTAACATTTACATGTGCCTCTTAGGATATGTCTGCACCAAAATTAAAAACCTGTGGCTGGCCTGGGCCAGCTGACTTGGGCTGTGGGGCTGTTTAATTGCAGTGTAAACCTCCCATCTCACAGGATCCTAGAGCCTGGGCTCCACCCCAAGCCTGGAAGTCTACACTGCAATTAAACAGCCCCGCAGCCTGAGCCCCACAGACCAGCCGCAGGTGCTAAGTGCAGTGTAGACATAGCTTTAGGTTATTAAACCCATGGAAAATATTACTGCTATTTTTTTAAAAAAACTTCTGTTATCTTCTCTCCAGCTCTTCTTTAGAGGCTTCTACCCTTCAGATGCACGGATGGAAATTACATGCCTGTCACGTTTATTAAAATACGCTAACATCCCTCAAACAAGACCCTCCAATCTTTTTTTAAAAATCTGATTAATCGTTTGTTGTGTTTGTGTGTAGATGGCAACTGATTTTGCTACAAAATGTACATTATTTTAACTTTATTTCAGCAGAATTCCTGCTCTCAAAGGGCTAAATCATCCCTTCCACTTCCATGAGTGGAGAGGGCCTAGACAAGCCGATCTAGTCGGGGGAGGGTGGAGTTGGGGAGATTGCCCAGCCACTTCCCATAGCCCGGTGGGAGCTCTTTTGCTAGAGTTCCAAGGCTTCAGCACTCTAGAATTTTGTGGGTTGGGCCTGGAGTGTAAGGAGATAGGGCAGGGAACTGGCTACTGTCTGCAGCATTCTGCCCTGCTGAGCCCACGGAGTGCAACTTGGAATACCAGTGGGGAGTTAGTGCTGCTTCTAGTGTGCATTAACTCTGGACTCCATGCGTCCTACGACTCCGCACCTGGGAGATTCCGTCAATAACAGCAGGATTGTTGAAAGAGCTATGCAATTAGAGGGCAGAGAGGACCAAAGAGCAGTGTGCAGGGGTCAGCAACTCTCCATGTAGGTACTTCTGAATCCATGGATATTTACTCCTCTCCACGGGAGGGAAAGATCTTGCCCAAAGTAATTACACTGGATCAGTAATTTATAGGAATGTTCCAGCGAGTGGAGTGGGGTGGTGCATCCTAGTCTGATGCCCTGGGTGATGAAGGGTGAAAGCCAGTTATGGCAAATAGGTCTCATTTCTCTTTCTATTTCACAAAGGTATTTTTGAAGCTGCTGCAGGACACAGAGCAAATGCCACAAGTTCCCCTGGCAGAGGAGTTGGGGCTCCCCCACATTAACAGCTGTGAATCAACCTACCAAAACTGTAAGTAGAAAATTAAGTTTTCCTTGAAAGCAACTGTGTTCATATAAGTAAGAGACTTGCAGCAAAACAGGCTAAAACTTTCCTAGGTTAGGCAGCATGTGGGAATGTTGCCATGTGTCCCCACAGTGCTCTGGTAGTGCCCTTTCCCGTGCATGTGAAGTAGCCAAACAATCCTCCTCAGATGATACACTTCATGCTGCTCACTCTAACTAGGGGCATTTTGAGACAAGCTTTGTGTCCTCTGTCACAATAACCTCCAGTCAAGGCTGTCACTATGATATAGCACCTGTGCCAAAGAGAACTGTCGCCTAATTGACACCATCACTCACCAAGTGCAGACAACTGTGGGTTGGGATTTTCAAACTGTTCAGTGCTGGCTTAGCTCCACTCCCATTGCAATCTGTGCGAGTTTTATCACTGTCTTCAATGGGACATTGAGTGCTTTTCCAAATCTCTCTCAATACCTTGTGGCGACTTGTACATTAGTTAATTAACTAGCCCTGCCTACTACTTTTCTTGTCATATACATATGGTGGTGGAAATGTGCATGGGGAATGGATGTGACAAGAGTTCCTCTGAAAAAAATAAAATAAAATGAGGACAACAACAAAAACTCCATGAGAGATTAAAACAGTTGCTCGATTAAAAGGTACACTTTGGGGTAACCCTTTATTTTATAACTGACATACAATTCTGTATTACTGGAAGACTCCAATAATAGCACAGAGCTGTTAGATTTGTTTGTCCTCTCTATGTTGCATTTTCATTAGGGTCTAAGAATTGCAGTTTCTATGGTAATCAATATTTGAATTATACTGTATCTAATAACTTAAGCTATAATTACCAGCTAACCTTCCAGGATGTCTCTTCATTTGGTATTTGGCATATAATTAAAGAATTGGTAATTAATTCCATATTTCTGAGGCTGATAAATTATTATAAGAAAATATGGTTATAATGTCATTTCTATGGGAAGGAAGATGGAGGAGAAATTTTCATTCAAGGCTGATGACTGTCATTCATCATTAAGCATAGTTGTGAAGTGTAGGCATAAGGGCTTGGGAAATTGCTTATGAAAGCTATCCATCTCTGTTAGTTAACCAGAATACTCCATGGGCAATAGCTTGACCTGTATACTTTTGTCTCTGAAAGCAGACTCAAAGATAGTCACAAACTTTTTCTTTCTCAGAGCAGTTCAGTGGATTTTAGAAAGGCCCAAAAGCAAATGGCTGGATTATTAAGAAGAACACCACTAAAGAGCTATGAGCTAAAGAGAATTTGGGTTAGAGAGCTGTTGTGATGATGCATGCTAGAGAACATCACTAGAGTCAATCTCCTGGACCCCTGCAATTGGTCTGCCCATAATAGAACTATCTATCTTATATGGCCACACCGATCTGAGGAAGTTGGATATGTTAGGGTCCATGCCGGTAGCTTTAGGTTTAGCATGAATCCGTAAGGGTCAAATCTGTGTAGTGGGGCTACCTATTCCTCTCCCCATGCCTAGCAATAGTCTGCTGTGGTCTTGAATGTCCTGAAGCGGTTGTTGGAGCTGCAGGTACTTTCCCATGTTGTTGCACTTCAGAGTGTTTTCCACAGATTAAAGCTCTTTTATTGGAATTGATCCATTTGTCCAATTCAGGTCCATAATAAAGCCACATGATTGGATCTGGACTGTGGGCTGACATTTGGTCCTAATTTGATCTGTCTTTCCTAAAAACGATTTTGTTCTTCAAGGAGAGAAGGTCAAATAATTCTGGGACACGTTCTGATGGGTGTTACTCAGTGCGTATAAAGGTAGCAGAGTCTGGCTTTGTGAGAGCATGTAGCGTGTGTGTGTTGGTGAAACAGTGCTGATGTTGGAACAGGTACTGCAAAAGATTTATAAACAACAAAAGGCAAAAAAAAAACCACTTTAAGATCCCAGAGTGACAGGATTTGGCCAATCAGCAGTTGCAAGAAACACATAGGACCTCAGTTCAGCAAAGTCCTTAAACATGCACTTAACTTTAACGATGTGCTTGTGCCCCATTGAAGGCAAAGGGATGTAATCACATGCTTAAAGCTAAGCACATGCTTAAGTGCACTGATGAAGAGGGATGGACTGCTGAATTGGGGTTGGAACCCTAAACATCAACATGAGAGTAAAGCAACAACTTGTTTACCCAGTGTTTGTTTTAATGCTTTTAATGTATTTGTAATTTTGGAGTCTATACACATTTACTTGTCATTTCCAATTGGTAATATTTATTACTTTGCAGAAGCTCTGTTGGTCCCCCCCTTAATTTATTTTCAATAAAGATTAGATGATTATATAGCTCTTCTCTTTCTGTGAAGAGTAGATAGAATTTTTAACATCATGGAATGACTATACAGTTGTCTATGATGTGTGCTTATAAAACTGGACCACAAGGGAGGAAAGGAGCAATTAAGGAATATGAATATTTTGCTGAGGAGCTAAATGAATAATCTGCATCACTTTTCACTACAGAGGATGTTGGTAAGGTACTTACCCTGGATCTAATCTTTTCTGAATATAAAGATAAAGTACAGTCAGGGGCTGAGGTATCAAAGTTATGTTCAATGAAACTGAAAGGTGGCAAATGTAAAACTAATAAAAGGTCATACTTTTCCACACAACGTATGATTAACCTGTGGTACTCAGTGCGGCAATAGATCACTGAAGCCAAAAACTTTGCAGCATTGAAAAAGAAGTAGGCATTTATTCAAGTAACAAGAAATCCATGTTTATAATAGTGTATGTTTTAAAAAAATGAATGGATAATCTTCATGCTTCTGAGTACAAGCCAGTCTCCTACCTTTGGGGTTTCAAGGAGACTTTCCCTGGGGGCAGATTATCCCATCACTGCTACTGTCTGCTTTCTCGTACCTTTCTCTGAAGCAGCAGGTATTAGCTACTGTTAGAAGCAGATACTGGACTAGATGGACCACTGCTCTGACTCTAATTTAAAAAAAAACTAGCACTATACCGTATCAATAAGGTACATATTAAATGCACTAAGAACTGGCTAATTGACAATCTCAAAAATAGTCATCAATGGGGAATCATCATTAAATGTGGATGTTTGTAGTGAGGAACCACAGGGACTAATGCTGGGCCCAACAGTATTCAATACAGGTTTCAGAGTAGCAGCCGTGTTAGTCTGTATCCGCAAAAAGAAGAACAGGAGTACTTGTGGCACCTTAGAGACTAACAAATTTATTAGAGAATAAGCTTTCGTGGACTACATCCCACTTCTTCGGATGCATATAGAATGGAACATATATTGAGGAGATATATATATATATACACACATACAGAGAGCATAAACAGGTGGGAGTTGTCTTACCAACTCTGAGAGGCCAATTAATTAAGAGAAAAAAAACTTTTGAAGTGATAATCAAGCTAGCCCAGTACAGACAGTTTGATAAGAAGTGTGAGAATACTTACAAGGGGAGATAGATTCAATGTTTGTAATGGCTCAGCCATTCCCAGTCCTTATTCAAACCGGAGTTGATTGTGTCTAGTTTGCATATCAATTCTAGCTCAGCAGTCTCTCGTTGGAGTCTGTTTTTGAAGTTTTTCTGTTGTAATATAGCCACCCGCAGGTCTGTCACTGAATGACCAGACAGGTTAAAGTGTTCTCCCACTGGTTTTTGAGTATTTTGATTCCTGATGTCAGATTTGTGTCCATTAATTCTTTTGCGTAGAGACTGTCCGGTTTGGCCAATGTACATGGCAGAGGGGCATTGCTGGCACATGATGGCAGATATCACATTGGTAGATGTGCAGGTGAACGAGCCCCTGATGGTATGGCTGATGTGATTAGGTCCTATGATGATGTCACTTGAATAGATATGTGGACAGAGTTGGCATCGGGGTTTTCAATATAGGCATCAATGATCTGGGAGTAAATATAAAATCACTCCTGATAAAATTGCAGATGAGAAAAATGTTGTTAGAATGGTAAATAATGATGAGGACAGGCATTCACAGTATGATCTGGATTGCTTGGTAAACTGGGCCCATTCACACAAGATGTGTTTTTAATACAGCTAAATGCAAAGTTCTGTGTTTTGGAACGCAGGCCATACCTACGGAATGAGGGATAATTTCCTAGAAAGTAGTGACTTTGAAAACGGGTGCTAGTAGACCAGTAATGAAACATGAGCTCCCATTGTGATGTCATCACAAAATGGGCTAATATGATCCTTGGATGTATAAATAGGGCGGTAGTGAGTTAGGAGTATGGAGGTGATTTCACATATGGATAGAGCACTGAGGAGACCAAGACTGGAATACTGTATCAAGTTTTGGCATCCACATTTTAAAAAGAATGTTGAAAAATTGGAGAGAGTGCAGGAATGATTCCAAGGAATGACTGACAGCTGGAGAAAATTCCTTGCCTTGAGCATTGTAAATAGCTCAATCCGCTTAGCTTATAAAAAAAAATGAGGTGGTGTCAATTTCAGTGGGTAAGTAATTCTACTCAGACACAAATATAGGGTACTCAGGGTATCATTACTCTATCAGAGAAATGCATAACAAGAACCAATGGCTGGAAATTAAATTTGAAATAAGGTGTGTGTTTTTAACAGTGAGGGTTATTAACCACTGGAGCAAACCACCAAGGGAAGTGGTTAATCCTCTCTCTCTTGAGGTCTTCATATCAGTATTAGATGCATTTGTGGAAAATTTACCTTAGCTAAATGTAAGTTATTGGGCTCAATATAGGGGTACCTCAGTGAAATATATTGGCCTGTGATATGAGTTCAGACTTAATGATTTTGTGGACTTAACCTTTTTGAATCCCTGTTGGCAATTCCTACATTCGATAGAATTCCTCCTCAGACTAATGACCACAACAAGAACTACCTCCACTTGTCCAAATAGGTTACTACACCATCAACCTCAGCCTGGACCAATCCACACAAGAGATCCACTTCCTGGACACTACAGTGCAAATAAGTGATGGTCACATAAACACCACCCTATACTGGAAACCTACTGACCGTTATACTTACCTACATGCCTCCATTGTCTACAGCCAAGCCCTAAGATACAACTGCATTTGCTCCAATTCCTCAGACAGAGACCAACACCTACAAGGTCTCTACCAAGCATTCTTAAAACTACAATACCCACCTGGGGAAGTGAGGAAATAGATTGACAGAGCGGGACGGGTACTCAGAAGACACCTACTACAGGACAGGCCCAACAAGAAATTCACTACTAGAAATATGTACAGGTTAGGGTTATCCCTTTACCTCAGTGTACTGAAAAAGTGAGGTGAAAAGCCAGGGGCAAAAATGATAGATTGTAGAGGTAAAACTGGTAATTTTTTTTTATGGTACCTGCTCAATAACATTATCTATTTTTCCCTCATCACATATCTGATCCCTTGCTCCTTGGTATTCCTTCTTTGATTTAGATCTTCATTTTCTCGTTCATTAATGTGAATTTTCCAAAATCAGCACATTATGCTTTCCTATTTGTGGTGAATTTTTCCCCCATAATTTAGTTAGTTTTTGGAAGTTTAGGTCAGTGAAACAAAGCACCAGATACTTATTTTTAGTGTGTGTTAAGCCATCTATTTAATCTTAAAGCTGAGTCTCAACAGCCAACAATTGTCACCTTTTGAGATGCTTCTTCCTCCTGCTCAATGAATTTCATTTTGCTGTCTTTTTCTTGGGTTAAATATTCCCTGTGTTCCCTGGAGTAATGATGAGCAAATATACAATCCTACTGTATATGACTCAGAGTTTGACATGGCTGCTCAAAATCTTTATGAGAGATATCCATCAGTTTAGAGAAATAAATGATTGTTCCATATTTTAAATTTAGTTTACTTTATTGAAGAAAATGAAAATATGGTGAAGAAGGGAAAAAGGTGTAATAAAGCCTAATGTACTGTGAAATAGAATGATGTTTGGAAATCAAGGCAGTCCTTGGTAAACAGTTTACAGTATTTTACATGAACATTATAAAACATCAATATCAAAGGCTCTGTATTTACTCTTCATGTAAATTATAAGTTCTTCTTCGAGTCATTGCTCATATCGATTCCAATTATGTGTGTGCGCGCCGCATGCACAGTCGTCAGAAAGTTTTTCCCCTAGCAGCACCCGTCGGGTCAGCTGTGCAGCCCCCTGGAGTGGCGCCTTCATGGCGCTCAATATATGACCCTGTCGACCCAGTGCCTCCTCAGTTCCTTCTTACTGCCCGTGACGGTCGTTGGAACTGTGCCGTCTTTCTCAGCAAGTTCTCCACATTTTCCTAGCTCTTGTTTCTTATATCTTTTATTTAGTTTCTTGTAGTTTATTTTAGAAGTAGTTTGTAGCAGTTGGGCTGGGGGGTTTACACTCCATCACGACCACTTTTTTGGGGGAGGGCTTTCGTGCCCCAGTCCCAGGGGTTCAAGCCCTGCAAATCCTGCTCCAAGCCCATGCCAACAGGCAACTCCCACGATGCTTGTCAGAAGTGTCTGGGGGAGGCTCACCAAGCCGATAGGTGCAGGGTTTGCAAAGGGTTTCACCCTAGAACCAAAAAGGAGCGAGATTTTCACATTAAGCAGCTCCTTATGGAGGCGTCTCTTAGACCTCAGCCTCCTTTGGCGCGGCAGGACCCGGCACTGACTCGTGGCACCCCTGCTCCCCGGCGGGATCAACCCAGCACCACTCCCACTCTCCGGCGCAGAAGTGGCACTAGATGCAAGGGAAGAGTGGCTCTCCGTCCCAGAGGCCCACCCCTCTGGAGCCGGCCAATGGGGCGCGTCCTCATGAGGAGCATCCAGTGCCGAAGCCGCATGTCGGTCCCCTTCGCAGAGCAGGTCCTGGACAACCCTGCATAGCTCCAGGTCATGGTACCGCTCTAGATCGTAGCACTGGTCCCCAGCCTCACGGCACCACTCACTGGCTCATCTCCGCTCAGCGCTGCCCTGGCCCTCGCGATCCCGATCCTGGTCCTCGGACTCAGAGGCTGGATCTAGGTACTCAGTGCGGGACCGGCACCGGTCAGGCTGTGGATGCTCTGAGGTGGGGACAGGGCCATAGCAGGGACCAGCACAGTGGCCATTCTGGACCCCATGGGCACACCACCAGGCCCAGGATGCCCAGTCTAAAGGCTCCCAATCGGCCACCTCTGAACCGAGGGTACCGGAGGCCTCAGCCAGTCGGCCCACCCCTAGATGTGCTGAGGAGGCGCCGTGCCTCCGTCCCCCTTGGAACCGACTCCAACTCTGGTTCCTGAGGCGGGGGCTACCAGTGAAGCAAGTTCTGAAGCTCCTGATGAGCAGGAGGGATGGGAGGACCTGGTTCCCCCATTGGCCTCTTCATCCTCCTCCCCAGATGAGGCCGTCAAAGGCACTTTCATCTCTGGACCATCTCCTATAGACAGCTGTGCCCATCAGGGCCTTCTGCTCAGGGTAGCATGTAACATGGGTTTGCAGTCCGAGGAGGTTATGGAGTCAGAGACCCAGTGGTCGATATTCTGGCCCCAGAAGGTCCTTCAAGGGTGGCTCTGCCCCTCATCAAAACTATTCAGGCCAATGCCAAGACTATCTGGCAGACTCCAGCCTCTGTCCCTCCCACAGCCAAGGGCGTTGAGAGGAAGTACTTCGTGCCCTCAAAGGGGTACTAATACCTCTTCACGAACCTGTGGCACTGTTTGTTGGTGAGAAATGAGAAAGAGAGGCAGGGACAGCAGGCCCCAGTGCTCAAGTCCAAGGAGTCCAAGCGCCTGGACTCATTTGGCCGTAAAGTGTACTCTACGGGGGGGCTCCAGCTCAGGATTGCCAACCAGCAGGCAATTCTGAGCCAATATAACTTCAGCTCCTGGAACTTGATGTTCAAGGAGCTTGTGTCAACTGAGTCCAGGGAGGAGTTTGGGGCCATAGTAGAGGAGGGCAAGGCGGTAGCACGGACCTCTTTACAGGCCTCACTGGATGCTATGGACTTGGAGGTGCGCACCTTGTCCTCAGGTATTGCCATGAGACAACCTCATGGTTGCAAGCCTTGGGCCTACCGCCCGAGGTTCAGCAGACAGTGTAGGACCTGCCTTTGATGAGGCAGGCCTGTTTGTGGAGCAGACTGATTCTCGGCTGCATAGTCTAAAAGACTCATGGGCTACTATGAAATCCTTGGGTATGCACACCCTGGCAAACCAACGGAAACACTTCAAGCTTCAAGAACCGCAGCAGCGCTCCTACCCTCCTCGGCCGAGGCAGGACTTTTACAGACGAAGGGACAGTGTACCAGGGTTGGGACTCACCACCGTGGCGCCTCCTACTGGTTACTCCAGGAATTAGCTCAGTCCAGTGGAGCGTCCCCTCTCAGTGGCATCCCACCCGTTGTCTCACCCTTGGTTGGTGTGTCTGGACCTGCATTGCTCCCAAGCTCGCGGTGTCCTCTTTGAGCCACTACCCTCCGGCAGTGCCCCTTAGTCTATCCACACCCCCTTCTGGGGGGGGGGGGGGGGTTGTCAATCAGCAGTCTTTATGTCCAGCCACCGTAATCAACCACACACCCCAAAGTCTAATCCCCCTGTCAGGGATCCGGCGTGGTCTATAATGGCTGCTCCCTACGGCCAATGGCTGGGTGTACTGCAAGGGAGAAAGGGGGGGACCCAGGCCCGCCCTCTACTCTAGGTCCCGGCCCAGGAACCCTCCGGCGGCAGCCTCGTTGTCCTCCTTCTCTCCCCTCCGTCTGCCTACTTCCCTGGGCCGCTTCCCCTCCGGGCCCTTGCACCCGCTAGGCCCTTCTCTTCAGGGCCTGCAGCCTGGCAGGCCTCAGGTTAGAGCTCCCTTTTGCTCCCCGAGCCTGGCCAGCACTGCGCTGTCGGCGGTGCTAGTCTCCCTGCTCTGGCGACAGACCTTCCCCTGTCGAAGGCCTGGGACAGACTGCCTGCTGCTCTGCCTGAGCAGCCTTTTATAGGGCTGAGCCTGGCCCTGATTGGCTGCCTCCAATCTGTGCCCTGATTGGCTCCCAATAAGCCCTTCTCTGTTTGGCTGTGTGTCTGCGCAGGCCCACTGGCCTGCCGCAGCCCATACTCTCAGGGAGTGGGGCAGCCGCCCCACTACAGGCAGGAATGGCAGAAGGAAGCCTTCCAACCCCCCTTCCAGACAAGGCCAGGGCCTGACCAAACCATCATCGGGTTCCAAGCAGGCCTTTTGAAGGGACGCCCGAGGTCAGCACACCAGACTCATCCCCAGATCCTTCTCTGCCCTTTTTGAATCATTTGTCCCACTTCTACTGTGCATGATCCCAAATAACCTCGGACTGCTGGGTCTTCCGCATGGTGGAAGCGGGATACTTTCTCCAGTTCTGCTCTACCCTCCCTCCCGTCTTCCCCATCCCTCTTCAGGGACCCCTCTCACTAGCAACTCTGTATACAGGAGGTGCGGGCGGTCCTCGCCATAGGAGCGGTGGTGGAGGTTCCTCAGGAGCTAAGGGGCAAGGGATTCTACTCCTGATACTTCCTAATCCTCAAGGCCAAGGGGGTTCTCAGTCACACCCTAGACCCACGTGGGCTCAACAAATTCATGGTAAAGTTGAAGTTCTGCATGGTCTCTCTAGGCACTATTATCCTCTCCCTAGATCCGGGAGACTGATATGCTGCACTCGACATGAAGGACACGTACTTCCACATAGCGATTTGTCCAGTGCACAGGCGCTTCCTGCACTTCGCAGTCAGCCACGAATATTACCAATTCACTGCCCTACCATTCGGCCTCTCAACAGCCCCCCGAGTGTTCACCAAGTGCATGTTGGTCGTGGCTGCTTTCCTCCATTGACAGCAGGTGCAAGTGTGCCCCTACCTCAATGACTGGCTGCTCAAGGGCCGCACCAGGGCACAGATGCAGTCCCAACTCTGCTTGGTCAGTTGCATGTTAGAGCAGCTGGGTCTCCTCCTCAACTTGGAGAAGTCGACCCTGGAACCAACCCAGAGAATTGAATTCATTGGGGCAGTGTTAGACTCAGTCCAAGCGCGGGCCCTTCTACTGGAGTCCCGATTCTGGGTCATCACAGACATTGTTCAAAGCCTCCAGCAATTCCCAACCTCAACAGCAAGGGGGTGCCTGAGTCTCCTTGGCCACATGGCATTTTGTACTTATGTCACCCGGCACACCAGGCTCCGGCTCAGACCATTGCAGACGTGGCTCACCTCAGCCTGCCATCCGGGGTGCAACAGCTTGAATTCAGTGGTCAAGGTGCTGGGACAGGTCCTCATGTCCATTCGCTGGTGGCTCGACCCCAAGCAGTGTGCAGAGGAGTCCCTTTCCACAATCCCCAACCTTCCTTGTCCCTGGTTATGGATGCGTTAGCTATGGGATGGTGGGGGTGCATCTGGGAGACTTCCAGACACTGGGCCTGTGGTCATATCAACATCAGGAAGCTGAGGGCAGTGTGCCTTGCTTGCCAGGCCTTCCAGGCCTGACTGCAAAGACAGTGTGCAGCAGTTCTAATGGACAACACCGCCACCATGTTTTACATCAACAAGCCAGGGGGACCCTTTTCCTCCCCCCTATGCCAGGAGGCCCTCTGGCTGTGGGAGTTCTGCTTAGCCCACTCCATTCACCTGGAAGCCTCCTTTCTACCAGGAGTTCAGAACACACTGACAGACTGCCTCAGCAGGTCCTTCCACAGTCACGAGTGGTCCATCTGACCGGATGTCCTACACACCATCTTCCAAAGGTGGGGATTTCCCCAGGTGGACCTGTTTGCCACCTGACACAACAGGAAGTGCCCAATGTTCTGCTCCTTCCAGGGTCGCAGCTCAGGCTCCCTCACAGATGTGTTTTTGCCTTTCCCCCGTACCCTCTCATGCACAAGGTCCTGCTCAAGGTCCGCAGGGATGGGGCAAAGGTAATTCTGATAGCTCCAGTGTGGTCTTGCCAGCACTGGTACACCACGCTACTGCAGCTGTCGGTAGACACACTGGTCACGTTGCCTCTCCTCCCCAACTTACTTGCTCAGGACTGCAGTTGCCTCTGTCAGCCTTACCTACAGTCCTTCCACCTCATGGCTTGGAAGCTTCATGGCTGAACCCCGTGGAAATTCTGTGCTCATAACAAGTAAGGGAGGTCCTCCTCAGCAGCAGGAAGCCTTCTACTAAAGCGGAAAAGATTCTTGTGTTGGTGTGACCAGCGTTGCACACCACCCCCTCCAGGCGCCGGTATCCCCCATCTTAGGGTACGTCTATACTTACTGCCGGACCCGGAGGTAATCGATCTTCTGGGATCGATCCCGGAAGTGCTCGCCGTCGACGCCGGTACTCCTGCTCGGCGAGAGGAGTACGCGGAGTCGACGGGGGAGCCTGCCTGCCGTGTGTGGACCTGCGGTAAGTTCGAACTAAGATAGTTCGACTTCAGCTACGTGAATAACGTAGCTGAAGTTGCGTATCTTAGTTCGAAGTGAGGGGTTAGTGTGGACCAGCCCTTAGAGTACCTCCTACACCTGAAACAGCAAGGTCTGGCGGCATCCTCCATAAGGGAACACCTCGCTGCAATCTTGGCCTTCCACCCGGGTGTGTCTGGTCGATTGGTCTTTGCCAACCCTGTGGTTGGTCACTTCCTCAAAGGTTTGGACTGCCTACATCCTCAGATCCAGCAGCCTGTCCCTATGTGGGACCTTAACCTGGTCCTTTCCAGGCTCATGGGGGCCTCCATTCAAACCAATGGCGACTTGCTCCCTGCTGTATCTGTCTTGGAAGATAGCTTTCCTGGTCGCCGTTACATCTGTGAGAAGGGTGTCTGAGCTAAAGGCTCTCACCTCAGAACTGCCTTACACGGTTTTCCACAAGGATAAGGTGCAACTCAGGCCATAGCTGGCCTTTCTCCCCAAAGTGGTGTCGCACTTCCACACCAGCCAGGACGTTTTCCTACCCATCTTTTACCCTAAGTCTCATGCCAGTACCTGGGAGCAATGGCTACACTTCCTTGATGTTCGAAGAGTGCTAGCTTTCTACATCGAGTGCACTAAGCCGTTCAGAAAATTGAACCAGCTATTGGTAGCAGTGGCAGACTGGATGAAAGGCCTCCTGGTCTCTTCTCAAACAATATCATCCTGGATCACGTCCTGCATCCGCACGTGCTATGAACTGGCCAGAACACCAGCCCTGGCACTTACGGCACACTCCACAATGGCTCAGGCCTCATCAGCGGTGTTCCTGGCCCTGGTCCCGATCCAAGAAATCTGAAGGGCAGCAACTTGGTCCTCGGTACATACCTTCACCTCTCACTATATCATCATCCAGTATGCCAAAGATGACACGGCTTTCGGTAGAATGGTGCTACAATCAGCATTTCCTTAACTCTCCAACCCCACTGCCGGGGTAAGGCTTGGGAGTCACCTAATTGGAATCGATATGAGCAATCACGAAAGAAGAAAACAACGGTTGCTCACCTCCTGTAATTGTTGTTCTTCGAGATGTGTTACTCATATCCATTCCAAGCCCTCCCGCCTTCCCCTCTGTTGAAGTAGCCGGCAAGAAGGAACTGAGGTGGGGTTGGGTCGGCAGGATCATATATTGAGCACCATGAAGGTGCCACTCCAGGGGGCTCCGCAGTCGACCTGACGGGTGCTGCTAAGGGAAAAACTTTCCGCCGACTGTGCACGCGTCCATCTAATTGGAATGGATATGAGCAACACATCTTGAAGAACAACAGTGACAAGAGATGAGTAACCATTTTTTACTATGTATGTAAGGTAATCTAATTTACAAACTAAATTTAATATACCTTTGTGAAAGGGAAACACACAGGTGACATTTCTATGCTGTAGCTACTAAGGCTACGTAAAGATTTTTTTTTTTAATTGCCACAAAAATAAAAAAATTGAGATTTTGTAAACATGACGTAGGTAACATTGAAAGAAATTGCTACCATAGGACACATGGCACATAGCAGAGTATGGTCTTTGTAAACCCAGACGAAGAAAAAATCTTCATATTTTTGGTACAAGATTTCATTTGAGATCAATTTTGGTCTTCACTCTCTGTGCCTCAGTTCCCCATGTAAAATGGAGATAAAACCACCTCACAGTGGTGTTGTGAAGATAATTTCTGCTACTTTAATAGAAGAAATAAAAATAATTAATGTTAGTGGGGCATTTTGAGTACTACAGCAAAGAATGCAATTGAAAAGCCCATTAAGAATTTTTTTTTTAAATATTCCATTACAGGGTTTGGGTGGGAGGAATGTCACACACTGATTGGAGAGGATAAAAAAGAAATCTTGAATGGTTGCTAATTCACTGACTGCTTGCCATCTTCCAGCCTGTCTACAGAAAGTTATTTCTGGCATTTCCTAACTTTGCTTTATTTTGCAAGCTCAATTTACATTTTTAATAGGGAATATATATACATGCGCGCGCACACACACACACACACACACACACACACTTTAAAACATTAAGTATGTACTTGACATCACTGTTCAGGTAGCTGCCCCAAGAAATTCAGATGCATTAAATTATTCAGGCATTTTTAAAGTTCAAGTATTGTTATGTTTTCTCGTACAGTAGGAAAAATACTTCTAAGAATGCAGAGTGCTAATTAAAAGAACTTTTATGCCAGAAAAGGTTTATACAATGGCTAGTGAAAGAGCTGTGATGTTGAGTCATTGGTGTTTTATCTCATCTAATGCATAAATATCTAATGAATAACTACCATACATAAAATACAGTTTATGTTTTAGAGTTGTGCTAACAAGACTGTAGGTAGGGTTGATGGCACCTCCATTCTAAACTGCAGTTTCATTTGATTACAGATTTCTCAAAAGAATTAAAACAAAACAAAACTTCAGCTAAAATTACTCATGACCAGTCTGAGTTGAATTTTTTTCTAGTAAGCATCACGTAACTTCATTTTTTAGGTTATTCATTTTTGAATTATGAAAATGTGGTTTGGACACCAGGCTTCTTTTGTTTGTGTTTTAACCAAACCAGTGTTTGGGGGTTTATGAGAAAATAGCCTTATTTTAAATTTGAGGTTTGGCATGTATAAGGGCTAAGGCTTTTATTGCATTTGGGGAAAGGAGAAAACCACTTTATTTTATTTATAGGCCTTTCTGTAACTCTCCCCATTGTAGTATCTAAATGCCTCACAAACATTACAGAATAAACACACACACACTTGGTTTAGTGACAGTCAAATTTCAATCAGGCCACAGCCCGCCAATGGAAAACCTGAAACGCATGGAAATAAAAAGCTAAGGGAAAAATCTCTTGCATTCCTTATCTGCATGATCATATGGTTCAGCACCGCATCAGGCTTTCACTTTCACTTCCACTTCCAACACATACCAAAAAAAGCAATACAAACCCAGGTAACAGATGTTCTGGAATCAACAGACCAGCACATCTGGTCACACATTCTGTACATTTGGGAAGTTATTTTGGCTTCATGTTGTTGACGCCACCATTAAAATTTTGCACTAGAACATGAGGTAAGGGGCTGGTTTACGCTACCGCGGTAAACTGACCTAAGTCACCAGACCCGCTAAATCGACACCGCTGCATCGATCACAGCAGTGCCGATCTACCAGTAACAGGGGGTAGCCGTGTTAGTCTGTATTCACAAAAACAACGAGGAATCCGGTGGCACCTTAAAGACTAAGAGATTTATTTGGGCATAAGCTTTCGTGGGTAAAAAACCTCACTTCTTCAAAGGAAGTTTTTTACCCACGAAAGCTTATGCCCAAATAGATTTGTTAGTCTTTAAGGTGCCACCGGACTCCTTGTTGTGATCTACCAGTAAGTGTAGACATGGTATAACTGACACCTCTCCCCCTGCCCCCTGCAGGTTGGATCTTCACTACTTGAGCTACAGAAGCAATTGCTAGCCAGTACTTAGTTCATGCACTAGAGGAGGACTTAACTCAACTTTTCCAGTGGGTTGCACAACTGTTTCCTAGGGCAGAACATACTGGCAATCAGGAATCCTGGTTTGATATCGCTGGCTCTGAGAAAAGAGTGTGGTTTAGTGGTTAGAGGGAGAATAAATATAGCACATTCAATCTGAAAGGCAGTGTGTCAATTAGATAGGATTTAGGTCTACCATGTTAGAGTTCTGGATTCTCTTCCTTACTGTTCATGGAGTGATCTTGTGTTTACCACTTTGTTAAAGTGTTGTTATCATGCGATGTGCCACACAGTTGAGGTTTGAGCCTTCCAAATAGTGATTAAGTGGCACTTGTATAGTGTATAAATGTTATGCTGGATCTCTACATAAGTAAGAATTTAATGCATGGTGAGCACTGTTCTGTCTCTGTCAACACATCAGTGTCTGTTTGTCTGACCTACCTAGATATATCACACTCATCAGAGAGCCTTACAAGATAATAAAACAGTAGGTTTGGTTAATTAAAATCCATGTAGCTATTTGCAGCTATTGGGTTAATCCAGCCAAGTGAATTATCAGAATGCCTGGGGGGGGGAAATAGTTTTTACCAAATAACATTTTCAGATGCATGTGTTTGTTTGAATAAGTTCCTTCTTTCACTTTTCAACTTTTCATTTGCACAGCTTTTTATAAAATTTCAGAGCTAAATGGTATAACAAATTCTAGTGATGATATCGTCTAAAAAGTATCCTGAAATGAATTAATTGAGAGGCACGTACATTTCACTTGATGGTATGGTCCTGATATGCTTAGTGTGGGGGGGGTTCAGTTAAGAAGATTTAGGATTCACTTGGTACATCCATGAGTGACTATCTGGAAAGCAGCTTGTTTGTTGAAACCTCCTCAGTCTGATTTTACTCTTTCACAGAAAGTCAGAGTGAGGCTGGCTATGTTAATGGTGCTTCAGTAGCCTATACAGAAGGATTGCCAGGGGATATTTTTTTGTTATTTTTGATGTTATTCCTACTGCCTATGGAAATGTGTGTGCATCTCCCACTCACTTTGAGGGTGTGATCCCATATTTCCATCAATCACACAGAGCTTAATGTGTGTCAGCAGTGGTTATGTAGCCAGCTCCCTGATCCAGGAGCAGCTGAGACTCCAAATATTGTGTAGTCCGTAGTACCCAAGATACAATACAAGGTGCAATGAATTATCCATTTGCTAGTTAACTGTTCCAAAAAGGCAAGTTAACATTCTGGCCATTGCCATCACTGTGTGTGAGAGGAGTAGTGTGTTTTACTTTTTGAATCAGTGGTGAAATGTTTGTAACAACTGCATGTCATTTGAAACACAGCTGCATGACAACTGGAAAATTGCTTACTTACCTGCTTTTTTCCAGCAAACAGAACAAAGAATGTGCACCCTGTTTATTTGATTGCAAATTGACAGATCGATCATGAGTTGCTCTATAAATTTCTCAGCGTATTGCATGGTGTAGTGTATGGAATTGAAATAAAAACCAAAATGGGGGAGAGGCTGTGATTCTCATAGCTTTTTTTCCCCTAGTATGTATCAGGAAAGTATTTTAAATCTGCATTTAATATCTATTTTATATGGAACTGTACAATGTGTTTACCATCAGAGACAAACCTGAACATTAATCCCAAACATGGAATTTGGATTCCAAAATTGTAGTTTGGGTACGAATCTGTCATGAGTGTAGTAAAATCCCAGATAGAAACATTAAAAATACATTTCTTATTGGGGGGGAGGGGAGGTGGGCACACGTGGCTGTCTGTACATCCATCCTCATTTTACATTTCTCACCACCCTCAAAAGCTCAACCTCATTCTTCCCTTCAGCTGATAAAGGTCAGATGTTTGTTCCCCCCCACAAGCTGTTGATCCAGCTTTGAGAGGGCCATGAGATGCTTGCTCCCAATCACACTTTGGCTAGGTACAATCATCCTAAACCTGGCCAGCCCAGAAACTGTAGCATTGAACTAAATGCAAGTCCTGCTGTACTTTTTGTAAATATTCCTAGAATGGGTATGTGGTGGGATATTAGCAGTTAGGCAGGCTTCAATTTTCTTTTTTGGTGGGGGAGGTCTTGTGAGATCTAGTAGCCTCAGTTAAGAGGAACCCAGATGTATTTATAGCCTACTGAGAGAGGCTGTGTAAAGTAGGCCCCATATTAGTAAGTTTGATGGTAACGAAGGCCTAAAAATAAATTCCTCCTTATGGATAGTAAGTGATGGGCCTGATGGGCTGAGTCAAGGCTGTTCCTCCAGAAGCAGAGAAGGGTCTGGCATACAAATGAAGGGGTTTCCTTTCTCCCCAGCTCTCTGAGAATAGCAGGAAGTGAACACTTAGGGTATGTCTACACCCAGCCGCTAGTTCGGCGGCTGGCAATCGAAGTTCTGGGTTCTACTTATCGCGTCTTGTCTGGACGCGATAAGTCGAACCCGGAAGTGCTCGCCGTCGACTGCGGTACTCCAGCTAGACGAGAGGAGTACCGCGGAGTCGACGGGGGAGCCTGCCTGCCGCGTGTGGACCGAGGTAAGATCGAACTAAGGTACTTCGAACTTCAGCTACGTTATTCACGTAGCTGAAGTTGCGTACCTTAGTTCGATTTGGGGGTGAGTGTAGACCAAGCCTTAGAGAGGCTACTGACCAGAAAAAGTTGCCAGCAAGTTTTTTTCTAATGAACCCCATCTTGTTTCGGTGCCCTCTGTATGTTTCGTCTGTTGTCTTGTGGGTGCTGTGTTTTTTCTGTACGAATCGAATTCTACACGTCCCCAAAATCTTCAGCCTCTTGCTTATCTGATGATGTTGGTGATGACCTTGGTTTCTCAGGTTCAATCCTTTTAGGCCATGTGCTAAAATACCTAATATATGATATCTTAAGCCCTTTGAGTGCCTTACATACATAAAGGAAATCCTCTGCCCAATGCCTGAGTTGAAAAAAAATGGGCTAGTTCAATCTGCCTTTGGAGGCAGGAAAAATCACCTCTACCAGGTCATGGAGTCACAACTGAATCACTCTGTGCCTGCTGTCCAGCTTCAGCCGTACTAATTACCAAGCAGATTCCACAGAGGTTTGTGGGGGTCTTGCCCCCCACGGCTGCTTCAGCTCTTCTGTTCATGGATCTTAAGCCCCACGCAGAGTTCTTTTGCAGAAGGACATAGATATGAAGCTGACATTTTTCATCCAGAAAATTTTCCCATTGAAAAATGGGACTTCATTGAAATCAACATTTTCTGGAGTATAAATTCTAAAACAAAAATGAATTGTTTTGAATCAACTTCTCAAAATAAAATTGTTTCAGATTCTCTACTTGTGGCACATAATCGTATAATCTCTTGTGGGTTGTAATACCTTGGGCTAATTTTGGTTGTTGGGTTTAGCATGTGGGTGCTGCGTGGTGGTGGTATCTTGCGATATACAAGAGGCCAGACTAGATGAGCTGGTGGTCTCTTCTGACTTCAAATTCAATGACACTTTGAGTCTAAAATATTTCTAATGAAATGAAACAAAAGTTTTCATTTTGTCTTGATTTGAAATATTTTGTAAACAACATTTCCCATGTAACACCGGAAAGTTGTATTTAATTTTTATTTCCTGGGAATTTTTCCTTACAAATAAATTAGATTTTATCATCAGCTCTACCATGAAGGTAGCTTTTGCCCCCATTTCTCATAGATAGGGTAATTCAGCATATGAATGGATCCTTCTATGCATGGAATTACTCAAGGGCGGGGGACAATAAAAGAAAATGTGGAAATGGCAGAAGTGCTAAATGACTTTTTTGTTTCAGCTCTAACTAAAAAGATCAGTAACACTTGGACATCTAACATGGGAAATGCCAGTGAAAAATGAGGTAGGATCAGAGGCTAAAATAGGGAAAGAACAAGTTAAAATTTACTTAGACAAGACATGTCTTCAAGTCACCAGGGCTTGACGAAATAAATCCTATAATATTCAAGGAGCTGACTGAGGAGATATCTGAGCGGTTAGACGTTATCTTTGAAAAGTCATGGAAGATGGGAGAGATTCCAGAGGACTGGAAAAGGGCAAATATGGTGCCCATCTATAAAAAGGGAAATAAGGACAACCCAGGGAATTAGACCAGTCCTCTTAACGTCAGTACCTGGAAAGATAATGGAGCAAATAATTATGTAAACACCTAGAAGATAATCACATAAGTAACAGTCAGCATGCATTTGTCAAGAACAAATCATGTCAAATCAACTTGGTAGCTTTCTTTGAGAGGATAGCAAGCCTTGTGGATGGGGGGAAGCGGTACACGTGGTATATCTTGACTTTATAGTAAGGCTTTTGATACTGTCTCACATGAACTTCTCATAAGCAAACTAGGGAAATAACCAACCTAGATGGAACTGTTATAAGGTGAGTGCATAGCTGGTTGGAAATCCATTCCCAGAGAGTAATCATCAGTGGTTCACAGTTAAGCTAGAAGGGCATATTGAATGGGGTCCCGCAGGGATCAGTTTTGGGTCCGGTTCTGTTCAACATCTTCATCAATGATTTAGATAATGGCATAGAGCAATGGTTCTCAAACTGTGGGTTGGGACCCCAAAATGGGTCACGACCCCATTTTAATGGGGTCGCCGGGGCCTAGACTTGCTGGAGCCTGGGGCTGAAGCCCAAGCCCCACTGCCTGGGGCTGGAGCCAAAACCCGAGGTTACTGGCCCCCTGCTTGGGGCAAAAGCCCTTTGGCTTTGGCCCCCCTACCTGGGGCAGTGGAGCTCGGGTGGGCTCAGGGCTTTGGTCCTCCCTCCTGGGGTCGTGTAATAATTTTGTCTCAGAAAGGGGTTGTGGAGGAATGAAGTTTGAGAATCACTGGCATACAGAGTGCACTTGTAAAGTTTGCAGATGATGCTAAGCTGGGAGGGGTTACAAGTTCTTTGGAGGAGAGGATTAAAATTCAAAATGCTGTGGACAAACCGGAGAAATGGTCTGAAGTAAATAGGATTAAATTCAATAAGGACAAATGAAAGTATTCCACTTAGGAAAGCACAAGCAGTTGCACACCTACAAAATGGGAAATGACTGCCTAGGAAGGAGTACTGCGGAAAGGGATATGGGGGTCATAGAGGACCACAAGCTAAATGTGAGTCAACATTGTAACACTGTTACAAAAAAAAAGCAAACATAATTCTTGGTTTTATTAGCAGGAGTGTTGCAAGCAAGACATGGGAAGTAATTCTTCCGCTCTATTCAGTACTGATTAGGCCTCAACTGGAGTATTGTGTCCAGTTCTGGGTGACACATTTCAGGAAAGATGTGGACAAATTAGAGAAAGTCCAGAGAAGCGCAACAAAAATGATTTAAGATCTAGAAAACATGACCTGTGAGGGAAGATTGATTAAAAATGGGTTTATTTAGTGTGGAGGAGAGAAAACTGAGAGGGCACATAACAGTTTTTAAGTACATAAAAGGTTGTTACAAGGAGGAAGGAGGAAAATTGTTCTCTTTAACCTCTGACAATAGGACAAGAAGCAATGGGCTTAAATTGCAGCAAGTGTGGCTTAGGTTGAACATTAGGAAAAAAATTCCCAACTCTCAGGGTGGCTAAGCACTGGAATAAATTGCTCAGGGAGATTGTGGAATCTCCATCATTGGATATTTTTAATAGCAGGTTAGATAAACATCTGCCAGGGATGGTCTAGATAATACTTAGTCCTGCCTTGAGTGCCAGGGATTTGACTAGATAACCTCTTGAGGTCCCTCCAGTCCTACAATTCTGTGGTTCTACGGATTCACAAGGCATGGCTTTCCTTTCATGTTCTCCATTGTTAAAGCACTTTTCATCCAAAAATCTCAAAGCACTTTATGAAAATCTTCACAACACTTTTGAGGTAAGTAAATATCTTTGTTTTACAGATGGGTTGGCTAGAAGGGCATATGATGCAGAGATGGGCTTTGGGCAAGTCACTTAACCTCACAGTTGAAACAGTTACAAATTCAAAACAGAAGCTAGGACCTCTGACTCCCGGTCACCTTCTGTAACCGTTAGACACCCTCCTTCCTACTGTTCTTCTGTATGACAAAAGACATTTAAAAACATACACATTTTTCAACTAATTTTAACACAGCAGTTTTATATCCTAAATGAGAACTTCAAAACCTATGGTACTGTTCAGAATTCTGGAACCTATGAACTTTTGAATGAGTTATAAGTTCCGGTTCCTGCAGTCCAAAACTACAGGACTCAGTGAAATGAGTTGATTGCTTTCTGTCTCATTTTTCTGTAGCTTCATGAATTAAAATTCACTAGTAATCATCTCTGAAATGCAAGGGGAGAGTCTGGGTGAATTGGGAAGTACAATTTAATTGTGGACATAATTGCACTTCTTGCACATAATTGCACTCATAAGTCATATAAGACAATTTTTAACAGTTGGGTCAGATTTTTAATTTTATCAGCTAAATTATTCATGTGAAGATTTCTATATGCTGTCAGCATGAAAGTTAAATTCATAATTGGGAGGTTGGCTG
Source organism: Chrysemys picta bellii (assembly GCF_011386835.1). Taxonomy (NCBI): domain Eukaryota; kingdom Metazoa; phylum Chordata; order Testudines; family Emydidae; genus Chrysemys; species Chrysemys picta. The sequence continues at coordinate 105,926,966 of NC_088792.1, forward strand.
GTACTTTTCTATTTTTAAAATTACTTTACCAATTGTGAAAAACTCGATTATCATAAGTTTGTGCTTTACTTATGCCTCCTGACATGCATACAAAAGGGATGTAAGGAACTACTTCCTTACATCAAGCAAAGCAAAAGTGACTATGAATTCCAGTTATAAGCAAATGCATTACATTATCAATGAAGAAAACAGGGCATGCTTGGGTGAATTTCAAGTGAACGTGGAAATCAAATTCAAATTGTTCTTTTTCCAAGTGATTTAATATCTTGGGATTCCAGAAAAAGGTCTTGGGCACAATTGTGGAAAGGTCAACATAGACCTTTATTTGATAGGCAGCCTGTGGCGGGGGGGAGGGTCATCTTTGCTGTGAGTGGGCTTGTGCCTGCTAATTCCCAGATTCCCATTAGGTGCAGTCAAAAAAAAACCAACTAAAATGGCAGGTTGCATAAGGAATGTGATGGAGAACAATACAAAGACGTTTAATGACATTTGAATAAATCAATGGTTCACCCTCATCTGGAACATTGTGCGCAGTTCTGGTCACTCATCTAAAAATGCTATTGCATTTAGAGAGGGTTCAGAGACAAGCAGTGAGAATGATTAGGGACATGGAAAAATTATTACATGCTGAGAGATTGAAAAGATTTGGATTGTTGATAGTGAAGGTAAAATATCATGCTTTGGGATTTACACCAATCTCAAAGTGTTTTGGGTCATGAGGGGTCTTCAATCTGTGGTGGATTATCCCACATCTCCCTAAGGGGGGGGTCTCCTTGCACCTTCCCTTGAAGCATCTGGTGTTGACCACTGTTAGTCAGGATACCAGACTAGATGGACCTTCAGTCTGATCCAGCCTTTGCAAGTCCTATGTTTTCTGTGTTGAAATACCTGACTTAATTTGCTACTATTTTTCTCTTCTCTTTTTCCTGAGGAGCAGGTGAATTCAGTTTTATTTTCATTGTCAGACTTTCCCTCAATAAATCACCATATTTGTCTTTTACCTTGAACCTGTGAATGATTCAGATCCCATTGTGTGATTTATTCCCATGTGGCCATGTTATTCATTTGTGCTTTTATCTCAGCAACATACTGTTCTGTTGAAAATTCATCGATCAAGACTTTAAAAAGTCACTAATTTTGTGTGCCTCAATTGCGAGATGCTTTAAGACAGTCTGATTTTCAGAAAGTGTGGAATACCATCCTCTGATAACCAGGGTACTTGAAGGTGTCTTAAATCAGACATCCAAAATCCCTTGTCACATTCAAAAATCTTGGTCAGTATTCCTGGTAGAGATTTAAAAGCACATAAGAGATCAGTTAAACCAACTCTCTTCTTTTTTCACTACAGTTGTGTTCTCTTAAGCAGTCTTAAAAATATGGCTCCTAAACCCAACATCAAAACATTCCAGGACTGTGAAGTGGGGTTTGGAATGCATATATGGATCTGAATTTTGTAGCTAAGCTCATCTCTCTCTAATGGATCAAAACCCCAGATACAAACTGTGGCATGTGCAGCTATAAATGTAGGGGGGAGGTTACATTATGATACTGTTTTCTGCATCCTGCACCTTTATATGTAAGAAGTGTCCCAGGCAGGTGTGCAGGGAGCTGGGTTCTGAGGTTTCCTGCCATGTGAGAAATACATTCTGCTTTCTCTTTCATGGAGATTTTACAGTGATTTATTTCAGCCTGTCTGGCTTGTTTTCCTTGTTCTGAAAAAAAAAATCACTTTCGTGAGGGGAAGAAGAAGGTGAGAAGAGTGGGATAAATGCTCCCAACCCTGATTTAATGTCCATCAAAGTCAGTAGAAAAATGTCTGTGAGCTGCAATGGGTGTTGTATCAAGCCCTTAGTGAATAATTTGGCTCAGTAGCATATTTAATGCAGAAGTTCATTGTAGTTTGTGACCCTTCATATAGCCTACCGTGACTGACACCGCATGGGAGCCCAAGAGCAGAGTGAGAATAGAAAGCAGGGAGCCTCTTTGAATCTAAGCTGGGGCAGCACCTGCTGGAGGTCTGAGGTCAGGGGAATGTGTGCTGCAAATTAAATATTCTCAAAACAGAGAGGTGGTGTCTCTCTAGGGACCCTGGAAGCATTCTGGCTGCCTCAGAGGTCTGGAAACAGAATCATGTGGCTAATCCACTAATATGGCGCATGCTTGCATCCCCCTTCTGTTGCCATGGCTTTCAAAGCCACAATTAAGCCTGCAATATGTGTTGCTGCCTCTGTGGGGATATCTGGGGAATTCAAGCATAAGAGCCTCTTAAATTGTGACTCTTGCTGAAATTAAAGTTATGCCAAAGTTTTCAACCTTCATTTCAGAGCATGAATGGGGAGCTACATGGGACTGATGCAAAGTAGGGAGCCAAAGGTGCAAAGATTGTGAGTTAAAGAGGCGGAATTTCTCCAAGGAAGATATTGCTCCTTTTGTTCCCCTCCAAACATGCTAATTCAAATGGTCATAACTTCCAGTGAGTAAAGTTTAACATTTCATCACTGGGCTTAATATTTACTTCCTGTCCCCTACCTGTTCTCACCAGTCCACTAGGTGTAGGTTACAAAAATACAGCCTTCGTTAAAGACACTTTTATGCTGTCTTCAGCAAACTCTACTTGAAGTATGGTTATAATATTGCAGTTTCTTATTACAAAATGTACAGAATTTTGAATGTAACAAGAAACCCATTGGCCAAGTTCTGTGCAATGGCCCATGCAGATCAATGGACTTCCACTGAGGATCAGGGCCGGCTCCAGGCACCAGCTTAACAAGCAGGTGCTTGGGGCGGCCAAGGGAGAGGGGCGGCACCTGCAGCAATTCGGGGGCGGCAGGTCCCTCACTCCCTCTAGGAGTGAAGGACCTGCTGCTGAACTGCCGCCGCCGATGGAGGCTTTTTTTTTTTTTTTTTTTTTCCCCCCCCCCCCAATTGCTTGGGGCGGCAGAAATGCTGGAGCCGGCCCTGCTGAAGATACACGGTATGGGAATGAGCACAGAATTTGGCCTATGTTCTTCAAAAGCCAAACTTTTCAAGTGAATTTAGCTTTTGATATTGCCTCCATTTTCGTCAGTCCAACTTCTCTCCCCTTATCTGTATCAAAACTAACTCTTTTCTTCTGGATTTGTACGTACTAACCTTTCCCCCTCCCTCTGTAACTGCCATCATTTTATGTTTAACTGAGATGGTTCTCTATATAAAACACTGCCCCATGCCAATATGAGGAGTCACCTTTCAAAATTAAAGAAGAAAATTCCAGTGCACCAGAAGAAACTGTGAAAGGGAAGAGACAATTGACCCGGAGGCTAATTGAGAGCACCTACACAAACAATGGTTAAAATCTAGTGCGGAAATAACATCTGTGAAAAGCTCAATATATAGAATGCAAGATAAGAGGGACAAATCTAACTAGATATGATAGTTCTTCTTAGATCTTATTGAGCCCTAGTGCAAACAAGCCATTGGGTCTTACTACACTACAAACACCTGCTGTTAAAAAGCAACCCCAGAGACCAGTGTATTTTAACCAAAAGAGAAAGTTGAAATATAAATACACACACACACCCATATGCAGAGAGAGAGAGTTTGGCTAACCTACAACTGAATGGGGGTAAGGGGCATGGTAATAATGTTACACGTATTTGAAGGATATTAATGTCAAGAATGAAGAGGAAGTAATTAGCAAAATTCACAGGGATTTAACTGTGAATGGGGTTTCCTGTAGGGTAGTGATGGAAGATCTATCAGCTGGGATTTGGATCCATCAGTTTGGTTGGATAAAGCATTAGAAAATGTACTATAGGGAGATTCCTATATTGACAGGGAGACTAAGTGAATGCATTAATGGGACTTTTTCATGTTTAGTTCCTGTGATGATATAATATTTTCTCTTGATAGGTGGTCCAGCTCCTATTAAAGACAACTGAAAAAGTCTCATTGATTTCAGTGAGCATTAGATCAGATCCTTGATGTCCACCCAGGTCAAGACTATAATAACAGGCACTTATCCAAGATGCAGGGAAGGAAGCCACTCCCTTTTCACGGCTTGGGCAAGGGCCTGACAAAATTGTATACTCAGAACTCTCCTAGCTGTGCACAGAGCCCCAAAGGCGGCAAAGATGAGATGGGACCTTGGTCCCACCACTTTTTTTCATACCCGCGGAGTGGAGGCAAGGGAGAAGAAACAATTATGTCACTTGGCTGGTCATGTGCAAATTAAGTATTGGTTGTTTTGCAATGGGCACCCATTTACAGTCTGAGCAAGATGCTAATCAACAGGTTATGCGGGCTGTGGGAAAGAACAAAAACAGCAGGGGTCATCCTGCTTAGGAGTGAGAGTGAACTTTTGAAACTATGTCTGGGGTGCAGATGAACCTCCAGTTATCCTTTCATCTATAAAGATGAGCTGCCAGCGGGCTTGATCTTATAAGAGGGGAGATTTCAGCCAGCCTGGTTGAAAATGCTGAGAGAATGACATGCGATATGCTACCTTGTAGGAGATGTTATGATTTTGCTTTATGTTTCCAATATTCTTACGTTCTGTCATTTGAATCTCTGTTCTTCGATAATAAACCTATTCTTGGTGTGTATCGTGTCTGTGTAAAATATATGTTGTGTGTGAAGTAGAGTGAGGATCCTGAGTTGAATCTTGTAAGTTGGTGTGTCCTATTCCTTTGGGAGTAGCAAATCAGACAATTGAGTGTGTGTTCAGTGGAACAGGCGCCGAGCATTGCAGAAGGACACTCACTCGGAGGATTTCGGGGCTGGTGTGTGCCTATTGCTAACCTGTAGAGGGAGAGCAAGGCCTGCAGAGGCCTGGAAGGTTGTGCTTGTGTTGCCAAAGGCTGGTGGATTCAGAGAGCTGATCTACAGCTGGCACAGACAAGATTCCCTCATGCTAAGGGCAGGTAATAACGAGGTGCCTCACAACCATGGGTCCCACAGGAATCATCATAGGAGAACATTGCACTATCCCAAATATTGCTGCAGGCAGCAAAATCCTCTCTGGGTTGCTGTGGCCAGGTTTGTTCTCCCTGTGGAGCAATGAGGCTCTACGCTGCCTCCTCCTGAGGCCAGTGGCTAAATGTTTAAATTTGAGAGAGAATATTTATTTAGTACTTTGAAAAGACAAAACGCTTTATACCGAAAATGGTAAGCAGGATTGTTTGTAGTTTTACTGTTCTAGTTCCTTTCAACTGCACCACAGCCCATAGTCAATCAAAACTCTCATGGACTTCCACCATTGAGTTCAGTAGTTATTTTTATCTGAGTCAGGAGTGCAAGATTGGGCCTGCGATATTGTTTTATAATCATTTATTGTTATGGCTGTTTTATTTTTGTCCTTGATAGGGATTAAATGTTTCCCAGGGAAGGTAAAGAGAGAGGGAGAGAGAGACATTTTTTAAAGGGGTCACCATGTTCTCTGTTTGAGGATCTAGCATCAGATAAGAATCATGTGATTTCCCAGAAATGACAGTTCATGTTTGTGAAGAGGTTTGTTTGTCTCCCGGCAGGTAACTCACTCCTGGATGCCCAGAGTGTGCGTGGAACAAGGCTTGTTTTCACACAGATTGCTGCCCTTTTAATGAAGCGGTTTCACCACACCAGGCGAGACTGGAGAGGAACTCTATCAAATGTTCTGCTGCCTGTCCTCTTTGTTGCCATGGCAATGGCGTTGTTTACTGTGAAGCCATTAGCTACTGATTATCCTTCACTCAAGCTGATGCCAGGCCTTTATGACAATGTAGAATCTTCCTTCTTTAGGTAAAAAAAAAACAACATTCATCATCATCAACTCTGGAGCAGAGTCGTCATTTTTGATTATTTAAGATTTTTTTTTCTCTAAGCAGAGTAATCAAACTCACATTTTATAGTGACTGGATTTTTTTAAAACAAAATGTCTTGAGAGCTGCTCACCCCATCAAAAAATTATGTTAGTCACTTATTTCAATTTTGTGGATAATAGTGATGGGTAAATTGCATCTATTTAAATGGCAGAAATACATCTTCTTATGTGTTGAGGGACAAAGCAAATGGGGGAGAAAGGACAGAGGCTTTGGATCAGGCTGGATTGGGCAATCTCTTTCAAGATGGGTCATTAGGGTTTTTATATAATGTATGTGTGTGCATACAATCATACATGTGTGCGTGTGTTTATTGCTTTAGCTTATTTCTGCTTAGTTTACTAGGTCTGTAGGGATTACCTACAAAGCTTCCTTGGTCTACAAATGCAAGCCATCATTTATAAGATCTAGAGTCTCTGCTATTGAACTTTTAGTTGCTATACTTATGGCTGTAGAACGTACTAGCTCTGCAGGTGTTTCCTTTGTATCTGTCAATGTCTGTAGGTGCAGCCCAATTTACAGGGTCCGCAGTCCTTTTCTCTATCAAATACAGGCAGCAGACCACCACAGTGCTATATATTTCCTTGCAATATTGGATAGAGATGCTTCCTGTACCTGACATAGGTCAAAAAGGAGGATACAGGTTCTATCATAAATCAAGTCCATATTGTTGAACTTATACATGTAATGTGAAAGACTTACATTTCTTTTTTATGGCCACTGGTGGAGATTCATGCCAGTAACTGGAAGATAGGCAGAGTTAAGGTCCACGTAGTAACCTTTACTTTGAATTCCTTCACATTTAATGTTTAGGGTTTTTTTAAATGTTAGTTTTTAATCAGTGAAATAAACTGTGAACTATGCTTCTGTCTCAAAGAAATTGTGACTATATAGCAGGTTTTGAACAGAGTTATTTTATGATGCCTCAGTTTCTATCTCATGTGCCTGAATGTGGGTCTCCTTAGTTCTAATTACCTTATTTATTCCCCCTATCTTCTGAGCAGCACTGAAAGTGACGATCTAGGAAACCTTTCTTATGTGCTGTTGAGACATTTTTCAGGCCAGGATCACCCATGCACCTATTCAAGACAAGATGTGTAAGTGTGAACAATGCAACTTTTTTTAAGGTACTAAGTGACTAATGATTACTGCTATTGATACAGAGATTCCTGCACAGGGGAGAAAATCAATATGCTTTGTAAGATTTTATGTTAATGTAATAATATGTATTCATTAAACAGTTATTAGCTATTAGCTGCCTGAATAGCAATAATCTTCACTAGATGTAAAGCACTGGATTCAATCTTTCCTTGTGAAATGTAAGTTTAATAGTTGTGCCTCCAAAAATAAAAGAATGGATAACATGGAATCCTCTGATTAAATAATTTTATGTCCTATTTTATGTAGTATATCCCCATACAGCTTATGCTTTGTTTGACCATTTTAGTATGACTTTTAAAAAATTGTATTGATGAATGAGCTGGCTTCTAGCTGAAATACATAATAGGCTTCTAAGTCCCATTGAAGTCTGTGGGAATCTTCCAATTAATTTCAGCAAGATTTGGATCAGGCCCGAAGTCAGTAAGAATGAAGGTTGGTGATATAGTCAGTAACTGCAAGTGATACTATTCTGAATCAATGTTCATTAAATAGAAGGCCAGATTTTCCAAGTTAGACATGCCTGGTTGGGGTAGTATGTTTACTTGCCTCTGTGTTACGCACACAAAAACCTGGTGTACAGCTAATTGGCTGTTTGCTCTGGAAAGTATCTGATTTGCATGCACATTGCAGATGTTTGCAGTGCTAAGTTAGAAGCCACCATGTTAGAAGTGTCAGAAGTTATTACACTGATCCATGATGAATAAATTTGACATAATTTAATAGAACAATAGTACAACCATTGTTTTAGCACCAGTATTGTGGAGATGGTGAAGATGGAGGTGGTCAAGATAGCTCAGTGGTTTGAGCATTGGCCTGCTAAACCCAAGATACAGCAACTGTTTCATTCTTTCAACATCCACTGTTAGATAAAATATTATAGTTTATCTTTTAATGATTGTTCTTATTGTTGTTTTTGCTCCAGTAGAAAAAATGATTCATGCTGGCAGACTGAGCCTAGTCCACCACAGGAATTCTTGGATGCATGTGGGTGTGTGACAGATCATCGGGTATATTTTATTTCTTTCCTTAACAAAATGAAACTAATGATTGGGCTCATTATGACTGGTGATTTTCATTCTGTCTCTAGTATTGCTTTGACTTCATTTTCTAAAGTTTTCAGGGAAATAATGTATAAAATATTAGTCTACATCTAGACAAAACACTTGTAGTCACTAGGTCAACCTTTTATTATATCTTCCAGAAATGTATTACTGTGAGGATACTGTATGTGAAACAAATTTCTTTTTTTTAAAGACATATCATAGAATCATAGAATATCAGGGTTGGAAGGGACCTCAGGAGGTCATCTAGTCCAACCGCCTGCTCAAAGCAGGACCAATCCCCAACTAAATCATCCCAGCCAGGGCGTTGTCAAACCTGACCTTAAAAACCTCTAAGGAAGGAGATTACACTACCTCCCTAGGTAACCCATTCCAGTGCTTTACCACCCTCCTAGTGAAAAAGTTTTTCCTAATATCCAACTTAAATCTCCTCCACTGCAACTTGAGACCATTAGTCCTTGTTCTGTCATCTGGTACCACTAAAAACAGTCTAGATCCATCCTGTTTGGAACTCCCTTTCAGGTAGTTGAAAGCAGCTATCAAATCCCCTCTCATTCTTCTCTTTTCTGCAGACTAAATAATCCGAGTTCCCTCAGCCTCTCTTCATAAGTCATGTGCTCCAGCCCCCTAATCATTTTTGTTGCCCTCTGCTGGAATCTTTCCAATTTTTCCACATCCTTCTTGTAGTGTCGGGCCCAAAACTGGACACAGTACTCCAGATGCGGCCTCACCAATGTTGAATAGAGGGGAATGATCATGTCCCTTGATCTGCTGGCAATGCTCCTACTTATACAGCCCAAAATGCCGTTAGCCTTCTTGGCAACAAGGGCACACTGTTGAATCATATCCAGCTTCTCGTCCACTGTAACCCCTAGGTCATTTTCTGCAGGTGTGCTCCCACTGTAGGTGTGCTTTCCCCCAAGATAGCTGTCAGACATTTCAGATATAATTTTGTATAAATCTGAATGTGGATAAGCCCAGGAAAACCAAGATCTGGGCATTTGTGGAGTTGGGGCTCAAACCTGTCTTAGCAGCATTTGATCCATGGCTATCAAACTCAACTTCACAGTGCAGAGAAGGCTGGGGACTGGTCTCATCTCCTCTTCACCCTTTGGGATAGGGAGCGGGTGTTGGAACCCAGTGAAACGCTAGCAGGAAGCCGTCCTTGTCTGCAGGATAGCACAAGGACTGCAAATGTGGCTGGCGCCTGCACATGGGAACTTTTGTTCTCCACCTTGTGCACTTGTGAACAACACCATTCTGTTGCTTTGTGAGCCAATTGCCCCATATCTATTCCCAAACCCTGATTTGGATCCTGCAATAGTCTTCTAATGGTAATAAGAATTAACAGATCACAGTCCCACTTCCACCCTCTATTACTTGAAATCTGCAAGTGGTTAGGACAGTATTTTGAGTTCATTTGCTCACATTTGAAAATGAATCCAGACTCTGAGAAAAGATCTTGGAGTAGATAGTTGTTTGTGAGCTTATGTCCACTATATACGTTCCCCCTCATTCACCAGATCTTTGTATCTTCTTCTTCTTCCCATCTCTGGCCCAAGGAGAGAATTCCCATAAATCGTTAAAGAACATTTTCATGTATTTCTCATCAAACACATCACATGAATTTGAATCCCATCTTCCCCTCATACTCTGTTCAGTGAATTTTGTGTGTTTATTTTCAGCTTCAGCAGATGAATGATAGTGACTGTAAAAGTCTCATTGCCTTTTCATTGCTGTAAACTTTCCCAAAATTGCATGCATAAAAAATGCTGTTTCTAAAACAAAGTTGACTGATAAGGTTACAACAGAAATAAAAGGTGGCTTTGATTTACTAGTGACAGTTACCAGGATTTCAGATGTCCTGTGAATATAAAAACCATACCTCATTTGTTGAAAAGTTGTAAAAGCCAGAAAAAGCCAGTCCAGCTGAAAAGCAAGGCAGTAAAGTTTGAGTGTGAATTCAGAATCATGGCTAATAAAATAGACGCTGAGGTTTTTAAAATAACTTTACTCATATATGTATATTGTTTTCCAGAAGTGTCAAAGCTTCAATATGTCTGCTGCCTACCTGAAGAACAGGAAAGGGCATGTTCTGTACAACCTCTCGGGTTTCAATGTGGAAGAATACTTAATCATGCCTACAAACAAAGCAAGGTAATTTTAAAATTCTTCGAGTAGTGTCCATATGGGTGTTCCACTGTAGGGATGCTTGCATCCCTGCACTGCTGATCAATAGTGGTGTCCGTTAGGCCCACACATGTGCTGTCTGTCCTTGTGCCCCGCCATGAGGCTAGCCAATGCACACAGGCTAACCGCCCTCAGTTCCTTTTCAACGTCCCCAGTGGTTAGAGATTTAGCCATTAGCAGTCTATTTGTGACCATTACTTTCTTTTACATTTCTATAGTTAGTCAGTCTCCCGAGACTTAGTTGTAGTTTCTTCTTTTCGTACTTTCTTCCTGAACAAACAGTCTTTATCTCCCCCACCCCCGCTTTTTCGTCAGGGACCCTTTCCCCCCCCCCCCCCAGGGTATGCCTGGTTCACTGGACTTCAACAAATGTCTATCCTGCAAAGAGGCTATCCATGTAGCAGACAAGCACACCCGGTGCATATGCTGCTTCAGAGAAGGCTGCATTCCACAGAAGCGTGGACTCTGCCGCTAGCAACTCAGACCCAGGCCTCACAAGGACAGAGAATTGAGACAGAAGATTATCTTTACGGAGGCGGTCCTCTAACCTTCCCCAGACCTGCACCGAATCACCTGGCAGCAGACAGGAGTCTTCCCCACAGACCTCAACATGCAGGGTTTGTGAGTTGAAGAAATCAGCCACAGACCCCTCTCACAAGTCATCAAAAAATAGAGCAGGAAGTTCCCAGAGTGAGCCCCGAGCCAGCTGTAAATGATCTCTGGCACGCTTTGTATCCTCGGTACTGTTGGCACCGAGATAATCCCAGCCCGGTTCCCACAGCTCACAAAGTTCTCGAGTGGCATGTGCCATTGACATGCCTAAGGACCCGATGGGGCCAGGCTCCAAGTCAACGGCGTAGGAGGACAAAGACAGGACCCAGCACTCCACTAAGAAGATGCTGCTGGTATGCACTGTACCAATGGCACTGGCATCAATGCCCCATCCAACACTGGACTGGTCAGTGCGAGCAAGATCTCCAACCCCCTCGGTACTGCCAGTGGCAGCGAGTCAGTTGGTACTGTCAGAATTCTGGTACTCTAGAGATTTCTGTATATCCGACATACCAGAGTCTCCTCTTCTCAGTACTAGGACCTCAACACTGAATCTTCTCCGCTGCCCTGCCACGCAGCCCCACTCTCCAGTGCAGACTCAGACAGAGAACCAGAGGAGGTTGTGTCTCTTTACTTCTCTCATGCTCCCTATGATGCTCATTGCCAAGAGGGTCCCCAGGCATACTCTTAGACAGCCCCACCATCACCACCTTAGTAGAGCCAACCATAGGCACCAGCACCAGTGGCCATACTGGGATCCTTGGGCTGCATATCACCCCCATGCCTCTTGAGCTTCTAGCCTCACCCGTGAACCCCTGAGACGCTTCCCTTCGGCCACAGCATCCAGAGCCTTGGAACCTCCAGAACAGATTGTGGAGGAACAGGAGGGTGGCATTGAGGAAATGATTCTGAGGACCAACATCTCCTCCTTCCCAGATAAGGCCGTCATGCCTCCACCATTTTCCTTGGCCTATGAATTCTGACTTTTCCATGACGTGGCAAAGAGAGTTATAGATACTCTACAGATACCATTAGAAGAAATCAAGGACACCCATCACAAGGTCCTTGACATACTATGCTCCTCCTCGTCCTTTAAAATAGCCTGCCCTATTAATGAGGCTCTCCTGGACCTTGCAAAACCATATGGCAGACCCCAGCATCGGTGGTACCTACTTGTAAATGGGCCAATAAATATTATGTCCCAGCTAGGGAGATGGAATTCCCCTTCTCTCACCCTCCACCCAACTCCATTATGATGGATGTTGTGAACTCTTGTGGTCATCAACACCAAATGAGGTCCACTCCCTACAACAGGGATTAGAAGTGTTTGGACCTCTTTGAGAAGAAAGCTATTCCTCAGCCATACTACAATTTCGAATTGCCAGTTACCAAGCCCCAATTGCAATGTCAACTATTTGAAACTTAGCAACTTTATTGATCAGCTGTGTGAGTTGCACCGTGACCAGTTCAAAGCCATCATCCAGGATGGACCACTAGTGGCCAAGACAGTGCTATAATCTGCCCTCAATGCAGTTGACACAGCAGCCCGATCCATCTCCACAGCGGTGGTTATGCAACATGTGTCGTGACTACACCTGTTGGGCTTCCCTAAGGGGGTGAAGATGACCATCGAAGACCTTCCCTTTGAAGGCACCAAGCTCTTCACAGAGAAAACAGACTCCTCTCTTCATACCCTAAAAGATTCTAGGGCCACTCTCCGCTTGCTGGGGCATCTACACACCAGGACAAAAAAGGAAATTTAGTCCACAGTCCCAGCACAAACCATGCATCTCCCAATATCCGACTCAGCACTACTACAAGCCACGCAGGAAGAAAACTAAATTCCCTGGGCCTAAACCATATGGCCCCACAGACTTCCCCATCCCTACCATCCACTTCCAAGCACCAATTTTGATGTGTTTGTCAAGGCATTGATAGATCACTCCGCCCAACTGCTACAGCTGACCACTGCTTCCTACCTATTTGACTACCATCTGGCAAAATTGTGCAAGACCTGGGAATGCATAACATCGGATGGCTCTTGGAGATTGTTCAGAATAGGTATTCTATCCATTTTACCTCCCTACCCCCTGACTGTCCCTCTTCAGGGACCCTTCTCACAAGAGTTTACTATGACAAGAGAGAAATCATCTCCTCCGGTTAGGAGCCTTAGAGCCAGTACCTCAACATCTACAAGACAAAAGTCTTTATTCTTGCTATTTCCTAATACCCAGAGGAAGGGTGGTTAGAGACCCATATTAGAACTCCAATCACTCAACAAGTTTGTCAAAGCTCAAAAATTCAAGATAGTCACTCTAGCAATGATTATTCCACGTTTGGAATAGGGAGACTGGTTTACGACCCTTGACCTTCAGGACACGTACTTCCATATCTCAGTCCTACCGTCTCACAGATGATTCCTCAGATTTACCCTAGGACAAGACCCTACTACCAGTACAGAGTAGTCTCCTTTGTGTTATCTTCCACTCCAAGAGTATTCTCCATTGTTCTCTCAGTAATGGCTGTGCCTGTGCTCTCAAGGGATCGTGATTTACACCTACCTGGATGACTGCCTCCTGAGAGCTCGGTCCTTTCAAGAGGTTCACTGAGTCACCATATCTACAATAGACTTATTCACAGAACTGGGCCTATAGATCAATGCCCAGAAATCAGCCCTCCTTCCAGTGCAGCACCTGGAATTCATAGGCGCCGACCTTGACTCCTTACAGGTCAGAGATCTCCTATCTCAACACAGATTCCTCTTTTTGGCCACATTCATAGACACTGGCCAAAGCAGCCCACAAATATCAGCCAGACACTGCTGCCATATGCCCCAGACACTGCCTACACTGGGGCATATGGCAGCAGGCACAGCAGTAATACCACATGCCAGGCTTCACATGTGATGCCTCCAGATGTGGATCAGTTCAGTTTACAGACAAATCAGAGACAGACTAGATAAATGTCTGTCACTACCCACCAGGATCAAAAAGTCCTTAGACTGGTGGAAAGACCTAGTAGATGTTTGAAAGGGGATCCCCTTTTCACAAACCTCCCCATTCTTACCACCGATGCATCCCTCATAGGATGAGGCACACATCTAAATTACCTCAGGACACAAGACAGGTGGTCATCCACAGAGATATCCCTCCACATCAACCTCCTAAAACTCAGGGCAGTCATGAATGCCTGCACCCATTTCAAGGGATCACACATGAGAGTCCTAACAAACAACATAGCATGTTTGTACTACATAAATTGGCAAAGGGGAGCTAGATTATCCTCCCTCTGTGGAGATGCAATTTGACTCTGTAACTGGTGCATTTCCCATGATACCATACTATCAGTGGCTTACCTTCTGGGCACTCAAAACTTGATAGCGGTCCGTCTCAGTCACAAATTCCCACATGACCATGAGTGGGAGATAAACTCAGCAGTGCTTCATGACCTATTCAGGTGGTGGGGGACACCAACCACAGACCTGTTCGCCACTTACCTGAACAAGAAATGTCCATGCTACTGCTCAGAGCAGGGATGGGACAACACTTCCTGACTGGTGCTCTCCTTCTCCCCTCGGGCAGGGACCTTCTCTATACCATTCCTCTGTTTACCCAACTGTCGAAAGTCCTATTAGAAATAAAAAGAGAACTGATTGCTCCTACTTGGCCAACAGACTCGGTATCCTTATCTGTCACAACTTGTTGGTGCCCGCCAATCTCTCTCCAATCCACTCCTTACCTCCTCTCACAGAACAAAGGAGGCACCCAACATCCCAACCTGGGGATTCTTGGCATCAAGGCATGGCTCCTTCATGGTTCCAATGCACAGAGAGCTCCTGCTTGAAGAGATATTACTGCACAGTAGAAAGTCCTCAACATGCCCAACTTGCTGTAGTGGGGCAGTCACCCCGCTCCGGCCCCAAAAGGGTTAAAAGCCTTGGGAGAGGGCTGGCACTGAGAGCCAATAGGAAAAGGCTGGGAGGCAGCCAGTCAGGGCCAGGCTGGGGCCTATAAAAGAGTTGCAGGGCTAGAAGGCAAAAACTCTCACTCCAGCCTTGGAGTGGGAAGGACCTAGTTGCCTGCAGGAGCACAGGGTACCTGAAGCAGAGCAGTGCTGGGGAAGGGCAGGCAGAGCTGGGGAGCTCGGGTCTGGCGAATCTGCAGGCTAAGGCCTGGCTGAAGGCCAAGGAGGTACTGGGGCTGCAAGGAGACAGCGGGGCCTAGAAAGGCAGCAGGTCCAACCTCCTTGCCAGCGATGAGTGGCCATTACAGACTGCAGTCTGCCCCAGAAAAAGGGGGCTAGATGACGACTGGCAGTAGCCACTGAGGCAAGGAGGGCATAGGAGGAGGGGAGACCCAGAGAGTGGGGTACTGCAGTGGGCAGAACCCCAAGGTAAAGGGCACCAGGGTCTGGGAGGGACACAGTGCCTGAGGCAGGATAACACAGGCACTCAGATAGTACAGTGTTGAGCAGCAGTATAAAACCCTAAAATAGCACTGATCAAATGCTTGGTCACGTACAGACAGATCATATGCATGCCAGCTAAACTGTATATATGCAGCATGGGACTTCTTGCTTCATAGGCCTCTTGGAGCTAAAGGAGAATCTTCATCTGTCACTGGTATCTGGGTTTATATCCATAGAAGCTTCCCATTATTTACACTTGCGCTTGAACTGTATCTGTTTGGGAGGGTGAGTGGGCCTGGGTTCTCTGCACTCTTCCCTTCTTGCCATTCAAAGACCTCTGTTGGAGTGGTGTTGGCAGGGTCCCCCAGAGCAGTAGATCTAGGAGTTAACACTGCATAGAGATCAATAGGACAATTTACATTTCTCAGAGCTATTGTTGCAGGCCTTCTGTAGACTCAGGCATTGCTGTATTGGTAACACTCCGGTCACATTTCAAGATTTTCTTTGCAATTCTGAGAGCTAGAAATTTACTTTTATTTAAGTGAAAACTCCGATTCTGACGTAATCGTATGACTCCAGGTGCCAGGGCTTGAGACATGGCCCAATCGAGTACCTATGCGTTACTTCAGCCCAGCTTAATTGTCAACCACTGAAGAGTGACATAATTACAAACATTTGAGCAGGTGCAACTTTATCAAGAAGAGAGTGTTACACATACATGTGAAAAGCTACATGAAATTGATTAATAACATGGAGGAAAGTTATGCTTTTAGGGTAAATGACCAAAACACATCTTGAGTGTCAGAAACTTTTGAAGGTTTAAACACTTTTATGAGGATCAAAACTACCCCAGATACTCATAACCCCTTCATTGCTCATCAGCTTATTTGTGTTTTCCTTTTCTGAAAATAGAGGCTTTATCTGCAGGGTTCAAAGGGAAAACGTTTGCTTGAAGGCACATACCATTCACCTGTATATAAGGAGTAGATTAGACATCTCTTTCAAATACAAATACACCTTTACCCTGATATAACACGAATTCGGATATAACGCAGTAAAGCAGTGCTCCGGCAGATCAAAGCAAATTCGATATAACACAATTTCACCTATAACGCGGTAAGATTTTTTGGCTCCCAAGGACAGCGTTATATCGGGGTAGAGGTGTATCATGATTATATGGGGCTGAGCTGTACTTCTAACTTGAAATGTAAAACAATAATAAAGACATTTGTGAATTCTGTGTTGCAAGAAAACATTTCTCCCAATGCTAAGAAAGATAAGTTGCTGAAAGATAGCCTCCTATTACTTTGTTTTGTATTACTAGATATGGAGGCTGGTCTTTTGGTGTGAAAACATCCCCTGAACTTCAAGACCTAAACCTGAATAAAACATACTCTAAGCCTCTGGCTAAGGTAAGATATGCATATCGAGTCCAATCCATATTGCAATGCCAAAGTATTCAGAGTCTAACTCCTTGGCACTTAACATACAGTAGAACCTCAAAGTTACTAACTGACTGGTCAACCACACATCTCATTTGGAACTGGAAGTACGCAATCAGGCAGCCTCAAAGACCAAAAAAAAAAGGCAAATACAGAACCATGTTAAACATAAACTACTAAAAAAATAAAGGGAAAGTTTAAAAAAAAAGATTTGACAAGGGAAGGAAACTGTTTCTGTGCTTGTTTCATTTAACTTAAGACAGTTAAAAAGCAGCATTTTTCTTCTGCATAGTAAAGTTTCAAAGCTGTATTAAGTCTATGTTCAGTTGTAAATCTTTGGAAGAACAACGATAATGTTTGGTTCACAGTTACAAACATTTCGGAGTTGCGAACAACCTCCATTCCCAAGGTGTTCGTAACACTGAGGTTCTACTGTATAATAATGTAATTTTAGAATCCTTGTGTTTAAAATTGGGAAAAATCCTAAGATATTTTAGTCAATTCCTCTGTCCAGGATTGTTGTATTACCCTGTGCTTTGTGCAATTCAATTGTAAATAACTCAAATGAGGGGTTTCCATCACTTCCCTTGGGAAACTATTTCACAATCTAATTGAACTCACTTTTTAAGACTATTTCCTGATAGTCAGCCTACATTTATCTTTATTTCCCTTCTATTCCTACTAAAATCAATCTCAGAATTGGCTGAAGTAAAGTGAACTATCAATTGTGTTTTATTGATGGCTATTTCAGTCCTGTGATCAATATTCTTTTTTTTTTAAGCAAACAAAATAAAATATAGCAATTTCATTGCATTTAAAAGAGTAAAGATATGGATGTCTGGAGTAGCTCCTGCAAGAATAATAACGTAAATAATACTTTGCACTTATGAGATGCTCCTAAAATACTTTACAAATATGCATAAGTATTATTCCCCTTTTACAGATGGAGAAACTGCGAGATTCACATGTCTTGCATGAGGTCACATAATAAGCCAGAGGCTTAGCACCCAGATCTCTCCGTTTCCAGACTTATGTTTTAACCAGTAAATCATCTGTCTTGCACTGTACCTCACTACCTGAGGTTTTCCTGATTTTGGAGTGATCCATTAGAGGCAGGGACTGTAGGAGTAGTCCTCCATCTACCAAATTCAGACTTTTCTTAAGGCCCTTTGAAGTGCACTGGAAATATTTCCAGAGAGGACACTGTAGAAGACTGGATGGGACCTATGGTCTAGTGGGGGATTGGCAGTCTAGTCGATTTTAGTGCATTTCCACTGGTTGTAAGACCTTCCTCAGACTACCTGAAAAATCTGATGAGGTTCAACAAGGACAAGTGCAGAGTCCTGCACTTAGGACAGAAGAATCCCATGTACTGCTACAGACTAGGGACCGAGTGGCTAGGCAGCCGTTCTGCAGAAAAGGACCTAGGGGTTACAGTGGACGAAAAGCTGGATATGAGTCAACAGTGTGCCCTTGTTGCCAAGAAGGCTAACAGCATTTTGGGCTGTATAAGTAGGGGCATTGCCAGCAGATCGAGGGACGTGATCATTCCCCTCTATTCGGAATTGGTGAGGCCTCATCTGGAGTACTGTGTCCAGTTTTGGGCCCCACACTACAAGAAGGATGTGGAAGAGTCAAGCAGAGAGCAACAAAAATAATTAGGGGGCTGGAGCACATGACTTATGAGGAGAGGCTGAGGGAACTGGGATTGTTTAGTCTGCAGAAGAGAAGAATGAGGGGGGGATTTGATAGCTGCTTTCAACTACCTGAAAGGGGGTTCCAAACAGGATGGATCTAGACTGATTTTAGTGGTACCAGATGACAGAACAAGGAGTAATGGTCTCAAGTTGCAGTGGGAGAGGTTTAGGTTGGATATTAGGAAAAAACTTTTTCACTAGGTGGGTGAGGAAGCACTGGAATGGGTTACCTAGGGAGGTGGTAGAATCTCCTTCCTTAGAGGTTTTTAAGGTCAGGCTTGACAAAGCCCAAACTGGGATGATTTAGTTGGGGATTGATCCTGCTTTGAGCAGGAGGTTAGACTAGATGACCTCCTGAGGTCCCTTCCAACCCTGATATTCTATGATTCTATGATTAAGGTTCATACAACTGTTCAGAGAATTTCTAGAGCAAGAGTCCAGAAACATGAAGGGGAACAACAGTGTCCCAGATGTGTTTCAGGGTCTCTGTGACTGACTTCTCTTTTGTGTTTTTGTTGAAATGAAGGGCACTGAAGAAGTGAGTTACCTTGTGTGTTAAGGAAACTGATCTTTGAATGTTAAATTGGAACTGGATAGAAAGAAGCCCTGAACTTAAACATTTTATATAGGTTGGAAAGGGGATAAAACCTTGTTGCTTCTTGTAAATGAAGTAGAGGTGGAAACATTTACCCAAATCTTGCCCCAAACTACCAGCAGGGGAGGGAGGTTAGTTATTAAAACAGGGCATGCACACGCCCCTTATCTGAAGTTTGGTTTGGCACCTTTATCATCTGGATTAGTCCATCCAAAAAAAAAAAAACTGTTTACATTTTCTTTTTTGGTGCTTTATGGTTAAGGGTATGATTCTGCAGTGGAGGTCACTGATTCCATGACTTTACGGGACTTCCATGACTTCTGCAATGGCAGGGCTGGAGGAGCTGTCAACCCCAGGGCTGCCAGAGCAGGGGTCCCAGGGCTGAAGCAGCGGGGGGTGGGGTGGATCAGCCCCTGCCACAAGAGCAGTGTTGGGGCTGGAGCAGCTGCTGCAGTCAGCCCTGGGGCTGCGGGAGCAGCAGTTAGTGGCCAGCTACGGGCATGCTAGAGCAGTTGCCCCCAGGAGTGCAGGAGCAGTGACTGGTGGCTACTGAAACAGCTGGTTGGGGGTTGTTCTCAGGGCCACTGGAATAGCTGGCTGAGGGGTGTCCCCAGGGCTGCTGGAGCAGAGGCTGCCAGTGCAGTGGTTCCCGGTGCCTGCCGGAGCAGCATCTGGCCCCGGGCCGGAACAGCAGCCTGTAACATCTCCCTCCCACCCCCCACAGCTCTCCCATTGTTAGTTCCCCATCCCACATGGTATTTTTAGTAAAAGTTAGGAACAGGTCACAGGCTTCCCTGATTTTTTGTTTATTGCCTGTGACCTGTCCCTGACTATTACCAAAAATACCCGTGACAGAATCTTAACTTTATTTATATTCCCCCAAATTTCTTGCAGCTTTGAACTCTTGACTTGATCAATCCATAATTGGGCACTTGAGTCCAAATGGCTACAATATACTGTGTTTCTCTGCCTGCCTTTTTGTTTGTTTTTGTTTTTTCGTTTTGGTCTTTGGCACCTACTTCATCTGTCGTCAGCAAAAGGATAAATTATAGTTATACAGTTAGTGAGTAAGCTTCATTTTTCAGAGCCAACATAATAGTGCATTAGACTTATAAAGGGCTCTATGTTATCTAAACTACCTCCTTGAAGTGGCTTTCGACTGATGTAGTGTCAAATTATTGCATTAACCTTTCAATAATTAATGACCAGTCTTTTACTTTGACCTTTCGGGCCTGTTCACAAGACAGTGAATGTACCATTTACATAGCCTTTTATGAACAAAAATGGGAAATTTGCATATGAAGAGACTTACTGTACGATTCATTACACTGCAGAAAACCTCTGAGTCCTTCACAAATTATTCCTCTCCACTGCAGGATTTGCATGACAACTAAATTCCCATTCCAACTTAAACAATACCCAGCCAAAACATGGAAGGTGGCTAGCACCTTAAACACATCTTGTTCCAGGTATGTGACAAAAATACACCCACAGTGTGTATCGCATACCAAGCATGTTTGAAAAAACTCTGGCATTCAACATTCAAAGATGACTGTCATGGAACAGGAGTGTGTAGCCGAACTCAATAGCTCATCCCACCCGCACCCATCCCTTCCTTAGTTGTGTTGCTTGTTCATTGTCTCTATCTGTAATCTGGACTATAAAGTGCTTGTCGCAAGGTGGCTTGCCCTTTTGAAGGTCAGAGGGCTGGGGCCAGCTACCTCTAGTTACTAAGGAGGCACACCTGAGCAGGGGTCAGGTGATTACCCTATAAAAGCTGCAGGGAGAGGAGGATGGTCAAGGAGAGACAACTGGGAGAATAAGCAGCAAGAAGGGAGAGACTCCTGTCGTGGTCCTGATATGAGGAAGGGAGATTCCAGCTGGGAAGGGTGTGGCTGGATAGAAAGCCTGTCTGGAAGTTTGATTTCTTTTGGAGAGAAGGTCTGAAGGCAGGTCAGGCCTTGCATCTTCTCCAGCTGCTCATATAGGAGAGAGAGAGAGAGTGAGCTCTCAGGGAGGAGCGACTGTGCCCAGCTTAAGGCTGAGGTGAAAGACTTTTTTCTGTTTGTGAATTTCATGTGAATAAAATCAGATCCTAGGGAGGGCTATTGTCATTGAACTTGTGAAATCCTGAGTGGGGTTTATTTAAGAAGCCCCTTGAGGAGGGAAACTGAGGCAAGGCGCTGCTTCCAGGGCTGCCATAAAGAGGCACTTGTGAGGCAGATGACCCACTGACAGTGCTATATAAGTGCTAAGATTCATATTCAGACATGTATATAACTTATGGTACAAAAACATCTGAAAAGCCCTAAGCAGCCCTAAAGACAGTTTGAGTTCTTGTTATGGTCTGTAACTAAGAATTTAGGGGGAAGCCCCCAGATAGGCCTTTCTCTAGTTTGACCTTACCAAGTTGTCACAGGTTCATGTAACTGAGGCAATATGAAATTTAATTAGATCCCAAAGTGGTAGCCTATGCTTATTCACCATGTAATTCTAACAGAAAAAATTTCTCACTGTGGAAGGAAGTTGTGACTATAAATGGAAGATACAATTAGTTAAATTCACAATTTGATAGCATTTATCTAAGGAACACCCAACTGCTCTTCTCAAAGGCAGTAGAATTCCACTGCAGATGAATTTTACTCATAGGTACTCAAGAGGGAGCGAGAGAGACACAACTTTTAATGAACCAAGTAAAATATAACCATTTAAGAACACTTGGCATAAAAGAAGGCATAGATGGTAAGAGCATTGTTGGGACACAGATCTCTTAGGAACTCTCCTGGATATTAACGCTCCTTGTCCATGGAGACCACCCCTGTCAGTGGAGAACATGTACAGTAACTTTGGCAAAATATCTGCTGTCCTTCAAAGCGTCCTTCAAACCCCACTGCTCCCCCTGTGATATTTGTAGAAATATATAAAATATAGGAATATATGGTATATATAAACACACATCTATCTAAGTATTTTATGGCCCTTATCACTGTAATATCTGAGCACCACATAGTGCTTAACAGTATTCCTTTTTACAGATGGGGAACTGAGGTATGTGGCTAAATCAATTAATCTATAGTCATACAAGAAGTCAGACACAGTTAGACGAGATTAAACAGGAAGAGGAAGTTATAGAGACGGAACTTGGGCCCAGATGTCCTGAGTCCCATTCCAATGCACTATTCCCTCAATCATGCTTGCTACCCGTGATTAGGTTCTACCAATCACGAGAGTTAAAACTGGTCCTGTGCTAGAAGGGAGACTTTCCAGGGCTTGGCATGTCAGACCCAATTAGAAAACCAAGATTAATCAGCAGTTTCCTCACCCATCTTTCACCTCATCATAAAAATGTTATCCACCTGGCAGTGTTTTGTCTAGCAAAGCTGCGTGTTGTTTTGGATGGAACTAAATACCAATACCTCTTTTTCGATGTTGTGGTCACTTGGTTCAAAATTAGTTGTTCTCAGGCTTTTGAAAAAGAACCAGATGCATCCTCTGATGAAGATAATAACATCAAGGACTTTTTTTTTTGCCAGATTATAAATGATTAAATATTCTGCTTTAATTTGGTTATTTCCTGATGGCCTGACTCAGTTACATCATTTTATCGCACTCTTGGATGAAGAATGCTGTGAATGCTCTGAAGATGCTGTGATTCTAATTATTGGGCAGGACTTCTAAATGTATTGTTATAGACAATGCTATATTGTCATTTTTTTGCTTTCCTTATTATTTTGGTTACATTATGAAATTTACTAGGATATTCTGTGAATACTTATTGAGACCTCTCCCCTGCCTCCAATTAACTGAGGATGTGTCAGCAGAATCTTGCATTATTGTTTTTTGTAATTGCTTCTTTTTTTCCTTACAATGTGCATAATTGCAATGGATTCCATTATGTATGTTAAACATTCTTATTTGGAAAGATTTTAGCAGAACAGATAGAGGAAGAAATGGGATGGTGTGTGGGGGAATTGGCTCCCCTTGCTAGTTCAGTTTTGATTCTGTTCTGGCACATGGTTGCACAGGTGACCAGGAAGTGCAGAAATCTGAAAACTGAATATCTGGAGACTGTTCCTGAACTTTTACATAGGAGGCACAGGGCTTGCTCTCTTTCTGAACCAGCAGAGGATCACCTGAAGATTAAATAGTTGTCAGGTCTCAGACTGGAACATAGAAGAACCCTAAGAACCACAAAACAATGCCCAATTCATAAATCTTTACAGTCAGTAGCTGCACACTAGAGTTAGCTATACTCTAGAGCAATGGGGGAGGGATAGCTCAGTGGTTTCAGCATTGGCCTGCTAAACCCAGGGTTGTGAGTGCAATTGTTGAGGGGGCCATTTAGGGAACTGGGGTAAAAATCTGTCTGGGGATTGGTCCTGCTTTGAGCAGAGGGTTGGACTAGATGACCTCCTGAGGTCCCTTCCAACCCTGATATTCTATGAGAGAATTATTTTCCCTCCAAAAATGAGATCTCTCATCTGTACAAATAAATATTCCCTTTATGTAAAAAAAGTTAAAATTGTTGCCATCTAGTGTCTGTTTGGTGGCCTATGTGAAATGAGTTGGTGAGGGTCAGCCCAGTTCATGTGGACAGGTATCCACCAACAACCCCAACTATAAATGGAACTCCTCACCACTTTTGTTGGTAGTGTCATCTGAAAGGGCATGGAGCTTATGCTGTTTTCTCACCTCAAGAAGTGGTAATTCCATTAAAGGCTGAGGCATATTGGTCAGGCTGTGTGACAGAAATGGGTGCTACCTGTTACTTGGAGAAGGGCTGGGTTGTGCCATAAAGGTATTAGTCTGGGTACGTCTACACTACCTGCCGGATCAGCGGGTAGTGATCGATCTATCGGGGATTGGTGTATCACGTCTTGTCTAGACGCAATACGTCGATCCCCGAACGCGCTCCCCGTCGACTCCGGAACTCCACCAGGGCGAGAGGCAGAAGCGGAGTCGATGAGGGAGTGGCAGCTGTCGATCCTGTGCCGCGAGGATGCGAAATAAGTCAATCTAAGTCGATCTAAGATACATCGACTTCAGCTACGCTATTCTCGTAGCTGAAGTTGCGTATCTTAACTCGATCCCCACCCCCCCAGTGTAGACCAGGCCTCTTGGGGCAGTGTAGAGCTGCATTGTTCAAGAAGGTATTGTGTCCAAGCTCTGTCACACTGCCTCCCAGAGCTCCTCCTTGGGTGTGGGGTGTGGGGGGGAGCATGTTTCAACACCCATTAAGGGCAGTATTCATGCTTTTCTGTGCCTAGCAAACTCTTTTGGATAGATGTTGATAGTAGATGAGTTATTGGCCTCAATCCTCCGTGCCCCATATCCAGTGGCTAGCTCTGATTGTTGTGTTTTTCTATTGCTTGCAGATCTCATTTTGAAATCTCAAAAGTGAAAAGTATCTCAAAGTTTTATTGTTTTCTAAATTCTCCCACTGGGTTTCAAATTAAACCAATTAATGTTACCTTTTCAGCACAAATAGGAGAGTTATGTGTTTCATATATATTTGATCTGGCATGATGTAAGGGGCTGTTCTAGGTGATCCACTAAACCATGAGATCTCTTTCTCTTCCTTTGTTGCTAGTTGGATGGAGTGTCCTGGAATGGAAAGGGTTGACAACAACTGTACTCAACCAAGCTCATTTGATTCTGTTCCACCCAGGACTACCCCATCCCATGCATGTGGCTCCTCAGAGGGGCACATAGCTCCTGTAATCTTACATAACGTTGCATCTGAAATTCCCTAAAATTCCAGGGTATTTGGATCTGGGGTCCTGGTTCAGGCCATCTTTCATTTAATATCTCTGTTTTCTCTCTTAGGTGTGGTACAGCCAGAAAGGTTTCCATTCACTGCCGTCTTCCTTAAATCAACTCAACAACCTTATTCTGTGGATGAATTTGCCTCCTTCTGTGGACTGGAGACAGTATGGTAATATTTTTCAAATCTCTGTTTAAATGTGCATCCATCTCTTTCTAAAAATGCTGATTTATTTATTTTTAAGTAAAAAATCGAAATCCAATTAAATAACAGTGTGAAAACTTGTGGAGATGTTTAAAGTCCCCCCAGAAGGGCAGAAGTAGACTTGCATACTTTCAGGGAAGTTATAAGATGGGGATCCCATAAAATTATAATGTAACTAAGAGGTTATATGTGTTGTTGAACTGATTTATGTATTATAGCAATAAAAAATTACTGTGTTCCAGGATTATTTAATTTAAAGGTTGTTAAATTCAAAATATTTATTTTATTTTGAATTATAAACATTTTCAAATATCAGACCATTTTGAAAGTGACATTGCATGTTGGGTCCAAAGCTAAACTGGGAAGAAAACGAGAGAGAAAGATTGTGATGCTCAGCATATTTAAAGATAGGTTCTGAATGAAATCTCCTGATCCAAAACCAGACTTTTGGGTTATTTGAAATCCAAATTCAAATAGAAATTTTCCAAATGGACTCTTTCCTTATAATGGGCCAAATCGAAACACAGGATCCAAAGATTCCTGAATTTTGGGGGGCACTGAAATCTGGATCCTGTGTTACTTTTTGCAACTTTGGTCCATCTCTACACATATTCTGTTTTCTTTTTTTTTTTCATGAGGTCCCTAGCAAAGGAACAATTAGCTTGGCGTGGAGAAAATTAAAAGTAGGTTATCAAAAGCCACAAAAGTTTACATTTTACCTATTTTATTCATCAGGACTATTTTGCAATGGTTGCAGATAGAGCTAGTTGGAATGTTTTGACCAGGTCTAGTTACAATTGATGGTTTGTATTCTGGTAGCAGAAGGCATTACAGTCAGGACTGGGACCCTATTGTGTTAGGCATTCTAGCCTATAGATCTAGAAGTGCTCAGTGAGATTTGGGAGACATTCTCTAAACTGGGGATGGAGAAGTCAGTGCAAAGTAGTCAAATGGATTGGGGTAGTTTTGTGCTCTTTTAAATGAGGAGAGGATGCATAATAGAAAAGGTTCATGGGAAATATGTGGAGTCTTTGAATGACTACTACATCAATCTGGCCCAATTTCTGTAGTCTCCTGGTGGTATACCCTGGTTAAACATCCCTACAGATAGTCCATAAGCTGAAAAGCACTGTATTTATGACCATAATGTGTGTCTATGGCAAAGGCACAAAATGGGTGGGTTGATCATGCTGTAGCGATTCAATGGAGGAGAAAGGGACAGGATCATCTTAGAAAGAGAAAAGGGTCAAGATATATAAAAGTAGGTGGAGATTTTCAAAGGCACAAAGGGCAATTAGGCTACCAACTCCCATTAACTTTCAACTTTCTCTTATTTTGGTGGAGAGAAACTCCTTGGAATTTGAGGTTAATGCTACAGAATACATGTGATTATTTTTTTGGTGTAAGGCTGTTTGTGGGTGGAAAAAGCATTTTTACAAGTACAGCTTTGTTGTCATATCTCTGGAATGGCTTTTGATGACATCTGGTAGGATAGATTTAATAAACATGTAATTCTGAGGTAGAAAAAAAAACATTGTGTGCTTTCAGATAGGAGAGAGAAATTGAAAGTAATTTTTAAAAGTGGTGTTCAAAAGATTACTAGGGTTTATTGAATTTCCAGATGGTAGACTATTTGTTAACGTTTTTGTTTACGTTGGATAATTTCATCTCAAGACTCGTGTTTATGGAGAGTGCAAGGTATATTCTAGCATATTGCTGAAAAAGGCTTTTAGGAAGCTTGTTGAGATGTGTAATCCTTCCTTGCATTAATGCCATTTTTTCTGTTTTCAGAGAATAACATTTTTCTGTCAAGATGAATAGTACTTTTGAATTTCTTTCTTTACATGTCAAGGGAATAATTGGACCTTTCAAAGGCGGTGGTAGGGAGGGGAATAAGTTCCCTTCCTACCTTAACAAAATAGATATTGTTTTACTGAAAGAGACTCACTAGAATATGGAAGAACATAGTTGTGCCTATAATGCCAAGCAGAGATGAGTAGGTATTGTGGTGCAGAAACAAATCTTGGGATAGGTTGAGAAAGTCCTACTTGCCTTACTCCTGTGAGTAGTCCCATTGACTCTCATAAAACCAGCTGGATTAGCCCCTCTTTGGCATAAGTCTAAGTGGCATGGCTCATGGGTAAGAGGTCAATTCTGGCTTCCCTGCTGTCCTTTCCTCACACAGGAGAGGAGCTACTAGAATATTTGGGGAAGAGAATCCATGGGATGCCAGGATTCTACAATAAGGTTCTGAGGAGTAAATCAGAGAGGTCTTTTCTTTTAGCTTTTACAGTTCTTTGTTTTGATTAATGGTTTATAAAGATTTGCTCCTGATAAAAAGGCTTTGCTGACTTCCGCTGTGTCATCCCAAAATATTAGTCTGACTTTGACCTTACTATGTTTGTGTGTGTGAATGGGGGTGGGGATGGTTTAGTGACCAGCAGAGATTTCCTCTTGAATGTTGTTCAACAGTATCAAGAGCAATGAAATCTGGTCTCCGTCACCTCAAAAAGGTACATGCTTTGGAGAGATGTTGACATTTCTCCCCTGTTCAGATTCACAAATATCAAATACTACTCCATTGTGGGAACAACTGCAAAGTGAGAATTTGTTAGTTTCACATAGTTTTAATATTTAGGCACTTGATTTGAGTAGATGTTTTTAATGAACAAGTGCATGTACAGATTCACATGGAGATTTTTGGAGATACTTTATGACAGTGGTTTTCAACCTTTTTTCATTTGTGGACCTCTACAAAATTTTGAATGGAAGTGTGGACCTCTTTGGAAATCTTCAGCATAAGTCTGCGGACCAACGTGGATCCACAGAGCACAGGTTGAAAAACACTGCCTTACGGTAAAGGAGCAGCAGGTGGCCAAAATCAAAGTCTAAGTATACCAGAGTTGATAGATCAGTGGTCTATTTTGATATGGCAGTTCAGGAATATTTCACTATCTGAAAGTAGCCTCTCTTCAACATTTCTGTGGACAGCAACCCGTAGCCCTATAAGGAACCTAGATCTGTTCCTCTTCTGTTTAAAAATAAACACACCACTGAGAACAGCCCCCATGCTAACCCATCCATTTCACCAGAAGCTGCAGGTGTTAAAAGGGAAATAAATGTGATTGTCTTTCACCGTTGGCATAAAAAATGATAGTATTGACCGATGCTCATCTTGGGTTACAAATTGTATGAGACAGCATGAAAATGAAAAGTTAAGCATTAAAAATATTTTACTGGTGGTGAGGAGGGGGAAATTCAACAGTAAAGGAAAATATGCTGGATTTCTTCATAGCACTATGCTAGAGCAGTGCTTGGGACATAATTCAATGCATATAATATTTTGTTTTGTAACTTGTATTTCATACATGCTGTATCCCCAGGATTAGGTAATATACTTACGATGCTAAATAATAGTGAAGGGGGCAAGGAAAAAACCACAGGATTAAAAATAATGGTGTGGAAGTGAAGAGGTAATATGTTTCCCTATTAGCTGTGTTGCAGTAGCACCCAAAATATGCTAAGCAGAGTGGAAGCAAATAGGAAGGCCTATTCCCAGCCCCCAAAAGCTTACAATACAAAAAGGAAGGAAGGAGTGCTTGTCATATTCTCTGGTGATATCCAGTGGCCAGATCACATTCCTAGGTCACTATTCAAAGAACAGGAATCTGTAAGCAGAGAAAGATTTGGGGTTTATGTATGTAGTGGCCATCTGTTGTAATCCTTGAATTAGGGTTGTAGCTTGTCTCTTTGTTTTAAGCCTCATAGTGAGGGCTCATAAGCCCAATATTGTGTCCTCAATTATTTATTTAGGCTGGGATATTTTGAAGGAGCCTAAAAGAGTTAGGCAGACAACTCTCACTGAGTTTCAGTAGGAGTTGTCTGCCTAACTCCTTAGGCTCCTTTGAAATCCTAGCCTTAAATCCTTTAATGGGGGTCTCACTAAGAGCCCTGTGTTAGGGACCTTGTTATATTTGTCTGGTTAGTGAGGTGGAGGGATGTCAATCATCAATGAGCTGCTCCTGTGAAATGCTCCATAAAATAAAAGTTGTAACTCACGGTAAAATAGAAATGTCTCATTAAACACAAACACCTCGCAAGAACTCTTAGAAATTCTCATCATAAATTCCCTCGAAGAAGAACCTGTAAAAACCTATGATAACCTGTCTCGACCACTGTTATAAACAAAATTCATCAATGGCTGGAGTGGAATGCCACTTACACGCTCATAAATAAAGAATTCCTAGTCTCTGCTACTTAGGGCTGGTGCAGTCAATAATATTTTGGAGGTAATATTTTATGTCCCTATGTGGGCCCTTTCATCCTAAAGCGATTCACAGAATACTTATATCAGTACTACTGAAATGCAGATACCCTTGGGTTGGGAGGTGCTGGGCAGGGCAGACAATATACAGTGCACTACAAAATAGACAGAGCAGCGGACATTTTTTCTAGGTAATGGGGCATACCTTTCAAGCTGCCAATACCCAAAAGTGGAACATAGTGTATGACAAAGACCAAAATGAGACATATAAAGTAAATTAACGCAGGACACTTAAAAGGCTGCAGGATTCCTTCCTTTCGTGAAAATGACTCTCTGTAACCTTTAGTTTCCTGAGTCGTTATTTTTGAGATAAACTATTTACAAAAGTGAGGGAACACCCTAACCTGTGTAGTCAACTTTAAGACCTCAGTGATTGGTGTACCTAGAAATGAGGGCTCTGGAGTGGTATGTTACTTGGACAAACGCTTACAGTAAAGAAAAGAGCAATGAGATCAAAGGCTAGCCAAAGGCATCAGGGAATGTACAGCCACAGAGGGCCCCATTTTTGGGAGGTCCTCTGTACTTAGGTATGCTCTCAGGGATTAATGCTGCAAGGGACAGATCTGGCTGGCTGACAGAGAATAAATGAGCATGAAGACACACGGAAGCTAATACTTTCCCTCCAGCAGTGTGAAATGTCCTTCTGATTCGTTCCACAAAGCTGCAGCCTTTGTAACACCTGGCCACGTGCTAAGGGCTGGAGAGTGGGAAGCTGGATTGTGTCAGAATTGAGCTGGCCAACAGAGGATAGTGCTTTACACCACCCATAGGAAGAAGGCAGGATCCATCACTCAAGTTGGACCTGGCTCTTTTATGGTCAACAAAAGAAACACTCATGCTCATTTTTGAAATTGCAATTCCAAGGCCCCTGTTCTTGAAACCTCCTGAGTTTAGTGTGAAGCTACATATTTTGGACCAAAGTGGCAGTAAGCCACTGGTTACAGGGAAGGTGGTGGGAGATAGGCAGCCCGAATGGAAACTCACCAAAGCAGCCAGGCATGCGACAGGGTGGAATCATGCAGGCTGCTACATCCTTGAAAGTGTACAGCATATGCTTCCCCTGTTTGAGCTAGCTGTGCTCTCTAGGATGGAGAGGGTGGTGTCATGGTCTCCACCACTCTTTCAGTGTTCTCCCTCTCAGTCTAGCATCTTTACTAGCAACATACCCCTCACTGCATAGAGGCTCAGAAGAGGGAAGGTTTCTTGTGCATCCTTGCAGGGCTGGACTCAATCTGGCCCTTGGTGAGCCAGACCCTCAGCTGGTATAAATCAATGTAGCATCATTAAAGTCAATAGAGCTACACTGATTTACACCAGCTGAGGATCTGGCCCAACATGTATGATGTTTGACTCCAATATAATCTACTCAATCTATTTTAACGCCATAAAGAATATCTGCAGAAAGGTAGATGTGTATGTGATACCTAAGATACTTTTTCTTTTAAACCAATGTCTGTTAAGAGCCATAGTATAATAGGTTCTGTATGTTTCCCTAATTCAAACACCTTTGCCCATAACTACAATTCCACCTTTATAGAGAACTTATTTCTGCTGCTTTGGGATATCTTTTCTTCTAAAAGAATTAAACGTACAGGATTGT
Organism: Chrysemys picta bellii; assembly: GCF_011386835.1. Classification (NCBI taxonomy): domain Eukaryota; kingdom Metazoa; phylum Chordata; order Testudines; family Emydidae; genus Chrysemys; species Chrysemys picta. The sequence goes on from NC_088792.1 coordinate 105,957,800, forward strand.
GGATTGTTCTTCTCTGTATGTAGAAGATCAGAGGCAACCTATGGGATTACCAGCAAAAGAATCCATAATGAAATTATCTTCATTCCCAGTGTGATACTATTTTCAGTGATGTTCTTACTGCAGAAATAATCTCTCTTCTCTCCTTGCCACACTATAATCACACTTGTTCATCGTTCTGGTGTCTCATTTACAGAACTGATTATAAAAGTGAGTTTTTTAGAAAAAAAAAAATCAACACAACAAAACAACAACATAAAACCATGTTGCTACAGCAATTCGCTCTAGTACTCGCTTTATCTTTTTACTATCATTAGTCTCCATAATCTCCATCACGATACCAGTTTATTCAGGAACACAGGTTACTGTGATTCTTTGCTAACTGAATGTATCTGTTCACAAATGCATTGTTATGGTTATAACCCTGGGCAGGCCAATGCTCAAACCACTGAGCTATCAGTTACTCTGTTACTAGAATTTTAATTATAAGACATGCCAACAGCTGTCTTGAACATCTTTGGCCCACCTCTACCCTCATTGACCCGCACACTAAACTAAATGGGGCTGCACAAGTAGGAAGGCACACTTTGGCCCCTGGGTGTTGTGTATATATAGAAGGGCAAGATCTTTCAATCAGGCTGGGAGTATGACTATAGAAACATTTTGGGAATCCAGGTGGCTCTTGCTGGTATAAAAATGGATCAGTATTATTATTAAAATAGTGAAAGACATTTTAAATTATTTTAAAAATCTGTATTCAGGAAGTAAAGTGTTGGTGTTCTACTCATGCAGCTGCTGTTCTATAATAGCTCAGCTGTCAGTCGTCATCAGCCAGTTCAGAATGTGTCTTTTTATTACAAAATGATTCAAGCCCCAAACCCTAGCCCCACCACAGAGTTGTGGGATGGGATAGGGAAATATTCCTCCCTTCCAAGCTATGGAGTAATAGTGAAATTGCTCTGTGGCTGCTGTTTCAAACTCAGGGCTGGAATAGTCTCTTCAACCCTTCATATCCTTACCTCCTTCCCTGCTCCTGGAGGTGTAGAGAATATCTAGCAGATCTGCAGAAGGTGGTACCATCTGCCCTGCCCCTCCCTCAGTCCCTGCCGTGTTGCAGCACACCAGGATCCCAGTGGAGCTTGAGTTCTGCAGTTGTGCGGGCTCTCTGAGTACAGCCCTTCTACAGAGGAAAATCACACTTGTTCCTAGCAGGAGCAACTGTCCATGCTCTCATGGAAATGGCCAGGATTTGTCATAGAACCATAGGGTTAAAAGGGACTGCAAGGGTCATCTAGTCTAACCCCCTGCCAAGATGCAGGATTTGTTGGGTTTAAACCAGTGGTTCTCAAACGAGTTCAGGGAAAGCCCCTGGCGGGCTGGGCTGGTTTGTTTACCTGCCACGTCTGCAGGTTTGGCCGATCACAGCTTCCAGTGGCCGCGGTTCGCTGCTCCAGGCCAATGGGGGCTGCGGGAAACGGCGGCCAGTATGTCCCTCGGCCCGCGCCGCTTTCTGCAGCTCCCTTTGGCCTAGAGCGGCGAACCACGGACGCAGCAGGTAAACAAACCGGCCCGGCCCACCAGGGCTTTCCCTGAACAAGCAGCGGCCCTAGTTTGAGAACCACTGATCTAAACTATCCAAGACAGCTGGCTATTGAGCCTCCTTTTGAAAACCTCCAGCAAAGGAGCTTCCACAACCTCCTTAGGCAGCCTGTTCTTATGTGAATTAAGTGTCTCTGAAAGGTGCAGCACTATACTGATAGGAGGAGAAACTGAAGTTCCCCTTATGTGCAGAATAGGTGTGACAGTGGCAGTGTTACGTTCCCTACATTGGACAGCCAGTGTGCCTCAACCCTGACCCTGGAGGGACCACTTCTCAGAGTGAGGGAGTCATTCACAGGCATGAGAGGGGCCAGTGTTTATTTCCACTCAGTGCTTTTTCCTAAGCTTGCTGGCCAGGATTTCAGCTAGAGCTAAATCTCCTATCAGGTGTTATGATGCGTACCCTCGGAACAGTACTGCGTCTTCCAGTTCATACAGCATAGTCTACTGAATACTGAAATGGCAACAGCATTCATTTACTAGTAGTCCTAGATCACTTTTGAGCTAGGGGGGCTGACAGGGTGCTGACCGCCACCGTGCCCCCCCATGTGGTATTGCAGTTATCCTGCGCTCAGTAATTAATTCAAAGCCTAGGGTACTCAACGTGACATTTCCCCTTCTCGAGGTCTTTAAACAATCTGGTTTCCTTTCCACCTCCAGACCCAAATCTGTCCTCTCTGGGCTTCCAATTCCCCCTGCCATGCTCCTCTCCAGGCTGTCTGCCCTCTCTCTACCCCTTTAATGTTGCAGAAGCTTCTGTTTTTATCTTTACCCCAGAAGAACTGATTTTTTTTTAGCCACGTGACTTGCCTGTCATGGGACTGTGCTTATTTTCTCCTCCCTCCTGGGGAGGCGAGCTAAGTGTATTATTGATGGGGCAGTCACCCTGTGACATGGGCCTAGAGGTGAACAATTCTGTGCCTTACCAATTTCTGATCCATTCAGTCTCTTGCATCAATTGTATGTTGAAAGAATTTCAAATTCTGTTATATACTGAAGGTCAATGCTGCAATTTCCCCCCCCCTCTCCATTTCAGGAAAGCAGCCTCATAATATACAAGTATTGTTAGCCAAATGGGCATGATTTTCCTCACTTCTGATGGTCGGAAGCAACTAACCTAATAGTAACACGTATTGGCAGATAGTTCAGGAATTCCTGATGCTGCTTTCTAGGGGAGGTATTCTCCAGAAACACTGCATCTCCCACCATACACTTTTGACAATACAGTCCATTTAGCAGAGCAAACAGAAAGAAAGCAAGAGACGAACTATCATAGTATCACACCTGTTCCCTATCAGCAATGAGGCTACCAGGGCTGGTAACAATTACTATAGTCCCTTTTTGTTCCCAAACTATATAAACTTTAAAGTCATTCACTGAACACTATGAAGAATAGATATCAGATATAAACAACATTTTCCTCAAAAAATGTACCTGTACAGTGAACTGTCCAGGGAAAGCCCAAGAGGGAAGGAAGCAAAGGAAATTTCAAAAAACAAACTAAAAAAGCAATGTTTTTTTTTCCCCCTCAGAACTTGTATCTCAACAATAAAGACATACATGCAAGGCCTCACACAGTTCCAAAACCCTGATGTGCAAGTTCTGGTGCTTGTGCTCAGTGTTAGGATGGGGTGATGCCTCTGTCCTTTTCACAGCTGTCGTCTGTAGCATATAGAGGAAGCATGTATCCAAGCACATGAAACTAACCACTGAAGTAGTGGTTCCCATTCTCAAGTTACTGTATCTCAATAAGTCTAACCTTTATGGTGTTCAGTTTTCCTAATATTTAATTCAGTTACCTTTGTGACTGGGACACAAAGATCCTGATCCATTGGAATCTGCATGGGTATCAGAGTCCATATTCAAAAATTCTTATTTAGAGGCTGGGGGCCATAGAGCTAGTCTGTCTATTGACTACAGTGGACTTTGCATCGGACTCACAGAACAGAGGTTTGCTTTGCAGCACCGCAGAAACATCACATTTCTTTCTCATCCGTCTGATTAGTGGCCAGACCTTTCTCACTTTGTTAATAGCCACTGCCATTAGCCAAGTTTGGGGAGAGTTACTCGTGAACCAGTAACAGCAGAAACCTGCAATTAGTTTCAGGGAAGTTACAACCCCGTAAGGAGATGCTGGCAATTCTAAAGAAGATGCGGAAGTATGGTATCAGGGATTAGTTAGATGATGTTTTCTCATAGAAGTCCAGTCCTGGTATTGGTTCTGTGTAGGCAAAATCCTGTGCCCGTATACAATCCCATTGACTTCAGTGGAGATTGACATGAGCTTTCAGTATTAGAGCCTTAGGCTGGCATTTTCAGAAACAACTAAAGGACTTGGGAATGCAAGTCTCATTGACTTTCAGTGTTACTTGTGCTCCAAAGTTACTTATATGCTTTTAAAAACCCTACCCTAAATCCTCACTGTAAAAGATCATGTGAATACTTCTATTCAAAAGGCACTTCTTCTTGGAGATCAGTGTGTGGCCTTGCCAGACACTGAAGTTTCTAAGGAAGGTATTTTGGAGCCACTGGAAAAATTCTGGTGCAGTAAATTAACAGAGCAGAGTGGTATTCTTCAGGTGTGAAACAATCCATTTTAGATTAAGAAATTTATGAAAAGAAGCAGAAAGGACTAGAGCTGAATCAATCAGATTAGTCAATGTGGCATGACATGTTTTCCCCGGTGAATACCAGTTTTGTAAAACTTGCCCTAAAGACTGTTCATTCAAGTCTTCCAAGTACATTCCATAAAAATCCCCGAATAAAACACGACACATATCCATTAAACAGAGGCTTTATTATTTTGAACCTCCTTATTTTATCAATCATTTACATTCCTTGATTTGAGTTATGACTCAAACTTCAAGAAAGGGCATTAAGATCTTAAAAATTATGTGTTTGGTTTTCAGTTTAACAAAAGCCATCTACACAATAAAAAAGGCACATAAAGGCAAGTAAGCAATCAATATGTACATTCCATCTCCCACTAACAGCTGCATCAGGACAAATATATATGTAAAGTAAGAGGGCCCTGGTGATTAGAAATGAGAACTTTAGGAGTTGGTAGATTATAAAAGTAAAGTTTTTAAAAAAGAAATACATGAAATATTTATGGATCTACCAAACTACATTTGCTCATTTTAATATAGTATGACATTTTATGTCTCTATTTTTTTCTTTTTCAATTTAGATTATATGGAACTTTTTTCCAACAAATTACTAATTAAGAACAATATTTAGTACTCTGGAAAGAGAGCAACTTGCAGCACTGCTCTAAACTAAGCATGACAATGACAAATATTGTGTAAAGACAATTGACCAAGACCAGAGAGTCAACTCCAATTATTTGTGTTCCTTTAAAAAAAGAAATCTGTTTATTTGTTTAAGCTGCATTCTGCTTATGGACATTTTGGAAACAGAAGGTAGTTACTCCAGTAGTTCTATTTTTAAGGAGGCTTGTTTACATTTTGTGACTATGTCCTTTGTTGTGAATTGCACAGTTTATTTTCAGTGCTACGACTTAACGAGTAAAGGGTAGCTCTTTCACTAGTTTGCTTTTTCAGTAAATTTTGTGTCATGCAACTGCGTAGGGCACATCTTATTCTCCACGGATTTTTGTTTCCTGGCAGTTGTCCCATTTTCTTTTATCTGCGTGTATTCTGTGATCTTATGATATGATTCCTTGTATGGGACCTAACTTAGCCTCTGCCGATCCTTGTCTAGTAGTGGCTTAGTCGTTTTACGCTTTTGTTAGTGTTTCCTCTGGCTTCTTTGCTGCATTCAATAAATACAGGCCTTTGTACATGCAGAAGGGAAGGTATTTTTCAGTATGTTGAGAATGTCACTGAAGAACTTTTGTCCTTTTGCAGTAAAATGTTTGATATCATTTCCTCTTTTTTGCATGTTTCACTAATTTCATATTGTTTGATTTGGCTCAGAAAATTATTGTAAGTGTGGATGATTTTCCTCTATAATCTATTGCTCAGGTTTTCAGCAGGTATAAGTTGGCACAGCTATGCAAACTTACACCAACTGAGAATCTGGCTCTAGCTCTGTGGAGACAGCCTTAGCACTTTTGGGTCTGTCACAGTTACCAAGCTAGCTGCATCTCAGACCCCCAGGTGGCCCTTGGAGTGCATCTCCCAACCAGGTGGTAAGTCTTATTACTTTCACATCTCAGGGTGGAACCCTGCAACTGCTTCTCTGAGACCAAGTGCTGAGCTGCAGCTATCCTGGTTATCAACTGTGAATGTCTCAGCAGGTCTGATTGGATTTGACCCCTATCCTAGGCACTCCTCTTCAGGACTGCTATCAAATGGTAATTCCAGTGACCAAGCAGATTTCATAAAGCAAATCATTGTTTATTCATGTAAGGGGACTGTTGCCCCCTTACTAACATTCAGTGGGGGTGTTTGGGTTGCTAGCTCCCAGCACTAAAAGGGGAAGGGTCGATGGCAAATCAGGAGCCTGAGACTGACTGTCCCCGGGAACAATGGGGAGAGGCCAATGCTCCAGATCAGCCTGATTGACAGGGCGGGCAGGCTAATCAGAGAGTCAGGAGGCCGGGGGGGTCCCGTCCTCCGTGTGAACTGGAATGGCCTGAGACAGACAGAGTGGGGCCGAGCTAAGGAGAGAGCAGGGGCCCGAGCCGAGCTGCTGGGAGCAGAGCTGCAGCCCCAAAGCCAGAGCACAGCCCAGAGAGAGCAGAGCTGTAGCAACCAGAGCCAGAGGGGCCAGACAAGCAGCCAGGAAGCAGGTCAGAGCTGGGAGCAGAGTCACAGAAGCAGCCTGCAGAGCAGAGCTGTGCTGGGGGCAAGGTTGCAGCAACCAGAGCCAGAGAGGCCAGACAAGCAGCCCAGGGAGCTGAAGGCAGAGCAGCAGCAGCAGCCGTGCTGAGGCAGAGTGGAGCTGGAGCCGGGGCTGGAGCAGTCCGGAGCTGGGGCTGGGGCAGTCCGGAGCCGTGTGCAGTCCGAGTGTGGTGAGCAGCTGGGGAGAGTGAGGGGAACCCTGGGCAGTGGGCCCAGCACAGGGAGACGCCTCAGCCAAGAGGCCTTGCAGGCCAAACTTGCAGGGGGATCATAACCCCGACCGGGCGGGGGCGACGCTGGGAAGAAGGGTCCTGCCACCTAGAGCCTGAGAGCGTGTGGCCACCACCAGAGCAAGTGTCCAACCCGCAGCGTCCCTGCAGCACAGACAGGGCCTGAGAAGCAGGCCTGGGACCTACAAGGAACAGACTGAACTGCCCTGACGTTCCAGAGACACTGTTTGTAATGTTCCCTGCCACAGAGCAGGGTGATGTGTTTTCCTTTAACCTTTCCCATTTTTTCCTTATTCTTTTTTAAAATTAATTGTTAATTAAACAACTTGTATTTGCTTTAAATTGTATGGAATAATCAGTGGGTCAGGGAGGTGCCCAGTGCAAAGAGAGTACCCCGGAGTGGGGACACCCTAGCCCCTGTCCTAGGTGACCACAGCAGGGTTGGGGGTCGAGCCCCCCAGAATCCTGGGCCCAGCCTTGTTGGGGTTACGAGGACTCAGCCAGACAAGAGAGTGGAAGGGGAGCCCTCAAGGGCAGGGAGGCCTCTGGGTAAAGGAAGTGGGAGCGGGGACTCAGATCCTTTCGCTAGTCCACTTCACCGGGGTAGTGCAGAAGCCAGGAAAGTTCCCCACAATAGCGGGACCATTCCCCCGCTTACATAATTGGCGTCACGAACAGGATCCTATCCACAGGGTCCATCCCATTGGTTTTCTGGTTAAGTTCTAGTAGCATGGTCCGGGCCTAGTTGAGCACCCTACCATGGCTGGAATTGAAGAACTACGAACCCAGTTTGCTGAACTTCAGCGCAGATTATCAGACCAAGCGGAGGCATTACAGCAAGCTAGAACTGAACAGAGAGAAGCCTTATCGCTGGCCAAGGCAGTAATAGACCAACAGACAGCAGAAGCTAAGAAACCCCCTACTATTTACGTCCCACGAGAGCGGAAGGTCACGGAGTTTGGTGGCTTCCCGACTAGACCAGGAGACATTACAGTAGAGGAGTGGGTCAAGTCTGTGAAGGCGGCTCTGCGTGTGCTAAGAGTACCTGAAGAAGATCATGTGGACTTCATAGAGGAGCACCTCAAGGGCCAGGCCAAGGCCACAGTAAAGTTCATGGCAGTGGCAGACAAGAAAGATGTGGAAAAGGTATTTGAACTCCTCCTAAAAGTGTATGGAGACAAGGTACCTATTGGAACCCGACTAAAGGAGTTTTTTGAGAGAAAGCAGGAGCCTGGTGAAACTGTCCGGGCATACGCATATGACCTCCAGGAGAGAATGAGCAAAGTGGAACGGCGAGACCCTCAGCGAGTTCCAGACCCAGATACGGTTCTGAAAGAGCAGTTGGTGCTGGGGCTCCGTGATGACTCCCTCCGACGTGAAATGAAAAGGAGGTTTAAAGAAGAGCCCAGTAAGAAGTTCCATGAACTCATGCAGGCTGCCATTATGTGGTCAGAAGAAGAGGAAATTCCTGTGGCAGAGGCGGCCAAGCCTAATCCCCATACACGAAGTGGGGGCCTAGTGAATGCAGCTGCTGGGGAAAAGGTCCTGCCCCAAACAGAGCTAACATTGGAAAGCTTAAGTGAAGCTGTCCAAAAACTGGCGGTCCAACAGGGGGAGATGCTGAAAGTGATGACTGAGTTGATGAAAGAAAAGAATCCCATTAGTATGCCAAAGTATCCAAGGGCACCGGGATCCCGAAGAGCCCCACTGAAGGATGAGCTGGGAAGATACATTTGTTACACTTGTGAAAGGCCAGGACATACTAGCCGAGAATGTCCACTGAGAAGGAGAACAGAGTCCCAGGCACTCGAAACCAATGGGGCACCAGGAGCAGGTGGTCCCTCTACAGTAGAAGGCCAAGCAGTGGCAGAAGGATTCCTAGGCCTGTCCTTTGTGGAAAATCCCTCTGCATACAGTGTTGAGAGGAACATGGGCAGTGCCAGCATATCTAGCGATTTCTGTAAGCGAGCATTTGGAGATTGTCTAACTGCTGAAGTATGTATAGCAGGGGTGAAGACCAGATGTTTGTTAGATACTGGCTCAGAAGTCACCACCATTACTGAGTCGCATTTTCAAAAATATCTGAAGGACAAGGACCTGACCATGCACAGCACACGGTTTGTACGTCTAACAGCTGTTAATGGACTGGCAATCCCAGTGGTGGGGTGCCTCGAAGCAGACATAGAGTATATGGGCCAGACACTGCCAGGAAAATGCATCTTCATCCTGAAAGACAAAGCCTCAAAAGGGAGCCATATAGGAGAAGGAGTCCCAGGGATTCTAGGGATGAACATCATTAGTGAGCTGAAGGAGCTACTGCTGCCAGGAGAAGGAACCAGGAAGATGAACTGTCACGAGCACTCTATGAAGAATGCTGTGCTGAGTAAAGTACTGGCCCGAGAGGAGAGGCAGAGTCTTTCCCTGGGCCCCACAAGGCATATGGGAAATGGTAAAGTGGGCAGAGAACGGAAGACCATTATTCCTCCTTGGAGAGGGAAGATCCTTGACGAACACAGCTGTGTACCAGGAAATGAGCTGCAGGTGACGAAGGAGAAGGGAGGACGAGTTACCTTTCTTCAAGAAAGATGTAATGGGAGACTGCAAGTTCCAGTTCAAGCGGCACGTCAAGGGCTGATTCCTGCATATGTGGCTAACATAAGGGCGTTGCCAGAGAAGCATCAAGAAGTCTTTTCTAAGAATGAGATGACCAATTATGATGACCAGGTCAAAGGTCACCATGACAGGCTGAAGACAGCCTGGAAAGTTGCTCTCAGAACAACTAAAGACAGAGCCCAAAGTAGGAAAGGGACTTATGATAGCAAGTCCAGTGGGGCTCTCATCAGATCTGGTGACTGTGTACCACTTCGTAGCCGTAGACGCCGGAGATGTAATAAAATACAGGACAAATGGAAGCCAAATCCCCCCACTGTGATCACCCACAACAATCCCGAACTGCCAGTGTACGCTAACCAGCCTGAACGAGGAGGTCCTGGGATAGTAGTACATAGGGACCAGTTGAAACATTGCACTCTTAGTCCAGACAGGGACCATAGGAGGCGTAGATCAGTACGCCCTAAGGAGGCTGAAACCAATTGGGAAATGGTTCTAGTCCCACAAACCGAATACAGAGGGGGACAGAGTGGGGCAAACCCAAACCCTAACAAGAATGGCCAGATCCTTCAAACTGACCCAGTATTACCCGAGGATAGGAAAATAGAAAATATGGGTAACGAACCGCCAGTCTTAAGAAGGTCCCAGAGGGCTAATAAGGGCGTACTTCCTGTTAGACTTAAAGATAATTATGTTATTGGTTCTATGTAGTGTTTTAATGAATATTGTTATGTATGGTATTAAGAAGTAGATGTGAAATGTTAAATGCTAAATGTTCTTTTAATAATTGCTAATGGGTTGTTAATATACAATGATATGGGTATATGTTGTTACCATGGGGCCTGGATGTACCGATGTAAATATTGTGAATGTGGCAGTATTTTAGCAAGGGGGAATGTAAGGGGACTGTTGCCCCCTTACTAACATTCAGTGGGGGTGTTTGGGTTGCTAGCTCCCAGCACTAAAAGGGGAAGGGTCGATGGCAAATCAGGAGCCTGAGACTGACTGTCCCCGGGAACAATGGGGAGAGGCCAATGCTCCAGATCAGCCTGATTGACAGGGCGGGCAGGCTAATCAGAGAGTCAGGAGGCCGGGGGGGTCCCGTCCTCCGTGTGAACTGGAATGGCCTGAGACAGACAGAGTGGGGCCGAGCTAAGGAGAGAGCAGGGGCCCGAGCCGAGCTGCTGGGAGCAGAGCTGCAGCCCCAAAGCCAGAGCACAGCCCAGAGAGAGCAGAGCTGTAGCAACCAGAGCCAGAGGGGCCAGACAAGCAGCCAGGAAGCAGGTCAGAGCTGGGAGCAGAGTCACAGAAGCAGCCTGCAGAGCAGAGCTGTGCTGGGGGCAAGGTTGCAGCAACCAGAGCCAGAGAGGCCAGACAAGCAGCCCAGGGAGCTGAAGGCAGAGCAGCAGCAGCAGCCGTGCTGAGGCAGAGTGGAGCTGGAGCTGGGGCTGGGGCAGTCCGGAGCTGGGGCTGGGGCAGTCCGGAGCCGTGTGCAGTCCGAGTGTGGTGAGCAGCTGGGGAGAGTGAGGGGAACCCTGGGCAGTGGGCCCAGCACAGGGAGACGCCTCAGCCAAGAGGCCTTGCAGGCCAAACTTGCAGGGGGATCATAACCCCGACCGGGCGGGGGCGACGCTGGGAAGAAGGGTCCTGCCACCTAGAGCCTGAGAGCGTGTGGCCACCACCAGAGCAAGTGTCCAACCCGCAGCGTCCCTGCAGCACAGATAGGGCCTGAGAAGCAGGCCTGGGACCTACAAGGAACAGACTGAACTGCCCTGACGTTCCAGAGACACTGTTTGTAATGTTCCCTGCCACAGAGCAGGGTGATGTGTTTTCCTTTAACCTTTCCCATTTTTTCCTTATTCTTTTTTAAAATTAATTGTTAATTAAACAACTTGTATTTGCTTTAAATTGTATGGAATAATCAGTGGGTCAGGGAGGTGCCCAGTGCAAAGAGAGTACCCCGGAGTGGGGACACCCTAGCCCCTGTCCTAGGTGACCACAGCAGGGTTGGGGGTCGAGCCCCCCAGAATCCTGGGCCCAGCCTTGTTGGGGTTACGAGGACTCAGCCAGACAAGAGAGTGGAAGGGGAGCCCTCAAGGGCAGGGAGGCCTCTGGGTAAAGGAAGTGGGAGCGGGGACTCAGATCCTTTCGCTAGTCCACTTCACCGGGGTAGTGCAGAAGCCAGGAAAGTTCCCCACAATAGCGGGACCATTCCCCCGCTTACATTCAGAATCAAGGCATTCAGAGAAACAGATCTTTAGACAATAAACAATCTATGTGGATCTATCTTGCTTAACCCCCTCATCCTCTCCTTGCAAGTTTAGATAAAGGTCCCATTTGTCCCATGCATCTATTCAGGGAGCTGGGATGACCGAGAGCTTCCCTAGCAGTCTCTCAGAGAGTATTCGCTCACCTCACCCTCAGTGTTTTCTCAGGGCTACTTTTATCAGAACCAAAGGTCTTCGTCTCTGCTTTCCTGCCAGTGTCTTCCCCTATCAATAGCTTTGCTAGCCAGAGCCTAGAAGAAGTGAGACTTCAGAGGAATTGACCCCTCAGTTATCTTTTTGAGCCCCAGGCCCTAAAGGTTTATCTGATGTCATTGTCTATTTTCCAGCCCTCCTCTGTTGAGAGCTCCAGCCGAGGTTAACTCTTTGAGACCATGTAGCCAGCATCATAACAATGAGCAGGGAAATTGAGGCATACAAATAATACAGCTATCTTCCAAGTTCTCTACAGGGTAGATCTGCAAAATCGGTTTTTGCCTCTCCTCCTTCAAAAGATGAGTGACTCTTGTGCCCAAGGTCAATCTTGGGTTTGTGGGAAAGATAAGCAAAGTGATTCTTTAGCTATCTCCTTTTAAATAAGAAGTGGAATGGGTAGTATTCATGCTATAACTTGCTTCCAGCTGCAGGAGAAGTAGAGCCCAGCCATCCAGACTTATGTCCAAAATATAGAAAACATATTAAGAGACAATTATCTGAATAAGCCGAGTCTTGGTACCACTAGGATTTTTGTGGGCATTCTGCTGAATTTAAGTATAATTTAATTAATTATCATAATCCCTCTGAGAAGTAAAGAGGGAAATATTGTCCTCATGTTATAGTTGGGGAAATTCAGACAGAATATAAGGTCTTCATTTTCAAAAGTGTCCACAAACTTTGGGTGCCCAATTTGAGACACCTGAGGACTGACTTTTCAGAGAACTCTCTGCTCCCATTGACCTCATTTGGAGATGTGAGTATTGAGCAATTCCAAAGATCAGGTCTAGGTACCCCAAATTAATGGGCATTGTTGAAAATTTTGTCTGTATAGACTTGATTAAAATCACACACAGAGTCAGATCGTAGTTGAGAAAGCAGGAGTCTCTTGCTTTCAGATTTATGTTTGGTCCGCTAGACTATTTAGCCTCTTACAGTATTGAGTTATTCCTTATTGCAGCCACAGGCCACATGAGCTGCTCAATAGAGGAATCACCTACCTGCAGACAGCAGACCAGCAGCTGAGTGGGAACTTGTAGTAGCTGTAGTGTCATTAAAGGCAGTGCTGACAGCACCGCCTCCAACAGCTGTGAATTGATCTCATGTTCCCTCTAGAATGGAGGATCCATTTTAGCAAATGTTATTATATCCAAAGGGCAGTCCCACATGCCTGTAAGGATACCATGAATAATCTGTAACTCCTGAAGTCTGTCTGTGGTAAACTTTCTACCCTAGCAATCAGTATACATCTGTTTACAGTCTAGTGTCCTGATCCTGCAGAGCACTTAAATACATGCTTAATTTCAAGCACATGAGTAGTCCCATTGAATTCAACGGGATTATTCACATGCTTAAACTCATGCAGGTGCTTAAGCACTCTGCAGGATTAGAGTTTAGCTTTGCAAGGAGAAGGATTAGACACTCACCTTAAAAAAATTAAAAACTGAGATTTCCAGGACTCTAAAATCAGGGGGTGAGGTCACAGGTTTCAAGGACCCCAAGTGCTGGCTCTCTGCATCTACCTATTTATAATATGTCTAAGGTGCCTGTTAATGTAATGTCTAAGCAGAGAGAGACCCAAATGTCTGATATTCCTGGAATGAAGTACTAACATTTTGAATTTCTAAGACCGTTGGACTGTAAAATTTCACTGAAAGTCTAACAAGAAACTCCTTGTTCAGCAGCTTTTTTTCTCTTTGGAACCTGCTCCTTTTTTTGTTTTTGAAGTCTATGGAAGCTTTGCCACTGATATAAATGAGATCCGGGGCATTGATTAGAAACAGAAAGCTCAGGCGAAGGTATTAATGAAAAATGAGCTTATGGGGGTTCTGAAAGAACATACATACATAAGAGTGGGCATACTGGTCAGACCAAAGGTCCATCTAGCCCAGTATCCTGTCTTCCAATAGTGGCCAATGCCAGGTGCCCCAGAGGAAATGAAGAGAACAGGTAATCATCAAGTGATCCATCCCCTGTCACCCATTCCCAGCTTCTGGCAAATTTAACCAACATTTTTCAAACTTCTAAATAGGCTGGGTTCAGCTTGAGGTTTTGGTGACGGTTTAGTTCAATTCTTATTTTATCCAAATGGTTTACCCATTTCTAATCCAGTAGGAGATTTATCCCTATCCACCAGGATCCCAAATGAAAGGAGTAAATACATTCTCAGTTATAATATACATCCATCTACCCATCTGTGTAAAAGCGTGTAAAACTTTTCTGAGGAATAAGCTCCTGCACTCCTTTTTAAGTAAAGGAAAGGTTGTTGTAAAAAAAAGTTTTGCTAAAATGTCTCTGATATGCCTGTTTCTGCTTCAGACAAATTACAACTCCTGCTTTTAAAAACATTAATGGTATACAATTAAAAAAATGTAAAGCTTTACACAGCCCTTCTGGACAAATGACAGAAAAACCTCCCACAAACAGCACATGGGTCTGTTGGTGATTAATCAAAGCATTATTGTTTTGACTCTTTTTTTAATTAACAAGCTTTGGGCATGGATGTGCAACTTTGAGTGTTTGGAAGTCTCAGAATTATACTTGGTTTAAGCTTCCGCTGTTCAAGTTTTGATTCCAGGATGACTTTCCATTGGTATCCTGTTTTATTTATTATTGGCTTGAAGCTGACGAACAAAGGCAGTCAAGGGATAGGACAATAATGTAGACGTTTAGGTTGATTGTGCCTATTATCAGAATAATGTTTAGGTTTATCTTAGGGATACAGTTGGACCCTAAACAATTGTGGTTAGTTCATATAACTGCCATCCTGCAGGGCTCTGATGAGGATTGGGTTTTGGAAAGAACATTTCTCTCCTTGTTAAAACGAAGGGGCAGATCCTAACCTTGGATGAGGTTGGTTGTGCCATCAAAGTGGTGCCAAACTGCATTTAAAGCTGCCCCAACCAGACAGCTGTTGATTCAGCCAGCAAGGAGGAATCTTCAGATGGTGTTGTCTGTGTCAGGGAGAGCTTAGAGATCAAAGGGCTATAGTCCTTGATCTGACCATCCTTTCTTTTTACAGAGCTCTCACTTCTCTGCCAGCTCAGCAGCGCCACCATCCGAGACCCTAGTAAATTCTCAGCCCTGAAGTGTAATGACTTTATTATAAGTTTACTAGTTTTCTACAACCTGGTTGTATGCAAAAGCCAACACAAACGTAGGACCAGATATCACACTAGCAATGTTCTCAGCCAACCAAATCAGGCATTTTACTTTTTAATAGGAAATCCTACATTTTCAAGCCTTTCATTTTCTTTTATTTTGGTATTTCAGCTAGAGAATGATTTTCTACAAAAGAAATCAGGTTCATAGAAAACCCACGGGTGTGATTTAAACACTGGTAAAATATCAATCATTCCATTTAGCTTTTAATAACAACCTTCATAACTAATCATGAAAAGAGAATACATAAAGTACATAAATTACCATAGAATCCCTATTATCTCTCTTATGTGAAACAAATCCACTACTGATATATATAACACAATTGGACTCACTTCCCCAATCCAAATGCAAGAGAGCTGACATGAATCCATATGACACTGGCTAACCCTGAGTGGTGTTAACCCATCAGGACTGGCCAGTGCTGAACAGTCCTGGGGACAGGGCCGGCTCTAACTTTTTTGCCGCCTCAGGCAAAAGAGAAGAGCGCCGCCCCCTGCCCCCCCCCGAGCGCCGCGCCACCAAAGCCCCCACAGCGCTGCCGAAATCCCCGCCCCTCCAAGCACCACGCCGCTCGAAGCCCCGCCCCTCCAAGCGCCGCACCGCCCGAAGCCCCCGCCCCCCCTCCGAGCGCCGCGCCAAGCCCCCGCCCCCCTCCGAGCGCCGTGCCGCACCAGCCCCCGCCCCCCTCCGATTGCCAAGCCCCTGCTCCCCTCCGAGCGCTGTGCCATGCCAGCCCCCGCCCCCCCCGAGCGCTGCACCGCGGAAACAAAAAAAAAACCCTCCAGTGCTGCCCCGACGAACAAATAAATAAGTAAATAAAAACCCGAGCGCCGCACTGCCCAAGGTGCTGCCCGAAGCACGTGTTTGGTCGGCTGGTGCCTGGAGCCGGCCCTGCCTGGGGAGGACAAGAGTGGATTCTGCGCCAAGAAGGAGGGACAATCTGTAGACAGAAGAAGGGGCTGGTTTGAATGGGCTGGCTGCAGCTTGTCTGGTTTCCCTCTAGCCAAGAGCTACCTCTCCTCCCTAATCTGTTTGTACTATTTACCTTGCTCCCGGTCTCATCTTTGTCCTATTACTGAGAGACATTAAGGGGAAGGTACAGCAGAGGAGTGAATGGTCAGGGCAGGTCAGAAAAGGCAGAGTGTTATGAGGTGGCTGAGTACTTAGAAGACATTCAGCAGGACAGAGCAGGAGATTAGCAAACATCAGGTTCTTGAATTGTATATTAGGGTTTACCCTTTTTCACTGTTGTGAGTGATCCCCAGATTTGGAGGGGGCTTCTGTAGAGGAAGGGATCTGTCAGGAGTTGGGAGTGTGAGGAAACAGGTTAGTATCTAAGGCCAATGACAAGGGTCTGTGAATGGATGTGAGAAATGGGAATGAAATTGACTCAGCTCCAGGTTATCATCAACTTTCATGAGTGTTCTTCCAAATGGCCTCATCTGCCAATGGCTATGGAGACATAAAATAAATGAAGGATGCAACATCTCAGTTTGTGAACATCCCAGAAAATGGACAAATAAAATAACTAAAACTCTTATTATTTAACGATATCATTATATTTTATGATATCACAGGGCCTCTGTTTTCCTTGGCAATAACCCAGTTCCTTCAGTCTCAAATTCAGCCACTGAGGAATCAGATTATTACCTTGTAGGACAGAGAAGTGGATTTATTATGGCCTAAATGTAAAGACAGCAAGTCCAATTAATAGTTGATGTGAAAGCTTTTTTTAAATCGTGCATGAAAATATTAAAAATCTCATCCTGAGCAAAATGTGGATTTCCTCCAAGAGGAAAATCCACCCCCTCCCCCTTCAACAAAAGGAGCAAAAAGAGAATTGTCTGACACTGAAAACTGCTTTCAGTTTTTGAAATAAATATTCAAGGTGAAAAATAGATGATTTAAAAAATAAAATATTAAAAAAAAAATACAATCAGATAAAGGTTAATGTAGGATACTGGTCTACATTTCCCCCCACACAACTCCTGTGAAATCAACTTTTTTTTTTTTTTTTTTTAAACAGAGGATAATCTCTAATTTGACAATGTCTCTCAAACCCCTTTCAGATTCAAGCCCATACAGAGAAGTAAACTCCATCCGTCATTGGTTAGTTATATTAGGTCAATGTACGATATAGTTGCCAAATATAACATCCTTGTGTAATTGCAATTCAGAAATCAAAGGGCCAATTTGTAGCCTTAATTCCTGATCCTGCAAGAGGTCAACACTTCAGTTCTGAGTGTCATCAGTTCACATTGTCTAGATCACAGATTGGCTGAGAATTTCACAGCACATGGTCAATTTGCACAGTCGGAGACTTAACTATGGAGCTGCTAACACCAATCCTCAATGCTAATGGCACATTGAGATATGAAGCAATGCCTACCCACAAAAGTGAGAATGTTCAAAATAAAGTAATCTTTCTTTTGGTTCCTCTCCTTTTCATTTTGCATCATTCTCTATTCCTCTCTGTTGCTCTTTCTTCTTCTGTCACTCATTATCATAAACTCTGCCACATCTGCACTCTGTTCACAAAACAAGTTCTGAAACAACTTTGTAACTTGAAAATCACAAAGGAACTTTGACAAGTTTTATAAGTATCTCCTCCCCCCCCCCCCCCAATAATTATTTTTAATATACATTTCAGGATCCGTTAATTCTAGAGCTTGTAGCATTGATGTGGGGTTTTCTTAATTTCCCTTCACAGGAATCACGCTCTATAGCCATCCATATGGAGGAGCCATGCTAGATGAGGACAAAATGTAAGTAAACTGTTAATAAAATAAAAAGCAAAGCCCCAATGGCCAAATAATGAAAGCTGCAGATTAAAACACATGTATATTATATGCAGGAATTTGGCTATGTACAAGTCCATTTAGCTATGCATTTCCACTGCCAGTATATAGTACAAGGGTGTATAAGACATATATTAGTTTGGAGAGAAAAAATAATAATGTGTAACTTATTGTTGAACTTCATCTGTTTTCTGTTCACAAAGTATTTGAAATCAGGACACAAAATTCTCAAAGGTGTTCATTATTTGAAATGATTGAGTTTCTACATGAAGATGTTCATCCTCTATGAAGAGGGAAAATCTTGCGAAGGGTTCACTGTAAATATTCAAACTTTGAAATGTGTGCGTCAGTTAATTAAAGAAGTTGCATTGTCTTGTTCCTATTCTCTGATTGGATTGATGAGCGCAGCATGTACATGCAGTTTTGGGGTCAAAGTGCATCTGTGTGTTCTCTCTGTTGCGAGTCTGAGTTAATGATGACTCAAGATTGTCGAAGAACAGGCTCAATTGGAATTATTTAATCAAAGATTATCAATCAGAGATTAATACAGCATTATACAGAATACAGAAAGAATAGATACATTAGCACACTTTTGTTGTAAGATCAAGATCTGTGTCTGTCTCCCTTCTTCCCTCTAACTGGAGGAATGCAGTTTTATACCTCAACTAAATTCCAACACCAATGTCATTTTATAGGGTTTTCAAGCAGACACCATCTTTGCCAAAAGAAACATATGTTCTGATGTCATTTCTTTATATTCTCAGTTTACCTGATTTATGTGTGAAGGCATAATTATTTACAGCTCAGAGGACCAACAATTCTTCAAGACAGACTCCACTGAAAGATATTTTCTCCCCCCATAATCATTCTTCCCTGTTGATTCTCTAAAGGAAACATCTGCTGCAACAATAATCTCATCAGTTTTTCAAGGTTATATATGTATTTGTAAGCATTTTACATATATGTATGTATGTTAAGAGGATTGTTTCTCAGACTATCAAGAGTTCTATTGACATAGAGATGCCATGGATTATTAGATACAGCACAGAATTCCTGAATAGGGTTACTTATCAGTCAAGGACCAGTGTTCTGGGCCTTAGAATTCAACATACTCTTTGTTAATATCCTAACGATTCTAAAGAATAGTTAAGATATAAATGAATCAAGTATACAGAAAGAAAAGGACTAAAGAGGTTAATATTGACTAAGAGATACTAACATTTCTATATCTATACTTGTATCATGGATGTGTCTGTATGTACATACTACTAATCTCATATTTATCAAGATAAGTAGCAATTGTTTTGGTAATAAATGGGACTTGCAAATATTTGCCTGCCTTTGTTTTAATGGTACCATTTTGTTTTGAATCCCAGAATGGAGAATGTTCGCCAGTGTGGAGTGGCACTGTGTATCATGTTGGGTTTCTCTATCCTTACGGCATCCATTGGAAGCTCGGTAGTGAAAGACAGAGTGTCCGGTACAAAGCGGTTGCAGCACATATCTGGACTTGGCTACAAGACCTACTGGCTTGCTAACTTCCTGTATGATATGGTACGTACTGTGTAAGGCAACACATGTCTCTGCATGGCTGCAGGTATGTTTCTGAATGGGTTGTTTTGGGTGGACTCAGACTAGTGGAGGAGTTGTGTTCATAATAAAATGCATTTTTAGTACAGTGGAATTCTGTTAGAAATGTTTAGGGTAACACCCTGTTTGATTGTTACATGTTAAGACTTCCATTCTGTATATATCCACTGTATTATACCCATTCATTCTTTTCCACTGTAATATAAAACTCCACCCGGCAGGGATTGTGTTCTCTGTGTTTTCCAAAGTTGACTTGTAAACTGCACTCTCCATTGTGGGTAATGTATATAGTAAATAATAGAATATATGGATTCATATGCAGAGAACTTCCTAACTCAGATGCAGGCATACAAGTAAAATCTCTATCTTGCAAACGGAGTTCCACTTCCATTTCAGTGCTCATGTAGCTAGGTTAGATTATTAGCAACATTAATTCAGTCTCCTACAAACTAACATTCTTCATCTGCAGTTAGTGCACCGAAAAATATGAATATCTTTCCATCCTTTGAAAATATCAAGAACATTGTTTTCTAAATCTCTCCCAATCAGTTCCTTACTTACCAAGTGCAAAGACACCAAAACATGCATGAGAAGGAAATGACTTTTGGAAAGTAGGATTTAACACACGCAGTTAAAGCATCACTGTGGTTGGAATTCATGGCTCCACTTACAAAGTGTGCGAAATTAGTCTTTGGGCAGGGAGCTAATCAGGGGTGAGGGAATAGAATTCACCATACCAGCTTGCAGCCAGTCTGCAGTGCAACCTATTTACAGTCACTGATCTTTTGTGTCCCCTGTGTATGGTTGGCCCATGGAGCCATATAATAATGGATTCTGTAATCCATCCACAAACAGACCATGCAACACTGACCTAATCAGAGCCAAAGCAGAGACCCCAACTCCCTGGTATGCTGAAGGTGAATTCCCTCCTCCTAGAAGAGCTCAGTAAAATCACTGTGTATATATTGTGACAAAGTTCCTCTTCTATCTTGGTGGGTCCTGCGCTTATTGGCGGATTTTCTTGCCTAAGAGATTCACCATGTTGGTTGGGGAACAGCCCAGAGACCTTCCTCTCTGGAAGAACCCACGGTCCAGGTCAATTGGGAGGTTTAGGGGGAACCCGGGCCCACCCTCTACTCCAGGTTCCAGCCCAGGGCCCTGCAGCTGTCTATAGTGCCTCCTGTAACAGCTGCATGACCACTACAATTCCCTGGGCTACTTCCCCATGGCCTCCTCCAAACACCTTCCTTATTCTCACCACAGGACCTTCCTCCTGGTGTCTGATAATGCTTGTGCTCCTCAGTTCTCCAGCAGCACACCCTCCTTGCACCTCTTGCTCCCAACTCCTCACACTCGCACCACAAACTGAAGTAAGTGAGGTTTTTAAAACCCAGGTGCCCTGATTAGCCTGCCATAATTGATTCTAGCAGCTTCTTCTTAATTGGCTCCAGGTGTCCTAATTAGCCTGCTTGCCTTAACTGGTTCTAGCAGGTTCCTGATTACTCTAGTGCAGTCCCTTCTCTGGTCACTCAAGGAACAGAAAACTACTCATCCAGTGACCAGTGTATTTGCTCTCTACCAGACTCCTGTACCCCACTGATCTGGGTCTGTCACAATATACATATTCTGTTTAATTATTTTAGTGGGGGGGTTTCTAAGGAGGAGATGTTTTCTGGCTTGTGAGACTGGGTTCTACTGCCTCTGGAACAAATTGATGTCAATTCAATTATCCAGCAGCTTCACCTCAAAACACTCCAGCCAATCTGTATGACAAGGGAGGAGCACACTTCTGCAATACTCCTTATCCTTGTTAGTTCAGGGAAAGAAGGACTCAGAATGCAATCCAGGTCTAGCACAAAACAATTGAAAGCACTGAGCACACAAGTTATTCTTGGGACACAGATTTTTAGAACATTTGTGGTTCTCAGTCAAACTATTTTGAATCTGTAACACTAGAGCTTCATTCAGCTGTTGTCTAAAATGGGACTTTCACACTTGAGCAAACTTGAAATAAGAGAACATTTACACAAAAAGCCATTTATTTAGCCAGTAAATTTCTGTATTCCCTTTGCTCTCATTTCAAATAAGGGTACTTGACTGAGAGCTTATTCCCTCATAGTGAGGGCACGGCTTCTCCTTGTGCTTGATTGTGCAGCAAAGTCAGCTCCTTGTTAGTTTTGCCAGTCCATTGCTTTCAAAATGTTGTTACATATTCTGGATGATGTATCCTGGGCTGGGAAAGAACAGGCACTGCTTAAATGCTAATCAGACTGCAGGTAAGTTAGAGATTCTGAATGCATGAATATAAGAAAAGTCAAACGTGGACTCCTCCCAGGCTTTGTAGGAGTTCAGATCATGTCATATGTCATTAATTAGATAATCTTCCTTAGATTTGTGATAAATTTTAATATTGGATTTATGATCCCATTACCCCATGATAATCTGTCTGTTCTTAATATGTCAATTAATTAAATTAATATTTCCATTAATATCTTCAATGATAAGAAAAATGTAATATGTAAAAAATATTATGAGAAGTTATGTTGCTCTGGGCCCAATCTAAATTAACGTTGTATCATAAATCATACACAAAAAGAGGGCAAAATTAAGATTGCATGTGCAACCTTAACATTCACAAGGATGTTTCAATCCTTGCCTGCAAAACCATCACATCTACTTAATGTAATATTTTTATGGAAAATCCCTAGTGAAAAAAATCCATGGACTGGAGCTCTTTAAACAACACCTTGTTCCACTTAATGTTCACACTGAAGTATTCTAGGGTCCCTGAATAGCTGAAAACTGCATTTGTGGAACACTGTTGCATGAAACTGTTTATAATAGTTGTGTGGGCGGGCGGGCGGGGTGAGAAGAAGGGGAAGGAAGAGGGGTGGGTGGGTGTGTTTTTTTTCCCCTCCTTAATTCACTTTTGGGCAGTTACCAGGCTGGGAAATTTTCAGACTAATAGGTGAAAGTTTCTGAAAACTGGTAGTATTAATGAAAACATTCACCCAAACTTACTTATACAGTTCTCCACCCTAACGCCAACATAAACATAGTGTGCAGTCCTTTCACAGGGGCTAAAAATTGATCAGCTGCTTGAATAACGTGCACTGCAAGCAGGATGAAAATACCACATCCACTTCCTCACATCTGGCTCCATTGTCCTCCTCTTAAATCTTAGAAAATGACAGTCTCCAAGGTGTTAAATTAGTTGGGAACTAATCAGTGTCCTGTGGGATGAGTCTGATGTTTCATATTATTCCTCAGTTTGAAAGTCCTTTTTAAAAATGAGAACCCTATTATCATTCCCTCAATAAAAAGAGAGGGTGTTGTTATTAATCATTATCTGTAACAGTAGCACCTAGAGGTCCCAACTGAGACCAGGGCCCCAATGTGCCAGGTGCTGTACAACACATATTAAGAGGGAAGTGGACTGGACTGAAGAACGCAAGGCTCTGAATGTGAAGGAGGCCTGGAGTTAGTTTCTACAACTTTGACTTAAAGTATCTGAAACCTGCAAAGCAAGTGGGGAAAAAAAATGTAGGGAAGGGTTGCAGACCAAGCTGGATGAGCAAGCATCTCAAACAGGTGATTAAGAGAAAGCAGAAAGCCTACAAGGAATGGAAGATGGGAAGGATCAGCAAGGAAAGCTACCTCCTGGAGGTCAGAAGGTGTAGGGATAAAGTGAGAATTGTGGAAAACCAAGCAGAGTCAGAGCCTTGTAAAGGAAATTAAAACCAATAGTAAAAAGTTCTATAGCCATGTAAATAAGAAGTGGGATCACTAAGCACTGAGGCTGGGGTGAAGATTAAAGATAATCTAGGCATGGTCCAACACTTAAACAAATACTTTGCCTCAGTTATTAATAAGGGTAATGAAGAGTTTAGGGGTAGTGGCAATGTGAATAATTGGAGTGAGTTTATGGAAATTACACACCCAAGGCAGAAGTCAAACTCAAACTGCTTATTGGGACTAAATGGAAGGGGGGATAATCTCCATCCAAGAATATTAAAGCAACTAGCACATGAAATTGCAAGCCCAATAGCAAGGATTTTTAATGAATCTGTAAACTCAGGGGTTGTACTCTCCAACTGAAGAAATGCTAATATCGTACTTATTTTTAAGAAAGTGGGGAGGAGGGAGAAGTGATCTGGGAAACTACAGGCCTATTAGTTTGACCTCAATTGTATGTAAGGTTTTGGAACAATTTTGAAAGGAAAAGTAGTTAAGGACATAGAGGTAAATATTAATTGGGATAAAATAATGTTAAGGATAAGGAAATGCAGTGGATCTCATCTACCGGGATTTCAGTAAGGCATTTGATACAGTTTCCCATGGGAAATTATTAGTTAAATTGGAGAAGAAGTGGATTGATATGAGAATTGAAAGGATAAGGAATTGGTTAAAGGGGAGACTACAGCGGGTCATACTGCAAGATGAACTATCAGGCTGGAGGGAGGTTACTAGTGGAGTTCCTCATAATTGGTCTTGGGGGCAATTTTTATTACTGACCTTGGCATAAAAAATGGAAATGTGCTAATAAACTTTGTGGATGACACGGAATTGGGAGGTATTGCCAATACAGAGGAAGAGTGGAATATCATACAAGATGATCAGGATGGTCTTGTAAACTGGAGTAATAGAAATGGGTAAAATGTAATAGTGCAAAGTGCAAGGTCATGCCCATAAGGACTAACAACAAGAATTTCTTCTATAAGCTGGGGACTTATCAATTCGAAGTGACACAGGAGGAGAAAGCCCTGGGTGTATTAGTTGATCACAGGATGACTATGAGCTGCCAATGTGATGCAGCTGTGAAAAAAGACTAATGCGTAGGATGCATCAAGTGAGGTATTTCCAGCAGAGACAGGGAAATGTTAGTATCATTTCACAAGGCACTGCTGAGACCTCATCTGGAATACTGTATGCAATTCTGGTCTCCCATGTTTAAAAAGGATTAATTCAAACTGGAGCAGATGCAGAGAAGGGCTACTAGGATGATTAGAGGAATGGAAAATTTACCTTAAAAGAGGAGACTCAAGGATCTTGGCTTGTTTACCCTACGCTAATGAAGGGTGAGGGGAGATATGATTGCTCTCTGAAAATACATCCGAAGGAGAAATACCAGGGAGGGAGTTATTGAGGTTAAGGACCCACGTTGGCACAAGAAAAAATGCATATAAACTGGCCATCAACAGTTTAGGCTTGAATTAGATGGAGATTTCTGACCATCAGAGGAGTAAAGTTCTGGAACAGCCTTTCAAGGGGAGCAGTGGGGCAAAAAATCTAAATTGTTTCAAGACTGAGCTTAGTAAGTTTATGGAGGGGATGGGATGATAAGACTGCCTACAATGGCATGTGGCCCATCTGCGACTGCAAGTAGCATAGATTCCCAATGGCTAGAGATGGGGCACTAGGTGGGAAGGGCTCTGAGTTACTACAGAGAGTTCTTTCCCAGGTGTTTGGCTGGTGGGTCTTGCTGACATACTCACGGTACAACTGATCACCATAACTGGGATCGGGAAGGAATTTTCTTCCAGGTCAGATTGGCAGAGACTGTGGGTTTTTTTTTTTTACCTTCGTTTGCAGCATGAGGCACAGGTCACTTGATGGCTTAAACTAGAGTAAATGGTGGATTCTCTGTAACTTTAAATCATGATTTGAGGACTTAGTAACACGGCCAGAGGTTAGGGGGCCTATTTCAGGAGTGGGTGGGTGAGGTTCTGTGGCCTACAATGTGCAGAAGGTCAGACTAGATGATCATGATGGTCCCTTCTGACTGTAGAGTCTTGTGAGTCTGAGACAGTTCTTGCCTCCAAGAGTTTACATTTAAAATTGACAGAAGAGACTAATCATGGGGAGATAAGCAGCAGCCCGGAGAGGTGAAGTGTCTTACCAAGGTCACACATCAGGTCATTGGTAGAACTGGGATAAGAACCCAAGAACTGGGAGAATAATCAGTCCTGTGCCTGATCCTTTGCACAACTATCATTCCATATGCTAACTGTTGTGTTAATGGCAGATAGGAACATGTATCAAGGGGAGGCTAGATTCTTTATTGTCAAGCGTGTATGTTACTGCTGTGTGTAAATGCAAACAGTGTCAGTTTCTGTTAAAAATGTTAGGTGATGCTTCACCTGCATATGTTCTCATTTATTAAAGTCAGGCTGAAACTGTCTCTCAGTGCTTTGCTGTGGTTGCTGGATTGTTCAATGAAACCCTAGTGGTTGTGGTGCTGCTGCTGCCCATACTAAATGCGTGCAATATAGTTTGGGGGCATTGGAGCAGCAGTCCCACATGGATCTATTACGTACAGGAGCTGGCTTCTTAAATTAACATCAAGTGATGGCAGCTAGGATTGTAGGATTGGAACAAAGGTAAATGTATATACTTGGATTGTATTTTTGCAGGGTTTTTGAGCAGAACAGTACTCCAGCTGCCCAGTGGTGGAACTACTGAGTACAAGATAGCAGAACTTCACTGCCTACTTATTTCCAGTACGCTATGTAAAATAGAGTTGCTACCAATCCCAAAGACACTTCCATGTTCATTGGATAAGACTACTATGAGATGCTCTCCTGCAATGTTTCTGTTTTTCTTCTCTTTCTAGCTGTTTTACCTGGTTCCAGTCGGCCTGTGTATCAGTGTTATTGCTGCCTTCCAGTTATCAGCCTTCACTTTCCGAGAAAACTTGGCAGCCTCAGCTCTCCTGCTGATACTCTTTGGGTATGTGATTGGAGATGCTGCTCTAGAATTATGGCTTGTTTCTTACAAACAGAAATCTTTAGGCTTGGTTTGCACCTGCTGCTGGGTGCATGATTTTCTGTCTTTGCAGACGATTATGAGGCAGCAATGGATAATGAGAGAACAAGCTGCAGCATGAGGCTGAATGCACCATAGGGGAAATGGAAGGGAGATTTGCTCACTCATAATGAGAGTAGTACTAAAAATGTCTCAAGAAGACACTCAAGCTGTACAACAATCTTTTACTGTTAGAAATTGATTGTGTGTTATTCTCACTAAAGGACTCATCTAGGTGCCAAAAATAGTAGCATAGCCAGGCTTGAATTTCAGTGGCTGGATTGCAGAATATCACCAAGAGCTGAAACTGTCTTTTATTATATTCATTGATGTGAGAAAGTTGGCCAAGTTTGAGCTCCAGACTGGTTGAGTTGGCCAAGTTAGAGTTCCAACAAATATTATGAGATGGGAAAGCACTTACCTAGGCCCGCTTCAGCTAATTTTCCAAAGTCAATTTTTTACAGGTGAAATAGTTTCTATTAAGGAAAATGGGTCTGGTATTTGCTTTATAATAGGCATATAGGAATCGGCATACTAGATCAGACCAATGATTCATCTACTCCTATACCCTGTTTCCAGCAGGGTGATTGAGAGGAAAGTGTAAGATAAAGAATTATGGAATATACTGCCCAGAGAGGAGGTTTCTTCCTTACCCCAAGGAATTGATGGTTGGTTTATTCATGGGGAGATATATCCCTTGTAAATGTGTATCTTACCTAACATATCTGTGTCCTTATCATCTATATAAATGTTGAATCCTTTTTGATTCCTGCTGTTGACCATAATATGTGAATGGAGAACTACATAAATTCTAACCTCTCTCCGCACACCAATGGACCTGAAACAAGTATACAAGCCTGATTTAGTGTCCATTGAAGCTAGTGGAATGACTTCTACTGTATTCAGTGGGTTTTGGATCAGGCCTATGCGGTATGATGCTGTTACGCGGTATTAGTGCTAACGTTATTTTTGTTATTTTAGCCAAGTTATGGTTGAAGTTACTTCAGAATATGTGTCTATTAGAGAGTTTGAGCATTTACAAAAGCAGAGCTATGGCTGGCTTGTAATGGAGTTCAAACCATTAAGGATAAACCTTCTTGTACTGTGTGGGCCTGATCCAGCTCTAGTTGAAGTCAGTGATGTAACTTCCATTGACTTCAGTGGTGCAGGATCAGTTCCTGTATCAGTGGATCTTAAAAAGTACTGTACCAATCAAATGTTCAATAAATTTAACAAGACTCCAGGAAACGCTGTGAGATGGACAAATGCATATATTTATTTGTACTAGGCCTTATTCACACACCATCCCTTCCTGGC
Source organism: Chrysemys picta bellii (assembly GCF_011386835.1). Classification (NCBI taxonomy): domain Eukaryota; kingdom Metazoa; phylum Chordata; order Testudines; family Emydidae; genus Chrysemys; species Chrysemys picta. The sequence continues at coordinate 105,985,195 of NC_088792.1, forward strand.
TCCAATCACACAATTCAGTGAAGTACTTTTGTGACTCTTTCCTCTCGCCCCCACGGCCATAAATGTTTCATGTAATTTCCTTATATGTATATTCTGTGTCACAGTTTTTCCCTTTAAATTTTTCAGTAACAATTTGTGATCTTAAAAAGGCATTTTATCAGGCTTTGTCCAACCTAAAATAAAGACAAAAATCCTTAATGGCCCAGTTATGTGACAGAAGCTTAACATTACTGAAAGCATTCTGCTTAAAAAAAAGATCATCATCCAGGTGTCTTAATTCAAGTTGGGTTACTGACATTTTTTAAAATATCCAGAATTCATGACACAGCTTCTCTGTCCTTATTTTTTTTTTCTCTGCCTGGTAGCAGAAATTTTGTACGGCACTACCTTTCATGCACATCTGTCCAAAATGACCTGTCCTCAATTCAAAGTATCTCATGATATATGGGTGCTTTAAACTCACTTTTGCAGGAGGGGAAGGCAGAAAAATAGAATCTGAGACTGGTATGGACTTTATGTGATCTGCCAGAACTCCATACAATTTTAGAGCTAAATTTTTATATTCTTGGTTCTTAGTCAGAACCTGTTTGCTCAGTTTACTAGAGAAACACCTGTAGGTTAAATTCTCATCTCATTTATATTGATGTAACTCCACTTAAGCCATTGAACTCCATTGTCTTCAATGGAGTTATTCTGTATTTGCACTAGTTTAACTCGATAAAATTCAGAGTAGTGATTTCAGCACAAAGGGGAGGAAAGTCAGTTAAGGCATGGAACTGGAAACTTGGAAATAAAAGTTCTAGTCTAAACTCTGTCACAAACTTCCTTGGATACCTTGAGCAAGTCACTTAACCTCTCTGTGCCTGAGAACTAGGGATAATAGCACCTCCAACTTAACAGGGGGAGTGGGGAGGTTTAATTCACTAAAGTTTGTAAAGTGTTTTGAGATCCTCACAAGGAAGGTGCCATAAAAGTGCAAAACACTATGGTCTCCTTTGGCCTTAAAATCTGTTCTTGTTCATTTAATCTGATGTCCTGCAGAACACCCAGTTTTATAGCCTTTCACTGTGTGACTCCTGGAGTGACTCAATCACTTGTGTTTCAATAAGACCGTAGTTTTTCAAAAAGACATGAATAAGTTCATTTTTGGTATGTGAGCTGCTCATGTTGTATATGCAGTCCTGCCCGATAGTTCTGGTAAGCATGTCCTGCTTTGCATTTTTTACTCCAATATACTGTTCTTTCCACAGTGTTCATGCTCAAGTGACTGCCCTGGACTACACTTATGGGCAACGTTCTGTGGGTATATCTCACTCTTGTTTGTCAAGAAGCTGACATTTTTGCTCTTTTGTGCATCAGATGGTCTGACTGGGCAACATATCTCTGCCCATTCTTTCTTTCTTTAGTCACCTAAATATTACTCAAATTACTTCAAATTTATGCTGCCATATCTCAGATACTACTGTGTGAGAACTGTATGCTAATATTGACGTTTTAATGGTAACCACTGTGCTAAACATTTGTCCATTATAGATAATTCAGAGTGCTAATGTGCTGTCTGTAGCAGACATAAGCTATCGCTTGGAGATGGTTTTCACAGCGCTTAGTTCCAATTCCAGCATGCTATAATTTTTTTGCGGTGAAATCTATAGGAACAGATGGCAGATGTGTGACCAAAGTTTATTGTTAAACAAGTTTCTTTTTACTGTATCTCATTGTAGCTGAAGTGTATAAAATGGCTTGGTTTTGCAATTGTTCAGAAATCAAGGTGGTGAGCTACCTGGAGCCATGAAAGAAAAGATATGAGGTTAATAAACAGAAAAGAATGTGTTACAGCTGGTCCTCACATAGCAGTAGATATGTATGTGAAATACAGGAAAGTATGGTGAGCCAGATAGGTAAGTGTTTCCACCAGTGAGGCTGAAGGATTTGGAAAGGAGTTATAAATCGTAAAATCAATGAGTAGCTGTTATATTTCTTTACAGTGACACAAAGGATACTGAGCTCAGGAGTCGGCTGGTGGAGTAAACCATAAATTATTTATGATGTGGTTCTATTCTTTTTTTTTACTTGTTTCAGATATGCAACTTTACCATGGATGTATCTGATGTCCAGATTCTTCTCAAGTTCAGACATAGCTTTCATTTCTTATATCTCCTTAAACTTTGTGTTTGGTCTTTGTACCATGCTGGTGACCCTCTTGCCTCATTTGTTAGCCACAGTTTCCAAAGCACAGGTCAGTATGTACCCTCAGCACCATTTCCCATAAATGATGTGTGTAGGAATGTATTTCCAACGCCAAATACTTGCAGTTTAAATTGTAACGAAATATCTCACTTTTTCTTCATCCCAAAACATTATAGGTTATTGTTCCTCACAACATTTTATAAACCCAAAGGCTTTACTTGTTTTAAAAAAACAAGAATTGCACTCTAATAATGCAAAAACAGCTTTAATTGAAACTGTAATATTTTCCAGACCTTTAATTCATAATTTGCACATAATGGGAGCTGTTCAAGTCCACTGAATAGATAATGTGTGTTGCAAAATTTGTTTGAATAATATTGACATAAGTGGTAAGCCAGTTGGTTAAAGGAGATATAGTGTATTGTGTGAATAATAATACATTCCCTCAGTGCATATATGTAACTCCCATTAATATTAATCTCAATGGGAATTGTGCACATGAATTGAGAGGAGGAGATGGAAACTCCATAGTTTTCAAAACCTATCTAAATGGGCTATGCTGAGGAAGTGATGTTTGAATACAGATCTGGATTAAATTTTGGCTCCGGATTGGGGTTCACATTTGAGGACAAATTTGACTAGGGTTGTGGCTTGGTTTTTATGACACTCAAATTTTAAAACTGCAAGAGCAAAGGAATGGTGAGTAAACTGACCCTGATCATTCCATTGTGCTTACATGTTGCAAAATGTATATAATATATTGCTGAAGTACTATATATATTCTGATACTGCTCCTAAACACACATTCACTAATACTTCTTGTCATGCTACTCTTAATTTTATCAAGAAAAACTAGAGACATTTTGTTTATATATAAGAATCTAGAGAATACTAGATCCCTAAAAATGTTGCTGTTGGTAGTGTTCCAGGTGGAAACAATTACTATTTGTATTATGGCACTACCTATGGACCCAAAACCATTGAACTAGGCACCATACAAACTTAGAATAAGAGACCATCTGTATCCAAAATAATCTGTGGGTTAGAATTGTATATGGACTTAAGTTTCAAAATTTTGAAATGGTCCAGGGCCTGATTCTTATCTCGCACTGGTCTAAATAAGAATAGACTCCACTGAAGTAAATTGAGTTGCAACAGTGTCAGACTGGAGTGAGAATAGAATAAAGCTCATAGCCTTTAAGTCTGTTTAATTTTCTATTTCTATGGCCTGGTCTACACTGGGGGGGATCGATCTAAGATATGCAACTTCAGCTACGAGAATAGCATAGCTGAAGTCCACGTATCTTAGATCGAATTAAAATTACTTACTTCGCGTCCTCGCGGTGCGGGATCGGCGGCTGCGGCTCCCCCATCAACTTTGCTTCCGCCTCTTGCACTGCTGGAGTTCAGCAGTCAACAGGAGAGAGATCAGGGATTGATTTATCGCAGCTACACTACACGTGATAAATTGATCCCCGATAGATCAATCGCTACCCGCTGATCGGGTGGGTAATGTAGACGTACCCTAAGAGATTCAACATTTTCTCCTCCTTGCTTTTGCCCAACCCCAACCAACTCCTTTCTTTACAGAATTTGCAGAATATCTACAACATCCTCAAGTGGGCCTTTATTGTTTTCCCACCATTCTGCTTGGGCCAGGGTTTACTAGAACTTGCCTACAATCAGATCAAGTTTGACCTGACAAGCAGCTTTGGAATCGATTCTTATGTGAGTCCTTTTGAGATGAATTTCCTGGGTTGGATCTTTGTGGCAATGGCCCTGCAGGGCACAGTTATTCTACTCCTGAGGGTTCTGCTGCATTGGGACCTGCTCCAGAAACTAAGGTATGTGGTGTGTATTATTTATACTCTGCTTTCATGGACATTGACTAATTTCCCTAAGACAGAGGAAGATTAAATCCTTCTGAAAACTAGAAGATAAGACAATCTGATCATTATTCCATTTGGCTGTACTGAGCCCATGAATTATGGCTTTCTATTTCTGTATCTTTATTAGTCACCTAAGCTGGGAAAGAGAGCTTCAAAAGAAGCCAGATGGGAGAATTTGTTCAGTTATTTGATTAACTTTTAAACCATGAACAGCTTTCTATGAAATTCCTTAGCTCTAATAGCAGTTCTGGTGTAGCATCTAGAAGGAATTTTGCCATTATAATATTTTAGATTTTCTCTTTTTTATATTAATTCCTTCGCTGCAGGAGACAGGTTTTCCCGGAAAGCTGTGCTGGTAACAAACTATCGATCTCTGACATCCACTTGCAGGGTTCTTCTTCCCTCACATGCCATTGTACTGAAAGATCATGTTGGAAAACAAGCAGTCTCCTCCTCTTCCTCCTTTAAAATGCTTTTGAAAGCTTGGCTTTTCTGTGAAACATTTTAGCATTAAGAACTGCGCCTGCCCTATGTATGTTCAATCTTATAATATGGTGAATTGTACCAACTTATGCTTCTTCAGTTTGATCCTGCTCGCACTGAAGACTGCCTTCTATACAAAAGCTTGCTCTAGACCCTTGTCCTCATAGGAAGAATGGTGGGACAGAGCAAAGGGGTACCTATATGCTGAATGTTCCCTGCTCTTCAAAACCACCTAGACACAGTAAAATTGTGGGGAATTACTGATGCCTCAGGCAGCATTATTTCCCATATTGCATTCTGTGACTTGCTCTGTGGAATTAAAGAGAACAACAGAGGGCACTGAGCCCATGGCAGTCTACTAGACTTGACATACTGCTGTACATGGAGGGAAGGGACTGGGACATGCCAGGGTTAGAGGCTATCATCTCTGTGGTCCTTAGCCTTCAACTTGCACTGTCATTTTGGACCAGAGAAGGAGTGTGCACTTCATGCTCACATTTTGTTCACCTTCAACTGCTTTTGCTCAAGAGGAGAACATCTGTGATATAGTATTCATTTTCCTTATTTGTGTGAACCCCAGAGCAAGGCAGGCAAGGTGTGTGTTCTTCAAAGCTGGCCTAATTCCAACAAGAGCCCCTTGCAAAGTTTCTAGTAAAGCCACTTCACGTTTCTGGCTTCTCCAGCAGTATCTTTTTCATGGAGAGGCCAATGTCAGAACTTTAGTTTAACATTCTTTTAATAGAAAAGATCTGAAGAGTTTTTCTGTGGGTCCCCTAGGCAGATGCCTGTTTGGCTTTTATCATCCCATCATCCCTGTTTTTCCGTTGGTGTATATCTACAGTATAAAAGAATGTGGCAAGTATTCCTTAAGAAAAGTTTCATTTTGGGCTCATGCTTTTAAAGTCATTTTAATTTGTAGCTTAAAAAAAAAAAACCTACCTAGATGCATTTCACTCCCTGTGCTCCCATTTTGCAAATACTGCTTCTTTCCACCCCCTCAGTTCAGGTGTATTTTCAAATTGTATAGCAGATTTATCTCCATGCTCAAATGACATTTCAATCTTACTTCAGTACCCCTATTTCCCCTGCGGAATAGTATGCTATATCCTTCCATTTAAAAAAAAAATGAAATATGGACCAGGTTTGTCAGAATCAATGGGAATTGCAGAGCAAATGTGTAGGGGTTGCTGTGAAGCATTGAATCCTGTTGAGATTTGAATGGCTGAACCTTAATGGAGCATAAGCAGAACTTGTTGGAAAAATTCTGAAGAAACCATTTTTGTCAATTTGCCAACTTGCCGAAATTGAAATGTTGCATGGAAATTATTTGGTATTAATGAACTGTAAATGGAGCCCAGGCTTCAAAACAAAATATATTCCAGTTCCATTAAAATTTTTGAGTTTTTTGTTCTGATTTTGGGTTGAATTTTTCCCCTGAAATCTCAAAAATATTTGCAGAACTAAAAGTTGTTTTCTGTGCCATCTCTAATAAGCAGAAAAGTGCTCCTTTTTAGTTATCCATGAAATGACATTTCGTAATTTGCCGTTTATTGTGATCTTTTCTTCTTAGGAGTCACTGTTCCATCAGCAGCACAGTCAATCCTTCAGAAGACGAGGATGTAGAAGTGGAACGAAAGAGGCTCTTTGGTGGAAGAACTCAAAATGATATCCTTCTACTGTACAATCTCAGGAAATGTTACCAAGGTTTCAGCAAGAGGAACACTGCTGTGAAAGACATTAGCTTGGGGATACCAAGGGGAGAGGTAAAAGGTTCTATATTTTTTCCTTTTCATTTCACTTCTTTAAAAAAAAAAACAATAGTGTAATCATAGCAATTGTTCAGGCATGTTCAGAAAATCTGAAATCAAAGCTCTGTGGTTGCTAGCAGAAGCTTTCCAATTGCAGTAATTTCTGAGAAATCGATAATGTTGGGCAGAAGTGAAAGCACTGCTGGGGACTGTTAACATTTTAGAAGCAATTGTTGGTGATTGATATATTACTTTTTGGTTTACGTCTCTTTTTTGTTGTTGTGTTCGTTGCATCAAAAGGATTATTTCTTTTGGCTTGTTTTTACTGAGATATTGTATGAATTATAGTAACCTAAAAGTAAAAAAGCAACATAGATTTTCAGCCTGCTCTTATATGGAAGTAATGTTGTTTAGGCATGAAACTACTGTGCATATCTAGTTAAACAATTCACAAACAATGGACTAAATTCTGAATTGTCCTTGGGCTAAACTCTAATTAGCTTAAATAGGAGTTTTGCCTGGGTTAGGAAAGATTAAAACCAATGAGGATTTGACCCTCCGGAAACAGTCCCAGTATATTTGAATGAACCTAAACCTAAATCTGAATCATTAAACATTGTAGAACCTTAAAATGTCAGAGGAAAGTTAACTAGTTTTTCCAGTTTAAGAGGTATGTGGAGATTTAACTTCCAAAAATGCAGATGAGGAATTATTGCCTTTATTCTATAAATGCTGTCAGGGAAGGGGAGGGTATTTCCTGGTTCCTAATAACCAGTTGGAGGAGGTGAGACGCCAGCATGTGACACTGTGGGTTTTTAACCAATCAGTGATCAGCTGCTATGAAATGCCTAACACAAAGTTTATTATTGCTAATGTAAGCCTACTTATCAGACTTATAACTTCATTAAAATACAGCTGAATATATAAATTGCTTAATTAAATTAAAATTATGTACACCACTAGAATGCAGTCCCTGTCCTAGCATGGGTACATGTTGCAGTGCTTAACTGAATGACATTGGTGGCAGAGAGTACTCCCCTGCTATTAGCACATACTGTTCAGTGTTGGGTTTGGGGCACACATGGTTAGCACATTTCAGACACTGCCATCCACAATATTGACCAGTTAATATTTAAGATGCCACATGCCAACAGCATGAAAAGACTCAGTGCTTGTAAAAACTAAACTAGCTCTTTATTAAGAGAGCTATTTACAGATAAGCTGCAAATGTGTAGTTAGCATTCCAGCATGAGCATACAGACTAACCTCCTTGTGCCTCCTTAAAACTCTGTCCTCCTGCAACCAGTGTGCCTCCCGCCAAATTCCAGGCAAGTTGGTTCAGTTTGGGAGGTGAAATTGGCTACTTGGGGAGCTCACAGCCAATTCCTTCATGGTCGTCCTCATCATGGCAGTCAGGGATCAGTGTGTTTTCCTGAGGTGGCTGGTAATGTTCACAATGTGGCTCGAAGAACATCGTCTGTAGTTGTTAGGCAGGTGAGCACATTTGTTCATTACAACTGTCAAACAACTTTGTCTGGCCTGGTATCCTCATCCCCAGTGCAGCCATTTTCTGATGTGATAACTGAGACATGTCAGGGAATTACAAAGATGTGGAATGTTTCAATCCATGTGTATTCTGGAGGGTTGATGAAGCAGATTTGAATCTCCATTCTGCAGTGATGTCTGTGAGAAAATGATGTTTCCAGACTGCACTCAACTCTGTGGGAACAGAGGTGGCAATTCCTACAGTCAATGGATGCTTGCACTACAGAAGAGACCATATTTAGGACTGTAGCCCTTATGTCATGATGTGAGGGCTGCAATGGGTTGTAGATCTTCATGCTATATCTATATGGTTGATAGTGTATATACAGTAGGAAATGGAGCCAAACTCCAAACCTACTATTTTTTTTTATTACTATATTTAGGTAAAGGCTTGTGGTCTGTTTCACAAATGTAAATGAGGTATATTGATTTGGCAGTATAGTGGTTTTGATTAAGAGGGTTCTTGGTGAAAAGGTAGAAAGTTGGTCAGGTCAAACTCAGGGCTGGTCATGAAACCACAATGCTGAAGTTCCTGACTTTCAAATATTTCTTAACTTTAACCTTAACTTTAAACTTCCAGACTTCAAATACTTGTTTTTTTTAAATAACTGCAACATTGTAGTAATGTGGTTTTAATGTAATAGTTATTTACAACTGTAATTGTAATTTAGTAAATTTGGTGGTGGGAAAATTGCCTTAGTTTTTTTTAGAAAGTAGTTTTAAAAGCTATTATTTGTAAGTTGAAGCAGTTGGTATATTTTCTTTTGATAGTAGGATAGTAAGACTGTTTTGCTGTAATCATAGTTGTGACATAAAGATTATACATATTATTCAATTAAACACAAAACAATACGGTATTTGAATCAAACACTCTACTAATATTTCCACTATACTAGAGCTGTTCTGCTGATGAACCTTACAGACATTACAGGCTATACTAGAGGATTCTGGGACCTCCTTTAATTCTAGCTGTTGAGATGATAGAATTTACAAATTCTGCCAGATATGTCTGTAAACTCTTCTGGCCCCAAGTAATTTAGCTGAAGCAGATTATACAATCTGAAAGCTGGGTATACCCCGGGAGCTCAGTTGGATCTAGTGAAAGAGCTCTCAGACTCCTTGATTCCATGTGGTTCAGATTTGTTCGTGAGCTGTTCCAGATGAGGTTTTACAAAACTGTTTGCATAACCAACTCTGGATGGTAAACCCTGCTGAAAGACTTTGCAAACTTTCCCAGATTTAGTGTGAAGTTTATTAACTGTATTGAGCCCTGATAGAATTTTCAGGAGGTCACGTTTCTGTGGTGAATGTCTAGATTTTGTAGCCAACCTTATTAAAACTAGTCCTCTGCATCCAGGGATCTAGACTGAAGAATTTGGAATGTCTGCATTTCTAGACTGAATGGTTGGAGGTGATAGTTGGAGGTGGGGAAGTAGGAGGAGGAAAAGGAAATACTGAGCACACCCCTCCACTCCAGCCCTTCCTCAGACCAGGGGAGGGGAGTGAAGATGCAGATTCCCAGCCTCTAGACCCTAAATCTTGCCCCTCAGCACACTGTCCCCTTCATCATTTTCTGAGGATGGTAAGCCGACTCACACCCTCATCATTTGTTGTCATGGTGTCAGCAAGAAGGCTCACTGTCATTCTTCTCAATCCTTGGGGACTGTGAGCTGAACATCCCAGCTCTGTCTGCAGAGGGAACATTGGGTGGAGCCATCATAGGTGTGTGTGTATGTGTGTCAGTGTTTATTATCTCCCCCTCATCCAATAGGCAAAAACTTTGTTTCCCTGCTCCCTCGGGTGTTAGGAGGTAGGAGGTTACTTTGTCTGCAGTATAAGTACATTTGCTCCCACCATAGGCACTGTCTGTTAGCAACATATGGGAAATGGCAAAATGGGAACCTCAAACCTTTCCCAGTTTCCAAAGAATATTATTCAAACGGCTTAAAAATTGGCCAATATCCAGCAAAGAGAAGACAAAGGTGTAAACCACACACACACACACTTTTATTAATCCTGCTTTTATCCTTTTTCATGACTTTAAAGGAAAATATTTCGATTGCTTATAATACTGAAGGTAACTATATGTGTTCACTGAATAGGACTTTCAATGATTCAAGGGTCCTAAGTGTCTAAGTAGTTATTTGCAAAATGGGACTTTAGGAAATATTTGAAATTTTTATCCACAGTGATCAAAATAGTGTTTTTATTACATTGCCTTTTCCCTTTAATTTGACTGAATTCCTTTTTCAAGAAACCTTACAAAGGTTGAAATTACCTCCTCTGTGTGTGTGTGTGTGTGTACACAGATATAATATGAGAGTGTATGCACCTAAGAGACATAGGAATATGTGTGTGTGTATTTATTTCATCGTGTGTGTATGTGTATATTTATACACGTTCACTCCATGCATCTGAAGAAGTGAGGTTTTTTTACCCATGAAAGCTTATGCCCTAATAAATCTATTAGTCTTTAAGGTGCCTCCAGACTCCTTATTGTTTTTGTGGATACAGACTAACACGGCTACCCCCTGATACATGCATTCCTATGTCACTTAGGTGATTTTAAAATTTGCACACCCACATGTATGATCTCTACACAACTAGTCCAGGAGTGAAAAAAACAAAACATGATGAAAGGTTAATGTTGTTAGTTGTGATATTTCTGTAAAGATAATTATTACTTTTTTCTCCTTCCCGTTAGTGCTTCGGGCTCCTGGGAGCAAACGGTGCTGGGAAAAGTACAACGTTTAAGATGCTGACTGGAGACATCACCCCATCTGGGGGGCGTGCTGTTATCAGGACTCCTACAGGGTAAATAGCATAGCGCTCAATCAAAATACTGTTACTTGATGATAAGGCTTATGATCAAACCTAGGAAAGCCTCAGCATGCTTACAGCTCTTTATATCGTATTCCAAGGAGTGGTTTGTATTCTTTCACAATTTACCGCACACCGCATTATTATTACAAAGTCTGTGGTGCCAAAAAAAACCCCAAAACAAAGCTTTTAAAGTCAGCTGACTGGGTTAAGCAGTTTAAAATTATTTAATCCTGTCGAGCAGTTCAGTTAATTGGGAATGGGTTGATTCAATAGAGTGGGAGGTAGGAAATGTCAGCACATATTCTACAGGTACACAAATACACATCCCCATAAATCAATACCAGACCAAAAGATTTTCACTGTTAGACTCCTAAGAAGTACTCAGGAGGGCTAATTTCTAAATGCTTAGCGGAAACCCCCAGATTAATCAGTTAATCAAGTGCAGAGGTGATCAGGAAGAGCAGGGGTATTACATAGCAAGGGGACACTGTTCCTGCTCACATACATTAGTTAACCTTGAGTATACTTATTGCCTTGATTTTGGTGCTTTTCATGTGCAATGTCCCCCCCCCCCCCCCCCGAAATTAAATGTAAAATGTTAACACACACAAAAAAGGCAACCCAAAAATAAATGTTAAAAAAATACAAAAATCCCTATAAGTCTAGTGTGGAAAGAATTTTAAATGGAGAGTGATTGCAAAGATTAGGACATTATAGTTTAAAGAGGAGAATAAGTAGTGACATGCCAGTGGTTAAATGAAAAAGTCTGAAATCCTGTATGTATAAAATATGTGTTTATATTTTTGTGTCTTCAAAACTGCAATATTAGAACAAGCTGGTGGTAATGAGGAAGTTGTAGCCGTAAGTCAGAGATTCAGTTATACAGCACTTGTAGATTCTATTAGGGGAATGAGTGGATATAATACCAGAACAAGTGTTAAGAGGAAATTAGTAGTGATTTATGACTGCGTGCACTTTCACTCTCCCTCGCTGTTTCCTTCATGGTTTAGCACCTACTGCTAAGCCAAGCTGACCTGCATAGTGTTGTCAGTTGAAAAATGTGCACTCTCTTCTCTTTGGTCTGATCCTCATGCCTGGTGAGAGAGAGTGTGTGCACAGTAGCAGCCTACAAAGATGACTGGTGCCCCAAGGCACTCATAATTTCCCAAGAAGCCACTTAGAGTAGCTTTGGGAGAATGTTCTGACAGGCGAGGATTGCTGGAGCACAGCAGCAGTCTGGCCACATTCCCTATTCTCCAGCCATATTCCCTTCACTGGATGTACACCGCTTGGAATTTCCCCAGGCAGCCATTTCACTCTAGCTTTCCTCCACTGCTTCTAGTAATTACTGATGTGGGATGTGATTGGATGGAATTGTTGGTGAAATTGAAAAGCCAGTAAGACTGGGGGGGGGGGGGGGGGGCGCATGGTCTGTGTATCACTTGAGCTAAGATTTAATGCAGGAAAGTGAGGAGATGGAAACAGAAATGCCTGTGGTGGGGTATTGCATTAGTTTCACTTGGTTCTCTTTTTGATCTATCAGTCTTTTTTATGTAATTACCAAAATCACCCAGATTAAAAAGAACATGAATAGAATTCCCTCCCAAATCCAAATCACCAAACTAAACAAGAAATGCCACCACAAGGAAATCAGCTATTTTTAGTTATTTTAGTAGCTGTTTTCTATTTGGGGAGTATCATAAACATTTCCCAGTTCCAGATATTTCTGAACTGCAGCTCCAGCTAACACTTATTGAAAATGGAACATCATGACCAAATCCCGGCTCTTTAGCTACCACATTTATGTGAGTATTTAGAGGCAAAAACAACACTGAAAGTTCACCGAGTCATGGAAAGGCTTCTGTTCCTCTAATTTGCTGTGTACTGAAAGAGGCCCTCTAAGGACTCTACAAGCGCTCAGTAGTTTTTGTTACATCAGGTAGGGTTACCATATTTAAACATTAAAAAAAGAAGACACTCCACGGGGCCCTAGCCCCGCCCTGCCCCAGCCCCGCCCCAACTCCGCCCCTTCCCCAAAGTCTCCGCCCCTCCCTTGAGCGCCCCGCATTCCCCCTTCTCCCTCTCAGCCACGCAAAACAGCTGCCCAAGCGCTACCGGTTTCACGTTTTCTGGGCAGCCCCTAGACCTCCAGACCCTGCGCCCCCAGCCGGGCGCTTCCCCAGTGCAGCCGGAGCCCGGGAAGGGAAGTGCCCAGCCGGGGGCGCAGGGTCTGGGGTCTGCCCGGCAAACCGTGAAGCCGGTAGCACTCGGGCAGCTCGGCTCTTCAGCTACACAAAGCTGAGGTGTCTGGGGGGAGCAGCAGCAGCCGCTGCCGCCGTGGCGGAATCTGCCTACAGATCGCAGCCTGCTGGAGCCGCTCTAAGGTAAGCAGGGAACCGGGGCAGGGATGCCGGCAAAACAAAGCTGGGAGTATTTTCCCGGACATGTTCGGCTTTTTGGCAATTTCCCCCGGACGGGGATTTGAAGATCAAAAAGCCGGACATGTCCGGGAACATCCGGACATATGGTAACCCTACATCAGGAAAGTCAGTTGTAACTTTCTGAAATCTTGTTTTCCTCAGAGGGGTAGCCGTGTTAGTCTGAATCTGTAAAAAGCAACAGAGGGTCCTGTGGCACCTTTAAGACTAACAGAAGTATTGGGAGCATAAGCTTTCGTGGGTAAGAACCTCACTTGGTTCTTACCCACGAAAGCTTATGCTCCCAATACTTCTGTTAGTCTTAAAGGTGCCACAGGACCCTCTGTTGCTTGTTTTCCTCGTAAGTTTAAAGGTCGGTTTACTGAGAATAAATGTGCCAAGTATAAAGAAATGGGGGAAAGTGTCTGTATTTTATTTGTGCATGAATAGTCCCTGGGCTGCTATATGGGCTATTCCTGTGTGGGGACAAGAGGAGGCTGGAGTGCATGCAGGAAGCCTCTTTTCCCTTTCCTCCCTCCCTCACCACCACCCACAAGGCAGTTCAAGGCCCAGGCATTCCTGCTGCAGAAGAAGCAGAGTGGGGCTCTGGCCTTGCACTCGTCTCTCAAGGCCAGCAGAGTTATATTTGTGGTTGGAAAACCCATGCAGCAGTGGTAGTTCAGGCTGCCAGCCTTTACAAGTTCTATGCCACTGGGAATAGCCATTGATAGACAACATGGGTGCAGTGGCTTAAAGACACAAAGTGGGGATGGTTGAAATGAACACACATCCTGTATCTCCAATTTTTTAAATCTTTTTCTTGGGAAGATCTACAAACCTCTGTTTCAGCACAACCATCTAGCGAAGGTTTAGCTCGTGAAGAACAGGTCAAAGGGCTACTTTTATTGGTCAATACCTATACAGTACCCAATTTACAGGATACGTTATGAAAAAAGAAGCTGAATCCTTCCTACACAGTCAGATGTTGCTTATCTCTCTCTGTCTTGGGCTGCTATATATATGTTCAGTTATTGGTACAGATATTTGATAATCTAATTCATATAACTCAAAGGAAAAGATAACTTGAAAAAAAATCCCAAAGCAGCTCAAAAGGCATTTGAACAATTAAATATTTCCTACATCCCTTTACATTGCAATAGATTCATGCATATTGAAATAAGGAAAGTCAGAAATGACCAAATGCATCCCTGGAGTAATTCCATTGAAGTCATTGTAACACCAGGATTGAATTTGACCTGCCATCTTTTATACCAAAGGTCCATTGTTTAGGCCCAGATTTTCAAAAGATAAGATTTTCAAAAGTACCTGGTGATTTTTGGGTACCTCTATTTTGGAGTAGCTGACTTGAGTCACCTTAAAGGGGCTTTATTTTCAGAAAGTGCCTCATACCCAGGGCCGGCTTTAGGCCAATTCAGCCGATTCGGCTGAATTGGGCCCCGCGCCAAGAGGGCCCCGCGCTGCAGCTGTCCACCCCGCCCCCAGCTCACTTCCCCCTCCTCCCCTCCCCTGAACGCCCCGCCCCCTCCCCTGCTTCCCGCGAATCAGAGATTCGCAGGAAGTCTGAAAAGAAGCAGGGGCGAGCCGGCAGCACAAGGTAAGCTGGGGTGGTGGGGGTGCGAGAAGGGCTCTGGGGAGGTGTGGCCCGTTCCCGCAGGCCCCAGCGGCTCTGGCCCAGCTTGGCTCCAGCCCGGCCCCCGCGGCGCGGCCCGGCTCCGGCTCGGCTTGGCCCCCGCGGCGCGGCCCGGCTCCGGCTCGGCTCGGCCCCCGCGGCATGGCCCGGGTTGGCTCCGGCCCGGCCCGGTCCCCGCGGCTCGGGTCGGCTACGGCCCGGCCCCCGCGGCGCAGCTCGGGTCCCCCCCCCGCGGCGCGGCTCGGGTCTCCCCCCCCCCCCCCCCCCGGCGCAGCGCGGCTCGGGTCTCTTCTCCCCCCCCCCAGGCGCGGCTCCGGGTCGGACCCAAGCCCGGCAACCCCGGCTGGAGCGCAGCTTGATTCCTGGGGGCGGGGCTTGCAGCAAACCCCGCCCCCAGGAATCGGGCCCCGCTCTTGCTAAAGCCGGCCCTGCTCATACCCACCTACCCTCTGAAAATAAAGCCCCTTTAAGGGGTCTCACATTGGGCACCCAAAAACAATAGGCACATTTGGAAATCTTGATCTTAAAATGTGTTTGTTTGTTTGTTTTTTAAAGACAAGACTGTGTTTGAAAAAGTTAATGTGACAGGAAGTATTTTTCATGTATTTAAAAAAAAAAAGCATTGAAAATCAGTTTTTAAGTGTTGGAAACCCAAAACCAAAAGTACTGTGCAGCACATGAGAACCAAAGAGAAAATTGACCTCTAGAATTTCACTACTCAAGTTGGGCAAAATGTATTAGAAGGTGGAAAGTAAATAATATTTTAAAATGTCTTTCAGAGTTAATAATACAAGGAGTTATTGATACCACAGAGCAATCATTTGTTTTTAAGTAAATAGGGCCAAATTAATCCCTCCTGAAATTCCACGGTCTTCAATAGCATCTTCCCAGGGATGTATTTGTCCCATAATATTTATTACTATACTATTTCTTTAATGCAGCCCAAAGTAGATGTGTATTTCAAGTGGTTCCTGTGCATTTACTGTGATAGGCCTTATTGAATTTCCTACTGAAACATATTTATTCTGTCCAAGGCACACAATCAGTCCACCAAAGAATTGCATTTTTTATTTCAGTACTCCTCCTCAGACGTGAAGGCTATAGGCAAATAATAAGGTTTTACTACCATGTTCTAGCTGTAATTAACCACTCTAATAAAAATGCTCCAGAAAGAGAGCTAATACAAATGTAGCAGTAATTACAAGCAAACATGACACAGTAATAGCAATGTACTACTTAAAAACAGTTTTACCTTTTCATATTGTATGCACCTCATTAGCACTGGCATAATTCAGTGACACAGTCATCCAAATTATATAAACGATTATTGAATACAGGTAATGCCTCCCAGTTAGTTATTTGAAACCTAATACTAACCCAAGCCAAGGAACAATATCACAAGCAGTCACTCTGGAAGGTGTGGAAATGAAACACCAGGACAATGGAATACTATAACATTTCTGACCTCTGTCAATGGGAGTTAAAAGGGCAATACAGGACACAATCAGAAAAAAATATCATATTAAAAAAACCCAAATGTCTTTACCTATATGATAAATAATGACACTTTAAAAACGTTAGGAAAATCTCGCCACATATCCCATTTTTGAATGATATCTGTATGTCCTAGCCGTTAGTTTTCAATAATATGGTATTGGACTCTCATGCTGTAAGGAATAAGATTGTGTATAACATAGTCTTAAAAGCACACACTTACCTAGAATGTCTAAATAGAAAAAGAAAGGAGACCATAGTGCTCACATTTAGATGTCGCTGTTAGAAACTAAATATCACTACCATGCCACACAAATAGGCATTATACGTCTGTACCATTTTCTTAGTTATGTTGGGTAGCTGCCTTCTTCCCTCCACCTCAGTTATCCTTCTTTACTTTGCCCCAACTACCTTCAAGGGCTCTGTATGACACACAGCCCCTGCCGCTGAAGAGGGCTAGATAAAGACCCCTCAGGAGGATGTCAAAGCACTTTCAAGTATTAGCCACAGACCAGCATAAAAGAACTTGACAGTTTCTTTGGCTCTCACTCACTTCACTGCTACTTAAGCTTAATTCTCAGCACATACTTGTGTCTGAGTGCTTTGTGGAATAGTCATGAACTTAAGCCTGTGCTTAAGTGGTTTGCTGAATTGGGGTCCTATTGACAAGGATTAGATAGGATGGGCACAAGATGTCCCATTGAAACCAGTGGATAAAGTAATTAACATTTGACACTCCTAATATGACTGATTTAATTTCTCTCCCATGAATTCCAGTGTATAGAGAGATTCTCTGTTACAGCAACTCCCATTCATATTTGAACTAGAAGTCATTTTTTATCTAAAATCTTGGATTAGAAGTTCATAAGGCCAGAGGGTACCTCTCCAAAGAGGGGAAACTACAGTATTTCTTTTCAACCAGAACTGGGGCTGTTTTCAGGTTATGATATTCAACTTGATAAATAATTAAAAATGTAATTCAAATAGCTTTACTTCAAAAGCAGAATAAATTTGCATCAATATAATGGCTGAGATGGCTGTTGTAACACTGTATATCAGTATAATTACGTTAATTATAACTAAGCTATAGTTACATTAATTATATTTTTAACCTTGGGTTTTTTATAATGTTAATTGAGTATTAGTATGCACTGAATCAAATGTGCAGTGATAAGCACAATGGAGTTCCTAACTACTTTTGTGATTTGTAAATTTGTATTTCATTTTGACTAATTAATGGAATTTATCTCTCAGTTGAAACCAATGCAAGTACTGGATTATATATCACTGCCTTTACTTTATGCTTGTACTGCCTGAAAAAAGCTGCAAAAATCCAAGTCTAAATGAATGTCAACAATAAGACAAGTCTTCCAGCACAGCAAGGGGAGGGGGTTTTCAGAGGAGCTGAGCTTTTAGGCCAGTGGGAGCTCTGGGTTACTGAGCACCTCTAAAAATCAGCCCTTAAATATCCAAATTCTGTTTTTGTTAACATCACAAAATAGAAAGGGCCAAATCCTGGTTGCCTCGCTCACCACTAGTCTCCCTGAAGTCAGTTGGTCGATTTGTGTAAGATGAGCATGTTTTCACCCTCCGGTGTTTTTCCAACATTCTCCTCTGGTCTTTTTTTGATTCAGTGCCCCAGACTATCCCAGCACACGTTTCTGGGCAGGTTTTCTGGAACACTCTAGGGACACTGAGTTAAAAGTGCTTTTTAAAAGGGAGACTGGTGAAAAAATAACTGGGGGGCAAAACTTTATCCCTAGTGACTTTAGTGAGGCTGCCCTTTCTTTCATAGACACCACAACACTTTGCAAAACCAAGAACAACACTGCGTTTATATAAAGCCTTTCTCCCCACTCCCTGAACTTTCTCAAAGTGCTTTATAATGCAAAAGAAGTATTATTATCCCCAGTTTACAGGTGAAGTGACCAAGACACAGAGACTTTATAAAGAAAATTAGATCAAGTGGCTGGAATAGGACCCAGTGCTCCCATTTCCCTGCTCTAGCTGCTAGACTATGCTGCCTCTGATGTGGGAGCTAGGCAGTTCTTTACCTTTTGAAAAAGATTAATAATAATATGTAATTGTGTAGCTATTTTGTCTCCTAATAATGCATACATATCTAGGTTACACTTTATACTCTTTCCGTCAAAAATACGAGTTAATTGAAACTGAGATTTTTTGTGGGAAAGGGTCAGTTTCAACAAATTTCCCTTTTAGAAACAGTTTTTTTTTGGGGGGGGGGGCGGAGGGAGTTTCAAAATTGTCCAAATCTCTCATTTCGACACTTTATGAAACCAAAAATTCTGTTTTGAGCTATTTCTTTTAGAAACTTAATTTTTAGTTTAAAAGAATTAAATCATTAAAAGCTCAACATTGAGACAATTAGAAATTATTTAAACGAAACACTTCAATTGACCTGAACCAAGAAAATAAAAATTCATTTATCTGAATATATTTAGTAACAGAGCTGTGTTGGGAATCACTTTCCCATCCTGGGAAATTTTTGAGATTTTGATTTTTCACTCCAATGTGGTATGAATGTAGAAATCTCAAAATTTTTCCCAGGATGGGAAAACCATTCCCTACACAGCTCTATTACTAACTATATTCAGATAAATGAGTTCTTATTTTCTTTGGTTATTTAGGGCTAGATTGCGCTTTTGCTCAATTCCCTATATAAAGCTGCATTGCTGCATGTGGAGCCTTAGGAGGGAAACGTGGCTTTGAGTCCAGCCTCGCTCTGTCTATAGCAATTGGATACATCAATAGGCACAGTGTTTCTCAGCATAATACCAAAACAATACAGCAGCCTATGCTGACATACAACTTCCATCTAAATTGCTTTAAAAACATCAATGAGCTATAGAGGTTACCTTTTAAATTTGTCAATAGCTTTATGCAGGGAGCTCAAATGTGGTTGAAGGCATCTGTGTGGCCAGAGTAAATGGGCCAAAATATGGCCTTTATCTAGTAGACCCAAAGATCCTGCCATATAAGTATGCAATATGCAAATGGAGTATAGGAGGAATGGGGTAGTATGAAAAACAGTGCAAATGAGCTGTGCAGTTCAGCATGCAGCATGTTAGGTCTGTGATTTTTGTGTCAGTCACTAATATATATATATATATATATATATAGTATTTATTTTTCTCTACAACGTATAGAGGAAGTGTTTTTAGGGAGGGATTTGAGAAATAAAAGGTTAAGGCATGGTAGACCACATCAAAGGGGGCATTCCAGGCATAAGGAAGAAGGCACGTAACCATGGGAGAGTAAAAAGAGATAAGGGAAGCACTCTTCTGGCTATCCATGGGGAAAGAGTCTGGGCCAGGTCTTTAGCCAGGTCTATTGAAGCCAATGGAATGACACTAATTTACATCAGCTGAGAATCTGGCCTTCTGTAGTTAGAAGTTAATTTCATTTACAGATATTTCTTACCAGGCTCTGAAGTCTCTAGTATCCTTTGTCTATCTCAGACAGCATGTACCCTGAGCTGCCTCTTTGAACCACAACCCTTTGAGTGACTGAACTGCTGGCATTTGCGTTCTGATTCTTAACCCTTTTGTCTTTCCTTTGAAGTCTGAGGAACAATTGCAACGTAGTCTCTCTTTCCTTGGTGTAATCATTCAATGCTTGCACATCAAACAGGACTTTGAGGATCATTCCAGATAACTGCTGCATATTGGCTAACCATCGTGCCAGTGCAAATCTCACTTTGTGTAAGCTTGTTTTTACAACCATAAAAGGGATTTTCTCTCAGCCTCTTCTGATTAGTTAATTGAATTGTTTCCCACCTATATGTCTTTTCTTAAATGTTGCCCAATGTCCCTGCTTTGGCAGCTCAGAGAATGGTATAATTCTCTCCTGCTTGCAGATGGAAATGGGAAAATACCACTGTTCCTGTGTTATATGTGATGTTTTAGGGAGCTTCCCCCACAACTTTTTCAATCATGATTAGTATAGCATAACAGTTCTTCACAGAGAAGAGTTCTTATTTTTCCTGTTAGCTTCCCAGAGCAGGCAGTTGTCCTGTTGCAATAAAGATTACATCTTCTAGATGGCAGAGAAGAAGAAACCACCAGCCTTTGTCAATGGTATCTCCTGCTTTGGCTAAAATGCCTAGAAAACTGGACTTTTTGCTTGAATTGAATATTAGATGCTCATTCCACAGAAACCAATGGTTTCCTCAGTACTCTCTCCAATTCCCTGCTAGCCAAAGAAATGTTGAGCCCAGCAGCCAATCAATTCATAAATTCTTCTTTAGGTGTAGCAAGTACTGCAGGGCCTTGTTTAGCGGAGTTGCTGAATCTCTCTGTAGAGTACCCTTGTTGTCTTTCCCTTTGGAATGAAGGCTCTCCTAATCCAAGGTTCAGTATACCGTGCGCACCCAGGCCACCTGGGTATGGCAGCCTGGCTCCTGAATGAACATGTATGAAAGAGGAAGAGGTTTTTGAGAGTGGGTGACGTCTATGCTGCTGCATTCATATAAGAATTCTGCTTCTTTTCCATATCAAAGTCCAGACATCTTCACAGTTTGGTTAAAGGATAGAAAACTAAGTCTATTTAGATATGACATCATCTTGCTGAACAAAATGGAGAAATCAGTGGAGTGCCACCAGCATAAAACTAGAGTCAGACAACGGGGCATTTAGACCCCTTTGTCAATAAACTTCTTTTACATCTGTGCTGTATTCTCTGTTAAGTCACTGAATCAATGTGTGATGTGGTTTTTCCTGCCTCAGTTTCCCTATCTGTAGATTGAGGGTAAAAATGCCTTTTTCTGTAAAGCACTTTGCAATCTGCGAATGAAAAGGCTATAGAAGAGCTAAGTCTAATTATTTTATTATTACCACATTCAACCTTAAGTCTTACTAGTTCTGCCTTAGATAAGGTTACCTCAACATTTGGCGCATTATCTAATTGTTCATATACTTATTAGAGAGAGTGCCTAGATAATTAACTTTACTTCAGTATATGCAGTATTCTAAGGTATTACCTAAAGCTATTGACAAGTTTAAAAGGTAACCACTAAAGGTCATTGATGTTTTTAAAGCAATTTAGATGCAAGTTGTTCTGTAAGCTTAGGCTGTTTTGGTATTATGCTGAGAAACACTGTGTCTATTGATATATCCAATTGCTATAGACAGACCGAGCCTGGACTCTATCATCATAGAATCTTGCTTCATATATAAAATCAACTTTATTTTCTCTTCCTGCTCTTTTTCTCATTTACATGGATTAGCTTAATAACATCATGCATATTATATGTGTATGTGCTGAGGAAGGAGGAGGAGAATATAATTAATGCAACTAATAGCTTTAAAATATAAATTAAGGATAATTATGGTTTGAATGCAAAACCCTTTACAGTACAGCAGATAATGAGGAGGATTTTTGGTGTAACACCATGTTAACAGGTGGAATGCTAATTTCTCCTGTACACATGAAAGTAAAATGGAAAGATGAGATTTCCTTGGAGGTCAATTTATTTTAAAGCAGTGGGGAGTGGTGGTTTCCTTCCTTGAGTCAGGAGAGCATTTGAAAACTAAGCTGTCGTTTTGATTAACTTGTTTTTTCAGCATGCAACAAAAGCATAGGGCAAAGCTAAAAAGCACTCATCCCATAGTCATTTTGATTTGGAGATCCCAGTCAGTGAGATTGCTTATACTGCACTGGGGGAAGAACAGGCATCACACTATACATAACAGTAAAGTCTCAAACACCCACCACCTCAAATGGCTTTTTGTCCTCTGTAAAGCATATATGACATATTTCTATCTTGTAAAGAGCTAAAGGCAATAAAAAACAAAGGCCCTAATGTTGCTATTGGATCTTCTAGCAAGGACCTTTGTACCCATTAGGACTCCACATAAGTACAAGGTCTGCACTAGTTGGTCTAATTGCATGATTGGGGCAAAAGTGTGCAAGACTACATGGCAAAATATTTCAAACTCCTTTGCAATGTGTCCCACCTTTATTGGAAGTTATACTTCACCATAGGGACCCCCTGTATTTCTAAGTCTTTATACTGAACTGGAAGCAAGATACTGATATTGTCTTGAACAATCGGTGGAGCCAGGGACTCTAAATGGGTTCTATTGCCCTAAGCAAAATAGAAAACTAGCTAAAGTACATCCCTATTGAGGCATAGTCACTCAAACTAAGACTTAATGAATGTTTTGGCTGTTTGTTATTTTGCTTCCATAGGTGATCTTTTCC
Source organism: Chrysemys picta bellii (assembly GCF_011386835.1). Lineage (NCBI taxonomy): Eukaryota > Metazoa > Chordata > Testudines > Emydidae > Chrysemys > Chrysemys picta. The sequence continues at coordinate 106,007,654 of NC_088792.1, forward strand.
ACCCGGATGGTAGAACCATTCTGGAAGGGAGTTTCCCATTCAGTTACTAGACTCACTAAACTAAATTCCTCCCTAATGAAAGTTTCCAGAAGTTAGCAAAATTACCCCAGCATTTAATTTGGTCTCCTACATATGTGCTTTGCATATTGCCTCAAGTCAAGACTTTACTGCTCCAAAAGGAGCAGCTGTGCCGAAAGGAAGGTTTGTATTGCTCTGCTCTGTTTGCCTTAATTTGAGGTTGTTCTGTGTATCTCTTACAATGTCTTTGGTGCCCAGGAAGGAATTGACTATAAATAGAATTTCTGCATGTCAGAGTTCATTATGGAAGGAATCCACTGTCTCTGCCAATTTATGCTAATATAGTCCACATTAGTAAATCCATGCCCTAAGGTGCAGATGGCTTTAAAAAACCATTTAATTTGATTTAGATATGCTTGAAATTGTGCTAGGAGAAATTCTGTAATGTTTATATATATTTTTTAAAGAGCAACCCTTGAACTGACCATAGGCAAATGGTGCGGTTTAATCCTGACTTTCATTTTGTTGTGTCACATTTTAGAGTTTAACAGAGCTCCCCACATGCACTTCTTGGTTCAATGCAAACTCACATATCTTTTGTATTAAGAGCAAAAAGTCCATTCCAACAAGTCCCCAGCAAGGTGCATCGTGTGATGATAAATTAACTTCTGAGAACATTTAAAATACTTCGATACTATGGTTCAGCCTGTAAAATACACAGTTTATACTAATGTCTCCCCAGACGAGAGAGCTTTGTAAAGGATTAGCAGATACATATTTATGCTTTCTACAATTTTGGAATTTGTAGTCCATCTACATAGAACATTTGCTTTTCCATTTCCAAATGATTACCTGTGTATTCAACCTTATTAATCAGTTTCATAGCAACACAGAAGCACTATGGGAAAATAAAAAGAATATCATATTGTAACTCAAAGCCTTTTTTTTATTATTACCACCCCCCCACACACACTTGCACACCCAAGCTCATCAGACTTTAGACCTGTCAAAAATCAAGATGCTTTTTTATATAGTTGCGCTGGTTGTCTGAATCATTTTCTGTAAATTTCAATCAGCACCACCAAGTGTTGGATTAGGTATTGGAATAAATAAGGGTACATTTAGCATCATTATGGGTAATGAGACACCGTTGCAATCAAGGCTGCTTCTTAGCAACGAATGCAGTTTCTAGTAATGTTGTACATCTACAAAGCTGAGGCCAAAGACTCTGAAATGAGGGAGATAATTTATAAGTGACAAGTGTGATTTTTATCTGGATATCATCATTTAAACTATTAGGCAATTAATATTTCTGTTTTTGTTTCTTCACACACACACCACACACACACACACACCCATACCTCTCTCTGTAAATTACTGAAGGATCTGCTTATCAGTCAGTATAAGCACTCTGCTGTGCTTGAGACAAGGCACATAACTAGCCTTACCCCTTATGAAACTGGCTGTTCCTGAAGTGTTCTACATCTTCAGGTCTGGTCATTCTTCTGTATTAAAGAAGAGTTTCATGAAGATGGTTTAATGAGGTGGCGGGGGAAGGTACACCTATGAAGTCAATTACTACATACCACATCTTTCCCCTGCTTTTCCCAAGGCCTGCACAGGAGGCTTGCTTCCTACCTCATGTGGAGAAGCAGCAGAGCATGGGTGTCTCCAAGTGACAGTACTAGGCCAGGTGCATACTTTATAGCATGGAGCCCAGAAGTAGCTCTGTCTCCAATTGGAGCTGCTGGCTGGGGAGCTAAACCAGCTGCAGAATGGGGAAGCTCACTGGAACCAGAGGATCCTCTTCTGGTGGGACTGTGGGATTAGAGAGGGGGAAGAAATGGAAGGGGAAAGAGCACAGTGAGCTGCTGGGCTCATCTCAGGGAAAGTAATGAGAAGAGAGAGATGGGAGCTGGGCCTATTCTACTCCCATCCCTCTTCTTAGAACTCTAAGGTGAATATACTTATTCTTGTACGGATTAAGACTGTAAAACAGTAACACCAGGGCTAAAGTACTAAGGAATATCACACTCAAGTGTTTAAATATTTTGCTTTTCTTTTAAATAGATCTGAAATGGATATATTGTCTGCTAGGTCTGAAGGGATTCTGATTGGCTACTGCCCACAGCAAGATGCCCTGGATGAACTTCTAACTGGTTGGGAGCACCTTTATTATTACTGCAGCCTGCGTGGGGTTCCAAAACAATGTATCCATAAGGTAATTATCCATGAGTTAGCTTTGCAAGGAATAGATGGAGCAAGGTTGGGCCATACAGTTCACGCGAGTTTCATTTTCTTGTACTGGAAAACACACCTTTTAAATCAGACATTTGTCTTCAACAGTTTTGGTCCTAAGGAATCTTCTCTGCCCAGCCCAAAATATATTGATTTCTTTGAAGTTTTAAAAGTAGCATGATTTTCCTCTCATCCCAGTGTACATCAAGAGTAACTTCCCTGAAGTTATTAGAATTACACCAGTGTGAGAGCAATGCCTGGCCCACAAACCATAAAAGAATTAAAATTAAAAGTCTGCGTACATAGCATCTTCACTTTTCACTTCACCATTATGGCTTCTTAGCAAAATAACTTCAAAGCCAGCTCTTCACCACTAATTTGCAGCCCCCACCCAGCATAGGAGGCCTGTGGGGGGAATGGAGTGTGGTCAGAGTACGGCTGCACTGGCTGAGTCTCAACTCCAAGGAAGGCCTTTGGGGAGACATTGCAGCTGGGCCCAAGTTAGGGTAGCTCTGGAGGCCACAGCAAACCCCTCATGTAGTTCCAGGACTGAAGTTGGGCGGTAAAGTTAGCAACAGCCACATTTACCCCTTTATTTGGGCCCTGTGCATAGCAGAGCTTGGCTGGACCTGAAAATGCAGCTTGCCGTCTTAATAAGGCATCCCCATGTAAACAGTGCCAAGCACCATTTACGATAGCTACTTAGAATTCAGCATCCAGTCTTTTCCTTAGCTGTTCAGTGTTGTCAACCCACCTCATTAGTTTTGGATTAAAGATGGCCAGAGTACTTCAAACATAAAGATTTGTTCCCCTTGGTCTACGGGAAATATATTAAGAGATAATTGTTATTGCATTAAGCCTCCTGGCGAAAATTACCTGTCATCTCTATCCAGTGACAATTCCCCACTTATGATCAGCTTTTAGCACAACTGTACTATCCGTCTATTATTGTAGCATTTAATGGAGAACAGTTTCTGGCATGTCTCTTAGAACTGTACATTCATTTAAGAGAATGCTGTTAAATATTCATAAGTTTCACATAAGTCATCAAATATGTTTTGGTCATAAATGTAACTTAAAGCAGAAATCAAAGCTTGATTATTTAATTAGGCAGCAAAGTCTTAAAATGCTGTGAAACATGGTTCTTAACCTTTTCTGTTCTGTCCAACAGAACAGATGGCAATACATCCTTGTAATGTACTTGTCCATATGGTACAACGTATATAATAGACTGAGGCACAAATGTTGACAGTAGCTGTGGAGTGGAATTTTCAAAAGTACCTAAGTGACTGAAGAGCACAAGTCCCACTGAAAGTCAGTAGAAATTGTGCTCCTAATTCACTTAGACACCTTTTGAAATCATAGCTGTAGGCTCCTCAGTATTGCAAGCAGGGAGTTTTAAGGAGAAGTGCCCTGATGTGGAAAATGTACGTGATATGCCCACAACATTGCTCTAAGCAAGCTGACTGACTCCTATATCGAGTGCAATGTGTGCAGAATAAACATATTCCATCCCAATGCTGGAATTAGTCCAGTGCAAAATAGGGCAGATGGGAAAATTAGAGATAGCAGGAGCATGAATGAGCTAATGAAGGAGGATAGCTGCCTCGGCATTGTTGGGAGAGTAGCAACTGTGTTAGAGGACCCTTTGTAATAAATTTGCCATGAGGGACATCTTTGGTTCAGGTCCAGTTCAAAGCATAGGCACTGTAAACCTGTGTCTAGGGTCATGGCTCCTAAAGCCACAGGGTGATTTTAAAAAAAAACACAATTTTTTGTTTTATTAAGGCAAAATTACAATAAAACATTGACATACTACATTGTTTATTACTTATTCAGGATCAGCTTAATATTCAAAGACCTAAAGACTCTGGCTTACTGGCTGGGGAAAAGTGACCACATTTCTATAAACTGATCCACTTTTTGGCACTTTTCCTGTGTATGTACTTGGTGTGAAAGCTTTTCCATTACAAGGAAAGTTCATATTTGACTATACCACAATTCCATAGGAGGAGGAGTCATTTCTCTAATACTGTGCAGTCCAAAGTCTAGTTAACAATAAAAAAGAAATGAATGTGTTGTTCTGTTTAAAAGTAGATCCTTGACTGGAGCATTAAGTAAGCAGGCCAGGGGATCTCTACGAAAGAGCATTTTGTCATCAGGTATCTTTCCTAATCCTTTCTTCCCAATATTTTCTAATTCCCACATCTACAACATGTGTGAGTGTGTTCCCTCTTTCTTGTAATCCCTCCAGCAGAGCACCTCCTTAGCAGCAAAAATATGATGAATCTTAACTGGAGTCAAATGCCCCTATATAATTATTTATATATATATTTTTAAAAGAGCTGCACATTTTCATAAGTGCCTAGGTCCCATTTTCAAAAGGGACTTAAATACCTTTGCAAATCTGGTCCTAGTTGCCTAAAAAAGGCATATCCAGTTTTGTCAGGGTATCAGATGCGGGACAAACAGGACAGTCCAGTTTCATACCGGATGAGTGGCCTGCCTAGGTGCTATTGTAAATAATATATAATAACTGACCTTCAACCTTCCCTCAAAATTCAAACTAAATCTAAACCTTGTTAGGAAAAAAAAAAGTTTTGTGTGAAACTGACCTAGGTATGCTATGCCAGAGTTCACTTCCTGTCCTAGACTCTTGGGCAGCGTTGCAATACAGCTGCTGTACTGCACCTCAGAAATGGCTAAATTTCAGTGGTGAATGAAGTGATCCCAGTGTATTTGAGCTTAAATTTGTAAGATGTAATGCTTGTGAATCCTTGAGGATAGCAGTTCCTATGGAAATGGAAATTGTTGTTTTTGTTGTCTCACTCCCACACATTATGCTGTGCTCCAGGCCAAGCTCTCTGAGTGCTTACTGTTAAAGTGTCTGTGTTAACAAAAGAAGGAAGGGAACATGGTTGTTTGATTCGAAGGTGGAAAGCAATCTGAGTTCATTTTGTTTTACGGTGAGTTGGCAAGCGAGCAGGTGACTTATGGTGTGCACTGCTGCATAAGTAAATATAATCTATTAAAGCAATAACTTCAAGGATCTGATCCTTCACTAGACAGATTTGTCAGCAACAGGAATTAAATGCCTGACATAAAGTTGAGTGCACTTAATGTTCCAAAACAGTAATTAACTGAATGGGAAAGGATGAGAAAATGGGTCATTTGTTATCAGTGTGAAACTGTATATTATTATATGAAGTTTTAATCTGCTTTTTAAAGCAGCCCTAAAAGTTTCTTTTAAATCATGATGTTGTAAAGCTTTGGGTGGAGTTTGAAGTGGGTGCAGGGGGGCATTGCTTCCCCCCTCTCCCCAAGCCAGGGTTACCATACGTTCAGGCCTCTTTTCTGATAGTCCGCTCTCCATCCAGGCAAACTTTTCAAATAAGAGGCAGTGTCTGGGATTTTTCCTTTAGGGAGCAGATATTACAGCTCAGAAAGAGCCATCTCCGTGCCCCGATTTGACCCTCTCCTGCACCCGCAGCTGCTGAATCCCGCCCACCCTGTCACCATTACGGGAAGTGCAACACTCTCCCCCACCTTGAATGTGAGGCTGCAGGTCCTCGAGCACCCCTCCCCCCCAGTATTTCCTCCCAGTACACACACACACACACCCCTCTAGCATCCCCTCCCTGGGTGTGGGGTTCCTGCACATTAGCCACCCTATGGTCCTGGTTAAATTTCCCCTGGGTACCTGTGCGAGACCCTAACAAAGGCAAGTGCCCGGTGATCCCACAGTGGGCTCAACCTTGTGAGCCTCGGGCAGGCATGGAATTTGCCCCCCCATGCACAGCCCCATTGGCCTGGCTAGAGCTGCCCCCCAAATATAGAAGTCAAACTATGCCTATGTGTAAAACTAAATAGAATTGGAGTTGAGCTTAAATAATACACAGCTCTTGGGATGTTCAACTAGTTATCACACTGGATTGGCATAGTTTTTTAAAAAATATTTATTTTTATTACATTTGTCTCATACCACAACACATTGCTTAATTCAAATCTCAGTGGAAATGGTTAGGGCTATATTCTGCTGTCATTTACACTAGTACAAATCCAATGAAATCACCATAGTAGATGAGAGTAGAATTTGGAACACATTTATTCAAAGAGTACAAGTTCCAACAGCATCACTATCTGTCCCACCTACCAACCTAATTAAAATCATAACAACTGCAATGTTTCAAGGGTTGGCCTATCAATATTAAAATTACTATTTCTGGTTGGAGATTCTTCAAAACAAGCTTCTCTGATTTTTATCAGAACTTCAACAGCCAACAGACAGCTTGAAGGAGCATTGGCAGGGTCCCTCCTTCAATAAGTCCCCAGGTGGATTTTTGCTTCCTCATGGAACTCCATTGACTTGTACTCTATGAAGGCTGTGTGCTATTCTGCCCTCTGATACTTTGGTGACTTAACCAGAATCTGAGCAGAATTTAGTCCTATAGTCAACTGAGCTTTGCAGGTTTGCTTGTGTGCAGATCTTTTCAGGATCACAGCTGAAAGTGCAATAAACTCCTATAACTTCAGCTAATAATATGAGTTTTCCTAAAATTGCTAAATTTACTCTGAAGGGTAATACATAATTTTGGGGGACAATTTGTAGAAAATTGGGCAAAATGTTTTTTTTTTTAATTATAGGGTATTAAAACTCATTCTATGTTTGAAATTTTCACTAGTTCTGTAATTATTCACATGAATGTCACCAGTTTATATGGATGCAGTCCAACTCTTATGAAATTCAAATGGAGTCTTTCCTTAGACTCTTAGACTTCAGTGAAAGTTGGATCTGGCTCACTGTGTGTGTGTGTGTGTGTGTGTGTGTGTGTGTGTGTGTGTGTGAGAGAGAGAGAGAGAGAACTATAAGGATGATGAGTTGGGCATTATATTCATCAGTCCTATTCAGAAGTGACAGATCCAAAATTAACAAATTATGATGTCTTTCAAAGTTAATAGGATGGATTAATATCCAATACTAAAAGTTCCCTAGTTCGGAGGTAAATCTGAAGAAAGTACCAAGAGAGTCCCAGTGTCTCTTCCTATATATAATTTACCTGAGTGCTGTTACTGACTTTGGAAAACTCTCTGGTTTAATAATTGGAATCAATTATGCATGTTATTTTTGCAGTGCTTTATTGATAGATACAAACGTGGTTCCTACCTTAATCTCCAATCCTACACAAGTTTACAGAGGTGCTTAACTTCACACACTTGACTAGTCCTACTGGCTTCAGTGGGATTATTTGTGTGTAATGTTAAATGTATGGTCAGGAGTTCACAGCATCTAGGCCTTAGATTTTATAAGTCAGTGGGAGTTGGATTGGACTCTAATTTAGGAAGAAGAGAGCTCTTTACTTGAGTTAGAATTATCAAGGTAACACATTTTGAAGTATTCCTAAGGAACGTTGGAGACTAGAGATAGGGCTGTCTATCTATGAATGTGAAGAGTTGTTTTAGTTTCCTGGTTCTGCGGGAGAGGGGAAGAGTTGAGAGAGTTTAAAGTGTGCATTGAGGAGGTGCTCAGGTGAGAAACACCAACTATGTGGTTTGGATGAAGTCACAATGTATATATTAGTGTACAAATCTCTCATATATCCCTTATTTCAGTCTGAGTTACCTATATCCCGCACAAACTAAGGAGTCACATCACTTTCAACTGTGGAAAATTATTTATATCATAAATAAAGACTCATGAAAATGAGGACAGAGAGTGTCATTAATGCTAAATGAAGGAATCCCACAGCATTTTCAGTTTTCTGCATGAATATCGTGTGTGTGTGTGTGTGTGTGTGTGTGTGTGTGTGTGTGTGTCACTTTAATGTCTTTGTCAGACATCATGTCCTACATTTGGGCTTAGTCAAGATGAGAGGTATTTTCATGTATACTTTATGGTGTGACACCATCCAAACAACAGTACACCATTAGGTATGCAGTTAAATGAAGTTATAATGGAGATGTATTGGCTACTTTACAATATATCTAATTTAGATGTAATTTAGATGGCATCTTCATTACTATTTAGATTATATTAATGAGTTTGGGACTATTACTGCAACTGTAGTCTCTCTCTATAAATATGTTAATGAAAAAGAGATAGCGGGAGGGGGCATCTGCTGAAGAGCATGATAGAATAAAATGTATCATGTTATATTTGATGAGCTAAATTCTACTGTGCTGCTTTAGTGGATAAGGTTTGAGGGAGATACAAGGACATAGGGAGCCTCTTTCTAAGAGCACCTAGCAAAGCAAACTCTTTTCATAGCACTCAAGACGACACTAGGGAGTGAGAAAGTTTTATAACACTTCTGCCTACGCACCTTTGTGAATCAGGCCCCAGGGCTGCACTGTTACACTTCTATTGTGCGGACAATATACTCAGGGGTGAAAGTAATTTAAAGGATTTACCAGTACGCTGGAGTCCTGAGCGGGTGCGGCCTCAACCAGAAGAGGCGTGGCCTCAACGGGAAGAGGCAAGGCCTTTCACGGTTTAAAGCCCTGGGCTCCGGCTTTGGCTGGGAGCTCCAGGGCCTTTAAATCACCCAAGAGCTACCAGCTGCAGAGGCGGCTGGGAGCCCCGGGGCGAATTAAAGGTCCTGGCGCTCCGGCTGCCGCAAAGCTCCGGGCCCTTTAAATCACTGCGGGAGCCCTGCCGCCACTACCCCGGGGTGGCAGGGCTCGGGCTTGGGCTGGGGTAGCGGCGGCAGGGCTCCGGCGGCTGCGAGAGCCCGGGCCCATTAAATACCCGCTGGAGCGCGGCTCCCGGGGCTCCAGCAGCTGGGCTCTGGCGGGTATTTAAAGGGCCTGGTGCACCTGCCACTTTAAATCACCTTCAGAGAAGCCAGTCCAGTCCGGCACGGGGTACCAGCTCTTGGTCCGGAACGGCTTATTTTCACCTCTGAATATACTAGACCTTCAGCCAGCTTGTGTATATGCTGTAATCATCTGCAAAAGCTAGCTGGGAAGCTTTATGCATTCAAAGGAACAGCAAAATGAGTACCATGAAATGACCCATAGCCCCACACTTAGAAGCCAGCAAAATTTCTGTAGCACAGGAATAACCGGCCTGAATCAATGGTTATAACCTATTTAGAAAGGATCGAGTGAGCAAAAAGGGAGGGGTCGTGGCACTCTATGTTAAAAATGGCCTTACTTCTATATTTGGCACTGGTCTGACTGTTGCTGCAATACTGTTATCACAGTTCAAGAAGGATGTTGATAAATTGAAGAGGGTTAAGAGAAGAGCCATGAGAATGATTAAAGGATTAGAAAACATGCCATATAGTGATAGACATGAGGAGCTCAATCTATTTAGCTGAACAAAGAGAAGGTTAAGGGGGTCATTTGATTACAGTCTAAGTACCTACATGGGAAACAAATATTTAATAATGGTCTCTTCAGAGAAAGGTATAACACAATTCAATGGCTGGAAGGTGAAGCTAGACCAATTCAGACTAGAAATAAGGCATAATTTTTTAACGGTGAGAGGAATTAATCACATTGGAACAACTTAACAAGGGTCATGGTGGATTCTCTTAATATCCCTTTTTCTTTTTAGTGTCACCGGGTGTCAATGGAAGTTGACTGTGCTTAGCACTTTGCACAGCCAGACTCTTTATTTGAAAGGGAAACTCCAGTGCTCAGTTATAATATATTAGGGCCAAATCCTCTGGCCTTCTTCAAAGCCAGAGATTGCACCAAACACAGCAGAATCTCTGCAGTTCCACTATACGTGGGGAAGAGGAGGCAAAGAAGTGAAAGGGCCATGCAGGAAGACTCAGCAACCCCATGTTTTCTTACTAAGCCAACTTCTTGTAGCATCTGTCTCAGAAGTGGAGCAAAACAAAGTTTGTGGGTCACCTGGGGAATAGCAAGAAAACTTGCACTTTGCATCACCAAATTGCCAAAATGGTGGTTTCCTGATTGTCAGATACGTGTTTTTTTTTTTTTAACTTGTGCATATTGCAGATAGTTAGGACCATATTTCCAAAATATAGCTTTCATCTGACATTTTTAGCTGGTTATAGCATGGACATGCACAGAAAGCAATAACCTGTTCATGCAAGTGATGGAGTCTTTCACCTATGTACACGGGTGACAGTGCTGGAATATGGTATGTGCAAGTGCTTCCACATGCAGCATTGCACATACTCAAGAGGGGTTTGGGTTTGAGATCTCTTTGTAAGATTTTTGTTCATTTTTTTGTTTTGTTTTTAGATGTAACGTTAAGAATGTTTTCTATGGTATACTGAGGTTCTCAACTGTTCCTCAGAAAACTTTGCATAAGGACAGTTTGTTTATATAAGCTTATTTCCAATGGCCTGATCATGTATATACCAGTAATAGGTTGTAAATGTTCACTTCTCTGTGTTGATAATTCTTTTGTGAATTCACTGAGCTGACTGAGTTCTGTCCAATTTTAACCCTACAATTTCCCATGACTTTTGCTGTTGACACTCAGATGGTGCAGAGGGAGAGGAAGTGTGCATAACTATCCTGCTCTGGATTTTCTGGCAGATGATCTCAACTAGTGCCCATGATAGGTGGAGACTAATGGAATTGTAACCTGCTCTCCGACTGCTCTTCCCCTTGTTGCTATACACAGCATAAGCTGCATGCACTAGAAGATGTGGCTCATTTTCATATCTAGAAAACCAGCTACATTAAGGGTTTGGTTGAGCAGAAATGTTAGGATTCTGACTGCTCCCTGTGCAGGAGACACCAAGTCTGAGGAGGTTGATTGACTCTTTTCTCTTTCCACTAGTGCCCCTGTCCAGGGCCTAATATGCCTCCCCTCTCCCCCCACCATTTACGTGATCAAGTTAAACAAAAATATTTTGGACTAGTTTGCTGTAACACTTTGGAGATCACCCAGGCTGATAAGGGGTTCTGTTACCTACTGCCTTGTAACTTTGGATGCCTTAATGCTGTCTGTGAACAGCTATATGTGAGGGCATGCTGGGAAACTTGGCAAAAACAGTAGGTATCTTGTATTAGAAAAGGTGCCACTCCCTTCCTGATTACTTCACCCTGTCATAGCCAGGATCCAGTGTTTCACAGACAGCACCCTGCGTAGATGCTAGCCCTCAGTTTCTGGATACCAAACCTCAAAACCTGTTTAAAAAGGTTTTTTAATTTCTTTCTCCTGCCATGACGACTCATCATTGTTCAGAGTGAAGGAAACTCCCTCCTTTCCAATAACTTCAATGTTCCACTATTGTGTCTTCCTGGTTGGACAATGGATGGGTACTTTAAGTTGGTTTTATGTAAACAGCTAGCCACTGCCTGCCTAATTACATCACTTCCTGTTATGATGATGTACAATTACAGTTACAATTACAATGTTCTACACACATACACATGCAAATGTTCATAGCCATCCCCTGCATAGAAATCTCATAATGACCATCAAGTTCAGAACATTACAAGCTTTCATAAAAGCCCTTACTTGACGTAAGTTTATGCACAATAACATTGTATACAACTGCTTAATTCAGGTGCTTATTCTCTGGGGTTCGGACCGGACCCCCTTTTCTCTCCAGGGTGTGTGGACCCTGATTGTCACACTTGCCCTTCTCCTTTACCAGCTCAGCCTGCAAGTGGAGATGTTATCAAGTTAGCCCTGTGTCTTGTTTAACTCAGTCATTTAGAATAGCTGAACCCATTACTCATGTGATCGCCTTTCTGCTGATCCCATCTTTCTGTGTCTGACCTATTATTTCATTCTCTCAGATTCTCTAGCACTTGAGAAATGTGTTTGATCAGATAGATATTACAGAAACTAGTTGGAATGAGGAGCATTTTAAATTATTGACTCAACAACCCAAAATGAATGCAAATGACTGTTACAAGAGTTGACAAAGCCAAATTTTCTATACAAGAGGCTGTCTTATCCTTGGGGGTCCCCTAGCAGCATCCTTTTATTCTCAACATTTTGCCTGACAGATTCCAGGGAGCCTTCTTCCAGGACTTAAAAGTAACAGCATGTGTCAGATGAGAAAAATGGAAATACTTTGTATTCGTTTTTAATATGCTCAGCCAGAAAAAAAGATTCCATACTAGTGCAGACTCTGACAGTGGTTTTCAGTCCGTGGAACCTGGGGGCCCTCAGACTGTGTCTAAGGGGTCTGTGAAAGGTTGTCGTTGCCATAGAACAGTGTTTTTCAACCTGTGGTACACACTGTGTCTAAGATTTCCACATCTCCATTCACAATTTTTAGGGGTCTGCAAATGAAAAAAGGTTGAAAACCACTGTTCTATTGAATAGACTAGTTTGACCAAGCTTGCCATTTCTTAATTACAGGTAGCTGGGGACCTCGTTAGCCGATTGCACCTGGACGCCCATATTGACAAACTGGTGAAGACATATAGCGGTGGCACAAAGAGGAAGCTTTCTACAGCTTTGGCTTTAGTTGGCAAACCCCAAATACTTTTACTGGTGAGTAGAGTGAACATTATTATTGTTTTGGAAGCGTTAACATATTTCATTATTTTATTTTCCTACCTGACGTGTGAAAACGTGGTGCAGCTTCCAAATCGCCTCCAGAAAATAAGTGACACACAAGCAGTGCAGTTGTCATCTTCAACTCCTGGAATTAACTTGTATTAATTTGTGCTCCAACATTCCCCGGTTGGAGCTAGGTTTCCTAGGCCGGCAATAGTACAAGTGCTACATTCCTGCTGAGGTTTAGGTATGTATTTTTTAGACCGAGATCTCTTTTATTCACAGAACAAGAGAAATAGAATTTACTGTTCAATATATTACAAAGTATAGTATATTTTCTGCCCATATTTCTGCACAATGTAAGAAAATCTAAAAACAAAAATAGGATTATAATGGGATGCTCAGCCCACACAAGCCCTGAAAGGATTAAGGTGAGCCAGAAGGGGCCAATTAACCTTATATGCTGCACTTGGAGGGAAGTCAGGGATTGATAAACACTACTTGCAGATGAAGTCCAGTTTGGGGTAGAGCTGGGGTAGGATTATAAAGCCCAGGAAGGGAGAGCAGGAGGAGTTGCAGGGAAGGAGCCTGCAGTCACTCTCTAAAGGGAAATGGAGCCAAGGACAAGGAGGAAGTCCAGGGGGACAGTAAAACCTGGGATCCTAGGGAATCTGACAAGAGGCTGATGGGGAGGAGGTAGCCACAGAGAGCAGGGGAAGCTCTGGTGGCAGAAAGAGGTCAGGTAGGAAGGAGTTGGGTAGGGTAGGAAACAATTGAGACTGAACAGACCTGGATTGTTAGTCATAGACTCTCTGGGCTGGATCCCCTATCAGCCGCTAGGAAGTGGCACAGGACCTACAGGTGGAACAGAAGACTGTCTGAGGTCGCATCCGGGCAGCTTGTCAGTGTGAATTAGATATCCCGGAAGTGTGTGTGGGGAGGGTCTGTTTAGTGACCTGGCTTTGAGTTGTGGAGAGAGAGAGAGACCACAGCACAAGCAGCCAATGACAGGGGGCACCATATGGGGCAAAAAGCTAATTTCCAGACTTAGCCACAAGGAGGTGCACCTACAGAGAGTGTAGCCCTTTACAAGGATACAATGATTCCGTATAGCATCTTGAGCAATAGGGATTATTTTATTTTAATGACAATGGTACCAGTAGTGTTGTCAGTCACGGAAATGCATTCTTTAGTACTCTTATGAGCTGGGTAGAACTTTGCAATGGGATTCAGTTTGATATGTGTGAGCTATCCTTCAATTAGTATAACTGTAAACATAAACCCCACCTAAGACAAAAGAAGTGCATGAGCCCACCCACCGGCTTTAGCTGAGTTATGTTTTGGATAGGAGTGTGGTGAGGGGCAGGGAAGGGAGAGAAGGCAGGACACACAGAAATTGAGAAGGGACAAGAAAGATGGAGGGTATGTCTACACTTAAACCACTGTAGTGGCACAGCTGTGCTACTGTAGCATGTCAGCGTAGATACTACCTACACCAATGGGAAGAGTTCTCCCATTGCTGTAGTTAATCCACCTCTCTGAGAGTCAGTAGCCTCTTCCATCAACCTAGCGCCGTCTACACCGGGGGTTAGGTCAGCATAACTCCATCTTTCAGGGGTGTAAATTTTTCACTTCCCTGAGAGCCGTAGTTTGCTGATGTAAATTTCCAGTGTAGACAAGGCCACAGAGAGAAAAGGAGCAGCTGAAATAATAGTGGCTGATCCTGGAAGAAGCATTGGAAGAGGTTTTTGGCCAGGGTTGCAGGCTGAAAAGAGCACTCTTGGTGCTGTGAGTAAAAGAAGGTGTTTCCTTCTATCTGATTCCTTCTGTGTTCGAGACATAGGACTTTGTACATTCTTTGTAAATAAACAAAACTGCATCAAAGAAATACCTGACTACCACCAGTGTCTACTCCCAACTGGCACACCCACAGGAGGGGACCCCAAACTTTGATAAGCCACTCAGATCAAAAGGGGTAATACTGGTGTCAGTAACAGGATCCAGTTGCCAACGATCAAGATTGTGAGCTGGTGTTCCTGTGTAACCAAGTTGGAACAAATAACAAAGGTGCTTGCAGAAATCAAAAATGGCCAGTGGGATTTAGTACAAGACCAGAAACATGAACTGGAGGCTTCACAAAAGAATTTAAAACAAGACTTGGAAGTTTCACAAAGGGAACTAACACAGCATTTGGAGGATTCCCAGAAAGGGCCGAGGACTGCCTTGCAAGCAGAGGTCAGATCTCTGGAGCAACAGCTACAACGTCTCCAGACAGGTTGGGAAGACGAATTGCAAAGCTCCCCAGAATTTTAATACCCATGAGTAGTTCTAGATGAACAGTGAGGAGAATCCTTCCATTACAAGATTTCCTCCTCAATATTCCATATTTTTGAAACTATCTGCCATCTGGTGTAATCTGATAGATCCCCTAGGCAAAAATTATGCTCTTCAAAAGCATCTTCATGAGCCAGGGATAAAAGTAACATGTAGCAGGAGGGTTTAGTAAATATCCAGAGAAAGATGGGTACCTTCTCTCTTTTCTTATCTTATACTGAACCCATTGTATGGTGTAAGCATTCCTCTAGAGGAAACAAAAGTCCCCTCCCATTCCCCTTTCTATGCCTGGGAGGGGAGGAATAATTAAATAAACAAATCTCATAATCCTTCAGAAATGCCACTGGGTGGGAGTATACTCCACAGGGTAAAGGGATAAAACATCAATCCCAAGAATTTGTCTCCAAAGTGAGTACAGAATGGGTTAAACTAGATTAGTGCACTTACCGAGCTGTGCCTCTGAATCTGCATATGTTCATAAGGCCAGAGATACTTTGCTTTCTCTAATTTCATAGCACTAATCCACTTATGTGTTGTATGGTTTTACTTATATTTTTTGAGCTCAAACTGATCTTGGATGACTTGGCAAAAGGGGAAGGTTATCTTCTTAAGTCAACGCTTCCCCTGCTCTCAGAAGGTACTCCAACTGTTATGTAATCTCTTTAGGACAATCTGCCACCACAGGCAGCCGTTTCAATTTGCCTCTTGCTGTGCAAGATGCATCCTCACATATGTAGTGTCGAGAGGAAAAAAACCACACTTTTAAATAACTCGAATGCTCTAAAAGGTTTATACATATTATAAGTGTTTTAGGAAGGATTACTTATAAAGGATTTATAGAGGGGTTTATTTATGAAGGATCCATAATTAGCGAATAGAAGTAATACCATGTGAAGTGTTTTCTCTATTAAAGTGACAATGTTAAAAATAGAACCAATTTACCCAACAGATCTGCTCCTCGTTAATGTTTAGAATCATCTCTTCTTATTTAGGTGATAAAAATATAAGTTGTTTGGGTTTTGTTTCGTTTTTTACTGCCTTTTACTCCTGACAGCCCCGGAGAGCCAACAAAGCAACTATAAGAGAGACTGAGATGGACTCACTCTCTCCTTGTGTCACTTGTGTCTAAGCATCAAAATCGGAGTTAGAGCAGCATGCTCCAACTTCTTGTGCTTCTTGCTTACAAGACTCAGCTAGAATTCCTTCCAGAAAACAAACCAGCCCCACACCATTGGTACTGATAGTCAGTGCCACCCTCATGACACCTTGCATTCAGTGGAACCATTGAAAGGGCTGTCTTCTCTGTCACTACAAAAGTGGAGAGGATGGGTTTTAAAGAATAAGGGCCAACTGATATCTTCCACTTCCATCAGCAAAAGGTATCAAAATCCATCTTATCAGGTGCAGAGGATGCAGAAAGGGGAAGTGCAATCTCTGCAGCTGCACTTCCTATCCCACAGAAGCCCTCCATGACTGCTCCAGGAGATTTAGTTTCCATAGCTTTTGGAAGTGTGGGACTATGAATGGGACAGGCTGGGGTGATGGCTGGCCTCTGCCACGTTGTCTTCCCTCAAACCCTGAGGGGTATTATGGAGCAAGGCAATGCTGCCTGTGTCAGTATGTAGTCACATGGTTCCCTCCCCCCGCACACAGATTGGAATGCCCTTTGAAGGAAAGCATGGCATAGAGAACCTGGGGGAGGGAAGCTGTGTTCCCATAGAGCACTGAGGAGCCATGCATGATTGTCCAGGGAAGACAGCATGGAGATACAGGACCTCTAATTTGTTAGCCCATGCCTCTGGCAGATCTACAAGTTCTAGTCAGGGAGGAGCAGCAGCAAACACTGCACCCCCACCAAACTCTACCCAACAGAACAGAGAAACTTTGCTAACCCCAAGTCAGAGACCTCCCTTCCCCTGCATGTAAATAGACCATTTGAGGAGCATCTGGCCCTAATTGCATTGTCATCAAATTCTTAGTCTCCCTTCTCTACTCCCATCGTTAACTGATGCATTTGTTTCTGTAGGATGAGCCCAGTTCTGGAATGGATCCCTGTTCCAAGCGCTACCTCTGGAAAGCCATCATGAAGGAAGTTCAGGATGGCTGTGCTGCTGTGCTCACATCCCACAGGTGCAATATTATCACATTGGCTAACCTCCTCTCTTTGTCTAATCACTTGCTTTAATTGAGTTCTGAGGCACACGCCTCTGAAAGAGAGAAGTCGATATTTGTGTTCAGGATGAAAAGTGCTAAGGTCTCTTACTATATTATGGCAGTTCCTTCTCATCCATGAAATCTGAATTTGCCCAAATTTGGGTGTTAAGGACTACATTATGGCTTGATGGGTATTCTGAGAGAGGGAGGAGATAATGACCTTTCCACTTCCCTTGCTCTCCCCATTCAAGGATCAACTACTACTACAATCCCTGTGTTCCCTGAGGTACTAGGACTATTCCTTTTAAGTCTCTCCCAACACCATCCCCCAAGGAACTACCCATCACCAAAGGGGACAAGGAGGAGAGGTCCATGATCATTTCCCTTCTCTGGACTAACCAGAGATGGTGGTTGCCATTGGAGTGGGGAAGCATGCTGCCCCAACTTAAAGGATGTTCCAGTATCAGGTTTTAAATTCAACCACAGCTGTCCAGAGTAGAGTGCAGGTAAATATTTTCAAATGCACAGGGCTGGAACCTCAGCACGCCCCCCAGTGCTGAAGCTCCAAACCTCAGGGCTTCTGGAAATACTATATGAAAACTTACACCATCTATCTGCACTTCTGGCACTGAAAATGACTGTACCCTCCTGGGATACTGTGGTTCTTCGCGATCCCCAACATGGCTCTAAACGTCTTGTGAATCCTCGCTAATATACTCTCTATTTTGTCAGTTTAATGGAGGAGACATTGAAACTGTTTTGTAGGATCTATGGTAACTTGAATAAATTGCATGTTCCCTGCAGGGCACGCTACATAGTAAGTGTAATTATATATAAATGGCTTAAAGTGAGGGAGCGATCTGATTCGCTGATAGAAATCTCTATCTGTGTAATTATGAAAGAACGCCTAGAAGGGGCAGAACTAATTAATCAAAACACTGAATTAATGTTTTGATCAAATTAAATCCTGAATTAGTAAATGAATCAATAAAATGCCACAACAGAAGATTTGTTAGATATTTTAAATGAAAGTTGCTTCAGATGTGTTCAAGACATTTTCTCTCTGTGAATGTTCAATGTTTGAAGCTCACAGAAAAATGAATTTAAAAGTTGTTTTGGTATTCATGGAAACTGAATCTTTAAATTCACATACGTGAATGTTTGTATCCAAATTGCTAGACTGTTCATCCAGCTAGGGAACAAAAACATGTGATTTTAAGTAAACAGTCACCGGTAAACACCACAGCTTGATTTTCCAACCACAGAGTAAAACCATCATTTTCAAATAACAAATAAACTGAGGATAATAGTGATCAGCTCAAAGATATGTTGTGAGCAGGAAAAGAAAATAAACTCCTCAAATAAATTATTGATAATCATTCATTCAGCTCCATGAATGAATGTTTTTAAGCTAGAGTAGTAAAAATTAACAATGGTAGTGTACATGGATTCCAATTCCAATTAAAAGCACATTGCTGTCACCGGTTGCATGTGGGCAAGATTTGATATTGGAGGCCAGATTTTCAAAGCACCTCTTAAATGGGAAATGCATTTGTGTTTGTAAATGCAGTTTTTTGTGCATCAACAAGTATACATATAAAATATATGGGTCTTTTTTAAGGGACCCTCTTAAAATTTAGTCTCTGAAGTTAATGGGCTTAAATTTTGGAGAGTACCTCTGTTCTTGGAGGTTGTATTAATTGTTCCCATAGGGCTGGATTGTGGTATTTAACTACTATCCCGTTTGGGGGCAGTGTCAGTTGGCATCGCCCCAGAGGTAGCATTGGGAGGCATTGTACCTCAAAGCGAATGCCTCTTGGAGCTAGCTACCTGTTTGTGCTGTGGGGAGAGCTATCTACAAACCACGTTTAAGGGCTGTAACATACTCCCCACATGTAACAGGGGCAGAGCTATGGTCTACCTAATCCCTATCTGTCCCTGACTCAGTGCCCTCTTTTGAATGAGCTGCTCTCACAGGAGTACCTCAACAGTGCTTTCCCAAGTGCAATGGCTGTAATTCTGGTCTGCCCATAGGTGGGCCAAACAAGGGTAGGGACTGATTCCTTGCTCCCCTACCCTACATGGCGATGTAAAGTCAGGGCCACAGTGAACTGCAGGTACATCGAACTATCTGTGCACACACACACACGTTACCAGGCATCTCACTCATGAGTCTGTGTGTCAATGGTGAATTGCAGACACCTTTATTCTATGGAATATTGGTTGAGGCGCCACTGAAATTCAGACTCTGTCACATATGCCCATTGGATGTTGGTTTTGGAAATATACCATTGTAGTGGGCTATTATGTGAAATTTATTACTGTTGCCATGGCTTACTTAATTTCTCTATGCTCTGCAAGAATTATTCAATTCCATATGAGGGTAGCACATTTGCTCTAATATTTGTAAGTCCCGGTAATTCATTATTATTTGAAGCATTAAAATACAGCATGGTGCATCTTTTAGAACTTCGGTGCTATATCCTAAATACATTTTTATTTGGGTCATTTTGTGGTCTCTACTCTGTCGCCCATAATAATACTAAGTAGTATTTCACTTCACAAGGACTAGCACGATGCAAAAGAAGCAGTGTAGTTTTACCACGATTCCCTGCCAAACATTCCAACCCTAATTTGGAGTGACCTCCACTACGCATGTTAGAGAACACTGAGCTGATAGCCCAGTCCTTAGCGTCTCTGCTGAGAGTGCAAATAAGGTAGTTAATTAGTGCCTGTAGTACTATGGCTTTTGTAACATGGCCAAAATTATCCACTTAGAAACAGACTGAAAACATGAATTCATTTTTATAGGACTCCACCAGCTGTCATATGGTAATAACTTTTGGTCTCTACTGATTAGTGATGCATTTGAACCATTGACCTAGAAGTGAAAGGTTCTGTATCCCATCTTCTCTGCCATCCAGACGTCTTCAAATTTTAATTAATATTTTGTCATAAATAACTTTCATCTTTCCTAATCATTGTTCTTTTCACCATTTTTCCTCTAGTATGGAAGAGTGTGAAGCCCTCTGCACTCGTCTTGCTATTATGGTCGATGGTGGTTTCAGGTGTCTTGGTTCTCCCCAGCATATTAAAAACAGGTATTATGTGTTGACATCTAACCTACTGCTGCTAAATTCAGGCAGCGATTTAGCTAGACATTTCAAGAGTGCCAATAGGGTATAAATACTTATAACTGCAGAACTATTTCCCCTTACCTGCTATTACTGAAGTTAAAAGAGAAGCCTTAGCAAACTAAATGGATGTATGACATTACTCTATAATCTGCACTGGTATTTGAAAGACAAAAAACTGTATCTAAATCCAATTCCTACCTGAGAAATGGATTGTGTGCAATTTGACATTTTGCTGGATTCATAAAAAAAGCCGTATGTTCATCACATGCCTCTCTGCTCATAGAAATAAGCACGTACCAGAACAGTCACCACTAAAGAAATGCTTTCTGGCTGCTCAAATTAGCTTCAGTGGTAATTGTATGTCCTCAGAATCAGGATCTCTATTTATAAATAAAAATGTTCCTCTCTTTCCTTTTCATGGACTGAGCACACTCAATTCTGCTTTGTCTGTGCTCTGAAGTCAAACATAATCTATGTAAGTGGGTATGTTATAAAGAGGACAGGTGCGCATTAGCAACAGGAAAACAGGGCAAGAAGTAGTGAGTTAAACTTCAGCTTTTAAAACTTAAATTAAATGTTAGAATAAACTTTGTGGGTCAGTTTCTCAACTGGAGTAAATCAATATAACTCCATTGGAGTCAGTGAGGCGATGCTAATTTACACCAGCTGAGCATCTGGCATTATAACTGTAAGCACATTTAATAATAATAACAAGCTCTAAAGGGAATTTTTGGGATCACAATCCCTGGAGATATCTATTCTAAAATAGATATGCATCTATCAGTTAATTGGGGGCAATGAGAAATAGGCAGGGGAATAAACTAGGTGACACACCGGAAGTTCCTCCCAATCCTAATAAATTCAGGACACTCACAAATCAACAGCTGCTTTCAGTTTCTCCAAAACAGGATTCCAGCAGAACATATTCTCAAAAGAGAGAGTGTCTGACACAAATTCATAGTCATTATTCTTGTAAAATTAATTATTTTTAAGTGGAAAAACAGCACACCTGGCATATTTTACATTATCAGCAGATATGCATTCCTTCTATTTGCCATGTCAGTTCTTTCAATAATTGAATCTTAATGGCATGCATGTGGGATTTTGTGATATGTGCACTGGTTATCAATATCATTGAGGCATCTGTAGTGAGCCCGTAGTTAAAGCTGCACTGAGATTTTTACTTAAAAATCTCTTTAGCTCACAGTTCAGTGATTTAATTTAGTCTCCAAATTTACCACACTTATTGTCCAGAGATCTAATGATTTTTCTACCCCCCCTTCTTGTTTTTTGGGGTGGGGGCGGAGCGGAAGAAAGTCACTAACTTTTCCAGAGGAATCAATTAATATCAACCAGTTCTGAAAATTGACTCCAACAGTCTCATTTTTGTCTTTAGCTTCCTGTAGCTAAGCCACCTCTGTCACCATTAACTTAGAGCCTCACACACAAGCATCTAGTAAAATGACATGTTGGGCAAAGTAAAAATTAAATGCAATAGACGTTCCCCTTCTCCATCTTAACACTTGGGATATACCCAAAGGGAAGCCAATGAGAATTTCAGTATCCTCCATGAACTTCCATTCACTGCAGCTTTCTTTTCCCAGCTCCGCTCCATACAAACATCCCCAGCCAGCTCCTGATTCCAGGTTTCTTTATTCCGCAGCGTGGTCACCTCGCTAACACCCCAGGTTCCCACTGACCAGATACGGTGTGCTGGAGTGAAGCTCCTCTCTATTTCACAGCTCACTGATGGATTGAGTTTAGTTTCCAAATATATATCACGATTACTCTCCAGAGGACTATTACATTTTGGTGGAAAAAATAGTTACTAACTTTCCCAGAGAAATCAATTCAGACCATTCTGCGTTGAAATTTAGCTGTTGCAGTTTTTTCTTACTCCCTGCTCAACACCACTGCTATGCTCACCCACATCGGATATTCACAGCCAACCGCTGGAACCCTCCTTACCTCCCCCCCACCCGGCTTCTCTTATAGTTCATTCATTACCCCCTCCTCTTCCCAGCCTCCTCCTGTGCCCCCTTTCAGCCTTACTAATCCCACTGAAACCTTACAACTCGAAATGCAATACAATTTATATTCTGCACCTCCTGTTTTCCTGGCATCCTAAATGCCTAGCTGCCAAACACTGCTTCCCTCCTCAATCTACTACCCTTACCAATCACCCATGCTACCTACTGCCTGCTTCACTCACCAATTCCTGCTGCCTTGAAGCCTACCCACATCCCTATGTCCACTTACTCAACACCCTTTAGTGCCAACACAGTATCCACCAGCACTGTAACACTTTGTACAAACAGAAACAAAAAGAAGAAAAAAAGTAACCCCACCCCTTACACACACACACACACATGCACACAGTTAATTTTCAAGTAAGGTGACTCAAGTGAAGAGAGTCAATAAATCTCAGTGCAATCACTTAGGGCAACATTAACATCTAGATGAACTGGATTTAACCTGTTCTACTGCCAAAATGCAATTGCAAACTTTCTCCCATCTACAACAAAATTCCCCTTCCACTTTCAACTGAAATGAACAACCTTAACTCTGACTTCCGCATGATTAATGTATGCTATTGATAGATTATGCCTTAACTTGAAAAGGCTGCTGTAGTTATCACACTGAGACTGGAGTAAAGATTGTATGCTTGAGTGTGACTTTGAGGAATTTGATAAGTGCATTGTGTGTGGTTGTATCCTGGAAGTGAAAACATGTTTGTAGTGGAGGTGAGGAATCCCATTCGATTTGAGTGGTAGTGTGTGTATTGTGCTTAGTCATAATATTAATTGATTTGCTTGGTGACTGATTATGCTGAAAGGAAATGCATGTAAACCACATAAATTGTAAATTAAGAATGATTTTTGTGTGTGTTGGTTAAACAGGTGACACTTTTTTTTTTTTTAGTTTATTTTAAAGCGAGAATTCTGCTGAAAGGAAATTCATGTAAACCATATTAATTGTATGTTAGAACATAAAAATGGCCATAGTGGGTCAGACCCATGGTCCATCCAGCCCAGTATCCTGTCTTTTGACAGTGGACAGTGCCAGATGCTTCAGAGGGAATGAACAGAAGAGGTCAACATACTGAGTGATCCATCCCCTGTCATCGACTCCCAGCTTCTGATAGCCAGAGGCTTAGGGGCACCTAGAACATAGGGTTACGTCCCTGACTATCTTGGCTAATATCCTGTGATGGACTTATCCTCCATGAATTTATCTAATACTTTTTTGAACCCAGTTATATTTTTGGCCTTCACAACGCATCCTGGCAATGAGTTCCACAGGTCAACTGTGCATTGTGTGAAGAAATACTTCCTTATGTTTGTTTTAAACCTGCTGCCTATTAATTTCATTGATGACCCCTGGTTCTTGTGTTATGTGAACAGGTGAATAACACTTCCTTATTCACTTTCTCCACACAGTTCATGATTTTATAGACATCTATCATATCCCACCTTGTCTTTTTTCTAATATGAACAGTCCCAGTCTTTCAAATATCTCCTCATATAGAAGCTGTTCCATACTCCTAATATTTTTGTTGTCTTTCTCTGCACCTTTTCTAATTCTAATGTATCTTTTCTGAGTGGGGCAACCTGAACTGCATGCAGTATTCAAGATGTGGGAGTACCATGGATTTAGATAGTGGCATTATGATATTTTCTGCCTTATTATCTATTCTTTTCCTAATGGTTCCTAACATCTGTCAGCTTTTTGACTGCAGTTGCACTTTGAGCAAATGTTTTCAAAGAACTATCCACTATGACTCCAAGATCTCTTTCTTGAGTGGTAACAGCTAATTTAGACCCCATTTTATATGTATAGTTGGGAATATGTTTTCCAGTGTGCATTACTTTGCATTTATCAACACTGAATTTCATCTTGAATTCCATTTTGTTACCCAGTCACCAGTTTTGTGAGATTGCTTTTTAACTCTTCGCAGTCTGCTTTGGACTTAACTATCTTGAGTAATTTTGTATCATCTGCAAATTTTGCCACCTCACTGTTTACCCCTTTTTCCAGATCATTTATGAATATGTTGAACAGTGATGGTCCCAGTACAGATCCTTTGTGCACCCTGCTATTTACCTATCTCCACTGGGAAAACTGACCATTTTTCCTACCTTTTCCTTTCTATCTTTTCTATCAGTTACTGATCTATGAGAAAACCTTCCCTCTTATCCCATGACTGCTTA
The DNA here is from genome assembly GCF_011386835.1 of Chrysemys picta bellii. Lineage (NCBI taxonomy): Eukaryota > Metazoa > Chordata > Testudines > Emydidae > Chrysemys > Chrysemys picta. The sequence goes on from NC_088792.1 coordinate 106,032,190, forward strand.
CTTTGCTTAAGAGCCTTTGATTTCATTAGGTTTTCATTAACATTTAATTTAATTTAATTAGTGTGTCATTTAACATTAGCAGAAGTATTTTATGTTGGTTGTACTGGTGCTATGCATATTTTTATATTTACAATTTGTTTTTAACCAATTCTTTACCCATTGTGACAAAGTTCCTCCTCTATCTTGGTGGGTCCTGTGCTTATTGGCGGATTTTCTTGCATCAGAGATTCACCATGTGGGTTGGGTAACAGCCCAGAGACCTTCCCCTCTGGAAGAACCCACAGTCAGGTCAATTGGGAGGTTTGGGGGGAACCCGGGCCCACCCTCTACTCCGGGTTCCAGCCCAGGGCCCTGTGGACTGCAGCTGTCTATAGTGCCTCCTGTAACAGCTGCATGACAGCTACAACTCCCTGGGCTACTTCCCCATGGCCTCCTCCAAACACCTTCCTTAGTCTCACAACAGGACCTTCCTCCTAGTGTTTGATAACGCTTGTGCTCCTCAGTCCTCCAGCAGCACACCCTCTCACTCTCAGCTCCTTGCACCTCTTGCTCCAGGCTCCTCACACTCACACCACAAACTGAAGTGAGCTCCTTTTTAAAGCCCAGGTGCCCTGATTAGCCTGCCTTAATTGATTCTAGCAGCTTCTTCTTAATTGGATCCAGGTGTCCTAATTAGCCTGCCTACCTTAACTGGTTCTAGCAGGTTCCTGATTACTCTAGTGCAGCCCCTGGTCTGGTCACTCAGGGAACAGAAAACTACTCATCCAGTGATCAGTATGTTTGCCCTCTACCAGACTCCTGTACCCCACTGGTCTGGGTCTGTCACACCATGTTAATCTTTCTAGAAATTATATAGAGTAAATATTCCCAAATCACTTGGGAATACAGTGGTCAAACTGACAGTTGAGTGAAACAAATAAATCTGACTGAATATTGTGTCAGCATCTGAACCAAACCTTTGTCATTGGTTCATTTCAATTTAAAAGCCTTACGTTTTAGTGACTAGCATAATTTTGTAATACTTTCTTGGAACCTTATTTTAACACACTAAAATGAGGCAATGCTATATCATAGTAGAACCCAGTAGGAGACCTATTTTTAGTTTACTTAAGACAGTATTATGATGTCTTGAGGTTTTACCCATACATAAATATAGCAACTCAAACTCCATACTGAGAAGAGATTCTAGACTCAAATAATTTCTACTGCTGTTTTTCTGTTTTCCCTATTCTCCCTTCCTGTTTTCCTTCTTCCCTATTCTCAACCGATATGTACACTGTTCATCCAGGTCCAAGTTACACTTGCAGGTAGTCCATCTCCTGTTCAGATTTGGGGCCATTTGTAAGACTATATTTATCTACGTTGACAAAGGTTTAAAATATCTCAAAATGCTTCCCATTACTAAAGTTATTGTCCAGTTCCTCTAAAGCAGGAATCGGCAACCTTTGGTACGCGGCCCATCAGGGAAATCCGCTGGCGGGCCTGGATGGTTTGTTTACCTGCAGCGCCGCAGGTTCGGCGGATCACAGCTCCCACTTGCCGCGGTTCGCCGTTCCAGGCCAATGGGGGCTGCGGGAAGTGGCAACCAGCACATCCCTCGGCCCGCGCCACTTCCAGCAGCCCCCATTGGCCTGGAACGGCAAACCGCAGCCAGTGGGAGCTGCGATCCGTCGAACCTGCGGCGCTGCAGGTAAACAAACCGTCCAGGCCCGCCAGCGGATTTCCCTGATGGACCACATGCCACAAAGGTTGCCGATTCCTGCTTTAGAGGAACTGGACAATAACTTTAGTAGTGGGAAGCATTTTGAGATATTTTAAATCTTTGTCAACGTAGATAAATATAGTCTTATTGCAGCTGGTAAATTTCTGAATAATGTCAAAAAGGCATTGTTACTTGGAAAGAGTGAGCTTAGAGGTGAGCTAGAAACTTAGTTCCAGATATGGCTTGCAGGAGCTATATGCTTTAGTAGATGTGGCCGCTAAAACCTAATTTCAGTTGACTCCTGCCAACTAAGTCAATTACTCTAAATTGTGAATGGATTACATTTCTGCGCTCTCCCCAGCATCCCCCATTATATTTTATGTTTTCCAAAAAATTGCACAGAAGCATTTTTATGTTCGATACAGCTGGCCAATCCCCTAGGAACAATATTTTCAATATCTTCCTTCATTCTGGGTCCATCTGGACAGATTTCTCATAGTGAAATACCCATACCCATTTTTCAAGTGCTGGATGCACATCAAGTCTGTGCACAAATAATATCAGCAAGCCAGCTGATTAAATTACCAAACAACTAATCCATTTGTTATGGCAGAGCTGGAGTGAAAATGTGTTACCAAACTAGTTACACTTTACCATTTAAAAAATTAGGTTGATGAGGAAAATTTTCGTCTTTCTTTCTAATAACCTTGTGGATTTCTTAGAGTGAAAGGAGAGGTTTGAATTTAAAAATCTCATGAATATTCCAGTGCTGAGTAGAAACAGTTACACTACTGGAGGATCCCGGTATTTATTAGGTAATAAAGTCACAATGGGTTTATTAGAAGTCATAAAACATGCAGTTAATGTCATGGAATAATGCCATTTTTATACCTATTATCTTGAACAATCAAAATATTTTTGCATTTGACAAACCTGTTGTCACTGAGTGTGTAGGCATATATGTATAATATATTTATCTCAATATATTCCCAATTAAGAGTTAAGGTTGAAAGCAGCTTTCTGTGAGTCCAGCTAGCATATCCTGAAAAGGTACATTTTCATTACAAATATTATATATCTTTAAAAATTCCCAAACATTAAAAGTCTGGGAATGAGCCCTATCTATTTATATTTATACATATTAAACACCAAACTTTACATTAAAAGAACATGATTAAGTTGCAAACTCAAGCACAAGAAAGTTAGGAAATGCCAGAACTAACGTTGCCTGAGCACTGAATGAGGCACAGGCCCTGTTAAAGACTTTAGCATAATGCATTTGCAGAGTGGGCCCTATTAAGGTTGCATAGGCACTCTTATTTCTGACATTCCCTGACTTTTGTACGCTTGGCCTTCCAACCTTAATGATGTTGTTTTAATATTTTTCGTGTGTAATAACCTAGGTTTAAGTTTTGTTTTTTTTAAAAAGCTAACTGAAGAAAACAGAAATTCCATCATCTGCCATCAGATTGATATCCACATTAGGTCATCAGTAGGTTTGGAACCTTTAAATCCACTGTACAGACTTCTACCATGTGAGCTAATGAAATAATTGATAGCAGTGGTAGGCTGCCATCCTCTATGTAGACTACGTAGCACTAGAGTGGATGGGACACTTTGCCAGTGGGTGTCATAGACATTTGCTGACAGCTGAGGAATCATGAAGCTCAGGAATCTTGGTTTCCATTCCAGGTTCTGTGTTCTAGTGGGCACAGACTCTTGTATTCATTCTCCCCAACCATGACCTCTTTTCCATCTGATATAATCTGTCCCTGTCCCAGTTCTAGCTCTTCCCTGCCCCTGACTCCTCATCCCAGTCCCATTCTCCTTGCCTCTCCAGTTCCAACTTCCACTCCTCAGGCTTCTCGTCTTAGCCCTGGTCTTCTTGCCCAGCAAGTCCTAATCAGATTCCTCCAGACAACACTTACCTAAACAATCACAGTCCCCTCTTCTCATCTGATTGGTCTCATTCTACCCTCAGTCATGTCCCCCAACCCATATTCCCATTCCCTCTTGCTTCCAAAAGCTCCTTATCTAATTTGTGCTTCCCTTGCCTAGCTCCTTCTTCCAAGATTACCTGTACTCCCCGCTCACTGTGGCTCCTCTTCATATCTGTTTCCCTCACTTCAGTCCACTGCCCCACTGGGTCTCATATCCCAGTCTGCCCCTGCCTCCTCATCCAAACAGTCTTCCCTGACTTACTGGCTTCCAGTCATCCCTCCACCTGTTTTGCTCCCCAGGTCCCAGTCCAGTCTCCTTCCCCAGCCACTCCCAATTTCCCTCTGCCATCCTCCAGTCCTGTCTCCATCCCTGCAAGTTCCTTCTCCCAATCTACTCTTGTACCTTCTGCATTCAAATCGGGCAGCTTCCTCCTCCACATTACTTGAGGTCACAGGAGTGAGACTCCCTGTTCAGGTGACCAGACCCGCATAGCCCGTGGCAGCACAAATTTGCAATCACAGTGAATGTTCTGCTCAGCCCAGGGCTGGAAAATATCCAACATGGACAGACTCGTTGGGATATTTAATTGCTAACATCTAAGTTTCTACTGAGTATGTTCACACTGCAGTTTTTCATAGGCTTATAACTTGGACAAATTGGGTCGATCTTCATGGGGAGAGCAGAAAGTACACCCAGACACAAAGGACACCTCCTGACAAATTTCAAGTCCCTGCTACAAAGCTGAGGCACTAGAACTTTTCCGGCTTTTCTAGAAAAGGTTGCCAGACTCTCTCAACCTGAGTAAAACAACATCTTTTGGGTTAGCCTTATTCTTGACATTAGCCATTTTAGCTGAAATTTCCCCAAAACAAGATCTTATACTGAGCAGTATAAGGCAACCTCAGCAGGTCGTGCCTCTAGCCCGGTCTGTAATATATAGAGTCTGAACCACATTTCATTACTCCACCAGTGGAAGACCAGAGTATCTCAGTGGTGAATCAAGCCCAGGGGATGGGTGTGGGTGTACGTACACACACATGCATGTGCGCACACACACACACACACACATACACACACACACACACACAATGTATGTATACATGTGTATGTGAATATAGTTATCGAGATTTTGATATACAGTATGCGTCCCTTTATCTAAAACCCTATTATCCAAACCTCCGCGTTATCCAAATCCCTTCATTGTTCCCCATGCAGAGTCCTGGTCTGGAGTCTCTGCTCTGCCCTTCACCTTACCCTGCAAGGATTGGGTGTTACCAGCCATGCAGCAGCCCTGGAGGGAGCCCTCTGCAGTCCTGCTCTCATGGGAGTGAGTGAGCAGGGCAGGGCAGGGCAGGGCAGGGCAGAGACCCCCAGCCAGGACTGCAAGGAGGAGGAAGAAGAGGGGGACGAGCCCCCAGCATCAGGGGAGGCCATCCCTCTACTGAATGGCTTCTGCCATCTTGATTATCTGAAATCCCAATTATCAGAATAAGATCCATGCCCACCCTGCTATTTGGATAATTAATAGTATACTGTGTATATAAAATAATCAAGATTTTGAAAATAGGTGCCTGCATTTAGGATTTTAAGCCCATAAGTGTCAAGTGCCCATCATCTCCTGTTGGCTGTGGTGGGAGATGCTGGAAGTCAAGCATTTTAAAAAACCATGCCACTTACTTAGGGACCTAAATATGGATTTATGAGACTAGGTTTTGTAAAATCTGGGCTCTGAGTGTGTATACATGGACATGTTTTGTGAAATATATATCCAATACACAATCTATGGACCATACCTATGTATTATGTGTCAATCTGTCTGTTTTTACATTCCTGTTGTTACTTAAGAAAACAGAATTACAAAGAAAAATAATTGATGAATAGCTTATGATAAGGAAATTTTATGTTTTTTAAAAAATGTTATATAATCTACTCATGATTGTGTATTTGTTCAGCAACACCGAGGTTGTTCCACTTTGAATAACATATAAGGAAATGGCATGTAGCAGTTGGTACCAATTTTGAATTTATTAGCAAGATTTTTTTAAAGAAAGCAGAGGTTTCATCAGATCAGCTTTAATTTTTGACAGATAAATTTATCTCCATTTTTCCCTCTTTTCGAGTACATTTGTATTTGTTTGTAAATGTTATTATGTAAGAACAGCCATGCTGGGCCAGACCAATGATCCATCTAGTCCTGTATCGTGTCATCTGGCAGTGGCCAATGCCAGATGCCTCAGAGGGAATGAACAGAACACAGCAATTATTCAGTGATCCACCCCCTGTCATCCAGTTGCAGCTTCAGGCAGTCAAAGGTTTAGGAACACTGAGTATGGGGTTTTGTCCCTGAGCATCCTAGCTAATAGTCAGTGATGGACCTTTCCTCCATGAAATTATCTAGTTATTTTTGAACCCAGTTATACTTTTTGCCTTCAACATCCCTTGGCAATGAGTTCCATAGGTTTACTATGCATTCTGTGAAGAGTCACATAGAGGGCCTAATCCTTTGTTTATGTGAGTAGTGCTAATTGAAGTCAGTGGGCCAATTTGCACCCATGATGACTATTCATTTCAGGGAAGAAAAAAATTGCATCCAGTGTATGGAAAGGAATGTGAAGTGAAGTAAATAGCTAAGCATTCCCATGGTGAGTTGTTTCATATCCTTGAAGTATGGCCGACGTTCTGAAGGATGTAGCTTATGCTCTCCCTTCTAGCCATTAAATTCCAATAATGCTTTGATTTTATTGCCTGATATAATGTCATTCTTTGAGTAATCTGTTGATATTATATGAAGCAACAGAAGAGATCAATCAAGCTAGTTTTATACTAAAAGATAAAGTGTGCACATTATTTTTTCACAAGCAAATTTTCAGACAGTGCTAATTTAATGATGCGTATTTCCAGGCAGAGACAACAGAACTAGAAAGAACAACACAAGGGAAATGTGTCTTTTGAATAGTGAGATGTATCTAGATGATTAGCTGCTCTGGCTAGTCATCAGGAATTAAGATACAAGCCCAGATTCTCTGCTTCACTGAAATTACATTTAGCAAACTTGATGGAAGGGGTGGCATGGGAATTCAGGGAGCTCCTTGCTGTAGCTTTCTGATACTCTGCCAATTCTTGGTGCAGGTTACAGGAGCATCTACAAACTTCTGTAAGTTGGTGACCATTATCAGCTAGCACATCTGCCTACTGAGTGTAGCAGGAAGATGTTGGTATCCAGCCACTTCACTTCCACTCGCTGCAGGCCCCTGCACTGGGCTTTTGAGAAGGTGGCGTAAGAGATGGTTTTAATGGCTTTGCACCCACTGGAGAATCCCCGGTTAGAGGAGACAGCCTCCATTCCCTTTACACTGCCTGTGTGGCACAAAGGGAACAGAGCAGGGCAGGGAACCAGCTCCATAATATAGTTGGTATTTACAAAATAAGGGTCCAATCATGCAGACACTCAATGAGTAACTTTACTTCCATGAGCAGTTCCATTGGGTTTGGTCAGAGTCCAAATTGAACAAATAGCCTGGTTGGAAAAGAGCGAGATTAAAAACAAATGAAGGCAGCATTAAATTGATGTGCTTATAGCAATGGAAAACACCTTTGCTGAGCAGCGCCAAAGATAGGGCAACAGATGGCTGCTGAACAGGTGCACTGGTTCAGCTGACGCTGCTTTAATGATTATGTTTTCCTCCTCAGGTCTTGAACTGTTGGGTACTAAAGGTTTGATCCTAGCACTGCTAATCAAATCAGAATGTGGTGGTCTGTGTAATTCCACTTTGGGTTTCTGCATTAATTTTATCAGTTGGGTCAGAGAGGAAAACATTTAGAGGAAAAAATGGTCAATTCAATTTCCATTGCCTCAGTTGGCTACAGAAAGCAACCTGCTGGATGATTACAGAAAGGGGGGAGATGATGTGGATGATCAGTGTTACCCTGTACAGAAACTTCTGCAGTAAAATAAAATATGAATTCAAGGTATAGGAGATGCATAATTTGACTAGTCAGAAACATTTCCCATTTTTGAAAGCTTTGTATTTGTACCCAGGTTGGTATTTATGCCATTCAGGATTAAGAATTACATTAAGCCACAGAGATTTCTGTCTGTGCTAATCAGAATTTTTATTTATTTTAATTGGAAATTTCACTGCATGCAACATTTTCATTTTATAAGACTGCTGAACATCTCCATAAAACAGCATTTTTTTCTGACTGTAATTCCACAGGACCTCGGTATACAGACACCAGAAGACTGATCAGAATCAATGATCTCTAGTAAAAGGTTACCTTAGCTTGGCTTTCATCTACGTTGAACACCCTTGTTAACATTATCCATCTTTGTTGCATTTTCTTTGTCATTTCATCTACGTTGAACACCCTTGTTAACATTATCCATCTTTGTTGCATTTTCTTTGTCATTTCTGCAGGGATGATGTTATGCATTTAAAAGATTTAATTAAAAGTCTAGTATGTGTTAGTAAATCACTGCAAGGGAAACCAGCCAGCCACTGCTCTGGATTCCACAGCGTTCCGCATCCCTCTCCTGTGATCATGTTATTCATGTGTTACTTCATGCTACTCAAAGAATGTTTGGAAATAAACAGCACAGATTGGGTAGTGTCGCATTTGAACAAAACTAAATAACGGCATGTTAACTTTTCCTACACCATTTAAATGTTTGGGTCCAAATGCAATGGAAAAAAATAAAACAAAACATGTGCTGTGTTGGGGTGCTGTGTATATCTTTTTAAACAAGTCATTGCACTCTTATTTTAGGGTGCTGCAACACAGCTGTGCTATGCAGCCTCTGTACCAAACATTCCTACAATAAGATTCTTCAGTCTAATAAGATACATGAAAATAATACTTTGCTCTATGGATCTAAATTTTTGAAATAATTGGCTAGGTCTTCACCTGGTGTTAAATGTCAGGTAGTCACAGGTGCATGGCTTTACACCAGCTAAGGACCTGGCCCAATGCAAATCTCACAGCCATTATTATAATCCACATGTTTTATTAAGTAAATGGGTCAAAGGAACACAGTTTGTGATGAAACTGGGAAAACACCTCCTGAATCCAAGGCTTGTGCTTTAGAATCTTATCTTTACTTCTTTTCTTTCTCAGACTATTGAGGAGAGATTGAGCTGAGGGTTTGGGGTGATTATATCTATGGGCAGGCCTTTTCTTTTTGTACCTTTGTGCGTGTTCAATCTGTGCAATGTGTACCTATAGACATATTATTTTTATAAACTTGAAAAAGGAAATATATAATGTACAGTACAGTTTACTCCAGATTATCTGACTGGTATGGGGAACATGGGTTTTGGATAATCAAGAGGGCCGGAGCCATTCAGCAGTGGGGAGGCCTGCCCCACAGACAAGAGCTTGTCCTTCTCATTGCAGCCTGGGCTAGGTTTCTCTGCTCTGCCCTGCTCACTCATTCCTGTGACAGTGGAACTGCAAAGGGCTCCCCACATGCTATGGGGCCAGTGACACCCAATCCCTGCTGACACAAGGTGCAGCAGTACAAGGGGCCCTCTGCAGCTCTGCTGTCATGGCCAAGCTCACTCATTCCCATGACAGTGGGGCTGCAGAGGGCTCTCAGCACTGCCACAGGAGCTATTCAGCAGCGGGGTGGCACCCCCATATCAGGGCCTTCCCCCCCCCACTCTGCTCTATTATCTGAACCTCCACATTATTCAAATCCCTTCCTTGTCCCCTAGCATGAGATATGCACCCTCTGCAGCATGGCTCATGCTGAGGGGTGAGGAAGGGATTTGGATAATGTGGAAGATTGGATAATAAGGTTTCAGGTGAACGGGCGTATACTGTATACCATTCCATCCACCACTGTTTTGATGATGATGATAATTTGCTCTATATATGTTAAATCCAAGAACTCAGTATGTGTCGTAAGTTGTGTATTGGAAAATGGCTATTTCTGCAGGGACATTGTGAACTAAGGAATCCTTCCCACCACCAGGCCTCAGAAGAGCCAGCCATTTGGCTAATATAGCCTTTTAATTATTTCTCTACCATTTGTTAGACTTCTTGTTAGCCGCAGAAATTCCGCTAGCACTGTGCAGTAGTGGGTGACGTAGTCTGGAAATGCATTGGTCACTTGATAAATGTGCCATATACTTCAGGCCCTTTATGAACATTCCAGAAACATTTAAAATTTTACAACATATGAAAGGAGTGTTCTGATTCCTAATTCAAGAGTGAATAACAAACCTTCCATGTAGCACTCTGTAGCAATGGTGCTATAGCAGAGTTTGTCTGAAATACCCAACTCTGTTAACAAGCCTTGATCTTAATGAGAGAAAGTGGATTAAGCTGACTCACTTAGACAGGTGACAATTTATTACCTCACCCAGATGTAAGAGAAGCAGGTGGGAGTGGTTTGCTTGTAAGAGAGGATTTAGGGTATAAGCTGAACAATACTGGGAAAGGAACCCTACGAACAGAAAAGCAGGGGAGAAAGTTTATATTGAATGATATTATATTGTGTGTGGTGTGTTATTTATAGCCAAATCCTAGGAAAGAAGGGTGAGATTTTGAATCTAGATGGTGTGTGGACTTTGTTTTAGAGCAGGAAAAGCACTCACACGTACACCGGTAGTTGAAAATGACCATGAGCAAATGTATGATGCTATAGAGGTGACTTTCATCACTTATAATATGTCTATTTTATGTATAAAATTAACAGTCAGCACTATATGCTAGAAAGAATATATTTAATAAAAATAATGCTTTAGTTAGATTTTCAAATCTTGACTTTTCTACATATTATGAAATGTGTCCAGAGAGAGGAAAATAAATTCTCTACATTATTCCATGAGATTAATAGTGTTAACAAGCAGTTAAAGTAGGAAACTAGGAATCAGGAGACTTGGGTTGTGTTCCTAAATGTTGCTGATTTGTAGTATGAACACTGACAAATCACTTAACAACTCTATGCCTTACTTTCTACTTCTGTAAAAGACAGATAATACCCATGTTTGTAAAACATTTGAGCTCCTCCATGGCAAGGTTTAACTAAATGCAATGTATTATGATCACCCACAGTTTAAATACTTTCTCTCTCCCACTAGGAAAAATAGACCTCCTACCCTTCCTTTTCTGTATTTGGTTCTGGTAACAAATGCCATCCTCCACTGACTGTTCAAAGCTGTATAGTCATTAAGACATGTCCTCCTTTACAAATAACAGTTTTGTGGCACTATGAGTATCAATGACATTGTCTATTCTTTGTGATTATCAGTGTGTGCTTGATGATAATATAATATTAAAATCCTAATGATGGTAATAAAATAGGCATCCATGCTGCTACCAGATAACACTGTGTGACAATCAATTTAGCTGAGCATACGTCTCATCTTTATGGAAAAGAACATGTATAACTGTGTCTGCTCAATGCTTTCAGGTTTGGAGATGGCTATTCAGTCAAGGTTTGGCTTAACAAAGAAACAAGTAACCATGGTGCTATTTTGGACTATCTGCAGCTACATTTTCCAGGAACACAGTTTAAGGTATGGCTGAAATTCTCTATTCATAGCGGTTGCCAAGGATAAGTTCTTGAGACCATTAACAAAAGGTAAATTTGAATAAACTAGCTGGTTTCTCTGTCCTTCCTGATCAATATGGCTACTCGTTTTAGTTGATATGTGTGTAACTGTTAAATTGTCACCCACACTATGGTGCAGATAAACCCCAGATGCAGAGTAGGGCCATTTTGTGATTGGTTCATGAGCTGCAATTCCCTTTTCTTATTTTTGGTATTTACAGTCAAATTTTCCAGTATATGCACACAGGGTCTGATCCTATGTCCACTGAAAGGGGGAAGGGATAAGTCAGTGGTTTGAGCATTGGCCTGCTAAACTTAGGGTTGTGAGTTCAATCCTTGAGGGGGCCATTTAGGGATCGTGGGCAAAAATCTGTCTGGGGATTGGTCTTGCTTTGAGCAGGGGGTTGGACTAGATGACCTCCTGAGGTCCCTTCCAACCCTGATATTCTATGATTCTATAAATGGAAGTAATTTCAGAGTTAATGCATCAGCAACACCATATTTTTCTTTGTCCTCACCCAATCAATCCAGTACCTAGAAAATGGCAGGCAGGTGATCTCACTGCATTAGGAAGTCAACATTTACCTCACAGCTACCACACAGTGACATCTAATATGCCTCAGATGCCTTCTATTATAAGCATAAGGAAATGCTGTAGTATTTCAGATATCATTGTGTGGTAACTCTTGATTGTTGGATGGCTATTACTATGTATACATGTCATCACAAGAATAACTCTAAAATATATATTTAATAGTTGACTGAAATGTTTTGCTACAACTTTGTTCTCCTTTCCCAGCAGGTTGCCTTTTTTTGAACTCAGAATTAAAATAGGAGAATTCTTCTGAGACTAATGCAAGGAAATGGGCATCCCAACCAAGAGATCTACTTATATAATATTTTAGACATTTTTAGACATTTCTCTCAAGACATTTTAACTCCTCCTTTCATTTGTCTTTCTTTTCTTTAATCCATCCATTCAGATAAACAGGTGCAATATCTTACTCTTATGAGGTGTACAAGTCCATAGATGTATGAGATTTTCATTTTCACAGGCACTTGGCTATTTGGTTATATAATATTGCTGATGTAGAAATCACACATTTTTGCTCCTGGCTGTGTTCATAATAGCCTCTAATGGTAACCCTAGATCAGTTGGTTTGTGTGTGTTTATATAACATAGATGCGGTACCCACTAGTTAATAAAAGTAAATTTTATTCTACTTTCTGAAAACTTGCCAATGTCTGCAGTAAGATGGCTATAGTCCAGTGCTTTGAAGCACCTCTGTTTTCCAAGGTCACAGAGGAAAAGTCAATTGGTGTGTTCCCTGTATCCATAAAAGTGTCCTCGATTTGCATATATTGTATGATATGAACACATCATAAAAGTATCAGGGGGTAGCCGTGTTAGTCTGAATCTGTAAAAAGCAACAGAGGGTCCTGTGGCACCTTTAAGACTAACAGAAGTCTTAAAAGTGCCACAAGACCTTCTGTTGCTTTTTACATCATAAAAGGGTAACACTTTCAAACATACCACAGCCATCTGTCGCATCCCCAAAATGTGTTCAGGCATAAATATCAAGATTAAAATATATATTTTCACATGCAAAATGGATTCTTTGTAGGTGTAATTTAGAACCCTGTCTCTGAAAATGTGTTCTATAAAAGTAGATGGTCCCAAGCTGTAGAATTTTGGTCTGGGTATAGGTTTCTAGCACCCTGAGTTTCAGGGTAGGGTTCTGATTTGAGATTTTGGTTTGGCCATTGTAGATACAAGCTGTGATATGCTGATTTCAGTGTGGCTTCTGAAATGTTTCCCATTCCCCAAGGTGTCTGAATCAATGGGTTTGGTTTGAAGCCATCTCTAACTTTAAAATTGATAAGAAAAATACACCTCTGCAGCCGCAAACAGCCAGCTGTCTTTCAATTCCATTGTGATAGCTTTGTGGAAACGGAAAGATCTTTTCTGAACCACACCGTGTTGTGCCTTTTACAATGTTACAATCAAGATCTAGTATATTCTTACAGAATCATATTTTTCAGCTGAGGCTCATATTGAAACCAGGTCTGTTGAAAATAAATATAATTTTATCAGAATATTCACTAGTATTTATTTATGTTTGTTTGAAGGAACAGCGCCTTAATCTGCAGGAGTATCGTGTACCATACGGATGGGGCTGCTTACCAGAGCTCTTCAAAGTTTTAGAGAACCACAAAGTTTTGTTGCAAATCAAACATTATTCCATTAGCGAAATCACTTTAGAGCAGGTATGTTCCTCCTCTGTGTTGCCTCTCTTTTTCTGAATATGCTGTGCCACTTTAATTATGTATGCAGTAGAATATTGCAGTATATAGTTTATCTAGAGCTGTCCTAAGCTGTCATAAGACACAATAACCTTATACCTAAAGCATTTTCTCCTTTAGTGTAAGTGGTTGGGATCTTTCCTTTTGAAACGAATGTTATGCAGTTTTCTTGCATTTGCAATCTATGTACCACTGCAACAGGCACATTAGAAATGCACAGATAGAAGGGATCCCTGCTTATGCCTATGAAATCCTGGGTTTACACCATGTATAATATAGTGATGATCATGAAATTCCTGGGTGCCAGTGTTGTGTTACAGCATCTAGGGATATAACTTCTCATGTATATTCTGAAAATGCCGAGAAGCTGAGCTGGTCAGAACATTAATTATGTATAATATTTGCTGTGAGATTAGCCCTTTTTTCCAAGTGCAAATCATTCATGAACAGACTTTGATTTGTATTAATCTATCAGCTCCTGCTGCTTTAATTATTCAATGAACAATTTATGCAAACAAATAGCCTATGGGTTATTCCTCGACGGTTCACTCAAGCTTGTTTGCTCTTCATTATTTATGGTGAGTGATTGCTCACCTCAGTCACATGGTATTTTATTTGCACCCTAACTGAATAAGTGAAAGTTTTAAACAGGATAATAGTGACTACTGAATAACAAATATACTTACTCTTGAATGAATTCCTTTGCTTGCATGTTAATATTGTTATGGGAATGAAGAACTGTCATCCCTCAAATATCCGAGTAATCAAAAAACCCTTTCATGTGAATGTAGGTGAAAAGGAAACAACCAGGGGACCCAACTGAATAGAACAGGGATTTGGAATTCAAATGGAGGTTTGCCCACATCAATTCAGTGTTCAGAAGGTTACTCAACATAAATTTTAGCTTTAAATATCTGGGTGTAGATCCTGCACGACTGAAGTCAACGAGAGTTTTGCCATTCAAGTCAATGGATGCAGGATTGGGCCCCTCCCTAATTTTTTTTTTAAAAATATTGATTTATTTATTCAATACAAGCAAAATCCAGTGTTCCCAAGGAATGTGGATAACCATATAAAATTTGAACTTATTTTATTGAACATGGACTTTTACTGTTTTGCTTTAGAAAGCATCTTAATAAAAGTGGCCTGAAAAAGTCCCAAAAGGAGACAAAGTTCTAGCTCATGTATTGCTATCCCATAAGCCCTCCTTTGTTGTGTCTTGCAGGTATTTATTAATTTTGCTACTCAACAGCAGGAAACGCCGTCTTCTGCACAAGAATCTCCCACCAATCATCACCACCATCTGCCAGTCTAGGCTCAGTGCAGGTCACTGTCCAGCAATATGTTTTACAGACAATAAAACTTTTCACCTGGTTACTGCCAAACTGAAAGGGAGGGGGAAGTTCGCAATTTTTAGACCAAAAAACAGAGCTACCAGTTCTTAGAAGACAGGGTGGTTATTAGATATATATATACACACACAAAAGCCAAAAAATGTACTGTACTTTACTGAACTGGAATTTTATAATAAAACATTTGGCCTAATTAATGAAATCTGTAACACAGTAAAAGGGCTGATCTTATAAAGAGTGACATTTCAGAAGTTGGGGGTGTGTGTGTTTTTTGGGGGGGATGGCGTGGGGGAGAGGTAGCTCTCTATTCATTTGATCACAGTCACATTAAATAGCCATAATTATTACATGACAAGGGAAGCAAAACCCAATGGATATTAGGAACAGCCGTGCTATCATATAATATTTGTATTTAATAGCTCAAATGAGAGCACTTTGACTTCTGCATTAATTCAGTTCTGTGTTATGACAAGCTAAATTAGCCTTTTTTTATTGTATAAAAGAAGCACTATATTCCATAAGGGCTTTTGTCAAAGGGGGTATTAGTACAGTTATATTAAGTACATTTAACAAGGTTTCATAAATCATACTTGACAATGAGTTCTCCCTAACACCTGTAGGTTATTTCTTTAGAGCTTCTAGAGCATCGTTACTAATAATCTATTTTGTTAGCTTTTTTATGTTATTTTTTTAATGTTCTAAGAGAAGGTCAAAATGGATTGTAGCCAAGGACGTATTGGAAGTAAACGAGATAAGTGTACAGACACTGATCAATAACCTTTTCAGGCTATTTATCCCAATTTCAGATTCTTCACACAGGGCTGTGTCACAGCCTTCAATAGTGTCATCAGCCTGTAAATGTGAGACAGAAATTAACATTTAATGAACAAAATTTCAGCCTCTTTAATCCATCCTCATATTTCTGTGGCTATTCTGTGGCTAGAGAAAGATTAGAACTTCTTGGAGCGGGGGGAAGAGGAGACGCTCTTAGCTTATTTTTATAAACAAGCTCTCTGGGAACCCTGTGCACAGTAGTTGATATCACTTTCATTGGGCTCTGTTATCTGATAGTTGAAATTTTGGAACACTGTGATTTAGTGGAAAGGTATTTCTGTGATATAATTTCTGTGAAAATCAAATTGTACACTTTGAGATAAAAGGATCTAATCAGAGGCTATCTGTGTTCCTGTGTCCCTGCTTTAATGCCATGCTGTAGCAGGATGTAATTTTAAAGTGTTATGCTTGTGCCTTAGGCTTTTCAAGCTGAACCAGAAGGGTTTTTGATTCTCACATTGACAGGTGTATTTTTGGACCATGATGCTTTTGAACGAATTTAGAACTCAGGGTTCCCACTTTGAAAACTTATTCTTGCTCTTTTGAAAATGTTAAATCCTGAAAACTTAATTAAATGTCACTTTTCTGAGTAAAGTGTGGAATATTGTATTAATGTAGTGGGTAAATAAAATAAATAAGAATTCTTTCAGACTGATGGTTGAATGCAATTCTGTTAACGGTATTTCTCTTCTTTGAATCTCCTCATCTGTCTCTCTCGGGACCCAATTTAATTGAAGCAAGTAGCAAACAATGTCTCTCTCCCAATTCTTTATGGTTGAAGAAGGTCAAAATCTAATTGAGTTCCAGTGTACTGGGTTCTGTCTCAGAGGACATTTTCCCAGTCTTTGAAATGCTGCACTCTGGAAGTTTGTAAGGCTCAAGTCTAGTCTTTGAAGATTTTTTTTTTTTTTAATTAAAGAAAAAAAAATCTGTTCCACAAAAAGGTCAATTCATATGTTAATGTTGACAGAGTCACTGAATTTATGAATCAAACAGAAATGTTATGCATGTTATCACTTTTGGATTTTGAATCAAAGACAAGAGAGGATTTTAAACCAGAAATACACCACCTCTTATGAGATTTCTGGTAGGCATTTCCATGACCGATTTCTCTGTGTCGGACAGTGTGCCTCTTGCTTTGAAGGATGAAATGAGAACTGAACTCAGAATTTAAAACAAAAGAATGGCTGAAATGCTAAAGTTGAAATAGGGAAGATGAGTTTCACATCTATCTGTTTAAAAGCCTATTCCCATGCCCATTGAAGTAAAAAGAAAAGGCTTCCACTGACTTCAGTGCTGGTGGGATCTAATTTCACTTTCACCCTTTCTCGAATGAAATGGGTAGAGAAAAGCCCAAATCTGAACCTTAAATCAGAACCCCCATGAATTTAGGATTTTAATTACTTGTATCTTAACCTCCCATATGGTTTTCAGTCCAGAACAAAAGGGACCTGTTTCCCAGATCTGGTTCACATGTAACCGTAGTTAGTGGAAATCTCAGAATAACATGCATCTGATTAAGTGGGTTTTAGCCCACGAAAGCTTATGCCCAAATAAATGTGTTAGTCTCTAAAGTGCCACAAGGACTCCTCGTTGTTTTTATCAAATCTTATGACATTTCCAGTTAAAATGGTGGGAGGCTTGTTGCAGTCATCTGCTGTGGTGATTTGTGAGATTTGTACTGTTAAAGGCCATGTCTCATCTGAATGGTTTGTGACACTTTGATGTAGTTGAATCTGACCAGATTGGGCTTGAACCTGAATTTTGAACCCAGCCCAAACCTAATCAGGTTAGAATAACTGCTTTCTTGATCTATCTCTAGAAATGGGAAAGATGGGATGATTTTTACATCTTTTAATGTCAGCAGCTTGCAAATGTGTTTTTGTTTGTTTTGTTTTTAAAAAAAAGGTATCAGATCAGAGCCACAAATGTAAATATCTTGCTTTGATTGAGTGAGAGCTGAGGTCAGACAGCTTCTCTGAGGAGTTCTGGAAGACAACATTCTTTCAGAGTTATATACTAGATGGTGACATCACAAACAAGTGTCATGATCGTGGCAGCAAATATGAAATGGAAATCATATCTTTCTTCTTCTGGCAGAGAAAGCAAGATTCCAGTTCTTTCAGCGTGGGACTTCCCACTGTGTGCTTTAATTAAACTTCTTTGTGCTGAGTAATGATTTGGTCATCTGAAAAGACATCAGAAGTCTCTCTTCCTTTATTGTTGTTTAGCATCACAGCAAAGATTGTTTCATCAGTGCAATTATACTTACTGCCAAATTGAAATACACATAGGGCCAGATTCTGCCCCCTCTTGTTACCCATAAATGTGATGCCCATGAAAAGAAGGTCAGTTAAAGAAGCCAAGGGACTTTAAAGAACAATAGTGATGCACTCAGACAGATCAAATTAGTAAATGCACACACCTGGTTTTCCATGATTGTCAATAGATAGAGAAAAATGGGTTTCACCTGTAAGAAAGGTTAAACCAAAAGGCAAGATCTGTATATACACTTAACTTATTCCAGCTATAGAACAACATACTGCCTACCTTTTTCGTCCCATTTGCCAGTCAGCTGTGCCAGTCATGGTTAAAAGAAATACCATGAGGATTAAAGAGTAGGAGTTCAGCAGAATATAAGGGAGCCAGCAGGAAATGAACAGGATCCTCCTGCCAGGCAAGAATGCCAGATGAGATCACATGGGGTTACTTTGATGTGGACTTCTTCCAATCCCAGGGAAATAAAATAAAAAATGTTAAGATACAGTTAAGTTTGCTAATGCAATTCAAGAGATGTACCATAAATGCACCCTTAAAAAAATCTTGAACACTAGGAAGTATGAAAATCGCAAGATATGACTATATAGACAATTCTGACACCAACCCTAAATCTCAGTTCATGGATATAGATCACTCTACAGAGAAATTCTGGATAACCAGCACCCAAACAACCTTAATTCTGTCTCTGTACTAGGTGTTGTTTTAGATTTACAACCCAACTTCCATTGAAGAGAATGATAGTGTTTCCTTACCTTTACTCAGAGCAGGACTAGTTCCTTATATGTCATTTTAACATTACAAATATGGATAACTGAGTGTATGTGTGTATGGTATTTGTTCCAAAGTTTAGTGATTTGTACTGACATGAATGAATAGGTCCTGTTATGTATTGTTACCATTTTTTGCCCCTAGTAGTTAGCCAAAATTTGGGGTCCTACCGTTTCCATTAGAAGGAGAAATTGAGGATAGAGCCAGTTATTTCTTTGATGCAGTTTTTTTTTCTGTACAAAGAATGTACAGAGTTTTGTTTCCTTGAACATAGGAGGAATCAAACACAAAATAAAGTATTTGCTTACAGTTACAAGCCTCTTTTAGACAGCAGTTAACCCAAAAGGTCTCTCTTAGTTTTTTCCCTGAGTCATCCTTCCAGTGCTTCTGTCTGGTGCTTTGTTGCTGCCTTCTCTCCTCCTCCCCTCCCCGGTTAAAATAAAATTTGTGTAGTCCTGTGACGCTCTGTACCTCGGGGGGACACCCTACACCCCCATGTTCATCTTTATACAATGATTGTGTGGTATCCAATGCAAAGTTTGTCATGTTGGGTGTCTTCAGATGGCTCATGATGCACTGAGCATGGCTGTTATAGTGATGTTTTAGTAATTGTTACAGTAATGTTATAGGTTGTAATTTCATGTATATAGTTATGAGGCTGAAAATGTATCCTCATGGCTTAAAGCAAGCCCATGCAAAAGCTCTCCAAGAACAGAGAGTCAGTTCACACCTCGTCAGGGCATGGATGGGACAAATCCAGCCCAACCTCACAGGAACAATGGACACTGGCTTGGACAGGAACAAAAGAATCTGTTAGACCTTCAAGGGAGTCACCCCCCTTCCTTTGGTCAGTTTGGAACTGTGATGAGGTAATGCTCACCTGACTCTGCGGGGGTGGGGGGACAAAACCAAGAGGAAAGAAAGGACATGATAAAAGGGAGAGACATTTTGCCATGCTCTCTCTCTTCCACCTATATCTACAGACACCACCACCACCAAGCGACTGAAGCGCTGATCAAAGGGGAGAGCCTGACTGAAAAGTAACCAGCCAGCCTGTGGTGAGAAGCATCTAAGTTTTTAAGGACATTGAAAGTGTTAAGATCAGCTTAGAATGCGTTTTGCTTTTATTTCATTTGACCAAATCTGACTTATTATGCTTAGATTTTAAGTGATTATAAGTCAATATTTATAGCTAATAAATCTGTTTGTTTATTCTACCTGAAGCAGAGCGTTTGGTTTGAAATGTGTCAGAGACTCCCCTTGGGATAACAAGCCTGGTACATACAATTTCTTTGTAAAATTGACAAACTTATATAAGCTTGCAGTGGGCATAACTGGACACTGCAAGACGGAGGTTCCTAGGGTTGTTTCTGGGACCGGAGATATTGGCTAGTGTCATTCGCATGCAAGTAGCTGGGAGCAGCTTACATGCCAGAGGCTCTGCATGAACAGCCCAGGAGTGGAGGTTCTCACAGCAGAGCAAGGTAAGGCTGGCTCCCAGAGCCAAGGAGTGGAGTGACCTAGCAGATCACTGGTCCAGATAACACCAGAGGGGAACGCCACAAGTCCCTTCACCCACATAGTTAAAATTCCCATTGACCTCACATGTTGCCTATGTTTCAGTTTGAGGCCTGTGTTGTTTCAGCTATTTGGTTCCATGCAGGAGTTTAATGGCTTCTTAAATTAAGGGTGAAGTTATGCCCTCCTCCAGTGAGGTTTAACGCAACCCATAACAGTATGTTTTATGATGTGGGAACAAGAGTTATACTCACACACAGTAGTTTTGTCTCTAATGGTATTTATTTCCTTTTAACCTGGAAATAGTTTCCTCGGCAGAAAAGTATTGCTCTTCAAATGGACTGTTTCATTATAAGACCACTGTTGTGATTGCCATGGGTTCTGATCACTGAGACTTTTTTTCTGTTTAAGAGTCTTTCCGTGTTAACTGTGTGCTAAGGTTGGTATCAAAACGGTTTTTGTAACCTCAGATTATGATTTCCATACTTGTTAATGTTGGAGTTTGTTCAAAGGTGTGTATAACAGCTCTTAGCACATACTAACCACAATAGTAAAAATAACATTTTTATTCAATGTTCTAGTTTATAAAGTATTTTATAATGTTATATTTTGAATACTGTTAAAAGATGTTTCAAATTTTATCTGAAAGTGATAAACATGATATAACCTGCATATTGTACATACCTTGTACAGCCTATAAATCCTATAGACAATAGGCCGTATAGCCTATTGGTCATACACAGTCTGTGTACCTGGTATATCATTAGAGTCATAGACTTTAAGGTCACAAGGGACAATTATGATTGTCTAGTCTGACCTCCTGCACAATGTAGGCCACAGAATCTCACCCATCCACTCCTGTAATAAACCCCTAACCTATGTCTGAGCTATTGAAGTCCTCAAATCATGGTTATTGGGATCAAAGGTTTTAATATCCCCAAATATATTATATGATATTTGGGATCAAAAGTTTTAATATCTTCTGTCACCAAATTCATTTGATAAATATATTTGACAAAACTTCCTTTCTGAGACCTATCCATAGTTTAACACTATATCTATTTACATGTCCAAGTTTATCTTTGTAAAGATGGAATTAGAAACCTACATTTTGTAAAATAAAAGCATTGCAGATTCTTGCATTAATGCAGAATTTGAATCTATCAGCTGGTCAAATGCATTTAACATTACATGTATTACATAATGGCATTCCAGATGTAAAATCACTACATACTTTTGAAACATGAAAATAGTAACAGAATCTTGAAATCAGTTTTTTAAAATGACAACATTCACTATTGTCCTATGGTGTACACATGTATGATTTTTTAGACTTCTACAGTAAATCTACATTCAGATAAGAATGGTCAGAAAATAATGTGGATCTCTCTCATTGTAAAAAACAGTTTAAAAAAAAAATCCTACCCATCCTACACTACTGAAAATTGTGAAAACCAATTATGCTGCACGTGCTAAGCACAGAAGAAAGCAGACTAGTAGCTCCTCCAGGTAAAAATTCCGTAATTGAGGAGTTAGGATTGCCAAATAAGGCTTATAATGGAACACCATTTGCAAATTTAACCTTGGAATTGCAATCAGCAGCTCCTCAGTAGTAGTATAAATTATAATAAAATAACCCCAGAGGCTTTCAGCATTACTCATAGATGTGCAGAGTAGGTTTACCAGTGGATATGCCTTCCTGCCTCCCCCATCATAACTTGGAATTCTGGGTATGAAAAGGTCATACAAAATAGTTTAGATTCACATCAGGCTAGCATTATCTCCACTTATCCAAAACGTTTTGGGTTAAAAAACCAGCAGGAAATGGTTTAATAATAAATAAAAAAGACATTATTTTGAGATTCTGATGTGACAGATTAAATTGATTTGGGGGGGCTAATTTTCATTGGGCAGAAGTACTCTAATAATTGCTTTATCTCAAAGCAAATTTGTTTCTTCTTAAATGAAACCCAGCACACTGACCCAAAGTGTGATGGGGTGCACCTACCCCCATTCTAGTTCTGCAGGGGTTAACTGTGCATTTCAGGCTGAGGAAGCCATGCCCCTTTGCCTCTGCTGGGCATGCCCACCCTGGAGGCAAGGTATAATAGGAAGTGGCACAGCTCAGTCTCGGCTGGCTGCTGAAGGGAGAGGACGCAGACTGCAGGCTCTCTCCAGGGAGCTGCTACAGTACCCAACCCCGGAGTCAAGGTATGCAGAGCCCCAGACAGATTCCAGGCTGCCTGACAAACCCAGAGAGGAGGCCGCACCATGTGGAGTTATGCCGCCTGGGGACCCCAGGGAGCCGTGGACCCTCACTGGCAATAACATGGTGGGAAGCAGCCCAAAGGACTTAGAATTTGCTCTGGTGGGTGAACTGGGAACCCAGTCAGCGTGTTTCAGGAAGATCCCCACTGACTCAGTAGCAAGTAACCCCACCACTGCCGGGACCCTGGGCTGGGGCTCGGAGGAGGAGTGAGGGCCCGAGGCCCCCTACCTGGGGCCCCACACATCCCTGAGTGGGGTCCCACTTCCCCAGCGGGCCAGTAGGTCACACAACCCCATGGAGGAGTGCGACTTTATTGATTCCGGCCATTAGGCCACGCTGCCCTGAGCGGAAGGGCCACTTCATTGACTTGAGCCATTGGGCCATGCAGCCCTATGTGGAAGGGCGACTTTATTGACTCTGGTGACTAGGCCGTATCCTAGTAAGGACCTAACTGGCTGCGGTACAGCCCCTTTCCTGGCTTGTGACCACATGTGACCCGGCACCCTGTGATGGGGTGCACCTACCCCGTGACGCAAAGTAACAAAATCCCCGCTGGATGGTAGAGATAGGGTCCAGAGTGACCTAGACAAATTGGAGGATTGGGCCAAAAGAAATCTGATGAGGTTCAACAAGGACAAGTGCAGAGTCCTGCACTTAGGATGGAAGAATCCCATGCACTGCTACAGGCTGGGGACCGACTGGCTAAGCGACAGTTCTGCAGAAAAGGACCTGGGGATTACAGTGGACGAGAAGCTGGATATGAGTCAACAGAGTGCCCTTGTTACCAGGAAGGCTAACTGCATATTGGGCTACATTAGTAGGAGCATTGCCAGCAGATTGAGGGAAGTGATTATTCCCCTCTATTCAGCACTGGTGAGGCCACACCTGGAGTATTGCATCCAGTTTTGGGCCCCCCACTACAGAAAGGATGTGGACAAATTGGAGAGAGTCCAGGGGAGGGCAACAAAAATGATTAGGGGGCTGGGGCACATGACTTACGAGGAGAGGCTGAGGAAACTGGGGTTATTTAGTGTGCAGAAGAGAAGAGTGAGGGGGGATTTGATAGCAGTCTTCAACTACCTGAAGGAGGGTTCCAAAGAGGATAGAGCTCGGCTGTTCTCAGTGGTGGCAGATGACAGAACAAGAAGCAATGGTCTCAAGTTGCAGTGGGGGAGGTCTAGGTTTGATATTAGGAAAAACTATTTCACTAGGAGGGTGGTGATGCACAGGGATGGGTTACCTAGGGAGGTGGTGGTATCATCCTTAAAGGTTTTTAAAGCCCGGCTTGACAAAGCCCTGGCTGGGGTGATTTAGTTGGGTTTGGTCCTGCTTTGAGCAGGGGGTTGGACTAGATGACCTCCTGAGGTCTCTTCCAACCCTAATCATCTATGATTTAAAAAAAAAAAAAGTAGTGATCTTTTAAACCTCAAAACCAGCTTTGAGTTCATATATCTTTGGGAAAGGTTCAGACTGATTCTTACTTATTAAATGGTTTGTTCTCCCTAATCAGGACTGTGCACGTGATATTCAGTTATTAAACATTCAGCAAATAAAAAGTTAATATATGCACATCACCAAAAACACAGTGGAAATGGTTGTAATGTGTTCTCCACAATGTCATTCTCCTGATAAAAAACTAAGAATTTTCTACAGGTCCAACTTGTCACGTAGGAAATTGCGGAAATGTTCAATTAAGGGGTCATACTTTTCCCTCCATTTTTCATTGAGTCCAGTATAGTATTTTCAAGACCTGCAGTACAGCGGGAATCTCTGTTTCCCATAAATAGTTTGGGGGGGGGGGAATTATTGATATAAATATATGAAAGGCTCACATACACACCGATGCCAACAGTTTTAAATTCAGCACAATCAACTACTGACAGTTCATGCCAGATCCAATTTTTTTCATTGTTCCTTTATACTTATTTCTTTATCTATGCCAAAAAGGCAAAACTCTTAATAGGATCAGGAAGAAAAAGTGATCAGAGACCATTTTATATGACAGAGCATTCTAATTCCCAAACTAATTGATTGCAACAGGATCTTTTCATTGACTACAATTATTTTTGTGAGTAGTTCACAGAGCATAGGAAAAATCACAGAGACAGTGAAATCTCAAAATTTTTTCTCATTTCTAATAACTGCAAAATGTTTTTTGGACATACAGAGAAACCTACCTCTGAGGCCACTCCATAGCATTCCCAAATATAAATATATTTGTATGCATTATGCCCCACCTAACACTGAGATCCAATTAATTTGGATGCTGTACGGGCACAAAATGATCCCTGCTCTGAAGACCTTTAGTATAAATGTAAATAGATGTCTAAGACAGACAAGAGATGGGGAAAAGAAAGTATTATTATCCTAATTTTACAGATGGGGAACCGAGGCACAGAGTGATTAAGTGATATGCCCATGGTCCCACAGAAAATCTGTGGCAGACCTGGGAATTAAACCCAGATCCCCTGATTTCTAGTCCAGTGTCTTAACTACAAGACCAAATATATGTTTTCATATATGGGATACAGACTTGCATCTACAGGTTGCTGGTTCAAGCCCAGTTCTGATGGCACCATACTGTCCTGTCTCAATCCTGCTCCAAGTGGACAAGTGACCCAATCACCAAAAATAACACTATTCAATAATCTCATTGGCAACCTCAGCAAAGGCTGAACAGACAGGGAGAAAAATTAGTCTTGGACACTGCTGGTCCATTCACAGAAGGGTTTGAGCTCCTTACTGGGTGGTATAGATGAAGTCTGCAGGCCTGGACTGAGCTGCTGTGAAACCATCTGGATGTGAGCTCCACTCCCTGACCCAATTCATGCACATCGAATATACTCTCTAGGAGTGCTTCTAGTGGCTGTCTAGTGGGTCTGCTCACAAGCTATGCTTGAGAAGGAGCTGCACGATAGAGGGACACAGTGGTATCTGCTGCATGCTACAGCCAGGACCATCTGCCTTATTACTCTGTCCCTCCCTTCACATAGGAGAAAAAAGAAGATTCTGTGGGGTCTCACTGCATCAAGGGAAAGGGTTGCTGAATCTTCTCCCAGCCCAGCAAAAGTCAACAACAAGCCACAGCCTTTCCCAGCCGTCTGTCCTACTGCTCAGATCAGGCTAAGAACCCTCCCCATCTCTTTGTCTCTCCAGTCCCACTGACAGGTAAGTGGAGTTTTTATGGATGAGCAAATCAGGGCCACCAAAGAAATTGATATTGAGGCTCAGAAAAGCCTGAGGGGAAGGAGATAAGGCAGTGGATAGAGCTTCTAGAGACTGACTGATGTAGGGGCCAGCTGAGAAGGGGAACAACATTTTTGGTGTGTGTTTGGGGGGGGGGGGGGTGGAGGAAACAAGATGGAATGAAGGGGAGGACCAGAGATGGAGTGTGAGAGGAGGGAGCAGAGACAGGCAAGGAGGAAGAGCAAAGGACTTGTAGAGAGGGAAGGGGAGAAGTGGAATATGGAGTATTAGTTGTGGGAGGAGTGAGTGGAGTTGGTGAGGGTGGAGATGAAATCATGGGGCTGACCTGGGCGAAAGAAAACAAAGGTGTAGTGTTTCTTAAGGTAGAGTAGAGGTGACTTTGAGGGATGATGGAGTTAGAGATGATACAGAATTTGGGGAGAGGGTGTGGGATGGATGGTATTTTACTGAGAGAAGGAAGAGAATCATTGAGAATGCACCAAATGTCAGATGATTTTTAATGTCCATGGCAGGGATATCCCAGACCTCACCTTATTCTTCTGCCTGCAAATACCCCTGTACACTGCATCCCCATCCCATCCTGTCTGCTGATTACTCATTATATGAGACCAAGACCAACATTCTGTCTGCTCTCGGCAAGGAGGGATGATCACTCTTTACTCTCGTTGGGCCTGATTCTCCACTGCTCTTGCCCCCTGCGCACTGATAATATGAAGTGAAGTGAGGATGAAACAGTATTACATAAGAATGGTAGAATTTTGCATTCATTTTGCATAGGTGTAAAGGACAACCCATGTTGCAAGGCACTGGAGAACCAGGCCCATGGACATCAATGAGAATTAAAGGTGCTCATCATCTCACAGAGTGGGCCCTATTGACACTTATGTGTTCTGATCAAAGGCTATTTCCCCATACTGCTTTTGTATCCATGAGAAGTTTCCACTGTGATGCTCATTCTGTATCTCTTCTGTAATTAAGAGATTCAGCCTCTACGGCTGCTTGTTCAGCATCTTTCCCAAATATTAAATTCACTTGGTATTAGTAATAATTCAGTCAGGAGCAGGTAAACCTCAGCCAAAATGGACCCCTTCCCTCTTTCGTTCTTCAATATTGTGACCAAATCTGGGCTGTGTGACCTGGCCCTTACCATCCCCTAACCCATCCTCCTCCCCCCAGTTTCTTAGTGATCTTGTCTCCTTAGTGACACCATTTCCTCCCCCCACAGTCTCTCCAGAGTCTTGCTGGCCATCCAATGACTGATTGGATTTGTCCTTGTACACACAGATTCCCCTCCCCCATTTATTATTTAATATAAATTTATTTTATAAAATATTTATACCAATGTTTTTTCCATGGCTTTTTAGTTTATTTGGTGTGTTTTTGATAAATTATGTGAGCCAGATCTCTTCTGGTGGGGGTTGGGGGAGATAAGTGACTTTTGGCCCTGAAAGAACATGGAGATAGACATGGTGTCTGGGGAGGAAAAACACCGCCCCTTCCCCCCGAGACTACACCTATTTTTAAAAGGTGATTACAGGCAACAGTTTTATTTCGTAGAAAGACAAAGAAAGAAAGGGCAAAAGATCATGGACATTCAATTTCTCAAAACACTAACAAGCCCTCAATTATTCATGTGTAATTACAGTTCACCCGCATTAGCTACAAGAAAACAATAAAACATAGGCTCTGTGTGGCAGAATCAGAAGAAGGGGATTAGAAAGGAAAGGTTAGCAAAGGCAAAGAATGACTGAGTCAATGATTCAAACCTGTTCAGCAAAATGATTCAGCACACTCCTCCCCCACTCCTTCCTTTCTCCCCGTCTCTGACTCCTAAGGCTCACAGGTTCAGAGAGTGACAGAAACACCCAAACATCTCTTTCTCTGGACAAGAGCTCACATCAGCCATTTCCAGCAGTTAGAGCTCCAAGAGAAGTGGGAAATACCTTGCTGTGGGTCTCTCACTCCCTTTCAATTCGGAGTGTGTTTCAGGTCCCCAGGCACATATTTGACTGTCTGAATGTGTGACAAACTGGACCATATGCGGCAGAGGTGGTATCATAAATTCTTCAAGGGGATTGGACTTGATGTGTGCCAAGGTTACTTTTGCTAAGACACCTTTCTACTTTGAAGGCATGTTTATTTTGTAAGCCCTCACCACACCCCCTCCAGCGCATTACTGGTTTCACTCCACCCTGCAAAGCTTCAGGTCACAATATTTTCACCTTTGTTTGTAGCATGTTATATAAATGTTACACATTCCAAAGCAGGAATGACCTCAAAATCTGAGCTGTTTCTCCTAATGGCTGCCCCTCCTGAGGATCTCCACAGTTACCAGAGTCCATCGCTCCTTCCAGCTTCTGCTTCAATTCTGTCCCCCTCTTGTTTCTAAATACACCTCTACCCCGATATAACGCTGTCCTCGGGAGCCAAAAAATCTTACCGCGTTATAGGTGAAACCGCGTTATATCGAACTTGCTTTGATCTGCCGGAGCGCGCAGCCCCCCCCTCCCCCCCCGGAGTGCTGCTTTACCGCGTTCTATCCGAATTCGTGTTATATTGGGTCGTGTTATATCGGGGTAGAGGTGTATGTCTGGAGCGCAGTAAGATCTAGTACCCACTTCCTAGTTGGTCTCTCTCACCACCAGATGGTGCTGTAAAAGCTGAAAAACTAATACTGTAGCATGCCACAAGCCTGAACAAAATGTGGAATTTTTTTCACCTATGTTCATAGTCCTTAATTATTTTGCTTTCCATAAGTATTATTGGTGAACCACTCTACTAGTGAACCAGTTTCCTGTTAGGCATATTAACAGAAACAGCACATTAATAACAAATATTAGGGAATATTCACAGAAGCAAAATTTGTCCATAATTGCAGTTAGTTGCACCAAAAAAACGATTCCAAGGATTAGTATAATCGAGTCAGGGAACAGAGTCAATATTATGTGACCTGTGTGTCCAATCTGAATCGAAGCAATGCAGTTCAAATTATGAATACTGAAACCTCACAACAAACTCTTAAACCTACAGACAAATGAATTAATAGAAATTATTTGGCAGCTACTTTTGACTGGATTTTAAAACTACAGTTAAATGATTAGATGATTCACACACAGAAAAAGGGGACAAATTGGTTGAGTACATTATTCACTATGACTGCTCTTATGATGGGTAAGGATAGTATGCATGTGAATTTTTTAAGGTTACCAGATTGTAGAACTATGTCAAAACTTATGGATAAACTGTAGAGCTTTTCAGTGGAATTTAATCCATTTTGATAGAGTTGAGAAAAATACAATATAGTCAATTTCTTCTGTCGGTACTTTGAATCTGCTGACTGTAGAAGAAAATTAGTTACCATTTCTACTTCAAGTCTATTTGTTTTGGTGTGCTGTGGGAACATTAGTCTCTCAATTCAGACCTTTCCTTGTGAATGCTTAGGTAAACTGCTTATGTATGAAAGGTTTAAGATGGCACCAGTTTGTGGCGTCCCATGCGGAGCAGATAAAGCACACGACCAATGTGGTTGCAAGCTGAATCCGAATCCTGTTTATTGCAAGCTTTCTTTTATAGTTTTTTCTCAACATTACATAACACAATTAGGCTATAATAACACATCTACGGATTGGACAAGAAGGAGAATCATGTGTTTATCACATGTATAGCCCCACACCGATTGGTTCAACCGTTCCTTACATAAGGCCATGATTTGTTTACCTCATCTTATATAATCCTAGACCACCAGGGGGCCTTACATAAGGCCATGATCATCTTATATAATCCTAGACCACCAGGGGGTCTTACATAAGGCCATGATCATTTTATATAATCCTAGACCACCAGGGGGCCTTACATAAGGCCATGATTTGTTTACCTGGCAAGTGTCCCATCGTGACCCTTACCTCCTCATGGAACTTTTCATTAGGTTGGTGTAGGGATGATACATCCCCACACCAGTTCCTGGCCAAATTGCCAAACAATACATAGTCAAGAATGTCACCTAGCTGTGATATTGACTTAGGCCCCAGTAATGCCATATGTAGCACACAGGCAGACTGTTATGCCTGCAGGTAGCCCTATTGGCTTTAATGGAGTCCACAGACGTGCAGCAGTCTACCCACATCCTGCTATTATATATAATTTGGTAATGCTTAGTGGCCAGGACTGCATTGTCCTAAGCGGTGTACAAACAGAGAGCTGATCCCTGCCCAGAAGAGCTTACAATCTAATTGTAAACGGACAGATGGGAAGCACAAGAAAAACCATAGTACGATATCAGAGCGTGTGAAAAGCAATGGTTTCAGCATACCAGCTGCCTGATCATTGTTGCATCATGCTGCATTACCAGGGCAATTACTTTACTTGATACAGGCAAGTATCTGCCTTGGATAGATGTTGTACAAGCTGGCAGCATTACTGGGATAGAACTATATGTGTTCAAGATATGCCACATTTCCATGTGTTCCTGAGTTTGGTTTTGGAAAAGGTCAATCCTAACTTAGCATTGTTCCATGCTTTCTAATGTTTGCTTCTTATGAGTAAATGACAAGGACCTTTCAAAGTTCTCTGGCTTTCAGACATGTGACTAGTAAAGACTGTTGACATTTTTCTAATGAAAAAAGTGTTGAAAATATGGCATTCTTAATGAAAAAATTGTTTTATCACCAAAATCAGAAACGATTTTCCAAGTTTTGTTTCCTTGTGTTTTCTGTTTTGATTTTTCCTCTCTCCTGCCTTTGCCTCTTTTCTTTTTCTTTTTCTTTTTCTTTTCCTCCCCCTCTTTTTCAGTGACAAAAAGGGAAAATGGTCAAAGTGGGAAGAGGAAGGAGAAATGAAAAATGTTTGATGGTGCTTTTGAAAATCCTACCCATTATATCTTTGCCCAGTGAATTAGAATGAACAAACACATTCCCTTGTTTGATAATACAATGCATTTCTGATTCTTGCAGTTCATTTGCTCATCCATGCAGGGCTTTACGTTTTGCTCACATGTGCATATAAATATTTACCAAGTTTAAATAAAACTTTATCTTCTGCAAATATATTGTATTCCACTTTTCTCCCAAACACATAAAACCAAGAGCATTAAATAATGTGGCATTGGATAAAAGGAAATGCATCTCTAGCCAGATGTGAATAGCAGATTAAAAGAATCTTTTATCTTGCTTTGATTTGGGACCAAATAGAGTATGAGCAGCCTAGAAAAATTAAAGGGAGGAAAAAAAGATGACTTGTTTTCTTCTTTCAATCAACACTGTGTTCTTAAGGAAGAGGGGTATGACCCAGTTTGTTATTAAGAGATGATATTGGACCTTTGAAATGTAAGGAAAGAATTTATCAAATGGTCCAGTGCTCAGCACACAGCAAAAGCCTTCTGAAGCTGCAAGGTATTTGACAGTGGATTATAATTACTCCTTTTAAATAGTAAAGTCAGGCTTAAATCTGCTCTCAATAAGCAGGAACAACCCACAGTAAAGACAATGGGAGCTGAACCCAAATATGTGAGGGCAGGATTTGGCCCTGTGACATATCCCTAAGGAATATGTCACAATAATTAAGTAATTGCTAGATGCCATTGGTGGACTCTATATGTGAACTTGAAAGAATACTTATCAGTTGGGAAGAGAATTGCCTGTGGTGAGTTTGGCACAGTATTTCACAGACATGGAAAAGAGAAGAAGTTGTCCTATTCATTTTTTAAAAAATAGTCATATTAAATTAATTCTAAATCTTCTCAACCAACAGGTTTTATGCATTACAAAAATAGTGATACTTTGGTCCAAAAAAATGCCCATTGAAAACTACTGGAAGCAAAGATCCCCCACCTAGTTTAAAGGTCATCAGCGGGTTGCACTGATGTAACTGAGAAGAGAATTTGACCACTCATATTTTTATTTGATTGATTGTGGGTATCTCTTCCTTACCGCTGTCAGAATTCAGAATGGAAAATAGTAAGTGTTGGAACTTTCCCGCACAACCCACAACCTAAGCTCTTCCCACTCCTGACACCAGAAGGAAATATTATCCATAGTAGACGGTTCAGATTTTTATAATATGATCATTCCTCTCCTTTCTTGCATGCTTTATTGCATCCCATTGAGATGAATGAGAGCAGTTCACACAGGCTTTCAAAATGGTTGTTTCAGGCTGGCTGGAGATTCAGCAGACATCATTATGCTGAGCTCACATTCCGAGGTTTATATTTGCAACCGTAAGGAATAATCATCCTTTTTTTAAAAATGAAATTTCAGCAAAAATTATCAGCAGCCTTCAGGGAAAATGTTAAGTTTGCTGATTGCCATCCTCTGCTACACATAATCATGTTGCTCAGGAGTTCATTACTTGGTGAGAGTCCCATCTTCTAGCCACTGGCCTGTAAATAGGCTATATGTGCCCTCTGTTGTTAAGCAGATAGCCCTGTATTCTCTGTGTATATGTGTGCGCACACACTGTTATGAATAACTAAATTGAAGAAAGACTAGCACATGCATTTTCTCTTTGCTTTAGGTTGGAAGTTAGCTAATGACCATACATTGGGTATATGACCGCAATGGCTAGTTACCATATGTTTTTAACAGGCAGCTTTGGTAATTCACATGTTCTGCACCCTCCCTCTCCCAATATTGCACTGTAGACAAACATGACACATTGTATGTTTTTAGCTTTGATTTGACTGATGTAAGGGATTTCCCTCACAGAATTTTTGGATTATCTAGTATCATGCCGTGGGCTGTATTTAAATTCCAAAGTAATGCCCTCGTGAAGTCTGCTGTGGTGTTCTTTTGTTATCAGGTTACTTTGTTGGCTGGATGTGATGAGAGAGGAAATAACGAGAAAAACATTCTGAAAAGGAACAGGTAAAAGGCTTGGTATGTCTATGATATCTCAGAACAGTAGAGGGAGCAAGAATGTAAAGTTCTCTTAAGAGCAGATGGTTCTGTTGAGGTCAAAATTGCAATCCTTTGAGAGAACAAGTTTGATATACAAGGTAAGTAGTTAATATAGAGGCTGTAATAACATCTGAATACAAAAGCCAAAAACGATGTCTCATAAGTGTGCTATTTAATATTTCCAGTGCTTAATTTTATTCTCACTACTTTTGTGTTGTTTTGTTTTTGTTAGCTTATTTTTGTGCCTGTGTGAATATTTTGAATGTGTGTTCATGTAGGTTAAGGTTAAGGGACTGGCAGTGATGGTAACTGAATTCTCTTCATACAAGACCCCTTTGGGCAAACGTAAACCTGCCAACAACATGTGCAGTCTATTCAGGATTTGCAATTGAACTAGTTGTTACCCATGAAAAATGCGAGCTGACCTAAATCTTTGTGGTAGAAAAAAATCATTTTAAACAAAATAGAAAGAAATATAAGGTGTACCGAGTTATTGTTACAGATTACAGGGTATTTCCCACCAACATCCTTTTCCCCAATATTGATATCAGGTATGATAAGAATAAGATAATGTATTAATTGTGGCTGAATGTAGCAGTGTCCTGCGATATTTAGAGATCTGACCCTCTGCCTGAAAACCGATCTTATGCTCAAATGGATTAGGCAAACAAACAAAAAACCAGCCACACAACACAAAGTCTGTTTGTAGCCCTGGAAAAATCAAAGACATTTTGGAAGATGTTCACTTAGGGAATTATTTTGTAATAATGTTACAATAATATTAGGACTTATGAACAAATATCTCCCGTGCAATGAGATGTGAATATCTCTCTCCTTGTACCAAAAGTGCTAATTTTCATATGGCACATGTGCATTGGGACTTGAAATAAATGCAATCGCTCCATGTTTTGTGCTGCACTTTTCTAACACAGTGCACCATAGGGTTAATAAGGCATAGGCCTAGGCCCAAGTTTGAGAAACAATCAGTGCTATGATGGGGGAACTCTGCCTAGTAAAGTTGTGTTGCAGTCCATTAATTGGCTT
The DNA here is from genome assembly GCF_011386835.1 of Chrysemys picta bellii. Taxonomy (NCBI): domain Eukaryota; kingdom Metazoa; phylum Chordata; order Testudines; family Emydidae; genus Chrysemys; species Chrysemys picta. Next base: position 106,065,857 of record NC_088792.1, read on the forward strand.
CAAATCATTCAAAGGCTAAGGATATTTTAAAACGAAAACAAATACACAGAGTTAAATTACTGCTCTGAAAACCAGTGAAGTATTGGGGCCTGGGAGGTGAGTGTCCAAATGCTAGTGCATGGAGGAGATATGCCTACATAAGGCATAATGCATTTAGAGATGTTGGGGACACAAGCTCAGTAGTAGCACTTGCCACAAATTATACAAGGGGTATTCTGTGCACTCCTTCAAGCACTCCAAATGCTAGCTGGGGCAGAAGGACTTGGGTTCTGGGCTCATCTCCAACCTGCTGTGATGGTCTTTCCTTTTAAAATTTACAGCACTGTTTGCAAGGGAGAGGACAAGCCATCATATCTGGCTGCCTCCTGGAAGGGTGAACTGGGAAGGGGCTCTTTCTTCTCCCTCCAGTGCATCCACACAGGCAAAGTCAAGATTTAGTCCATCAACTTCCATGAAGGCTGTTTCTCCAGACCTGCTCTCCTCTTGTCATAGACTATCAGCAACGCCCATCAACTTCCTCCTTCTCCACTGTATCTGCGCTCTCCTTAATCTCTTGCGTTCTCATCCTCTGTACAAATTCAATTGCTGACTCAATCCCATGGCTGTCCTCCTAATTTGGAGAGACAGTTGCGGACAAGAAAAGACTTGCAAACCCTAGTCAGGGGCTCGTGACTTTAGCACTCATGCAAAACATATCAGCAAACATGACAGCCAGGAAGCCTAGTTCTCACTGCCATAGTATTAATGATGCCATGGAAAACAGCCTTTTGTGTGTATGTGTGTAGCCGAGAAACAGGTGGTCACTTAATAGTTCTCTACTGCATGTGGGCAGTATTTTTGTTTGGAATCTTCAGCGTTTGATTCTTATTTCTTCATTCCCACAGTAGCTGCTGCTTTACATTTAAATTCTCTCATTTTCCAGCTTCTACAGGCTTCATGTTTATCTGGAGATGTTGGTTCTTTACCCCAATGCTAGATACAACTTTCCTTGCTGTTTTCAATATTGGGGGCCAGATCCTTAGTTGGTGTAAACTGGTGTAACTTCATTGAAAGGCGATAAGCCAATTTGTGCCAGCTCAGGATCTGACATGTACTGCGCAGTTCTGATCTCTACTTTACAGTGGTTCCTTACCAGTTGTTCAGTTACTGGTAACAGACACTCGTAACTTCGCTAGGGGCTTGCTTCATTTAAAATGCTGTAGCAGCACAGCTGTGCCACTGTGATGACGCTACCTATGCTGAGGGAGGGCTTCTCCTGTCAACATAGGTATTCCACCTCCCCAAGAGGCAGTATCTAAGTTGATAGAATTCTCCCGTCAACTTGGGGCTGTCTACAAAGAGGGTGAGGGCAGTTTAACTGTGTCGTTCAGGGGTGTGAATTTTTCATTTTTTTTTTCAATTTTGTTATACCAACCTAATTTCCTAGAGTATCATAGAATCACAGAAGATTAGGGTTGGAAAAGACTTCAGGAGGTCATCTAGTCCAACCCTCTTCTCGTCGTCTCCCCACCCCCGCACAAAGCAGGATCAACCCCAACTAAATTATATCCCAGCCAGGGCTTTGTCAAGCCTGGCCTTAAAAACCTCTAAGGATGGAGATTCTACCACCTCCCTAGGTAACCCATTCCAGTTTTCAAAGATAATGGCCAATGGCTCTCCAATCACACTAGCCTACTCACTCAGCAACCTCAGATATATTAGATCCGGCCCCATGGACTTGTGCACTGGGCCGGCTCCAGGCACCAGCTGACCAAGCAGGTGCTTGGGGCGGCACCTGGAGGGAGGCGGCGCGCCAGCCGGTCGGGGAGAGCTGGGCCCCGGCCGGGCTCGCCGCCCTCCCCCCGGCGCTCCGGCCAGCCGGGGAGAGCGGGGCCGCGGCTGGGCTCAGCACCCTCCCCTGCCGCGCTCCCCACCAGAGGGCCGGGGGCGGCGGGAGGCTTTTTTGCCTGGGGCGGCAAAAAAGCCAGAGCCGGCCCTGCTTGTACATGTCCAGCTTTTCTAAATAGCCCTTAACCTGCTCTTTTGCCACTGAGGGCTGCTCACCTCCTCCCCATACTGTGCTGCTCAGTGCAACAATCTGGGAGCTGACCTTCTCGGTGAAGACTGAGGCAAAAAAAGCATTGACTACTTCAGATTTTTCCACATCATCTGTCACGATGTTGCCTCCCCCATTCAGTAAGGGTCCCACACTTTCCCTGAACTTCTTTTTGTTGCTAACATACCTGTAGAAACCCTTCTTGTTACCCTTCACATCCCTTGCTAGCTGCAACTCCAATTATGCTTTGGCCTTCCTGATTACACCCCTACATGCTCGAGAAATATTTTTATACACCTCCCTAGGCATCTGTCCAAGTTTCCACTTCTTGTAAGCTTCCTTTTTGTGTTTAAACGCACCAAAGATTTTTTCTGTTAAGCCAAGCTGGTGGCCTGCCATATTTGCTATTCTTTCTGCACATCATGATGGTTTGTTCCTGCACCCTCAATAAGGCTTCTTTAAAATACAGCCAGCTCTCCTGGACTCCTTTCCCCCTAATATTAGCCTCCCAGGGGATCCTGCCCATCACTTCCCTGAGGGAGTCAAAGTCTGCTTTTCTGAAGTCCAGGGTCCATATTGTGCTGCTCTCCTTTCTTCCTTTTGTCAGAATCCTGAACTCAACTTCTGATTGTCACTGCTACCCAGGTTGCCACCCACTTCTACTTCCCCTACCAATTCTTCCCTGTTTATGAGCAGTAGATCAAGAGGAGCATGGCCCCTAGCTGGTTCCTCCAGCACTTGCACCAGGAAGTTGTCCCCAACACTCTCCAAAAACTTCCTGGATTGTCTGCACTGCTGTATTGATTGCCCAGCGGATGTCAGGGTGATTGAAATCCCCCATGAGAACCAGGGCCTGTGATCTGGAAACTTCTGTTAGTTGTCTGAAGAAAGCCTTGTCTACCTCATCCTCTTGGTCTGGTGGTCTATAGTAGATGCCCACCACTACATCACCTCTGTTGCTCTCGCCTGTAAACTTAATCCAAAGACTCTCAACAGGCTTTTCTCCAGTTTCATACTGGAGCTCTGAGCAATCATACTGCTCTCTTACGTACAGTGCAACTCCTCCACCTTTTCTCCCCCGCCTGTCCTTCCTGAACTGTTTATACCCATCCATGACATGTCATGTGAGTTACCCCACCAAGTCTCTGTTATTCCAATCACATCACAGTTCCTTGACTGTGCTAGGACTTCCAATTCTTCCTGCTTGTTTCCCAGGCTTCTTGCGTTCGTGGACAGGCACCTAAGATAACTAGCCGGTTGCCCTACTTTCTCAGTATGAATCAGAAGACCTCCCCTGTTGCACCCTCCTCCTTGTGTTTCCTCCAGGTATCCCACTTCCACACTTACTTCTGGGCTTAGGTCACCAGCCCCTGGCGAACCTAGTTTAAAGCCCTTCTCAGTAGGTTAGGAAGCCTGCCTGCAAAGATGCTCTTCCCTCTCTTCGTTAGGTGGATCCTATTGCTTCCTAGCAATCCTTCCTGGAGCAACATCCCATGGTCGAAGAATCCAAAGCCCTCCCTCTGACACCACCTGCGTAACCACGCATTTACCTCCACAATTTGATGGTCCCTGCCTGGGCCTTTTCCTTCAACAGGATGGATGAGAACATGACTTGCACCTCAATCTCCTTTATCCTTCTTCCCATAGCCACGTAGTCTGCAGTGACCCGCTCAAGATCATTCTTGACAGTATAATTTGTGCCCATGTGGATAAGTAGGAAAGGGTAGCGGTCCGAGGGTTTGATCAGTCTCGGCAGACACTGCATCACACCCTGACTTCTAGCTCTAGGCAAGCACACTTCTCGAGTCTCCTGGTCTGGATAGCAGATGGATGACTCCATCCCCCATAGGAGGGAGTCCTCGACCACCACCACCCATCTCCTCCTCTTGGGAGTGGTGGTCATGGAACCCCCATCCTTAGGACAATACATCCCAGGCCTTCCGGTCGATGGGGTCTCCTTCTGATCCCTTCCCTCAGATGACTCTTCCAAACCATTCTCCGCTGTAGTACCTGTGTAGAGAGCCTGAAAACGTAGACCAGGCCGAAGTCCTCTGAAGTCAGGGGAATTGCTTTTACACTGGTGTGACATAGGAGCCAGGCCCTTAGCTTCTACAGTATACTCTGGTTTATCTGAATAGGCTGGGCGACCTTTTGAACTGCAATTTCACTGTTATAGAAATTCAGGAAATGAAGGGAGTAATGCTCATGTTTGCTTAATACTTTGTGCTGCTATAACAGGATTAGGTCCCAGTAACTGCAGGTGACTGCTTAGGACTGCTATACAAATACAACGAAATACAAAGCCATTGATTAGCACTAAGAAGCTACTGAGAAGTTATTAGTGGGCAATTAACATAGTGCTACATGGTGTACACACTGTGCATGCCGATAACTAGGATTTTCAGAAAAAGGGAATTTGAATAACTGGATTTATACTATATTTGAAATGCTCAGTGGTTTTACATGCATGTCTGTTTATCAAACACCCCCTTTGTTTTCTCAGTAGGTTTTCTGGACAACAGTCTATCTCTGTTTCTTTGCTTTCTCTACAGTCAATATTTTCCTACATTCAATATTGCTATTTACATACTTCCCCAGGAGTAGTTCCAAGTAGATAATGCTCACCAGACAGTAGATACAGTAGATACTAACCCACATGCAATGTATGTATCATTCCTGGATTGTTTTCTAAGACAAAGGCCACAAAAAGCCAACCAACCAAACGACCAACAGAACCAAACCTGTGAGTTTGCTGTTGCTCAGCAAACCATGTGAAGGAGCTGTGACATACTATGCAATCTACGGGTCCACGCTTGGTGATTTTCCCACTGCCATTGTAGAGCTGTCAAAGTGACTGAAAAGCTCTGTGATCACAATTCTGTCCCTTCAAGTGGCAAACGTATCTTCACTGGTATTTCCCAATCTGCCTTACACTCTTACTCTTAACATTCTTTACTCTGATCAGTTTTCTTTGATCACGTTTTCAATATTTCTTTCTAAGCATCGCCCTTTTGTGGGAGATGAAGTTTCTTCTGATATCAAATCTGGAAATGCAGGGAATGGGTTCCAACTAAGACTTCTTGGGCTGGGCGGGGTTGAAAGGAAGATGTTCAAGGGCATGATTCATCGGTTCGGAGAAATCATTTCTGTTGTAAATTAATGGAAGTTTTGCCAAGATGGGAAGAACAGAATATTGGAGCGGAGTTCTGGCATAAATACATAATGTTACCGTTTGCATTCATTTTTAAGAATAAGCCAATTCCTTAAGGTCCCAATTTAGAAAAGCATCCCTATTTGGGACAGCACTAAAGCACATATTTTGCCTCTAATGCTTAAATCTTATAGAAGTAAATGGGATTTAAGCATATGATTAAGTGCTGTTTCAAATAGCAATGAACTTAAACACAGCTTAAGTGCTTTCCTGAATCAGGGCCAAAGCTTCCAAGATTAGGATCAGCCTCACCTTGTTGAAGTAAAACTCCCATTGGCTGACTGGGCCAGTTATAGAGTCCTACATTCATAGATTTTAAGGCTAGAATGAACCATTCTGATCATCCAGTCTGACCTGCATAACATAGGCCATAGCACTTCAGCCTGTGATTCCTACATTGAGCACATAAAGTCTGCATGAGCCAGAGCATACCATTTAGGAAACTATCCAGCCTTGATTTAAAGACTTCAGCAGATGGAGAATCCACCACACCCCTAGGTAAGTTGTTAAAGTGGTTAATTACCCTCACAGATAAAAAAAAATGCACCTTTATTTCTAGTCTGAATTTGTCTAGCTTGATCATCAAGTTATGTTTCTTTAAATGCATTTGTCTATTTCACTGCTGTCCTTGCACTGCTCATTTCTTTTATATTCTTAGAAGCAATTAAATGATAATGTCTCCATATTCTGTCAGATATGTAGAGAATCTTCCAGGAGTCTAATGGTTGCAGGAGGATAGCCACTACAAATACTTCCCTATTTTTACTTTTTAACAACCTGATCCTTCTAAAAGGGGTTTTTCTTTGCAATACTCTCTACGAATTGATTGCAAGTAATGCACGAGAGAACTTGGATGAAACATATTAATAAATTATGAGAGAGGTAATGAAAGGCTCTGTAGCCTAGTGTGCGTAAAGCCCCTGCTTCTTGTTTCAAAGTGGTGAGCATATATTTCCTTTGTTTTAATTATAATTTTGATTAAATATTTTGCATCAATGCAGTTATTTACTTTGGAGTTTCTTAAAGAGGAGAATAAAGAGCCGTAGTCCATTTTCCACTATAGTGGTGTGACTCCAGAGTAGCTTCAAATATATTGGTATAAATCCAGAGATGTTCCATTGACGCTGATGGAGTCATTTTGTATTGACATTGGTATAAAGATCAAAATACGGCCCGGTGTTTGAAAATAACTGTTAGAAAAGGGTTATCTGTTTAAATGGTTAAGTTAATCAATATGATTAGAATAGTCTCCTGTCCTCAGTTTAGTGTTCCTCTGAATGTGATTATGACTCATGGATGCGGGAGTGAGATGAGATTGTGGGACCCTAAAAGTTGCTTGTTTAATAGGCCCCATTACACATCTAGTACTTTTCTAATATTTTTATAGCAATTGTATATGGGTGACGCCTTCTTTGTCTACCTTGGCTTCTTTTGCATCTGAAATGTTTTGGATGGTCATTTACTCCTAATACAGTATATCTCTGATAACTAATGGCTTGACACAGTTTAAACATAATGGAATTTCATTGAAACGTTTTTGGGCTGGGTTTTCAAGAGGTATTGAGACCTCGCAGCTCCCACTGATCTGTATAAGACCTGTGGGTGCTCAGCACCTCTGAAAATCAGACCCATTTATCCATGAACAAATGCTCAATGCTTAGTGTTTTTCATCTTTATTCAGTCCACTCCACTGATGTTAATGGGAATTTTGCCATTGGCTTCAGTAGGAGCAGGATCAAAACCACTAACCCTTCTTTGAATTAGTGCTGCAGAAAGGGACAGATTTATATATATGATTATTACATTTGGATTAGCTCAGTTCTGATTGAGCATTTGACATCATAAGTGCTTTCAGCCTGCAGCAGTTGTCTATGACAAACTGGGAAATGGATCCCTTTTTATTTAAGGCAGACCATCTGTTTAACAAGATAAGTATTTTTTGTGCTTTGTTTTGATGTTTGAGTCAAAAGGGGGGCATGCCTTTTAAAAATATTACTTTGTTCTCTGCCCTTCTCTGATAGATGAACGGAATGAATGGGAGTGAGTGAGAGACTAACATGTTCAGCACACAGCACCCTGGAGAGGCACCACAGCCTCTTACTTGAAATGCAGAACCATTTCAATCAGCTCGGCTCATGGAAATAAAACATGGTGCTTCAGCATGCCAGTCACAATATACGGAGAACTTCAGCATTTAAGTTGTTTACAAAATGTGAGAGAGCCTTTTCCATGTGTAATCTACAGAATTTAAAACCTTGAGCTACCTTGGCTTTCAGATGCCCTGCCATCCTCCATTGCCGATTTGCATTGTTTGTCAAGCTTTGAGCAACATTGTTTATTTAGCTTATTATACTTCAGGTGACTTCTACGTAATATATAAACTTGTGGTTGCACAACCTCCTATTGCTCTCCACTGCCACTTTAGAAAATGTTAATTTATCACAAAATATGTTGCATACACTACCAGATGAATGATACCATGGGTAATAGTAAACAATAAATACTGGTATGTAGCAATTACTCCAGTAATTGAAAGCTACTGGTAATTTTCCTGACCTCAGTTTTCAGAATCAAACTGTCGGTTTGAAGGAGAGGCAGTTTACTTAAAGAAAAAGTTGAAACTATAGCATAGTCATTAGTTTTGTTTCTGTTTTTAAGGAGACTGCCAGTATCTTTGCTCTGTTATTGTTTATCATAGAACACCTCAACACCATAAGGTCAGCACATTGTAACATTCAAAGAACATGGCAAAGAACCACTACGGATTGCTCTTTAAACTTAGAAAGCAAAATGTCAACCCTGTCTGCTGTTTTGTAATTCTCCACATGCAAATATTTAAAAAGCACTCCAAAATACCAGTTACCCAGAGCCACCAGGCTTTAATTGTTTGATTGACTGTAAGGTATTGTCTAGTGCCCAAGAAACTAGTCACCCTGCCTAGAATCAAGCAAACAGTTTTTCTACAAACTAACCTACACAGCTGAGCTGATGTAACATTTTTGCTCACCTGCAGGTCTAGTTACGTTCCAATCAAAGAATGTCAATTATGCTTATTTGCACCACATTTTGCAGTGAACAGCTCTCTATTAGGAACTGGAATGAACTTGGCAATTTCATTTCGCTATTGTAACCTAATTCAGATTTGAGTCCAAGCCCGGTTCTCCTCTGTTTCTTTACTGTGAAACAGGAGTAGCTCCACTGAAGGTACATGAGCACTTGACTGATGTTAATGGCATCAGAATCAGCTCCCAATCTTAAGAGGGGAAATGGAATAATTATTTTATCTTCCCCAGTTGACTAGTGGATTCTTGCTGGTCCTGTCAACTTTTATGAGAAATTTATGCATTTATGTAGGACCTGTTATATGAGCAGTCAAAACTAAACACCACATCTTGAATTTTGATGAACAAATACATGCAAAGAAGTGCTCATGAAGATCTACAGATCAAGAGCCTGTCCCAGAAAATATTTGGCAAATAACAATGAGTACTGAACTGGAAAACATTTGCAACTGCACATTGATGATTTGCAAACAGAAAATTAGGCTACATTTACCTCCGGCTCCTACTCGCTGCTATTGTGGACACAGCCCATACAGAGCAGATCCCCCTTTTGTTGACTTTCTGTAGCGTGTTGTGTCCTTTGCAGCAGATCTGTACCAGGGATTCAGGCTAAATGAGAAAGTTACAGTGTAATTTGCTCTGCTAATTAAACATTTGTTTTGTTTTTTTTTAAATCTCCCTCATATTTTCTTAATTATGCATTGATCCCTGGATCAATTCACTGCTAATAACCCAGGGCAAGATTCTGCTCGCCCATTACATGGGCGCACAGTATGGCAAAGGGCACAAAGAACCTCCCCTCCTTTCCCAATTCCTTGCATAACCCTCACCTTTTTCTGGAATTGGAATGTGATACAATATACACCACATGCATCCCACCTTAACGTAGCTCTTTAGAAGGATTCTCTCTGGAATTAAAAGGGCTTTGGACATTTCTATGGCACACTTTGTTTAATTTCACAGTCACTACTTGGCCTTTTCAGGCTTTCTGTACCTTCTTAACCTGAATGTTGTGTACACCGTTTTTATTCACATTGCAGCATCTGTAAAATCAGTAGAGAAAACATAATATTGAGAATAGCCGAGGAGCAGCTGAGAGAACAGTATTGGAACATATAACGCAGAAAGCAACCTGCTTTCCAGAAATGATTAAATGGACCGTTTTACTTTTTAAAATGGTGGGCTTTTTTCTTTTTCTCACTGTTGTCATAAAAAGATGCCTTAGAGGTGCAATTCCATCTTTTACAAGAGGGTTTTATTGTTTGTAATTTCAAACCAGAGTAATTGAGGCACTGAGAAAGGAATTGAAGAAAGCAAAGAGGGGAGCTTGGGAGGGCTGCTTAGGACAAACCATTATATGGAAGTATGATTTCAATTTAAAAAGTTATCTTCTTGTATTATTTATGGTAAACAGAAAACTGTGTGGCCTTTCTGAGGTTTGTATATGGAAACAATTTGCGAGGGAAAATATGCTGTTGAAATAACAAAATTGAAGCCAACTAGACACATCAAGAAAAGTCACAAAACAGTGTGCACACAGCACTCCTAAAGATACACAGTAGGGCTGTTATGAGACTTAGCTATCCATGCTCCTCAAGCACCAGGCCTACTTGTGTGAACTTCTGGACAGCACCATTCTGTCATGCACAGAGCATCCCCTCAATTTGTTTTCAGAAACATAATGCTGTCACACACAAGAAACTACAATTTTAAGATTAAAAGGCAAGCCTTTCAAAAGTTAGGAAAAGGTCGCCCGTGTAACCTATATTCAGCACTCTTGCATGTATGCTCCATGACAGTCTTGCTCAACATCCCATAGCAAGTCTGAATACGAAAAAGGCAGTTTTCCTGGTTCCAGGTCCAGTGCCTTAAACCAATGAGAATTTCTTTCTCTTCTTGCACTCCTCTTCCTCATTCATTGTCCATCTTGTGCAATGAAAGAGGCAGCAGGCCTGTAGATATGTGGTTGTGTAATTAATGGCCAAGTAAAATCAAATAGTTGGAAAGATAGTTTCAGCTATGGGGGGAGATTTAGCCCCTAGTAAGATTACTGAGTTGGTTAAACAACTAGAAACAGCCTTTAAAGGTGTAAAATTTTCTCCTATACCAGGAGTTCTCAACCTTTTTCTCTCTGAGGCCCCCCTCGACGTGCTATAAAACTCCAGGGCCCAGTGGGGTTGGGAAGGGAGCGTCTTGGGGCAGGGGCCTTGGGCATAGGCGTAGTTTGACTTCTATTTGGAGGGGCAGGGGCCAGTGGGGCTCAAGCCACCTCCGCATGACGGGGTCCAGGGAGGGAGTGCCACCTCCACCCCTTGACTCAGGTCACCAACCCTGTCTGGGTGGGTGTGGGGTGGCAACCAAAAATTATAATTCAAAGGTGGGGGGCTCAGCTCAAAAAGTTTGAAAATAGCTCAGAATGCAGGGAGGGGGGTAACTAGGGGCTCGTGTGCAGGCGGGGGGTAGCTCAGGGTGCAAGAAGGGGGATAGCTGAGGCTGTGTGCAGGCAGGAGGTAGCTCAGGATGCAGGCAGGGAGTAGCTAGGGGCTGTGTGCAGGTGGGGAATAACTCAGGGTGCAGGGAGGGTGTAGCTTGGTGTAGGGAGAGGGATATTAGGCTCCCCTGTGATCCCTTTTCCCAGAGGGGTCTGCCAGCCACCGAGCAAAGGGGGTTGGGAGCTGAGGAGCAGCTTCAATCCATGGCACCAGCAGGAGAGGCGGGAACACTGCTGCTGCCTTCTCCATAGCCCCAGCCAGAGACTCAGCTGCCCTGCACTGGCTCCGGCTTCCCGCCTCCGACCTGGCCAGGGTGTGGAGAGAGGAGATGGGGGGGAGATGTGGCGCTGCCCTCAGCACTGCCATGCTTTTGTGCTACAGTTTTTTGGGTGGGGGCAATGCCCTCCATGTCCCCACCTCTGCCCTTAGGCTCAGGGTTTCTGCCCCACAGGAAGCACCAGGGCTAGAGAATTCAGCCCTGTACCTCCCGGCTTCAGCCCCATGCACCCGGGATTGGGGCTTTAGCCCCTGGGCCTCCCGGCTTCAACCCCAGGGGGAGCGCTGGGGATCAGGGCTTCAGTCCCAGGCCTCCCAGCTTCAGTTCTGTGGGGAGTGCCAGGGCTCAGGCTCTGGGTTTCAACTGTGGGGCCCCTCAGCCCCCTTGAAAGGAGTCACAGACCCCAGGGAGCCGCGGACCACCGGTTGAGAACCGCTGTCTTGTACAATGCAGTGACACTCCACAGTACATTAATATTGAGGCAGTAAATAGATATGTTAGGGGGAACCTCATATTTGCAAATGGTCAAAAATACAAGCCACATTACAACACAAAACAACAACAAAAAAACCACCTGTGGAGCTGTCAGTCGTATTGCTCATATGGCAGATTTTTTCTAAAATAACCTGTGATGTGGTACACTCGCCCTGCACTGGACACAAAGAGGTTAAACCTGCACTCTTGGCAGCAGAATTCTTGCCCCCTCACTCTTGCTGGGCATGCTTCAACTAGAGTACTGGTATAAGAAGGAGCAGATCAGCTCAGTTGGGCTGATTCAGCCCAGGCACTGCTGAAGCCCCAAACCACAGAAGCCAGAAACCCAGGTGGATAGCCAGCCCCCTGCAGACACCTAAGAAAAGTTAGAGCTGTAGACAGCAGCACAAGCCAAGGAACCTAGAGACCCATGAGATGTCTGGACAATTGCATCAGGAGACACGGTAGGAAGTGGCTCAAGGAAACTAGACAGTGGACCGGTTATAGGACCAGACAGTCAGCGTGTTCAGTCGGATCCCCACTCACTCAATGGCTTGTACATTCGCCACTTCCAGGGCCCTGGCCTCGGACCCGGTGGACTAGGAGGGCCTGGGTCCCCCTACTCCAGTTACCACCCACCCCGAGGGGGTGACTCACTTCACCGACTGGCCACTAAGCCTCAGAGCCCAGTGGAGCTGGGCAACCATATAGACTCTGGCCACTAGACCATGCAGCCCTGCAGAGAAGGGCAGCTGTATTGACTCTGGCCACTAGGTCATACAGCCCTGTGAAAGGGGGAGTGCTTTATTGACTGACCACTAGGTCATACTCCCTGCCACTAGACCATGCAGCCCTGCAGAGAAGGGCAGCCTTATTGACTATGACCCTTAGGTCCCTCTGCCCTGAAGATAAGGGTGGCCAGGCAGACTTAGTTGCGGGACCACAACACCTTAACCCGTGTTGATTCACACTGCAACATACCCTGTAAAAATGTTTTTCATTCTGCCGATTCTCTGCGCTACTGTTCACCTTATTTTTTCATTAGATTTTGTTTTCTCTCTGTTCTCATTTTCTTGCTTTTTCTCACAGTTTCACCTAATCAGAAAGCAAAACTCTATCATGTTCAAATTCCACCCATGCTTTCATAGCCACAGTATTTGAGTGTGTTTGAAATCAGGAAGAAAAGTTTGCACATTTCTCATATGCTCCTGGACTATTACATTCTGTGGGAGTTTTGCTATTGACTTCGCTGGCAGCAAGATTAGACCCATCCAGCAGAAGTTTAAAAAAAACCCTTTGGGGTTAACATAGTTTAGGATTGAGGACATCAGATTTTTTTTTAACATAACCCCTAGGCCAAACAATCATGGTTAGAAGGACATATTGTCCTGGGAGCTTCATCAACCAGCTGCTCTTTGAATTGCAGCTTGTATAAAGTGAAACACATTAGGAACCAACTTTTAAGAACACTAGGGACATTTCTTTTATCATAGCACTGCCCCCCTTAAGCACACAATAATTAAGGTTATAGCTGTGTTTTGAAACTCCTAATTTGCAGGTTTTATTTCTTAGCAGTTAAGAATTTGCTCGAGGCTCAAATTTGACCTATTCTACAAGGCATCAGTAGCAGCAATGCTACGAGGGAGATTGGTATATTTTTAGCTTCCCGGCCTTTTATTTTGTTGTGATTTGCACTCTTTTAAACTCTTACAAGACTCCTTAGATCCACACTTTAGTGACAGTAAAAATCAATTTAAAAGAAAGAAGGAAATGAATCAACAGGTTATTGATTAACCTTACTATTGTCCCCATTGTCCTCCCTTCTTTCAGCCCTGATCTTCCCCTACTCTCCCCCCCTCCCCGGTTGTCTATTGTCAACCCTCACTCTTGTGTCAAGTTGGATTTAGATTGTACCCTTTGGGAGCAGGGCCTGCTTCATCACTACTTTGGTAAGTGGCTTTGCCTGTAAAATAATAACTGTGTCTTATATGTGCTGCCATTTTCCACTGTGTTCTCCTTGAGTTACTGGATCACTAGAATGTATTTTTCCAGGCACATTCTGCAACATGGGCTATGTTCCACACAGCCGTAAGAACCAGACCCATGTGACAGCTTTGGATTACTTAGACTTCAGAGGCTGTTGTGTTAGACCCAGTTCAGCAAAGCACTTAAACACATGCTTAACTTTAAGCTCAAGAGTAGTCCCATGGAAGTCTGGCTGAACTGGAGTCTTAGCCAATTATGTGGACTGGAAATATTGGGTATTAATAAGAAATAGATGGGCAAATCAGTTTGCTTACTAGAACATCTCTTGTCTTCTAGAGTGTAAAATTACTGAGCATGTTATATGCAGAGCCATGCATTAAAGACTATAGTAGTGCATGTAAGGTCACTGATATGTGGATTATGGGACCACCTAATATATGCCAATGAAGTCTGTAAGGTAACGAGTTATTATAATTAGAAAAGGAATCAAATTGAGAAGTTTGGCTCAAAAATTGAAGGGGAATCTAAACTTCTCCAAAGTTCAGCATTGCTTGGATCTGAGTTCCTGTTGGCCCTTTACTGCGGAGAAATAATAACCTATTCATATTAAGGACCTGACTGAAACCTGTGGAACAATTTGTAGAGAAAAATCCACTCACAGGGAATCGCTGTGACAGAATGTGGACCTAAGGTTGAAAACAGCATTCCCTATAAAACTCTCGCTTGTCCCCCTGTGACATTGACTTGTAACATTGATTTGGCTTGAAAATTGCCCAATTTACCCTCAAAGCAAAGGAGGGGGTTTCTGCATAGTTAAAAGGAAATTATTCAAAAGGTTAAGTTACAGATCTTTTAAAAATTACTCTGAAATGTTGACTTTTATCTAATACTTCTTTGAGTTCCTCTAGCTCAAAAACCAACTTGCTAATTACCCTGCAAACTTACATCAGCTAGAGCTGTCCCCTATGGTCTGTTACATGCCCTGCTGAGCTCTGGCCTGTGAATGTGCTCCAGCCCCACCTTTTGTCCCATCATACACTCTTCTTCACCCCCAGCCCAATATACAAGGTGGGCCAGGATTCAGAAGCCAGTAGAAATGCACAAAGAGCTTCAGGGCAAATAATGTCACTTATTATGTGTATGTACAACGTATAACACAATGGGGGCCCTGATTTCAGCTGGACCCCTCTAGCTTTTATTGTAATTCTAATAATCATAGTAATAATCAAAGCTGGGAAACTATTATTAATATGTTTACTAATAATAATGCAATCATAAGAGGTTGCACACCTTGCAGCTGAGGATATCTGACCCTCCTCCAAACATTCATTAATTTTCTTAAGACTCTTGTGAAGTAGGGAATCATGGTGATCCCCAAAGTACCAATTGGTAAGCTGAGGCAGAGAGATGCTGAGTGGTTTGGCTGAGGTTACACAACGAATCAATACAAGAGCTGTGAGTAGAACCACGGAGTCCCAGGCCTTTTTCTAGACCAAACTATTCCAAAAGCTAGTAGAACTGACGGTTAAGAAGTTTTTATTCTGCTATTCAGACTGTTTTCTTTTTCTTAATGTCATTCCACTACTGCTCCTAAGCACGCCTTTTACTGTCCAGACCAATTCCTTGTCCTGCTAACACCAAGAGAAATTGACTGTGCTGAGACAGGAAAGGTATATTGAATATAATAGATAATACTATAGCTTTATAGAAAAACTCCATCAAGGATAGAATGGTAGCCTTAGTTCTGAGCTTGCTTTTGTTAGTTAAAGTGAGAAACATATTATCATTTGTGATAGCTGTGTGTTATACCTTTGTTGGCATTTGTGAAGGGGGTATTAATTGAATTGATTTCAGCATAATATAAGACCCAGATATTAACTGAAGGGATTTTAGCATAATGTGAGACCAGTGCAGTCTCCACGTTTTGGCTAATCAAAAAGACCCTAAAATTTAGTGTGAAGAGTCCTGATTCGCTTCTGTGCATCTCTGGATTCTTCAGGTCAAAAAGATGTTTTTGAAGACCCTGTAACCATTTACAGAAACCAGAAATTGTCAGCATTTGCAAAATGGCAAGTGCATAGAACACTCAAGGGAATAGCATTTTCAGCAGCACTGTCCTCTTTTTTTTTTTTTTTTTTTTTTCTTTTTCATCTCCCCTTGGAACTAAGCAAAAAATCCTACAAACAGCTGCCCCTAAGAACATGCTGAATAAAGCTTCTGCTAAGCGTTTAAGCTTGAAAAGTAAGGGCCAAATTGATTTCTGATGAAACTACATGAATAGCAGCAGAATTACATTGGGAAGGAGTTTGACTTTGAGTACAAGTTTAAAGCTCTAGAAAAGTCACTGCGGGGAACAATGATTAACCGACCTGTTTAAAAAAAAAAAAAAAAAGGGGGTGGTGGTGGTGCGGGGGTGTGTGTGTGTGTGTGTGAGTGTGTGTGTTTTTTAATTGTAAAATGGAATAAGTCTGAAATCCTAGTGGGAGAAATGAACAGATTTGCTCAGATCTGGCATACTCTTTGCTTTAGTTGGCTCTTCTGTTCAGATTTCTGTGCTTAAGGTTCTGTACTTATACTGCTCAGTCCGAGGAAAACCCTGGTACTCATGCAATTTAAATGCTGGAGTCAGAATCACTGAGCTCCTGAGATCCTAATTCAGAAGGTTCACTGGGGCTAGGGAAAGCAGTATCTTTAACTAAATTGTTTTAAACTGACATGTTTGTGGATCTTTGCATTTCATCTCATTCTCATTTTTAGCGAACCAGTTCATCTATCCCTAGCTATTAAGTGACACTTGAAGGGACTACTTGTATACAGTGGTTTCCATTTAAAAATACATAATTTTACCAACAGTTAACACACTGTGATAGCTGAGGTCCTTTAATTTGACTCAGGAAATAACTGGCAAAGGTTGACTTTTGAATCAATACCGTGGTATTTCCAGAAAACATTCCATCCCATATCAATTACCTCATCTATCTCAAGCCGCCACACCCACTTGGGGTAAAAGAGGGTACATGGTTTCAATTAAACGTGCTCAACCTACCTTTAGCTGTGGTAATGGTCTCAGTTAGCTAGTCATCCTTCCTCTGGGCTGATCATATGTATTCTGATCTATGAAGAAAAAACTGGGGGGCCAGGACATTATGTTCACTGGGCCCCATCTGCTCCCATTTCACTTTATTTGCACAGACATTAGACATTTGGGGGACCCCTTTGAGGTTGGGGCACCATTACAATTGTCCTCCTTATCTCCCCATCTCACCAGCCTTGTGTGAATGTATTCATAACATTCTTACTGAATTTTTCTCCACAACTCTACTTAGGAAAGGAAAAATAACTAGCACAGAGTATAGGCCTTCTAATTTCTAGCTTCAAGTGAAGTGAAAGGAGCTCACAATGTTAAGCAGCACATGATCTCAGGAACTGTTTTAATTTAAACTCTTCTGGCAGCAACAATAGTGCCTCTGGCATTGACTGTCTCCTGTGCATCCCTCGATGCTATCAGTTTGTCTGATAGACCATATAGTTTCTTCCTGTTGAACTGATTTAATAGGAGCAGACAAATTTACTTCCTAGCTTTGTTTTCTGACATTTGGGGAATTCTTCATCCATTTAAAAAAATCCAATATCTAATATTTAAGGTCTCTTTTTCATAACATTATCAGGCTGTTTAATAACTGAAAGTACTAAAGAAAGGGAAACAAATGTGTGCAGACAAGTTTTTACTTTTCAAATGGGGAGGAGGAAGGAAGGATCTTTGCTTTCCTATATTTTTATGATAATTCACCAAAGAATTCCCTCTCAGACTTAGAAAACATGTCCAATTAATGGAACTTGTGGATCCCTGTATTGACTAGATCCATGGTTCCGAAGCTGTAATCTCTGGACCATCCAAAGATGGTGGAGCCCTTCATGGAGGTGAGAAGAATGAAGCATTTTGTGAATTAAGCAATAGGGAACTGAGGCACTGGGATGTAAAATGGATTAATGAAACCATCTCCTTTCTCTTATGCACCAGTCCACAGCATGAAGAAGTTGGAGACGTGCCAGCTAGATTGTCGATACAGTATTATTATACTATCACAATTTCTAGGTGTTCTTCAGAAGTAAGAATAGACAATGTAAAGCCCCAATCTTGCTCCTATTAATAACTCCTAGGATATGGGCACTCCAGGCAGGTCCTGTTCTGCCTGATTTGGAGCAGGAATTTGAATAACCACTGGGCTATTGGATATTCTTGGTTGGGGGGTAAGAGAGAGACATTCATCCAACAGAAATTACATGCTGGACCTGAGAAACCGTCCTGACAAAAGGTTTGTCAAAACTGATATGTTTCCACAAAAAGTTTCAGTATCGACAAATCTTCATTTTCGGACAAAAAACATTTACTCACAAAATTCCCAATCAGCTATACAGCTGGTACTAACTTTATATGCGATGGTCTTGTGTATGCTTGTACCTTTACATTGTAAGCTTGTGCTCCATTAACTTTCTACCAGGTTCCCCTTTTTCAGGGAGTGATATGCTTTCCCCCCTTGTCCTGCTCCTTTCCCCATTTGCAGGTCCCTGGACTCAAAACTCAAGGTATTGTAGGATTTTGGGGGGGGGGGGGAAGCTGTGTTGTAGTGAAATTTCCCCGCTCCTGTTTAGAGGGAGATCCATGTGGAGGGTCAATAGGAAATGATTAGGTCCTTTGAGATGCGTGGATGAAAAAGGTTATATAGATGCAAAATATTATGATTAGCTCTAATTACATCCATGTTTTCCTATCACAGCCATAAACTACGCATGCTTTGCTCTTGCGCCTCATGACATCGCTAGAGAACTCCACAGTGGAACTGTAGATTTCCTGCACATAGGTGCATATTATTCCTCGTAGCCATGAGCTACTGTAGTCAGCAACATTTTGAGTGTGGTGGCACTTTCCAGGGCTTTTCATCTTGAAAGCATATTTTGTGCAGTAATAACATCAGATAGGAAGGGAAGTGGAAGGCTTTCATCTTGAACACACAACCAACCTTTTTTCTTGCTTGTCAAAGAGACCAAGAGAAGGAGGAGCAATGTGATGGTTTAGGGAGGCTGGGGAGTGAGGATTTGATCCCCAAAGCAGGACGTTTTTGGAGATTTTACTTTGCCATCTTTCAATTTTAGGAAGTCTAAAGCAAAACAAAGACAGCATATTAAAGGTACCCAGGAATCCAGCAAATAGAAGTAATGTAAATGCTCTACTTCTTTATTGTATGCAATGTTGTTCTAGCCATGTCAGTCACATGATACTAGAGAGACACAGTAGATGAGGTAATAT
The DNA here is from genome assembly GCF_011386835.1 of Chrysemys picta bellii. Lineage (NCBI taxonomy): Eukaryota > Metazoa > Chordata > Testudines > Emydidae > Chrysemys > Chrysemys picta. The sequence continues at coordinate 106,084,702 of NC_088792.1, forward strand.
TTTTTATTGGACCAACTTCTGTTGGGAACAGGGGTGGCTCTATGTATTTTGCCGCCCCAAGCACGGCAGCGAGGCAGCCTTCGGCGGCATGTCTGCAGGAGGTCCGCTGGTAATGCGGATTCAGCAGCATGCCTGCGGGAGGTCCACCGGTCCTGCGCCTTCGGTTTACCTGCCGCCGAAGCCACGGGACTGGCGGACCTCCTGCAGGCATGCCGCTGAATCTGCGTTACCAGCTGACCTCCCGCAGACATGCTGCTGAAGGTAGCTTGACTGCCGCCCTCACACGGACCATCAGGCCGCCCCCCCGGCAGTTTGCCACCCCAGGCATGCGCTTGGAGCGCTGGTGCTGGGAGCCACCCCTGGTTGGGAAGAGAGCCAAGCTTTTGAGCTACACAGAGCTGAAGAAGTATAGGTTCAAAAGCTTGTCTCTCTCACGGACAGAAGTTGGTCAATAAAAGATATTACCTCACCCACCTTGTCTCTCTACTTCTTTATTGACAACTTTAGATGCACTCCATTGTGGTCAAGGTTGTGACCTGCTTTCTTGGTCTAGGCCAGGGATAGGAAACCTTTGGCACACGGCTCGCCAGGGTAAGGACCCTGGCGGGCCGGGCCGGTTTGTTTACCTGCTGTTTCTGCAGGTTCAGCTGATCGCGGCTCCCACTGGCCGCGGTTCGCCGTCCCAGGCCAATGGGGGCTGCAGGAAGTGGCGTGGGCTGAGGGATGTGCTGGCCGCTGCTTCCTGCCGCCCCCATTGGCCTGGAGCAGCGAACCGCAGCCAGTGGGAGCCGTGATCGGCTGAACCTGCAGACGCGGCAGATAAAGAAACGGGCCCAGCCCACCAGGGGGCTTACCCTGGCGAGCTGCGTGCCAAAGGTTGCCAATCCCTGGTCTAGGCCATATGTAGGATGACCAGATGTCCTGATTTTATAGGAACAGTCCCAGTATTCAGGGTTTTGTCTTATATAGGTGCCTATCACTCCCCACTCCCATCTTGATTTTTCACACTTGCTATCTGGTCACCCTTGCCATATGTTATATTGGTGAGATGGTAGCTATAGAGATATGGAGGACTCACTACTAGCAGTTTCTGAGTACTGTTCACTGAGTATAATACATCATTTTTTTTTTTTTTTTTTTTTTTTGTATTTGGAGCTTTTGAAAAGTTACCTCTAAAACCAGTTTGGGAGAAAACACATGCTGTAAAAACTTCCCAAAAGTTTTAGGTTTGGCACAATTCAGTGATGGATGCAGTATCACCTGTCCATTTAATTCTAACCAAATCATTATTTTACCTAATTGTGGCAAATGGATCAGGGAGAAAAACAAAAAAGAAGCTTGACTCTTTCTCAAGCACTGTGTGTGTTGTGTAGCAGAATTAATTTCTATAAACCTAGCCCTCTGTCACTCTCCCCGGCCCCACATTCCCTTCAACTTTCTGATGTCTCAATAATCCCTTGAAATCTAGTAATATCCCAGCAGATGCACACACACAAAGATCTTTTCGAAGATTTGTTCCAAGATAAGATCAATATGAAAGAGTTAAAAATTATTAAGGGCACTATGTCTGCTTGTATGTGCAACATAGCTGGTATATAATTATGTGCCAACATTTTGCATCTGAAAATACCTTTGTGTGCACTTCAACATTTCTAACACCTGTGTGCAGTAGTTTATTTCCTGCAAATGTTCAAATTGACACTGTCTGGCTGTCACTTATGTGTATGTGTTTGATCTGCAAATTTCAGATACTTGTATGTGCACATGAAATTGTGCATGCAGAGTATACCCCTCCTCCTGTTCTCATACAAGTTCATCACCTCTGAGCCTCAGTTTCCCCATTGTTAAAATGGGGGAAATAACTAATATTTATACTTGTTTGTGAGGTGCTTTGAGATCTTTGGATCAACGGATCTAAAGTTCATTAATAAAATCACAACAAAAGAGAGTCCTTAGCGCATTAATCCCACAGTGGCTTAGGAACATACAGTAATGCATTTCAGGGACAGAAGAAGATAGATAGCTTTGGGGCTGTGAGAACTAGTTGATGAAAACTCAATGTGTCCATTAGAGCATGTTTAGACATTCTGAACGGTTCCCTGAAGGAAAGTCTCCCTCAGTTCTTTAAAGCCCTACACCCTACTTAAACTTTAGCTTGTGCCCAAGGTTATTGTATATGACACAAGTTCAAATAATCTTGAAGCATCTGTCCCTTCCATTCCCTTCAGCATTTCGTGAATGAGGTCACTTCGTTTTTTCTTTTCCAAAGAATACGAGTCCTTTTCTCCCGTCTCTCTTTTTAACTAAATTCACTGAGTTCCTTAATCTCTCTGACTGCCATCTGCTATAGTTTCTCCATTGATTGTAGATTTTATGAACCAAATCCTCAGCTGGTATAAATTGGCGTAGTTCCATTGTGTTCAGTGGAGCTACAGCAATTTACAGCAGCTGAAGATCTAGCCGTACCGTGTCAAAAATATTTTTTAAAAAGAAAACAAAGGAGCATTAAAATCTGGGCTATCCTGAGTTTCTTATATACTGTTAGCTGTATTTCTTTTCCTAGACACTGTGTTATGGGTTTTATTGTTATAGCCTACATCATCCCCAGATTTCCCTTCTTATCTGCCTTTTGTAGTGTCCAGCATTTAACGGTAATATTCCTTTCTCGTGTTTTTAGCCCCATTCCATTTCTCTGTATTGAACTCGGTCAGTTCTCTCTCTCTACACTTGTCTCTTGGTCACTATGGCCCCAATCCAAAACCCATTCTGGATTGGGCCACATATTAGCAATTCTGACCACAATGCAGAGAAAAAAAACAAACAAGCCACAATTAAAAGTGTTTCCTGTTGAGAGTTCTTAAGGGCTTGGCTGAAATGTTATACACTTGACTAGTGTGCATTACAAAGGAAAGTAGCACTGTGTTTTCTAAATATGTCTTTATCACCCAGCATGAACCTGCAAAAGGATTCCCCTGCTCCATAGGACTCTTTAGCTACTGCCTGCTTATAGAAGCTTGAAGTCCTCTTTGCATCACCAGAACAGCCCATTGAGAGTTTTGCTTGGGCGAACATCTGGCTTACAATATGTAGAAATTAGCTTTAGTACAGCAAATGGAAACTTTGTATGACTTCAGTCCTGTCTGGTTAAAGTATAACATTATCATGGCATTTTGGAATAGGAGGCTAAAGGGAACAACTCCAGTGATGTCATGATGGAAGGCCACAACTAAGTCTGAGCAAGTCATTAGTAAAGCAAAGTTCAGCTTGAATAAGTGTTTTGAAGGGGGAAATGAAAGGCACCAAATGGCTGCTCTATATATAGGACAATAATAAATACAGATAAAAACAACCTGGGACAAATAGGTCAGAGATGATTCTACTCATGCAGCCAGAGAATAATTGATGTATTGACTGGAGGCTCTGGCATTCCCACGAAGAGCTGTATCCCACATATCCAGCAAAATAAATAAATAAATAAATTTAGAGTTAAAAGTGCCAATGGCATCAAGTGGTTCAGAGCATGCTTGCATTTCAAAGGGATAGCCAAAGGCAATCATGTATTTCTTTAATCAGGGGTTTGAAACAACAAACACTAGAGAATATGTTAGCTTGGATGATATTTTCCAGTGTCTAATTTACCAGTTTAAAGTGTTCAAATGGCTGTTTCTACCCAAATAATTGACTCCTCACCTTGCTAATAACAGTCTATTTTAAAGTGTTGTTGGTCTGGCTTAATGGCACTAGCTAAAATGTTGAGTGCGCTATTTTTCAAAGCTGCTAATGCAGTGCTATTAGCTTTTCTGTTGCTAGGACAGAGCCATAGGACTATAATCAGGTCTGTACTTTTAAACTTCGCTCCAGAGTTCAAAGGTGCTGAGATTCTGAGTTGTAGTTCACTCCAATCGCCAGTTTGGGCCTATCTCTAATTGCTAGACACTCCTGTTGCATTAGAGAGCATCAGTCAGGCCATCATGTTGAGTGGTTTGGACATATGTCAGTTTGACTGGAATTGTCCTTGCTCTCACATTCCTCCAATTGCCTGCAGTCGACCCTGATGATTTAAATGAAGTTCCTCTCCCAGTTCCTTCCAGTGTCCCTCGTGTTATGTCTGGCTTTCTTTGGTCCATTATTATTTAACACAAACACATGCTTTTTCTTTGGGTACTAGAGTATGGGCCACACCCTGTCCTACACCCCTACTGCTTTGTGCTGCTCCTATGGTACAAAGAAAACTTAATGCAGGCTGAGACAAACCTCTGAGGATTCCCCCCTGCATAGAAGAATCTTATGGGGGGCGAGGGTCACTGCAGTGGCTCCCACGCCACCGTAAGCAGTGAGTCCAGGGACAAGAGGTGTGGCCCAGCCATACCCCAGAGATTCTTGGCTGGTGGCATAGCCTCTGAGGACTGCTCTATGTGACACCGGGGACCAGCTGAGAGCAAGCTGGATACACATCAGGGAGTGTGAAGTTAACTAGAAGCCACCTTTGTGCACACACTCTTCAATTGCGTCAAGTGTAATACTTGTCTTTATATGTTCATTACTGTGCAGGGTACACTAATTTAGGTGCTCAGGTTTGAAAAATGGGTTCAAGAGAGTTCATTTGAGTTAATTTTTCTTCCCCATTTGATCAGTGAGACAAAAAGCTTTGGATACCAAATATGTTTTTTTATAAAATACATGTTACTAATACAGATTTATTAACCTCCACTTCCATAAGCAGTGGAGGTTCATCCTTCATCACCCTCCTTCTCTTCTGGTGGTTCCAATGAGAGTTGGGTGAATTCTAGAAAAAATAACAAAAACGTCTCCATCTATTTGAATTCAAATATTGGGCCATACTATTGGCCAGGCCTGCTATGGCTATCACAATACTGATGAACCTTGCCCCCTGAGCATTCACCCCATCTAGAAGAAATCCTTGGATTACACAGAGCCTCTGTAGTGGCTCTTACACTATTCCTGTTTAGGGCTGTTGGTGTAGGAGGCTTGTGGTTGGGACATCTCTACACCCTGGCAGTCCCTGGCTGGCAGAACAGCCCCTTGAGGTTGTGGGTCACTGATATAGTTTAATTCAGCCCTGAAACTTTTCTAATCTACATTAAGGACCGGGCCAGCACAGAACCCTAGATTGGGTTTGAGAGGACACAGAGCACTTCTGCTACAGGTGAACACATGGCCCTATGATTTTTCCTTGATTGCTTTCATGACCCTTTTTATTCATTTTTGATAAACATTCATGTTTTGCAAGAGTCTTTGTGGAAGTCTCAGGAATTCTCATGTGCATGTTCATGCTAGCAATGACTTCTTCAAGCCCCTCCTCCTTTTTATAACCAACATCATCCAATGATAGAACCATACAGTATCAAGTAACTTAGATTTTGTACAATGTGAATTATAGCTGGTGCATGCTGTTGGAAATAGCCACAGAAAACAGTTTCTTAAACTGACAGTTGTTTCTGTGCAGTGCTCGAGTAATTTTGAATAATGATTGTATGTAAAATGTGTAATTGTGGATAATTCCAGACAAATGTACTGATATTCTACAGACAATAGGGTTCAAAACAGAGTTAAAAAAAGAAATAGATAAGTTCATGGAGGATAGGTCCATCAATGGCTGTTAGCCAGGCTGGGCAGGGATAGTGTCCCTAGCCTCTGTTTGTCAGAAGCTGGGAATTGGCAATGGGATGGATCACGTGATGATTGCCTGTTCTGTTCATTCCCTGTGAAGCACCTGGTATTGGCCACTGTCGGAAGACAGGATACTGGGCTAGATGGACCTTTGGTCTGACCGAGTATGTCTGTTTTTATGATAAAAGGGTTACAAATATTGAATAAAGCAATACAAATAATTCTGCCAGGTTTAGTTATAGGATGGTTAATAGATAATGATAGTCTTGGACTTCTTATTCAGTTAGGCCTAATTTATAATGCCCATGTCTATGCAGTGAAAGTTGCCTTTCTACTACCTGAGGAATTGTTTCAATCTGAAATTTAGACTTTTACCAGATTCAGAGAATCTGATTAATGCTTTTTATTTCTTCCTGATCTGATTATTTCAATGGTTTAATGATTGTCAGTCCAACTCCTTTGACTAATAGGTTTCAAGTGGTTCAAAATAGGCCAGCTAGAATTCTGATTAGCACTTGAAAGTTCAGTCATTGATCCCAATTTCAATCAAAGTTGCCTGTCACTTTAGGTGGCCAATCAAGTATTGTATCAGTTAAAGTGCTTATACTAATTTAAAATACCCTTCACAGAGACCAACTTACTGATTTAATTACTCTTTCCTCCACTGGTGACAAACTGAGGTCACTGGCACAGGTCTTGCATGTTCACTAACAAAATATTGGCCTCTCTCTTAGTTGGTGTGCTTCACTGGCAAACTTGGATGGAAATAAAAATATGCCAATTATTTGGTTATCCTAATTATTAGAGACATTGAAAACCGCACTTGAAAGGTTTTATTCTTTTTTCTTCCCATTGTTAAATTCAAGGCAAGAATGTTATTTCCTTCAAAGCAGACTATGTTTCCTACAAACGTTCCACTCGAATGTCCAACAAAGAACTGGTACATTTAAAACAATTAGGAACATCCTTTTGAAATGTACAACAAAACTGCTGAGGGGGTGGTAGTGGGGAATATGTTCTAAAGTGTAACCTTGAGAATAGCCCATCGTTCTTGATATTTTTTCTGTCTATGCCTCACACAGAAATGCTTTAGTCAGCTTTTATAGCTATTTTATATATAAATTGCCAGACAAAACAGACAGCTGAGCTGTTTTTGTCTGTATAAAATGCTGCTCAGTTTTCAGCAATAGGTGGTAATATTCTGACTCATTTCCACGAGAAGCCAGGAAGATTAGGTGTCTCTGATCAATTCATGTTTCAAAATGCTTATTTCTGATGTAAATCATAATCTGGATGGGAAGGTAGAAAATTCTCATTCAGATTTATTCTTATCGCTCTGAAATAGGATCCTGAAACTCTAAGAGTTTTCTAAACGTTGCATTCACAAACCCGTGCTTTCAAATGGCAATATAAATTATTAAAAGATACGGTATCTATGATCATTCCAATTAAAAAAAACCCAGTGTAACAGTACGTGGATTTATAGACTTTTAAGGTCAGAAGGGACCGTTATGATAATCTAGTCTAAACTTCTGCAATAATACCAGCCATAGAAATTTCACCCAGCAATTTCTGCAATGGAGGGAGATAATATGCTGTATTAAAAGAACAAATGTAGCACACTGCCTAAGGGAAAAAAAGAGGATTCAAAATTATTTAAAAATAAATAAAAAGCAGGAAAAAGTGGCGAAGATAACGGTATAAAAAGTTCATAGCTCTCCCTCCTGTCTGTTCATTTTAATATAGTCTAAATGTGCTGGAATTTATTGTTTGACGTGTTGTTGCAGCTGTGTCTTGCAACTACAGCTAGCTTTTAAGTTCCAAGGTCTGGTTTATGTTTGCACCATCAGTGTGCTGACTTCCTGAATCACCAGTCTGAAGGACTGATACAAAACAATGTTATTTTCTACAGTTTCTTTCATGTAAATTGTATCCCCGAATGTTTTTTTTATTTATTATTTCAGTTTATACACAGTCTATCCATGGCTGTAGGTGCCCTTGGCACTATTTAATCATACAGTTATTAGCTTTAAATAATAGAGAGAGAGATTAATTAAGGGATATGGTTCAAGGAGAAGATATTTCATATTAAATTGTTATAGGTCCATTGGCTTCAGTGGACCTTTGACAACTGACATTAGCTGAGGATTGGCCCTATTATGTTGCCAACTGATATTTGACAAAGTCTGCTCTCATGGTAGTGAGTAGTGTGACTAATAGCAGAATCTGTCAAATTATTGGCCCCTAGCTTTTTACGTTTTTTTTTTTTTTTTTTTTGAGAGAGAGAAACCTTTTTTTCTTTATTTTTAAAACAAACCTTAACTCAAAGTAAATTAAAGTACAATATTGCACACTTTCCGTTTCAGTGGTTGTATTGCAAAATGCAATGGAGAAGTGGAGTGCTGATAGGAAGGATGATCTTGTAGTTAAAGCAGTGGAGTGGGATTTGTCAGAAGACAGTTGAATGTCTTGCTTTGGTGCAGATTGGGGTACATTATTTAATCATGTGAGACCCTGAGCAAGTTATTTAATCTCACTGGGCCTCAGCATCCCAGCTGGAAAATGGGTATAACAACACTCCCTTCCTGTCTATTGTCTATTTAAATTGTAAATTATTTGGGGCAAGATTCTTTTTCACTATGTTTGTACAGTGCCTGGCATAATTGGGCCCTGATCTCAGTTGGAGTCTGTGGGCAGTATTTTAATAATATTAATATAAATAAATAACGCATGTGAAAAAGACTTCACTCATGCAACTGTTTCATGGCATTTGTGGAGGTAACATATGTGGGCCAGCAATGGGCCATTCTGTATTTCATTGAACGGGTATTTAAAAGTGACAATGGTGTATGCCCCAGCTGCAAATGTGTGATTAACCGAAAAAAGGCTGTTTTCCATCGTGCCTAGCTCTGAGTTCTACAAGGATATGTGCAAGAGGCTTCAATTTTTCATTTTTCAGCAAAGCACACAGCATACACCTGAGTCACTGTGAGTCAAGCATCTGTAGCAGAACCATAATGTCTGTAAAATGCAATGTTGTTGTGACCTGTGTCCTACATCTTATCCATAACTGAGAACAAACATAACAAAGCCTGTTATGAGATAGGCAAAATATGAAGCATATTTACACAGCACTCCAGGAAATGTAACTATTACAGCATTAATTTGCTGAGAGTCTTGATATGAATCAGACATGTTTCTCAAAGTCAGTGTTTTGCTCAGCATTCATCCTTCTGTCCTCTATCTCTAGATAAGTATTTTGCCTTCACAAGGTTTACACATTTATGAAGGCCTGAATCACGGAATCAGACTCTGTCATTTAGCAACAAATTGTTTTTCTGGTTACACTAGCATAAAATGCAGTTCTTCTTTTCAACATAGATTATGGAGTAAAGATGTGTAGGTAATAAATTATTTGTAAACTCAGACTATCTCATAGACTCATAGACTCATAGACTTTAAGGTCAGAAGGGACCATTATGATCATCTGGTCTGACCCCCTGCATGCTGCAGGCCACAAAACCGTCCCCACCCTTTCCCTGACTCTGCTGATGAAGTCCCCAAATCCTGTGTCTTAGTGACTTCAATTGGCAGAGAACCCTCCTGCTAGAGATCCCTGCCCCATGCTGCGGAGGAAGGCGAAAAACCTCCAGGGCCTCAACCAATCTACCCTGGAGGAAAATTCCTTCCCGACCCCAAACATGGCGATCAGCAAGACCCCGAGCATGTAGGCAAGAGTCTCCAGCCTAACCCTTGTTAGCCATTATACTGTTTGCCTACCATTGCTTGGTATTCCTCAGCTAATATGTTTTACCATTAAACCATTCCCTCCATAAACTTGTCTAACTTAATCTTAAAACCAGACAGGTCCTATCAATGGATAATTCATGTTACCCACCAGGTGAAGATATCTGATCTCGAAAAAATCCATACAAAATGCAAATCCATGATTAAGCATATTTTCCTTTACACTTCAACTATAGTTTCAAGATTTATCTTGGAGCCCTGTTGTGTTATCCTGGAAGAAAGAGAGCCCAACAATTGACACTGAAAGCAGAACAAGGTGGGTGAGGTAATATTTTTTATTGGACCAACTTCTTTTGGTGGGGGAGACAAGCTTTCCACACAGTTCTTCTTCAGGTCACGGCTACAACAACACTGAAAACATTCAAAGGAGTCAAAAGTGTAGAATTGAAGACCTGTTGTATAAAAAAAAATGAGATTTAAAAAAACAAATGCTTAAGATTAGATTCCTAAATATTTATTTACGTGTCTAAATATGTGGTTTAATTTTCAAAAGTGCTGAATACACAGCAACACTCCCTCTCTAGTATCTATAGTATATTTAAGGCATAACACATGTTATATCCAGTATAGTGTTTTTTCAATGGAACCTAACTGATTTTAAATCCATTTTATAAACTAAAGCCTCTTGTTTTAAAGCTACATGCAATCCATGTTATCAAACAAATAAGGGAACAAAATCAGTTATTTTGGTAAATTACAAACATAAATTAGTAAAATAAATTAGAAGCACTGTCCCAGAATAGACTGTGAATATTCATGAGTTAGGAATTTAGAGCAACAGGTCAGATTCAGGATAGTAGTTTGCAATTATATAAATCAGTGGTACACCCTCACCACGATGCTCCATCCTGTTATAATTACCCTATTTAAAGAAAAGATACAGCAGAAAGAGAGGGGGCTCAGAGTAGGGCAAAGGAAATGATGAGAAGTATGGAAACAATGTCCCAAAGACAGACTGAAAAGACTGGGACTGTTTAATTTAGAGAGGAGAGAAATAAGAGGGTATATGGTTGTGGTTTACAAAATAATGAATGGTGTGGAGAAGATAAATCAGATGTTCCTATTTTTCCTTATCTGGTAAAGTACTATTACCTCTGAATTAGCTGTAGGCTGCTATTCCCCAGGGACTAGCCAACAGGGGATATTTATATGAGCAATGTCAAAATAATACTTTTTCCTATGAGCAGATTTTTTTGCTCTGTTTATTTTTATTCCTATGTAGAGATGCTGCCTGCTTCTATTGCACAGCAATTCACAGTGGCATCTCTACCAACTCAGACAAAACACAACTTTGATTGGTCAAACCTTCTTTATCCAAAAACCTGTTACTGAAAACAGGCTTATGTCTGCCAATCTTGTTTCAGCTCACAGGGTGCTTCAAATGAGCAAGTCCCTGATTATGCAAGTGCCATCTAGCTTATAAGCTAAGTAACGTCAGCACATAGAACTTTACAAGGACGGGAGGAGGATGCTCACATTTTTTTGCACAAGTTTTTCTTGCCCTGAAATTCTTAAGTGCATAAAATGCTTCAGCCAGCTGTGCTCCCCTTCACATATGCCTCTTGGCCCCAAGTCCTTGGGATCCGCAATGGAGAGTTTTGACAAGACGGCTATTTCCCTGATAACTCCTGCTGTGGAGCTGGCAGCCTGATGACTCAAGCCATTGATTATCCAAAGGTTTCACGTGTCTCCCCCAAACCCTCAGTTAATCCAGATTGCGCTGTATAGTGAGACGCTGTGATACCAAAGTAGAATCAAAGCCCAACATTATATTAGGGTGAAATTCACTTCCATGCAAAAGACCAGGACATGACTTATGCACCACTTCTATCCCACCTAAGCCTTTAAAATAGGGATTAAGTGGGATTTAATATCAATTGTGCGTAGGCCTTGTGCTTTATTCTTATTATTTAATATTTGTATTTTGGTAATGCCTAAATGCAACATCCGGGTCAAGCTTCGTTGTTCCAGGCTCTGTACAAATACATGGTAAATGGGCAGTTCCTGCCCCAAAGTGCTTACTGGCCCTCTGCACGGGACTGAATTTCACCCTCAATGCCTCAGAAATTAAAATGGCAACTTGGGTTACAACAATCCTCCAATTAGTGAATCACCAATTCACTCTTTGGTGAATAAAAGATATCATTTTATAGGTCTGATCCAATGGCTATTGAAATCAATGGAAGTCCTTCTATTAACTTAAACAGGCTTTATATCTGGCTCTATAAGAGGGCCCCACAGTGTATATGTGTGACATATCAGGGTACAATCTAGACCAATGAGTAGCTGTGTCACCTCTGCCCTGTAACGTGGGGTGCCCTTTATAAAGCTTGCTGTTGTAGCTTCCAGCATGTAAGTCACTCTCAGCTATGTCTGTGTGTGCTGCAGCCAGCCACACCTTGGCTCTTACCAGCCTTAAAGGTTACCACAGGATGACCCCACACACTCCCAGTCCCAGATTTTTCCCCATGACTGTATGATCTGTACTGCCCAGGCCTCTGCTAGGCAATACCAATATATTGAGTCTGTGATTCCTTTAAGGGAATGGCATGCACACAACTTGTTACCCCAAATGGAGCTACCCAGACACTTCAACTTGAACACACTGGATTAGATAAAACAATAAAACAAGTTTATTAACTACAAAGAGAGAGATTTTCAGTGAGTAGCAGTAATGAGGCATAAAATGATTACAAGGAAAATAAAGATAAAATGCATACTGGTCCCTAACTTAACAAACTACGTTGGACTCAAAGCAAAGTTTTCGCACCACATGCTTTCAGAAGTCTTACTGACCAGACTCTTTAGGTCAGGACCCCTCCCCTAGAGTCCAACAGCTGCTTCCTTTGTCTTTTCAGGTGCAGAGAATGTATTGGGCAGGGTGAGAGAGTGGGGTGTCTGCCCCTTCTTTTTATTGTCCTGTCCCCATTTCCAGAAGCATTTCCAGTTGGGAGCAAGGTGACGAGCTGTGTGTGAGGAAGGAAACTCCATTCTGTTTCTTTGCTAAGATGTAGGTGTTTGCCCCTGCCCCCTTTCCTGCCAAATAGCAGGTAATGGTCCATCAGCCTAGTTTACAGCTGGCTGAGGCATCAGCTCTGAGGAATTGGTTTGGCCAGTCCCCAGACTTATTGGGAAAACATACTTTTAGTCATGATCTCAGCTTATTTGAGTTTTTAATGCATACCTTGTACAAACATAATTAAACTAGGGTGTAGGGTGTGAACACGGGTATATTCTGTAACAGTATGTATGTGTTCCACATAAACAAAATGACCACAATAAAATGTACCTACAAAATCATAAGGTCAAATTTTTGCTCTATATTTCCTGAGTGTAAATGTGGAATAATTCTACTGACTTCAGTATTGTTACCCTGGATTTATACTTGAGTAACTGACAGCAGAATTAGGTCCATAGTATTTATCTGTCCCTTGTTTTTGACGTGGGTTGTTTCATGTTTTAATCAGGTTACATGTGAGCTCATTATTCTGAAGCAAGTTGACAAAAGCTCTACTTCTGTTGGCACAGCTTTTTAATCTTCAGATATTTCAGGTATTTAACTCCAGCTATAACTGCTGTCGCTGAAGAGGTCTTTCAGATATACTAAAATAAAGCCACTGCTAGGAATGCATGACTGATTCCATTTTTTACTATCCTCCACCAGACTTGTGGTGTTTTATTTTTAAACATAATAAAAATATATATTTGCTGATTTTTTAAAAAATATTTTATATATTTTCAAGGTACATTCCAGATCACTTTGCTAGAAGAATGTAGAAAAAGCAGCGATAGGTAAGAGCTCACATAAATTAAGAGTGTAGGCCAGATCCAGTGAAAATACTGATTTACAGCTGAGAATCTGGCCTAATAATTGTTAGACTGATATATGTCATAATTAATTCATTCATGCTTGTAAAATGTTTTGAAATCCTTGGATGAACAACTTGGAGTGTAGGTGTCCCCTTGATTTAAATAGGACCAGATGTTTAGGGTGTAATGCAATACTCAGCGGTAGACTCGGTAATAGTCAACATGAGTAAAGGCAGAATAATCAAGCCTCGAGTGTCAGCCGCTCCATCCTGCTTACTGTGCCTCTACACTTCAGTAACTATGTTGCCTTTGACTGTCCCTCTCCCCTCCCCACATCATATCTGCAGTCTCTCCAATGCCAGTGTATGATAACTGTTGGTAAATATTGACCTTTAAAAGGCAACCACTGTAAGTGAACAATATTTTGATCTGTAAGGATGAATAGAACAGAATTCTCAATATTATCCCTTCACATTGTGGCTACTCCCTGAAAATATAAGACTACTTACATAATGGTAAGGTGGACATATTCAAAAAGCCAACCAGGCAAAGTGTACTCTATTACTAGTTTCAACAAGCAGTATTTTAAGTGATAGTTGTGGGTTGTTCCTATGAGTAGTTCAAATCTGTATTGACTTTTTTATTCACATGAGATACTTAATTCTTTTGTAAGATATTTATAAGACTTAGTTCAATTCATAGTACTTGTGGGGTCATGAGAGGAGAACTCTTTCTCTTCTCATATGAGAGAATGCTGATTGACGAGCAGTTCACATCCCAGTACAAACAAATAATCTTCCATAAGGCCCAGATTACCTTATTAGTGCATAGTTAGGTTCCCGCAATTGTAGGCTTTGAAACTGCCATAAAAGTGAATCATGAAGCTCAAATAAAACTTGAGTTAATCCCAGTTTCATGTGCTCAAAGCCCCCTACTCACCATGCTTCAGGGGGCATACATCATAGAAGTAAGTTTTAACCTTTATACATTTTCTGATTTTTCCTCCATCCATAATACCCTCATAGCACAGCCTAGCTCAGTCTGTGCTGACTGCCAAGGAGGAAGATGCTTGATAGAGGCTCCAGCCCAGGATCCGTTACAGTCCTTGCCTATGGGAGCTGAAGAGCCCGAGACCCGGATCGGAGGTCTGCCACCAGCAGAACCCCAGGGAGGGTTCTGCGCTGAGTAGCCTGGAGGACCTAATATCCTATGGAGCGCTGCTGCAGACAAGCCAGTAGGAAGTGACCCAGGGTGGGTGGGTGAGTGGTACCTCCAACTATCATGAGGTCAGTGTGTTTTGGTGGGATTCCCCGCTGACCAAGTGGCAGACCACTCTGCCACTGTTAGGGCCCTGGATCGGAGCCCGGTGGAGTTGGGTGGGCCCGAGCCCCTCTGCTGGGGCTGCCACCCCCCTGGCGATGGCCCCCAGGTGCTGGCCTCTAGGATACATTACCCTGCATTGGAAGGTGATTATATTGACCCCAGCCACTAGGCCACATTACTCTGCACCCGAGGGTGGTTGTATTGACTCTGGCCATTGGACTAAGCGACCCTGAGGCTGGGCGCAATCCCATTGGCTTCACCATGGGGCTAACATGCACTTGCCCCACCCCCATGGTGATAGGATATACTGGCCCCGCAACACCGCCATACAAATGGGCCTGGATGCCCACTTTCCTTAAGGAAACTGTAATGCAGCCCCTGCATTGAAACTGTTGCTTGACACTGAAGTCTTGTCAATTACTCACGCATAGCATATCTATCATGTTTGGGAAAGATCATTGAAAAGGACACATCAGGTCAGCTGCATTAGGTGTGCTGGATGAAGATCTAGTCCTTGCCATAGCGTTTAAGGCTAGAAGGAGATCACCAGATCATCTTGTCTGACCTTCTGTACATCACAGCTTACCAGTGCCAATCACCTGCACACTATACCCAAAATTGGACCAAAGTATTACATCCCGCAGGAGACTAAACTATTATGTACCACAGGCAGAGAATAGGAGGGACGGAGGCGCACCAAAAGCCCTGCAATGGCAGGGAATTAATTAAATGATGTATTCCCAGATAACCCCAGCAAGTGAACCACACTCTATGCTTCAGAGGAAGACAAAACATTTCCAAGGTCACTGCCAATTTATCCGGGGGGACCCTACATATGGTGATCAGTTTTACTCTGAGTACGTGTGCAGGAACCAGTCAGCCAAGCATTTGGGAGACAGAATGCTCAGTGCCACCTCAGATCCTTGGCCCACCCCATCCAATGTCCCATCTCCAGAGGAAGGAGGTTAAAAAAAGACCCAGAATACAATGGGGGTAGGAATTCCTTCCCGACCCCTGCAGGTGACCAGCTGAAGCCCTGAAGCATGAGCTTTAGGAACGTGACAAAAAAATGAAGGGATCCCCAGGGCTGTTAAACCCTCTCTCCAACTATTACAAGCAACCCCATCATACAGCACCACTCATAAATTTGTCCAGCTGTCTCTCAAAACTGACAGTATTTTGCCCCCAACACATCTATTGAGAGGCTGTTCCAATACCTCACTCTTCTGATAGTTAGAAATCTTCTAATTTTCCAGCCTGAATTTCCTCATGGCCATCTTATACCCATTTGCTCTTTTACCAACATTGTCATTTAGCTTAAATAGCTCTTCTGTTCCCTCACTGGTGTTTACATCCCTGATATGTTAATAGGGAATAATCATATCTCCTCTAAGCCTTCTCTTTTGCTAGACTAAGCAAACCAAGCTTGTCCAGTCTCCTCTCATAAGACAAGCACTTCATTCTCCTGATCATCCTAGTAGCTCTTCCCTGCACGTGTTCCAGTATGAATTATTTTTTCTTGACCAGCACTGAACACATTATTCCAGATGAGATCTTACCAGTGCCTTGTACAATGGCATTAATATGTTGCTATCTCTACTGAAAGTGCCTCTCCTGTTACATCATAGGACTGCATTTGCCTTTTTCTCAGCCATATCACATTGGTGGTTCATTGTCATCCTGTGATCAACCAACACATTCAAGTCTTTCTCCTCCTCTGTTGCTTCCAATTGATGAGCCCCCAGCTTTTGCTCAAATTGTTATTATTAGAGCATAAGTGCATAACCTTACACTTTGTACTATTGAATTTCATCACAGCAATAGCTATGGTTAAAGTGAGTGTTCTCATCTTGTGAGAACTGTTAGCTGCTATTGATACTGTTGATCCTGTGGTTTTGCTGGGTCACCTGCAGTCGCTAATGAGAATGGATGGGGTCATTCTTGAATAATTCTATTCATTCCCTCCAACGATTGTTTTGGACAATGGTTCTGCCTTGAGAGTTCTGTATGTAGATTATCACAGGTATTTTATTTAACATGTTATATCAGGCTGGTTGGAAAGCTAGTGTATTCAGTATACTGATGATACTCAGTTCTGTATTTACTTCACATCAGGCCTGGCTGGTGTAGTACAGCAAATAACCTGATGTCTTTTTGAAGATGGAAAATAGGCTGAGGCTTAAGCAGAAGTGCATTGATGAGTTGGAGGAAGCAAACAGAGGAATTGGTGAAGGTGTGGTTTGCACCCCTAGATGAGGCACTAAGTGTATAATTTGTGATCCGGTTTTGCATTTTGAAGATTCATTAGAACCAGGGAGGCTTTTAAAAACTCAGACCTCAGTGATAGCTACCTCTTTTCCCATCTACATTTGTCTAAAATCATCTTTTCTCTCCAGTGTGGACTGTGCTAATTTTGAAACAGATGCCTCTAGTGAACTCCTATCCTCATATCTCTGTCATTCACTACCTAGATCTTAAAATGTTTCATTCTGTCAACCATCAGAAAGGTCATGACAGACCATAGTCTGAGAAACTCTTGTGCCATCAAATGGAGAACCAGAAATGTTTATTGTCATGGTCTGGTCACATTTCAATTTAGGAACTCATTCACAGAGACTACTTTTGGCTAGTCTGAGGTCTAACTCACTTGAGAAAATATTATTATTACATTACCCAGGTTACAATCTGGACTGTTGAACAGCTGGGTCTTCTCAACTCTTCAAACTGGAGTGGCTTTTACACTGCTGTACTGTGAGAACAACCACTCCTGGTCCTGCTCACATACAGCCTCTACCATGCAAAATCACTCCCAGCTGAATTACATGAATGCTCTGCCCAAATGCTCATGAATTACATACAGAGTGACACCAGCAAATTCCCAGTCCCAGACCTTCCCCAAAAATGTGCATCTTGTACTGCCCAGATCTCTCTTTCTGAACAATACAAGCTCATAGAAAGTCCGTCATTTCATCATTGGAAAATTATATGCACAGACCCTGTTATCTCAAGCGGAGGTTCTCAAACACTTCTATCCAAACACACCAGTTTAGATAAAACAATAAAACACATTATTAACTACAGAAAGATAGTTTTAAAGTGATTACAAGTAATGAAGCATAGAAGTCAGAACTGGTTATAAAGAAAATAAAAAGATAAATTGCAAACTAATGCCTAACTTAACAAGATAGTGAACTTAAAAGCAAAAAGTTTTTTCTCACCAAAAACTTACAGCAGTCTGGCTGGATTGCTTCAGACAGGATCTCTCTCCTCCCCCCAGTTCCATTATGCTTCCTTTGTCTTTCAAACAGTATGTATATAGTGGAATCTTATAACTTTACATACAAAGTTGAAGTACATATTTTACCAGGACATTAATGTTCAGCTGACTGAGTTTTCAAATGATACCTCACAAGGCATACTGTGTACAAAATTTATCATAGTCTTGTAAAAATGGTGAACATGGGGTACAGTATGTCACAACTATTTTGTAGGATGGAGAACGTAGATGGCTCGATTGGCTCAGCATGGAAAGTGGATGTGCAGATCCCCACATGTGATAGAGGTGACAAATGAAGTCAGTGGGGCTATATGTAGGTGTGCAGGCGTCAGGAGCTATGTGCATGGAATGTTTATGTTGATTAATAAATATATATATGTTGGGCTAGATTCTGTTCTATGCTTCTGAGAGGTATAGCCCAAGGGAGTAAAGATGGCTTTATGGTTAAGCCTTTCTGCACTTCAGATGCTGGGATACAGTGGCTGGCAATCAGAATGACTGAATACAAGAGGAGAACTAGTGATGTTCATGAAAAGTGTTTAATTGTAAGAGTAAAGAGAATGAATCTATTATGATTTGAACTACAGAATAGAAAGATTAATGGCTAAATCCAGAGGTTAGTCTAAGGGAGGCTAAACTGACGTCGTTTACCTCCAATCTGCTTCCAAGGCCCGACTGAGCACTGTCTTAGAACCTTTGTTCTAGCTATGCAAAGAGCTAATTTTGCTGGCTCTGTACTTCCCACACAGAAGCCCCTGGCACACAGGTGAGAGGAGAAATGTTTGGGGCATGCCTTCCTCTCTGGTATTCCCTACAGTTTAAACACCCATGAGAGCTACAATAGCATGGAGGGCAACATGGGGCAGTCCTGAGGGCTGCTCTAGCTTGTATCCTGGGGCCCATTTCACCCTGGGCAGCCTCTGAATACTGGAGGCAAAAGTTGCCTTTCATCTGTCCTGGAGCTAAATCAGGGACGAATTCAGTAGATAGTTTAAACTAAGGCCATGTCTACACTACCCCTTATGTCAGAAAAACGTATGTCACTCAGAGTGTGAAAAAAACCACATCCCTGAGTGACATACGTTTTGCTGGTATAAGCACTTGCATGCACAGCGCTTATGTCAGCGGGAGATGCTCTCCCGCTGACATATCTACCGCCACTCATTTAGGTGGTTTTATTATGTCGATGGGAGAGCTCTCTTCCCTTAGCATAGAGCAGCTACACGAGTGATCTTACAGTGGCTCAGGTGTATTGGTACAGCTTTGCCATTGAAAGTTTGCTACTGTAGACATGGCCTAATATAGAAATTGAAATGACAAATCACTGACAATATAAACTGAGTCTGACAAATTACTCTAAATCCGGGCCTGGGAGCAAGCACATACTTTTTAGTATTTTATTTTAAGCTTCAAATTTGGTTGAACTGATATATCTGGAAATAAATAAAATAAGCTTCTGTGAAAGTCTGATTTCCTAAAATGAACCTGAGTGAAACTTTACTATGTGGTAAATACCATAGGCAATATAAATATCTGCTCTCTATAAACACTGATCCTATCTAAATAGAGTACACCATCACTAAATCAATTTAGGAGGGAATAAAAATCAACTGTGCAAAGCTTGTAAGCAACAACAATAAAAAAGACACAAATAATTAAAAGAGTACTAGAGAAATGCTGAATGCAAGAAAGGAAAAATGCATTAAAAATGCCAACTGGAAACTAAAATCAGACTTGTAGAAACACAAGCACAAAATGTTTCTCTTAGGCAACAAAAATGAGAGGCCAATCAAGGAAGAAATTAAAACATTAGATGAAGGAATTGGAAAAGAAGACAGAGAATGACAAAGCAGCTAAAGAATTACATGAATACATCTCCAATGTATTTACATGAGAAATCAGGAAAAATATGCCATCTGACACTGTTTGTGTATGCAGTATTTGAATGATTTCAGGATCAGTGAGCCAGAAGTGTTTAGTAATTTAACACAAACGAAAGCTATCAAGTCTCCAGGACTAGATGGAATTCACACCTATGGTTTTATTAAGGAGGCTATCGAAGAAATATGCAAGGTGATGGCAAGCAGCAAGAACACTTGTTAGGCTAGAGTGGGTTCAAGAAAGCAAGACGATAGTAAATATAGGGCCAAGTTTTCTGAAGTCCTTACAAAGTTGCTACTTAGTTCTTGCTGAGGCAGATCTCTAACTGAACGTCTGATTGGAGTTTTGCTTGAGTAAGGACCCTGCAATGGATTTGATCCACTATTGAGATATTTTTAAAAGGAGCTCAAAGCAAGTATGCAATCTGTAAGACCTGGCAGTTAATGATAGGGCTTGAAAAATGCACTCTCACCAATCAAATTTGGCAAACTTTTTCTAGCCAGTGCGTGAGTGAAGGTAGTAGCTATATGTTCCAGAATCTTTCACTGCTGCTGCCTGGGAGTTGTGAGCAGCAGCAACACTGACCAGAGTTTAACTGAGTTGCTGAGCTAAGAAACCCCACAGACTGCAAGGTCCTGCTATTTCCACTGACCCCACCTTCCTCCTGCCAAATGTAGAAGACACTGATAAGAACTTCAGTGGAGGAGGACTGAAGGGTTTCTCCTCACAGGTGCTTTGGGAGACTGGGGGGAAAAAGAGACTCTTCTTGATTTAGAGTCACCAAGTGAGCAGACTGTCCCAAACTCTTGCTACCCCATATTTGGGGGAAAAGGAGAGAGAAATATGGATCAGTCTCCAAGACGGTGTGAGGAAACTTGCACTTATACTCAGCTGTACCTCTTCTTTGGCCAAACAGAGGAGTTCCCTTTCCCGGGCTGTTAATTTGGCAGTTTCACCAGTACTACATTTTCTAACACACATACTTTTAAATATGAAATCCATAGATGGCAGTACATTTTTAACATGAGATGTACTTCTCTGATCTCTCAGGAGATACAAAAGAGGAGCACAGTCTACTTTTACTTTTGTTTACAGTAACCGGTTTCCAGCAATTAATAGCCAAGGATATGTGTGACTTTTGTTACAGTGTCTCCCACTGACCCTTTCAAAACTCTGTCCTTTCCCTGCAGCTTTCTTGATTGCAGCAGATGTTTACCTTCCAATTGGAGTTTCAGAACCAAAGTTCTTTCATATATCCCTTTCTTTTGCCTTCTCAATCACCTGTTGTTTTTATTTCCGTGTGCACAGTATGCCAACATTCTTGCCAGTTTGAAGTTGGCATCTTGAGGATCATTGCATTGCAGCCATGCTGACATATGACAGACAGAGCTGTTTGACTGAAGTTTTATTTAATGTTGTCCAATCCAAAATGTTTGTATCCAAATTACTCTCAGTAACTTTTTCTAACACATTGCATAGGGAGAGCTTAATAAAGAAAATAGGGCACTATCTTATTCAACTATTCAGATCCTTGTGTTTATTCAGAGCTATACCTCTCACTTTACTAAGGGCTAGTCTACTCTAGGAGCACTATTTCAGCACAGCTAGACCAATGCAGCTGCGCTGCTGTAGTGCATCTGGTGAAGACGCCCAATGCCAATGGGAGAGAGCCCTCCCATCAGCATAATAAATCCATCTTGGCAAGAGGCAGTAGCTATGTCAGCAGGAGAAGGTCTCTCATCAACATAGTGCTGTCCACACCAGCACTTAAGTTGGTGTAACTTACATCACTCAGGGGAGGTGGCTTATACACACCCCTGAGTGATGTAAGTCAGTGGTTCTCAAAGTCGGTCTGCCGCTTGTTCAGGGAAAGCCCGTGATGGGCTAGGCCGGTTTGTTTACCTGCCGCATCCGCAGGTTCAGCCGATCACGGCTCCCACTGGCCGCGGTTCGCAGCTCAAGGCCAATGGGGGCTGCAAGAAGGGTGGCGAGAACATCCCTCAGCCCGCACTGCTTTCCGCAGCCCCCATTCGCCTGGAGCGGCGAATCGCGGCCAGTGGGAGCTGCAATCCGCTGAACCTGCGAATGTGGCAGGTAAACAAACTGGCCCGGCCTGCCAGGGGCTTTCCCTGAACAAGCGTCGGACCAGCTTTGAGAACCACTGATGTAAGTTATACCAAAGTAAGTGGTAGTGTAGACCTGGCCTAAACCACATTTGTTTCTATTTTCTTACTCCTCCTTGTTAGCCCTGCAGAGAAAATAACATTTTGGGAGAGTGTTCCGGAACATATTCTACCTCATGCATCACCTACAGTATTGTTAATTTGTGAATTTAAGTTGACACTGATGCCTGAACCAGAAAGAACCCAGCTTGATTTTCAGATCCCAGATTGAGTGTGCAGATTTACCAACTAGACAAAACCAACTTTTTACTGGTAAACTGAGCATATTTGTTCAGGAGTTAAGAAGCAATATGCAACTCCACAATGCCCTGTTTGCAGTCACTTTTCAGAGTAAAACTGCATTTTACCATTTGCCGTAATAAAGCAGAAAAGGAAGACACCTGGAATGGACCCACTCAACTCATTTAATTTCTCGGTTCCTCCACTGTAAAATGGGATAATAATATACCTCTCTTTGTCAGCCTTGCCTACTGAGATTGTAAGATCTGTGTGGCAGGGACGGTTTCTTGCAGTGCATTTGTGCAATGTCCAACACAATGGGGCTCTGATCCCATTTGGGGCCTTTAGGTACTACAATAGTAAATAAAAATAAAGTCCACCTTGATTCCTTTTAAGGACACATACAACACAGCACATGGTTCCCATGCTGCATGTGAGGAATTGTTAGGGCATTGTGAAATGGATGCTGTGACAGGGGCCCAGGTGAGAGACTGAATTACTATACTGTGATGAGGTAACGGACTGACATTTTGCATAATCCCAAACCTATAGACACAATAACAGCATATTTTATCCTGAGGCACAGCAGCCTTATTGCAAAAGTGGGTGTCCCATATTATATAAAAATCTGATTTATGAATTTTAATATTAAAAAGCCCAGTGCTTTCAAGTGAATTGATCTTGAAATAAGTAAATATGTTGCCATTTAACCATATGCTTAATGGTATGCTACTTATAATTGTAATGATTGTTTGCCAAGCATAGTTTGAAATAAAGGAAGAAATGCACAGATGGTTTTCTTATTTAAGTGCATTAAAATGCATACAAAATGTTTAGGAATGCAAATCCTTTAAATCAACTACTTGACAAAATCAGGCTTTGTTCCAAGATGTTGTAATAGAGTCTCTTGCGTATAAATAAAAGATTGTGTTTCGAAGAGAAGCGAGAATAACTCATCTGTAGAAAAGCAGTGGAGTGAACATGAGTCTGAAAAAGGCAAAAACACAGGGCTTAAACTGCTGGGGAGTTAGCAGGGTTGATGAAGGAAAATGTCTACGGTTCTTTTTGTGGTGATCGTACAATTGAGGCAAGATTATGTTGATGCATTTTCCCCATTATAACAACATAAAGGGAATTTACTCCTCTTAATACCTCAGTGTCAGAAGCAAGCATTGCATTAACTTGATTTATGGCATTATTAGCATATTTATTCTTCAGTGCGCTCTCTAAATCTTCGTATTTACTGCATTATACCACTTCCCACTGGATTTCAAGAGAGTATTGAGAAAGATTGTAGTTTTCCTGCGAGCAGATGTTAAAAACAATAGGAAGATGTGATTTGTGATTATCAAAATAGTTTAAAATGAGGGACATATGGATATGCAGCTCTGCGATGGAATGGTTGATATTTATCGTGCTATATAGTCATTCTGCTAGGGAACTCGAATGAGATCTGGAATCAGATCAGACTCTGTCCAAATCAGGAGCCTGAGCTAAATCCCTCCAAAGTCAGTGATAAGCCTCTCATTGGCTTCAAAGGGCTTTGGATCAGGCCCAAGGTGTGTAGCAGAGATGAGTGAACTATTCTGATAATATTTTGGTTAAAATAAAATCTCCCTCCCCACAAAACTAACTAACTAACTAAATAAAAATTGATCAGCTAAGTGATACAGAACCTTTTCTGAGGTTTTAAGACAATGGATAATTGTTTTACCTCCATGTTCTTTCTGGGACTAGAATCAGAAATCCCCAAATACAGTGGTAGCCCGTTGAGTTTCTCTTGCTGTTTACAGTATTCAAACTGTTTTCTATAGTTAAGATAAGAAAATGTGAGGGAATAATGCCAATACTGACATAAGCGTATCTATTTATCGTAATATTTAAGGGCCATCACTATATTGTTAGCAGGATTTCTGGATGAAAAGCAGAAAAACTAGAACTCTGATAGTCTGAAGAATGTGGATGAAGCAAAATCTGGAGGGAATATCTTGAGCGGGGCTGATTTATGGGGCAGTCTGTGGGGGCGGGTATATGGAGAGGGGAATGTTGAACTATACTAGACAAATCTGCAGAGTGCTCACTCTGGTGGGGGAAGGGGCCAAATCTGAATGGAGCGGGGCAAATCTTGCGGGCTGCTCAGGCAAGCTTGGGGAGGAGAAGAGAACAATAACACGAGAGAGATGTATAGTCACGTTGCTTAACGAACTACTGGTGCTCAGATACTACTGTGCATCTATGTAGAACAGAACTATAGAGAAATAGTGGTGAGCAGCAGTCTGGGGCTGAGGAGAGGAAGTAGAAGAGAGGAGGGGAAAGGCTGGAAAGAAAGAGAAAGATGGAAAGAGATATTGGGGGGAGTCCCAGCTGAGGATCCACACTAGAAAAGGGTGCAGCCCAAATAGGTTTTAAGAGGTATGGTGGTATTTTCCCCTAGAACAAGGGAAAACATTACATCAAAACATTACAACAAACATTACATTACAGGTGGTGCACATGATGAGAGCAGTCTTGATGTGGCTTATTAGTGGATCAGGGGTCTGTTTGCTTACTGGATAGTCTTACATTGTTTTTGTTTTTTAATTTGAATTGTCATGTTTGTATTTATTCATGGTTATGTAACTGAAGTAGTGGAGAATACA
The DNA here is from genome assembly GCF_011386835.1 of Chrysemys picta bellii. Classification (NCBI taxonomy): domain Eukaryota; kingdom Metazoa; phylum Chordata; order Testudines; family Emydidae; genus Chrysemys; species Chrysemys picta. The sequence goes on from NC_088792.1 coordinate 106,109,472, forward strand.
GATTTCAAGGAAAACTAGTGCATCCGGCCCAAGGATTTTAGGTAGAATATAGAGGATACATTGCCAGTATTTTAGTAGTGAAAAGCAGAGCAAAACTGGAGAATATGCATTAATGTTCAGGGGAATGCTACATCTGGGACTGTCTGGTGAAACATTGCACATGAAGGCAGCTAACTGAATGGTCATATAACATGCATTGAAAGTTCTGTAACATTTTATATTTACTCCAGTAGCCATTGTTCTTGTTTGATCAGATAGATCCTATTATGTCAGGTGGTGAATGTAACATTATTGGGAGTCACCAGACAGTGCTATTGCAAATGGTCTTGTTCATTCTGCTTGTGTGATGTGTAAGAGATAGATCTTGGAGAAATACTTATATTGTAGTTTTGTTGCTCTTCTTTTTAGATGTTGACTAAATCACCAGTCAAATCTGTTGTTGAGTCTCTCTTTCAGTGAATTATTGCAGCTGCCTGCAGGTTATACTCAGGCAAGCAAATAAAACATTACATGAAGTCAAAGCATTACAATGGTGGCCAACAATAACATATTGCTTGTGGACAGTATTTTCTAGCAAGTTTCTGGCTACACATGTAGACTTGGGAGGAGATGGTTTGTTATCTTTGCTTCCAAAGAACTGAATAAACATGTGACATAACTGGCTATACAATTATATATTCATCTTACTAGTCAATTTTAATTGGGCAGGGACCAATGGAGACACTTGCTGGGGTGGGACAGGGAGAGAGAAAGAAGAAGAGAACTAAACTGAGAACAGTGGCGGCAGTATTCTACGTGCCCCCTCCCCTTTTTTATTGATTCCTTGTTTGTCATCAAGATAATTTATGGAAAGGCATAGTATTTAATATTGGTTTGTTGTTTTCTTACTGGTGTGTGTGTTTTTGTTTCCTGAATTCAACATTATCTATAACCAGAGCTGGTCAAAAAGTGTTTGTCAAACTTTTTTTTTTTTTAATCGAAATACGCCTTTTCAGCTAAATGAAAATTTTCACGAAACTTCCATTTTTGGCAAGGGGAGAAGAGTAGCTCATAGAAAAAGCCTAAATCTTGAAATCAAAAATATGTTTTCAATTTTAGTTTGACATGTGAAAACTGATTTTTTTTTTGTTAATTTTATTTGGAATTCTGACAATTTAAAACAAAATTTTGTTTCGAGGTTTTTGTGGGTTTTTGAGGTTTTTGGATTTTTGGCCCCCCAAAAAATCCCATAAACAATGTTGGGTTTTTTTAACATTTCCAGGACAGCCCTCCAGATAACCTATTGAGTAGTTATTCTGTAACAATAAACCAGTTTGGATTGCCATCTCTTTGGGGCAGGGACTTTCTTTTAATACAGTGCCAAGCACATCGGGACTAGGTGTTACTGTAATAAAAATAGTTTTTATTATATTCCAAGAGTATTTTCTGGAAGATATTGGCAACCTATGTAGACCTGGGAGGAGATAGTTTTCTGTCTATGCCTCCAAAGAACTGAGTAAATTGGCTGTACAATAAAATGCTCACCTCGCTCATTGTTTCAAGATGGATATACTGTATTGATTAAAAAATCTTAGGGCCCAATTCTGCCCTCAGTTTCCTAGCTGTAATTCCCATTGAAGTTAATCATGCTGGAGCCATGTAATAGAGGGCATATTTAGACCCTTAGTGTTGTTTGCCTCTACCTCTTTATGATATAATAATCAGTTGCTGATGAAAATATTCCAGCAGTTCCTCTTGTACTATCTTCACTTTTCAGCCTTTGAGAAACAAACTTCAGCTACATCTGTGGGTTCAGACTGAGCCCGATCTGTTTGGGATTAGAACCTCAGTGCCTGATGATGATCTAATAGAATCTATAGATAAAAGCCCCTCAGAGTGTTCCAAGAAAGTATTTAGATTGCTTGGGGCTAAATGAAGTCATGTTTGTGGTTATTTATAAAAGGCATGTGCTATCATTTATCTCAGCAGAAAATCATTCATCTTTTAAGACATGGACATTGAGGCAACAATTGGTGTCCAAGTGACTGTACACTGGTTTCTGATAAATGTTAGAAATGTCTGTAGCTTAAAGAGGTTCTCATGTGTCTGATTTGTCAGTCATTTGTTTTAACAGCTGCATCTAAACTCTAGGGGTGATTCTTCACTGCCCTGTGTGATGCTGGCAGACCCAGTGTCAGCTGTTGCCAAGACCACAAGCATTAGCTAAGAACTGACAAACTCGTAGCTGGAGACTAAACCAGTTCACCTGTATGTTAGTTTTGCTCAAAATAGGTATTAGTCTTATAAGAATGAATGTAGTGTTTAGACTGTATGAAATGCTGGTAAGTTGCTCCATGCATTAATTTCACTTGTAATGTCTGTATTCCATGCTATAAGAAAATATATAAGTTTTGCTCTATAATTTTGAAAATGTTTGCTCTGAACTTGTCAACCCAGGCCCTGGAATCATCACACACAGTCCCCTTTGCCCATCCAAGAGGATTATCAACATTTAAGCTGATCATTATAAGTCAAAAACTTTGTTAATTGCCCCATCCACTCATGGAGAACTATGTGCTGAAGGTCTTGTCCCATCACTTTAAATGCTGGAAGAGGAAAATAAAAATAGTTGATGTGAAGCTTTTTCATATCTTTGCTGTTTGAACTCTCACAGGGCCAGAGACACCAAACTGTAGCCAGAGATCCCTAGGGGTTATCTCCTAGGTCCACCCTGAAAGACACTTTGAATTGACAGGTCTCTGCAACTCTGTCACTCTTAAGATTTAGATAATAACTCATTTATTTGTATATATACTTGCTTGCTTTAACCTGTAAAGAACTCTCATTTATTTTTCCTAGTTGTATATGTTTAGATAGTTTAAATGCCTACAGCCAATCCTGTAATAAACTATCTTTGGTGTAGGATCTAGGGCACCAATTGATCTGAGGTACGTGACTGGCCTCTTGGGACTGGAGGCCACTTGAATATTGGGTGATATTTGGTGTAAGTAACTAAATCCAATTTGTCTGGCAAGACAGACTGGAGAGTTTAAGGGGACTGTCTGTGATAGGACTGTGTTCCAGGAGTTCACATTTGTTACAGGCTTGATGAGGCCTGGTTATGGAACATGCCACCAGTTTGGGTTGTCTGCCCCGTTTCTGATGGTCTGCCCTGAGGTGAGCACTCGTGGTCATGAGCCACTCCAGACAGCATGACACCCTTCATCTTGGCAAAGTCGTTTAGATTTGTGAAAAGTGGGTGAACACACTCCCAGCTCTGATTGGTAACATTTTATATCCACTTTGCACTCACATAGTATGTGCAAGGAGAATCAGGTGCTCTGACTGAAAAACCCAACAGGTTTCTATTCTAGCTGGTAGAGCTGGGGGAATGGGGAGCGGGCGTCGGAACAAGCATTCAAGTGATATTTGCAACTCCTTTTAGTCATTTCCATTGACATTTGTAGGACCTAATTTTTGTTCTCAGTAATGTTCACTAAAAAGCAAGTTTTGAAAATAATTCTATAAATATATTTGCATGATTGTTTGGACTGGGCTGCACTAAGTCAGAAGTATTGTGAAAGCTTGTTTTAGGTATGGGATTCATCCAGTCAGGAAACAGAAACAGTCTCATGTGATTTAGGTGACCAATCACTCAGCACGAATAGCTAATTACAAATAATTAATTTTTGGAACAAGAGTCATAGCAAATAGATTGCAAATTAATCCCTAATCTAAAATATGTTCATAAACTATTCATTGGATAAATGTGAATAATCAACAGAAAACGGCATTACGTAGATCTGGTAAAAATTGAATTTTCTTAAATTTTGATTAAACATATTTGTAATTTTAAAAAAAAGCCATATTTTTCTGGGTTTGGGTGAGTTTATACAGCGGTCAACATTTTCTCCCAAAAATTCAAAATTGCAAAAAATGTTCACCTAGATCTACATAGTGCTATGTAATTTCCTCAGTAAGGTCAGGAGGTGACTCTCCTGACTACTTTAACTGCCAAGAAGTAAAGACTATAGAGGAGGGATAGTCATCATGGTCTGTAATGTGAAGTACTAGTTTCATCACTTATGTGCTAAATTTGTTCTTGAGAAAGCATCAAATAACATATTAGATGAAACACACACTTTGCAAGAAATCATGGGTTTGGTTCTCCCAAGTATTTCCATTGTCACTGATCCTTTTTGTAATATGAAAGTGCAGATGTTTTCTGAAAAATGATAACAGCATTTTCTTATTAACAGCTCTGTTCCTCGTGGGTGAAATTCACCTTTGCTCTCAAACCCTATTTTGATAACTTGAGGAGGACTTAAGTGTTGCATAGGCATTAGGCTGACCTCGGTGCAGGGCTGAATTTCACTCTGTGTTTATGGAGTCATATCTGCTCTCTTTGGAGACAAAAATAAATTGTTACTACATTTTACTCTTATTAGTTTTGAAAGGCAAACACAGCTGAGAGCGAGCTAGTTTCTATTGCTTCTTTTATAGCAACAGCAAGATTGTTTTCTAAGTTCCACTCAGTTATCACTGTCCACCTTATTGAGTGTAATGGGGTTTCACAGGGTGGCTTAGGGACTAATTTAAGACAAACAGATTGCACATGAGTTACTGAGGGCATTGTTTGGTCTGCAGCATCTTTATTAATGGTAGTGGTGCTTGAGAAAGAAGGAGACTAGGCTGATTTTCAGATCTTAGGCAGATTTTACATCTAGAAAAAAACATCTTTGTGGTGATAAACTGAGCACTTTTGATATGGAAATCACTGAGACACAATAAATAAGGAACCCAATAATACAGTTTGACAGCTGCTTTTCAGAGTAGAATTTCAATTACAATGAATCATCTTAACTTTTGTTATATTACATTTATTATTATCTTGATATCTTAATGCATCTTAATTCCTCTGTATCCATTGTATGCACTGTCTTGTCTGAAAATCTTTGCCCTCACCCAATGTGTTTTTACAAGCCCAGATACTCAGTGATTGCAGCTACAAGCTCAGTATGCTTTCCCTGTAGTTGGATGTGAATCTTGAGACACAGTATGAATGTTGCAACCTCACTTATTTCTTTGCCTACCAGCTGTTTGGCTGGGCAAGTACTAATGCTCCCAGTCAGTTTACAGAGAATGCCCCATGTAAACCATGTCACCGTAAAACTGTAATGTATTGCTTTATTTGTAGGCACAGTGCATGCCATAAAGATTAGAATATATAACCTAAATTAATTTAAACATTACTGTACTTATTCAACTTGCTTCATAAATTTGTTAGAATTAATTTACAGAATGTGCACATAAAAATACAGATAAGAGAGCCTGAGTAGATGATACATAATAGAATATACATGATTCTTATCCTACTTGACAGTCTCTCATGAAGACAGCTCTCCATGCTGCCCTTGTCAGGTTCAGGTAAAATCATCAGCTCACTCAATGGTCTTTCTGAAAAAGTAAACGTGGGAGTTTGTACAGCTGTAGCCCTGCCTTACTTTGATCAGGAGGATTGAAGAGTAAATTAATCATCTGGTTGCTAATCTGTTATATTGCCTTGAGTGACATGATTTGTTTCTTCCCAGTCCTAATTTACACCTCTTTGATGTCAGGAGTTATTCGACTGAATTAAGTTGTATTTTGCAATATGTTAAAGAAGCAGACAGCTTATAAAAGAGAATCATCAGAAAACCTGTAGTTGTACTGCATCAAATTCTTTGATATATGGATGCTTATCAGTTGTATTTACAATAAAGTCTTCCACAAATGACTATTGACTGAGAGAGACAGTTGTTGTAATTTTTATTATATATTCTACTGCTCTCTGCTTAAGAAACAGCCAAGCTACAGTCAGAAACATTTTCTCAGAACATGGTACAGTTGACTATTACTCAATTTCAAATTTTGGCTTTGATATACAGTAAGTGCACACCCCAAGAGATAATACTGTTCTCTACTAACAACTCCTGCCACTGTACTAATGTCTCAAAGAAGATCTGAGTCCCCAAAGTAAATTGTTAAACTCTCCAGGGCAGGTACCATCTTTTACACTATTTGTACAGCACTAAGGTCTCAGATCCTCACTGGAGAGTCATGTGTGCTACCATAATAGAAATAAATAAAAATGTCTTCCATGTAAAAGTATTCAAATACATAAACTATACACCGAATACTTGTTTCGGTATTGCTAGCCCCAAGAGATCAAAAACCATGAGTTAGATCCCCTACAATCATAATATTGTCTTTAAAATAACAAGATCTTTAAAATAACAAATGTTGAGTCCTTTCTATTTGCCTTTTGATCCTGCAAGGTTAATGTTTTCAGGTTTTCCTTCGCAACCACAAGGACTATAAACTTACTTTCTGATGTAAATGAAAGCTGATCTTCTCCTTTAATCACCTTAGACCAGGAGCTGGGCTTTAAGAAAAGTATCAAATATCATGAGATTTGTGATAAAATTGTGAGAGTTAGCAACACTGGTATTTTATTGTCAGGATTTAGTTATGTTGTGCTTTTGATTTTTTAACTGAAAGGCAACCTGAATAACATTTATAATGAACAGATGAGAGAAGGGTGAAAGAAGATTTCTGAGTGCTGAAGCAGAAAGAAGAATTTTTTCAGGTCAACCCCAACAAATTACTTAGGCTAGCATGGGGGAAATAGTTCAGATAAAATAAGTCATACTGTGAGCATTTCCACCAAAACTTGAACCCAGGTCTGCACCGAACATTTTTAAGGACAGTTTTCTTCCTCCCTCTCACATTCTCCTCATTATGTGGTAGCCACCTGAAGTGATGGTGTAGTAATTTTTTTTTTATATTCAAGACTTACATGAGATTGCATTACTCATTGAAATAAAAGACCCTGGTTTCCAGATTGAGAGATACAAGAAATAGCCCCAATGACATTTTTGAAAACTCTTTGTGAAATACATGACATATGCACAATAATTTACATGGAGATGTGACATGGTGTAAAGGTTTCATTGACACACTTTAGGGATAATCTGCAAAACTCACTTGCAGCTTTGAAAGGTTTTCAAACTCATGCTCATAAAACCTTTAGAACTCACCATGCTGTCATTTCTGTCTATGCACTTGTAAGCCTCAGGCTAGAAGTCCTAGAGGAATGGAGTTCTCTGCTCCTTCTGTTGGGGAAAAGTCAGCTCTGGTCAGCCTCAGTTATATGAATTAGAACATTCATCCATATGTCCACCTTCTGAGTTTTGTTGTTTTGGTTAGAATTTGTTTTGAGTAAAAGTGATAATTGGTTATGATTATTACAGTATTGATGAAAGGACATAGGAACTGTGCAGGATATGCCCTGGGTGTGGGGTCACCCTGAGTTTATGAGTAATTGACTTTGGTTGGGTGGAAAAGTTGGTTGTGTAGCAAAACTTGGGTTCAGTATAGACGAGAGGAAAGAGGCCTGTCTTTGAGATGAGGTTCTATTCCAGAAAGCAGGGATTCTCTCCAACGGTCATGTTTTGCTCTGGGTTCCTCACATGAAGATTTTAAGCCCTGTGTAAAGGAATATGTTGGACTCGGCCAGTGGCAGTAGAAGCAGAGCTAACTCCACAGGGAGGATTGACTAGACCAGGGGTTTTCAGATTTCATTGCACTGTGACTCCCTTTTGACAACAAAAATTACTACACAACCCCAGGAGGTGGGACCAAAGCCCGAGCCTGCCCAAGCACTGCCACTCTGGGCAGGGGGCCCAAAGCTATCCATAGGCTTCTGCTGTGAGTGGGGGGCATGTAACCTTAGTCCCCCTGCCCAGGGATGAAGCTCTCGGGCTTCAGATTCAGCCCTGGGCAGTAGGGCTCGGGCTTCGGCTTTGGCCCTGGGCCCCAGCAAGCCTAACACCAGTATTGGCGACCCCATTAAAATGGGGTCCTGACCAGGGCCGACTCCAGGCACCAGCCGACCAAGCACATGCTTGGGGCGGCACCTAGTAAGGGGCGGCCAATCTTGAGATGGCAGGGGGTGCTCAGGGTTTTTTGTTTTTGGGGGCGGTTCGGTCGGGCGGCACTGGGGGTGGGGTGGGATGTTTTTGTTTCGGCGGCTGGGGGCACTGGGAGCGGGGGGATTCGGCAGTGGCGCTGGGGGGGTGGCGGCGCGGCAGGGCGCTCCGCGGCGGGGAGGGTGGGTGACGTCGCGGTGCTGAGGGTGTGTGTTATGGCGGCGCTATGGAGGGCGGCACTCTTTCTTTTTGCTTGGGGCGGCAAAAAAGTTAGAGCCGGCCCTGGTCCTGACCCACAGTTTGAGAACCCAGGGACTGGACCAGTGGCAGTGGTAGAGGAGAGCTGACTCCACAGTGAGTCCGGACTTGAACCAGTGATGACTGTAGTACTGAATTCACTTCACAGTGCCCTGGCTCACATAGCCAATGGAAGCAGTGCTGAAGGCACAGAACTCATTGAAGCAGAACCGGATAGAGCAGTTCTCCTGGGACTGGAGCAGAGTAGTGGAGCACTGGATTCCCTGGGAAAGAATATACTTGTAAAATGTACTATCCCTTTAAGAGACAGCCTGGAGCCTGCAGCCTGGGAATAATCCAAGATGCCCTTCTTCGCCCTGGGGTCTCAGCAGTGCTTAATTTGTGCCAGGGCTGAGCCCCGGCACCTCTAGGCATAGCCCTGGATCCTCTGGGCCTGCTGCATCAGTTATGAATGTAAAAAAACCACTTGAGCCCAAGCACATATTATCTTGAGCCCTGGCCCCTCTTTCATTACAAATTAAGTTCTGGGTCTGAGTCATATAAACAGGAACAGGAATCGGAGCAGGAGAGAGAGAGGAGTAGAAGCCAGGCAGGCTGCACTGGGTGGCAGTTGCTCTCTCAGCCACCGTGAGGCAAGGCTAACCTGACTCAGAGATGGGTGTGTGACTGAAAGTTTGGGAGCCCTGAACCAGCTTCCAGATGAAGTGTTTTGTTGTAATGATTCCTGTCCTGAAACCTTTTTAAAAGGGAGACATGCTATCTTATTAATTATGTGTTGACTTCTTCTTCCCCTAGGCAATTAAAGTGAATCTATTCAGCTCCACTGGGGGAAACTGGGGTGGGGGGGCACACCTGCAGTGCCAGGCCAGGGTGCAAAGGAAGTGTGCAGGGACTCCCCACACCTTTACATGTGGTGCCTGAAAAGGGACTGAAAAACTGCTCCCATCAAGGAGAGATGAGAATGGAGAGAGGTGCCTATACTGTCCTCCACAGTGAGATGCCCAGCCTCCCAGACTGGTGGATGGAATGACAGCGATGACCCCAAAAATCCTATTTCCAGACTTGGCAGGGAGCCCAGCAGCAGTGGCAGTAACTGGACAGGCTGGCATGTCATGTATGCTGAAAGGGAAGAAGATATGCAGTCCTGCCAATCAGGTATGTGGACTGTCCCCAACAGGAGCTTGTAAGATGGGTCTTCCCCTGGGGAACCAGAAACTGGATTGCTGGCTAACATGGGCTCAGAGACAACTGAGGAGGTCTGGACTATTAAGGATACTGGGACCAAGACAGCTGCAGAAGCTGAACAAAAAACTGAGGGGACACAGTTTGGGGACAGGAAGGGTGATACCCTGGGATTTTGTTTTAAGTACAGGGGAGATGCTATTTGTTTTAAATACAGGGGAGATGGCATGTTAGAAGATGCTGTCCTATGAAAACTTTGGACTGAGAGGCTGTTGTTATGGGGAAGTAAGAGACTGCAGTCCTGGGTGCCTCTGGTAGTCCCAGAAGCAGAAGTTGGGAGGAGGGCTTCAGGAGTAGAGGTCAGCCATGGATTACAGATTTTTCCCCATTTGCCAGTGATGCATTAGCTCAACCTCAGAGCATGAGACTGTGAAGAGTTTGAGTAACTTGATGCAGGAGCCTGAATAGACTGAGGTAGCTGCTTCTAAAATCATCAGGGTTCCCAGGCTGGGGAACTAAGGGCAAAGACTGAGGAAGTCAAAGGTCCAAGGAAATGGATGTGACTTGAATAGTTAAGTAATTTGCAGGCCTAGATGCAGGTTTTCCTACTGAAAGTGGATGAGCAACAGGAACAAATCTGGTGCGTAGAAGACAGACAGACAAAGAGCTAGTTGCAGAGAAGGAGAGAAACCACTTGGGGTGACAAAGCTGGATGAACAAATCCATACAGTGGAAAAGGAGCATGGTATTTGTCAGAAAAAAACTCCAGGTTAGCCTCCAAGAAGCCTAGCAATTGAAGAGGAAGCTCCAGCATCTGCATCAGCAGAAGATGGATGAAGTGGAGGAGGAGCTCAGCAACAAGGATGTCATGAACATCCAGCTCAAGAAAACAAATCTGCAGGTCAGCCAAATAAAGACAGACTTGAAGGCCAAGTTGAAGTAGTTGGAAAGAAGAATGTCTAAATACCAGTCTTCCCTTGCAGCCTTGAAAAAAAGAATAGCATGGAAAAACCATTGGATCTGGTTTCTCAAGTATTCCAGGTGATTTGTCAGCAGGAAGTGAAGGTGGGAAAGAAGATATACCGAGGGAAATCTACCCTGGGGTGGAACTGCTAGAAGGGCTTGAACAGGACCTACAGCTTGAGAGGGAAAAATTAGTCTGTTGAGGGTGAAGCAGGCCAAGACATCTCTGCTCCTGAATACATTCACCAAGAAACTGAAGTGGAAGCAAGAAAGTTTATTGAAGTTACAGATAGAGATATAAGTTCTTTATAAATGACAACAGGACCAGAACCAAGGAGATTCATCAGGGGAAAGATGAGGAGCTAAAATCTCTTCAGTTCAGCTGCAGAGACTTTTTTCCGAGGTATGGGTCCAGCTGCAGAGCCAGCAGAAGGAGCACAAGATGGCTCTGCAAACCCTCCAGGACCACATCTACATAGCAAAGACCCAGAAGATATGTCTGCTGATGGACCAGAATGGAGCACTCATCTTGGAGATGCAGAAGTAGCATAGTGAGAAGGAGATGTTCAGGGGACAAGAGGAGGACCTCAAGGCTCAGCTGCAGGAATTTCTCCAAATCAATAGCCAGTTCCTGGAACAATTTAAGGCACTGGGCAGACTAAAGATGAAGACTCTGGGGAGGACAGAGGGGCACAACAAAAGCACCAGTACATGGGATGAGATGGAGAACACAGCAATAACTTACCAGGAGGCTGGTGCTTGTATACGCAAGCAGAATGATGACTCGAAAGCTCTCAAAGACTGTTCAAGGGGAGGACTGGATCACCCATCAAAAGGCTGGCTATCAACAGGCAAAAATACCGAAATTGTATCTACTTCGGAAGCTGCAGTAATCATGATACCCTCTACAGCTGCCCAGCAAGACCATCCTTTAATAAACTAGAAAGATTTAGAGGAAAAGGTCACTGCAGGTGAAAGGATCAGGGCTGAAGGCCATGCACAGATATATGCCTTACAGGCCCCAAAACCAGAAGCCTTGCAGGAGCTGGAAGAGAGATGTTTCTCCGGGATCAGGTCTTGGCTCATGCCATTAAAGGGAACAGGAGTTGTTCCTCTTGACGGTAAAAGAAGAGCAGTGGCTACAAGCATTGCCGTTGGTGAGATATCTAAGGTACGATTTGGCTTGTCCTTTGGGACTGGGACTAAACTGAATATTGTTGTGATTTCTTCTATAAAGTCCAGAGAAGAGCAACAAAAGTGATTAAAGGTCTAGAAATCATGACCTATGAGGGAAGAGTGAAAAAATTGGGTTTGTTTAGTCTGGAGAAGAGAAGACTGAGAGGGGACATGATAACAGTTTTCAAGTACATAAAAGGTTGTTACAAGAAGGAGGGAGAAATATTGTTCTTCTTAACCTCTAAGGATAGGACAAGAAGCAATGGGCTTAAATTGCAGCAAAGGTGGTTTAGGTTGGACATTAGAAAAAGCTTCCTAACTGTCAGAGTGGTTAAGCACTGGAATAAATTGCCTAGGGAGGTTGTGGAATCTCCATCATTGGGGATTTTTAAGAGCAGATTGGACAAACACCCGTCAGGGATCGTATAGATAATACTTAGTCCTGCCTTGAATGCAGGGGACTGAACTAGATGACATCTAGAGATCCCTTCCAGTCCTATGATTCCATGATAAGCATTAATATTAACAATGTATGTATGTTAATTTCTTCTGTGATGTGGTTCTGGTCTGAGGACTCTGATTTGAACAAAAAAGGTAATCTCAGGTTACCAGCTATATTTAGTGGATGTTAGCTAAGACTATTTCTATATGTATGTTTATAAACACATAGATTTTAAAGTCAAAATGGACCATTATGATAATCTAATCAGACCTCTGGCATAACAGATCAAAAAACCTCATCCAATACATTCTGCATGAAACCCTCTAAATTCTGTTTGACCTATGGCTTTTTCTTTCTTTCTTTTTTTTTTTTGAAAGATGTCCAGTCTTGATTTCAAGCCTGCAATTGATTGGGAATCCACCACTTCCTGAATCTGGAAGATGATTACAAAATGTACCTACATTTCACTGGTACATGATGCTATCTAAAAGCAATGTTTCTGCTCATGGGAGGTTGTATGTTGTATTTTGACTTGGTTGATCCTGTGCTAATATTAGTCGCAAAACACTGGGATAAAAGGGTGATCTCATCTCACACACTGCTATGAGGACAGCACAGCCATGACTTTTAAACAAATACCTAAGTGGTATGTTCATCAGCTATTTATATAACTGGGTGTAGGATGTCAGACTGGGAGCCCCTGAATCTGGGGTTCTGCTAATCCACTGGTTATGTGACCATGGTCAAGTCATTTAACATTGCTGAGTGTGTGATCCTGGCATTGACTTCAATGGAGCTAGGATTTCACTCACTGTCTCAGTTTCCCAATCTGCAAAATGGAGATTGTGCTTACTCGTCTATCTAAAATACTATGAGATGTATGGATGAAAAGTGCTGTGAATGTGATTATTATTATTAATGTGGTGATGATAATTTCTAAATTCGTAACCTCCAAAAGCAGCTTATTCAAATCACTCCAGATTTTGGCACAGTATTGTCAGCCGGTTATGAACCATGTATGTAAAATGTTGACGTTGAGTTGACATTTGAGGTTTTGTTTTGGCTTCTTTTGGGCAGGAGGAGGCGGTAAAGGAGGGAAAGTAGGTTTCAACTTTAATGACAGTCTGTTATTGTCACTCCATAATAATAAATTGACTCACATCTTTTAAAGTATAGCACAGTGTAGTTTTAGTTCCAGGTCATTGTCTGTCTTTATTTCTTGAGTATTACAAATAGCTCATTGGTTAGATAGAGCTCAGTGCTTCCCAAACTGACATGCCTGCCTGCTGGGATCCACATCTCATTTGTCTTGTACTTTGTTTATCCACACTGTCACTGCAGGGTTTTCTCATATTAGCTTTAGTTTGATGATGCATTTCCTTGTTGTGCTGTTTAGTATTCTGCTTTTTCTTTTATAGATTTTGGGGAGAATCTCCTAGAACTCAGTAATCTGGATCATTATCTGTTTGCATGTTGAAATGTTTCTGTAAGCTTCTAGAGATGGGTGCCCAGAAAGTTTGAATCTGTGAGTAGTCCCAGAAAACATGTGATGACTGATCTGTCTGCATCTGTTTCAGTGGGAATCGAGGCAGCATTGATTCATTTTATCAATGACTATTGGGTTATGGAAGTGAGTCTTTGCATTGGAATTCTCTCCCTGATAGTGAGGAAGGGAAGATGTCTACACTTTGGAAAATAAGTGCCCTACAGTCATCATCGAGATTGCCCTGAAATTCTGTGTTCTGTTTTTTCCTTTATGCACCATGACTTCTTTTTCTGCATGGTTCAGTATTTTCAATATCTGCACTGATTATTTAGGTTCCATGTAATCTATTATTTGGTTCTATTCTGTGATGTTCTAGAGAGTTTTGCAGCTCTGTCAACAGAGATACTGATTCTTATTTACACTAACACCACTTTACATTGTTCTCGCAGTATAAAGGGGCCTTAAATGAGCTGTCAATGTAATTTACACTTTGAAATGTAGCACTCTGAGGGGTGGCTCCCCAACTCCAGCTGGGCAAGAGCAGGGCCTGGCTGCCTGCAGAAAGGGTACTAGGAGTGAAGCAGGGCTGGGGAAAGGCCAGGGGAGCTCCAGGCTGGCAACTCCCCAGGCTGCAGGGCCTGGTACAAGGCCCATAAAGGTACTGGGAGGCAGAGGCAGGCAGCAGGTCCGAACCCCCTTGCCTATGATGAGTGGCTTTTACACTGCAGTCTGCCCCAGGGAGCGGGGGCTTGATGATGACTGGCAGTAGCCCAGACTGAGGCAAGATGGGGATTAGAGGGTTGGTGGTTCCCCGGAGAGGGGCAACCCAGAGGCAGAGTGTGGGGGTATTGCCAAGGGGCAGCATCCCAGATAAAAGGGCACCGGGGTCCGGGAGGGACACAGCAGCAGTGGGACACCAGCCTGCAGAGGGTACTCCGAGGCTGGAAAAGAGCTAATTCCCTGAAATGACCAGAAGGAGGCGCCGCAGGTGTGAGTCCCACACCTTTACAGACTGTATAATGAATGACAAATAGAAATAATTATGATTACTAATAATAGTTAGCACTGTAAAAGTGCTTTTCATCCATAGATCTCATTGTGCTTTAAAAATGTGAGTATTTTCTATGATTTATAGATTGATGTGTGGAATGAGATCACTCAGCACCCATGCACAGTGCTCCGTGCCAACAGAATATTCGGATGTTGTTAGTTTAAATTAAAAAGGCAGTGTGTGATTAAAAATAAATCTGTGCATATGCTCAAAGTAAATTTTGAAATAGCCTTATAGTTTGGCCAAATGAAAATGGATTTTCACCAGATCACCAAGATAGATGCAACCTAATGTTCTATCTGTTCCAAATTTCAGTTGTATCCTAAACCTCTGGGTTGTTAGAGCTGTTCAAAAGAAGGTTGCAAGCTGTCTTTTATAATTGCAGAAATACATTTGGTTTTACTCCCTTCCTAGTTGAATACAGCTGAAAGATTTCCCCCCTGATGTTTCATCCTTGGTTGGAGAACAAAACTGGAAAATTTCAGATCAAAAGGTGAACACTTGAGAAAGTTATAAATGATTGAAAAGGCTTTTCTGAATGAAACCTCTTTGCAACCTTATCTATAGACCTCACTAGTTGCCTTACCTATAACATGTGTATATCTGTGTAATCTATCTCCTTATAAGCAGATTTTTCAATCACTCCCATAAGAACATAAGAATATTCTTACTGGATCAGACCAATGGTCCTTCAATCCAGTATCCTGTCTTCCGACAGTGACCAATGCTAGATGCTTCAGAGAGAATGAACAAAATGGAGCAATTATCAAATGATCCATCCACTGTCATCCAGTCCTACTTCTGGTAGTGAGACACTCAGAGCATAGGGTTGGGTTCCTGACCATCTTGGCTTATTGATGGACCCATCCTCCAGGAATGTATCTAATTCTTTTTTTAACCCAATTATTCCTTTGGCCTTCACAACATCTCCTGTCAGGGAGTTCCACTGGTTGACTGTGCATCCCACCTAATAGGATGCAAGTCAACCTGTGCAGCACTAAGCATCTAACCTCCTGCTTCGTGCTGGCACCATCCCCACCAAAAACCACATTTAATCAATATTCCCTGTAACGAACTGACTCTGCAACACTATCTAAAAATCAGTTGTATTCCATTATTAAATTAAAAGGGAAGGGGTGAGGGTAGGTAAAATAAATAGCCCAGTGGGAAACAATACAAAATCTTTAGGTAATTAGAGTTTTCCCAGAAAAAAATAACTTTGTTGGCTGCCTAGGGTACTTCATACTCTAAGGGGATAATAAGTCCTGCAAGGCAAATGACAAAGACCAGCCAAAGCTGAATTAGATTTTTTTTAATATAATATTTCTTATTATAGTAATAACCAAACCTATTAGGTGGCAACCCCCCCCCCCCCGCAAAAAAAAACAAAACAAAAAAAAAACCCCAACCAAACATAAAAGCAGCATGCATGCATGAGAGATGATTCTCTGGGGTCTGATGTTTCACTTTATTATTTCCTTCATGTCACCAACATATCTATCATAGTTACTACTGATGGTTACACGAAATAGAAAAGGTCTGAGGAGATAAATGCAGTCAGCTTCCTGAGAGTATGATACTGGTATCTGCTCTCCAAATTTTCTTCACATTTTATAATTTTTGTCCATGGAACATGTCACTCAAAAAATATTGATTTGTAGTTCTCCCTTCAAGCAGTTGTCTTCATCCTACCAGTGACTGTCAATGGTGCACAAGTTTCAGAGTAACAGCCGTGTTAGTCTGTATCCGCAAAAAGAAGAACAGGAGTACTTGTGGCACCTTAGAGACTAACAAATTTATTAGAGCATAAGCTTTCGTGGACTACAGCCCACTTCTTCGGATGCATATGCATCCGAAGAAGTGGGCTGTAGTCCACGAAAGCTTATGCTCTAATAAATTTGCCAATGGTGCACAAGAGATCCTTGAGGTAAAATGTTACTTTCTACTAATAAAAATGATTTTTGTTTGTGTTTGGGTGGAGGGGTGGAATGGCAAGAACTCAATTACGACTGGGTCACAATGTTTTTGACAGTGTACTCCACTGGCGTTTTCTTGTTCTACTAGTGCCATCTCTCTTTGAATGCCTAATCAATGTTCATTACAGGGTTATTGTAGCATATTTGTATCTTTTAACATACTGTTTATTTCAGTAAATAATTCTTCATGATGTCCCAGGGCACTGGGACTGCAGTCACTTTGATAAGAAAAGCACCACTGATAGATGATGGAAATGCCACGCAGGAATTAATCACATCTTTCCCCTCTCATTAAATTAAAAGGAGAAAAAAGTCTTATAGAAAGATTTCAATGTAGCTGTAACTGCCACATTTGATAACTGTCAAAATAGGATAAACTGACAATTTTGCCCTATTCTTGCTAGCTATATCTGGGCTGAAGTATTAAAGGAAGGCTAACTTTCCTGTTGAATTAGCTCCCCATCATCTTGGAGGGGAGTGTGCTCTCAGCACAGTCTTCCTTTAAGGATGAAATCTTGCCGACTGATCAGCATTGCACAATAATTGCCTTTAAAAAATCAGCTTTGATCATCAAGTAGCACACAATACTATTTACAATACCACTACATTTTTCTGTTATCAATGTATTTATATACTGTATAGTCTAGAAGTCTTAACCAAGATTGGAGACCTGTTGTGCTTGGCACTGTACAAACACACAGTAAGAAACATTCCCTTCCCCAAAGAGCTCCGTCTGAATAGAGAAGACAGATGAGGGGTGTGAGAAAGGGGTACAACATAAAAGCATAATATTGAGCACAAACAGATTCATTGACATGTCCTGACACTCAAAAAGTCAGTTCTAGAGCTGGGAATTGAGCTCAGACCTTGTAATTCCAGTCCAGTATCTTAGCCTTTTATCCAAGTCTGGGCAAGGCCCTAGTATCTAAGGCCCCACTTAAGTCTGTAAAGGTGCTACTCGGACATGTTGAGGGATCTGAAAGTGGAGTGCCCCCCTAGGGTTTTTGCACATCCCCTACACATTACAAAAAGAGTTTCTAGGCTTCTCTCTTAGTTCCTCTGTTCTCACAAAGGAGCAGAGTGAGGCTGAGATTGAGGTTAAAACATTTTGACAATAATAATAACAACTGTGACTCTGGCAGACTGGGTCCCAGCTCATGCCAAGGCCCCTGGGCCTCACTGAACACTGGCAAATGCATAGCTGGAAACCAGTCTGACTCATCTGTGTGATGGCATTGTTAAAATAGATGCTACATTTATAAGAAGGTGTTTAGTGTTTGGTCTTTATGAAATGCTTGTAAATTTCTGCATGTATTAATCTCACTTAAGGGGGAGGGATAGCTCAGTGGTTTGAGCGTTGGCCTGCTAAACCCAGAGTTGTGAGTTCAATCCTTGAGGGGGCCACTTGGGGATCTGGGGCAAAATCAGTACTTGGTCCTGCTAGTGAAGGCAGGGGGCTGGACTCAATGACCTTTCAAGGTCCCTTCCAGTTCTAGGAGATGGAATATCTCCATTAATTATTTTTTTTTAAAAAAGTCATTCTTCCACTCTACTCTGCTCTGGTTAGGCCTCAGCTGGAGTATTGTGTCCATTTCTGGGCACCGCATTTCAAGAAAGATGTGGAGAAATTGGAGAGGATCAGAGAAGAGCAACAAGAATGATTAGAGGACTTGAGAACATGACCTATGAAGGAAGGCTGAAAGAATTGGGTTTGTTTAGTTTGGAAAAGAGAAGACTGAGAGGGGACATGATAGCAGTTTTCAGGTATCTAAAAGGGTGTCATGAGGAGGAGGGAGAAAACTTGTTCACCTTAGCCTCTAAGGCTAGAACAAGAAGCAATGGGCTTAAACTGCAGCAAGGGAGGTCCAGGTTGGACATTAGGAAAAAGTTCCTAACTGTCATGGTGGTTAAACACTGGAATAAATTGCATAGGGAGGTTGTGGAATCTCCATCTCTGGAGATATTTAAGAGTAGGTTAGATAAATGTCTATCAGGGATGGTCTAGACAGTATTTGGTCCTGCCATGCGGGCAGGGGACTGGACTCGATGACCTCTCAAGGTCCCTTCCAGTCCTAGAATCTATGAATATCTATCTGTATCCTATGTTAAAAGGTAATATTTTAAGTATTTGTTCTGTAACTATATAAATGTGCTTGCTATGAAACTGGAAACCCACACAGTCAGGAGAGTAGCATTACCAAGTGTGAAACGACAACTCCTGTGGTAAACTAGCATCTCCTGCCCAACAAAAGAAGGCCTTTAGACATCAGACAAGACATTGTGGAACATCAGTGGACAAAAGACTATTGATTGCTCCTCTGACCCCCATGAAAAGGAGACTTGCACAAATGCTCATCCCATCAGTTTTGAACTCTGGGGGAAGAGAATGAAAATGTCTGATAAGAAGAAATGTTATCTTTCTGTTTGGAACTGAGGGGCAAAGATCCCCAGCTGCTCCTAAAAGGACATATAGAACTTGCTTATTATAGACGCTTCTATTACCTTTTGAATTTAAAATTGTAACTCATTTATGTGGGTGTTGACCTGTGCTAACCTTGTAAATAACCCTTTTATTTTTTCCTAGTTGTTAAACCTTTAGTTAATTTTATTATGGGATTGGCTACAAGTGTTGTCTTTGGTTGAGATCTGAGGTAGATTTGATCTGGGGTAAGTGACTAGTCCTTTAAGACTGGTAGTAACCTGAATATTATTGTGATTTTTTGGTGTAAGGGACCCTCTATCACAAAGCCAGGATTACCTGGGTGTCAAGATAGACTAGAATGCCCAAGGGACTGTCAGTGACTCCACAATAAGGCTGTCATAGTACTTGAGGAGTTTACACTTGATACTTGGTTGGCAAAATCTAAGTATAGGATGCACAACCATTTTGGGGTTCATTCCCTGTTTCCTGACAGTCTCTGCTCTGAGGTTGACACTCGTGGTCATGAGCCACTCCAGACAGCTAGACAATAACATCGTTGTAATGAGAGGTCCACTGCCCTGGACTACTTCCTACTGTTTCCTCTTCAGTTTGGAGCATGGGCCCTGTAGTCCAAGTGGTAGTTTGTCTCCAGTATTGCCCCCTTGTGGACTCTGGGAGGCATCCTGCTGTGGTCCCAGTTTCCTTCAGGCAGGACAACTGAGATTTTGGTGGGGTCAGAACCCCCACAAAATCTGTGCTCCAGTCTCCCAGGTTTCTTTCAGGACGGGTGCTTCTAGGCCTCTTTCTGCATCTCCTTTGGCCAGGAAGATGGAGTTTGGTTCCTGGTGGCTGCCTCAGCTGGCAGGCTAGTGATCCTTCCCTGAGGTAGGGAGGCAGCTAGTGCAGGGATTGGTAACCTTTGGCACGTGGCCAAAGCACCCTGGCAGGCCGGGCCAGTTTGTTTACCTGCCGCATCCACAGGTTCGGCCGATAGCGACTCCTACTGGTCGTGGTTCATCGTCCCAGGCCAATGGGGGCTGCGGGAAGTGGCGCAGGCTGAGGGATTTGCTGGCCGCCAGTTCCCACCACCCCCATTGGCCTGGAGCGGCGAACCATGGCTAGTGGGAGCTGCAATCGGCTGAACCTGCGGACACAGCAGTTAAACAAACTGGCCCGGCCTGCCAGGATGCTTACCCTGGTGGGCTGTGGGCCAAAGGTTGCCGATCCCTGAGGTAGTGCCTGCCTCTTCACCAGTCAGCCACAAAGTGAGCCAGTCTCTCTCCTTTTCTTTCTCCTCCAGGCCATAACCCCTTCTGTGCTGGTGGGTGGTTTCACCACAATCATAAACATAGGAATTGCCACAATAGACATTGCCAGTGTATATCAGATGGTTTTTGGGGAAGGTGCAGCATGAAATGGACAATCATGCAATAACCTGTTCATATGGTAATTTTCTTCCTTATCCCTCAGCAGTTACTGATTTATGTCCTGAAGTACATTTATATGCAAAATTTATCTGCACTGTGGGGATAATGATACCAACTTTCTTTTTAAAGCACTTTCAGATCTGTGCACAGAAAGCATTACAGCAGAGTAGATGATATTATTATTACAGTTGGTTTTCTCTTTCTAGAGACTAAAGCAGACATCCAGTATGGAAAATTTCAGCCCAAATGGTTAAAATTTGACAAATATATTAGAAACTGAACAGTGGTATATAATTGGAAATGTCAGGCAACAATAACCATAGGTGGTGTTACCAGCTCCACCTGTAACACAATACCTTTTGTTTGAAAAGATTCCAAAGCACCATACAACCTAGCATATGTGTCTGGCTCTGTCTGTCGCTTCAATAATATTCAATCTCTCACTGAAATGCAGCTATAGCTGACAATGAGTGTAACAGCTCTTTACACTGCCACCTGCACTGATCGTTCAGGTCTCATACTGGGTGCATTAGTAAACACACTGTATATGCTACAGAGGCTTTTTTTCAGTATTAACATTTTAAAATTGCAGGAAATTGCATTATAGCTTAATAATTAAACATTTTCTGGCAGGGAGTATGTTCCCTGAACCCCTAGGAGTTGCTCACTCACTTAAAAAAAAAAAAAAAAAAAAAAAAAAAAATGAAGTGTGTTCTGTGCTTATTTTTCTCTCTCAAAGCATTTAGGACAGGAAAATGAAGATAAATATCATAGACATTTGAAACTGCAGAGGGAATTGCAGGTGGGCAGAATGAAACTTACAGATCACATACTGCTTGAGATGCTGGAGGGCCTTTTTATCTCTCTCCTTTTAAAGTCATTATGCTGGATCATTCTTCCATTTAGTGTAATTTATATTCTATCTCATGGATCTGTGCAGTTAGATTTATTAGCATACATGTATCTATTCTGTGATAAGTGCACATTTATCTCTAATAAAAATGTATTTGCCACATATTAGCCCAGGTACTTAGTATAACTTACTTAGCCCTTCTGTTTTTGATTGCACAGAACCTAAATGATTTGTGGTATTTCCATGTTAATTGCAAACTTGGAGAGGTGGTTTTTCTTTTTTAAATCCCTCAAACCTACCCCAAGCAAAGCTTTGTAGAGCTTAGAAACAAAGAAGAGCTAGACTCTGTCAAGTCCACTGTTGCCAACTTCTTTAATGTGGAATGCGTTCAGATACTGCAGTGATTATATGTAGCAGTACAAAACCCTAAGACAGACAGGTCAGACCAAACTAGTGTTTGGGTGTTAATTTTCTGTAGTAGCCCAAAAGCAACCTGGTAACCAAAACCTGTTTTTTTTTCTTGAATAGTTTGAAATTCAAACACACACCTCACCTCATTGTCTAACCTTTAGACAGACAGGAATCCTCCTCTGCAGAGTTCATAATGGAAAAATGGTGGTACTCTACCCTAACTCCATTCATAATACTAAGGTCTGCCCACATTCATACAGTAGCTAGAGTTCTGCTAAGCAGCAGCAGCAGAATAGTTAACAATGTTGATGTTTTTTGTTGTCATAATAGAATTTTAAGAACAAGTAGTCAAGACTGGAGTTCCATACCTTCAGGGACTTTCAGCAAGGTAGAGGCCTATAACACTATGACAGGTCAGAAGTTCAGTGCTGACTGGAGTAGAAAAGTGCTATCTATTGCATGCTAACCCCATTTCCTGCAATGGTTTGGTGGTCCTTGCTGGCCGTCCGTTCAAATGAAGACCCTTCCACATAGCTTGCAGGATCTGGCAGAATCACAGCACGCAGAGTGTTGAATGCTGTGATTTAACGTTAATGGGAGTGCTTAATGTGAACGAGGTGTGCTTAACATAAATGGACGTTACATTTTTGCATCAAGGAGAGAAAAGGCCTGTATTTTAAGATTCACTTCTGCAAAAATTTCCACATTCTTACTTTGGAGTCAGAATCCTAAATTTGCTCTTGACAAAAATCTCCCTTTACTGCATACAAATAGCTGATAGCAGTAACAGCCTATTCCATCTTTAAAATGTTTATAGCCCCTAGTAACTCTTGTCCCTCAGTTGGAAATATAGCGGAGACACTTGACATAGAATCATCTTCACAAAACCAAGGAAATCTGCATCACAAATAGATTTTTTTTTATTAGAGTGGCATAATTTCCAGTTTGACAAGTCTATGTCATCCTATTCCACGAGTGCAAAGTTGCTAACAATAAACCCCAATGTGCAATTCTATCAAATGGTTCTATAAAGTATAATTATATAACATCTACATATCAGTATTCCATTGCTTATCTACCATTTCCTTAATGTCCTCCTACAATGGATGCATGAGCCCTGCTGTAAAACACTGCATCCTGTCCTTCAGCAGCCTGTGATTTTATTTTCAAGCATCCTTTTATGATTGTCAGAATACTTTAGAGTTAAAGATAAAGGGATATGTCTCATTTCTGAAAAGACTTTACACATTTTCTGATACAACTATTTGTTATCTGAAAAAAAATAGTCTTTAGACAGCTCCCCTATGTGGATTGAACAATTGTGTTCAAATCTGGGCAAGATGCATTTCCCACTTCCTTTTCATGGACACTGTCCCAGCCAGAGCTGTATTTAATGAGGCCTTGGGAACAGTTAGATCATTGTTTCTAAAGCCTATTAGCTTAGGATTATGAGTCAAAGTGAACAGAATTAAATTCCAAGGGAAAATAGTTTGGGCAATGATAAAAAGAAAAACTCCTGACTTCTTTTTTAAGTTCATTTAAAGCCATGACTCTCAGATGGCTCCATTGGAATTGGCTCCATTGGAATCTATTAGTGCTGGTGAAAACAACTACACTGAAAGACCTAGAAATAGACATCTTCTTTCTCTATAGAATGAAAACAGTATGGGCAGCATTGGTATGAGCTTTATTGTAGCTAGGAGGTGTGGCCTCCCTCAGAGACAACCCACCCCTTGGACTAGGGAGCCAGAAAAGCTACTCCCACCTCACTGGAAGCTGAGGGGAGGAACAGGAAGTGGAAGTACAAAAGGCAGGCCCTGCAGCTTAGTTGGGTAGGAGTTGCTGAGGGAGACAGATGCTTTTCCTCCGCTGCTCGAGCGGGACATGGAGGACTCCTCTTGGGGTTGCTGCCTGAGGACTGAGCTTCCAGGTTTGCCACACAACCAAGACACTGAGGAGCTGCTGGGGCTACCACCTGAGGACTGGCCAGAGTTCCCATGGTTGTCGGCCAGCTGAGGTGCTGATGAGTGGCTGAGGCTACAGCTGACCACTGATCCCAGGGAGATGGCAGACTCCTACAGCTCAGAGGTACCAAACCCTGGGGAGGTAGGAAGTAGCCCAGGGGAACTAGATGGTGATCTGGTTGGGTCTTGGCCTGATAGTAGGTTGGTGTGTTGCAGGCAGATCCCCACTGTCCCAGTGGCAGACCACTCTGCCACTGCTAGAGCCCAAGGTGGGGACTCAGTGGAGTAGGGTGGGCCTGGGTCCCACTGCCCCCTGACACACCACCTCTGGGGTGGTAGGCTCCCTGTATTAGGCCAGGAAGCCTGTGTCTGGTGCTCGCCCTGCCTGAGACTGTGTTATTCTGTCCTGGTCACATGGCAGAGCCCCCAACTGTTTGCTGCTCCGCCCTGGCTAAGGGCCTGGGTTTACAGACTGTGTTACTCTGTCCTGACTGCAGGCCAGAGCCTCTAACTGTTGGTACCTGGCCCTACCTGAGGGCTGGGGTCTTAGACTTGCTATTGCCCAGCCGGATCAAGGTCTAAAGGACTGCTAATTCCCCACTAATGGATTGCAGTCCTAAGGGCTTGACAGTGAGGAGGTGTGGCCTCCCTCAGAGATAGATGAGGAGGGATGGCCACACAGGCTTAAGTTTACACATACTGCTCCAGCAGCTGCTTTATCTCTAACTTGCATGGTCTGGCTTTTAAGAGTGAGAAGGTTATTTATTATGTTATGTTCTAAAGGTAAAGATGATTGGGTAATTTTTAAGGTCTTTGATCTAATACTTTTCTGGTTATGTTTTTGGTTACTTGTCCAGTGCACTATGCACAGTGTGAAGGTGTGCTTCAGATAATCACCTAAGAATTCAGATGCTTTATCCAAACTTCTGAGATCTGCCAAATAAGTTTTGTCACACACAAGGGTGCAGGTTTAATACTCGTTTATCAGCAGAGATTCAGCAACATGCTCTAATAGATTTTGTTCTGTATAAAGTGCCAGCAAAATTGTGCATCTCAGGTTCTAATGGTATAGTGCCCTACACGCATTATTACAGAAGCCTGTTCTAATTTGTGCCACGAGCCAAATAGGAAAGGCACCTAGGACTCTCTTTCTCAAGTGCACCAAAGGCTGAATCATAAATTCACCAATCCTCTATCTCCTCCTCAGATTAATGGGGGCTACTGAGTCAGAAATCCACCTATGTCTCTGTCCTGAGGTGCTAGTACGGTCAGGATCTAGCCTAAACAGTGGATTGGTAACATGCTTTCCATAGTAGATGTAAGAGAGGAGTTCAGTTGTGGTGGTGGTTTTTTAAAATGGTATTAAATATTGTTGATATTTGGGAACCATAGTGGTAGCTTTCTCTTTTCTTTCTTTAATCCACTTGGTTTTGCCACAACAGAAACAAAACAAAAAGAGGGAGAGCAAGAGAGAAGGATTTCACGAATGCTAGACAGAAATCTCTTATGATGAAAAGCTCAGTGGAAATACACACACGAGTAACGTTTATAGGACGTCAGTTTTGTTCCATCTTTCAAAAATGACACTGTTGAGTGCATTTGCTGAGACGCTTGAAGTACTTTAGCAGAAAAGAGACAAGGGAAAAAGAGGAAAATCTCATGCTGAGTGTTAT
The DNA here is from genome assembly GCF_011386835.1 of Chrysemys picta bellii. Classification (NCBI taxonomy): domain Eukaryota; kingdom Metazoa; phylum Chordata; order Testudines; family Emydidae; genus Chrysemys; species Chrysemys picta. The sequence continues at coordinate 106,134,705 of NC_088792.1, forward strand.
ACTCTTTTATCAACAGTCGGGGAATATTGTTAATGTAGTTTTTCCTTCTAGTAAAATATAAGAGAATCAAAAGCAAGGAAGCTCTAAGCACCATGTTATCCTATAAACTCTTCTTTTTTTCAATTAAATGTAACTTTATAGGAAGTGATTAAAAAACATACCAGTGGACATGCCTCAGGTAACAAAATCTCCTGTCCCATCAATAATACCCAAAACAACATTCACTCTTTCATATTGGTAAATGTGACCCAACTGCATCCTAAAGCCTCAAAAAACAGAAAAGAAACAAACAAAAGCAAAAAGCCAACCTCCCTCTTCCCTTTCTCTTCCACTTCCCCTGCCAAAATGTACTATGTATTTCAAAAGCTCTTTCTTTTTCAACTCAAGGTTTTATTTAGATGTGACTAATAGTTTTGGAATGATTGGAGTTGGCAGTAATGAAAAACACTGTCTGTGCTACCCTCCCAAAACATAATACCTCCACCAAAAACCAGAGACACCCCACCCCCAACATACTAAACATTAGCTTTCATGTATATTGTTAAGTCTCAAACCCCTCTACGTTCCATTTGACCTCTAAAGACTAGATCATAGTGACTTCCTTCCAGCCCACATATCTTCTCACTTTTGCCCCAAAACGAGTAGATATTATCTTTATTATACCTACAACTCCTCCTGCCATGGTGTTACCATTTTAATTTGTATAACCTGTGGGGGCAACGTGCTTTCTCTTTAGCAATTTTAGCTGGCATAAGAGTTGTTATGGTATAATTTTTAATGCCCCCAGGGCCAAATCTGGTACTGCTGATGTCATTTGTCCTTAATTTTTATATTGTCCCACTCCTGGATATTTTGTTTCCATTTCTGAGTCATACCTTCTGGTTCCATGAAAGAAAGCACTGTCCTATGTTGGGTGATGCCACCCTCTGCTGTTATATTTCCTCCATGCTCCCATCTCTCCTCTATCTCTTCCTTGTTATGGTTTTAAAAGTTATTTTTTTCACTTTCGTTTTTCAAGCAAGCATGCAAACTAGACACAATCAACTCCGGTTTGAATAAGGACTGGGAATGGCTGAGCCATTACAAACATTGATTCTATCTCCCCTTGTAAGTATGCTCACACTTCTTATCAAACTGTCTGTACTGGGCTATCTTGATTATCACTTCAAAAGTTTTTTTTCTCTTAATTAATTGGCCTCTCAGAGTTGGTAAGACAACTCCCACCTGTTTATGCTCTCTGTATGTGTGTATATATATCTCCTCAATATATGTTCCATTCTATATGCATCCGAAGAAGTGGGCTGTAGTCCACGAAAGCTTATGCTCTAATAAATTTGTTAGTCTCTAAGGTGCCACAAGTACTCCTGTTCTTCTTTTTGCGGATACAGACTAACACGGCTGCTACTCTGAAACCTGTTTTATTTATATATATCCACCCAAATAAATTAAAAAGGCCCTATTGGGCATCTGCTCGTGCCACTTGTTCTTTTGCTACTTACCCGGGTTCTCCTAGGATCATTTAGACTCTATTGTAATTATTGTTTAGCAGCATTATACAGAGTGAACCTGATGGAACTAAAACAAACTCTCTGTCCTCAAGTGGCATCTCTTGATAGCTTATTTCAAAATGGAAACTGACACGTCATCCCTTTGTCTCTAATAATCTAATTCCTTTTTCCTTCGTAGGCTGTTAATACCATTGGTGGTGATCATAAGAAATTGCATTTCTCTTTAGTTTTGATCTCTACTGAGGAATCACAATTGCAATACAGGCAGATGGGTAGCTAAGACTGGGCTCAATTGTGCCCTTACATGGGTGCAAAATTAATTTTACTTGCATTGAACTCAGTGGAAGTTGCAGGAGTGTGAATGAGGGCACACTTGTCGGCTTTCAATTTAAGTTGCTTAGACTTCTAAGATTGTACAAAAGGAGCAATAGTTTGCAAATAACAAAAGTTTGTGAATCTGTCAGTTTTCTCCATGGCATTTTGCCTCCTGGGGCCTGATTCACCATTGCCCTGAGTCTTCTGTACTCATTTACACTAGTGCAAAGTGGGTACAAAACACAGTCATTCTGATTTGGTACCATTGTACACACAGTATTTTACTCTGCATTGGTGTAGGTTTCTATACAAATTGCAAGGCAATGGAGAATTGGGCCCCTTTTTTGCAGTATGTGAGGATGGAGAATATGGAGGGACTGCAGAGGTTCAGTAAAATAAGACTCCAACTGCTCCTGCCAGTCAGCCTTGAGTAAAACTTGATGCAAATCATAATGATTTGAAAAAGTTTAGCTTTTCAGAGATTCCAAGGCTAGAAGGAACCATTGCGATCATCTTGTCTGACCTCCTGCATAGCACAGGCCATAGACCTCTTCTTTCCCCCCCTCCCGAATAATTCCTAGAGCAGATCTTAGAAAAACATCCAGTCTTCATTTAAAAATTGTCCATGATGAAGAATCTGCCATGACCGGTGGGAAATTGCTCCAATGGTTAATGACCCTCCCTGTTAAAAATGAACAGGAGTACTTGTGGCACCTTAGAGACTAACAAATTTATTAGAGCATAAGCTTTCGTGGACTACAGCCCACTTCTTCAGATGCATATATATGATGCATCCGAAGAAGTGGGCTGTAGTCCACGAAAGCTTATGCTCTAATAAATTTGTTAGTCTCTAAGGTGCCACAAGTACTCCTGTTCTTTTTGCGGATACAGACTAACACGGCTGCTACTCTGAAACCTGTTAAAAATGTACTCCTTTCCAGACTGAATTTGTGTAGCATCAGCTTCTAGACATTGTCTCATGTTATACCTTCCTCTGCTAGATTGAAGAGCCCATTACTAAATATTTGTTCCCCATGTAGATACTTAGACTGTAATCAAGTCGCTCCTTAACCTTCTCCGTGTTAAACTAAATAGACTGAGCTCTTTGAGCCTTTCAATATAAGGCATGTTTTCAAATCCTTTAATCAGTCTCATGGCTCGTCTCTGAACTCTAATTTATCAACATCCTTCTTGCATTGAGGATATCAGAACTGGACACAGTATTCCAGCAGCAGTCACACCAGTGCCACATATAGAGATAAAATAAAATCTCAACTCCTACTTGAGATTCCCCAGTTCATGCATCCCAGGATCGCATTAGCTCTATAGGCCACAGCATCAGACTGGGATCTTGTGTTCAGCTGATTATTCACCATGACCTCAGAATCACTGCTGCTCAGGACAGACTCCCTGATCCTGTAAGTATGGCCTGCATTCTTTGTTCCTTGTCAATGTATGTCCCCATAGTTGTAATATTGCATTCCTCTGTACTTCCTGGTTACTGCTAGGATTGAAAAGAAAAGTGCCAAAATAACATGAGAGCCAGTTCTCAAGTGATCTCCAGCCAGTTAGAATCAGAATACTGGAAATCTTGTAAAATAGTTTGCTTCCCTGAGATCTCCCTGTTTTGCAGCCCCAAATCTTCAAATTGTTAAGAGAAGAATCTAAACTTGAGCAGGTTGAAACACTTCAACTTCACAACATTTTCACCATACACGTCAAATTTCTGAGACTCCTCCCTCACCAATGGAGATGAAAGACCAACTGCTAAATCAACAACGTACTGAATTAAAAATAGTAGTAATAAATACTATGCATTCCTATAGTGTCTTCCACCTGAGCATCTATGGCATGTTTAAAATAAGTCTCACCGCATTCCTGTGAAGACAGGGAAGTATTATCCCCCTTTTACCAAATTGGGAAAATGAGGCACAGAGCTATTAAGAACTCAACTGTAGCATGTTGTAATGATGCTGGTTCTGGCGGGCCCCAACTGAGAGTGCCAATTCAGGACAAATTGCTTAAAACAGGGCAGTTACAGCCTAAGGCTGGGGTTTTTCCACCTCTAAGGCAAGGCAAACCAAACCAGCCAGACAAAGAGGACTTTTGTGGTTAGCCAGTGGGGTGAGACCAGTCACACAAGCAATTCCCTTAGACACTCCAGTTTCCCAGTATCCCCACCAGTGCCACTCATCATGGGGACAAATGGTTATGAAAACCAATACCCCATTAAAAGAACAAAGGTTCTCTTGATTCCAGAGGATCAAGCCTCAGACCCAGGGCAATATACAAATCAGATCTTACCCACAAATCACGCTGTTGCCAATCCTTTAGAATCTAAAGGTTTATTCATAAAAGGAAAAAATATAGATGAGAGTTAGAATTGGTTAAATGGAATCCATTACATACAGTAATGGCAAAGTTCTTGGTTCAGGCTTGTAGCAGTGATGAAATAAACTGCAGGTTTAAGTCTCTGGAGTACATCCCCCCCTGGGATGGGTCATTCAGTCCTTTGTTCCGAGCTTTAGCTTGTAGCAAAGTCCCTCCAGAGGTAAGAAGCAGGATTGAAGACAAGATGGAGATGAGGCATCAGCCTTTTATAGTCTTTTCCAGGTGTAAGAACACCTCTTTCTTTGTCCTTACTGTGAAAAATTACAGCAAAATGGAGTCTGGAGTCACATGGGCAAGTTCCTGCATACTTTGCTGAGTTACAAGGTGTATTTGCCTTCTCTCAATGGGTTAATTGTATAGCTGATAGTCTGTAATGGGCCATCAAGCAGGCTAGGCAGAGCTAACACCAATTTGTCTGGGATGTTTCCCAGAAGCATAGCATAAGTTTGAAATACAAACAGTATAGGGCCAATATTCAAAACTTCAACTACAGAATTGATACACACATATAGACAACATAATCATAACCAGCAAACCATAACCTTGTCTTAGACATCTTATTTGACCCATTTTATACACAATTTGGTGCCACTACAGGACTTTGGTTGCAACCATGTTCTATATGGTCCCAGTTTAAATGAATAACGTGACACATGTTGACAGTGGCAGCCAACTAAAGGTAATGCGGATCTGCTCTGCCCTACGGATATATCAGGGAGGGATTGCATCTTTTTCTTGTGCACAGAAAGAGTGAACACATGACACCATCCCTTGAAATGGCTCTTGCTAGCATTGTGGGACAGTGCAGTGAGGAGAAGGAGGAGTGGAATGGGGCCACAAACCTGCCACTTCCCCCTTTCTGTGCCCCTTCTTCCCTGCCACAACTCTGCTTGACACTTGTGTAGGATCTACAAGAAGGTAGGGGAAAGGCTCTTTTCTTGCTTCCCACCAAATGCAGGGACAGAAGGAGATAAATGGTGACCAGTGCAGGTGTTAGGTTTCATAGACCATGATTGTGATCTCTAAGAGTGGGTAAATAATATGTTAACCACAGTTATAGAACTTACGAACTCTTTAGTGTGGATTAATGACCCTTAGGGGGCCTAATGGCTAGATTCTGCTCCCACTGGAGTTTTTTTGCCCTTGATTTCAATGGGATCAGAATCAAGCCCCGACGTAGCACTCATTATGTCCTAATTAACTTTGCCATTTCAATGCCTAACAACTTTTTCATGTTTTTGGATGATATTTTGTCCAGTCCCAATCAAAACAAATGACCCAGGTATATCTCCATTTATTATTAAATCATAGAGCTGGAAGGGACCCTGAAAGGTCATTGAGTCTAACCCCCCGCTTTCACTAGCAGGACCAAGTACTGATTTTTGCCCCACATCCCTAGGTGGCCCCCCTCAAGAGCTGAACTCACAACCCTGGGTTTAGCAGGCCAATGCTCAAACCACTGAGCTATTCCTCCCCGATAGCAATGTCTGTGTAATGGCAAAGAACTCTGAAATGAGTTCAGCCTAAGATTACACAACCTTCTTCCTGCATAAACTGGTACTGGGTTCTCAAGGTGGACAGCTGGCCAATGTGGTAACATTGCAGCAGGGCATGCCCATTAGAGGCTATCATAGCCTGAGCAATAGGAGGCGCTGGCTGACAGGTGATAGCATGGGCAGGGCCTCCCTAATTGAGTGTATGCCTGATTGTTCTCCCAGGAAAGATCCTCCATGGCAGATTTTAAACCTGTTCTTCATCCAACCTGGAATCCTTAGGGATGGTGGTAGTGCCAACATCAATTGCCTTTCCTTGAGCCGAACCCTTGGGTCCAGACTGTTCAGGGAGATGTAGATTATACCTCTCTGCACCAGCAAGAGCAAATCGGTCCTACATTCACTACATAGATAAAATAGAAGAAGTGGCTGAGCCTACAGGGTATAAGGTAAAAGTCAACAGACCCTTTGTCTATTACATTTTAGTATGAGAAACAAGAGTGCATGAATTCCACTATAATTTCAGGATAACCCACCCCCACAAAGTAAAAAGATGGAGGCCAGGTGCAGTATATGCATGATTATATTTAATAGAATAATTAGTGTAATTACAGTTCATGGCTAGGAACTTTTCCATCACCAGAATGCCCTTTACCTTGACCATTTTCATGCGTGTTTTGATCTCTGAGCAGCTAGGATAATTCTTACTGCAAGCAAGAGAAATCCTCCAAGGAAATCAATTCTCTTGTGCCCCCAAGAGGGCTGGCTACACAGATTCAGGAAGCACAAGGCCCTATTTGGAGAGAGGCTCCTCTTCACTTTATTTTAGATATTTTCCCTAATTAATTCTAGTGTCGTTTCATTTAAGGCCAGCTCTCCCAAATATGCATAGTCTTACGCCTCCACATTTCCTCCAGCTCACTAAGAGAATCTCATTATTCATTTTGTCCAATTTATAGGGAGGCTTGGTAGGCTCTGAAATTCATCGTACACTACACTGGCTTTCCATTTATTGGAACACTATCAATGAATGTTTTTTTCCCTTCAGAAGCTGCTCCATTCTTTCATGGTGAAATACTAGTAGTTTTTTCCCACAAGAGATAAATGTAAGGCTGAGATGAACCCCTTTTTGTTTCTGAGCCTCAGAAAACGATCTTGTCTATTAATCAGAGAAAGGAATGGTTTAGTGGTCAGCTATTGCAGTGATGGGGACCACATAAATACCGAGATATATTAGATGAGATGGAATAGACAAGAAAGGAGCAAGTAGATAAAGAGTGGTCTAAGTACAGAACTGAGGGCCAGAAACTCCTGAGTGTTAATCCTCCCATAGACATTGTCTCCTCTCTGTGGTCTCAGCCTGTCTGCTGAAGTAAAATTGGGGTGATTAACAATCTACGATCTCTTACATGGATGTGATGAGGCATAGCTAGTTGTATTTGTAAAGTACTATGTGAGTAATAGTATATTGAATAAAGTGTATTGAAATGCTGTCTGAAGGTACTAGTAGAGTCAGTCCAGAGGCGTCAGTATATCCCTATCAATTTTCAAGGAGAATCATTTCCCTGCTTTTAAACAATTCTTCAGTTGAGCCCTGAGGGGCTGACATAGATTACTTGGTCTACCCTTAGGGAAATGGTCTTTTCCTATTTAATCTTCCCAGGCTCATCCAATGTAATGGAAGATCTGGACAAGCCAATCCCTTTTCAATTTTACACTTGACTCCAAGGCTCCCTACTTATCCATAAGTACAAGGATATGTTTATATAAGTCCCCAAAGACTATGGGATACTATAACTGAGTCCATTTGAAGCTCAGCTTGGGCAACACATTTAATGTAAAGAATACATTTAAAAAAATGAACAAGGTGGTTTTTATAATATAAAAATCACACCTTTATTTGGTTGAACTGCTCATTTCCCAAGTGGCCTTTCTTCTAGGCGCTTGTGAACTGTTTCTGCTCATCTCTATGCATAGTTTTAATTATTCCAAGTGATGGGAAAGCTATAGCTCTATGGAACTGGTTTCTACTGATGTAATCTCTATCCCTGAACAGAAATTCTATAATATTTCAATGGGGGGAAAAACTCCCCAAAGCACCAGGAAAATCTTTTACCAAAAAAACAGACCATATCTCATTTCAGTTCCCATAAAGTTTTCTGCAGACCTTTTAATAAACCTTTGTGGCAAACCCCACAGAAGTGTTGAGATTATCCACTCTCTGCATATTTAACAAGAAAATTAAATTCATGTAATTTGTAAAGGTATAAATTATGCTTCTTCACAAAATTCTATCAACTTCAAAGAGAGAGAGTGCACAGGGTGCTGAAACTGTGGAGCTGTGCAGTGATGCAATTAGCACTTAAATTATCCCTCAACAGATCCTCCCTCCCTCCAACTTCTTTTTTTTTTTTTTGCAGCATGCCACAGTGAACCTTAATGACTAGAATAATTTGAACACCAAAATAATGTTTATTAACTCTTCAATAATGGCTTTAAAGCATGACAGCAGGGGTTTAGGAGACAGGAGGCTGGCCAGACTCTGCCTGTTCACCTGTGCTTATATGTCCTCATCTGTAACATGAGAATAATGGCACCTACCTTGGTAAAGCGTTTGAGATCTTTGGATCAGAAGTGCTATCTCAGAGTGTGTCTACCCTGCAACCAGAGGTATGATTGCAGCACAGGTAGACATATCTGAGCTAGCTTTATGCACCCTAGAACCCCTAAAAAATAACCATGTGGACACAGTGGCTCAGGCTTCAGCACAAGCGCGCCAGGGACCCTAGAAACATAATTGCATTGCTAGCCGATGCTGCAATGTCTACACTGTTATTTTTAGCCATGCTAGAGTGAGTATGTCTACCCATGCTGCAGTGGCACCTGGGATTGCATGTATAATTTCCCTAAGTGCTAACACTGCTAAGTATTTTTATTGAGGGAGACAAGGTAGGGAGGTAGTATCTTTTATAGGACCAACTTCTGTCAGTGGAAAGGACAAGTTTTTGAGCTACCTAGAGCCAGGGCCGTATCCAGGCACCAGCCGAGCAAGCTGATGCTTGGGGCGGCAGCTTGTAGGAGGCGGCATTCTGCCCAATCCTAGGGCGGCACGGCCACTTTTTTATTGTTGTTTGTTGGTTGGTGTTGTTCCGCTCCGGCCGCCCTATAATGGCCAGTGGCATGGAGGACGGGAGTGCCCTGCAGCAAGCCCGGCAGGGCAGCCCACGTCCTTCCCTCCCCGCCGACTGGAGCGGTGCAGAGCCCTCCCGGCAGGGCCGCGTGGCAGCACCCCGCTGAAGCCCTGGCCGCCCCCTTTTTCTCCCTCCCCCCGCTAGCCGGGGCACATCTGCAGGGCAAGGAGTCCCCCTGCACCCTGGCTCCAGCCACGCCGCAGGTGTTTTTTTTTTTTTTTTGCTTTGCTGTTCTGGCCTCCACGGGGTTTTTTGTTTTTTGTTTTTTGTTTGTTTGTTTTTTTGTTTTTTTTTTGCTTGGGGCGGCCAGAAAGCCAGAGCTGGCCCTACCTAGAGCTTTTCCTCAGTGGCTCTGTGTAGCTCAAAAGTTTGTCCATTCCACAAACAGAAGTTAGTCCAATAAAAGATCTTACCTCACCTACCTTGTCTTTCTCATATCCTGGGACCAACACGGCTACAAAAACACTGCAAACAAGTGTTGTTGTTTATTCTAATGAACTCTTGGAAAATTTGCAAATGAGGGTCTACAGGTCCCTGGGACAGAGAATGCTTTAAGTCCTGTTGGCTAAGTAGTACTCTTTCCTTATAGTCCAATCCAGTTCCCCAGTGTGGACTCAGGAGGCACTGTGCTTTTGGTAATACTAATGAATCATAGCACGCAGGCTCTAAGCACTTACGTTTCAGTGTGTCATGGAGTGGTGTATGAGCTGCTACAGATTGACTGGGAGTGCTTAAGCTCACTGGGGTATCAGGATGTCTCCCTGTTTATCTGAGCCCTAACTGGGGCATATTGAAGGTTCTCCCCTTCTTCTAGTTAAGAGGAAACCTTTATACACACTTCCCTTAACTCCCTCCACAAAGGCACACCAGTTCTGGACACATTTTCTGCTGTCCCTATCCCATGGGATTCAACCCCAACTCCCTGTGAGGTAAGTAATTATTATCCTTATTTTATAGATAGGGAAACTGAGACAGAGATTAAGTGATTTGCCAAAGGCAATAGAGGCATACAGTGCCAGAGCTGCAATTAGAACTCAGGAATTCCAAATTTCCCAGCCTTGTGGTAAGATTTCTTTATAATAATTTTAAAACTCTTCATCTGCTGTGTTATCTGACTACAAGAATGGCTTCTTTGCACCACAGCCTAGTTACTTAAAAGATTGTGTTCTGCACTTAATTACTTGAGAGCAATAGTTGACTTAATAGGGCTTAAAGACCAGAACAACTCAGAATCCGCTTTATTTTTTTATCTTCTGTGAAATGCTGTTATCTCCTATTGGAATATGTTGCTTAATTCCATTTTTCAGCTTTTCAATCGGAACACAGTTCACCCCTACCCTGCTACGAGCCACATCATGGGAAAATTGTAAGGCAGATAAGCATATGCAGCAACTATGAGACACATTTTCAGCTAACCAGGGGTCTAGAGATTGAACTACCATGGAGGCTGAAATTAAATTATCTCCCTCTAGTGACAGTCGCCCTTTAAAGACGAGCTCTTGTCATTGGAACCTGTGTGGTGTAATTGTCAACACCATTCTTGACATATAGACCAGGGGTGGGGGGAGGGAGGGAGGAGGACTTCAGTGTTTTATACGGCTTGTTTTTTAAATAGCTTCTTTGGTTTCATAAACAAATCCCAGCATCACAGTGAGGTTTTCATTAACACTGAAGCGGGACAATCCTGGTTCTGAATTATCAGAATAGGTTTATTTGTCTAATCAGAAATGTCCTTGGTGGTGGTCTTCATGTCTGGTATTGTCCTACATAGCAATACAGGCTACTTTAACCCAGGATGTTTTCCAGCATAATGACACAACAATACTATTTATTAACCATTTTGTCTTGTTGCACTGTTTGTTCACTCTCATAGCACAGACCTTTACATTAGAAGAGGATTACATTTTCAAAGTTGAAGGTACATGGGAAAAATCCAGTTAGCAAGTAATGGGATTTCTCTCTGTGTGAAGGTATGTTTGTACGTGCATGTGCAGATTTCCTTGGGAAAGTTATACATCTCTTTTGACAAGTCTTGGAATTAAATCCTAGCTCTACTGAAGTCAATAGCAAAACTCCCTTTGACTTCAATAGGATCAGGTTTCACAATTAGTAGTTTGCTTGTCTTTTGTAAGATCTGTCTGTGATTCCTGATTTTTATTGACCTATATTTACATTTAATACACCCTTCATGAAAAATGCCTGTCATATGGGTTATGTTCATAGTGTTTTATTGCTCCAGATAATATAATTCACAAGGTCTATCTTCTCCCCTCATTTCTCTCTCTCGAATTGTTCATTTTGATAGGTGTTCTGTGTATTGGCTTTTGAAGTTCCTCAAGCCCTTTAAACTGTTTTGTTTAAAAAGCAAAATAGACAGTGTATTTAACAGCCAGCCCATATGGGAAAAGGAATATTACAGCTCCCTCGGATCTCAGAGATAAGGTCCAGTTCATTTCTTGATACCTTAATACTCTCTGCAAACATGTTTCCTCAGACACTAGCTCTCAGATTACATCTCCTGGGAGGTTCTCTAACCAACTAAAATTGATGGATTTTAATCCTTGTCCCAAATCCTTGAAGGTGTTTGGCTCTTATTAACTTATAGGGGCTACGTTCAGATAGTCTTTCATGAATTCTTTATAATGCAAACATCCCCTACTGCCATAAATTTAATTTAGATCTAATCCCATGTATTTCCATCTGAACTCAATAGATGCACATTAACCCCATTCTGCATTGGACACAGCACCCATTCTCCCCCTGCCAAGAAAAGGGATGATCTATTGATTTGCGCAAGATAGGAATGCTGACAGCTAAAACACACAGTCCCTTATCCCTGAGCCCCTTACAGATCACCTGCAGACTTGTTTTTCTATGGAGAGCCAAAGTGAGAGCAGAATACGTCACAGCTCTTCTGGCATGGATATAAGCAGGGCTGGCTCCAGGCACCAGCGTCCCAAGCATGTGCTTGGGGCGGCACTTCTCAAGGGGCGGCATTCCGGCTCTTTGGGGCGGCACCTTTGCTTCGGCAGCAGCACTCCATCTTTTTTTTGTTTTGGTTTTTTTTTTTTTTTTGCTTGGGGCGGCAAAAAACCGAGAGCCGGCTCTGGATATAAGTATGAATGGCAGCCAGCATTTGGCTCCATGCTTCAGGAGAGCAGGCTATTACTTAACAACATAATATGAAAGAGGTGCCCATTGCTGAAGCAATAATAATATCATTGTCTCTTGACATGAACATATTTATCTCTCATTAAAAACAAAACAAAGCAAAAACAAAGAGGTGCCTCCATCTGGAAATGGTCCAACTGATAGTAAAGCTAAATGTAAAACAAAACTGCTGTACTAAGCCAGAGAGATTATAGCTGTATACCCCTTGAGTCTGAACTCTACCTACTGTATTTAATTAGGCTTGTGCCTTAGAATGTGCCAGCAGTTAAACACTGAAGAAGAAAAACTTCAATGAATAGATCAATGATCTTTAACAAGGAATAAAGAAGCAGGTCCTTACCACAAGAAAGTTTGTTAAAGATGGTTTCCAAGATATACAGGAAGGAAAAAAAATGTGTTTAAAGTGGAATTACAAAAACCTGACAGAAGGCCATAACATGCATTCTGGCATTAATTTCCGTCACCAGAGATGTGTTTTATCTCAAATAATGTTTAAGAATTATTAGAAGCTGCTGGAAGAGTGGATATTTTAGTTGGTCTTTGATTAAAATGGCCTGATTGAAGATGAAGGTGAAAGTTAGTAAAAAATTCAGTGGAAATTGCCAGCAGAATAAATGGTCTATTTTAATGGCTTCTGTTCTAATGGACTTTAATGTCCAAACAAGATAATTATTTATTATTCTTGTTTGTATTGAGGTAGCTCCCGATTAGGAGCACGGCCCTATTATTCTAGGCACTGTCTAAACACACAGCAACAGTCTCTGCCCCCAATTGCTTCAATTCTAATTTAGCAGTCATTGATATGTTATGCTTCTTCAAGACCCACCTTTTTATAATTCTTCTTTACAGTTTTACAAAAGGGGAGCCTGGATAATAAAAACACTCCTGGCTCTGACAAATCTCCGAGCAGTCAGTAAATTATTGCTAAATTTGTTATTGACATGGTAAATATTGTAACAGGTCCATGGGCATGTAGGACTTCAGAGTTCTCACTATGTTGAGTATCATGACCTCTCAAAAACTGACAACAGGAGCAGGAGTAGAGCCCACATCCGGCCTGCCATAGATCATTCCCCCTCTCTGTAGAACTACAGGTAACGTTATACCTTCAAGAAAAATAGACTTTTTGTTTTCCTGAAGATTTTTTTTTCTTTAATATGTAAAGCCTGAAAGGAGGGCATACCAGCTCAGCAGTGTCTGACTGGGTATAGCAGGCTAGCTGAGGCTCCTGAGATAATAAGGAAGAGGGAGCAGGCAGGATGATATATACCACTACTAATAATCATGCTTTTAAAAAGAACAGGAGTACTTGTGGCACCTTTTTGCGGATACAGACTAACACGGCTGCTACTCTGAAACCTGTCATCATGCTTTTAAAGTGTTCATGGACAAACACCTGGGGAACATGACTATTGCCTGACTCTTATAGAGCGCTCTTCATCCCTTGATCTCAAAGTACTTTACAAAGGAGGTTGGGATCATTAGCCCCATTTTACAGGTGGCACAGAGGTGAAATGATTTGCCAAAGGTCACACAGTAGGCCACTAGGAGAGCTGGGAACTGAACCCACAACTCCTATCTCCTGCTCTATCCATTAGGCATCACTGCTTCCTATTCAATAATATTGTTTGTTTGTTTTATTAATAGCCGGTCTGATTTTAGACTCCCAAGTTACCTAAAAAGCAGCCTGATTTTTAAAAGTGTAGAGCAGGGATCAACAACCTTTGGCACGTGGCCTGTCAGAAAAATCTGCTGGCGTGCTGGGACAGTTTGTTTACCTGCAGTGGCTGCAGATTTGGCCAATTGCAGCTCCCACTGGCCGTGGTTCACCATTCTAGGCCAATGGGGGCTGCGGGAAGCGGCGCGGGCTGAGGGGTATGCCGGCCGCAAATTCCTACAGCCCCCATTGGCCTGGAATGGTGAACCATGGCTAGTGGGAGCTGTGATCAACTGAACCTGCGGATGCTGCAGGTAAACAAACCGTCCCGGCCTGTCAGTGGATTTCCCTGATGGACCACGTGCCAAAGGTTGCCAATCCCTGGTATAGAGCAACAAGCAACTCCCAGTGTAGTAGAAAGAGGCAAAATTAGACAAAATATTCTTTTTTGAATTTTTCACTAAGCTTGTTAAAAGTTCACAACTAAAATTTCATCGTTATTGTTCTTTTATCAGTTCGTTCAGTCTGCTGTTTGATAAAACTCTTTCTGGATTTTATACATGGTATTAACTAAAATTCAAAATGAAAAACAATATTTAAATGAGAAATTACAGGAAAAAAAGATGTCAGATGGTTGCATGATAATACTAGTGGACAGCAGTTAAACCTTTGGATGGGCATTACTATATCAAAGAAGGTGCCTGTAGTTGCCTAAAAAAATCAATAAGGAAAAGAGGTGATCTCAGATGACAATAACTGGGAGGAAGAATGGTCCAGTGGTTAGGATGCTAGTCTGGGTCTTAGGAGAGTCAGATTTGATTCCTGCTCTGCAATATGTTTCCTGTTGTACCTTGGGCAAGTCACTTAATCTCTTTGTGACTCAGTTCTACATCTGTAAGAGATACTGTCTGTTTTGAATGTAAACTCTTTGTAAGAAGGACAGTCTCTTATTCAATATTTGTGCAATGCCCAGCACAACGGCATTTCAGTCTTAATTGGGGCCTAAGCGCTACTGCAGTTCAATTAATAAATAGTACTAATACAAATAAAAATGTAGGCGGAACAAATGTGAAGGTGACTGTATTGTTGTGTTTATAACTGTAGCTGGATCAGAGCTGTACAGAAAATAGAAGGAATATGACCTCTGCGTCAAACACTTCACAGTTTAAAAAAACAGAGTAGACAAATCTCCAGATAATAATACAGGGGCTGGCAGTGAAGAGACATACAAGGGTTTTGTTGTTGAAAGATTTAAAAGAACTAAGGTTAGTAAATGTCATGGTAGATGTGTTTTAAGGAGGGACTCGAAGGGGAGGATGATTTACATGCACTGTATATCAGGATAGGAAAAGACTTCAAAAAAGGGTCCGATGGAAAAAGAAACAAACAAACAAGAGGACCGGTACAAAGGGATGGTGTGACAGGGTGGCTGGCCCCTTTAAGTGAACCGGCTTTAACTCCCCTGATGGTATAGGCAGATGCACTCCAGTTGGCTCTGATGAGGGGCAGGGTGACATCTGAATTAGAGGATAAGACGAGAGCTGCCAAGGCAGCCGAAGAAGGAAGCTGTAGAAAGGTAGCCCCAAAACAGGAGTTGGTAAAGGAGCATTGGGGAAAGCCCTGAAGAAAGCTGCAGGTAGGGAATTAGCACCTCTAGTGATTACCCCAGGATAGAGGCCAGGAAAAGAACAGCTGGGAAGCTTCTTGATACCCTTTGGAATGAAGGTAAGGCCTGGGAGAACAGATCTAGCATATGGAAAAACTCTGATTGCCCTGGGATGGAAGAATATCCTTATTGGTTAACTAATATATGAAAGTATCAGAGGGGTAGCCGTGTTAGTCTGGATCTGTAAAAAGCGACAAAGAATCCTGTGGCACCTTATAGACTAACAGAAGTATTGGACCATAAGCTTTCATGGGTGAATACCCACTTCGTCAGACGCATGCTTGCTTATGCTCCAATACTTCTGTTAGTCTATAAGGCACCACAGGATTCTTTGTCGCTAATATAAAGAAAGAACACTAAGGTCCTGTATCCATCTGCTCCCACCTTACCAGGGATCCTGAATATTAAATAATGAACTGTATGTGGGCTTCTTAGAAATCCTTTGAGGGAAAGAGAGCTCAAGGCACAAGCATGCTGGGTCAGCTGGCTTTGAAACCATTTTCAGCGATCCATGGGGGCTTGGACACCCTGAGCTGGCCTGACCATGGGAGCTTCGTTCATGTGGGTTTCTGAAAAAAAGAATTTCTCAGACCTTTTGAGGTAGAACTATTCCCCCATCCATCCAGCTGATCCTGCCATGTTGATGGGAACTATTTTGAATGATGGTCAGTGAAAATGATTTCAGAATATGGTAAGATTCCCCAGGTAATGTCCTCGGACCAGCACAGCTACAACACCACTGCAAATATATATTGATAATGTGGTAGATGGGAATGGTCATTTGAGACAATACATATGAAGTGGAAATTTTGGGGAAATGTCTTTGAAGAGATGAATTCACATTCCTCCTATACCCATCCAGTTATGGGGGGAGGAAAATGGTCTTTTGAAGCCATGGCCTGAAAAAGGGACCACCGATGAGAAGATTATCAGAGGCGCAGGTTGTGTAAAGAAAAAAAACAGTCAATGTGTGACGGTGCTTATTTGGAGCTCAGGCTTGTAACCATAGGAAAAAACCCTTAGTGGAGTTTAAAGTACTGATTCCAACCAGAACCCCTGCTGGAATTGGGGGCAGGTGATCTCTGGTAAGTTTGTTAGCATGTGTGTAAGTTCTTTAATGTTTTCTCTGTAATGCTTTCACCCGGGGCGGCTCTATGGTTTTTGCTGCCCCAAGCATGGCAGTCACGGCAGCTTTTGGCGGCATGCCTGTAGGAGGTCCGCTGGCCACACGGATTCGTCAGCATGCCTGTGGGAGGTCCGCCGGTTCCGCGCCTTCAGCGTCCCCGCTGCCGAATGACCGCCTGAAGCTGCGGGACTGGTGGACCTCCTGCAGGCATTCTGCCGAAGGCAGCCTGACTGCCACCCTCACAGCGACCGGCAGGCCGCCCTCTGCGGCTTGCCGGCCCAGGCACGTGCTTGCTGCGCTGGTGCCTGGAGCCGCCCCTGCTTTCACCTTAAGAATAAATGTGCTTGCTTAGAAAGAGCTGTGCAGTAACTTATAATTAAGGGCAATTATTTATAGCCTCGGAAGAGAGAACAAAGCACAGATGCTGCCCTGTTTAGGCAGTCTGGATTTCTGGGAATAAACAGTGTAGGAAGAGTACAGTGCAGCCTGGAAACTCGCCAGTCAGAAGGAAGAGAGAGGTGGTCTCTGTCCAAGTGAGGTGATGGCAGGGAGATGGAAGCCAAACAGCAGATGCCCTTGCTGCACCTTGCAGAAGGAATACAGGTGTATTTGCCCTGAACTGTGCCAGTACTCAATACCTCATAATGAATTAGTCTCCTAAGTTTCATGCTCTAGATCAACTGGAATTATTATGGGGAAGTTCTATGGCCTGTGTTATGCAGGAGGTCAGATTAGATGATCACAATGGTCCCTTCTGGCAGTTGAGTCTATGAAGATTGTAGCTGACAAGAGGCTCATGAAATTTTGAAATCCAACAAGAGACAAGGACTAGATGAAATGGATTCAAGACCTTATGCACAGCCCTTGGCCTCACCCCCACCATGACCCTGCTGACTGACTGAGTTGATGATGGAAAGGGTCACCACTACAAGAGCATGACTGGGGTGGTAAGGAGCCCACCACCTCTTCTCTTTGGGCAGGCTGGGCCCTCCTTCTGTCTGGCACACTTCTTCCTCTGTTCAGGAAGGCTGGGGCCTGCCCAGAAGCAAGAAAGCCTCATCCCCTCACCCAAACAAAGGACCCTAGAAAGGTTCTATCAGGGCCCCCAGTGTTATCACCCTGGTATGGTATAGGGCTCTGTATGTGGTGAACCCTTCCGCTTCCCCTAGTGTGCAAATGTCCTTCTGACACCACCCAGTAGAGCCCTGATGTAGTGGCCAGGGTTCCCTAACAATGGTGATAGGTAAGGGTAAGAGCCACTCCTTTTCTAGCTGCCTGAGGAAGAGTGTCACTAGCTTGACTGACCTCTCTCTGTATACACACACACACATACAGAGAGCATGAACAGGTGGGAGTTGTCTTACCAACTCTGAGAGACCAATTAAGTAAGAGAAAAAAACTTTTGAAGTGATAATCAAGCTAGCCCAGTACAGACAGTTTGATAAGAAGTGTGAGAATACTTACAAGGGGAGATAGATTCAATGTTTGTAATGGCTCAGCCATTCCCAGTCCTTATTCAATCCTGAGTTGATTGTATCTAGTTTGCATATCAATTCCAGCTCAGCAGTCTCTCGTTGGAGTCTGTTTTTGAAGTTTTTCTGTTGTAAGATAGCCACACGCAGGTCTGTCATTGAATGGCCAGACAGGTTAAAGTGTTCTCCCACTGGTTTTTGAGTATTATGATTCCTGATGTCAGATTTGTGTCCATTAATTCTTTTGCATAGAGACTGTCCGGTTTGGCCAATGTACATGGCAGAGGGGCATTGCTGGCACATGATGGCATATATCACATTGGTAGATGTGCAGGTGAACGAGCCCCTGATGGTATGGCTACTGTGATTCGGTCCTATGATGATGTCACTTGAATAGATATGTGGACAGAGTTGGCATCGGGCTTTGTTACAAGGATAGGTTCCTGGGTCAGTGTTTTTGTTCAGTGATGTGTGGTTGCTGGTGAGTATTTGCTTTAGGTTGGGGGGTTGTCCTTAGATTGTTCCCGCTCTTCTTCTGCCTGTTCCGCTGTCTCCGTAGCCTTGACGGCGGAGATTGCTGGCTGCTGACAACTTGCCCTTGCAGCTTGTGCTTGTGCCTTCCACATATCCCTTTCCGTCCTTACTTGCTCCAATTCCTGCTTCACTTGCATAGTCTCAGAATTTTAATCAGCTTTAGTAGTTTGCCAAGCACAACAAGTTTGCCACAGCAACCATGCCGCCGCCCAATCCTGTGGCCGGATGGTAGAGCTCACAATATTTCTGGTAGGTGCTTTCTACGTCTACCATGGTGTCCCCTGATGAAACCGCCCCTGGGACCCATGGGTCAACAACCTTGGAGTGTGCCCAGAGGAGGAGGAGGGGAAATTTTGCCACCTTCCCCTCCATTGTGGATTCGGGGGGGGGGGCTCTTTCCCTTTCTAAACAGTGGCATCGTGCCCAAAATCAGGAAGGGGGAGCAGGCACACCGGGATTGCTAGGCTTCCTGTATGCGCTCTCTACTCTGTGTCACCCCTTTTCCCTAATGTACCTGGAAGGGGGAGCAGGCGCATGGCGCTCTCTACGCCGTGTCACCTCTTTCTACTAGTGCACCCTATCGGTGGTTCCCCAGCATCTCCACCACTCTTACCTCTGTTTCCCTAAAAACCAACCCAGGGTCACACTTGTATTAGTTTTATTACGATGCCGCTGAACAGATAGGAAAAAGATGGAGCTTATTCATACACACACACACAGTCACTGTATTCATACCCTCATGCACCCACACACTTACACAGGCGGAGAGTTACCGGAGTCAGCATGGAGACCGAGAAGCCGAAGCATGGTGTGTCTGCCTGCAGTCACGAATCCAGGCTGCTGAGCAGGTCCTGCACACACCAACAACAACTTGTGTGGCTGTTTCCTTTTTATTGGAACTGGGCGGCTCCTGTCACGTACACTGAGTTTCTCTTCTGTGTCCGTCACCGAGAAGCATTCCCAGTCCTTGCTCCTAGCTCCTGCATACCAGGTTCTTCTTTTCTTTTCAGCACTTCGTGACTGCCTTCTCAGGGCAGATTATATCAGATACACCTGGCTCCTTGCAGTTTCTCTCCACCCAGTCTCACATTCACTCCCTTGTTCACACTTTCTTTGAATATTACAAAGCTTGGAGGGTCATACAAGTGGTAACTTGAGAAGGTTACAGAGATAGTACGGGTTACAAAACTTAAAAGGCTATATAAACTACAACTGAAATTACAGTTTGCAAAAAGGTTTCTGCGAAAGGTTGCAGAACTTAATGGTACAGGCTACAGATCTTACAATCGCATTTGAGCGGCGGCTTTTCATAACAATGTTAACAAACCTGCAGCTGCATGAGGCTCCCAGGTCACTAAGTCCCAACTTGGCTATGGCCCTGTTGAAATGATAATGGAATATTTATCCTGCCTGCTCTAGTGCCCTACCAAGCTTTTTTTGTGCTGATTGAGGTAGTTGTGGCACCAACTCGAGCCACTTGAGAGGAAAGATCAACATCCTTAGGGACACATTTACTACTGGAACACTTTTGTGGCTCTAAAAACCTTCCCCAGGTGATTTGGCAGAGCTGTTTGACATTGTGACGGGTTGGATCACAGAAACCCCTGTTGCCGGCCCAGAGGGCCCTGAGGGGGGCAACAGAGTTCGTTGCCCAGTGTGTGCCGCACCAATAGACAAACCAGCGTGGAGAAGCAAACCAAGTTTATTCGAGATCTTGAAAAGGCACTCAGGAGACCAGCATGTCTCAAATCATAAGCGCAGCACATACAAGCAAGTTTTCCCTTTTATATTCCAAGCTGTGTGTGTGTGTGTAAGCCTTTGTTTTGTTACTCCCTCTTTACCCCTCCTACCTCTCCCTCCTCGAGCAGTTACAGCAGGCAGTACATTAGAAACGTTCCCGTTCGCATGCTTATCTTTGACCTTGCAAGCTCTACGCACTAGGCCTTTCCCTCCCCCTTTTCCCCCGCATTATCACTAAAAGTTTTGCTAGTGTGAACGAAACTGCAGCTGTCTGCTAGAAAAAGCTGACCATTACATTTCTGCTCCGGCCTGGTTCAGCATTAGGCTGCTAGCATATACGTAGGTTAAAGTTCACAAAATGGAGTTACCGTGGCTCACTTAGACCCAGAGCAGGGGAGTTTCATCGGCACTTATGGCCTTCCATCCGCCCCGAGTTACCTGGTAGCTATGCCGAGTGACACCAACACCCGCTTGGGAACTGCCAACTGATGTGCCAAGACTACTTCTGCCCCTGCTTTCCCTGCCAGCTTGGGACTCCAGCACACGCTCTTGTTGAGCCAGACCCACCAGTCTGTTCCAAAACAGACCCAGGTCTGAACTACATGCCCCAAAGCTGCAGAATTAACTGAAAGCAACTTACAGAAGTGTTCTTGTCTTTAACACTCAGATGCCCAACTCCCAATGGGGTCTAAACCCCAAATAAATCCGTTTTACCCGGTATAAAGCTTATACAGGATAAACTCATAAATTGTTCACCCTCTATAACACTGCTAGAGAGAGATGCACAGCTGTTTGCCCCCCCAGTATTAATACATACTCTGGGTTAAATAATAAGTAAAAAGTGATTTTATTAAATACAGACAGTAGGATTTAAGTGGTTCCAAGTAGTGACAGACAGACAAAGTGAATTACCAAGTAAAATAAAATAAAACCCAACATGCAAATCTAAGCCTAATACAGTAATAAAACTGAATACAGATGAAATCTCACCCTCAGAGATGTTTCAATAAGTTTCTTTCACAGACTGGATGCCTTCCTAGTCTGGGCACAGTCCTTTCCCCGGCACAGCCCTTCTTCCAGCTCAAGTGGTAGCTAGGGGATTTCTCATGATGACTGCCTCCTTTTCTCTGTTCCACCCACTTATATATCTTTTGCATAAGCACCAAGTTAAAGATGGATTCCAGTTCAGGTGACATGATCACATGTCACTCTAAAACAGGGGTCGGCAACCTACGGCACGCATGCCAAACACGGCACGTGAGCCAATTTTGAGTGGCACGCTGCCTGCCTGGTGAGAAGAGGAGGCGGAGGGGCAGGAAAGCACCACACTGTGGGAAGAAGCAGGTGAGGGGGGAAGCTTGGCTGCCGCAGGACCAAGTTTCTGCCTCCTGCCCCCGCAGGGGAGAGCGGTGGGAGGGGGGTCCCGGCCCCCCGCCCCACTCAGCCCCCCCCGCCCACTGCTCTCCCCTGCGGGAGCAGGAGGCAGAAGCTTGGTCCTACGGCAGCCAAGCTTCCGCCCTCCCCTACTTCGTCCCACAGCATGGTGCTTTCCTGCCCCTCCCCCTGCCCCTCCCCCTCCTCCCTCTCCCTGCCGGCGATGGCCCTTGTGAGGGGGAGGGGGAGTGGAGCAGAGCTGAGCGCAGCGTGCTCGCTGCTCCATAGAGGATGCAGAGAGAGGTAGGGTCAGGCCTTGGGGAAGGGGATGGAACAGGGCATATCCCTCCCAGCCCCTTGCCATGTGCTGCTCAGGGCAGGGGGTTGGGAGCACCCCCACGAGCCGAGGACCTCTGCCCTGAACCCCCCCACACACCCAGCCTTGTGCCCTGCACCTCCACACACACCCCAGCCCTCTGCCCTGACCTCGCGTCCCCCCCAACACCCAGCCCTCTGACCTGAACCCCCCCACACACCCAGCCTTGTGCCCTGCACCTCCACACCCCCTAAGCCCTCTGCCCTGAACCCCCCACACCCAGCCTTGTGCCCTGCATTTCCACACATCCCAGCCCTCTGCCCTGACCTCGAGTCCCCCCCCCAACACCCAGCACTCTGCCCTGAACCCCCCCACACACCCAGCGGGCTGAGCAGGCTGGCGGCATAAGATCAGCATTTTAATTTAATTTTAAATGAAGCTTCTTAAACATGTTGAAAACCTTGTTTACTTTACATACAATAATAGTTTAGTTATATAATATAGACTTAGAGAGAGACACCTTCTAAAAAAAACGTTAAAATGTATTACCAGCACGTGAAACCTTAAATTAAATTGAATAAAATGAAGACTCAGCACACCACTTCTGAAAGGTTGCCTACCCCTGCTCTAAGACTTCATTACCCACTTGCCAGCACACAGGTATACAGGAAGACTCACAAGTATAACAGAGCCATCTACAGACAATTGTCCTGGTTAATGGGAGCCATCAAGATTCCAAACCACCATTAATGGCCCACACTTTGCATACTTACAATAGGCCCTCAGAGTTATATTTTATATTTCTAGTTTCAGATACAATAAATTTATACAAATAGGATGACCACACTCAGTAGATTATAAGCTTTGTAATGATACCTTACAAGAGACCTTTTGCATGAAGCATATTCCAGTTATATTATATTCATACTCATCAGCATACTTTTATAAAATCATATAGAGTGCAACATCACAGACAGCATGTTCCTAGCGTCTAAGAAAAAATCACTAGGATAAACTTAAAAGCCACACTGATCAATATAGATAGTTTTAGACTTCAGTCATACCATTTTGAAATGCAGAATCTTTTAAAAATTAAGAAATATTTAAGATAGTGAGTAACTTGTCTTTCTGATAGGATACACAATTACAGTCCTGATCACTAGCAATGCATAAAAATCCTATAGTAGTTTTTGTAAGAGTTGGCGTGGTAGCCCAAGTAGCCTGTTCAAATTTCAGCTCTGGTAAATACATTGCCTGCTAAATTCACCCTACGTTCAGTCTATTAATCTAGTTTCAAGCGGATTATGGTATTTTCCATCACTGGTTAGAAATAGTTTGCCTGTGCGCAGCAATACTACAAAACAGTTGGTGAGTTCCACTTTCACCTCTGAGGTGGCTGCATTTCATTGATGAGGAAATTCTTTACCTACTTCACAAGGATGCTGTGAAGCTTAATTAATGAATGTTAGTGGCTTAATTGGCTGAGATGCTGGGCAAGTACAAAGAATATTGTATGTAAAAGTATGTTGCTTTCAACAGCCAGATTCTTTGCTGCCCTAAGAGCCACCACTGGATGAATTGATTAGCTGCCTTATCCCTCGTTACCCAACTCCTCCTGCATGTGTGGTTAAAGTATGCAAGAGGGCAATGCATTTTGTAATGTTTGTGCTGGAAGATAGACTGCATAGTAGGTATAGGCTGAAGCACTAAAAAAAGAACTGACTAAGCAGCATGTTCAATCCATCCTCATTCAGTATTAATCGCCTATCTTCTGACAGCAGCTTGGCTATTACTTTAGTTTCTCACTGTGTAACTTCTTCAAAGCAGATTGCTGCTAATTTATATATGTATGCATAATAACAGGTATTCAGTTTTCCATTTCCAGTATTGCTGCACCTCTAGGCGGTGAAATTACCATCTTCTTTTTGTATTAGTTTGAAGAAAAGACAAATGAATGACCTGGTTCCGAACTGAGTCTTCTTCGTACTTGTGTAAGTGGTTTTATATGTATTCAAGCATGCTCCAGAAACCGTTGAAGGTTAGCTCATTCATTATATTGATTGACAGTAAGGCATCAGGAAAAGCATCTATCTGTGACCACTTTGTCAAGAGAAGCACTGTCTGTACCCTGCTGTCTGTGTGCATCTTGGCATTTTGGCACAATATCTAAATCAGTAATGAATGAAATGCAGTTCTAACGAGCACAGTAGCATTGGCTCTGACAAAGCTTTTTAAAACAAACACAGGAGTTCAAAGCTTCAAATCAGAAATGGAGGTGATGCCCTGAGAGTCTTCTGTGCAAAAGTTCTCTCTTTCTTTCCCATCTCTCTGGTGTTTTTCATTACAAAAGCCCTTGAGAAGCAGTGCCAACATTAGCTTTCTTTGAAATTGTTAAAAATTTATGAATTTTTTTTTTAAAAATCCTTCCTTTATTTTTTGTTTTGTTGTCCGTCCCTCCCATAACAGTGCATATAAATCAGCCAGAAACTACCCTAGAGTTTCAGACGGGTCTTGATAAGGTGATGTCTTGCAGGAGAGTATGCTATTCTAGGACAGTCGATTTGAAAAATAGCTTGTCAACATGAGGGCTTGCAAAATTTCTGAAGATAAACGCGTCATGAGGGATGCTGACTGTTTCTCATTATTGTGTATGAGAAACTGACACTCGGTGGCTGCCAGAAAATTATTTCTATCACACTGAACATTAAAGTCTGACTGGTTCCACTAGATAGACTATTAACTGAAACACAAAGAACAAACAAAATAAATACATGGCGTAATTTTGCAAAAGGCATGACAACAAGAATGGACCCACTCTCCCTGGGTAGCAGAACAATAACTGTTAATTTAAGTCAGAGCCTAGTAAAATTAAGTTACAAGTGATTTTGCATAGAACCTTAGATTCCTAGAATAATGTATTTCAGTCTTTGCAACTTCATCTGTTTGTTAAATCTGCCATGTGTTTCATCTTGATGCATATCCCAATCAGAGATTAAACAATGGGCCATGCTCTTATACTCATGTTGAGTAGTGTGACGGTCAGTGCCCCCCATAAGGCTTTATGGAAATATGATTATGTATGCGTGTGTGTGTGTATGTTCATATATATATATAATATATATATAAACATAGCTAGAATGTGTTGTATGCTATATATGCCATGTAACATATCTCTGTAAAGTTTATGATATTCTGAATCTATTAATCCTATTTGTATGCATGTATCATTTTTGTACTCAAAGTTATGAATATTGGCCATGTACTGGCTTGATTTCTAAATAACCATAGTAGAGCATTTGGTCAGTTCCTGGAGAAAGGAATTCGCAAAGTTAAGTGCCCAGTCAGGAAGCACTTAAGGAACAATGCATCTTGGAATGCTCCAATCCACATAAGAAGTCTTCCTGGAGACATTCAAGATACCATGTGGGCAATGGCTTCTGCCTGTAAAAACTGTGAGTCATGCATGGACATGTATCAGTGGGGCAGCCGTGTTAGTCTGGATCTGTAAAAAGCATCAGAGAGTCCTGTGGCACCTTTAAGACTAACAGATGTATTGGAGCATAAGCTTTCATGGGTGAATGTCCACTTCGTGATATGCATCCGACGAAGTGGGCATTCACCCACGAAAGCTTATGCTCCAATACATCTGTTAGTCTTAAAGGTGCCACAGGACTCTCTGATGCATGGACATGTGACTTGCCCAGGTGACTCCAGAACTCCATCTTGGAACTGGACTTTGTATAGGAGAGAGGAGGGGGTCTCCACCCACAAGAGAGAGTCTGTTTAAGCCCATAGGAGACCCCTCCATTTTGTCTTCAGATGGCTAAAGAGAGAGCCTCCCCACCCCCAAAGATACCTGAAAGAAACTGGAACAAACGACAGTAACTGGAAGGGGTGTGAGTGATTGCTGGACCCAGACTAAAAGGAGATTAGTCTGTAAAAGGAAGCAGTCTGGAACTGCTGAGGATCTTATCTGTATTCAGTTTCTTACTGTATTAGACATAGATTGGCGTGTTTTATTTTATTTTACTGGGTAATTCACTTTGTTCTGTCTGTCACTACTTGGAACCACTTAAATCCTACTTTCTGTATTTAATAAAATCACCTTTTACTTATTAATTAACCCAGAGTACGTGTTAATACCTGGGTGGGCAAACAGCTGCGCATATCTCTCTAGCAGTGTTATAGTGGGCGAACAATTTATGAGTTTACCCTGTATAAGCTTTATATAGGGTAAAACAGATTTATTTGGGTTTAGACCCCATTGGGAGTGCTAAAGACAAGAACACTTCTTAAGCTGTTTTCAGTCAAGCCTACAGCTGGTAGGGGACGTGGTTCAGACCTGGGTCTGGGTTTGCAGCAGGCTAGCGAGTCTGGCTCAAACCAGGCAGGGCACTGAAGTCCTAAGCTGATGGGGCAGGAAAGCAGGAGCAAAAGTAGTCTTGGCACATCAGTTGGCAGCTCCCAAGGGGGGGTTCTGTGATCCAACCCATCACAAGTAGTACCTAGCACCATGTGTGATCTCATTTGGTTCAGTGGGGATGCTGATGGTATGAAGTACTATTCAACATGGGTAACTCTATCAGAATCTAGCCTTGTCGCAAAGCTGCTGCTGTCTTAACAGAGATAGCAAAAGCAACCTTTAGTCCAGAGAAATTCATTATTTAAGTGTATCATTACATTACAGAGTATTACATTACTCCAACTATACCTTGAGGGCCCCGAAGTAGCTTCCAAATGTGTACACAGCTTTGCATGCACAATTGTTGCACACTATCACTTGTTCATACAAATAGCAGAATGTTTGTGTCCAAATGTGCTTGATTTATACTCTAATTTTGTGTGTAAATGGGCACTTGTGTTTGTAAATACTGTAGTGAATGTATACAAGTGTTACATAAACATGTTTTGCTCTATAAAGCTGCATGCATATACTTAAAATGTACCCCTGAGCAATTATAGATTCTTCAGCTGGGGACTGAATTTAGCTATGGGCTAGGTTCTAACACCTTTATTCATGTTGTAGTACCTTACTGCTTGAGTGCTCCCCCTGAAATCAATGGAACCACTTGTGGATTAAGGTGCTATTCTTTTTTCTATCTCCATTATTGATTGCACAGGGCTATAAAGCTCTGCCAGACTCACACCAAGAAGATAAAATAGATTGGAGAGAGACAGGAATGTTTCTTTCTTGTCCCAGTTGAGCAGCTTGATCTTGAGCAGCCAAAAATAGAGAGGCAGGGCTCAGAGATAGAGATGTCTCCTATTCACCCTCCTTTTCCCCCCATCTCCCAAAAGATTGCTTATCTGTGACTTAATTGGTAATGCTCCTTGGTATCTTCCAAAGCAGGATTAAAATGATTCTGCCTCTGTGCTTTTCTTCATAGGAAGTAAATGAGCCAAATCCAAATTAATGTTGAGTAAAAGTTCTGGGTACTTTGATTGTTGTGACCATCTGGAAACCAATCTCTCCAAGTCATTTCTATCCAAATAAGATAGACCTCAAAAGACTTATTGTTCATATTCCTTATTTTATTTCCAGTTTCTTAAGTTTGGATAGGTTCCTTTCAATATCCTTAATTTTGCAATGTTAGTAGAGATAGGGCTGAACCGAAACACTAAATACAGCCCCCCAGAAAAACGTTCAGGAAGTTTGGGTCTAGATTCAGAAGTGATCTTTACTGCCCCTCTCTCTATAATGGGTCAAACCACACCCTCTGATCTGAACAGCAGTAACTTTGGGAACATTTTAAGCCCTGAGTTTGGATCCAACCTTTGCAGCTTGGATCTAAGTATGACCTCAACTCACATGGGATTTCTAACCCTCTAGCCCACTCCACTGGTTTGGGGAAATTCCATATGAATTACAGCAAACTGGCAGAGAAGGGGGATGAAGGGAAAATAGAACTGAAATATTGGAATAACAATAACTGGAAAGAAATAGGGAGAGCAGAGGAAGAGAAATGGGTTGAAGCATGGTTGGAAAAAATAGCCCTGGGAGGGAGATGGAGAGTAGAAAATGCAGAGAAAAACTGGACTGGGAGAAAGGAGATATATAGGAGTGAGAGGAGACCAAAATAGTGATTAGACAGAAAAAAATAGACATGATAACCCAGGTCAAACTCTCTGCAAAGAGGATTATTACTATTGTTTAGTCCCGGAAATCAACTACATGAAAATGGAATTAAGTTTGGGGGTACATATAAGTAATTTAAGGGTACGCAACATTTCAAGGATGCTGTAATTATCCCAAGCATTACATACCATGAAATTCAGCGTGAAGACTAACCTGAAAAGAACTCCAAGCATTTTAAGATATGGAAATATACAATTAAGGCCCCCAAACAACCTTAACTCTGCCCTATAGTGACACCATGAGGAGGAAGAATGAAAAATGTGTCTCTCTCTAAAATTCTGTTTAATCTCATCTGCAACCATAAACCCTAAGATGCCTTAATCATAATCAGCAGTTAGTACCTGGTGAAGAAATAGAAGCTCCCTGTCTCATCCATCACTGGAATAATTCTCCAAGAAAATTCCACCCATTGTTGCTTGCATGAGTGAACAACAGTGAATAACAAGGGAAGAATACTAAAGAAAATACCTACATTTTAAAAAGAATATAAAAGAGTGTAATAACATACAACTGTCAATAACTTGTTGGCACCAGTTCTTCAGCTGGTAATTGTTGGAGGAGCCACAGTGGAAGTCTTTTCAAGTCTTTGAATTTTCACTCCTAATATTTTGCTCAGTACTCTTAGCTATAGTCTGTAAACAGAAGGATGATTCTATAATGTCTGAGAACCCAGTTATTGGTAATCACCAAACCAAAACCCTGTGACATTCTGTATGAGATCTGGTGCTCAGCACCCTTGAAAAATCAGGCCCACATCTTTATAATGGGTAGAACCACACCAACAGATTGTAACACTCCTAATCCTGGGAGTTCAAAATCTGGATCCAAAGATGAATTTACCCACATTTAAGAATTTTCAGATTCAGCCCATAGAGAAATATTTGAGCTCTGAAATTGAATTTAATCTTAGATCCAGCCCTCATTATAAAGTTTAACTAAATACCCACACACTGCAAATACATGCAGTTAATAAATGTCCCTGTTAGTAACGAAAATCCAAAGCCACAACAGTATTACTGGTGCTGTCAGGAAAACTTCAGTATGAAATCATTAAAGTTTGATTTGTTGCTTTGTTACAGGAATGATTTCAGTGCAACAAGCAAACAGTGCCAGAGGATTGCTTTATAAATAATTGCTTTCATTTTGGTTACCTGTCATCATACTAGCATTTCAGCTGCAGTGAAACAGTAAGGATAATAATGTTCCGCCTCTGAGTTGCATCAATTAGCCATACACATGAGCTATCAGATAAATCAAATATCAAATGCAAATCTCCAACTTCCTGACTTCACTGTAAGTGGCATATACAATTGACATTGACATCTGTTCCTCTGTGTATTCTTTGTTTCATTAATTTAAATTACATTTATCATGCTCTGTAAACAGTTTAAATAAATGCTGAGCAATGAATATAACAAATTATTAATGTAATTGCCATAATTCAAAGGAAGCTGCAAACTTGCATACATTTGTTCTCTTAATTGTCAAATTTTAGATTGTGCTAAGTGTTCTTTTGGGAATTATTAATTAACCCAAATTCCATTAATGGCGGTAATGTTAAAAAAGGGTTTTGTGAACGTAATCTGTGATCATGTTACTATGTTAGAATCTCATTTGAACACAGAAGGGAGGACATGTGAGACTAGAAAACATGGTCTCCCGGTTAGAGTAGGATACAGGACATCAGAATACCTCGGTTCTAAACATTGCTCTAGATCTGGAAGCTTTTTTTTTTTTTACTTTTGGCAAATTATTATTTGGTCTGTATCTATACTTGCCCATAAGTGATGAAACAATATTGAGCTCAGAGGGGCATCATGATGTTTAATAAATTGCTTCTACAGAAAACTGATAATAGAAGGATCAACATATTGCTGTTTTGTTAAGCACTGGCAAAGTTAACAAAATATACATAAAATAAAGAGTCGTATGGAGGAGGCAGGTTTGAATTTAATAAATTTTTCACATATTAAAATAATAATAATTAATAATAGCTTTGGAGTCAGAACAAGCCTCTGGGCCCCAATGCTGGGGAAAGTATTTGTCCAAAATTTTCAAACCTAGGTGCCTAAATCTGAACGCCCAAATCCATATTTGGTAGCTAAATAGAATGATCTGATCAAGGATGCTGAACAACTGCAACCTCATGGACTTCAGTGGCATTTGTGAGTATTTGGAAGCTCAGACATGTGGATGTCGGGCCATTTCTGTTCAGGTACCTAAATAAGGATTTATGGGGCCTAACTTTAGGCACCTAGGTTTGAAAATTTTGTTCTTACTACAGGCATAATGAATAAAATTTGAATGGTCCCCATTACTTTAATGCTTTGAATGGAACTACATCAGCTAGTGTCTGCAGGTGTGAATCTATGGGCTGAACACTAACAGAGAAGGTACTGTATGTATTAACACTTATGGTGCATTGAATGGGAAACGTGTCTGTGAATGTAACTATGAAACACTGATAAGGAAAATGAACATGTGCAGAAGAAGATCTTTTTTTTTTTTAGCAGCCCTAGAGCAAAGTGATACCAAATATGTCTAATAGTATTAAAGCTGTGCCAAATAGGCTTAATTCTCTTCTCAGAGTGACATGAATGAAGTCACACAAGTGAAAGACTGTAAGTGAAAAGGGAATCAGGCCAACATTTACATTTTGGGGACTGGGAGAACCGCTAATAAAATATCATTTCACAGTAAAATATTTTAAGCAATTTATTATAACTATTTTTCTCATGCATCGTTAATTTTATTTTGTCTAGCTGATTTGATTTTGAATTTCTCTCATGCAACAAAAACATGAAGAAATACATAAAAATTCTGAACATTGGCACAGTTCTAGGTTTGATGCTGCTCAGATTATTTCAGTCATATTTGACAAATAATTTCACATAGGCTAAAATTGTCTAATTGTGTGTGCATTACATCCAAAAAGAAGACACAAGCAATATGATCATCAGATGCACCTGCATTTCAGTGACGGGTGAAGTGATTACTTATGTGAAGTTTGTAGAGCACTTTGGGATTCTTTGAGATTAAAGGTAGTTTGTTACATATAAGAGCACAGTTATTATATTATTTGAAACACAGTAGCTAAAGAGCTAACACACTCAGAGGGACCAGAAAAATGACAGGAAATATATTAATCTTGACCTTCAGATTAAGTAGCTACTGATTATATCCAACACAAGCAACTAATGTCTTGGCTGTTGGGTTCGCTCACGTAGAACTGACAAGCCACTCTCATCCTGAGCATCTTGTGTGTCATGGCATACAGAGAAGTTGGATAAAAACACAAAATACTCTGGCTGGAAGATTGCAACATAACACCATTTCTTGGAATTCAGAATAACACAGAGAAAGACAAAGCAGGCTGATCCCTAAAACAGAGAGGCACAACTTGCCCCTACTTACTGTAGACTGTATACTTGCAAACTGACTGCTGTGAGTGCCACATCTGATGCTTTGCTACAGAGCCCCCAACCCAAAAATAGGACCAAGAAAAAAACAAACTGAAATTTAACATGACATCTTACAATTTTAACAGTTTTATTTCAATAGAGCATAGAACATTTTACTGACTTCCGGTGGGCAGGATGAGCATGGCCTGGCTCCACCCACTTAGGGCTCCACGAATGTCCCCTCCCCCTCTGGGTCAGTGGGAGACCACTCCACCTCACCCCCCTTAAGTCCAGCTCCCGGTCTTCGGGCTGATATCTCGACTTCCCCTCAGGTGAGACAAAAAGTCAACGTAGGCATTATCTTCACCTGCGCTGTGTCAGATGGTAAAGGCATATGGCTGGAGGGTGTCATCAATCTGGTGTTGGTGTCTTTCATGGCATGTAACCATTTTAGGGGTCCATGGTCGGTTATCAGTACAAAAGGGCCTCCAAGAAGATAGTATCTGAGGGCACCAATAGCCCATTTAATGGTGAGAGCCTCCTTTTCTATAACTGAATAGTTGCATTCTTGGGGGAAGAGGTTCCAAATGATATAGAGTATGGGATGCTCTTCTCCATCCACCATCTGAGAGAGGACCGCCCCAAGCCCCACTCTGAGGTGTCCGTTTGGACCAGGAACTCCCGGTGGAAGTTGGGGCTGAAGGGCACAGGCTCTGGATACAGGAGCACAGGCTTTCTTTGAGAGCACAGGCTTTCCTTGAGAGCTTGAAACATGTCCTCACATTCTCCCAACCAACATACCTGGCATGGGCTGTCCTTGGTTAAAAGCGCCATGAGAGGTGTTGCAATGGACACAAACTGGGGGACAAAGTGTCGGTAATACCATGTTAAGCCCAGAAACTGTCATACCTCTTGCTTCGTAGTTGGCGTCGGGCAAGCTTGCAGTGCCTGGAATTTCCCTACGAAGTGCACGAAGCCTCACCCCAGAGTGTAACCCAGGTATGTAGTCTCCTGCCATCCTATCTGGCATTTCTTTGGGTTGGCAGTGAGGCTAGCATCTCGGAGGGTTCGCAGGACAGGGGCTACCTGGTTTAAATGATCTTTCCAATGGTTGCTGTAGATCACTACATCATCTAGGTAGGCCACCGCATATTCTGTATGGGAGCTTAGGAGTCAGTTCATCTTGCGCTGGAAGGTCGCTCGGGCCCCATGGAGGCCGAAGGGCATCTGGGTGAAATGGAATAACCTGGTTGGAGTGGCAAATGCTGTCTTCTCTCTGGAGCTTGGATCTAAGGGGATTTGCCAGTACCCTTTCGTGAAGTCATGTGTTGTGATGTACCTGTCTGTTCTGAGACGGTCGAGGAGCTCATCGATCCGGGGCATCAGGTAAGCATTGAACTTTGAGATCGCATTTACCTTCCAGAAGTCTATACAAAATGAGAAAGTCCCATCGGGCTTCAGGACTAACACGA
This sequence comes from Chrysemys picta bellii, assembly GCF_011386835.1. Taxonomy (NCBI): domain Eukaryota; kingdom Metazoa; phylum Chordata; order Testudines; family Emydidae; genus Chrysemys; species Chrysemys picta. The sequence goes on from NC_088792.1 coordinate 106,167,668, forward strand.
TGGGGCTGCGCCACTCGCTCTGTAATTACTCTATGATCCCAACTCCAACATCACTTGGACTTCCCTCTCAACGATCTGCGCATCTGTCGTGGGAAGGGGCAGGTCGTCTCCCGGATTACCTGCCCAGGGGTCATCTGGATGGTATGCCTCATAACCATGGTCCCACCTCTGATTGGCTGGGCTGGGGTGTCACCTCTGTGTGGGACTGGGGTCATAGCCTCGGCTCTTCCTCTCGGGGCCAGGTGGGTTCAGGCTGCTGAGGGGTGTTGTGGGCACTGACCTCACGGGTTTGGGCTCTAGGGCATCGTTTGGCCTTGGGCCCCGGCTTCCTCGCCAGAGCATCGACCCAGGCATCGGGGTTGGGCCCTGGTCTCCCAGCCCGATAGGACTTTCAGCGCCAAGAAATCCTCCATTAAGGTAATGGTGGCACTAAGAGTTGTGGGTTGGTGCCGGAGTACCCAAGCACTCCCCCGGAGTGAGAGGACCTAGACAAACTGTTTTAGGGTGATCTGTTCTGCAACCTCGCCAGATGAGTGTTGCTCAGGGTGTAACCACTGCCAGCAGAGGTCCTTTATTTCCTGGGTCATGACCTGCGGCCATGCCCCCGGTGGGTAAGTTTTAGGCCGAAATCGTTGGCAGAAGGTCTCCAGTGTGATGTCTAAGGCATCTAAAATGGCTGCCTTTACACATCCATACTCTTGGGCTTTGTCAATTGGGAGTCCACGATAGGCGGTCTGGGCTGCCCTCTTTAGGTAGGGGGCTAAGAGGGTGGCCCACTGGAGGCCACCTGGCAACCACCGCCGCCCGCTCAAAGGTTACAAGAAATGCTTCAGGGTATTCTGCAGGCCCCATTTTGGAAAGGCATAAGGGCACTAGGGAAGTGGGGAGGATTCATCGGGTCCCCCGTGTTTGGCCCGCTGGGTTTGGGCAGCAGGGCTGCAAGCTATTGGAGACACTGTTGCTTCTGCTCCCGGTGTTGGGCCCCTAATTTACCGAGCAGCAGGGCCATCCTTAGGTATATGCAGCATACAAGGCTGGGCAGGGCACCTGAAAATTTGGAGCACCCCTGGTCTTAGTAAAAAGAACAGGAGTACTTGTTGCACCTTATAGACTAACAAATTTATTAGAGCATAAGCTCTATGACTCTGTATGCATCCGAAGAAGTGGGCTGTAGTCCACGAAAGCTTATGCTCTAATAAATTTGTTAGTCTCTAAGGTGCCACAAGTACTCCTGTTCTTTTTGCGGATACAGACTAACACGCCTGCTACTCTGAAACCTGGTCTTAATGTCCACCCTCCCACCTCTTCCTATCCATGTTCTGACCCTTCCTGCAGGCTCCCACCATAGCTGGTTGCTGCAGCCTGGTGACTCTTAGTCCAGAGGGGGTCTAGTAACTTAAAAGTGAAAAAGCCTTCCAGCCTGCCAGACCTATTAGCACAATATTGAAACTGTTAAAGAGCCATTCAAGTGGTAATGAAACCATTTAACAGGCATTTGCCAACCCCCAGGTATATACTATCAGTTTCTGAATTTACTGACAAAAACAGTTGTGCATTACTGTAATATTTACTCAGAACACGTTAGTCTACAGGACCTTAGTTTAAAATTTGCTTGAAAAATACTTCATTAGTGTGTTCCTGAAGACGATAAAATCATATCTCTAAAAAATCCTTGAAGAGAGCCCTTAAAGGGACAACACCTCTTTCCTGCCAGATAGCTGACAAAGGAGTTTCCCTTTCTTTACTTCTGACTATTTGATTAACTAGTTTTAAGAGAACCCTCTAGCAAAATCAGTGCCTTAGTAAGATATAAAATCCTTTATTATGCCTAAGATCCTTGGAAACATATTTTTTAAAGAGGTGAAATTTCATAAACATGTCTGTTGTTATGGAGATCACACAAAGTAAATTAGTGTTCCCTTTTTCTAAAAGCAATGGACATTGTTGTGAACACACTAAACCTCTGTGACTGATTAATTTAAAATAATGTCTTTGTTTCAATGAGTTAAATATGTAGTAATCTGGAATGTTTCCTTTATGAAGGCTTAAGAGTACATTTAAAATATAAAATCAGATTAGAAATACTGATTAAGAAAATGTAAAACAGAGAAGAGCTGAATCATGTATTCCATAATATATAATGTTGTATTCAGCTGACTTGCCCTTACTACAAAGTTTTTGCAAATAAATCTCTGACAAGCTTCAGGGTATATCAAAAAACCTGTGACTGACATTTTTTATTCCCAAGTTTAGTGCTTTTAATTAGGTACCTTCTGCATGTCCAGTCTTTACCATCTGGCATGCAGTGAAAAACATGCTCCATTTTCTTTAGAAAGAAATTGCAGAAGAGTGTTTTTTTCAAATGTCATTTGCTTCATTTGGGTTCAGGGATTTAGCTGGAAGAGGGTGAGCAGGGAGGGGGAGGGAAGAGAAGAGGGAGACAGTGGGGAGAGGGCGGGACCTGGGCAGAGTGGAGGCGGGCCCTGGGGCAGAGTAGGGGTGGAGTATGGGCGGGGCCACAGGTGGGCTGGGGAGCTAGTCACCCCAAGCGGCAGCTTCACACACTGCCCATGACAGCAGTTAAGAGTGGGTCGGCTTCCGCACACCCAGTGCACACTGCAGTCTCCTTAGGCAGGGGCCGTATTCACAGATCCGAATGTGTCGGCGCCGTGCATTCTTCATGAGAGAGAGGGTAGGGGGCTCTCTGCGGGGAACTGTGATTCTCTTACTGCAGGGATCGGGTCGATGTCCGCATTCTCCACCAAGTGTAGTGGGTTTGCAGTAGCCCCTCCCCCTCTGGGTCAGTGGGAGTCCATTCCTCCTCACTACGTTGCAGGGTGTTGCTCATGGTTGGGGAATCAGCTGAGTCATTCTTAGCCGGTAGCTCTGGTTGGCAGTCTGGGTAAAGCGATCAGCAATCACGGTCCCTAGCCCGCAACCAGGGCAGTGAAGGGTTGTGGCTTGGACCGCTACTCAGGGGTGAGTGGCAAATAAACAGTTCGTAAGTTAAACCCTTAGTCAGGACAGGGCAGTACAGAGCCTGGGTCTCGGGCCTGCACTCAGGGCCAAGTAGTCCAGAGCCCAGGCCCTTAGTCAGGGCGAGGCAACAGCCCTCTGGGCCCAGGCCAGAGTAGAGCACCCAAACACAGTCTATGGGGGCTGAGGCAGGGTTAGCGCACCCAGACACAGTGTAGAGGAGCTCAGGCAGAAGTAGAGCCTAGTGTCCTCACTTGGTGGACTGTAGGCAGATGCAGGCCCTCTGGCCTATGGAGAGGGAGCACTGCCACCCCAGGGGCAGGGTGGCAGGGGGGATGCGGGCCCGCCCAACTCCACTGCGTCCCAGCCCAGGACCCTAACAGTGGCTGAGGGGTCCGCCACTGAGTCAGCCTTCCAAGGGGAGTCGTGGGGGCAAAAGATATATCTGGCTTCAAGACTAAGCTTGATAAGTTTATGGAGGGGATGGTATAATGGGATAGCCTAATTTTGGCAATTAATTTGTCTTTGACTACTAGCGGTAAATATGCCCAATGGTTTGTGATGGGATGTTAGTTGGGGTGGGATCTGAGTTACTACAGAGAATTCTTTCCTGGGTGTCTGGCTGGTGAATCTTGCCCACATGTTCAGGGTTTAGCTGATCACCATATTTGGGGTTGGGAAGGAATTTTCCTCCAGGGCAGATTGGCAGAAGCCCTGGGGTTTTTTCGCCTTCCTCTGCAGCGTGGAGCACGGGTCACTTGCTGGAAGATTCTCTGCACCTTGAAGTCTTTAAACCATGATTTGAGGACTTCAATGGCTCAGACACAGGTTTGATAGAGGAGTGGATGGGTGAGATTCTGTGGCCCGCAACACGCTGACCTGATCGCAGGCCAGCTCTTAACCAGACAATTGTCTAGTTCCCCTGGGTTACTTCTTATCTCTCCCTTGTGGTGTAGCTGGGTCAGTAAGGGTTCCTCTGCATTGTCCGGGTAGAAGGCCAGCAGCAATCCCGGCAACTCCTCCTCGGCTTGGTTAGGGTGTGGCTCCAGCAGTGTTGTCCAGTCCTCAGCACCGAAGGGGTCCATGGCAGTCTCCCAGTTCGGGAGCGGGCAGGAGGCATCTGGTTCCTTCAGCAGCTGCATCCCAACTGAGCTTGCAGACCAGCCTTTTGTACTTCCTGTCCCGCTCACTGACTTCCAGTGGATCGGGTAAGCATGGCCTGGCTCCATCCACTATGGCTCTGTGAGTGGCCCCTCCCCCTCTGGGTCAGTGGGAGACCACTACACCTCACTACAGTGAACAAGTACCAACAGTGCTTTCTAATGGTCAGGCAGGGGTGTGGCAAGTTGTCCCCATCATTGCAAATATGGTCCTGTCTGTCAGTTTTCCCTCCCCGAGTTTCCTGTGATTCCCTTTAACACAGGGCCTTTGGGGTCTAGACCTTTAAACTGTCAGGGTCTTCCCCAGCTGTTTTTTTCCCCTGAAGTGAAGGCTCCTGTTCTTGACATGTCTTCTTGGAGTGGGTAAGGGAGCCGAGGCTGACCCTCTCTACTGGACTTTGGTCCATGGCCCAATCGTGGATGTCAAGCTCTCTGGAGTAGCTCACATATGTGGGTGCCAACCTCAGTGCAGACTTACAAATCAGGGCACAGACCCCAAACTGGCTGTATGTTCTATAATTCGATGTCACCAACCAAGTATCAAGTGTGACTTCCTTAAACATTATAAGAGCCTTACCATGGAGTTACAGACAGTCCCCTTGGGTACTTCAGTCTATCTTGCCACCCAGGCAAGCCTGCCTTTGTGATAGATGGTCCCTTATAGAATCATAGAATTGTAGGATTGGAAGGGACCTTAAGAGGTCTTCTAATCCAGTCACCTGTAATTCTGGCAGGACTAAGTATTATCTAGACCATTCCTGACAGATGTTTGTCTAACCTGCTCTTAAACATCTCCAATGACAGAGATTCCACCACCTCCCTAGGCAATTTATTTCAGTGCTTAACTACCCTGAGAGTTAGGAAGTTTTTCCTAATGTCCAACCTAAACTGCCCTTGCTGCAATTTAAGCCCATTGCTTCTTATCCTATCCTCAGAGGTTAAGAAGAACAATTTTTCTCCCTCCCCCTTGTAACAACCTTTTATGTACTTGAAAACTGTTATAATGTCCCCTCTCAGTCTTCTCTTCTCCAGACTAAACAAACCCCATTTTTTCAATCTTCTCTCATAGATCATATTTTCTAGACCTTTAATAACTTTTGTTGCTCTTCTCTGGACTTTATAGAAGAAATCACAACAATATTCAGTTTAGTCCCAGTTCCAAAGGACAAGTCAATTGTACCTTAGATCTCTCACCAAAGGCAATTCTTGTAGCCTCTCCTATATTAAACTAAATAAAGGTTTATTAACTAGGGGAAAAAAGAGTTATTTACAAAGGAGGTAAACATACACATACACACAAGTTATGGTCTTAGGTTTCAAAAGGTAATAGACACTGCCATAACATGCAAGCTCTATATGTCCTTTAGGGCTAACCCAAGCTAAGTAGCTTGGGGATCTGTTGCTTATGATTAGAAATACTACGTTCTTCAAATTCCAAGTAGTATAGTGATACAGTTCCTTCTGGTCAGGCATTTTTATTCTCTTCCCTGAGTGTTCAAACTGATGGAACAAGTGTTGTCTCCTGTCTCTTCTTCATGGGTGTGAGGGATGAGGGAGGGAATCAACAATGTCCTTTGACAATGGCTTATTTGGTTTCAATGGGCCTTCTTGTGTGCAGGACCAGCACTTTCCATTAATTAATGCTTCTTTCCTGTTTGGTGAGTTACACGATTACAGAGGTTTACAATACAAACCCTCAATATAACTTTATATCAAATGGCTACAGATGTTATAAGTGAGTTCAATACACATAGCATCCTACAAGCATTTCATCAAGGCTAAAAACTAAACACCTTCATATAAACTTAACATCTATTTTAAAAATGCTAACACTCAGGTGAGCCAGATTGTTTTCCAGCTATGCATTTGTCAGTGTGCAGTGAGGCCTAGGGGCCTTCGCATGAGCTGGCACCTGGTATGCCAGCATCACACTGGGTAGCTATGCTCTGTACCTTGGGGGGCTAAGCAGCCACCTTCCTGGACCACTTCCTACCCAAGTTGTCTCCTCCCCACAACGTAAAACAAAGAATCTCAGATAAAGTCTCTGACCTACACTGTCATTTGCCTGCCTCTCCTTTGTAGGTTTGCTCAGGACTGTGTTGTCAGGTCTCTGGCAATGAGTTCCTGGGCAGCACTTCCTCCCCCCTCCCGAGTAGCCATCTGCTCCTTTCCACTGCCTCCCTCCTTCTGAGCTGTGCCACTTTCCCCTTTTAAGCCTTGCCTCCATCTTGTATAGGGTGACCAGATCACAGGGATGAAATATCGGGACGCAGGGAGGGGCGGAGGGGGGGGCGGAGCAAAAAAAAATGGCGGCGGAGCAAAAAAAAAAAAAAAAGCAGTTTCGCAGGGGCGGGGGGCATTAGCAGGCCCCAGCCGCGCCGGGCGCACGTGCTGCCCACCCCAGGGCAAAAGCTGGCCCCGATGCAGAAGGGGCTAGGGATAAAGAGAGCAGGGGGGGGGGGGGACAAGAAGCAAAGTCCGGGGCTGGCCGCGGCGCGGGCGTGCAAGGGGCCAGGGCTGGCACAGCCGAGCCACAGCAGCGGCCGGTCACCTGAGGGGCTCCAGGCTGGGCAACGGGCAAGAGCCAGGGCTTTTCCCAGCCCTGCAGAGCCTCCTGCCCCCCAGCCCGCCGTGGGCACATGCGGCGCGTCCCGCCGCCGGCAGGGAGCCCCGCGCCTCTCCCGCTCGGCTGCGCTCCAGCGGCTCCTTCCCGGCGGGGCCGCGGCAACTTTCCCTTCCCCTCCCAGGCTCCTAGTAGTTGCCCGACCCTCCTCCTAACCTCCTCCCTCCATTGAGAGATCCAATGGGGGAAGGAGAGGGCGGAGTCGGGGTTGGGGGGGCGTGAGCGCCGGAGCGGAGGGCAAATTTGCTTTTTTGTCCAGTGTCCCGACCGAACATCGGTCGGGACGCTGGACAAAGAAGGAAATATCGGGACTGTCCCGATAAAATCGGGACGTCTGGTCACCCTAATCTTGTACAAGCTTTTCAGGGGTGATTTTGCAGGGGCCGCCTAGGCCCAGAGCTGTTCCTTAGCTCTTTGCTCTCCACTGTGGGGTTTGAACACCCTATCACAGGTCTCTTTACAAAAGCTAGAGAAGATGTAAGGCAGGCAGTGTTCAAGTTCACCAGTCCTCCTCGTGAAAACAAAACAGTGTGACATTTGGCAGCATCTAGGAATGCTGTACAACATATCTTAATGTAGAGAGGGTCTGAAGGAGCTCTGCATAGATGACCATAATGGTCCCTTCTGACCTTAAGTCTATGAGTCTAAATTTCAGGTTCCACCACACTAAGAAATATCCTTTTCTTTGAACCCTATGCCTATCCATTTTGAAGACTGGATTCCTCTCTTCACTGCAACTCCAGCAGGCTATAACTGTGGTGACATGCACATCACATGGAGACTGGTACGTTCATACCAGATCTGTAGTATCTTTGGGCCTAGAACAAAAGTGTCATTAAACAATTTCACTCTCCAGATCTTCCCTAAAGAGTGCAATACTGTTTGAGGGGTCTCTGTCCTCAGGGAGCTGAACACAACAGGTTTTAATAAAGCAGCCAGCCTGAGTCCAAAAAACATGTCTACCAACCTGCTGAGAGCTTGACAGTCACCCCACAATGCAAATATGACTGGGACCTAAGGGCCTGTCTTTAAATGGGTCTTGGTTCAGGTCCTTAGAGAGAGAATTAAGATTCAGAGAAAAGAAAAAGCATTGGAAGGAATGGAAATATGTATTAAGTAGGAGAGAGTGGATCAGTGTTTGGGAAGTTGGAGTAAATGAAGGAAAGAGTTGGAAATTAGGGGGAAAGGGGATGGGTGAGGGAGAAGTGAGAAGCTGAGAAGAGGAAGGGGAAGTATGAAGGACATGATGGCGAAGGAGAACTCACAAAGTCTGGGTACTATACGTGGGATTTTCAAAAGCTCCATCCTGGCAAATTCTGAGAGTTTTACTACTGGCTTCAGAAGGAGTAGAGCTAGGCCAACAATGAGAACTTTTGAAATCCCTCCAGATAAGTATCCATGTTTCATCTGAATCAACTTTCTGGGACCAGTTAAGGTGCATTCATCAATACTCTAAAGTAGGCTGGGAAGAAAATCTTATGACTTACCAACACTTCCTATTTGGTTGTCAATCAAGTTGGTGGTGGGTTGTTGATTTTTTGTTTTGTTTTGTTAATCTCCATTTTTGGGCTGAAATCTCATTCTCAAATAATTATTATTTGTATTTCATGATAGCACTGTACAAATCATAGAAGATTAGAGTTGGAAGAGACCTCAGGAGGTCATCAAGTCCAACCCCCTTCTCAAAGCAGGACCAACTCCAACTAAATCATCCCAACCAGGGCTTTGTCAAGCCAGGCCTTAAAAACCTCTAAGGATGGAGATTCTACCACCTCCTTAGGTAACCCATTCCAGTGCTTCACCACCCTCCTAGTGAAATAGTTTTTCCTAATATCCAACCTAGACCTCCCCCACTGCAACTTGAGACCATTGCTCCTTGTTCTGTCATCTGAAAACAGCCTAGCTCCATCCCCTTTGGAACCCCCTTGCGGGTAGCTGAAGGCTGCTATCAAATCTCCTCTCACTCTTCTTTTCCGCAGACTAAATAAGCCCAGTTCCCTCAGCCTCTCCTCATAAGTCATGTGCTCCAGCCCCCTAATTATTTTCATTTTCATTTTCATTGCCCTCCACTGGACTCTCTCCAATTTGTCCACAAGGGTTTCAGAGTAGCAGCTGTGTTAGTCTGTATCTGCAAAAAGAACAGGAGTACTGTGGCACCTTAGAGACTAACAAATTTATTTGAGCATAAGCTTTCGTGGGCTACAGCCCACTTCATAGGATGCATAGAATGGAACATATAGTAAGACGATGTATATACACATACAGAGAACGTGAAAAGATGGGAGTTGCCCTACCAACTCTAAGAGGCTAATTAATTAAGATGAGCATTTATCAGCAGGAGAAAAAAACCAATCCATCCCATCATCCAGATCATTAATGAAGATGTTGAACAAAACCGGTCTCAGGACCGACCGTGGGGGCACTCCACTTGATACCAGCTGCCAATTAGACATCGAGCTGTTGATCACTACCTATTGAATCCGACGATCTAGCCAGCTTTCTATCCACCTTATAGTCCATTCATCCAATCCACTTTGTTGGCAAGAATACTGTGGGAGACAATATCAAAAGCTTTGCCAAGGGTATATCACATCCACCACTTTCCCCATATCCACAGAGACAGTTATCTCATCATAGAAGGCAATCAGGTTGGTCAGGCATGACTTGCCCTTGGTTCATCTGTGTTGACTGTTCCTGGTCACCTTCCTTTCCTCCAAATGCTTGAAAATGGATTCCTTGAGGACCTGGTCCATTTTTCCGGGAACTGAGGTGAGGCTGACTGGTCTGTAGTTCCCCAGATTCTCCTTCTTCCCTTTTTTAAAGATGGGCACTATATTTGCCTTTTTCTGATTGCCGCGAGTTTTCAAAGGTAATGGCCAATGGCTCTGCAATCACATCAGACAACTCCCTCAGGTCGCCTGGGTGCATTGCATCTGGCCCCATGGAGTTGTGAATGTCCAGCTTTTCTAAATAGTCCTTAGCCTGGTCTTGTTCCACGGTGGGCTGTTCACTTCCTCCCCATACTGTGCTGCCCAGTGCAGCAGTCTGGGAGCTGACCTTGTTTGTGAAGTCCGAGGCAAAAAAAGCATTGAGTACTTCAGCTTTTTCCACATCATCTGTCACTAGGTTGCCTCCCCCATTCAGTAAGGGTCCCACACTTTCCCTGACCACCTTCTTGTTGCTAACATACCTGTAGAAACCCTTGTTACCCTTCACATCCCTGGCTAGCTGCAACTCCAGTTGTGCATTGGCCTTCCTGATTACACCCCGCATGCCCTAGCAATATTTTTATACTCCTCCCTAGTCATTTGTCCAAGTTTCCACTTCTTGTAAGCTCCTTTTTGTGTTTAAGCTCACCAAAGATTTTTCTGTTAAGCCAAGCTGGTCGCCTGCCATACTTGCTATTCTTTCTGCACATCGTGATGGTTTATTCCTGCGCCCTCAGTAAGACTTCTTTAAAATACAGCCAGCTCGCCAAAGACTGTCCCTGACTAAAGACTTACTTACAATCTTGAAATACTGTTGCTGTTGTAATTGTTTAAAGACATTTCTCTGCATTCTGGTTGTTCTGTTTTAGGATGCTATGTAGGGATTTCTTATTTTTACTATCTTATTTTTAATATGCCTGAGTCTTACTTGATTTTATTTGGTTAGTTAGGGAGGAGGGCAGCCTTATTAAAATAGCATAGCCATTTCCTGCCTGAGATTGGGAGTCAGAAATAAAACAATAAACTAATTTATTTCATATACAAATAAAAATTCAAAGTGCGTTCATAATATTGTGGACAATGTCTATCTGGTTTGAAATGTCGATCTAACCATACGCTGATATTAGTAACTCTTCCCCATTAGTAACTCCGCCTGGTGTTGCTATTGAGTACTCCCTGTGAGAATGGGCCAGAGCCTCACCTGGTGTGTATTGCCATGGCTCCACTACACTGTTTTACACCTTTTCAGGATCTGGCCCTGGATTTTTTTTCTAGTTCACCCTCACGTCTGAGACTAGAAAGCACCTACGGTTGGGCCCTTAATTGATACCTGCGACATGTCCTGAATTGTACTTTGCTATATATGTGTGCGTAGGGCTATTATGATTTAAGTTCACAGTGGAAAACCCACACCACACTGTCCTGCAACATTGAAAATGTAAACAGTATATATGATGAAAGGCAAGCCCTCCCCACCCTACCCTCAAAACACAAACACACACACACACACACGAAACGATTGTGTTGCTTCCTTTCATATGAAACTCTGCTCCATTTTTAATTTCACCTATTCCATAATATTCTCTCTAGTCTGTTTGAGGGACCATATTTCTCTCTGTTTATCCCCTTCCTCTCTCTCTGCCTTTCCTTGTTTTTCTTCTTCTCTGTTGTTGTTGTTACTCACAGGATTTCAAGAGAAGATTGCTTTTTTATCCTCAGAGCTAGTCTCCGCAGATTAATCCAAACACAAGAACATTTTGTGAGGTTTCTGAGCAATTGAAATCTGAGTTTACGCAGTGGAGTTGAGATGAATGCGAATCTTTGCTGCTGTTGCTGCAACCATTATAATCACATATAAAGAGGAGGACTTTTTTTCCCCACTAGGGCTTCAATAACTAAAGCCCACAAGCTGTATTTACTGGAGACCATGAGGAATATCTATTGAGAGATGCAGTACAATATGTATATTCAAAGGATGTTAATTAGATGCATCAAGCTCTTCATTTGAATGGCACTCCCATTCAAACAGAATGGAAACAAAACCATGTCACCAAATGAGCTGCTATGTGTTGAGAGCCTTAAAATGTATGTAGTTAAATAGAAGGCAAAAATAAAATATATAAACAAAGTGTTTCAGCCACTAAATCTTTTTCTGACTATGGCCCCAATCCAACCATCTGATCCACACAGGAAGACTGCTGCACACAGATGGGGGTCCGAATTGACTTCAGAGATGCCTTTGGGCAGGCATCATGGTCCCCAGCATGGAACAGATTGCAGGACTGGGGCCCAAAAATAAGAAATAGTCTGAAATCAGAAAGTATCCTTTTTCAGTCTCTTGCCTGCTTCACAGTGATTTAACATACATTATTCCTAGAAGTGAGCGATGGTATGAAACCAGAGCCTCTTCAGACCTTTGAGTCTAGAAGACACATAGAGATGGTTCCGATTCTAATCATATCTGTTACATTACATTTCATCCTCTGTATTTTTTTTTATTTAGGATTTTTGCGCTGTTTGGTATGAGGGGGGATTTGATAGCTGCTTTCAACTACCTGAAAGGGGGTTCCAAAGAGGATGATCTAGACTGTTCTCATTGGTACCAGATGACAGAACAAGGAGTAATGGTCTTAAATGGTTGCAGTGGGGGAGGTTTAGATTGGATATTAGGAAAAACTTTTTCACTAGGAGGGTGGTGAAGCACTGGAATGGTTTACCTAGGGAAGTGGTGGAATCTCCTTCCTCAGTGTTTTTTAAGGTCAGGCTTGACAAAGCCCTGGCTGGGATGATTTAGTTGGGAATTGGTCCTGCTTTGAGCAGGGGGTTGGAGTAGATGACCTCCTAAGGTCCCTTCCAACCATGATATTCTATGATTCTATGATGCTGTTTGTTTATTGTAGCCACACTAAAAATCTATGTGGCCTTGTCCTTACCTCCTTCCCCACTCCACGCAGGCTACCTTGTCCATTATCTCATTTTTTTTAATTAATAAAGAAAGAATGCATGGTTTCAAAACAATAGTTACTTTATTTCGAAGGGGTGGTTGGAGGGGAATGGTGGTTGGCTTACAGGGAATTAAAATCAAGAAAGGGAGCAGGTTTGCATCAAGGAGAAACACACAGAACTGTCACACCGAAGCCTGGCCAGTCATGAAACTGGTTTTCAAAGCCTCTCTGATGTGGAGCACACCTTGCTGTGCTCTTCTAATCGCCCTGGTGTCTGGCTGCTCAAAATTGGACGCCAGGCAATTTACCTCAACCTCCCACCCCGCCATAAATGTCTCCTCCTTACTCTCACAGATATTACGGAGCACACAGCAAGCAGCAATAACAATGGGAATGTTGGTTGCTCTGGGGTCTGACCTACTCATAAACAGCACCAGCGAGCTTTTAAACATTCAAAGGCACATTCTACCACCATTCTGCACTTGCTCAGCCTATAGTTGAACTGCTCTTTACTATTGTCCAGGCTGCCTGTGAATGGCTTCATGAACCATGGGAGAAAGGGGTAGACTGGGTACCCAAGGCTAACTATTGGCATTTCAACATCCCCAATGGTAATGTTCTGGTCTGGGAAGTAAGTGCCTTCTTGCAGCTGCTCGAACAGCCCGGAGTTCCTTAATATGCAAGCATCATGCACCTTTCCCAGCCATCCCACATTGAGGTCGGTGAAACGTCCGTTGTGATCCACTAGTGCTTGCAGCTCCACTGAGAAGTACCCCTTGTGGTTTATGTACTGGTTGGCAAGGTGGTCCGGTGTCAAGATGGGGATATACATTCCGTCTATTGTCCCACCACAGTTAGGGAACACCATTGCAGCAAAGCCATACAGTATGACCTGCACATTTCCCAGAGTCACTACCCTTGATAACAGAACGTCAATGATTGCATTGTCTACTTGGATCACAGCAACCCCCACAGAAGACTTGCCCACTCCAAATTGATTCCCGACTGACCGGTAGCAGTCAGGCATTGCAAGCTTCCACAGGGCTATCACCACTCGCTTCTCAACTGTCAGGGCAGCTCTCATCTTGGTATTCCTGCACTTCAGGGTGGGGAAAAGCAACTCACAGAGTTCCAGGAAAGTGGCCTTACGCATTCGAAAGTTTCGCAGCCACTGTCTGCAACCCTATGCAGTCCCACCAGTCTGTGCTTGTTTGCCTGGCCCAGAATCGGCGTTTCACTGTATCAACCAGCCCCAGTGCCGCCATGATGTCCCAATTGCCACAGCCCATGCTTTCAGGAACGTCTGTGTCCATGTCCTCATCAAAATCCTCCTCGTACTGGCGTCTCTTAGCCCGGTTTTGCATATACTCCAGGATAATGCGTGAGGTGTTTACAATGCTCACAAAAGCAGCGGTGAAAGTGAGCTGAGCAGGCTCCATGCTTGCCGTGGTATGGTGTCTGCAGAGGTAACCCCAGGAAAAATGGCGCAAAATGATTGTTTGCCGTTGCTTTCATGGAGGGAGGGGTGACTGAAGACATGTACCCAAAACCACCCGCGACAATGTTTTTGCCCCATCAGGCATTGGGAGCTTAACCCAGAATTGTACTGGGCAGCGGAGACTGTGGGAACTGTGGGATAGTGACTCACAGTGCACCGCTCTGTAAGTCGATGGTAGCCACAGTAGTGAGGACGCACTCCGCCGACTTAATGCACTTAGTGTGGACATATGCAATCGACTGTATAAAATTGATTTCTAAGAATCGACTTCTATAAAATCTACCTAATTTTGTAGTGTAGACATACCCTTAGTCTGTATTACACAGGAGGTCAGACTAGATGATCAGATAGTCCCTTTTTGCCTCAAAATCTATCAATCTCTTTGATTTAGTAGCATAGGGGCTATTGGTAGAGCATTCTCCATGAGGGGCTCTCAGCTGTAGAACACCCTTTCACCCTTGGTCTGAAATAGTTGGGGATTGTTGACCGTTAGGGCATACTGCAAGGCCCATATATACCCCCACTACCTCTCCCCTCCCCACCCCAGGCCCGGAAGCTAAATAACTTGGAGACTGACAGGGTGATTGTTTAGAGGAGATGACTGGTTGGTTGGGAATGTTTTTTCTGAGGGTCTGAGTTTGCTGAGTTGCTGGTTTCACACTTGTTGCATTATTACTTTACATAATCTGACAGGGGCCCACATATACCAGATGGATGCCTTTGTATATCGTACTATGGATCACAACAAATAAATAAAATAAAGGGGCCAAAGTCAATGGCAGGTTTGCTGTTGACTTCGGTGGAGAAAGGTCTAAGCCCATAGAAGCAGTAAGTCACGTTTTGTGACAGTTGGGGTATGTCTACTTTGCATTTGAAAACTTGTGGCAGCAAGTCTCAGCGCTTGGGTCTATAAACTTGGGCTTGTGCCAACAAGCTAACAAACAGCGAAGTAGGTGTTCAGTTTGGGCTGGAGCTTTGGCTCTGAAGCCCGGGGAAGAGGGAGGGTTTCAGAACTCCAACATCTATGCCACTATAGCACAAGCACTATCTGCCTGAGTCTGTAGACCTGGGCTGTGAGATTCACTGCCATGGGTTTTAAAACACAGTGTAGACATACCCTGTGGCTTCTTTTTTCAAGGTTTCTTTGACACTTTTCTCTAGTTACACTTTGCATGGGTTTGCGTCTTCAAATGAAAGTCAAGGTCAAATTAACTGTCTTTTTTACGCAGTTCTCAATATGAAACATAAATTGGTCCACGTTTCTTCAAAAGATTGGCTTGAAAATGTCTCAGACCTGTTGCTAAACCTGGGCGAAATTTCAAGTTTCCTAACTAAACCCCAAACAATGTGAGTTCTGCTTTACTTGTGGTTTCATAATCACAGTTTGGTACAATATGGTTCCAGCAGGCACTTCACTTGATTTTGCGGCTGCAGTTGAATCATCTCATGAAACTTGGTAAATACACTGGAGTGTGGTGAAAGGGATGGGGAAGAGAGAAGACATCAAACTACATCTGATATTTCATGTAAGGCTCCAAATTTTCAAAAGTCAGATTCTTAGAGACTAACGGTAAAAGAACCAACTGTAACATAAATGCACTCTGTAACTTTGTGCAGTGAATATGGAGAATACCAGTTCTGTTTTGAGGACATGGAGTTTGTCAGTAACTACTGTAGTAATCCTACTACGAACACATCTTTAGTATGCTCCTCTTAGGTTGTGGCTGAGGCAGTTTCAAGGGCAAAAACATTCAGGAGGCCAACATTATCATTTGAGCTGCTTATTACTGAGGTTCATTTATTGCTCTAGTGCACCGTGAATTTATTAAGTGCAATATATTCAATATGCTCCCATGCCCTACTAATTTTCTAGAGCAATTTTCATTATTAATGGCTTCCCGATGGAAAGATTTTGCTCTTTGGGAGCTTTCCTTTAAAAAGTACTTCTAGATACATACATGGCTGTTTAAACGGAGTATTTCTGCAGAGTACTGTCATATTGTATTAACAGAACCTGATGAAATCAGGTTAAATCTGTAACACAGGCCATCTCAGTAAGTATTTACCTTTCCCCTAGTTCACACTGGCTGTATTCCCAATTTTCTTTGCCAAAGGTGTGGCTTACTTGAATGTAAATAAATAAATAAAATACAAAATTAAATTTTTTTATAAAAATCATGGCTCTTTTAAACAAAATTTATAATGAGGTGACTAAGGATACATTATTTATTTCCACTCATTATTGATGACTTCACAGCCATCTCTTGTAGCTGTGCTACGCTCTGTCGCTCATGAATTATAAGGCCATCAATAACTCATGGAAATAAATAATGCATCCATAATCACCCTATTTGATATTCTTTGCACTATAGCTAATTCCTTGAAAATGTGTCTCCTAATAAGGCTTACGAAAGGATTACAGCATTCAAAAGAACTAATTACATTAACTAAATCAAAATCCATATTAAAATAAATATAAGTAATTATAGTAATACATATGTTTTATTATAACCAATTACCTTTAATAGTTAACATAGTCATCCTGGCCCTAATCCTAGGCCTACTGAGTCAATGGAAAGGCTACTACTGACTTCAGTGGGTTCTGAGTCAGGTCCCATATTGGTGAATATCCAATCACCTGGTCTGATTAGCTGGGCTGTGGAGATACAGAAATAGGAAAGTTGTAAGGAATCCTCTCATTCCACCTTCCCTCCAGGCTGTAGAGTAGCAGATGAAGCTACTTCATAAACTCTACTTCTGCCTATTGGCTGAGATAACCTACATGGGGTATTTATGCTGACTCCTCTGTGGAGGCAGATGAGAGGTGGTCCCCCTGTTCCCTCCACATCTGCAGCCACTTCTTTGCACAGTAGAAATGCATAGAATCGGCTACAGGCCTGAGAGAAGGCGATGGTATTTTCCTCACAGAATGAAAACCCTACCTGTATATGAAGCAGTGATATCCACATGAAGGAGTGATTACCATAGTCAAAACTAAATGGGCCTACAGCAGAGAATTTCCAGAAAATGCCGGCCTGCCTTAGTGATATGTGTGGAAGATTGTGTTGTGAAACCCCGCAAACCAACTTGGAACAGTGGCAACACAGTTTTGAGCAGGCAGGACTTAGAGTGAACATTGATAAAATGGAGGCTTTGATAACTAAACCTCACCATTAAGGATATTACAGGCAGAGAGCTTAGAAGAGTGAAAGAAATTAAATACCTAGGATCAATGATTGCTGACAGTGGCGCCCTCCTGAGTGACGCCCAGCATCCTACTAAAGCTGCTTGGTGCAAATGGCAGGAGCTGAGTCCAGTTCTTTGTGACAAAAATTTGCTAATAAAGTTACCGAGTGTATAAAACTGTAATTTGATCCATTGTCATGTTTGGAACAGAGAGAAGACACTGAGATGGTCAAATGGTTGGACACTCCATGATAGGAAGTGAATTGAGTTTGTGAGGGGCTGAATGCAGGTTGCCCCAACTAAAGGCAAATTGAGGGAGATTAGGCTGTGTTGCTATGGTTAAGTCCAGCAGAGACCTGAGAGTCATATTCGTAGGATAGCCCTTGCCATGATCATGGATGGAAGATGATCAAGGGGAGGCTGAAGATTTGATACATGGACTGGATATCAGAAGAGTTCAGAAAGACCAAATTTGCATGCCAGCCAGGTGTACAATCATGAGTTTTGGAAGAAGGCTTTAAAAGTCACCATCCCCAAATAGAGAAGTGGCAAGATGAAGAAGAAGACTTATGTATGAAGCAGTGCTATATCAAACCTATAAAGGGTTTCTTTAAAAAACAATGTTAGGCAACCAATCCTGCTCCCATTGAAGAATATGGGAGTTTTGCTATTGATCTCAAAGAAGCGGGATCAGGCCTTAACTCGGGCTCACTTTCTATATTGCAGGATACTGTCTATGGGTGATAGAGTATAGAAGATTCCACGTATACGTTTGTTTTAGATTGCACAGTTTAGGTTTGCTAAACTCATGCCTATTAGAAATGTTTCTGCCTCATCTCTGACCTATGTTTTCTATTCCCAAGTGGCACATTTTAACAACATTTTCTTTCTCCCTCTGTGATTTACATTAGCACGCTGGTGCGGCACCAATTTCGCTGCCATTTTCCTATAGCACTATATGTCAAATTCAGCTGAAAAGCTCCATATGACTCAGAGCCTTTTAGAGAGCTTATTGTACAGCACCTCAAAACAGTCTCTCTGGTGTAACAAGAAGTACAATAAGTGGGCATTAAGAACGAAAGAGTCATCTGTAACCTTTCCCAAGCTGATAACTAATCCTCTTTATATGCAGAACGAAGTTGGGTTTCAGTCTGTGTTTGAGTGAGGCTGGGTGGGAGAAAGAGGGGCTGGAATAAACTTAATTCAGAGCCACATAATCAGTATGAAAAATGCTCTCTTATTTTCTTTCAGAAGCTTTTGTCACTACCTTAAAAAGCACTTGTATAGGGCCAACATGCTTTTTAAAATTCATAAGGTCTTAACTCACCTGACTCTTTCACCAACTGTCAGGCTGTTTTTATCTGTATCTGTCTCCACAGTCTCATTTGCACATGAAAATGGGTTACTTTTGAATGTGGTAAATATAAAAATGATGTCAATTTGATTTCTCTGTCTTCTGTTTATCTCATTCTTTGTCAATCATATCATCCATGTTCTGCATCTGCAGCCTGGAGATTCTCTTGTTTTGTTCCACTTTTCTTATTTTATCTTATAAAAAATAAAGTCTTGACACATATCACTGACAAACCCATTAGATTATCACATACTGATAAACAGATGTGACATCTTGTATGTCAGAGCTCCTTCTACTCCAAATAGCTCTTTGGCTTCATCAATAAGATGAAATAAATTCATGGGTTTTGTTGTTGTTGTTTGTGTTTGTATTTTTCTGCAGTCTCATTATCTCTGCAGAGTCTCTCAAAATGTGAAATCCTTTCATTTCTTAGTCACAGAAACTCTTTTGCCTAATGAAACTTTTGGGTTGTTTTGTTTTGTGATGAAAAACTCAAAGCTAATTTGAAAAACATGAAGTTAGGAAATATTGAGAGAAAGAAAATAGAATTAATATGAACACTCATGAGGCTGCATATAAGACATTGTATTTAGCAAGTGTCTGAGCCAAAATCTGTGGCAGAAGTCCATTGCTCAATTTCGACCTTGCTGAAGTCAATGAGATTTTTGCCATTGATTTTAATGGGAGTAGGATCCCACATAGATTATTGGGATTAGAACAAGTTTTCAACTTTTTTTCCTCACTATTATTATAAGTGACAGCCAGTTGACATATACACTCCTTACCTAACAGAAATACAGAGAATAATGCTCTTCCAAAGCAAAGAACTTCTAAAATATTAATTAACTAGGCTTCATAACACTGATGTGAGGTTAGTAAGTATTATACCTATTTTATAGATACTTTCTGACAGATAAACAATGGCTCATTTTATCTGTTTGCCACACTTTGGAATATCCCCTTTCTCAGTCCTTCTAGTAAAGCACTGCTCTTTCCTCTTACTCTGTTCTGCCTGTGGATACTCACCATTGGACCCAATCCCAGGTGGCTGCCTTTCTGTGTCACTTATTCCTGCAGGAGGTTGAGTTTTGTTGCCTAGGTAACATATTGCATTAATGTTCCACTTTAGTTCCAGTGTGTCATATGCAATACCCACTTCTGTGACAGTTGTCGTTGCTTGGCCATTCTGAACTTGTGTGTGCAAACTTTGTGGGGGCATGTTGCTTTGCATTTACTTTTGAAAATCCAGAATTTTTAAAATCTGAAAAGGCCTTTCTTATAGCAACCATATGCATCAGATGCTTAAGAATATATTTTTAAATATTCTGCCTTCCTTTTGAAAGAGAGATTGTTCACATGTGAGCTGACTCCTATACAGTAACTCCTCATTTAACGTTGTCCCACTTAATGTTGTTTCAATGTTAGTCCCTGCTCAATTAGGAAACATGTTCGTTTAAATTTGTGCAATGCTCCCTTATAACGTTGTTTGGCTGCCTGCTTGTAAGATTCTGTGGAAGAGCAGTGACTTTACAAGGGAACATTGCACAAGTTCTGCTTCTCCACCTCTTCCCCTTCCCCCCCACTGCTTCCCCCACCGCCAAACAGCTGTTTGATGGCATTTATGACTTTCTGGGAGGGAGGGGGAGGAGCAGAGACACGGTGCTTCCCTGCTCTGCCCCTCCCTCCCAGAAAGTCCTAAACACCACCAAACAGCTGTTCAGCAGCGTTTAGGATTTTCTGGGAGGAAGGGGGAGGAGTGGAGACACAGGCCTTCCCTGCTCCTCCCCCACCCTCCCAGCACTTCGCGCTTAGGACTTTCTGAGAGGGAGGGGCAGGAGCAGGGAAGCGCTGCCTCTCCGCTCCTCCCCCTCCCTCCCAGAAAGTCCTAAGCGCCGCCAAAAAGCTGTTTGGCAGCACTTAGGACTTTGGGGGGGAGGGATATGGCGTGCTCCGGAGAGGAGGTGGAGTGGGGGTGGGAAGAGGTGGGCCTGGATTGGAGCGGGGACAGCCTGGAGCATTCCCAGCAAAATCCGAGCCTGTTCTCCAGGGAAGCTGCCGCTGCTGCTGCAAAGGCGCTTCCTAGCGTCCTTGCCTGCAGCTGGATGTGCCTGTGTGTGGTAAGCCAGGGGCACTTGCCAACCACAGTACAGCACAGTACTGTACAGTATACAGTATAATGCCTTTTTTTGCTCCCCAAAAATTTCCTTGGAACCTAATCCTCCGCATTTACATTAAATCAATTGGATTCCTTTAACATTGTTTCATTTAAAGTTGCATTTTTCAGGAACATAACTACAACGTTAAATGAGGAGTTACTGCAGTTTAGCACAATCCATTGTGTCTTGGGTCTCCAAGTGGTTGTATATATGTCCTTTTCTGGACTGCATCTGAATACCTACTTTCACTGACTCATACCCACATGCTACTGTTTACATTGTGACTTTCACAAGGATTTGATGGGATAACAGGATTCAGTTTATACTTTCCTATCTCGGATTAATTTGGGGAGCACCTTGTTCAATTTTGTAATGGAAAAGACTCAAAAATGTAATGATTTTTTAAAAGTACACTAAAAGCTCTTTCAATTAACTTTTGTGTTTGGCTCTATCAGCTGGCACTGTATTCCTTAATCAAACAAACTCCCGTTGACATCAAGACATGGCCCTATGCTATCTACAAGTTAAACAGTATAAAAATGTCTCTAATTATATAAATTGTTTATGACCTGATAGTACCCTCCCATGGGAAGAAAAAAAAGAATTATAGAGACTTTGCAAGCTTCGCTTTGTAGAATTTCCTTTATATCCTCCCCTCAAAGAGAGAGTTTCCTGACCATATTGGCCACATCCAAATTAGCACATTCACCATGGCTTTACCATTGTATAATGCAATGGTGGGAAAAGTGCTGAAAATTCCTAGTCTATATACATCCAAGAAGGAATAAAGGGGCATCACCTATAAACAATACATTGGCCTAGTATCTACTGGGAAACCAGATTCCATCCCTGAATTAGTATGGGGAACTAGGCCTTCCATGCAGCTGTATTTCTCCCCTCTCCATTGCACCATGAATCTCTTTTATAGGGCAGAAGGTGGAATTAATACTGTTATAGCAAAATTACCTCACCCCAACATTTCTTTTCTACCTTCTAAAGTAGGTGAGGAGGAGAGCATGTCATGTAGGGTAGCTGCTCCCCATTTCCATTCTTTGATGTTCCTGACATGACCCCTTCATGGCACATGTATCCCTAATTGCACATAACATGGCTGCAGATGAGACGATGAGACTTTGAAGTGGATGCATACTACAGACTTGAGGAGGAGAAGTAGAAGCATACTATAGACTTGCTGCACCCCCCACCCTTCTATGGTCTGTGCCCTAGGTAGTGCCCACTTTTGCTTTCCTCTGCCAATGTAAGTAGAGAGAACATCCTGCCCTTCATATTTATTTGTAAGGCTGTCTCACCCTTAGACGACAATATCATTCAACATTTTGTTAAAATCATATTAGTCACCAAGCGTTTTATGAATTGATAACCATTGAAAGGACAGTCTCCTAGTTGTAGGGCTAAAATTGGACCTTATATCTTGTTATAACGATTATACAATTGGTGTATATGTGTTTTTTAAAAGAAACCTTGCAATCCTATTTTTAAATAAAAGCAAATAAACAACATCATGAATGAGCTCAACGCTCACCAGCAACCTTACAGTAATGAACTAATGTGCATGTACAAATGAGAACAAACATAACTTGTTAAGGAATCGCATTCTACATTCAAGCCCCTAAGGCTCTATTCTAGCTGTTTCCTACCCCCCATAATTTTAAAATGATAAATACTTTGACATTGCCCTTTAAATAATCTGTTTGTATTTCATTAACAATATGAATCACAATTAATTTAGTATTGATTTGGGAGTAATATGCAATTGGAAAGGCTAATTCATTTTAAAGTGAAGAGCCATTTGACTTTTATATCATAACAATAAAAGATGAATATTATGTTATGGAGCTAATAAAACAAAATGGGAAGCTTATAATATTTCATTTTAAATTGTGTTTGAGTGCACTGATTCCATGAATGAGTGTACTGTGACTGTGGAGAGAGGGGCTACGTATGTGAAGTTCCAATACAAATACTGGACAACGTTTTTAAATGTGACTAGTGATTATGGATGGTATTCTGATGCCCATCTTGAGACACCTCAAAGAAGCTTGATTTTCAAAGTCCTTTCAGAAAATCAGATCCCTTTTAAGCAAGTTGGACATCAAAATATTGAGGTACCCAAAACCATTCGTCACTTTGGAAAATGTTGTCCACTATATCAAACTTTTCCTCAGGTTTGGAGTTGTTTAGATCTGAGGCTTTCCATTCACCCATTACAGAAAAGTGGCATAATCCAGTACAGTTCGGCTACAGTAGCTGAG
Organism: Chrysemys picta bellii; assembly: GCF_011386835.1. Lineage (NCBI taxonomy): Eukaryota > Metazoa > Chordata > Testudines > Emydidae > Chrysemys > Chrysemys picta. Next base: position 106,190,547 of record NC_088792.1, read on the forward strand.
GGGCAGTTGGGGAAGCTGATCCATATTCACTTATGTATGTGTATGTAATAATCATGTACATCTGTATCTATTAGAACTGGTTGGAAACTTTTTTTCTGCTGAAAATTTTGACGTTTTTGTCAAAAAAATGAAAGCTGAATTTTTTTTTGGCTATGGGATGTTTGGTTTGCTGATGGAAAGTTCAAAATTTTTCTAGGAAATCAGATATTCTGTGAAAAAATTTTGTTTCATCCAAATCTCAATTTTCTATCAAAAACAACCTTCAATGGAAAACTTTTGACCAGACTTAATATCTATATTTGTACATAAAATGCCTACACTAATCCCCGTCCCCTGTATGTTGTCCATCTTCTTAAATTGTGTGCTAGGGCAATGATGTCATCTACCTCAGTGTTTGTACACTAACACCATAAGGTCCTGGTCCTCACTGGGACCTTTGGGCACTTCCATAATATAGATAATTATAATAATAATGTGTTTGTTACTTGTAGATTCTTCAGAAATTGCCCCTTAGTGGCCCTGCTGTGCCTGCCAGTTCTGTTCGGTGAAATCCTGCTGCTTCTGCTTCAGGCCCCCAATCCAGAAACAATTGGAGTCAATAGGAATCTATTGACTTCAGTAGGTGTTGGATCTAGCTCTTAAAATGCTCACTGGGATGTACACTGTGTTGTCTCAGTCATCCAAGCACTGGCCTTCACCTGAGTCATTCTTATTATTATCACCTAACATGTATGTGTAGTGCATAAGATGGGATGAAAGTACATTTCTCTTCCTCTGATTTTATTTTCTTGTTTTTTTCAAAGTAGGACAGTGTCCCAGGTTCCTCAAAGTTACAATCTCTTCTGCTCCTTTGCTCCTCTTTGCATATACAGTAAGTATTCATTTTTATAATTCAGTTCATTAAGACTCCCACTACACTTACACAGACAAGACAGAAATTATTGTTGTTAATTTACATTATGTCTGTGCTTGAGGCCCACATCGAGATCAGCCCCCTCCCCCCGCCAAATCTGCTAGGCACTGTATGATTACAGAACAAGAGGCAGACTCTGTCCTGAAGAGCTTACAGTCTAAATAGACAAGACAAGTTATTAACCAATCAGGATACTTTTACTATGTTATTAACCAATTGTAGTTGATAAAATAATAATACTTGGCCAGTCCTTTTGGTGAGACAAATTATATATATAAAAAATAAACTAAAAAACTAAATATTTCCCTGTCATTCTGTTTAAATAGAAATATATAGTACTCTAGTAAATTAAACAATGAATTCACACTACCGTGGCTCTTTTGGATAATGTTGATCACTAGTTTGGTTCCTGATCACTGAAATCTGAGTATCACTGAGCTAGATCTTTATCTGGTGTGGACCAGTTTCAATGGCTTCAATGGAGCTATGTCAGTTTACACTAGCTGTGAGTGGCCTGTACTATACTGTAGTACTTAAAAAGTGAGGTATTTCTTTTTTTCCCCACTTTCTTTTTTCTTCTCCTCTGCCCATTTAAGTTCTCTGTGTTACATCCCTACTTGAGGTGTTCTTAACCTACAAAAGCTACAGCACATTTTCATAATAATGTATAATTTTACAGTACTATATGTCTGTTGTATCACATTACTCAACAAAGGTTGGGGGCCAATCTCAAACACCACTTTTTAAATAGAACTCTCCAGTGCTATGAATGGAGATTTCTGCTCAACAATTGGTGGATTGACCTGGCCCATGATTTGTCCCAGAGCTGCATACCTCACATTTATTGCATTCTAGTGTGAGGAAACACTGATTTTCATTTTTTAAAGCAAGTAACCTCTGCTCTTATAAAATGTATAGCTCTCTGTTAACCTGGAAAATGGAGAAAGGATAGATGCAGCCAGCACACAACTTTATTTTGCCATAATTCATTACTAAGAATAAGTCACAGAATGTAACAATAACAAAAAAGAAAAATCATTATGTGACTAGCATAAAAATTAGGTAAGGTAGAGCAAGTCCCAGGAATGCACCAGACTCTAGATAGATAGATAAATAGATAGATAGATGACAAAAAAAAGTCTTTTCATATCTATTTTCTATTGTTGCATTATTTCTTGGACTATGCAACTTTATACTCCCTTGTTCTCCTATAAGGACTACCTGCAGCTTGGGTCCATGCACGTAGGAGTGAATGTGGCTACATCTCTGCTTACTTCCTCCCTGGGGGTGGAGCAGGTGAGAGGGAAATGAAGATCTTGGCTCCATGTTCCTTACTCACTGGTCAGAGCAGTTCGGCTAGCGCAGGGAGGAATAATTATTTACTGCTGGTATAGGCCAGCAGTAAATTACTGTCCCCATGCAGCAAGGAGGAAGCAGGGGAGGAACTGTGACTTAGACATGTCTCTGAGTCACAATGACTCCTGGGACAGTGCAGCTCAGGCACCACCCACTGCTCAGAGCCATGCCTAAAGTCAGAATCTGGCCCTATGACTATGAATTCTCTCTCTTTTGCTGTTTAAAAAAAAACAAAAAAAAAACACCTCATTGAAGCACTGTTCCAAAGCAATTGAAGTACAGCCAAGCACAGCAATTTCAGGTTAATAAAAATAGTCTTAAAACAAGTTTGGAAAGCAAAACAATAACACTCTTCAAGGGAAGAATGTCTCCCAAATGGCTTTTTCCCCAGCAATAGGATTTAATTCTACCGTTCTGATGGTGTAATCATTCTGAAAGCACCACTTTTTCTAATAAGATATTTCTGCAAATGATCTTTTTCAGGCCAAGATAGTCATTTTGAGATGATACAATGTCATCTCAGAAGTACATTCTGGTAACTCTTTTCCATCTAACTGCTATGATCCTTACATTGTCTCTATGCAGCCATTTATTTCCATGTAAACCCCAAGGTCAGTCACAGACACATATTTATCACTAATAAATACACCAACTTGAAAGGAATGCAAAGGAATTCCATTCAAATTTATTTTTTTTCCTATCCTCCCTTCATATCACTTTAAGATAGGAGTCACTCAGGTTAGTCTCTCTAAATCTCCATTTAACTGGGTCCCGTACGGCATAATCAAGTTAAGTCCTATACAGTTGTCTTATGTGAATATTTGATGAATGTATCCCAAGCAAACTGTGTTTGGTAATGGAATTGTCAGGCCAGGCACAAAGACAGCAGTTGATTTAATCAGGGTGACTTTTGTCTGCCACAGATAATGTTCCATCACAATAAAGAAAATCTTCACATCTTGGAAGCAGTTCACATAAACCTCAAAAATGTATACACTCATTGGTTATAATATTGTAATTTCCAATGAAAACCATTACATTGGTTATTATAAAATTTAAAAGGTGCCTTGTGTTTATACTGATCAGTATCCTCTTGAGGATCTTAAACCATTATACTCACTTTATATAATACCTATTTCATACACTCTAAGATTGTGACCACCACCAGAGAGGGATTCAGCAGCTATTTAACAAAGCTTAGCAACACAGTGCAACAATTTGGAGGGAAAGATACAGAGTATTGAATGCATTTGAAACTACAAAGGACATTTTAAATAGAATGTAGTTTGCAAAATTGGAATTTGTGGTGGTGGTTGTTACTATTGATTATTAAGAACAGGAGTACTTGTGGCACCTTAGAGATTAATACATTTATTTGAGCATAAGCTTTCGTGGGCTACAACCCACTTCTTCGGATGCATAGAATGGAACATATATTGAGGAGATATATATACACATACAGAGAGCATGAAAAGGTGGGAGTTGTCTTACCAACTCTGAGAGGCCAATTAAGTAAAAGAAAAAAAACATTTGAAGTGATAATCAAGTTAGCCTAGTACAGACAGTTTGATAAGAAGTGTGAGAGTACTTACATGGGGAGATAGATTCAATGTTTGTAATGGCTCAGCCATTCCCAGTCTCTATTTAAGCCTAAATTGATTGTATCTAGTTTGCATATCAATTCAAGCTCAGCAGTTTCTTGTTGGAGTCTGTTTTTGAAGCTTTTTTGTTGCAAAATTGCCACCCGCAGGTCTGTCATTGAATGACCAGACAGGTTAAAGTGTTCTCCTACTGGTTTTTGAATGTTATGATTCCTGATGTCAGATTTGTGTCCATTAATTCTTTTGCGTAGAGACTGTCCGGTTTGGCCAATGTACATGGCAGAAGGGCATTGCTGGCACATGATGGCATATATCACGTTGGTAGACATGCAGGTGAACGAGCCCTTGATGGCGTGGCTGATGTGATTAGGTCCTATGATGATGTCACTTGAATAGATATGTGAGCAGAGTTGGCATCGGGCTTTGTTGCAAGGATAGGTTCCTGGGTCAGTGTTTTTGTTCAGTGAGGTGTGGTTGCTGATGAGTATTTACTTCAGGTTGGGGGGTTGTCTGTAAGCGAGGACAGGTCTGTCTCCCAAGATCTGTGAGAGTAAAGGATCATCTTTCAGGATAGGTTGTAGATCTTTGATGATGCACTGGAGAGGTTTTAGTTGGGGGCTGAAGGTGACAGCTAGTGGTGTTCTGTTATTTTCTTTGTTGGGCCTGTCTTGTAGGAGGTGACTTCTGGGTACTCGTCTGGCTCTGTCAATCTGTTTTTTCACTTCAGCAGGTGGGTATTGTAGTTTTAAGAATGCTTGATAGAGATCTTGTAGGTGCTTGTCTCTGTCTGAGGGATTGGAGCAAATGCGGTTGTATCTTAGAGCTTGGCTGTAGACAATGGATCGTGTGGTGTGTCCTGGATGGAAGCTGGAGGCATGTAGGTAAGTATAGCGGTCAGTAGGTTTCCGGTATAGGGTGGTATTTATGTGACCATCGCTTATTAGCACAGTAGTGTCCAGGAAATGGACCGCTTGTGTGGATTAATCTAGGCTGAGGTTGATGGTGGGATAGAAATTATTGAAATCATAGTACCTAGGAGCCCCAGCCATGAACCAAAAACTTATTGTGCTAGGCCATCTACAAACACAGAACAAATAGATGGTCCCTGCCACAAAGAGCTTACAATCTATGCATACGACAAGAGACAGCAGATGGATGCAGACAGACTGACCGACTGGGAAACAGTGAGTTGATATTGGTCCGCATGGGAGTTGGCCTTTTGATACTGAATGAAAGATGATCAGGAGGATGAGTAGAGGTCTTGAAGGGCCTCAGAGATGAAGACAAGTAGCTTATGTTTGGCTCCATTGAGAAGAGGGAGCCAGTGGAAGTATGAAAAGAGAGGGGTGACATAGTAATAGGCCTGGGCTACCCTGGGAGGGAGGTTCAAACTAAGATATGCAACTTCAGCTATGTATCTTAGTTTGACTTATCTGGCTGTCCTCATGGTGGCGAGTCGACCGCCATGGCTCCCCTGTCGACTCTGCTTACTCCTCCTGCCGAGGTGGAGTACAGGTATCGATTCGGAGATCGATTTATCGCGTCTAGACGAGATGCGATAAATCGATCCCTGATACATCGAACACTACCCGCCGATCCGGCAGGTAGTATAGATGTACCCAAAGTGACAGGCTGGAAGAACAATGCAGTAGAATTCTTAATGGATATGAATGGGTCAAGGTTTTATTTATCAAAGCCACGGGAAAGGATGTTTCAGTAATTGAGACACAAGTTTAGAGCCTGGATGAGAATTAACATTGTTACATCTTTAAATAATACTACTAAGTTCTGGAGCAGCAATTCCTAATCTTTGTCTTCAGAGAAGTGCAATGTAAACACTGAGGAATACACTCCTATTTACCTTGCAAATGTGTATATGAACAGTTTAATCTACTCATCTGTCTTTTATAGATTGATGCCTCTGTACAGTATGTCATGAGAACTACTGAGGTACTGGAGACAAATTTTGGTATTGTGAGGTTTGAGGTGGAGATGGCTGAAAGCATTAAATATCTGAGAAGATACATGATTTAGAGGTATTTTCCTGAAGTACAGGAAATCAGGATTTATGACTACTCGTGCTGCCATATGCTTGCTATGGAATCTTTGACGGATCACTTCATGGCTCCCTGCCTCAGTTTCTCCATCTGTAAAATGATTATAATACTTAACTACCTCACAGACATGTTGTATAGCCTAATTCATTATAGTAAAACGCCATAAGTTCCTGAGAGATAAGGTGAGGAAAATGAGGAAGTTATCTGTGTTATTTTTATGAATATCGTATACGTCTTAGTTTACCTGTTTTGATATTCTCCGCTTTGATGGCATGATCCAGTCTAACCTAGGGGTGAAGGATGAGATTTCACTCTGGGAGAAGTGCAGGTAGAGGCTTGTCTCTTGGAAAGAGCATCCACAGAGGATGGGGGGTATGTCTACACTGCAAAGAAAAACCTGTGGCACTGAGTCTTAGAGCCTCTTGGACTGCAGGGCTAAAAATAGCAGCATAGACATTTGGGCTCAGGCTGATGCCTGGGATCTGAAACCAGTAATGGGGGTGGGTCTCAGAGCCCAGGTTCCGGCCTGAGCCTGAATGTCTACATTGCTAATTTTAGTCCACTGGGCTCTGAGACTCAGTGCCGCAGGTCTTGTATTGCAGTGTTGACATACACGTAGGGAGAGCTCACAAGTATGACTTGCCCCTGAGCCATGACAGTTGGTGGTAGAGGTCAGATGCTGTCTGTGGCAGGGGTGATTTGAAACAAGTGACAACAGCAATACCAACAAGTATCCTGGATTTCATGTGGAATGTTGAAAATTGTCTGGGTGATTTAGGAGCACAAATCCCCTTGACTTTCAATGAAACTCATGGACATAAGTCACATAGGCCCAGCTTTTTAAAGATATTTCAATGGGAGTTAGGCACCCAAACACCTTTGAAAAATATGGGCCTTAGGCACTTTTTTTGTAAATCCCATTATTTCTGTTTTAGGTATAACAGATTAATGAGATACCCTTATGAGGTAATGACTATTTTGAAGATTTTAAACCACACTATATCCAATGAATAGTACCATAGAGTGGTTAAGACGTATCAGTACACAGTGTATCCTGTTGATATGCAGTGGTGAAAATGATTACTGAACGTTGTCATTTAAATTTAAAACAGGATACCAAAAAGAACCTGCAAATTAGTGCTATATCCTGCCATCATTTCATGCTTCAGATTGCCAGTGAAGTTAATAGGAATTTTAATTTTATTAACACTGCCTCTACTGATTGTAAAATTCAATGTTAGTTATTTGATTATTAAACATAAGAAAACTATTAGTAGTAAATATGTATATTATACGATGGAAAATCATGACTGTAAACCCAGTTTTTTATCGTGCCGGGCACTTTACAAATATAGAAAAGATACAATCCCTCCCCCTAAAGGATTTACAAACAAAACTAATAATCTAATTTACCATAACTTTGTTAACAAAAATGCCTTACTGCTTTCAAAATTACCCATTGAGTTAAATTCACTACTGGGTAAGTATCCAGTATATAAATGAAAGGATATGAAAACTGCCGAGTTATGATGTCCTGAAAAGCACCTATGTAACAATAAAGCTAACAGACCCACAACTACGACAGTACCCCTGGTCTCAGTTATAATAATTATAAACTTAAATTTCACAGTTGAAGGATCTTAAAGTGCTTTGGATAAATACAATAAAATCAAGTAACAGGAAAAGTAAATGCTAAAATCATGCCATATACTATATATATATATAAAATAGTTAAGGATTAACTTCTAAGCAAAGATTTAAAACTCAGTAGAGCTGGCTGAAAAATTTCAATCAAAAATGGCCTTTTAGGGGAAAATGGACAGTTTTCATTGAAACGTTGGACATTGCCAGAATGTATTGCTTTTCATGAAAAAAAGTGTTTTTACTATTTTTTGAAATATTTTAGTGAAATTAATTTTTCAATGAGTTCCGCTCAATAGCAAGTTTACTGCTCAGGCACAAAAGCCAGGGTTCTGCAAGGAAATAATAGCCCTGTATAGATGATCCTTTTGATAGCCCGGTAGGACACTGGAACATGAAGTCAATGAAGATGCACCTATACCAGCTGAGTATCTGACCCATAATTATGCCTTTTTATCTACAACAATTGCAAAATTGCTCCTATGAGCTGGTAGCCTTGGGCACAAATGGGCTGGAAAAGAATAAGAATGAAGGAAAACAGCCTAACCAAAATGTGTCACTCGCACAAAACAGCTTTTAAATCTCATGGATTGGTTTTGCAAGCCGCAGAGAGCAAGTTATTTGCACATACTGAGGTGAAAGCCAAATTCTCTTGGGCTTCCTGTTCTGAGTGGCGGATAGCTTAGTAAATTCACACTGTCTCCAGTTAGTGGCAGAATGAAATATTTCTTGCTGTAAGAAATTTGTACTTGATGAATAACATTATGCAATTTCAGATTCAGTTTTTGAACATGTGGGGTTGTAATGGGGTAATCTGTCCCCTTATGGGTGGTATTAAAAACTGTTAACTCTTTATGAACAGTTGATTATACACTGTTATTAAATTGTATGGTAGAGCTCACAGTTCTGGATTAACATGGTTATGAAAACTGCTTATAGGAGGATTGATGTGAGTAATTTTAAGATGAAGAGGGTAAGTCAATGGACAACAGTTAAGAGATATCTTCAGGGATTGTTAGGGCGAATGATTCCTACTCATTGGTTTTATTATACCAGTACAATCAGCTTGGCGCTTGTTTCAATCATTTTGATCAACTTTTTGTAATTAATAAATCCAGGATATGCACCCATTACCGATCAGAGTCATCCTCAGACTGTACTGAATTAAACTGCTTCAAGGGAGTATGAGCATTAGTTACCCATAGTGTCTGGAATTCCATTGACTGGAATGTTAAGGTCCCCAAGATCGATGATTTATTTTATCTGTTTTGAATGGTAAATGCTAAATGATCTGATACCTCTTTCATGGGTGAGTTATTTGCTTTTGAGAATAGTATTCAGCTAGATATATGAAATGTCTGTAATTTGAGATATTGGTGTAAGTGAAACTGTCTTAATAATTTAACTATATTTTTAATAAGTCACTTCTGAAAGATGTGAGAAGATGGATAATCTTTGAAAATAAATTCTTCTATTATAGTTATTCACAAGACACATGCAGATGAGGGGGCTTGTCTAAACACAAAAGCTGTACCACTTTAATTATGTGAGTGTGGTTAAAACCGTACCACACACCTAGTGAGGATGCAGTTACATCAGTATAATGATGCCTTATGCTGGTATAGCTATTCCCATATGAGAAGAGGAATATCAGCATAAGGCACTTTTATAACATGTGCCCATACTAGGGTATTACTGGTATAACTATTTTGGGTTCTAAAAAAAAATAAAAATTATACGCTAACTGAAATAGTTATAATGGTACAAAATATGTGGGGAGATCAGGTCTGATATTCCACTGTTTTGCATCATGGATAGTAATCTAAATCAGTGTGAAAGTGAGTGCCAAATGGGTGTAATATGCTCCCATTCTGTTTTGGTAGGTGCTTTACAGAAGGGTGAATTTGATTTAAATAATGATTTAAATCACTAATCAGGAAGACTCTATTTAATCATGGATTTCTACATAAAAGTGCATTCTTGTTGGTTGTTATAACCTTAATACACATTCTTCACAACTCAGAGATAGATGCAGGTTTCATTTTTAGAAGGTACACACTATACATTTTAAAAGTGATTTATTTTGAAAACTTTTCAGATTAGTTTTACAGTTTTACAGCAAAGGTAATTGAAGCAGATATTTATGAAGTCATTGGGAGGTGAACTATCAACAGGTTAATCATTAATATTTGGAGCATTTTCTTGCCATGCTGTATTAGGAGAAGAACATCACCAGACAGACATTTACATTATTTTATTTAACTAAAACAATGTTATGTAGTCTGGATTTTTTTCTTCAACAGCAAACATATAATATTTTAACAAAACAAGTATATGAATTTTTGAATTTAGTTAAACATTCAAGTTTTTTAAAATCAGGTTTGTTTCTGTTTAATTTGTTTTTAACTAAAATAGTTAAATGAAATATATATATAAAAAAATTAAATCAGCTATGTCAGCCAGTTCAACATGAGAAACTTTAAATATTAGCTTCTGCAGCTAACTCAGTTGTCTTCACCTTCATTTTCCTGTTTATTCCTAATCTGGAAAAGAAAAACAAGCTTTCCTGCTTTTTCAGATCCCAAATCATTTCTCAGTTTGGAATGAATTAGTCCAAAGGAAGAAAATATTCTTTCTACACCAGCAGAAGAAGCTACTGCTGTTAAAAGTGAGATTATCACTTCAACAGTCTCTGAATCCAAGTACTTAAGTGACTTCCACCAGTTCATTGGTGTGACTTTCTTTAAAACATCATCAGCAAACATATATTTCTTGAATGGTTCTCCCTTAGCTTTGAAGTTTATTATATTGGCATTATGGAGGGATGATTGCTGGATGGCCATGTCATAGCCAACTCCTCTTCTTCAGCAGTTAAGGTTTGACCCTGGTACTGAGTATTGAGAATATTTGCAAGAAAATGAGCTGGAGATAGTGCTTGTCCCATTTTTTTTATGCTTGTAACTTAACTCAGTCATTGCATATTTCTCTTTTTAAGATTTCACTCAGTTCCTTCCAAATTTCAACAGCATCAGCAATAAAACAGCTATTTCCCTGCATTTTGTTCAAGGCTACAGAAATAGGCTTCAGGGCACTCAGCATGTGTTCAACATTTCTCTTAAGCCCAATGTTGAGAACTTTGGATGTGACAGTGCCATCTATTTTTTCACAATTTTGTTTACAAACTGTCATCAGATGAGGCCAGTTCTTGATATAGTGCTCAAAACAGTTCACTACTGAGTTCCATCGCATGTATTGTGGGAGAGTTCACTTGGCTCCTCCTACTTTTTTCAGATCAGCTGCTGCAAAGTGGTTGTTATGGAAGTATTTTGCAATTTCAACAATATTAGCCTTTATTTCTGGAACACTGAAGTCAAATGAGCGCTGAAACCATATGTTATTAGCTTGGGACTCTCTTCTAAATTTCTTCTCATCTTGGATACATTTGCAGCAGTCTGTGACCAAGCTGCGTACTAGACATATGAATTTTTTTCACAGTTTGTTATAGCATTTACTGCTACTTCTTGTAAGTATTCTGCTGTGTGTGCAGATGTATCATTTGTTTCTGTAAGGAAGACATTCCCTTCTTCTGTTGTCACACAAGCACATACAATAGGATCGTTGTGGACATTGCTCCACTCATCAAGACTCAGGTTAACAATTTTACCCTCTAGACCTTTTGCACACTGCTCAATTTTTCTTTCATACACTTTATCCAGCAATTTGCCTGTGACATCTGCTCTGTTGGGTGGATTGTAGCCTGGTCTTAATGACTGAACCATGTTAATGAAGAGTGGGTTCTCAATCATATGGAAAGGAAAGTTTGTTGCATAAACAAAGTGGGCATTTTTTTCATCAATTACCTCTTTTTGTAATCTGCTGGTTCTTATCACAAACTTATCTATGGTTGTTTCTGGATGATGGAGATTTATTTTAACTACAGGTGTTGTACTGTGGCTATGTGACATACATGATATGACTGAAACACTATCATTGGCAGATAATTCTGAAACTATAGAAAATGATGGTGACTTGAAGGTGGATAGTCTTCAGAATCCTGCATGTTGAGGATGGATTCTCCTAAACAAAATAAGTCAGTGCAGTTATTTGATTATTATTACCATACTGCTCATTTAGTATTACTTATTGCATTCACTGACACTCAGTATTACTTTAAAAGTGAAATTGTAAAAGGAAGATATGCCTATTTCAGCTATTTATTTTTTAATCACAACTGCATCTAAAATGATAGTACCATAGAGTAACAACTATATTTTTTGCTCAAACATGAGAATTCAAGAATAGTCCAGAATGAAGACAGGCAGTCTTTAAGAAAGAAGTATGAAATAAAAAAGTTTACCAACGTGAAGATCCTGCATGTTCAGGCATGTTCCTTTGATCATCTTCAACGCAGCTTCCTCCTGAGAGGGAACATTTCTCATGATGTTGTTTCATTTGGGCAACCAGGCCTTGCATTTCTTTGTTGCACTGTTTGCATTTTGCACGCATGCTTGTCTTACCCACAGGTAGAGGAACTTCATTAAAATATTCCCAAACTGGGTCTCTTTTACGGCCTGCTGACATTATAGGTTTTCCCTTCTAGTGAGAGAATGGTATGGTAGATCTCAAATCAATGAAGGCTACACTCAGAAAGACCTCAAGACTTCTGGAATATGCTGCTCAAACAGTTTCACTTTTGTTTCTACTGTCTGTCCCTCCCTTCTCACATTTATCTCCAGACTTCTCCTTGTCCAGATCTATTCCACCCCCAACAATCTTCTATTCATTGAACTTTTTTAAACTTTGCACTTTTAGAAAGAGGTAAGGGATTGACTCTGTGTACACAAATTTGCAGAGGGACAATAGGGTTGAGGTCTGTTATTTCTCACCTCTATATATTATGTATTTATTTATTTATTTGCTGTTAACAAGCATATTATCTCTGGAGACACAAATCCGCAGTTTGAGAACTGCAAAACTAAGCATCTCTGATGGTATCTTCTAGACTGAGCACTGAGTCTCATTGGGTAGATAGATTAACCTAAATAATCTGTACAGAAGCCCCTGGAACCGCATAAGATTGGGTCCCTAATCCACAAACTATTGGAACTCATTTACAAAACTTTTCTTAAACATTACATGAGTATATTGTCTCATACTATAGAATTAGAATTTATAATCCCTATTCCATGATGAGATATCTTTGAGCTATAATGTATCTTAATTAAAACTATCTTTAGATAGGTTTTTTCCTAAAAAAAAACATTTTATCAAAAAATCTGATTTAAATTTAAAAAACGATTTTTTAAAAAAATATCATTGATTTTTATCCACCCTGCTTTACGCCCACTTCATACTCACTTCAGCAGTAGTAAATGAGGATACAAGGATCAAGATAGCTGAGAATCAGCAGCAGTAGTAAATGAGGATACAAGGATCAAGATAGCTGAGAATCAGGTCCATACAGCATGAGTAGCTGCAGCACATTCTTACTCATTCTGGCTCCCCCCATATACCTTACCCTTGCTCTAGAGAGAAGAAGGTCTTTGATGCACATGCAAAATAGAAAGTCCATTAGTTTTTGAGATCTCATCCAAAGGGTGACCACACTGCAAAGTGCATGGTTCTTTGTTCTCTTTTCTGTACTTCAGAGGGTTGAAGTTCTGAGCTGGAATTCAAATCTGCGATGGTGGGGGATGTAGGATTTTGTCAACCTTAACCTTAACCTTAGGCTATGTCTACCTTACATCATTTATAGTGGCGCAGCTGGACCAATGCAGCTGCACAGCTGTAGTGTTTCTGGCAAAGACTATCTAAGCCAGGGGTAGGCAACCGGTGGCACGTGAGCTGATTTTCAGTGGCACTCACACTGCCTGGGTCCTTGCCACCGGTCCAGGGGGCACTGCATTTTAATTTAATTTTAAATGAAGCCTCTTAAACATTTTAAAAACCTTATTTACTTTACATACAACAATAGTTTAGTTATATATTATAGACTTACAGAAAGAGACCTTCTAAAAACGTTAAAATGTATTACTGGCACATGAAGCCTTATATTACAGTGAATAAATGAAGACTCGGCACACCACTTCTGAAAGGTTGCCAACCCCTTCTCTAAGCTGATGGCAGAGAGCTCTCCCATCCGCTTAATTCCTCCTGCCTCTGTGAGAGCCAGTAGCTATGTTGGCAGGAGAAGCTCTCCCACTGACATAGTGCTGTCCACACTGGTATAATTTACATCGCTTAGGGGTGTAAATTATACCAAAGTAATTTGTAGTGTAGACATAGCCTTAGTCTTCAAACCATCCCTTCTGGCTCCAATTTTCAAAGTGGTGCATGATTATGCATCTCTATACTTGATTTAGGCATGTGAATCTCACAGCAAGCATGCAAAAACCTCTATTTACATGTGCATGTTAGGGAATAGATTGGGTTATATGTTCATGCCATGTTAATTTGGTTATATGTTCACTTAGATATACAGCTGCTTGAAATTATAGGTCAAAGCAAGTGGGTTCAATTAACAGTTGACCCAAAGAGCATGAGATTGTGAAAAACTTCTATGGTTTTTACACTAAACTTCAAGCTCCAAATTCTCCATCTGGACATGAAACCAGTCAAACAAGTCGGGGGCATTACATCATCAGAACAAACTCACTGGTCTATCTACACTGAAGACGGGATTCTCTTTGGCACGTCTGAAATCTGCCTCTTCCAAATTAATTATCTCACAGGTGTCATATACTCCATAATTTATCTGATCTTCTCAGCAGGTGTATTATATTTTGTCTTTTGGTGAGCCAATCATTATTCTTTTAACAGTTAAATTCCTTTATCTGGTACTTATGTTCGAGAGCCTCCTTTGCTCCAGGCACAGTTCTGCACCCACAATTAATTCATGCTTTCTCCTGGCAATTCATTGTGGGTGCAAAACTGTGGGCACAATTCATTGCAGGTACCAACAGTTCCAGCTTTGAGTGAGGTCTGGTTTGAAAATCAGAAACCCAGTGCATTTCTGCATATAGTGAGAGTGGAGCTGTATTGAAAATCTCAGCCTAGATTTTCAAGAGCTGGGTTCCCAAATACCAATGAGAGTGAGCTCTTAACTTTCTTAGGCTCTTTTGAAAACCCCAGCAATAATTATTTTAATAAATATGATCCTTTAACATGTACTTCTTTAAGGGGGCTTCGCGCCAATCTGCTGCACATACAATAGCTCAAATGCAACTTGCTTTCCAATTTACAGTATGAAACTGGTCTCTGTGTTTACAGGAAATTTGGCTAATGATGTGAGATTAATTCAGAATCCCATGCTAAATTAGCCAAAATGTGATGTAAGCAGGGTCTGAATGAACTCTCCCCTTACAGCTAGTTGGAATGGGGGAAAGACTTCAGGAGCAAACTGTATTCACATGAACACACCTACTCTGCCAAGAAATCCAGCAGATTGTTGCTCAAAGTGATTAACCTTGGCTGGTGTTGGGTTACAAATCACTTTAGTACTGAATGCAGGGGTAGTAAAATGTTGTTATCAATATTGTTGTCTTTATTATATGAATCAAGGGGAGCAGAACTGTGCTTAACGTGTCCCAAATGAGTGGTCACCCTCAACTGAAAGGATCTCATTAAGCCAGGGATTCGAATACTAGACCCCTGTGAAAGTAAGAGGGGTGGGGACAGGTGACCCAGCCAGGAGATATGGACTCTCCCTAAGGGTCCTCAGTCTGGTCTAACCTGTTCCTCCCCACTGTTCAAAGATAGAGCTAAATAGACTTCATTAGGAGCCTTTTGTTATGTTAAAGTGCTCAGATGTGAGCTGAAATCACTTGTGGTGGGGAAGTGTTTCTGCCCAGCCTGCTGAGAGCAAAAAAGCACTAAGAGGCGGATGTGCAGAGATCACAGCAGAGAGGCAGGTGGCAGCAGAAGATAACTGATGGGTGAAAGTGCCAAGCAGTCAGTCAGTGGGAGTGGCTGGCAAGGCAATCAAGTGGTGAGGAACAGTGGCTGGCGGGGCGGCCAGGCAGTGAAAACCATGGCTGGCAGGGCGGCCAGCGGAGAGGAACTGTGGCTGGTGAGGCTGCCAGAGAAGAGGAACTGTGGCTGGTGGGGTGGCCAGCCAGAGCAAGTGTGCAGATGGCAGAGCACACGAGGTGCCTTCTTCCCCCAGTGGGAGGTGTATTAACACAGATGAACCTCTGAACCCTAGGTCCTCACTGACCAAGGACAACCACTGTGAGTGGGGTCTGGTGAGGGAGCAGAGAGGGGCACAGAAAGGAACTTTTTGTTGTAGAACTCAAGAACATAAGGCAGAAGACTCTGTCCCACACACTCTGGGGTGGGTGTCCTGCTCACAGTTTCATGTTTATGAATTCTGCTTGTGGCATTTCCCCTAATTATTGTCAGGTGACTTCCCTCCTTTCTTTAAAAGTTTCTTTTCTGCACTCAGACTCGGTGCTTGGGGGAAGTATTGCCACTCAGAATCACCCAGGGAGGTGTGTAATTTCCCCAGGTTATCAGGTGGAGGCTTGAGCCAGTTCTGTTTTGAAAATGAACCCCTAGATATTGAACCCGGCCCTGATCATTGCCGGCTCCACCTGGCAGAAGGGTGACAGTTATAAACTCTGGTAATTTTGCAAAAAATAAAATTGTCTTTTGGCTAATCACATCACCTTACACTACAAAAGTCATGTGATTACAATGATCCTGGTACTTACTGGATAGTAGTGAAAAGGACTAGTTTTAAAGGGCAGTTAATAATATGAAGAACTGACATAAAACTGTATAAAAATGGAGGGGGGAATGTACAAAGCCAAGTGAGAGATTTATCACGGAGTGGTGCTATTTTCCAAATTTGACTACTAGTCTCTCTGCCTTTGCTCATCACAGTCAAAATAGGCCAAGGCCAGCAGCTACACTGCACACCACTAACTAACCTCCAGACCCTATCTTTCTATTTAAATGCCACATCAAATTATGAAACATGAGAAAGAAGCAAATGATGAATGAGGGGACATGAAACAAGGGTCAGCAAGCCTTGTGAACTGACTGAACATCACAGTCAAAGAAAGAAGAATAATTTGTTGTGCTTCTTCTGAGAAAGCTTTGATGTGTGCTAGCACCAGGGCTATTTACTCATTTCTAATAACATAGAAATGAAGAGATTTATTTACATTATTTTTCTGCTGCTACTGAACAAATAAGGTAACATAAACTCTTTAATTTAGTCAACTGTGACATAATCCAATAGTTCTGGTGGAATTTAATTATACAATGGTCTAATTGAGAGTAAATTAAACAAGACTATGACCAAGTGCTGTCACACTAAATGAGAGTTTAAATTGTGCCAGTGACAGACAGCTCTGTACTGAGATTATGACTTAAGGAGTGTAACATTTTGTTTTCAGGTTAATCAGCGGAGGCTTTGCCAATATTTTGAAGCCATCCTTGATCTATTACAGGCCAAATTAAATCTAAACTCTTGGTAGGAGCTGTACTGGAAAGCAAAGCAGGCATGGCAATTTGCTATGGAAAAGGGAGATGGGCTTTGAAGGGAAATGTGAAATATGTGTTTGGAAGTCTTCACAACATTATAAAATGGCTTTCCGTAGTCTGTCCTGTAGTAGACAGCTCAATAACTTTTCTACTGTGCACGTGAAGTATAGAAGTAAGTATCTGTTTTTGTGGGTGGAGCATAGCTCCATGCATAGACAGTAGAGGACTGTCAGAGTTTTCTTGTCATATCCAAAATGAGATATTTTAAGTGACATACTGGTTCTCTTTTGTCTCCCCACTTGGCCTCACTTTTTGCTTCACTGCCAGTAACCTTGACATTATACTTTCCTGATCCTCCCAGATCTCTGTCTGAAAACCCATGGGCACCACTTTCACCACAATCTCCATGTAAACCATTGTCTTCACTTCACCTCTGATGAAATCATCATGTATGTCTCTATGTTATCTTACCTTGACCATTGCAGCTTTCTTTTTTATGGTCTTTTATGAATCTTTGGTCATAAAAAGTTGCACAGTGCACATGCAACATGCACTGACCTCCTCTCACACAGAAAGAAACATGGTCTTATCACACTCTTCCTCAAACTATTGTACTGATTCTCCACTCTCTTTATGAGCCAGTTTGAAGTCACTTTCCTTGTTTTTAATACCTTCTATGAACTCATTCCAGCCTAACTAACCAAACATGTCAATCTCGCCTCTCCTTCCTGCTTCTTCATAGGTCAAGAGCCGGCCTCTGCAGAAAATAAGTGCTTCACAAATGGAACTGACCAGCTGCTTGCTCTAGGGCTGCATTCTCCTGCTGCTTCAGCAACAGATTTTAATTCCTCTGTCAAAATCACTGCACCAATAACCACCTACATATGTCGTCCATACGTACATGCACAGCTAGTGCCCTTATGGGAGTTTCTGTTGTGCATATTCAGTCCAGCATTTTCAAATGTTCACAACAGTCCATATCATCTCCTCCAACAGAAAAACCTGTGGTAGGAACAAAGGGCGCAGAAAACTCCATTGCAGTGATCCTTGGGGTCCAGCTACATTCAGTTGTGTGCAGGACTCGAGGGAGGGAGAACAGGTGGCTGTTCTTTCCCTTTGTAACCCCTCTGTTCAAAAGGGATCCAAGAATCTGTTTGGCCACCGGCATCAGAAAGAATAGCCTCAGGGCATCTGCAGTTTATAGGATTGTAACAGCCCCTAGAAGCTATTATCATAGATTGATGGCACACCATGAATTCTGGCCCATGCCCCTTTCCTTCCTATGGGTCGGGGGCACTGAGTGAGGTGTTGCGGAGCTAGCTGTGCTGGCTCTATGATCAACAAGCTTTCCCTCAGGGCACGGTAATCCGCAATTTCCCAGCTTAATGGCCACCTAGCATGACCAGAGTAACACAAGGGTGGTATAGTTGGGCCCAGGATCTGATTTGACAAATTTATCATTACCTTCAGTAGCACTGACTTTTTAAACTGTCTTACACAGTGCACTATATCTTTCTAGAAGTAACGTACATAACTTGTTCCCATGGCAAAATTTTGCATAATTTCCCTCCAGAATGCTGAAAGGATTATCATACTGTTTGATATTAGTACCCTTGGACATAATTTGACCATATTCATACCTGTTGATTTCAACGGGGCTAGGCCAATTATGTCATAACTGAGATAACTCATGACAAGTTCACTAACCCATTCTGATATGAAACAAACCCATGTTTCCCTTGTACATATAACTCCACCCTGGAGTTTGCATTGATTATTATTAAAGGCAAATAAAGAGCCCAACACTGTAGGCAATTATTTTTAAAATGGAACTTGTTAGAACTGCAACACATTACATTTGAAAAGGTTCTAATATTTCTGAGTCACCAGTTCCTGACACTCTGAGGTCAACTTCTTTCTTTTTTTAAATATGGGTTTTAAGTATGTCACACATGGATGGCTACACACAGTTTCGTCTTGGTTAACAATGACAGTCACACACCATCAGGGAACCAGTGTTCAGTACAGATATTTTCTCTGAAGAAACCTTACATCTAATGAAAAAAAAAAGGATTGAACTCTTCATTTCCTTTGTTTTTCTTTTCATCACTCTACTGTTGCCTTTCTTGGCCAGCTGGAGCCAAGATGTACTGAGTAAGTATGTTACGTATGGAGCATTTGAGACAGGTTATCCATTGAAATGATGTCATTTCACACAAATTAAGCCTAAATGCCTATGAAGAGTTTTAAAAAAAAGTTGGATAGCTTTGCCTTCATTTTAATGTTGGAACGCATTTATGATGTGTAAGAAAATTGGAGAAAAGATCAATAGCATTCACACTTAAAGGGGGAAATCAATCCCCAGGCTTATTTCCTGTCATGATGGAAATGGTGTCCAAGTGTTTCACTGCTAGTTATGCTTGGTTATGCTTATCACAAATAATCGCTGAGGTTGGTGGGTCTTGTCTTCAGTGAGCTTGGGAATTTCTGCTTATAGAAAACAATTAAAGGTTTAGGACAAATCCTGCTCTTAAGGGTTATCTCAATGTTTTGCCATTACCTTCAATGCAAGCAAAATTGGGCCCTCCATGCATACTTACTGGAATAGAAGCTGGACTGGTTCACACTGAAATTAATATTATGTTTTAGGTCCAGTGGGGAGATAATTGGGTGACTGCAGAAATATTGGGATACATCATTTGAAAGGAAACAGATAATTGAGTAGTATACAGTGTTGTAAACCCTGCAAGAAAGGGACCAAGGGCTTGATCCAGCCTCCACTGAGGTCTATGGAAAAACTCTCATCAACTTCAGTGATCATTGGATTGGTCCCCTAAGGGCCTGATATAAATCCTATTGAAGTCAATGAAACTTAATGGGCTTTGGATCAGGCTCTAAATGTCCAGTGAAATATTAGCTAAAGATCATTAATGCAACAAATCTGCAATGGACACAGCTGGCTGAAACACATTGAAAAATTGGCATTAATGTAAATGTGTGGCGAGTGTGCCAATGTATGTTGTGAAACAGGAAATAACTACATCGTACATGCGCTTAAGTGTCACATACCCAGTACCAATGCATAACTCCCCAGTAATGACTCATGAAGTAGAAGTGTACATAGGTATCTTACTCCCTAGGATCAGACCTATGTCTGGATTCATTAGTAACATTCATACCTGTTAATGGCTCACATGCTCATCACCCATTGTGTGCTTTGGTGATTCAGAGCAGTATAGTGCTATCTCCATGAGATAATATTTAAAAGAATGATATAACACAGCTAAGGTACAAGAGCCTGATTTTCTGAACATCTCCATTATATTCTTTTCTTCACTGTAACTCTTAGAAAAATAAAATGGGCATTTTCTCTTAACATATACAGAGTGGTGTTGGAGAGAAGGCTTTGGATTCTTCGACCATGGGATGGTGTTCCAAGAAGGAGGAGTGCTAGGCAGAGACGGGCTCCACCTAATGAAGAGAGGGAAGAGAATCTTTGCAAGCAGGCTGGCTAACCTAGTGAGGAGGGCTTTAAACTAGGTTCACCGGGGGAAGGAGACCAAAGCCCTGAGGTAAGTGGGGAAATGGGATACCAGGAGGAAGCACGAACAGGAGAGTGCAAGAGGAGAGGAATCCTATCTCAGACTGAGAAAGCAGGACAATCAGCGAGTTATCTTAAGTGCCTATACACAAATGCAAGAAGCCTGGGAAACAAGCAGGGCAAACTGGAAGTCCTAGCACAGTCAAGGAACTATGATGTGATTTGAATAACTTGGTGGGATAACTCACATGACTGGAGTACTGTCATGGATGGATATAAACTGTTCAGGAAGGACAGGCAGGGCAGAAAAGGAGGGGAGTTGCATTGTATGTAAGAGAGGAGTATGACTGCTCAGAGCTCCGGTATGAAACTGCAGAAAAACCTGAGAGCCTCTGGATTAAGTTTAGAAGTGTGAGCAACAAGGGTGATGTCATGGTGGGAGTCTGCTCTAGACCACCAGTCCAGGGGGATGAGGTGGATGAGGCTTTCTTCTGGCAACTAGCAGAAGTTACTAGATCACAGGCCCTGGTTCTCATGGGAGACTTTAATCACCCTGATATCTGCTGGGAGAGCAATACAGCGGTGCACAGACAATCCAGGAAGATTTTGGAAAGTGTAGGGGACAATTTCCTGGTGCAAGTGCTGGAGGAACCAACTAGGGGCAGAGATCTTCTAGACCTGCTGCTCACAAACCGGGAAGAATTAGTAGGGGAACCAAAAGTGGATGGGAACCTGGGAGGCAGTGACCATGAGATGGTTGAGTTCAGGATCCTGACACAAGGAAGAAAGGAGAGCAGCACAATACAGACCCTGGACTTCAGAAAAGCAGACTTTGATTCCCTCAGGGAACTGATGGGAAGGATCCCCTGGGAGAATAACATGAGGGGGAAAGGAGTCCAGGAGAGCTGGCTGGTATTTTAAAGAATCCTTATTGCGGTTTCAGGAAAAAAACATCCTGATGTGTAGAAAGAATAGTAAATATGGCAGGCGACAAGCTTGGCTGTGTAAGTTGGGGCATTGCCAGAAGATCGAGGGACATGATCATTCTCCTCTATTCGACATTGGTGAGGCCTCATCTGGAGCACTGTGTCCAGTTTTGGGCCCCACTCTACAAGAAGGATGTGGAAAAATAGGAAAGAATCCAGCGGAGGGCAACAAAAATGATTAGGGGTCTGGAGCACATGACTTATGAGGAGAGGCTGAGAGAACTGGGATTGTTTAGTCTGCAGAAGAGAAGAATGAGGGGGATAGCTGCTTTCAACTACCTGAAAGGGGGTTCCAAAGAGGATGGATCTAGACTGTTCTCATTGGTACCAGATGACAGAACAAGGAGTAATGGTCTTAAGTTGCAGTGGGGGAGGTTTAGGTTGGATATTAGGAAAAACTTTTTCACTAGGAGGGTGGTGAAGCACTGGAATGGGTTACCTAGGGAGGTGGTGGAATCTCCTTCCTTAGAGGTTTTTAAGGTCAGGCTTGACAAAGCCCTGGCTGGGATGATTTAGTTGAGAATTGGTCTTGCTTTGAGCAGGGAGTTGGACTAGATGACCTCCTGAGGTCCCTTCCAACCCTGATATTCTATGATTCTATGTGATAATGAAAGAGGAATTAAAACTGTTTACTACACTGGTGTTTGTTTAGCAATTAAAAAACTTGTTAGAGCTGACTGGTCATCAGAAAATTGATTTGTGAAATAAAGTTTTAAATGAAAAAATGGCAAAATCTATTGAATAATGAATTCAGCAACTAGTATTTGATCGATCAGGTCTAATACTTGTCAACAAATATTGTTGGGCTCTGTTCATGTGTAAGCCAGGACTTGCATATATGTATTTGGGCATTTTTGTGCCTCAGCTGAATTTGTGCAATTTCTAAAACTTCAGCCCTGTGATTGCAAGGATATGGTCCATCAATACATGTGTGAACTAATTTATGTGGACTGCTACAGGGAACTGAGTGGTTAATGCTACTTATTAGCAATTAATAAAGTATTAGCATGATGCCTGTTAGATACTGTCAGTTAAGTATGGATGTTTTCCAGTAATCAGGTGTCTCCAGTTTCCCATTAGCATGTGCTTAATGAAAGCAAATTACAAATACAATAGCGATTGATGTCCTGAAAATGTTTTCTTAGTATGATTTATTCCTTTCACTGGTCTGCATCACAAGGTAGTGTTTGCATGTTATATATATGCTAAATGACAATGAAATGCATAATGTGCCTTGGGCTCTGCTTTGCTTAAAGCTGCTGTTGTTGCTTGTTAATGATTCCATTTCTTCCTGATCACTTCGGACAGCTTGATGAGAAGTGCCTGTGAAACATTTTGTGGGAGTATTCCCCTCCCCATCCAAAGCTGAGATCCTACATGTTCCAGCTATTGGCCTTTCAGCCAAGGAGGTCTGCAATGGATCTCATTCCCTTTCAAGCAAGTTGCTGCTGCTAGCTTTGTTTTTGACCAGCTACAATGGCCACTATTGGTACAGATATTTAATTATCATTGCACGTTCATAATGAATTTGTGCATGGACATTGAACCAAGGTATCTTCATTTATGTTCACAAACCTTAAATGTTGCCTTTTGCAAAAATTCATCGGATGAAATATGTTCTGAGAGTGTTCATGGAAACAAATCCTCATATAGAAAATGTTTGTGTGACCATCTTGGAAATCTCTTGGTGGATTTGGGTGGTGGAAAGGCAATGGATAGAGGATGAAGAACAAACTTAATTGAATATAAACAGGGATAAGATGTAGTAGAGGAAGGGCATTGTGAATATGATCCTGCAAAACTCCCATTGACTTCAATGGTGCAGGATTAGTCCCAGTAGCACCACCTGCTCCAGGAGGAGCAACTGTGGTTTATGCCTCATCTGGCAACACTTCTGGAAGTTGAAACATAGTCATGTAGGTGGAGTATGGCTAGAATGTCTGGCAGGGTTAAATTCTTTGGGACTAGTGTCCTTTACACAATGGCACCGAATCATGTCCTGTATAGTATCTTGCATCCTTAGGAGCTGCCATGCTCAGGGTACATGGGTCCTCTCAGCCCCCCAAAATGTTGTAAACATCAGTAGCCCAGGAGAGGCTACAATATCTGGACATGATATACGAGGACCTGCCGTCTGCATTTAACAGCATGTCTGAGGTAAGGTTAGTCACTTGATACACTGTGTTTGCTCTCAGTGCCAGGGAGCAAGGATTTGGAGAGAGGGAGAAGGTTCTTAAGGAGAGCCAGTAGGACCTTATGAGAGACCAACAGGTGGGGAAAGAGGAACAGTTTTGCAAGGGCAGTAGGGTAAGCAAAAAGCTCGTGTGTGAGGTTTTTCCATTGAATCAAGGAGAGGTTCAACAGTGGCAAATGTCACAGCTGCATTACCACAGCTTGCTTTATTGGTGGAATGAAG
Source organism: Chrysemys picta bellii (assembly GCF_011386835.1). Classification (NCBI taxonomy): domain Eukaryota; kingdom Metazoa; phylum Chordata; order Testudines; family Emydidae; genus Chrysemys; species Chrysemys picta. Next base: position 106,214,547 of record NC_088792.1, read on the forward strand.
AGATTAAAATAAAAAGGTAAAATCTAATATACCTGTGGAACAATTTTATCTACAACTATTTTCAACCATATATTTCAGGGAGCAGGCAGTGGAAAACCAGCTTCTGAATTATATGCTCTGTGGCAGGACAGTGAACTACTGCATGGACTGTTGCTAATAGAGCTGGATGAATAACAACTGACTTTTCTGAGGAAGTGCATTTTGCAGTGCAAACCCTGACACATCAGTCACACGGGATTACAACTGGAATTTTCTTTTGAGGATTTGTGCTAGGCAACTGCTTGTTTAATTCATTCAGCAGTTTAACCCTTCAGTAACCTAGTGTCTTTAGGTTTTGGAAACAGGATATGTAGGGAGCAAGCTACAGTAGAAGGTTGGGCCAGGGCTTTTTCTTGGAGGGAATCCTAATGTGTTCCGCTTTCCTTCTGCTGGGACATCTCCTTGATCCATGGCATGTGCATCCCATTTTACCTGTCTCTCTCTACTGTTTCCAACCGGTACAAGTGTTGGTCTGTTGGGAGCACATCTGCAAGGGTCAGCAAGGAAAGCAGTAGAGAGACAGAGTGTATGACAGCTGAGAGCAAGAGTGGTCAATGAGTTCAGTATGGGGGGGGTTGTGAGGAATGCTGAGTGTTGGGAGGTGAGAAGGAACAAGTGGGATGCATTTTAATGGGCACGCTGTTATGGGGCACAAGAGAGGATAAAAAGCAGAGAATAAGTACATTTCTCCTCAGTGCTCTGAGGTTTATCCCAACCGACAGAAATGATCCTCCTAATTACAGTGGCAAATGCTAGATGTAAAATATCTTTAATTGAGCAACTGGTTTTATATGATAACACTGACAGCCCCTCTCACATTACAAACCCTCTTCGCTCTATTTCCTCATGGCACTTCATCACTACAATGCTGACCTTTAATCACTTTGAATAAAACAGAGTAAACCTGATCATTTAGCAACAGCCTATCCAGACATAGTATGACAAGGTTTTGGAACACTGTAGCACCAACCCATTCTTTATTCTGACTGTGCTGTTACTGAAGTCAGTGGGAGTTTTGCCTGGCTAGGGACTGCTTAGTCATAGCCTTAAAGTTAAGACTTAAAGTGGTCACCAATAAAAAGTCACCATTTTAATCAGATACCCTTCAGTGACCACATTTCTTTCTTTCTCTAAGTAAATCACAATAATAATAACAATGCAGCCTCTAGCCAATGGTTGCAAACCATTCATTGAAACTACTAGGAAGGGAACAAGATTATCCTATCATCTCCTCTTTAATGGAGCAATGTATCAAGATTCATAATCACAGCAAGACCATGAAGAATTATCTAAATGATTAAGTAATTGTTTTTGGCACTCGGTTACTGATGTTAATGTGAACCAGCCTGAAGCTAATGCTGCTTTTACCAATCAGGCTTCTTACAATAAGGAATGCTGATTGATACATTTGGGATACACAAGTAATCTTGTCTCTGATTAAAGTGGTTGTAATTAAACATTCCCTGGAAGTGTGTAAAAGCCATTTGCCATTAAATTGAATTTATTTACATTCCAAGCTGGAACACTGCTTTGGAATTTGAGGGAGTTTGGCTCCAGATCCAGCTTTTGTAACTTGGGCCCATGGGAGGGAGAGAGAAGCAAAGTAACAGTTTAGAAAGACTTTGCACTATGACAAAGTTCAAATCACAAGCCAAGCTTTTCAGGCATGGCCCAAACCTGTGAGGAACAGGGGCCTGACAGTGGAATTACACTGGCCTAAAACCCACCTAACAGAGTGGTGAATCAGGCCCAGGACTTAATAACTAATTGTTGATAGCTGACACATTCAAGTCCATCCACTGAAAAATCTGTTCAACATCTAAGAGAAACTGGATCATGCTTATTATAAATAGAAAATGTGCACTCTGACATCACAGCCCAAATTTCAACCTGGTCGCTACTCTATATTTTTTAGTGTGCAAAATTGCATGCACACCAGCACAAACACTTCCATGCACAACCAAACAATTTCAACCCCTTCATGTACAGGTTTTAAAATTCTTGCCTACAAATCTCCAGTGATATTCTCTTTTGGGATGAGTGCAAGTTTTATGTATTATGTGTATATGCAGGCGTGGGTGGCAGGTTTGTAGAAATTTTGGTGGTGCCCAGAACCCGCCCCCCCCCTCCACCTGCCAAAAGCTCTGGGAGGGAGTTTGGATGGGGGGAGGAGGTCTGGGGTGCAGGTCCTGGGCTGGGGATTAGGGTCCAGCAGGGGTGCAGGGTGCAGGATCTGGGATGGAGTTTGGGTGGGGGGCAGGATCTGGGGTGCAGGCTCTGGGATGGAGTTTGGGTGCAGGCTCCGGACTGGGGAAGGGGATGGGTGTGCAGGAGGGGGTGAGGGGTGCAGGCTCTGGGAGGGAGTTTGGGGGCAGGAGGGGGTGCAGGCTCTGGGAGGGAGTTTGGGGATAGGAGGGGGTGCATGGGTGAGGGCTTTGGGGCTGGGGTTGAGGGGTTTGGAGTGTGGGAGGGGCTCAGGGCTGGGGCAGAGGATTAGGTGGCAGGGGGATGAGGGCTCTGGCTGGGGCTGGGGATGAGGGGTTTGGGGCGTTGGAGAAGCTATGGGCTAGGGTGGAAGGGCAGGGTAAGGGCAGCCTGCCCTGCCATTAGCGGATGGGGGACACTAGGACCCTGGGGCAGCAGGCAGCAGTTGATGCCAGGAGTTGGTGTAGTGTAGGATACCACTCCGCATAGGAATGTGCTACACCAGCAGCACAAGCAGGAATGGAAGAGGTGCGCACTTCTTTCTTTCAGGCAGGGACGCGGCAGGGCAGGGGGGGGAGACGCGCGGGGGGGAGGGATGGCAGGCGGGGGCCAGGGCCTGCTCCAGGCAGGGCCGGGGAAGAGACCCAGCTCCAAATATTGGTGGAGCAGGGCCTCCAGCCCTGAATATTCCTGGAGCCTGGACACCTCAAAAGAATATAACTCGCCGACCATGAATGCAGGCATTAGAATATTTCAAATATGTCTGCAAGTGTGTCTGTACCTGCATGATGTGGGTGAACATATCATAAGCGTATGTAGTAATTGTAACATTGTGAGCATACACAAGTGAAAATAGGAGGTAAGTACCACTGGTCTACAATTTTTGAGAAGTCGTCTGCTTCAGAGATAAAATGTGCTATTTATTATGTATTTTGATGTGCTGAATTCAAATATGACAATTAAAACAACTGATTGGCTACTGTTTCTAAGATATTTAAGTTTTTACATTTTATGTCTATGTATATTGTGTAGATAGTAGAGTTTTAATCATAAATTGTAAACCTAGGTCTTTTCATGTGTTTATGGTTGCTTTACATGATAATATTTCACATGTCCTGTTTATGTAACACTTTAAAAATCAGCAAAAGAATTATAGAAATAAAATTTATTATGAAACAAAAGGCAAAAAACTATTATGTACATAGTTTAGTCCTATTCAGTGTCTACTCGGCGCTTCTTGGCTTGTCTCTTGTATTCATTAAATGGAGTATCTCTTGTCACTGTCCAGCAATAGTCTGCAAGCATTGATGGGCTCCTTTTGCCCTGATAGCATTTCTCCACTGTTGCAATGTCCTGGTTAAATCGCTCGCCGTGCTCGTCGCTCACTGCTCTGCAGTTCGGTGGAAAAAAATCTAGATGAGAGTGCAAAAAATGTATCTTTAGTGACATGTTGCAACCAAGGCTTTTGTATGCCTTGAGAAGGTTTTCCACCAACAACCTGTAGTTGTCTGCCTTGTTGTTTCTGAAAAAATTTATTGCCACTAACTGGAAGGCTTTCCATGCCGTCTTTTCCTTGCCACGCAGTGCATGGTCAAATGCATCATCTCGAAGAAGTTCACGACTCTGAGGACCAACAAAGACACCTTCCTTTATCTTAGCTTCACTTAACTTGGAAATTTTCCACGGAGGTACTTGAAAGCTGTTTGTGTTTTGTCAATGGCCTTGACAAAGTTCTTCATCAGACCCAGTTTGATGTGTAAGGGTGGTTGTGACGTTGTGCAGTCTATATGGTTTTATAAAAACTTGATAAGTCAATATAATGTAACTGAGATAGTTTTAGAGAAAATATGGTAATAAGTGAATGTAACGTAACTGGGATATGCTTCATGCAAAAGGTCTCTTGTAAGGTATCATTACAAAGCTTATAATCTACTGAGTATGATCATCTGATTTGTATAAATGTACCACTCTTGTATCTAAAACTAGAAATATAAAATGTAACTCTGAGGGCCTATTGTAATTGTGTAAAGTGTGGACCATTAATGATGGTTTGGAATCTTGATGACTCCCATTGTCTGCAGATGGCTGTATTTACCTGTGATTCTTCCTGTATATGTGTGTGCTGGCAAGTGAGTAATGAAGTCTTGCAGTGACCTGTGATCATGTCACCTGAACTAGAATCCATCTTTAACCTAGTGCTTTTCCAGTGGGGGGGGGGGGGTGGAAACCCAGAGAGACAAAGAGTTCCCGCCTTATGCAAAAGATATATAAAGGGGGGAAGAGAACAGAGAGAGGGAGGAGCCATCATGAAAAATCCCCTAGCTACCACCTGAGCTGCAACAACAGTTGTACCAGGGGAAAGAATTGTGCCCAGGCCTGGAAGGTGTCCAGTCTGAGAAAAACTTACTGAAGCATCTCTGAGGGTGAGATTATCTGTATTCAGTTTGATTAGGCATAGATTTGCGCATTTTATTTTATTTTGCTTGTGACTTACTTTGTTCTGTCTGTTACTACTTTGAACCACTTAAATCCTACTGTCTGTATTTAATAAAATCACTTTCTATTTAGTAATTCACTCAGAGTATGTATTAATACCTGGGGGAGCAAACAGCTGTGCATATATCTCTATCAGTGTTATAGAGGGCGAACAATTTATGAGTTTGCCCTGCATAAGCTTTATGCAGGGTAAAACAGATTTATCTGGGTTTAGACCCCATTGGGAGTTGGGCATCCGAGTGCTAAAGACAAGCACACTACTGTGAGCTGTTTTCAGATAAACTTGCAGCTTTGGGACAGGAGATTCAGACCCTGGATCTGTGTCTGGAGCCAGATGGGAGTGTCTGGCTCAGCAAGACAGGGTGCTGGAGTCCTGAGCTGGCAGGGAAAACAGAAGCAGGGGTAGTCTTTGCACATCGGGAGGCAGCTCCCAAGGGGGTTTCTGTGATCCAACCCGTCACAGTATCTGAGGACCAACAAAGACACCTTCCTTTATCTTAGCTTCACTTAACTTGGAAATTTTCCACGGAGGTACTTGAAAGCTGCTTGTGTTTTGTCAATGGCCTTGACAAAGTTCTTCATCACACCCAGCTTGATGTGTAAGGGTGGTAACAAAATCTTCCTTGATTCAACAAGTGGTGGATGCTGAACACTTTTCCTCCCAGGCTCCAATGACTGTCGGAGTGGCCAATCTTTCTTGATGTAGTGGGAATCTCTTGCACGACTATTCCATTCGCAGAGAAAACAGCAGTACTTTGTGTATCCAGTCTGCAGACCAAGCAAGAGAGCAACAACCTTCAAATCGCCACAAAGCTGCCACTGACGTTGGTCATAGTTTATGCGCCTCAAAAGTTGTTTCATGTTGTCATAGGTTTCCTTCATATGGACTACATGACCAACTGGAATTGATGGCAAAACATTGCCAGTAGGCAGTAAAACAGCTTTAAGACTCGTCTTCGATGAATCAATGAACAGTCTCCACTCATCTGGATCGTGAACGTTGTTGAGGGCTGCCATCACACCATCTATGTTGTTGCAGGCTACAAGATCACCTTCCATGAAGAAGAATGGGACAAGATCCTTTTGATGGTCACGGAACATGGAAACCCTAACATCACCTGCCAGGAGATTCCACTGCTGTAGTCTGGAGCCCAACAGCTCTGCCTTACTCTTGGGTAGTTCCAAATCCCTGACAAGGTCATTCAGTTCACCTTGTGTTATGAGAAGTGGTTCAGAGGAGGAGGATGGGAGAAAATGTGGGTCCTGTGACATTGATGGTTCAGGACCAGAAGTTTCATCCGCTTCCTCTTCCTCGTCTGACTCAAGTGAGAATGATTCTGGTGCATCAGGAACCAGCAGTCCTTCTCCGTGGGGTACTGGGCGTATAGCTGATGGAATGTTTGGATAATGCACAGTCCACTTTTTCTTCTTTGACACACCTTTCCCAACTGGAGGCACCATGTAGAAGTAACAATTGCTGGTATGATCTGTTGGCTCTCTCCAAATCATTGGCACTGCAAAAGGCATAGATTTCCTTTTTCTGTTCAACCACTGGCGAAGATTTGTTGCACAAGTGTTGCAGCATATGTGTGGGGCCCACCTCTTGTCCTGATCTCCAATTTTGCAGCCAAAATAAAGGTGATAGTCTTTCTTAACCATAGTGGCTATACTGTGCTTTTGTGTTGCAAAAGTCACTTCACCACAAACATAGCCGAAGTTATCTGCACTGTTCACACAAGTACGAGGCATCTCTGCGCACTTTGGTTAAACAGAAATGTTTCTCTTTGCAAAATCAAACACTGACAAATAAGAGAGCACGACACTGTGTGATTTCTAGAGCTGATATAGGGCAATTTGTCAGCAGAGTGATGTAAGCTTCGTTATGATTGCTTCATCCATGACCTCTAGGAATAACATGATGCAATTCATATCATGTATGACGCAATACCAGCTTCAGATTGCATCATTCATTGTTTTGCCTAAAAAACAAGTACTGTCCAAACCCAGTCATAGATTTATTCATAGATCCAGTCAAAGATGTATTTTAGTCATTTCTGGTTTAAATTGAGATCCCTTCCCTTTAGAACTCACTTATCCTCTGCCATTCCCAAGTCAATGGTCGTATATACTAACCCAATAGCATATCTTGAAAACTAGAGCCAATCAACAATTTTAAGCATCATTTTCGTTCTCAGTGACCCAGAATTAGTAAAGTTTGACTACATTTATTTCAGAAGCATTTTGGCTGTAGAGCAGTGTAATTATAACTACCATTTTCATCTAGCAATGGACCACTACTATTGTCAGGATACTTTTTGCTCCTAATATATTCAAAAAACTGCTTCTTATTGTTCTTAACTTTGCTGGTCAGAGATTTATCTCTGTTTCCCTTTGCTATCCTTATAAATTTTCTGCAATCTCTAATTTCTGATTTATGTTCATTACTATGAAATCTCCTTTGTTTCCATTTATATACATATATATATAAAATATATCATTGTAGATAAGTATAATATAATTTTATATATACACACCATTTTTATCACTGCCTTCACTTCCCCTCTAAAACTGGCTGTTTTTTTAATCAATAAGGTCCCATTGGGTTGGTTAACAGGAGGTGGTTTATATTGAAAATCAGTATAGTTGGAAATCAAAATCTAGTGTTGCATATTAGATCTTCTGCTCTATCTTGACTCTACTGTTTTCCATTGAAACTACATGCCTCAAAATAGTGAATTCGAATGTATTAGAGCTATTTTGAACAATTGGAGAGTAGAGAGTGGCTCAAATTGGAGAGACAAGATGACCAAGGGATTGAAAAATTGAGCATGGAATATGACTGTCTTGCTCACAAAAGGTGGCTGAACCTTTGGCGCACCCAAAAGTTCAGAGGAAATCAGGGAGTGGATTTAAGGTTTTCGTATCAATACTTATAAAGATAGGGACTATTAGCTAAATTTGTATCCAGATCTTATTTCAGATTCCAGCTCCCCATTGGGGGTATTCATATCTGATGTTCAGACATAAAAGAACCTCTAGAAAAAAAATGCTCCCATAATGGCACACTATTGTTTGTGCTGCAGTGAATATTATGAACCTACACGTTTAGTATCTTCTTCCTTACAGCACATATTACTATATATCATTCACTTATGCTTTCAGTTAGTAAATACCCCTAGTGAGATAGTACTATACTTCTAGGGCCACATATTGTTTCAGCATGCTTTTATGTGTTATCACTTTCAAGTGCTACAAAATTCCCCTAAAGTCAATAGTCTAGACTTCGTACAGAACTCTCTGATCTGCATTAATATTTCTTGATCTGCCTTGACATCCTGACCTGGCAATCTTTTGTCTGACAATGTTCAGCTTTTCAGTCTTTCAGTCTTAATTTTCTCTGCTGGGAGTTAGCCTGCACATCACTACTTACAGCACTTCAGGCAGATCTTGCAATAATGTCGATGATACACAAAGGGGGTTTCAGCTGCTTCTTATTTGTTCTTAGATATACTGAAATGTTTTCCAGAGGCAATATTTATTGTGACTATGTAAAAATATGACTTTGTCCTCCGGGGAGTAGGAGTGGCACAAAGAACAAAATATCAATTTTGAATTATATAGCTTCTGCTATATTTTATTGTTGTTTGATTGTTACATTTTATTTGTATGCCACAGTTACAATGTTAAGAACAATGAGGATTTACCAACTCCTAGTCTATATTTTAAACATATTCCTCCTATAATATCTGAACTCCCAAAAAGTCAGTAATTAGATTAGTTGGACTCCAAAGGCTTTATATATTAATGACTATATACTTACCACCTATTTTTAGATGTGCAAAGTAGCCAGCTTGAAATTAAAACCAGCCAAAACATATAGATTCATAGATGCTAAGGCCAAATGGGACCATTTTGATCATCTATTTTGATGCTCAGTAGAACGCAGGCCAAAATAATTCCTAGTACACGTCATTTAGAAAAAACATCCACTCAATTTAAAAATTCTCAGTAATGGAGAATCCACCACAACCCTTGCTAAATTATTCCAATTAATTAATTACTCTCACTGTTAAAAATTTACACCTTATTTCCAGTCGAAATCTGTCTAGCTTTAACTTCCAGGCGCTGTATCTTTTTCTCTTAGGGTTGTCATAACTATAAAGGGAATGGTAACAGCCCTCCTGTGTACAGTACTATAAAATCCCCCCTTGCCAGAGACTCCAAAATCCTTTTACCTGTAAAGGGTTATGAAGCTCAGGTAACCTGGCTGACACCTGACCCAAAGGACCAATAAGGGGACAAGATATTTTCAAATCTTGGTGGGGGGAATGCTTTTGTTTGTGCTCTTTGTTTTGGGGGTTGTTCGCTCTTGGGACTGAGAGGGACCAGACATCAATCCAGGTTCTCCAAATCTTTCTGAACAAGTCTCTGATATTTTCAACTTGTAAGTAAACAGCCAGGCAAGGCATGTTAGTTTTTACCTTTGTTTTCTCAACTTGTAAATGTACCTTTTTGCTAGAGTGTTTATCTCTGTTTGCTGTAACTTTGAACCTAAGGCTAGAGGGGATTCTTTAAGTTTGATTACCCTGTAAAGTTATTTTCCATCCTGATTTTACAGAGATGATTTTTACCTTTTTCTTTAATTAAAAGCCTTCTTTTTAAGAACCTGATTGATTTTTCCTTGTTTTTAGATCCAAGGGGGTTGGATCTTGATCCACCAGGAGTTGGTGGGAGAAAGGAGGGGGATGGTTAATTTCTCCTTGTTTTAAGATCCAAGGGGTTTGGATCTGTATTCACCAGGGAATTGGTGAAGAGTCTCTCAAGGTACCCAGGGAAGGGAATTTAGCACTTTGGGAGTGGCGGCAGTGGACCAGATCTAAGCTGGTAGTTAAGCTTAGAAGTTTTCATGCAGGCCCCCACATTTTTACTCTAAAGTTCAGAGTGGGGAAGCAGCCTTGACAAGGGTACGTCCATTCTATCCACCGTATCGGCGGGTAGTGATCGATTTATCGGGGATCGATATATCGCGTCTCGTTAAGACACGATATATTGATCCCCGAACGCACTCCCCGTCGACTCCGGAACTCCGGAGCGAGCGGCGGTAGCGGAGTCAACAGGGGAGCCACAGCCATCGATCCGTGAGGACTGAAGGTAAATCGATCTAAGATACTTCACGTAGCTGAAGTTGCGAATCTTAGATCGACCCCCCCTCCCCAGTGTAGACCAGCCCTTAGATTGAAAAGCCCATTGTCAAATATCTATTCCTCATGTAGGTACTTATAGACTGTAATCAAGTCACCCCTTAACCTTCTTTTTGTTAAACTAAGTAAATTGACTTCTTTGAGTCTATCATTATAATGCATGTTTTCTAATCCTTTAATCATTCTCATGGTTTTTCTTTGAATCCAATTTATCAACATCCTTCTTGAACTGTGGGCACCAGAACTGGACACAGTATTTCAGCAGTGGTCAAACCAGAGCCAAATATAGAGGTAAAATAACCTCTCCACTTCCACTTGAGATTCCACTGTTTATGTATCTAAGAATTGTATTTGCTTTTTTTGGCCACAGCGTCACAGTGGGAGCCATTGTTCTGCTGATTATTCACAACCCCTTCATCTTTTTTCAGTCACAGCTTCCCAGGAGAGAATCCTCTACCCTGTAAGTATTGGCAACATTCTTTGTTCATAGATGTATATGTTACATTTAGCAGCATTAAAATGCATAGTGTCAGTCTGCATCCAGTTTACCAAGTGATCCAGACTCTGAATCAATGGCCTATCTTCTTCGTTATTTACCACTCCCCCAATTTTTTGTCATCTGCAAACTTTATCAGTGATGATTTTCTATTACATAATGAACAGTCAAGAACCAAACCCTGCAGGACCCCACTGAAAACACACCTGTTTGCTGTTAATTAAACATTTACAATTACAGATTGAGACCTATCAATTTTTAATCCATTTAAAGTGTGCCATATTAATTTTAGATCATTATAGATTTTTAATCAAAATGTTGTGCAGTACGAAGTCAAACGCCTTACTGTGTTGTCTAAGTATATTATGTCAACACTACTACCTTTATCTACCAAACTGGTAATCTCATAAAAAAAATCATGTTAATTTGACCTGATCTATTTTGCATAAATCCATGTTGATTTGCATTAGTTACATTACCCTCTTTGAATTCTTTATTAATCAAGTCCTTTATCAGCCACTCCATTAACTTGTCACGGATCAATGTCAGGCTGACAGGCCTATAATTACCCAGTCCACCCAATTACCCTTTTTTAAAAATTGGCACACCATTAGCTTTCTTTCAAATCTTCTGGATTTTACCCAGTGTGCCAAGACTTATTGGAAATCACTATTAATGATCCAGTTCTTTTAAAACTCTGGGATGCAAGTTTAAAGCTCTTTTAAAACTCTGGGATGCAAGTTATGTGAACGTGCTGATTTTAAAATATCTTACTTTTGTAGTTGCTGTTTAACATGCTCCAGAGATACCAATGGATAGAAAAGTTTGTTATTGTCCTCATATGATGTGACTAAATCATTTGTTATTCCCCAAAACATCGAACAGAAATATTTATAGAACACTTCTGCCTCTTTTGCATTATGATTGGTAATTCTACCATTTCCATCTTGTAATGGACCAATATTATTGTCAGGATACTTTTGTTCCTAATATATTTTTTTAAAAATCCTTTTTTGTCTTTAACTCTGCTGGCCAAAGATTGCGCTTTATGTCCTTTTGCTTTCCTTATCAAATTTCTACATTTCCTATCTTGTGATTTATATTCATTATCATCAGCTTTCCCTTTCTTCCATTTGTTATATACATATTTTTATTTTTTATAGCTGCCTTCACTTCCCCTCTAAACCAGTTTAGGATATATATTTTTTTTAATCCAGTATGGTCTTTCCCCTCAATTGTGGCTTTTTAGGCATTTAATAGGATGTTCTTAAATTATTCCCAAGTATCATTCACATTTTTTTCTGATGAAGTACTTCCTGTTAGCTGATTTGACTCATAATTGTCCTCAAGTTTTTGAAACTGAAACTTATTAAAGTACCGAGTGTGTATCTATATATAGATATATAAAATCACTTTCTGGATTTTATTCTGCTTGCATATTATAAAGGCGATCTAGTCATGATCACTTGCATCTAAGTTACCATTAATTTTTAGTTCTATGATCAGTTCCTCTATCTGTTAAGATAAATGCTCCTTTTCATGAGCATTTGTAAATATGCAGTATTTCCTTAAAAATAACCACATCAGCAAAATATTTAATCAAAATTGATCCCAACATTCCCCGTCTTTCCTCCCACATAATCTGGGACATCAGCAAAAATGTTAGTGCAGAGTTCCATGATTCATTTGAGCTAGTTTCGTTGAGTTTTATCACGCGGGGCAGTCAGACAATTGCCTGACAGAGCTAACACCATGAACACAGGTGGTCAACAAAAGTAATTTGGATATATTATTTTCATCCCTGTACTGCAGGGAAGGAGTTATGCCCTCCAACAAATGCTGGAGAGATGGAGTGGGTTTTGCATTCACCCAAGGCCATCAGTCCTCACACGGGAAAACACCACAAAGATGTTTGGAGGAGAAATGGTTATTGTAAAGTTTCCATCAACTTGGTGGGGGAGAAAACATCAATTATCTCAACATTCAGTGAATATTTTCCCCTACTCTGTTAGTATCCCTCACTTTTTTTTTTTACACACCATAACTGGCTATGTAAGCATAACCTGTATGTCTCAAGAAAGATTATTGATACTAAAAGCAGCATCAGTGATACTGGAAGTTATAAATCATTTATTATTATGATTATCACCACAACAACTCTGTTCTGGACATCCCACTGGACTGAAAGATATCACAGAACATCCCAGAGGTAAACCAAAGAGTCATGGGGTCTTCCAAAAGGAAACATAGAACACAGTGTGAAAAATAGCTTTCATTGTAATGTAAAGATGTAGGTGTGCCAGCAGAGAATCAAAAATCAGCCTCAATCCTTTCTGTGCCTTCATAGAGAGAACAACATGCACATTTTGGAGCTTCTCAACACTAATACATAGTTTTTTCTTACCTGTCTTTCCATTTGAGTATCAAATGTTGTGTATATGTTCAAAGTATGTCATTAGCACTGGGCGAAATTTTTCAGATGAAACATTTTTTTCACCAAAAAAATGCAGATATGGATTGACTGACACATTTTGTGAATTGGTGTTAAAAAAATTCAGAAAAATTTTAAACATTTTATTTCAACATTTTGGGAACAAAATACTTCCATTTTTGGATTTGCAATTATTTTTTGTTTTCAATTTTACTTCAATTTTATTTTAATAAAAAAACCCAACAGCCCTCAAATGAAATAAAACATTCTGTTTTGGGTCAAACAAAACAGGATTTTTTGTTTGTGTGGTTTGGCTGATGAACGAGCTCTTTGCAAAATTCTGTATATTATTGCGGTGGCCTTTATGTTCAAATGTGACAGCTATCATTCAATATACTACTACTTCCCTACCTTACACACTTAATCACAGCTGTACATTTTTCATTTATAAGCATCCACTGGATTTAAAATTATCTTTCCTCTTTCTCATTTATTATACTGTTTAATACAGCCTTAACTTTCAGAAGCCATCAACAGGAGACAGAGAAGGGCAAACATCAAAAGAGAATGTATGAGCCACTTCAACAGCATCAGTTAACCTTTGTGATTCCAGAACTCTCAAATGTAGGTAAAGGTATTCCTCCATGCCTACTCAGAGGTACAGTAAGGAAACACTCTGGCTCAGAACTTCCCAGTGTGCTCTGAACACGCTAGACCACAAGGGTGGCCGGGGGACAGGGCCGGCTTTAGGAAGTGTGGGGCCTGATTCGAACAGTTTCGACGGGGCCCCAGCAGGGACGACTAAAAAAAAACCTAGTAAAAAAACACGTGGGGCTTGTACTCACTGGGCGGCACTCCTAGTCTTTGGCGGTGGATCCTTCACTCGCTCCGGGTCTTTGGCGGCACTGAAATGCCACCGAAGACCCAGAGCGCTGCCGGGTGAGTGAAAACTTTAAAAGAAGCCTCTAGCCAGGGAAGGGATTCTCGGCCACTTGCCTTCCCCCCCCCTCCCCCCCGGTGGCCCTGCCACTGGGCATGGGGCCCTCTTAGGCGTGGGGCCCAATTCGGGGGAATTGGTGGGATTGGCCTAAAGCCAGCCCTGCCGGGGGAATCATACAAAACTGCACATAATTGGTCTTGCAAGTGAATGTCCCCCTTAAAAGGTTTAACATAAATAGTTGCACAGCTAGCTCAGAGTGAGGACTGCTCTGGTGTCCAACATGGCCAGGGAGATAGCACAGTGCTGTCAGTAGGGTGACCAGACAGCAAATGTGAAAAATCGGGATAGGGGATGGGGGGGGGGGGGTAATAGGAGCCTATATAAGAAAAAGACCCCAAAATTGGGACTGTCCCTATAAAATCAGGACATCTGGTCACCCTAGCTGTCAGAAAAGCACTAAGTTGGATGAGAATTTAGTTGGGTTGGCTCAAAGAGGCAACTCAAATCAGCAAAGTTTTTACGTTGGCACCATTTCAGGTGGTGATTTGTACTAACTGTAAAGGCAATGAAGGGAGCTGCATGCAGGGGACGTTCCAGCTAAAGGTGCTAAAGAGGAGGATACATTGTATGGATAACAGTTAAATATATGAACAGCAAAGGGTATAGACAGATCTCCAGCATGCAATCCATACGAGAAAAATCCAAGCAAGAAAAGTTTCTGAGAAGGCCTGTGTGCGCCTTGTCTCCTCCTCCCCTCCATTCCTCTTTTGCCTCTTGATGACTATTTGTCCATGCAGCATTTGGCTATAGTATACTGATTCTTGCTCTGCTCAGATGCGGGTTATCCCTCTACATGATTGCCTTTTGGCTTTCTGTCTAACCCATTTGCTACAGGCACACTAGAGTGCAGAGCGAGAGGGATGCTTTAACATACACTTTCTATCATGGGGGTGAGAAGAAGGTGACTTCGTTTTGCTTTTTGGAGTGACCACAGCCTCACCACAGCTGAAGTGCACTGCTGAGTTCAGAGAGGCAGCCGACAGAGGCAGTGTGCCTGTTTTCCTGTAACTTTTTTCTTGGCACATTGTTTTGGCCCCTTGTGTGCCCTGAGTGTCCACAGATGCACAAGGATAGCTGTGTGCAACATGTACCCCAAATTACCCCTGAAAGGGACTCTGATGATGCTGTGTGCACACGCTGCAATGAGCAGCTTTTTAGACTTGTGGGCCTGCTGCTGCTTGTCAAAGCAAGAGCAAAAGGGTCACAAAAGTTAAGCAGGCAGGTGTCCCTGGTTAGTAGCCCTCAAGAAAAAGACATCACATAAACCCATCCCCCAAAAGATGGAAGCATAAGGTAAGGAAGTGCTGCACATGGACCAATGTGATAGGGTGCTGGGAATCAGGTATGCAGTGCTTGTCTAATACTGTTTTGTTTTTTTAAAGAAATACAAGAATCACATGGAGTGGGCGGGGGAGAAAGTTTCTCCAATCGCGTTTTTCCCATGCGGGCTCCCTCTGCTTCTACCTCCTCCATTTTACTCCTGTTTCACTGCCACAATTTCCAGCCTCCAGTGCTTTGGGGCACTGCAGAGCAAAAAATTCTCATTCAAAGTTATCAGTTGGTTTTGGGTTTTCCTTGACCATTGTAGAGCTGGTTGACATTTGTCAACACTTGAAAAAATGCTAATGAATTTTTAAAACTTTGACATTTCCCAAATTTAGAAAAGAGAAAAACAAAACTGTTTTTCAAACACCTCCATTTAAAAAAAAATATTGACTCTTTTTTAACCACCTCCATATTATTTAACAAACTGCAATGGTACCTGTGAGCTTACTTCCAAAGTTTTCTGCTTCTCATGGGCCAGATCTAGCGACTCTTACTCACAAGTGGGTAGCACTTTATACTCCAAGTAGTCTAATTGAAGCCAATCAGACCATTCATGTAGTAATGTGCTATTCAGCTTGAGTGAGGTAATCAGACTCTAGCCTTGCATTAGTAACATGACAAATGGGCACAGGTTGAGAAATTTCATGTGAAGCAAAGGTAAAAAATGAGAGTTTAATTCACATTTATTAACAGGGCAAATGGAAACATTTTAGCTCAGCTCAGTGTTTATGCCATATCAAACAATTACTGCTTTTAAGAAAAAAGCTAATCAACTCAAAGAGGACAATGGCAGCTGTAGAATATTTTGCATCTCTTTTAATCATCTTGCATGATATTCATGCACTATAAGGACAAAAATTATTCAGGTTATCCTACAGATTTTCGCTTCATTTTGCAAACCCCTTAACATGCTGTACACATTACATCCAATATAAAAGGATGTTTGTAATGTTATCTTGTTCTACAGATATTGGCGATGCTGTGCTATAGTTATTGGTGATGCTGTATAGAATATGGATGAACATTTATAATATTATTGATACCAATATTTCAAAATTGCAATGAATCTTACAAGATATGCTATGTATGGTATCAGTGGAAAAGTTATGATTTGCTAAATATGATAACCACATTTATATGTATGTATCATCTTTGTATCGTGAGTTATAAATAAGTGTTGCATCTTTGTATCTCAGATTTATGATATGTTTATGGGTGACACCCCCAGACAGACTGGCACCAGCACTATCCAGCCTGCTTGATGGCTCATCAAGGGCAATCAGTTGTACAATGAACCAATTGAGAGAAGCCTGGGGGCAATGTCTATGAGTCAGCAGGACATGTAGGGACATGCCTATGGACAGGGGATTCCAAGTACTTTTTCATGCCCATGTACTGTGAGCTTGTTTGGGACAAAGAATGTACAAGCCACATGGCAAGGGATATAAAAAGGCAGCTGCATCACTTCCATTTTGTCTTCAATCCTGCTTCTCACCTCTGGAGTAACTTTTCTACAAACTGAAGCTTTGAATAAAGGACCAATAGACCCATCCGGGTTGTGGCTGTGACTTTAGAAGCCAGCAAACTCACCCAGTGCTGCTAAGAACCTGATATATGTACTCTGAAGTCACATGTATGTAACTGATTGCTTTGACCATTTAACAACTCTCTTCTCTTTCTTTTCTTTTGTAATAAAACCTTTAGTTTTGGATACTAAAGGATTGGCTGGCAGCGTGGTATTTTGGGTAAGATCCAAACTATTATTGATCTGGTAATGTGGCTGGCCCTTTGGAGATCAGAAGAGAGAGATCAGAATAGAGTTTTAAGTAACTTCTCACTTTACTGGACCTATTCATTGATTGGGGGCCAGAGACTGGAATTCAATAAAGGGGTCTATGTGATTTCCTTTATCTAGCTTCTTGATAACCAGTGTGGGGGATCAGGAGCACAGTTTTGTGACTGGTTGGTGAATCTAACTATAGTGTTAACCACCAGAATCTGCTCTCTTTTTTGCCTGACTTTGGCATTTTCATTGTGGGCTGCCCTAGGCACCTCGGGTCATACTTCTTTTAAATGAATGTAGGTTCATATAAACTAAAAAGGTTTGAGATGTTGATTTAAGAGAGACTCCTTTATAAATAGCACTGATGCAAGACAGAACGATTATGTTGTTGAATATGATAGCCCCACTACTTATTTCAGTGGACACTAGAACCACTGAATGTGTTTAAGAGACCTATTCACACATTTTGCCTTTGTTAGCTAATCCAAGTGGCATTCTGCAAGTAAGTTTGTAACACTAGGCAATTTCTCTTAACATTGTAATAGGTCTGTGATTGTTTCCCAAGTAGCAGAAACGTTACCAGAAGCAGACAGACATAATTTGCCCCGATACTGTCCCCATCTGTTATTTGTTCAAACATTACTGCAGCCAGGGGCTTATGGGTTGATCTGTCAGACTTAAAGATGTCATCATTGCCACAAACAATTTCTAAGGCAATATTTTTAAAAACTGTCAAACTCAATATCTTTTCCCCAATATAAAAAATATTTTGTTTGTGATTCAGAGCATGAGAAAATGGGAAATGTATTCAGAATTAATAGCTTGATGGGGTTTCATAAAAACAAAGAAAAAAAAAGCCAATTTTGTTTGGCCAGATGGCTAATACATTTTTCTCAAATTCAAGATTTAAAAATACAGACAGAATGCAATTCTTATTTTATAGGGTTCTTTTTAATTGTAAGTGTATGGATAAAAATGACAGTGGTGATGTGAATACAGGATCTAATTACACTGCTCTACAGCCAAAATGTTTCTGAAATAAATGTAGTCAAACTTTACTAATTCTGGGTCACTGAGAACGAAAATGATGCTTAAAATTGTTGATTGGCTCTAGTTTTCAAGATATGGTATTGAGTCAGTATATACGACCCTTGACTTGGGAATGGCGGAGGATAAGTGAGTTATAAAGGGAAGGGATCTCAATTTAAACCAGAAATGACTAAAGTGCATCTTTGACTGGATCAATGAATAAATCTATGACTGGGTTTGGACAGTACTTGCTTTTTAGGCAAAACAATGAATGATGCAATCTGAAGCTGGTATTGCGTCATAAATGATATGAATTGCATCATGTTATTCCTAGAAGTCATGGATGATGCAATCATAACAAAGCTTACATCACTCTGCTGAACAAATTGCCCTATATCAGCTCTAGAAATCATACAGTGTCGTGCTCTCTTATTTGTCAGTGTTTGATTTTGCAAAGGGACACATTTCTGTTTAGCCAAAGTGCGCAGAGATGCCTCGTACTTGTGTGAACAGTGCAGATAACTTCGGCTATGTTTGTGGTGAAGTGACTTTTGCATCACAAAAGCACAGTATAGCCACTACGGTTAAGAAAACCTATCACCTTTATTTTGGCTGCAAAATTGGAGATCAGGACAAGAGGTGGGCCCCACACATATGCTGCAACACTTGTGCAACAAATCTTCACCACTGGTTGAACAGGAAAAGGAAATCTATGCCTTTTGCAGTGCCAATGATTTGGAGAGAGCCAACAGATCATACCAGCAATTGTTACTTCTACATGGTGCCTCCAGTTGGGAAAGGTGTGTCAAAGAAGAAAAAGTGGACTATGCATTATCCAAACATTCCATCAGCTATATGCCCAGTACCCCATGGAGAAGGACTGCTGGTTCCTGATGCACCAGAATCATTCTCACTTGAGTCAGATGAGGAAGAGGATGAAACTTCTGGTCCTGAACCATCAGTGTCACAGGACCCACATTTTCTCCCATCCTCCTCCTCTGAACCACACCTCATAACACAAGGTGAACTGAATGACCTTATCAGGGATTTGGAACTATCCAAGAGTAAGGCAGAGCTGTTGGGTTCCAGACTACAGCAGTGGAATCTCCTGGCAGGTGATGTTAGGGTTTCCATGTTCCGTGACCATCAAAAGGATCTTGTCCCATTCTTCTTCATGGAAGGTGATCTTGTAGCCTGCAACAACATCGATGGTGTGATGGCAGCCCTCAACATCGTTCACGATCCAGATGAGTGGAGACTGTTCATTGATTCATCGAAGACGAGTCTTAAAGCTGTTTTACTGCATAGTGGCAATGTTTGCCATCAATTCCAGTTGGTCATGCAGTTCATATGAAGGAAACCTATGACAACATGAAACAACTTTTGAGGTGCATAAACTATGACCAACATCAGTGGCAGCTTTGTGGCGATTTGAAGGTTGTTGCTCTCTTGCTTGGTCTGCAGACTGGATACACAAAGTGTTCAGCATCCACCACTTGTTGAATCAAGGAAGATTTTGTTACCACCCTTACACATCAAGCTGGGTCTGATGAAGAACTTTGTCAAGGCCATTGACAAAACACAAGCAGCTTTCAAGTACCTCCGTGGAAAATTTCCAAGGTTAAGTGAAGCTAAGATAAAGGAAGGTGTCTTTGTTGGTCCTCAGATTCGTGAACTTCTTCGAGATGATGCATTTGACCATGCACTGCAATGCAAGGAAAAGACGGCATGGAAAGCCTTCCAGTTAGTGGCAATACATTTTCTCGGAAACAACAAGGCAGACAACTACAGGTTGTTGGTGGAAAACCTCCTCAAGGCATACAAAAGCCTTGGTTGCAACATGTCACTAAAGATACATTTTTTGCACTCTCATCTAGATTTTTTTCCACCGAACTGCGGAGCGACGAGCATGGCGAGCGATTTCACCAGGACATTGCAACAATGGAGAAATGCTATCAGGGCAAAAGGAGCCCATCAATGCTTGCAGACTATTGCTGGACAGTGACAAGAGATGCTCCATTTAATGAATACAAGAGACAAGCCAAGAAGCGCCGAGTAGACACTGAATAGGACTAAACTATGTACATAATAGTTTTTTGCCTTTTGTTTCATAATAAATTTTATTTCTATAACCCTTTTGCTGATTTTTAAAGTGTTACATAAACAGGACATGTGAAATATTATCATGTAAAGCAACCATAAACACATGAAAAGACCTAGGTTTACAATTTATGATTAAAACTCTACTATCTACACAATATACATAGACATAAAATGTAAAAACTTAAATATCTTAGAAACAGTATCCAATCAGTTGTTTTAATTGTCATATTTGAATTCAGCACATCAAATACATAATAAATAGCACATTTTATCTCTGAAGCAGACGACTTCTCAAAAATTGTAGACCAGTGTTATCAATAATAATACAGAAAAGGCAGAAGTGTTCAATAAATATTTCTGTTTTGTATTTGGGGAAAAACATATGATATAGTCTCATCATATCTGATGATAACATTCCTTCCATTCCACTAGTATTTCTGGAGGATGTTAAACAGAAGCTATTAAAGCAAGACATTTTGAATCAGCAGGTTCAAATAACGTTCATCCCAGAGTTTTAAAAGAGCTGCTGAGGATTTCGCTGAACTGTTAATATTGATTTTCAACGAGTCTTGGAGCACTGGGTAAGATTGGAAGAAAGCTGATGTTGTGCCAATTTTTAAAAAGGATAAACTGGATGACCAGGTAATTATAGGCCTGTCAGCCTGACATTGATCTTGGGCAAGATAATGGAGTGGTTGATAGGTGACTTGATTAATAAAGACTTGAAAGAGGGTAATGTAATTAATGCAAATCAACATGGGTTTATGGAAAATAGATCCGGTCGAATTAATGTGATATCTTTATTTGATGAAATTGCAAGTTTGGTAGATAAACATAATAGTGTGGGTGTAATAAGCTTAAGCTTCTTTAACACTTTTGGCTTGGTACCACACAATATTTTGATTAAAATCTAAAATTATATCAAATTAACATGGTACACATTAAATAGATGAAAAAATGGCTAACTGGTAGGTCTCAAAATGTAATTGTAAATAGGGAATTGTCATTGATAGAGTGTGTTTGCAGTGGGGTGCCACATCGAGTGGTTCTTGGACCTTTGCTATTTAACATTTTTATCAGTGACCTGGAAGAAGACATAAAATCATCACTGATAAAATTTGCGGATAACATAAAAAGGGGGAGTGATAAAGAATGACACAGACGGGTCACTGATTGAGATCAATCTGGATCATTTGGTAACTGGGTGCAAATAAACAATATTGTTTTAATATGGCTAAATGTAAATGTATCCATCTAGGAACAAAGAATGTAGGCAATAATTACAGGATGATGGATTCTATTCTGGGAAGTAGTGACTCTGAAAAAGATGAAGGGGATGTAGTGGATAATCAGCTGAACATGGGCTCCCAGTGTGATGCTGTGCCCAAAAGAGCAAATGCAATTCTTGGGTACATAAACAGTGGAACCCTCGAATAGGAGTGGAGAGGTTATTTTGCCTCTATATTTGGCATGTGTTTGAAAACTTTTGAAATACACTGTCCAGTTCTGGTGCCCACAATTCAAGAAGGATGTTGATAAATTGGGTTCAGAGAAGAGCTATGAAAATGATCAGGTCAGTTGAGGGCTGTGACTTTGAGACTAGCAGTTGATACAATGAATGGAATGATGCTATCTTCACAGTTAGGATGGTTAACAAAATATCTGCTCCATGCATGAGCTGGCAAATACTTTTGTGTTCAGAAGTGCTCTGGAAATCCTATGATTATCTCAGGCTGTGATCTGGTCATATCTGTCAAGCTAAACAGCTGTAACTGTGGTTGTACGTGATCAGCACTTGGATGAGAGATTTCCAAAGAAAATGTCTTTTGCAACAGGGAGTCGCGTTGGCAATTCAGTAGGTGGTATTCTTCCTTCTGTCAGCATTGAACTGGGAGTCCAGAGTATTACTATGGGACAAAGTACCTGAACAGGCTTTCTAGTGAAGGAGCTATAAAACAAAACCTGACCATTTGTGTTATTAAAGATTTCTTTGCACTGTTTGCCAGAGCTAGGGGTATTAGTCCCCGTATGCTGTTCAATTTTCAACACAGATAGTTACATTCTTACCTACATTCACCTTGCAGTTGCTATTAGATTCAGTGTTTATCCTCCCTTCCTGTGCTAAACTTTGTGTTAGCTTTGCTATGTATTGTTAAACATCTAGGGATTCTATCCATAGTAGTTTCTGCATTTCAGTTAGGGTGAGGTGATACTGTATATATACTTTTTGAAATGATTTGGGAATCCTTTCGGATGAAATAGTCTATTTAAAACTAAGATGATAATAGTACTATTATTTATTAACAAACAACATTTCCAGGCTTAAGACATATTTCTGATAAATGGGAAAATTAAAGGGATACTAATACATAGCTGAAGAACTGTAAATAAGCAAGTGCAAATGAAAAATGAAAGTTAAATGATGCAGAAGTTCACATCTAGTGCAAAAAGCATTTTAGGAATTTATATGTAGTAGACAAATGGCAAAAGAAATAAGCAGACATTAAACTATTATATTTGTGCATCACCTTAGGGTGAAAAATGATTAGAACAGGAATCCAATTTAGTGCATGGATCAGATTTCTAGAGACTGAATTAGAAGAGAAAGCCTGTCTTAGGTATCTAACCAACTGGTACCCCTGAACAGTCATCTGATGTCAAACATTAGGGCCCACATATCCAGTTCAGGCGTCACTAAAAATAATGAAATGGCAAAATAACATTTTTACCCAGAGTTAAGTTGTCTGATGATGGCTCATTCCCTTCCAGAATGTCAAGTTCAGCAAAACTCAAAGTTGTGAAAACCAGGACATAGAGAGGTAAGGTACATAACCACACAACCATAATCCTGCCTCCCTCACCTCCAGTCTGGAGATGGCAATAGTCACTGGGAATTATCTGAGTGCATTCCAGCTGCATTCACGTTAGGTGTTGCTGTATTGGATGGTGGAGGAATAAGTTGGAGCTGTTTGGAAGAGCTGTGATTATGGTAGGAGGCAATGTAGGGGACTGTGGCCCTGTGTGTGTGTGTGAGAGAGTGAGAGTGAGAGAGAGCCTCTATGCCTGACTCCAGTGCATGTGTTATGGGTTGCAAATATGTGCTATGGGCTTATTGGGTGCATCAAAGAGGGCAGAATTAAGGTTGTATGAGTGTGTACCTTAACTTGGAATTTCCTGGTTTTCACAAGTTTGAGGTTTGCTGAACGCAAGGTTTGCTGAACTGGAAGGGCACCTGCTATTGCTGGGCAACCTTAACTCTGGGTTAGCAAAGCTTTTTGCCAATCATTTTGAACAGATAGAGAAATGTTGTTGGTAGAAGTTAGTGGTCATTTAGGCAGTTATAATTATCATGTAGGTGTGCAGTCCAGTTGCTCTTGTGGTCAGGTATTGATGCTAACACCTCGCCCTTACGTAGCACTTTTCCATCAGTAGATCTCAAGGACCAAAACAACATTATTCAGATGGGGAAATTAAGGCACAGAGAGGTGAAATAACTAGGTCAAAGTCACTCAGCAGACTTAGTGGCAGAGCCAGGAATTAAGCCCAGGTTACCTGAATGCCTGTCTATTGTTCTTTCTGCTAGGTCACATGGTTCCTATGTGATTCCTAAGTACCTCCCCAACCCCCACTTCGCCATACATTGTTGTAATGGAATGGGGATAATGGCCATACTTTGAAAAGTTTGCTAACAGAGCCTATGAGAGAAATCTCAGACATGGTATATGTCTCAAGAACTTGACAGTTTTAATAAATGGCGGTTACAATAACCTTAAGCATGTGAAAGGAGACTATTTCTTTCTCCTTCCCACACCCTACTATTTACCAGAACATATAACCTCTCCCAACCACCATTTCCAACTCACTCACCTTCCTGTCCCATGAAGCCATTTGCATTTTAGATGCTAGGTTTGCATTGATGCAATATTGATAGAATCTGTGAATTTGAAGAAAAGGGTTCATTTTATTTTTGTTTTTTCTTTTTTTTAAGGGGGCTGTAACTTGGAAACCTCTTAGTCAAATGACCCCAGATTTGGATGACTAATCCTATCCCACATCCCCATAAAGTACATCACATTTTAAAATAATCCGGATATGAATGCAGATTTTAGAGCACTTAGAAGAATCATCCTTTAAACAGAAAAATCTTCTCAGCCTTAACTGCAGCAGCGTTATTAAATTAATAATAAGCAACTGCTTTGCTATATGCAGATTCCCAGGATGGGATGATCCCCAAAGCATAAAAGGCTCAGAGAGGTTTGAAGTTTCCCATTCATCTCATCTCATCTCATCTCAGCTGAATGAGAAAATTCCATGGGGGTGAATACAGACAAACAATAGCTCTGAGATGAGTGGACTGCTCCATTCATGTCCCCATCCCCACTCTTCACTGCTGGAGAGCATGTGGTACAGTTCTCAGCTTCTCACTCCAATGTTAGTAGTTCTTGTTGGATACTCCCAGTATGACTATTCTCAGCTTCAAACCCAAAAGGGCAGGGCTTCCCCAGATCCTGGCTCAGATGGGAGGGAGTAGGAGGAGGAGTTTAGATCCCCCCCGTCCCCCAATAGGGACAAAGTCCCTCAGATCTCAGTTCACATGAGAGGGTAAATGGAGGCCATTTGGCAAATGAGTCTTAGAACTGCTAGGCATGTGTCAAGCTGGAGAACCAAACTCTTTTTCTAATAACATTGTAATCTGATTTTCCTCACAGGGCTAGTTGGTGGCATGCATTCAGTTTGGGTAACTCACAAGCCTTTGAGTCCCTGGTGTGATGATTTCAGCCTTGGTTTGATCTCAATCTGATTACAAAAAAAAAAAAGTTGCAAAAATATGTGAACCATTAGAAAAGCTGTTTTTCCCCCCAGGAACCCCTTGGTCAAATAACCCCAAATTTGGACCAGTATCTGAACCCTGAATTCCCACGTGGCACACCCACAATCGGAATAATTGTGCTGATTTTAGAACATTTAGAAGAGTTGTGCTTTAAACAGAAATCTGATTGTAATGTTAACTGTAACAGAGCTGGTGCTTTTGGTTGGAACATCGTACAGATATGGCCCTGCCATGAAACTCAAATCTGGTTTAAGATCCAAATTGCTTCCAAAGTTGAAGGTTTTGGATGCAGGGTTTTAGTTCAATCACATCTCTAGGTCTTATAGCTACAGAAAGTTGTCTCTCCCCTCCCCCCGCACCATTGTTAATTGAACTTTTTATGTTGCCCTCCACCAAGATTCATAAAGTTGCCACTTGACCCATTGCACCTCAGGTCAGGAAGTAAAAACTAAACTTGCCCTCAACTCTGGTTATCTGTGTTGGGAACTGATGCTGATATTAGCACAGAGACAAAACTTTAAAAATACATTGTTGCATTGGATACAATGTCCAAAGTGAGCAACAACCCATCCAATGATCCACAACAAACCCACCACTGAATTAGATCACAACATTAGATGCATTCTATGAAAAAGCAGCTTGGTATTGCTTTTCCTTATTACTCATTTGATTGTTGGATATTGCCTTTAATTAACTTCTGCTCAGGCCTTGGTCCCTCTGGCTTGTAAATGAGTATAAGCATGAGACCTCACCAGCAAGCCCAAGACAAGAGAAGGTTAAAAAACTCTAGGGTTTGTAAAAAAAGAATCATTCCATTGACTCCAATAGGCTTTTGAACATGCTTGTAAAGAATAAAAATCAGATGAACCTAAAATTTAGTCCTGCAATTGGATAAATAAAGACATGTGGTATTACCGTTTTTTTTTCCTGCAATGACCTGGAATCCTACTTTCACCATTTGCAACTCAAGGAATATTTCCACCACACCACTGAACAGCGCACTAACCCACAGAAACCTTCCTACCAATGCTACAAGAAGAAGGATTCTGCATGGACTCCTCCTGACAGTTGAAACACCAGACTGGACTCCTACATAGAGTGCTTCCGCTGATGTGCACAGGCTGAAATTATGGAAAAGAATCATCATTTGCCCCATAACTTCAGCTGTGCAGAACACAATGCCATCCACAGCTTCAGAAACAACTCTGACATTATAATAAAAAAGGCTGACAAAGGAGGTGCTGTAGTCATCATGAATAGGTCGGAGTATGAACGAGAGGCTGCTAGGCAACTCTCTGACACAACATTCTACAGGCCATTACCCTCTGATCCCACTGAGGGGTACCAAAAGAAACTGCACCATCTGCTCAAGAAACTTCCTGAAGAAGCACAGGAACAAATCTACACAGACATGCCTCTAGAGCAGTGGTTCCCAAACTTGTTCTGCCGCTTGTGCAGGGAAACCCCCGGCGGGCCGGGCCAGTTTGTGTACCTGCCGCGCCCACAGGTTCGGCCCATCGTGGCTCCCAGTGGCCGTGGTTCACTGCTCCAGGCCAATGGGAGCTGCTGGAAGCGGCGCGGGCTGAGGAACGTACCGGACGCCGCTTCCAGCAGCACCCACTGGCCTGGAGCAGTGAAATGCGGCCACCGGGAGCTGCAATCAGCCGAACCTGCGGACGCGGCAGGTACACAAACTGGCCTGGCCCGCCAGGGGCTTTCCCTGCACAAGTGGTGGAACAAGTTTGGGAACCACTGCTCTAGAGCCCCAACCAGGGGTATTCTATCTGCTACCCAAGATCCATAAACCTGGGAATCCTGGACACCCCATCATCTCAGGCACTGGCACCGACAGCAGGATTGTCTGGCCATGTGGACTCTCTCCTCAGGCCCTATGTTACCAGCACTCCCAGCTATCTTCGAGACACCACTGACTTCCTGAGGAAACTACAATCCATTGGTGATCTTCCAGAAAACACCGTCCTAGCCACTATGGATGTAGAAGCCCTCTACACCAACATTCCACACAGATATGGTCTACAAGCCATCAGGAACAGTATCCCCGATCATGTCATGACAGACCTGGTGGCTGAGCTTTGTGACTTTGTCCTCACCCACAACTATTTCAGATTTGGGGATGATTTATACCTTCAAGTCAGTGGCACTGCTATGGGTACCTGTATGGCCCCACAGTATGCCAACATTTTTATGGCTGACTTAGAACAACGTTTCCTCAGCTCTCGTCCCCTGTGGCCCCTACTCTACTTGTGCTACACTGATGACATCTTCATCTTCTGGACCTATGGAAAAGAAGCCCCTGAGGAATTCCACCAGGATTTCAACGATTTCCACCCCACCATCAACCTCAGCCTGGACCAGTCCACACAAGAGATCCACTTCCTGGACACTACAGTGCAAATAAGTGATGGTCACATAAAAACCACCCTATACCGGAAACCTACTGAACGCTATACTTACCTACATGCCTCCAGCTTTCATCCAGATCACATCACACGATCCATTGTCTACAGCCAAGCTCTAAGATACAACCACATTTGCTCCACTCCCTCAGAGACAAACACCTACAGGATCTCTATCAAGCGTTCTTAAAACTACAACACCCACCTGGGGAAATGAAGAAACAGATTGACAGAGCCATAAGGGTACCCAGAAGTCACCTACTACAAGATAGGCCCAACAAAGAAAGTAATAGGATGCCACTAGCCGTCACCTACAGCCCCCAACTAAAACCTCTCCAGAGCATCATCAAGGATCTACAACCTATTCAGAGGATGATCCCTCACTGTCACAGACCGTGGGAGACAGGACAGTCCTCACTTACAGACAGCCCCCCAACCTGAAGCAAATACTCACCTGCAACCACACACCACACAACAGAAACACTAACCCAGGAACCAATCCCTTCAACAAACCTGTTGCCAACTCTGTCTGCATATCTATTCAAGGGACACCATCATAGGACCTAACCACATCAGCCACACCATCAGGGGCTCGTTCACCTGCACATCTACCAATGTGATATATGCCATTATGTGCCAGCAATGCCTCTCTGCTGTGTACATTGGCCAAACTGGACAGTCTACGCAAAAGAATAAATGGACACAAATCAGACATCAAGAATTGTAACATTCAAAAAACAGTAGGAGAACACTTCAATCTCCCTGGTCACTCAATAACAGTCTTAAAAGTTGCCATTCTTCAACAAAAAAACTTCAAAAACAGACTTCAATGAGAAACTGCAGAGCCTGAATTAATTTACAAACTTGACACCATCAAATTAGTCCTGAATAAAGACTGGGAGTGGCTGGGTCACTCCAAAAAGTAATTTTCCCTCTGTTGATACTCACACCTTCTTGTCAACTGTTGGGAATGGGCCACATCCACCCTAATTGAATTGGCCTCGTTAGCACTGACCCACCTACTTGGTAAGGCAACTCCCATCTTTTCATGTGCTGTATATTTATACCTGCCTACTGTATTTTTCACTCCATGCATCTGATGAAGTGGGTTTTAGCCCACAAAAGCTTATGCCCAAATAAATTTGTTAGTCTCTAAGATGCCACAAGGACTCCTTATTGTTTTTGCTGATACAGACTAACACGGCTACCCCTCTGAAATCTGCTGTTTTTTTTAAATGAGGCAACAAAAATATGGATTTTCCTTATTTCAGTTTATGAAGAATGAACATAGTTGAACCTTGTGACATCTCTATTGTACTGAATTCATAAGAAGAGGTATAGCTGGTTCATTCCACTGGAATTACTGTTTTCACAGGCTTTTACATCATCTGTTAACATATAGTGAAAGCCTGCATGAATATGTGATATGATCTGGACTAGAGCTAGTAATGCAATGTTTACCTGCAAGTAACATTTCTGACTGTAGATAAATAGTATGCAGAGTAATGACATGTGAGCATCACTGACTACTGTGAGTTCATTACCACTTGCCATTATTTCCAAACACATTCCCTAAGTCAGTTATCACAGTTCTTCCCATTCAAACTCTGATAACATTGCAGCACTACGCTGCCTGCTTTTACCGAGCCTGAAGGAAGCACGAGAATTTCAGAGTAGTGCAAATAAAGTGATAAACCTGAGCAAATGTGGCTGATAGCTAATGAGATTTGGGCATGCACCACCTTTTGTGCAACTTTGACAAACACATCTCCAAAGCTACATGTGCATCACATTAGATCATGCCTGAACCCAGTGCTATTGCCTCCAAAATTTATTATCACAAGGCAGCGATATCTAGTAAGGGGTCTAATTGCCTTCCTTCTATTCAACCAAAAAAGCCTTTGGACAGCACACAATATTACTATGAGACTATCAGAGCACATTTAAATCCAGGATATGCTCACTACATATAATGCTTAGGTGCTACAAACAGAGTCAGAAAAAATAAGCTGGCTTTCACTCCTCTCCTTAAACTCAACCTAGAAGAAAAAAATTGTGCATGTGTGAAAATATTTGATTAATATTGTTTAAGTCTTAAGACAAACTCTGAATATTGGGGATTATGAGGAAGCTTTCCCTGGGTTCTGGTTATCTCATAACTGCTGCTGAAGGTTTTTTTTTCCTCTGAAGAGTCTGGCCACTGTTGGAGACAGGATATTGGACTAAATAGACTACAGGTGTGATCCAGTATGGCAATTCTTATGCCCCAATGTTCTGTCTCCCTGACCCCTCCCTCCATTTTTTTGGTATTTATTTTCACAGAGCTCTACATCTCCAAGTTTCTGGCAAAGAAGTGCGCAATGCTTTAAAAGACCCACATCAGGCTGACACCGAAGGAGGGTTGGAGAAGTACCGGGCTGGGAGAGCTCTGCCTATCAGGCACTGCTGAGCATGCTCCTGGGGAAAAGGCCAGTATAAAGAAAGCTCCAGTCGCCCTGGCAAATGGGGTGAGAGAGAAGCTATTTCTTGGAGGAGTACAGCTCTGACGTGATGAAACCCCTACCAAGGAGCTCTGTCTGTGAGTCTTCCCTCCCCCCCTTTTCAATTTTACCTTCAAGGGAGGGAGAACCATGTGGAGGGGCACCAGAGGGTCACCCTAGACTGTGGGGGTTTGAAGTAAAGGACTTTAACTGAATGTCAGCCACACCCCAAATGGAGGCATTGAGTGTGGTTGCAAGTGGCTGCAGGGAAAGGAGGTGGGATGAAACCAAGTCATCCCACACGGCTACACTTTCAGGGTCCTGAACTGGGACCCAGTGGAATGGGATGTCCTGGGTCTCCCAACCTTCCCCTCCCAATTCCCCTATGTCCAGAATGGACAGGACCAAGGGTTAATGGCAAGGAAGTTGACCTAGCTGGGACCTCATCCAGAGGGTGTGAGATCCAGTGAATTGAAAGGAAGACTAGAATCAGAGGCCTAGCCACTAGGCATGCTGACCAAGGAAATGATCTCACTACAAAAGTGCCAAAATATTTTCACAAGAACCTATTCTCACAAGGCCTCTGGTCATTCTGCAAACTTTGGAGATTCCAGAAAAGATTCCCATAAACAGCCAATATTTTGCTCTTTCTGTTACCTGAAATTGGGCCAGTTAGTAAGCTTAGGGAGGACTAAGCATGTTTATTACACTGATACCTAAGCTCAAAAGAAGGGCAGGGGGTCACACTCGCATACTCATGCTCCCAGGACAGGCACGGCACTGGAGATGTCAGGATCCTTCAAGGTAAGTGTCCCACAGTGCAGCGATGGACGGTGCAATGAAGGTAAGTCTTCCCGAGGCACGATGGAATGCAACAAGGTGGACCACTGGCCAGGCGGTCCAGGTGAAGGGTCGTCACGGGAGGTACAATCTTGTGAGTGCACTCCCAAGCACATGGCACCCTTCCCCTTTTAAGGACCTGCTCCTCATGGCCTGCGACTAGAGATGACTTGGCCGCATCTGGTTGGTCACACTCCATCTCAGGCAGTGTCCATGCATAGGGCATGTGACTGCTCCCTAATCAGAGTGCCAGACACCTTGTCTACTTGGGAGCTCTTCTGATCTTCCAGCTGCTCAAGCAGCCCATTCATCCCACAAGCATTCTAGGAGGGAGGGGAAGGGGGAAAGCCACTTCACAGGTATTCAAAGAGGGAGAGGAGACAAAAATGGTGGAGGGGGGAAGGTGTAACAGAGCATAGTCTGTTATACAGAGCATAGTCATACAGAGCATACAGATCACTGCTGCTCCTACAACACTTTCATGGATACGATTTAGATAAGAGTTCTTCTGTTTACCCCTGCATGGCTACTTGGTCCAGGCACAGGTTGAGAGAGGTGGGGTAGGGGGAGTAAGCAAGCAGTGTATTTGCTATCCCAATAAGTAAGCAGGAGCAGTATGGGCAAGCCTTGAATCTACCCCCCTTCACCAAGGAGCAGGTGGTAATGTCTTACTGTTATGGGCCAATAGCAGATTACTTGCTCCAGGGGAGTAGTAACTAGCAAGAAAGGAGTCATACAACTCTCACAATTCCATCCCTGTGGTATGACTAGAGGAGCACTGCTCTCCTCTACCACTTACATAGGTCAGATTATATCAGCACTGTCTAGCCAGGTATATATGTTACATTAATACAAACTACTTTTATCTCCAAAGGCCATCCTTTCTTATGAGCACCTCATTAAAGCTAGAAGTAAAGTGAGTAGTAGAGATCATGAACTCTGTTTTCTCTTTCACATCTCTTGGTTGACGAGAAATAGAGTTGCAGCAGAGCCCTATATGCCATTACCCTGGACTGTCCATCATGGACGTCCTTCTAAATTGGAAGTTAGTAGCCCAATAAATTTTTAAATTTAATTTTGGGCTGTGTCTGGTCTGTGGCTGTATGCCAACATTTAGTCCAAAGAGAATATGGTAATAATTTTGATTAAATATAAAGGGCAGCATATTGGAAATATTCTTTCTAATGAGACTTTGATTTATGCCACCGGCAATGTGATCTCTTTCAGTAGTGAGTTATTAGCAAATATTTAGAAGCTAAAAATATCCTGAAACCAAACAACTAAATCCATTTATTAAATGTCTTTATATATTTGTGAGACAGCATTGTCAAATGTCTCATGGCTCAGTTCCTAGCATGTTTGGGCCAATGCTGTTTTCTGTATGAATATGCATCTCCTATTTTTGCATGTTATATTTTATTAACCCTGCCTACAGACTTTTTCCTTGATCGTTTCTAAAATAAAATTTAAAAAATCTGAATTTTTAAAATATTTTTGCTAGATGTTTTGAAGGGTGGACACAGTATTATTTTGAATATATTATTGTAAGTGCTGGACCCAGTGCTGTCATTGGTCATTAGCGTCATTGCTCTAGTCGTATCCCCATAATACACTTCTCTTCCAAACTGTAATCCATAGTAGTTAACACAGAAACACCCACAATAATACTACTAAACGAATGAAGGCTCTATAAAGAAATTTTCCAACCAGGCCAGATTACCATCTGAAATGAAAACAAGGCTAGAAGGGAAAAGGAAGACTTTATTCCCAGATCTAAACAGAGAAGGAAACATGGTAAGAAGCTGTCATCAGTGGAAAGAGCCGTGCCCTGGGGGGAGAGGTATACACGTTGCAGAAGAAGACAGCTTTTATAGACATAAGTAGTTATGTAATGTGATGAGATGAAGAGAGGCATTGCTCCTGGGGACAATCATCCTAGCTCCTTGCCCAGTCATGCAAAAACATTTCCAAACAACAAATTAGCCCAACTGGAATTGCAGCTGAAAAGAAAAAAAAAAAGGCATGCTCAGCAATAAGCGTATCCTGGCTGAAGCGAAGGGAAAAAAAACCCACAATCCAACAACTCACACTTGCTCAACATATAGAAACCTCCTAAAGCAGATGCAGGAAAAGGCCCATGAATATCTTTGGCATTATAATCACTTGTTTTTCTTATCTATATTTTCTGTCTTCCTACCCTTTTCTTTCAACCCCACATACCACCCTCAGGCCCTAATCCTGCAAAGATTTATGCACGTGCTTAACTTTATGCATGTGTGTAAGTCCACTGACTGCAATGGGAATTCTCAGTACATAAAGTTACACATCTTCTAAAGCCTTTGCAGGATCACAACCTTAGTAAAGAAACCTGCACATGAATTCTTATTTGGAAATAAAATAGACAATATACCCAGGACCTGATTTTTTGAGTATAATTTAGGTGTGATGTTGTGGTATAATAAATAGAGCACTAAACTGGGACTCAGGAGATCTGGATTTAATTCCTGGCTCTGTCACTTATTTATTATGTGACCCTACCCAAACCACCTCTTCTCTGTTACTATTTCCCCTCCCAAACTGTGTCCATCTTGTATACTTACCTTGTTAGCTGCTCAGAGCAGAGACTATATGTCTTACTATGTGTTTGTGATGTTTCTAGCATAATGGGGCCTTTATTTCATAATGGGCCCTTTTATTTGGGCTTCTGGACACTACTGTTCTATAATTAATAATTGTGCACCTACTTTGCATATGCATTACCTAAAGGCTGCATGTAAATCCCTGATTTGCACGTGCATGTGGCTAGATAGGCACCAGAATAGATAATAGTAGAGACCATGAACTCTGTTTTCTCTTTCACATCTCTTGGTTGATGAGAAATAGAGTTGCAGCAGAGCCCTATATGCCATTACCCTGGTCTCACTGTCCATCATGGACGTCCTTCTAAATTGGAAGTTAGTAGCCCAATACATTTTTAAATTTAATTTTGGGCTGTGTCTGGTCTGTGGCTGTATGCCAACATTTAGTCCAAAGAAAGTATGGTAATAATTTTGATTAAATATAAAGGGCAGCAAATTGGAAATATTCTTTATAATGAGGCACCAGAATAGATAATAAAGGGATTTTTGTGTGCTTTTTCATTTGCAAAGTGTACATGCTGTTGCCAGGGCTGGCTCCAGGGTTTTTGCCACCCCAAGCGGCGCAAAAAAAAAAAAAAAAAAAAGAATCCGCGATTGCGATCTGCGGCGGCAATTCGGTGGGAGGTCCTTCACTCTGAGCGGGAGTGAGGGACCGTCCGCTGAATTGCTGGACGTGCCGCCCCTCTCCGGAGTGGCCGCCCCAAGCACCTGCTTGGCAAGCTGGTGCCTGGAGCTGGCCCTGGCTGTTGCAATATTTTTCTCCTTACCTTACTGTTTTTCAGAAACCATAAGGGAGGCTATCAAGGCTCTTTGGTCAAGGCTCTTTGGTGTATTTGTAATAAAAAATGCGATCTGGCCAGCCTGATCTCTGACATGTCTGCACTTCCCTGTTGTCCATGAGCATAAGCCTTACTTGGGGTTCCAGACAGTAAGAGAGTGCAAGGTTGGTACTGCTACCCAAGTGCACCAGAATCTCTTTTAAATTAACGGATGGGATGTACCCACGGTATCAAGATGTATTTTCAGAAATGAATGGGAGGTTTTCTGAGTAAGAACCAAAAGACTGAATGCTTGGGTGGATGTGGGAGGTTGTCATGATGAAGTGAACCAAGGAAAAAGTAATCGGAATTGATGATAAATTAAAGTTAAATATGGCTAGCTTAGCTATGGGACATCTTAGGACCCTATGTGGGGGAGACAGCAATTTGTAGGTATTTGGAATGTGTAAAGACCAGCGAGAGAGAGAAATTAATTATATTTAGCACAATAAGAAGCAAGTATTACTGGAAATATTGGGATTAAATTCAAAAGGGAACATTTAGGTTGAGTATCAGGGAAAACCTCCTGACAGTGAGATTCATTAATCTGTATCACCCAGGAGAAATGATAGAAGTCCTGCCTGTTGATTAGAATTAGACTAGACAAAGCAGGAAACCTTCTTGCATTAGCACAGAGAGAGATGTGATCATCTGTACATCCTGTGAATATCAGCCCTGATGCTGTGCACTCCTTTTATATAGTCAAGCCTTGCAGTAGTCGTATGCAAACTGAACCCAAATTCCACTGAAAGGTTTATTGTTTACTCAGGGGGAAGCTCTAGTTAATGGCAGCTGGACAGGGATCAACTACTGGCTTTCACACCTTGAGAGCAATGGGAGGCATTTTGGGTGTGCGGATTTGCACTTCAGCTGGTTTGTTTGTTTGTTTTTGCTAAAATGATCAGCA
Source organism: Chrysemys picta bellii (assembly GCF_011386835.1). NCBI lineage: Eukaryota > Metazoa > Chordata > Testudines > Emydidae > Chrysemys > Chrysemys picta. The sequence goes on from NC_088792.1 coordinate 106,249,588, forward strand.
GTGGAACTGTTAACTGTTAAATAATCATCCTTAAATTTCAGAGTTAATAATCCAGTAAGAAGAATGGGAGAAGTTCAAATAGTTATAGTTTCAGGCTGTGTGCAGACTCAAAGTCAGCACTACATTGCTTTACACCTGGTTTAGATTCCTAAAGTTTTCTTTGTAACTACAAGGACTAGAAACATATCTCCTTTTAAAAAAGGATTCTGGAGCACAGTTTTACACTACTGGCTGGACTGTGCAACAAATTCTGCAGCCGTAGACTACACAGACAGTATTCTATTATACTAGTCTTCATTTTTGCATCATTTTGTGACTTCAGTGCTAATGGGCAATGCCTATTTGACAGGCCTGGAAACGGAAATCCTCTTTACTTACAGATCAGTTACAACAAGGGCAGCAGCAGTGCATGCTTCTCTAGATGTCCTGCCAATGTGACTCAGCCTATGGCCAGAGTTGATGAACAGTTTGTTCAGCATCTGCATCTACTAATTCTTTGATCTTTCTCCCAAGGATGTCTAACAAGGTGCTGATTATAGTGGTAACTTTTGTGATATGAATACTTAACTACTGGGAACTGGACCAAGACCACTTGTGTACTTCATGCTGGCCACCAAACTTCCATCAAAAGGTAATAAGTGTCCCTCACTGCTGTCCTGGGTTAGATTTCAGTCAGCTGTTTTCTGTAGTGGCACAAGACTCAATGTCCGTTATTAATCCCACGAACCACTCTTAAATGTCTCTGCATCTTTTCTTTCTCACATTCAGCATTTGTACCGAAACAGCAGTTTGTATTGTGATTGCAATTTCAATCAGTGCATTTTTGGAGAGTGCAGTTGAATGCCATACCTTTGCCGTGGCATTTCTTTGAATTTTTTTTAATTGATTTTCATAAGAAAACAGGTAATGAAAAGTGTAAAAAAATTAAATGACTTACAACTTGTCTATGTTTCCAAATTCCATACACTTCATAGGATCACCAACAGAATTATGCAGTTTTACAACTTGTCAAAGCTGCAAGCCAGGCCATACAAAGCCAGACAATACTGCATAGAGGCAATGTGTTGGGGTGGGGGCAACAGTCATAAAACAGAAGGGCTACATGAATAGGGAGGGGAGGGAAGGCGGAGACAGCGGGGAGGGAAAACGAGAAGGCGCTAAGTGGAATGGAAGTCTGGCATTCTTTGAGCCATCTCAACATTTTTTTATCCTAATGTACCTAGAAATGGGGTCTAAATTTCTTTGAATTCATATACTTGCTCTCTACAGTGATAAGCTATTCTTTCTTTGGCTGCTAACTCAGACAGGTCCGAATACCACTGCTGTATTCTAGGGATAAGCCTACTCTTCCATTTTTGTAAAATCTTGAGCTTGGTGATCATTGCAGCCCTCAAGAACCAACATCTTTGTGGCCGAGTTAAACCCAGCCTCGCAGGTAAATAACAGAGGATATAATTTTAGGCTGAGGTTTGGCTGCTGAAGCCAAGCACTAGTCCTGTGTCCCGTACACAATACCTAGCTATCAGCGATTACTCTGCATCTACTTAGGTTACTTACACAGCTTTATTTCTCCTGCCTTTTGATTCCATTTATTTTGAGGGAAACTTTCCTTTTTTTAAAGCTGAATTTATTATATATGTACAGTTTGTCTAGCAGGGATTTTGAAAAAAAGAATTGCAACAGTTCAGTATCTCATACTTGGGGATATTAATCTCTGTTGGTGCCAAAGTCAAGGTTCTCAGCTGCACTGCTTTTTATAAGCTCCCTCACCGTACAGTTCCTCTACCTGAAAGTTATGACGACCCAGCTATGTTGCTCATGGGTGTGAAAAATCCACACACTCCCCCATGAGCAATGTAGTTAAGCCAATCTAACCCCCGGTGTAGACAGCGCTAGCTCAACAGAAGAATTCTTCCTTCAACCTCTAGCTACTGCCTCTCGGGGAGGTGGATTAACTATGCCATGAGGAGAACCCCTCCTGTCACTATAGTGAGTGTCTACACTGAAGCGCTACTGCGCCGCCGTAGCATGTGAAGTGGAGACGAGCCCTGAGCTTGTTCAGAGATCCCATTCTCACTCAGTGAGCTTTCCTTGGACTCCTTCCAAGTCACTGTCTGCACATATCGAAGTCAATTATTTAAATGTGTTCAGAGTCTAGCCATGACAAAAATTAATGAGAGGAATTATATTTCTCCATGGTCAGGGTGTTGAGCACAGTTGTAACAAAGAAATGGTAGAGCCATTGTTATGACTCTCACCACTAGACTAGCCTAAACTTGAATTTTGGCTCAAATTGCTTGCCCAAGGACACAAAGTATGTCTACACTATAAAGAAAAACCCTCGGCACTGAGACTCAGAGCCCTTGTCAGTTGACTCGGGCTCATGGGGATTGGGTTGCAGGGCTAAAAATAGCTGTGTAGCTGTTCCCGCCCAGGCTTTGAAACCCAGCAAGTAGGAAGAGTGTCTTCCGCCGACATAGCACCGGCGAGGACAATGCAAAGCTTGCGTCGCTCGGGGGTGGGGGCTTTCACACCCCTGAACAACGTAAGTTAGATCATCTTAACCAATAGTATAGACCTGCCCCCGGTGCCACAGGTTTTTCTTTGCAATGTATGTCCTATAGTGGAAACTTGTGGCAGATCTGGGAACAGTACCCAGGGTTTCATTAGTGAAGCAATGTAGCAAACAGGCAGAGTTGTAAGAAAACAGAGCTTGATGAAACATACTGAGAGGCCAGTGTTACATGTAAAGACTCTGTTTATCTCCATACCACAACTGGGAGCAACCCCCCAGGCTTACATTCCTGATCCTAGAGCCCCACACCCAACTATATCCCTCCAGAAACCTGTTCCTCTTTCTCTAGTTCTACTCATCATATTCCAACCAGGTCTTTTGATGCTCCATCCCTTGTTCCATGCACTGGACCATGCTACCTCTCAGTTGTCATTCATTAAATATGTTTTTAAATTATCAAAAATGTTTCCTTGATTACATATAGTTCACCATAATAAAATTTTAAAGATTGATTCCTTCAGCAAATTGAAACTTATGAAAATTTTAACTTAAATAAAACGTTGAGCATCCGATGGGAATAAAAGAGTAGCTAAATATTTCATATGTATAAAATGCAAGTTATTTCTGCAAGGTATTGGGATCCAGTGGTCTAATGTCCATGTCTCATTTCTGCTTAGAACAAATTTATCTTCATCAAATCACAATATTGTTGCACAGGTGAAAAGACTATCAATAAACCCTGAAATACTCCCTAAATAGGTGCTTAATTGAGAAATTTGAAAACTCATTGTAGAAAAGGACATAGAGTTGCCATGGAAGCAAGTCACCAGAGACAAAGAAAAAAAGGTATGAAAATGTACCACGTTGTTCATTGTATGTTTCAATGAAAGCACAATCGCGTATTAAAAAGAAAACTGTGGATTATTATAGTTAGAGTTTTAGAATAATGAAACGAGTCCCTGATTGCTAGGAAACTTTCAGCAGATTAATGATTACGAGCAAAAATTGTAATAAAATCCATAAGTCTGCTTAACCACTTGACAAAATGCTATTAAATATAGTGATTTGAAATGCTTTGTTTTCATTAGCACTTTATCACTTTACTTACATTACAACTTGTGCTTGAAAGAAATTTGGTTTCTGTACTCCAATAAATTGCATAATGAGGAGATTTCCCGATTAAATGGGTCAAAGCCTATGCTGAGTGACTACCTTATTATATTTTTCCTTCAAATTATGCACTTTTGAAATGCTCTAGTAGCTTTTAGTAACATGTGCTAGTTCATAAGGACACTTAATCACAGGAATAACATGTGTGATGGGGCAGTGGTTGATGAAAGATATGATCTTAAACAGTTCTTCAGAAAATGAATGTTGAAAGTTTCATGATTTATGGCAGTCAGTACAAGGTTTACCATCAAAAGTTACAGGCTATGGCAAGAAACACTGACAGCTGGTGAAAAGCAGAATTGTCTTCCATTTCTACACTATTTGTTGCATATATGAGGTGGCTAGAAACAAACAGGTTGTGCATTTGCAATGCACCATATAGCTGATCCAAATGGGGTGTGTGAAAACAATTTCTTTGTAAAGTAAATGTTCACTTTAAGTGGCTCACACTTCTTAATATAGACTATATAATTCTTAAACTATGGAGACTTGCTTTAATACAATTTTTGCTTTGCTAATGAGATCTAACTCAGTTTCACTTAAAAGGTTTTCAGTGGTGCTTTGCCATTATTGAAATTCATGGGAACAAAAGTAAGCATTTTAAAAGTTATTTTCTTCAGTCAAATTGGGTTAAATCTCATTAACAAAGGCATTACTTCATTGCAAACAGATTCTATAATACTGGCTAACCTCCTATTCCTTCGAGAGGCCCAGACCAAATTGGTTGAAAATTAATGTAGGAACATGCCCCTCTTCATTTGAAAAAGCAGCCAAAAGACTTCATTATTTTACAGTAAACAATCAGTAGTAAAAAAATAACCAATGAAACAATTCCAGGTGAATCTGACTGAAACAACATGGCACGGGAAAGCATAATGTTTGCTTCCTGATCCCTTACAGCTGACATCTTAATCTAAAACCAAATTTTAATTTTCTTTAACACTGATGCTAGCGCTTATTAAAGATTAAGAGCCATCAATGCTGAAATCCTACCTACAGTGGAAAGGTCTATGTCTAGAACAATAGAGTGAGTGGCAGATCAGCCTTTCCCCTTAAGGCCCTGATGTGGTACGCCTGAGCCTCCTTAAGCCTGATGAGTTTTCAGAATGCAACTACCTGCAGGTCTTGTGATAGGCCCCATGCTATCCAACCAGAGTTCATCCAATCCACCAGTGAGGACCCACCCAGGTGATCACATGGCAGGGTGCTGCTGGGGAAGCCTCAATGAGCTCCTGCCACACCACCCCAAATCAGGGGAAATGGATTGGGGCTGGGTAAATAGCCTAGTTTTGCCTAATCACTGACTGCACCTGCCAGCCTCATTAGGCAGGAGCTACAAGGCTGGGAGGAAGTGAATGAAAAGGGGGCAGAGACTAGGGGGCAGGAGCCTGCTACTCTGTTGCTGACCAGGCCTGTGTTAGGCCGAGTTGTTGTAAATAGCCTGTATATAGTAGGGAACTGGGGGTGGGAAATGGACACAAATAAAGAGCATGGGAGTTGCACCAGCTTGGAGTATCCCTGAGTCTGTGAGGAGCAGAGCCAAGGGGCTGGATACGCAGGGGCGCAATGGTCACCCTGTTACACAGGTATATAGGGTCCTAAGGGAAGCAGTCTCTCCAGCCTGCTTTGCATCACTATTTGACTAGGGACACTCCTATTGCTAGTCATTTCAACAGAATGGCCTTGGCTGCTACTTCAGCCTGCTCCACCTCTAGATGAGCATATTTCAACTCAAGCCAGTCTGCGTTCTAGCCGGCATCTGCGCCTGCCTCAGCTGGCTGCCTGGTAACGCTGACACCTGACAACAGGCCTGGTTATGTATGATGCTGTAGGAGAAATCTTGGCCCCACTTGAAGTTAATGCAAGTTTGCCACTGATTTCAGTGGTCGGGATTTCACCTTGTGTGTAGGGAGGGGAGTCTATAAGTTAGCATATCCGGTAACCTGCACTGTGGGCATTTCAGCCAGACCTCAGGCCCAGAGAACTTAGAAATAGGAAAACATAGAAAATAAACCCAAGTGGATGTAGAACTCAGTAATTCTGAGGTGGAGCGGTTGCTAATGGAAAACTTATTATTATGGAAATAGTAAAATGCTTTGGCCCAAAGTTACTGAAAATAATATATTATTACTATTAGGTACATTTATACACCCACTACCATAGTGTCTGGTCATAATTTACGTACCTTAAACGGGCAGACGGACACATTTCCCCAAATATAGGGGCTGATACATAGTTGACTGAAATCAAAGGAAAGATTCCTTGGGTGAAATCCTGGTCCCATTCAGGTAAATGGCAAACTCCCATTGACTTCAATGGGGCCAGGATTAGTTACCCCCACACACACACACACACACACACACACTCAGCAGGTTTTCACTGCAACATAGCGCTAAACTCCCAGTTTGCTTTGGAACAAATTTTGCTTATAAGGATTTATTATAGGCAGGCAAAGCGCAGGGCATTAAATTATAAAGATGTGCATTCACGGAGGCAGATACGGATATTAACTCTTATGTGAGCTTATCCACTTCACTGAGGAAGCTAATATAGCTTTCAAGAATGTTATGTAAGGAAAGAGAAGATATGATCCTGTGATGGGCATGCTGCCTTTAACTACTCTCAAAGTCAGCGGTAGTTGAGAAGGCTCAGAACTTTCAGAATCGGGCCCAGAAATGGGGAGAAAATAGCAATGGGACTTCTGCACAACCATTCTAGGATAGGATTGGGGCCATATTGTATGCCAGGCATTTTTAACATATTGCAGCTGTGTAAAAAACCCACCTTCAAAAAGATGGGGCCTTGGATCTGTGTGGGAGCATGACATAAAAGGATCAAAGTAAATGTGATTGCTAATTACTGGTGATCTTATTTAAAGTTTGGTAAAGCTTCCCAGTGCTGTGTTTATGCATTTGTGCTGTTAAATTCTGTAAACTCAGTGTTGACCTTTCCTCATTGTTTTTTGATGGCTGGCTATATTGTGATAATCCAAGCATGAATATCCTGCAAAGCATTTTCTGACATGCTGAATAACTATTTTTGGTTCATTTTCCTCTCATTAATTTATTGGCGTCCACACATTGGTAATAGTATATCTTCCAAAAACATGGAGACTAATTTAAGCATTTTGGGAATGTGTACAGTTACATGAGGAGGGGTAAATATTTTCCACATAGCTTTATTTTTTTGATTGGCATCTGGGCAGTGGAAAGCTTTTACAAAGCTTGATCATTGATTAAAATCAAATTTCACCAGTGTTTGCTGTCCACATATCATATGCCATTGGTTTTTCAATTGCCATATATTCATTTAATTACAATTTTGTAGTAATGTTCAGTCTAGAACTACATGTGTTAACCTACAGTTTCCTAACCTAAGCTCCTTCGCTGGAGACTTTCAAAAGGTAGTTGGATAGCCATCTGTGTTGGATGATTGAGACACAACACTTCCTGCATACTGGGCAGGGGGTTAGACTAGATGATCCTTGTGGTCACTTCTAACCCCGTGATTCTATTATTCTAACCTCCAAAGACTTGAAATTTAGATTTTATGTAGGTAAGCACCCAACAAAAGTTTGAATAATTACCGGGCATTTATCTGAACTCTTTGACCCTCTTGCATCTGCATAATTGTATGGGAAATCTTAATAGAGCAGACTTAGATATAATATTTCTAGTACGTGTTGATCAGCTTGAAACTACTATGGGTGAATTCCTGGTCCCATTGAAGTCAGTGCTCTACTGTGATGAGTGTTGCAAACACCACGTGCCTTTTCCTGCAGTATTTCCTGCAAGAGGAACCACCGTGCAGGCAATGTCCTTCAAGTAGCCCTGCTGGAAGCCATGGAATGAAACAATTCCTGGTTGCTGTTGGCAGTTGCACAGCAGATGAATACAGTGGAGCACTGGTTCTTGCCCCGAAAAACAAGCACTGAATAGTGGGATCATATCATTATGCAGGTATGGGATGATGAGCAGTGGCTGCAGAACTTTTGTGTCCACAAGGCAACTTTCCAGGAACTGTGTGCAGAGCTCAACCCAGCCCTGCAGCGCAGCAACACTAAAATGAGACCTGCTCTGACAGTGGAGAAGTGAGTGGCGATTGCTGTGTGGAAGCTTGCAATGCCAGACTGCTACCGATCAGTTGCGAATCAATTTGGAGTTGGTAAATCCACCATAGGGGTTGCTGTGATCCAAGTATGCAGGGCCATTAATTGCCTTTTGCTAAGAATGGTTGTGACTCTGGGCAACGTGCAGGACATACTGGATAGTTTTGCCATTATGGAGTTCCCTAATTGTTGTGGGGAGATAGGGATATGCATGCTATCTATCTTGGCACCAGAACACCTTGCCAAAGAGTACCTTAACAGAAAGGGATACTTTTCTATGGTGTTGCAAGCACTGGTGGATCACCAGGAGCATTTTATTGACATCAGTGTGGGATGGTCCAGGAAAGTGCATGATGCCTGCATCTTTAAGAACACAGCTCTGTTCAGAAAGGTGCAAGCAGGGACTTTCTTTCCAGAGTCCAGAATCACCATTGGTGACATTGAAATGCCAATCGTGATCCGGGAGACCCAGCCTACCCCTTGCTCCCATAATTCATGAAGCTGTACACCAGATACCTGGATAGCAACAAGTTCAGCAATAGGCTCACTAAGTGCAGAACAGTGATTGAATGTGCCTTTGGCCATTTGAAGGGTCACTAACCTAGTGAGCAAACTGCACCAGACCTCAGTGGAAAAAAAATATCCACATGGTTATAGCTGCCTGCTGTGTGAGTCATAATAGCTGTGACCCAAAGGGAGAGAAGTTTCCATAGGGGTAGGGCATAGAGCTGGCTAGGCTGTCTGCTAATTTTGAGTAGCCAGATACCAGAGTTATAAGAAGAGCTCGGAGTGGGGAAATGTGTCTCAGAGACGCTTTAGTAATGACACACAGTAATAAGAGCTGTTTTTCTGTATTATGCCTACCCATAGTCTGAATGTTGCTGAGACTGCTGGGTTGCTTTCTCATGCACATTCTCCCCGGTGCCTCTGTTTCCCTGTTCTCTCTCCCCTGCTTTGAATTAATAAAGATTTCATTTTCAAAATATGGAATTTTATTGCACCGGATATAAACACTGAAAGATCTGACAAACCTTGGAAAGACTGTGGAATAAAACTGGGAGGGGGAAAACACAGTCATCTTGTCTTTAAAAGCTCAGTGGCCTTGCCTGTTGTACATCAGTGCATATATGGCTGTTATTCTTGGCACCCTCCCCTGGGGTTGAGAGCAAGGGATATTGCATTGCCCCCCCCCCCCCCTCACCTATTGGAAACTTTGGGAGGGGGAACATGGAGAGGTTGGAATGCCATGCTGCAGGGGAGTCTAGCTTCAAGGTGTTTCTTCTGAAGGTCAACCAGACACCTCAGCATGTCTTTTTGTTCCTTCAGAATCTCCAGCATCTCCTCCTGTGTGCCATGCTCATTCTCCTGGGCTGTTCTCCTGCTCAGAATGTCCATTTGTCCACTGTCCCAGAGGCGTTTATCTCATTAAACATGTCATCACATGTTCTCTTTCACCTTTGTGTCATCTGGGAGAGCCTCTCTGCCACTGTGAAAGAAGAGATGAAGGCCATGCTTATAGCTGTAGACCATGCAAAGCAAAAAGGACCCTTTGTCAGTGCAGACCCAGGGTGTAGTGCAGAGTTGCTAAATAAAAATCACTCCTCTGAATCCATGCAAGTGTAAAGTAGAACATTTTCATTTCTACTAGGTATTCATTGAACCAGTTTGCTGTCCTAGCCATGGTGCGTATAGCCTGGGGGCACCAGACCATCTGCAGTATTGGGTGGGCAACCTGCAGCAGAACTGGAGGTGGCCAGGGAACCATGCCACCTCCCCTTTGTAACATGGACATTGTCTGGAGGTCAAGGACCAGCGTTCCCCTTCCAAACTGCAAGCCTTGGCTGAAGCAGCAGCGGGGGGCATGCCTGCATTGGCATGTGGCCACCACAATGTTTTCCTTCCCCTCCACCATCCCCTCCGTTTTTGCGGCTGCTCTCCAGCGCCAAGGCTTGCCGTTTCTGAGGTCAACGCTGACCTCTGTCACCCAAACTATGACCATGTTTTGATAAGCATGGGTGAAGGGGTGAAAAAAAATCACACTGGGGGTAAGGGGAGCTACAACCACTATTGTTTGTTTGTGGTTCGAGTAATTGAAATTAAAACTACCACCGTCTTTTGAGGGTAACAGAGGACTCAATACAGCTGCTGCAAGCGTCCAGATACAGACCGGGTCCTTATGCTGCTATGCTGTGTATTGTGATGATGCCATCCAAATTAATATTGGATTGGTATGGAAAAGTGTCCTACCGTGGTGGAAGAAATAAGCCAGCCCTTCCCAGAAACCTTCAATGGATTGCAGAGTACCTCCATGAACGTTTCCTGGGGATCTCTCTGGACAATTCCAGGGACATCCCTGTGTGTATAAACAATCTTTTTTGCAGGGAACCCTCTGCCTCACTGGTGCGACCTCTGGGAAGCAGACAGCCATGCTAACTCAACTGGTTTTTAAAAATAAAATATAGCATATAAGAACATGACAAGACCCCAGAATATTGCTGTTGTGCTGCGAAGGGCTGGACTGCTCTGGGGTTACAAATAGCTCCTGGCTCTCTGGGACAATGGATGCCCCACTCACCTGTCTCCCATTCTCCTCTTCAGTGTTGCATGCGGTGGCCTGGGACTCCAATTCCTCAGAGGTATCCACACTGCTCTTGAGGGGTCGTGGTGGGTTCACCACTGAGAACAGCATGCAGCTCCTTCTAAAAAGTGGCAAGTCTGCGGTAACCGTTCACCTCCCTTGCCATCTGGTACTCCTCACGCAGTTCTTTGATTTTGACACAGCACTGCTGCATGTCCCTGGTGTAGCTCTTCTCCCCCAAGCCCTGAGCAATCTGCTCATATATGTCTACATTTCTACAGGTAGATCGGAGCTATGCCTGTCTCGCATCTTCTCCCCACCAACCCAGAAAATCCACCACCTCCTTTGTACTCCAGGCAGGAGTGCGTTTGGAACATGGAGCCAGCATGATCACCTGGACAGGGGAGCTCTCCACGCCAAACAAACAGGAAATGGAAATTCAAAAGTTCACAGTCCTTTAACAGTAGAGGGGCTGTTTCCTGTATATCTGGCTGCTGGGCAGCAGAGTTGAGAATAGTGACTAGAGCAGGACACCTCCTGGAGGCCAGTTAAGTCAAAATAAGCAACGCAGTGTCTATCCCATGACTACATCAACCTAACTATGTTGAATTCAGCACTATGCCTCTCGCAGAGGTGGAGTAATTAAGTCGACGGAGCAGGTGACTTACATCGGTGGAAGGGACCTGGTAGTTAGGGTGACCAGATATCCCGATTTTATAGGGACAGTCCTGATATTTGGGGATTTTTCTTATATAGGCACCTATTACCCCCGCCCCCCCCCCCACTCTCTGTCCCAATTTCTCACACTTGCCATCTGGTCACCCTACTGGTAGTGTAGACACAGACATTATTAGGTCAATGTAAGGCAGCTTATGTTGAATTAACTGTGTGATATAGAGCAAGCCAGAAGTAAACTGCCATGGGCTTCAATGGAAGTAGAGTCAGGCCAACTTTTCCAAATCTCGCTCTCTATATAGATCCAACATTGCATGGTTAAACCTGGGAAAGAGCCACGTTTGTGAACGTAAAAAGAAATGCTTGCCTTCTGGTAATATCTTTTATAAAAATATGTTTATTGGCTATGAAAGGTGCTAAAATGACAGACATAGAAGCTGAAGTCCTCTATTTATCACAGAACCGGTACATCATAGGCAGTGCAAGTTTCCTTCAGCCCCACAACTGTGCTTCAACTCCTTTATAATAACTTATAACAATAAATAATATGCAGGTATATCATGCTTTTTAGCACAGATCTCAAAGTTCTTGCCAGAGGTGGATAAGTGTTATTATCCCCACTCTGCAGATGGGCAAACTGAAGCACAGAGGAGTGCTGTGCTCAAAAACAGGCAGTGAGTCACTGCCATAGTCAGGAATAGAACTCTGAGCTCGCAAATCCCATCCCTCCCCATTAAATCCCACCTGACTCTTTCAGTGTTTGCTCAGACTACCACTTGAGATGCAGACCCTTGCTTTGGCAGAAAACCCACTGATGCCTCTGATTTATAATTGAATTGCAAGGTCATAATGGCTTTCAGCTACCAAAGCCCTGAGCCTGATTTGAATCAGTGACCTAAGGGAGATACAAGACAGTTGTCATGGTTCTGCTGAAAAGTCAGTCTCTTCCTACTGATCACAATGAATGTTGCAAAGCATGGAACACGCCTTCTGGGAGCCAGGAAGCTATTGTGCATGGCTGAGTGGAGTTCCAATACCTTTTTGATGTGTTTGATTGTAAAACAGAATGATAAATGTGAAGAATCACCCGCCCCTAGAAAAACCCAATATCAAACATTGATAAGGAATTGGGGGGAAGGGAAGAGAAATGATTTCAGAGTTTTGTCCATTATTAATGTTGTTGGTTATTTTTATCAGTGCTTTACAAGTTGTGTTTTTATTTTTAAAACAAAATACAACCACCGGGCTTTCCTCAGCCAAAGTAAGGACTCTGTGTGCCTTTAAGGCCTAGCCCCATCATAAGGGTAGTGGAAAGACACACAACACCAGTAGGATCTCCTGAAAGTCCTGTGTCTTGGTTGGGCACAATATCAAAGGGGCCCACTGCACTATCCTTTCCAAAGTTTTATGGTTTGCTTCCTCACCTATAGCCATCCCTGCCTCTCCTCTCACCTGCCCTGGGGAGGTTTGCACTAGTATCCTGGTGAACCCCAGGAGATCTGGGTGCAACCCAACCCTGCAGTAAAAAGTGTAGCTTGCTTCAGCTAAAACTGAGTTCCAAGACTAAGCTAGACATCTGTTATAGTGTTCAGGGAGAATTAATTAATACCCTACAGCTGTCCAACCATCTACCCTGCATTCAGGACAGGCCATTGTGCTGCTTTCTCTAGAAAGAGAGGGAGAGTTTTAACCCCTCCCCTGCTAACCAGTGGATGTGGACTATGCATCCTCTTGCAATGCAACATTACTTGTTGAGCAAAGCAAATGATATTTTCCTGAATATATATGGTTGCAAATTCTACTGAAAATCTTGTCCCTAATTAGAACACATTTATAAGGAAAAGAGTGGGCTTTTTTCTCCGAGGGTTTATACAATAATTAAATCTAAGCTTCCAGATGTGTTGCCCTTGATCTCTCCTGGAGGAGGGAAATAACAGCTTACTGAGAGGAAAGGACACCTTAAAAATCTGCAATATTTAACGGACTAGAGAATAATTGAAATGCTTCTCATGTGCAGATGGGCTGCTGACCTTGTAAATCCCATGAATTTTAACAGAAGGTGCATTATACACATTTTCAGGTATTATTTGACAAGACCATGCCATTTTAGCTTCTAAAAATGGGTGCAGACTGATCACAAATTCTATTCTCACTAACAGTTTAGCTGTATCTTTACCAAATGCTGATGATAATGCCTGGCTACTAAATTCAAGAACATGCCTGACTGTGTTTTCTATTTGGGGCTCTGAAGAGAAACCCAAATGATAGCCTCCATTCATTGGCTGTTGCTAATGCATTCATTAAGAACAGACTGAGGGCATTAGCTGCGGTAATATTGACAGACGTCAACAAGAACCCTCTTTTGAGATGTGGCAAATCAGAAGTACCGATCTATTAGCTATTCAATTTACCCAGTAGCCAGGATCCTGCATCCATAAATACTGCATGGTGAACAACAAAAAACAGGTCACAGAAGTGTACGTGAAAGTCAAAAGAAATGTGTGCAAAGTGAACCATAGTTTGCTATCAGATTCAGGGTATATTTACACAGCAAAGAAAAATGTGCGGGTTGGGAGGGTCCCAGAGGCCAGGCTCCTGTAGGAGCCCAGAAATCTACATCGCAATGAAACAGCCCCACAGTCCGAGACCGAGTTTTTTTGTGCTGTGCATACATACCCTTATACTCTTGTGCAGGTTTTTATAATTTTCTTGCCATGCCATGGCCTAAACCAAACATTTTGAAACAAAATTGATAGCATTTTTTAACGTATTCCACATCACAAGAATGGGCTTTTGGGGATACTTCTGCGACCAATCTTGATTTCTTCAACAGGGTTCAAAATAACAGGAGCATGCTGAGTATCTGTGTAGAGGGATCTTTGAAGAAGATTGCAACACTTTTTAATGCTGTGCTGCTTATTCATACCTCTTTTCATATTCAGCATTTTTCACTGTATTATATATATTTAAAAGTAGCTGTAAATGAACAGAATTAAAATTTGCAAAATTGCTAAACAAGGCTAGTATTTTGCTTTGTTTTATACTCATGAGTTCATTAACAACTGTTCAATTTCTAGACAAGATATAATTTAGTTGTTGGATTGGAAAGATTGTATCTTCTAATGAAGTATCTTACACAAATAAAACCAGTGGTCTGCTCCTGAAAACGTTCATTCTCCTAATTCTCTGGAATCTGGTTTGTATTTGTTTAAGCTCTCCAGTTTTCTTTTTGAGATTTTCCACGACATTATGAAGAACTGCACCACGATGTCAACAACAATAAGCAAAGGATGATAATAGCAATGTTGTACTTATGAATTACTCAATACAATCAGTGTAAATATTGAAATACAGTTCCCCTGTTTTGTAATTTTGTTGTTGTTGTTTCTACTAAGGAATAGAATAAAATAGAGGATTATTTCACCCTCATTATTTTACTTATCTTTAATTGATGCTATTGCAGTTGCCGTTTTGCTTTGTCTTCGATTTTTATCACTTAATAATAAATAAAAATATACTTTGCAGTCCTAGTGTGTAGCATCTTTCATCTGATTTTCTAAAAACATTCTACAATCACTTATTAATGAAGCAGCACATTTTCTCTAGATGTAAATATTATTATACATAATAATAAATTAATAATAAATACAATAAATTAATTACAAAGATGGTAAGTCCACTGTTGAGTTTGGAACAGAACCTGGAGTTCTTGCCTCTCATTTCTTTGCTGAAAGGCAGCTGGTGTTCTTTTATCACTGCTTATTACGCTAATCGTAACAGTCTCACTGTTACCTTGCACTCTGCTGTCTGTCTTTTTGTATCCCTCTATTGTGTCTGATTTTATCCTTTGAGCCCCATGAGCTTTTTGTGACTACGGCTGTCTTTCTTTATATATTTTCACACTGTTTGTCCCACTGGGGGCTCTACAGCAAAACAAATAATATATAACAACAGACATCACCACCTTCTCGAATGACAACTTCCATATGCAAACATGGGACAAATTGAAAAGAGCTAATACCCGATCAAATGCTTCTTGATATACTCATGCCAACATTCTCATTGCAATCAATAGGATTACACACACAAGTAAAATGAGCAGGATTCAGACCATCATTATCATTACAATGGTCTCTAATGGGACTACTCACATGTTTAAAGCGAAGTCTGTGTGTAAGTGCTTTGCTGGATCAGAGGCAGTTTTTTACTTGCAGGAATTACAGTACCAAAGAAGAAACAGCAAATTCTGGACTAAGTACTGACTGATTGAAAATAAAGAATGTTTCTAGGGGATCATTGTGGTTCCAGGGTTCCTTGGTCAAAAGTTGTGCCAGGAGGATGGGTAATCAGCCTGGGGTTGGATATCCTTTTTTGTAGATATATTCTATACCTCAAATAGAAGTTACAGGCTTGATGCAGAAATTATTGGATGAGGTTCTTGGGTCTGTTATTCAGGAGGTCAGACTCTATCATAATAATCCATTCTGACTGTAAAATCCATAAACGTATGAATCAAGCATAAGGGCTTACGACTCAGCCAGCAGGCTGGGTCATGCAAACAGAATCATTGCTGAGGAAGTTCTAAGAGGCAGAAGTTGGAGTTGACGTGTCAAAAATGAAGAGATTCTCTTAAAGAACAAATTAGTACTTGGCTAAAACCATGAAAACATATACACAAAAATAATGTATTTGCACTCACATCTAATTTGTACACATTAGAGGACTGTTATGGTTCAGGGGTGAGCTATACCTGTAATCTGTCACTGTCTCTGCATGGATACTTTGAAGTAACAGGTTTACACCTGCACTTCTCACAGAGTGAAATCCTGCAATTTACCCCACTTTTGCCTGGACCACCGGGCTATAAATGCCTATTCTATTTCCAACTGTATTATCTCCAGCAGATTCTTTCAGTCAGTATGCATTTCTGAGTTCACAAGCAATCTTTTATCCATGTCAAGGTACCATTGTCTGTCTTTGGGGCCCTGGCCCTGGTCCAAACTGGTTTATGCATCTTCACCAGGATGGTGGAGGTAGTCTTCATAGAAAATATTTGGAATCCATTCTATTAGAGCACCAGAAAACTGGGCTCTGTCTAAAGTCATTGTTTTGGGTTCCTGTGGGGCTTACACTTAGCTACCTTTCAGACAGCAATACAAGAACCACCAAACCTTGCCAACCAATGATCAATCAGAAAAAAACTCTGGTGTTAAGTGGCTTGTCCAGGGCCGGCTCTGGCTTTTTTGCCCCCCCCCCCCACACCAGCGTGGCAGGGGAGGGCGGCCGGGGCCCTGGGGGGAGGGCGGTGAGCCCCAGCCAGGGCTCCGCTCTCCCTGGCGGCCAGAGCCCTGGGAGGAGGGCAGAATGCCCGGCCGGGGTTCCGCTCTCCCCGGCGGCCGGGGAGAGGGTGCCGGGGGGGAGGGCAGCCGGAGCCCCGGGAGGAGGGCGGAGTGCCCGGCCGGGGCTCCGCTCTCCCCGGCGGCCGGAGCCGGAGCACCGCACCGTGCCTCCTCCCTCCAGGTGCTGCCTCAAGCACAAGCTTGGTGGGCTGGTGCCTGGAGCCGGCCCTCGGCTTGTCAAATACGTAGCACTCATAAGCAAAATTCTGAAATTTAGTTTCTGGAAGGTACATCTTGCAGGTTACAGAGCACCAGAGACATGGATGAAAATCACCACTGTGCAAAGAGCCAGCCCAAGGTTTATCTACCACTTAAATCATATATAAGCCACAGTGGGTGTGACCTTGCACACCATATGTTTTATGGAAATATGCTTATGAGTGTGAATATGATGTAACTGGAATATGCTTTATGAAAAAGGTCTCTTGTAAGGTATCATTACAAAGCTTATAATCTACTGCGTGTGTTCATCCTATTTGTATGCAGGTATCATTCTTGTATCTGAAGCTAGAAATAAGAAGTATAACTCTGAGGGCCTACTGTAATTATGCAAAGTGTGGGCCATTAATGGGGGCTTAGAATTTTGATGGGTCCTATTAACTAGGATAATTGGTTGTGAATGGGTTTATTTACCTGCAAGCCTTCCTGTGTACGGCCAGCCCATGGGTAATGAAGAATGAGGTCTCACAGGACATGTGATCATGTCACCTGATATTGGAATCCATCTTAAATCTGGTGCTTTTCCATTTAGAAGGAGGGGTGGGGACCCAGAGAGACAAAAGATTCCTGCCTTGTGCAAAAGCTATAAAAGAGGGTGGAACAGAACAAAGGGGGCTGCCAGTCATGAGAAAACCCCTAGTTTCCACCTAAGATGTCTGCGGGAACTAACAAGGACTGTACCAGGGGAAAGGATTGGGCCCTGAGGGTGAGATTTTACCTATAATCTTAATGTATTAGGCTTAGACGTGCGTGTTTTTGCTTTATTTTGCTTGGTGACTTACTTTGTTCTGTCTGTTATTACTTGAAACCACTGAAATCCTACTTTTTATACTTAATAAAAATCACTTTTGTTTATTAATGAACCCAGAGTAAGTGATTAATACCTGGGGGAACAAACAGCTATGCATATCTCTCTATCAGTGTTATTGAGGGCAGACAATTTTTGAGTTTACCCTATGTAAGCTTTATACAGAGTAAAACGGATTTATTTGGGGTTTGGATCCCATTGGGAACTGGATGTCTGAGTGCTGGAGATAGGTGACCTGCTGAGCAGTTTTTGGTTAAAGTCTGCATCTTAGGGGGCATGGACCAGACCTGGGTCTGTGTTGCAGAAGGCTAGTATGTCTGACTCAACAAGGCAGGGTTCTGGAGTCCCAAGCTGGCAGGGAAAACAGGCTCAGAGGTAATTCCAGCACATCAGGTGACAGTCCCAAGGGGATCTCTGTGACTGAACCCATCATAGAGGGGTCTAAGTAGTTTAATGTTTGTGCTGGCTTGAATGGCTATCATTTACTGTTACTTTACCCTGGTTTACTCTGATCTCACTGATTAGTTACCATGGAATTATTCCTTACTTCTAACTTTCACCTTTGTAAGTGGGAAGAGAATCAGGCACCGTAAATGAAAATGACATGGATTTAAAGAAAAAGCTCCAAACAAATATTTCTATGTATTTAAAATTATTAAAGCACACACACAATTTTAGGTTCTTTTCTTCTTTTACAATGTAAAAGATTTCCCTATGATTCAGTATCAATCTTGTTAATCCCTGACAAGCTGACAAACTGTGAAATTCATCCTTACTACCACCATGATAAAGTCATGAAATGCTTCATCTGCATCCATGATCTACACAAGGCAATGATTCAGGGGTCAGCAACCTTTCAGAACTGGTGTGCCGAGTCTTCATTTATTCACTCTAACTTAAGGTTTTGTGTGCCAGTAATACATTTTAATGTTTTTAGAAAGTCTCTTTCTATAAGTCTATAATATATAACTAAACTATTGTTGTATATAAAGTAAACAGGGGTTTTAAAATGTTTAAGAAGCTTCATTTAAATTTAAATTAAAATGCAGAGCCCCCCGGACCAGTGGCCAGGACCTGGGCAGTGAGAGTGCCACTGAAAATCAGCTTGCGTGCCGCCTTTGGCATGTGTGCCACAGGTTGCCTACCCCTGGATTATAAGAATTAATTAATATTAGAGTTACACTGAGTTATTTGAATCTTTGACAGATTCACTCCTGGACATATGTAAAAAAGGAAGAGTGAGTTCCTGGACACCATTCACCCATTGAGTGTGTGCTCTAGAATAATGCTTCTTTGAAATGTCTCTTATTGCTTTAGATGAGTAAGACAGATAGACAGGTGCTCACTTTAGCCAAGTCCCATTCTGAAATTTCTGGTTAAAATGAATAATACTATTATTTTTTAATCAGCCATCTAGCCTGTCAACATAATAATAATAAAAACGGAATATTAAATTTTACCTTAATGCATAATAAAATCACCATCCTCGTTAATGTTAATAATTCAAACAGATTTGATGGGTGTGGCAGGGGGATTCCATCTGTAAGCAAAAGGGAAGAATAAGAAGAAAAATAAAACATTTGAGTCCAAGGATGGAATACTAAAATAAAATCCCTTAGGTGGGAGGAAGATTTTAGGTACCCTTTCTAAGTGAGGAAACTTTTCTTCTTCAAACTTAGTAGCTATGTATGCAGGTGCTATTGCTCAAATAGGGTGAAATTCATCCCTTCTGCAGTCTCACAGACTATGTTGCACTTAAATCCTACTTAAGCTGTATTTTGAGAGCTTAAGTTGTTTTTAAGGCCTTTGTGGGCTCTCCATATAGAGGTGAACTTCACCCACAGTGTGCATGCATACAAATGCAGGCCACAGTTACAAAAATGGTGCCCCATAATGTTTATTAGACCCATTGAATTAATAAGACTAATGAATAAATTGACTTAAGTATTAATTATATTAATATGGTAGCTAACACCAGCTCTGCTGGAAGAGCTTTATAATAAGAGATTGTCTTTCTTTGACATCAAAGATGTTAAATTTTGGTAGGGGAGTTTTACAACTTAATTTATTAATCCTTAAGTTGTAAATAGCTTTGTATCCCCAGTTGGAAGGCACCATACATGTATAAAGTATTATTATTAAGCATATAACAACAAGTCACACATATACATATTTAAGACTAGAAATTAAACAAGCTGTATATGGTGTTTATCCTGGAGAATTAAAAGCACCACCTGGCTCTTTCTCACTATTAAAAACATTGCAGAAATAGAAATCCCATAGAATATGTGACAGATTCATTTTTACTGCCTCTGAGTTTACCATCTGGTGTCCTTTATTTCATTAAGCAGTGGTTTAAAGGCAGAGGATTAATCTAAAGCAATTCCAGTAAAATGTATTACTTCTGATTTGTCAACTAGATAGCGAACTCCACCAATAATGTGCCAAGAGATAGCACCCTTGCTGTCCAGAATAATGTGTGAGCTTCTTCATAGAGATTCCACAGAACAAATTGCACTAGCACAATTGCTATTTAATGGCAAAGCCCAAATCTAATGGAATAGAAAAGACTCAGGGCTGCTTCCTAGTCATCTCTTTTCTTCCTTCCACCATAACCAAGCCTGTCTCCCTGTGACAGGTTCAGTTACAGTAACCCCCTTGGGACTGCCACCTGATGTGCTGAGACTACCTCTAAACCCGCTTTCCCTGGCAGGTTCGGACTTCAGTACCCTGCCTTGTTTTAGCCAGACACACTTGCCTGCTGCAAATACAGATCCAACTCTGAACCACGTCCCCCACAAGCTGCAGGCTTAACTGAAAACATCTTAAGAAGTGCTCCTGTCTCCAGCACCCAGATACCCAGCTCCCAATGGGATCCAAACCCCAAATAAATCCATTTTACCATGTATAAAGCTTATACTGGGTAAACTCATACATTGTTCACCCTCTATAACACTGATAGAGAGATATGCACAGCTGTTTGCTCACCCAGGAATTAATTACTTGCTCTGGGTTAATTAATAAGTAAAAAGTGATTTTTATTAAATATAAAAAGTAGGATTTAAGTAGTTCCAAGTAATAACAGACAGAACAAAGTAAATTACTAAGCAAAATAAAACAAAAACACACAAGTCTAAGCCTAATACAGTAGGAAACTAAATGCAGGTAAATCTCACCCTCAGAGATGTTCCAATAAGCCTCTTTGACAGACCAGACTCCTTCCTAGTCTGGGTCCAGCAATCACGCACACCCCATATTTACTGTCCTTTGTTCCAGTGTCTTTCAGGCATCTCTTTGGGGTGGAGAGGCTATCTCTTGAGCCAGCTGAAGACAAAATGGAGGGCTTTCCAGGGGCTTATATAGTCTTACTCTTGTCCCACATGACAGCCGCAAGATGGGGTCTCTAGCCACCGGGGCAAGTCACATGTCTATGAATGATTCAGCATTTTGCAGGTTGATACCATTGTTTACATGTTTGTTTGAATGTTCCCAGGAAAGCTCAGATGTGGATTGGCATCTCTAAAGTCCATTGCTAGTTAAATACTCTCAATTACTTGAATAACCCAACACCTTCACACTATGTTGACCAAATCTGTCTTATGTGCTTCCTACACCAAACACTGTAAATACAAGCATAGAGCCAACACTCATAACCTCAGATATAAAAATGATACATGCATACAAATAGGATTAATATGTTCGGTAGATCATAACCTTTGCAAAGATATGTAACATGGCATACCTAACTGTAGTGAGTCGGTGTGGCTCCCCTCCTTCCCAGAAGAGGGAGCCCATGTGCAGGCACCAGAGTGGGTGGGACCACCACCGCCTGTCCCCGCCCCCCGGAAGTCAAGGGGCGGGACAGGAAGTATAAAGGCTGGCCGCCAGAGCTCAGTCGGCGGCCAGCCACCGCAGGGAGCAGACGTGTGGCTGGGAGCTCCTGGCCAGGAGACCGCCGAAGACCGAGGCCTGGACCCTAGCTGGCCCGAGCTACCCCGGGCACGCTACGAGGAGGAGCCACCGGAGCCCGTCCGCTCCCGTCACTGGGAGAATCCCTGGGAACCCCACCCCACCAACCCTGAGGGTGAGACTGTACCTGAACCCCTCCGCCCCTGCTGCTACCCAGAGGAGCCGCCTGAGGACCGTTGGCCTGACTTCCCGGAAGAGCTACCGGACCTGCCACCGAGCCCTGGCAGAGAGGAGCCCATGCAGATGGACTGGCCCGAGCCCGGCGCGACGAAGGAGGTAGGCTTTGAGGGGGATCGTGGAAGTAGCCCGGGGGTAGCCGACCCCGGTCCGGCTGCAACCAAGTGTGAGCCTATGTCAGTGTGTTGCGGTCTGGATACCCCACTGACCAGCAGCGGCAGTAACCGCTGCTAGGGCCCCGGGCTGGAACGCAGTGGAGTGGGTGGGCCTGCGTTCCCCCCTGCCACCCCTGCTCACGGGTGGCAGGTTTCCCCCTCACCCAACGCTCGGCTACAGAAAGCCTAGGTGTGCCTTACCTGGGCTCTGAACTGTTTGCTCGCTCAGCCCCTGCAAACAAGGGCCTGAGCTTACCTGTGTTTGCCCCGCCCTGATCCAGGGCCTGGGCTCTGAACTGTTTGCTCGCTCAGCCCCTGCAAACAAGGGCCTGAGCTTACCTGTGTTTGCCCCACCCTGATCCAGGGCCTGGGCTTCTGAACTGCTTGCTCGCTCAGCCCCTGCAGTCAAGGGCCTGAGCTTTAACTGTGGTTGCTCCGGCCCTGCACCAAAGAGCCGGAGCTTCGGCACTAACTGACTGCTTGTTCCCACAGTAGTGAGTCGGTGTGGCTCCCCTCTTGCCCGGAAGGGTCGAGCCCCGGCTAAGACCTACTACACTAACATAAAACATATTTCAATTATGTCATATTTACACTCATAAGCATATTTCTATAAAGCATTATGGGGTGAAACGTCACACTCCCTTCAGTACCAGCCTTGCATTCCCCTAATAATTGCCTCGTATTGAACGACCAATAAGACCACTTTCTTTCACTATCCTAATTTTTTTTCCTGACCCAAAGAGGCCATCAGGCCAACACATACACTCCTAATAGGCCCTGTAAGACCCTGATGCCCCATCGGCCCTCTCTGACCCCCAACAGGCTGTTAGATTTGCTAATATCACATGCTCAGGTGCATTGTATCTAGATGTCTATTCTACTAAAATCTCAGCTATATGCAAGAGTCCTTCCCTGTTCAGTGATATCACAGAATGAATCCCCCCTCCTTCTCCATTCCTGCACCAGGGAAAAGCCCACAGTTACAAAGTTTCATCACCATCAGACCAGTAGACAGCTGAAACTGAGAGCTCAACTCCCTGCAAAATAATAAGCCTGTTAGGGAGCTCAGAGAAAGGCATGAGTCTACTTAATGGTTTAGATTCAGTTTATTTCAAGTTTTTAACTGAGGTTCTGGTCTGTTCTTATTGTATTCTGAACAGGCTCATCCTTCACTGATAGAAATGTCGGAAGCAAATTACCACATTTGATATATAATATATTAAATCAACTTGTTCCTGTATTTTATTATGGTGACAGAGGATGTGGTGACCAATTACAGGGGTACTGAACTCCTCTTACTATCTTGATAATGATTATTAATTTCTTTATTTTTGCTCTCAGTCATTGTTGGCCATTAAATGTTGAATCTATTGTGAAGCACATCACCTTTAAAACTGGAAATTAACCAATCTGTCTATCATAAATTCATTACAGATACCTATAGATATTGAGACTAAGCTCTTTCTTTTACAGATTTTACAATATTAGTGCACATTCTCTAAGCCAAGCACATCATCATCTGTGTTCCTCCAAGTGATGGCAAATTAGTCATGAAATGCCAGAATGACTAATTTTTCTGCACAACCGCTCCAGACACAGTACAACAAGCTAATGCTTTTTTAATACACTATTGCTGTTATAAAAACGCAAGCCAGTCATTAACTGTCTAACAATTTGTATGGATTTATTGCTTAATTAGATTTTTACCTTTTTTTGACAGGGGTTATTGAATATATCTTATATGCCTCCTATAAAGTCAGTGTAAAAGTCTAAGTAAGTTTTTATATGAGCTTATATTAAAATGCAATACAGAGATACAATAAAATACATTAACCCACTTCAGAGGGTTTTAATAGGGCCCCTTTTAACACAAAGCTATTTACATATTTGCATAATTTTCCCGGTCATTTTGCTAATTACCAAGGATATGTTTGTAAGGTTTAATGAGGATTTTTCTCCCTTGCAGCCCATCCGCTCTTCCTTTGTGATGCTGCAATTGAGCTATAATGCTGAATTTGAAGTATTGTGGCAACTTCCAGAGTAAAAGACAGCAGATTTCAACCATAGAGACCTCTCACTTCCATTCTAGGGCTTAACAGAAGGTGAAGGTGAAGCTTTGTTTCGTCACATATCTTCAGTATTCAATCATAAGGACGGGAGGAAAATCAAATGTTTCTTCAGAAGCTCATGAATATTAGAGCTACCTTTTGGGGGGATATTTCCAAAGCAGAGCAAATTTGATCCTTAATTTAACTACATTGACTTCTGTATGTGTAATTTAAATATAGCTTCATTTTGATAATTGTACTCAGGGCCAAATCCTGGTTTCCTTATTTGGGTAGCACCATTTAAAAAAAAAATGGCAGCAGCCTTGGTCCTTTGTGTTCACTCTTCTCCATCCTCAGTGCAACCCCCTTGCACGTCTCCTGTGCTCGTTGTTTATGTGACCCTACCACAGAATTAATCTAAAACTTTTGCTGCAGATTTAACATTAGCCCACTGCACTGTCATTGAGCACTGCATTAAAATCACTCACATTCACATTCAGCAGTCATTTCAGGCCTGGAATGTGGGAGAAGAAACAAATCTCATTTCTAGGTCTTCTGAGATCATTATAGCCAATCAAATGTTGCAGAACTACATTGCTATCTATTAAAATGGAGTGCCTTTCAAATGGATTTTATTTGCACCATTGTAAATAACTGTTAATAAAACTATAGAGAGGATGAAACCTATAAGCAGTAACATAAGGATCATTGATATAAACCATTGCAAATCTTCAAAGAGGCCCATATTCCCAGACTCTGAGGAAAATTCATCCCTGCACCGATGGCCAATAAAAGCTTATTCACCACTTAAGCCTTATATTGAGGGTTTAACTAATACATGGACCTTATTCTGGCCCTCCACCAAGGGATACATTTCACTCTCAGAGAGTAATGGCAGGGAGTCTAAAATAGGGTTACCAACTTTCTAATCACACAAAACCGAACACCTCTGCCCTGCCCCTTGCCCCATCCCTTCTCCAAGGCTCCACCCCCTGCTTGCTCCATCCCCCCTTCCTCCGTCGCCTGCTCTTCCCCACCCTCACTCACTTTCACTGGGCAGGGCTTGGGGTGCTGGAGGGGGTATGGGTCTTGGCTTGGGGTGCAGGCAGTGATGTGGTGTTGGGGATGAGGGGTTCTGGGTCCAGGAGGGGGCTCCTGGCTGGGGCCAAGGCATTTGGAGCGTGGGCTCTGGCTGGGGGTGTGGGCTCTGGGGGGGGGGGGGGATTTGGGATACAGAAGTGGGTTCTGGGCTGGGGCAGGGGGATTGGGGTGCGGGAGAGGGTGCAGGGTCCCAGCAACACTTACCGTGGCTTTAAGTATGTGGCTGCCAGATCCCTGCAGCCTCTAGGCACATAGGTGGCCAGGCAGCTCTGCACAATGTGCGCTGCCCCCTCCTCCCCCGCAGCTCCCATTGGTTGCGGTTTCCGGCCAATGAGAGAGCCAGCACTCGGGGAAGGGGCAGCACACGAGCCTCCCAGTCCCTGGCCAGACCAGCACCTAGGGGCCACAGGGACCTCTTCCAGGAGCCTCTTCCAGGAGCAGAGCAGAGCCAAGGCAGGCAGGGAGCCTGCCTTAGCCCCGGGCCCCCGCTGTGCCGTCAACCGAACTTTTAATGGCCGCCAGGGTCAAAGACCAGACTCCTGGCAACCCTAGTCTCAAAATATTTTCTTTTTAAATTAAACACAGGGAAAAGAAATAATGAAAAAAAATTAACTAATTCTATGTAAAAAAAAGATACTGCAAGTTAGGTTCCTTTGAAAATCCCTGCCTAAGTAAATAATTCTACAAAATGTCAGCAGAAATATTATTGACCAGGGTTATGACTCTGCTCTCATTGAACCTGTAGCTGTGATTAGACATATATGAAAAAAGGGAATGGTGGCTATAGCTAACCAGTGAGCAGATTTTTCAGGGAAATGCTGTGAAGAATCAGGAATCACACCTTTCAGATAAGCTATGGAAATGAGATGAAAACTGGTAAAGTTTTCAACAGTTTTCCAAGTGTATTTAGCTTGGCAGGGCTTTCCAGGAGTAGAAAACAACTAAGAAACTGCTACTGTTATAAAAAGTTCTAAGGATATTCAGGACTAGGGCACAAACACCTTCAGTAACCATAGCAATTTAAAAGATTAGATGAGAAAGCTTGCAGCCAACAAGGAGTCCAGAAGAGAACCCTATGTCTGCCTGCAATAGGGTAAGATTATTTCAGAGTTATTAACCTACCATAAATAATATTATAAGAAATATCTGACTGATTTCCCATTTCTGAGCTGATTTGCCATTTCCCATGGAAAAACCTACAAGACAGGATTCTGAACAAGAATCTCCTCAGTGATTTCTTTGTACATTCCCTGCCATATTGGTCCTGTGTGGAGTGGGATGGGTCCACTACTACCATGGTCTAGGTTGCTATGTACCTTTCCATAATTGAAGAAGCCTAGAAAGCCAGGGTCATCAATGGAAAGACCCTGCACCTCCACAGGTCCTCTGGTTCCTGTTGAGTAAAGCTGTGCAAATAACTGATTTTTTTGGTTTGCTGGCAAATTTTTGCCACTGGAAAATGCAGATTCGGGTCAATTTCACCAAATTATTTGAGTCAGAAACAAAACAAAACAAAAAATTCTAAAATTCTAAATTAAAAAAAATCCCTGGGAGCATGGCTCCAATCTTTTCCTAGGAATTTACACAGGGGATAAGGTGTATTCCACCCATCTCTGCCATTGGACCATCCTCCATACCCTTCCCAAGCACTGAGCTTGGACCCATGCAACAATCACCATGAAGTCCAGAGGAAGGATAGATGGTGTTGCAAAGGAAGAAGCTCCATGAATGGAAGGTCCCATTGTGTTGGTGGGAAGATAATCCCACCCTATGTATGTGTTTATGTTCTCATATGGTATCTCTGCTCCTATTTTAATTCAGTGGAACTTTACGCACATGTGCAAATATTTGCAATCCTAAATGACACAAGGATACTGTGGAACACAATAGCACATGCTAATATAATTAAGGACTTAACTGAAAAAGCATTTAGAGGAGGGGATGGAGGTAAGGTTGCATGTGCAACGTAAGATAATTTTAACTTTCCTACTCTTTTCAGTGATTCTCTTTGCCACCTTCACATTCTACCACTCAGTATAATCTATTATTTTGTTTGGAAAATTTTATTGCTGGAATGAGCAGATTTCAGAGGATGGCAGTGGATCATTTTTTTATGTTTAGATTTTTTTAACATAAAGTTCAAAAGGGGCCCAGTTTTTTAATGTGATTTTTGCTCTATTCTTAATAACCTGTTTTACTGTGAGCCACATGGTTTAAATTCATAAACTCATCAAAAATGCATAGTCTACTAAAACTGTTGCACCAGCCAGATTGACCTTGGTTGATGGCATCATACCAGACATCATGTAGTCAAACTCCCAGATCTGGCTCAGTTCTGTGAATCCATGAATATGTGGGGCAGCCCCACAGGTGGCACCAGGTAGGGTCAAAGTGTGTATCCCTTTTTGTGGCAGTGGAGAGTTTGAGAGCACAGTGTGCCGGGGTATTTTTATCCCTCCTGGTGACATGGCTGAAGAGCATGCAACTCAGCTTTTCAATATAATGAGTGACTGAAAGCAGGCCAGATCTTTACAACACTATGACATTTCACACAAAGTCAAGCCACTTTATGCTCAGGATTTGGTGCTGACAGCACATACAGCATGTCTCTAGCTACTTCAAGTCTGCCTGCAAGAGGACCCAGGTTTCTGAACATATAGCAGAACAGGTAGTACACAGATTTGATAGATCCTGAACTGTGTCTCAGAGCAAAGACTTTTTTGAGTCCATAAGGGAGACATGGAGGCAGCGAGACATCTTCATTGAAGAATATCTGGTTTGCTGTGACCATTTGAACTCTGCTTGCAGCCTAGGTGGAGAACTTGTCAACACTCTCTGAGATACTTGACCCCCCCGCAGATGCACCGGGAGTTCTAGTAGCCAAGCGCCAATGTTCTGGACATTGGTCTTCTTTCATGAGATGTTCAACCCCATAGTGGTTTAAATTTCTGCATGAGAATTTCATACAAATTCTTTTGGCATACAACATTTGACCTCTGTGAAGAGATTATAAAGGAAAGGTATCTGGAGTCCAACTCCAACTGGATTCGCCATCAACAAGGCATAGACTTAGAGTACCTCTTCAAGAAAATGTAACTATAACAGGGGTCCAATCCAAATGATGCATAGGAAATGCATAAAGACCAGAGACAAGAACTAAGAATAAGATAACAATTTCTGCACATGAAGCCCTCCTAGTCTTCATTCAAGAAAATAAACACTGCACAACTTTCATATTGGATTAGCTTGGTTTCCTATTCAAACATGCTATATTCCAGTTATTTGTAGCATTGAAAAAAATTCAGAGAATAATTTGCCGAATTAATTTAACATATTTTTCTGCTCATGGAATGTCCATAAGAATAATAATTTCTAAGCAATGTACTTATTGGAAGATACTTGGCATATTTTTGCAAATATTTTCTTAATCTCTGGATTGTGAATAGGTCAATGGGAATAGTTGATAGTCAAAACTTAAGATATATCGATTTGTTGGAAGTAGTTACATAAGCCACATGGTATTATTTCTGTTCCCTGATTGGCTGAGTGCAATTTATAATCAGGGGAGGCTTCAGGGAGCCATTGGAACAGTGAATTTCTTAAAGAGGGATAGCAGAAAAGCAACAATAGAACTTCTTTTTGAAAAAGTTATATCTTTTCCTTTTCATTTCATACAGCCCTTGCCATGGGAATAATTCCTATAAAAATTAGCCTTTTGCAAAATTTATTGGCTGTTAGAAATTTAAATTTAATTTTGTCTCATCATATTCATGCAAGGTAATTGTGCATGCCTGGTCCTAATTGCAAAGATGAGGTCTGATGCTTGTCTGATTCATTTAGTTGTCAGAGCCATGGAATACAGAAAAGGGGCTTTAGAAACCCTGTGCCCCTGCCATATTAGGAAGCATCTGAAAATGAGTTTCAGGGCATGTGAGTTTAAAATTCACTATCAGTGAGCAGGTGCATATGAAAGTTTAAATTTGCAACCTGTGCCCTATAATATTATTTAACTATTTATATTTTAGAGGAAGATGCATACAAATTAGATGTGAGTGTAACACATCTTTCCTGTTCTATTAAGAATACACTTCAAGGTTATCATATCATTTCTTTGTCTCTTCTTTTCCAAAGAATACAATCCTACTTTACCTAGTATTTTAACATAACTACATTAAGGGAATCCTTAAATAATTTGCTTTGCCATCTGCTGAGCCTTCTACTTCTCCATAAAGTCATCTTTATTTGCAGTATAATAAACCAGCCTGAAATCAACTTAATATTTCAAATGTGGCCTCATTAGCTCCCTCATTTAGTGTCAGAAATACTTCTTGCAACTTGTAGTCAGCACCTCTCATTATACCTTCCAGAACTGTTTGTCTTGTTTTACTGCTTCTAAACGTTGTGCTGATTTTGATTGTTGCCACTCGAATCCTGTAATCCTTAGTCAGCTCTGTGATTTACAGCTATGATTTTTCAGTGTATATTTATTTTATTTGTCCCCAGATTCATTACTTTGTTTGCTACAATGAATTGCATAAGCAGCTTACTCATCTCCTACTTTCCAGTCTGACTTTTTCTGAATCCTTTCTGCTGATTCTTCTGGACCTTCTGAGTTGTATTTTGCATCACATTTGTAGTCATAGGATAGATGAACAAAATTAATTATACTTGTGACTTCCATCATTCACCTACCCACAAACTCACTGTTTCTATACATGAGTACTAGAACTAGTTGAAAATTTTCCATCAAAATATTTTTTCAATGGAAAAATTGGTGGGGGTTTTTATTAAATTATTTTTCCCGACAAAGAGTGTCTGCTTTATAGAATCAATGGATCATAGAAATGTACTGCTGGTAGGGACCTTGAGTGGTCATCAAGTCCAGCCCCCTGCACTGAGGCAGGACCAAGTAAATCCAGACCATCCCTGATAGGGACTTTGAGTGGTCATCAAGTCCAGCCCCCTGCACTGAGGTAGGACCAAGTAAATCCAGACCATCCCTGACAGTTGTTTGTCCAACCTGTTCTTAAAAATCTCCTGTGATGAGTGCCCTATAACCTCCCTTGGAAGTCTATTCAAGAATTCAACTACTCTTATAGTTTAAAAGTTTTCCCTAATATCTAACCTAAATCTCTCTTGCCACAAATTAAGCCCATTATTTCTTGTCCTACCTTCAGTGGGCATGGAGAATAATTGATCACAGTCCTCTTTATAACAACCCTTAACATATTTGAAGACTATCAGGTCCTCCTCAGTCTTCTTTTCTCAAGACTAAACGTTTTCACCTTTTCTCATAGATCAGGTTTTCTAAACCTTTTATCATTTTTGTGGCTCTCCTCTGGACTCTTTCCAATTTGTCCACATCTTTCCTAAAGTGTGGCACCCAGAATTGGACACAATACTCCAGCTGAGACCTCATCTTTGTTGAGCAATGCAGGGACAATTGCTTCCTGTTCCTTATATATAATTCTTCTGATAATACATCCCAGGATGATATTAGCCTTGTTTGCAACTGTGTCGTATTGTTGATTCATATTCAGTTTGTGATAATCCCCAGATCCTTTTCAGCAGTACTACCAATTAGCTGGTTATTCCATGTTTCGTAGTTCTGTTATATAGTTATATTGTAGTTTGTAGTTATATTGTTCCTTTATACGTGGATACTTTGCACTTATTTGTATTGAATTTCATCTTGTTGATTTCAGACCAATCCTCCAATTTATCAAGGTCGTTTTGAATTCTAATCATGTCCTCCAAAGTGCTTGCAACCTCTTCGAGATGGGTGGCAAATGCAGATTTTTATAAGCACACTCTCCACTCCATTATCCAAGTCATTCATGAAAATACTGAATAGTACCAGACCCAGCACGGACTCCTGTGGGACCCCACAAGATATGCCCTCCCAGTTTGACAGCGAATCACTGATAACTACTCTTTGAGTATGGTCTGTCAACCAGTTGTGCGCCTACCTTCTAGTAATTTCATCTAGACCACATTTCCCTAGTTTGCTTATGAGACTGTCATGTGGGACTATATTAAAAGCCTTACTATGGCAAATTAAATGCTTTCATCAATATCTTTCAATTTGTGTTCAAAATTTTGTTCACATTGTATCATATTCATTGTAATATCATAAGCAAACAAAATTAATTTCAACATGTGATTCTCCACCTACCTATAAACTCACTGTCTCTGCTCATAAGTAAATTTTTCTCTGGTCTCCACTCTCTTGGCTAGTTCTTCTTCCATTGATGCATCTCATCTGCTCTGCCATTCACTGTTTCTGTAAACCTTGTAAACTAATAAAAGTAATTACCACTTTGTTTTTCAAACACCCTGTACAAACCTTACCTAATTAATCCTTACAACATACTGCTGTACATGGTAATAGTGAAAAGACTGGTTTATTTCAGTTAGATAAGCAGTTAGCACTCAAAAGTTTAAAAATGTTGAGGATTTATCCACCTTTCTTTATTTCTGCCACCCCCTTCCTTCCCTTTCAAAGTCCTCTTTCTTCCTCTCAGTTTCCCACAGTGCTCTGACCACCTATTACTGTCTTCTAATTCCCTATTCTCCTCTACTTCTTCCAACACATCTGCTACTGACAGACTACCCACTCTTCATTCCAGGAGATCTATGACTTTTCCCCTGTTCCTCCATTATGCTAGAAATTTCCTTTTCCCATGCCACCTGAAGCTGGTTTCCAGACCTATCCCTTCATTTCTTTTATCATGTCACACACATGTCAATAGACCCAATACCTTGGGGGAGTTGCATGCTTGGAGGTTTTGCTCATCTTCAGAAGAGTCGAAGAATGTATGGAGAACCTTTGACTGTGAAATTTGAAAAGGGAGACAACTCCAGATCCAGATGTCATAGGTTTGTCTGAACTCATAGGTCAAATTATTGGCTACACTGCCTCATGCAAGAGAGAGAGAGAGAAGGGATAAGCTTACTAGCTTGACAAGGAATAAAAGGAAGGAAGGATCGGAAGGCCTGGTAGAAACACAAGGGCAAGCAGAAGAGGTATAGTCCTATTGTCCAAAATGATACTGTATCAGTCATTGTTAAGAGATCAAGGATTGATGGAAGTCAAAATCCCTTTCTTAGTAACAGTAGGGATTTTTTTGCTCATCGTGATTTCCCCCATTCCTTGGATTGAGTGCAGGGATTTTTCTGTTTGTGTTGGCTTGCTTGCTAGTTTGGTTTAATAAGAATGCTTTTATCTTCCTCAAACACAAAAAAAATGTAAATAGTTTTTTTAAGTTTAATTTTTGTAAAGTCATATATATAGACAATGACATCAGACAGTCAGTTCCAGTCATGAATAATCCACTGTCTGCTTCTAGCACTATATAACCTTGATACAATCTGAAAAATGGTTAATGATATTATTACTGTGTTTGTTTTCAAGTTAATTAGCTCAGCCAATTCAAGTTGTAATATTCTTAGAATATGCATGAAATATAATGAATTAAGGCTATAAATTCTCTCCTTCATTTTGGGAAATAATTCCCCAAAAAGTTTAGTATACAATAGTCAATTTGTTTGGCATATTTTCATTTGGAAATTTATGCAGTTCCAGGCCAGATCTCGAATTGGCATAAATCAATGAGGCTCCATGTAGCTCATGACTACAAAGGAGCTACAAGAATTTAAACCAGCTGAGGATCTGGCCTATTTTTTTAAATCAAAATGTATTGTGTCCCCCTACCTATTCCTCTTACTGTGTCTGATCAGTATCTCTTTTGTAGTCTCTGTTGCCCAGTGAGTAAATATTTAACAATTGGAATGCTTTCCATTCCGTTCCCTTATGTATTAAACCAATTGTTTTAGCAAAAGAACAACATTCCTTCTAGCTCTTTTCAGTATGAGCCCTGTATATCTCTAAATATTAAAGGTGAAACCCTGGCCCCATTGAAGATAATGGCAAAACTCTCATCAGTCTCAGTAGGGCCAGGACTTCACCCTAAAATGGCACCCAGTGGTTTTCTTGTTTCCCGGTTCTGTACTATAGTGTGAATTGCACTGCATTAAAGCTAGACACTTTCAGTTGAGCAGCACCGTCAGGAAACACTAACTGCCCTCCTTTGTTACATCTTTTTTGGCCCTCTGGCCCCTGGGATGTTTGTATATTACCTGTTGATTCTGAGGTTCTTTCATACCAGGACATATGGCTCTCTCCAATGGAGTACCTACTCTTCACATGTTAAATATCTCTAAATAACATATATGGCTTCTTCTTTTCTCTTTTATCCACTGTCCATACTATTTAAAATGGTGATATATATAAATCTGATTGAATACTATTGAAAAAAATCATTATTTAATTAATGTTACTTTTCATCAAATAATTTATGCAGCGAATACATTTTCTGATGTTCCAACAACTTGAAATTTTCCAGGTTTTCTTGAATAATTTATTTCAAGAATCATTTTTTTTCTCATCAGCCAGCGATGCCATCATTTCTAACATCTATGTATAGAAGCACAAATTTTCCCCAAATACCAGGATAAGGTCCTAAACTCCTATTCTGAATCTCTCATGAAAAAGAACCCATGTGTTATTAGCTCTGGATTTCTTTGCTTTTGTGGATGTCTGTCACAACCTTAATATATTTTTTATTGTTAGTGCATTGAATTAAAATTGTAATCAGTCTAGTTCAATTGACTTATTCAGATACTATATGATCAATGAAGTGCTTCTGCCTTTAATATACTGCCATTACAGGGGCCCTATGTAACCACATCAGTATAACTGAATAGCGTTTATTCCAACTCAATTTCTCTTGTCAGCGTTATTTACTGTGATATGACAGGAAAAAAAAATCCCAAAGGTCAACTACAGTTCTGTGTAACATAGTGTTACATTGGTAATATAGAACAGCCATATTTGTAGTAAACTGGCATACATGGAAATAGATACAGAAAAAAAATTAGGACATAGAGAAATATAGAACAGATGAGCTCTATCGGCAGAGTGGTGCTGGCCCCACATATGTTACATTCGTCTTTGATATATAAGAACAGACAGGGAAGAGAAGTAGGTTATAAATATTATGGGCATTATTTCCATGTTAGCTTTTAGCCATGAGCAGCATATCTAGTGGTTCAATCTAAATGCATCGACTAACAAAGAAGTTTGGAAACTAAACCCAGTCAAATTGCAGACAAAGGTCCTGTTTTTACACTGGATTTACACCAGAGTAAGTCTAGTAACTTCAGTGGAGTTTTTCCTGATTTACACTGATGTGGGATCAGCAGCAAGCCCAAATTGGGTATGAATAGATAACGAGTAACGAATATGCCTATGTTAAATTATTGAGCAGACTCAGTGTCAACTGGATGTTTCCAGGCCTCCAAATGAGCAGACTGCTTATACACATAATCAAAGTCTCCCCTGAGAATCCTGACTCCTTGTTACTCAATATTACAAATGGCACATTAGTCATGATTATAGAAATGTTACAGAGGCTCAGATTCCTTTTCAATAGTAGCAAATAATGCTCTAAACATCACAGTTCTCACTATGGCATTTCTAGTTCTTCTCAACAGAGGAATGACAAACCAGGGAGATGTAAATGAGCCAAGCTACTCATAGTAAATGCAGAAGGAAAAGATACATTATGTCACCTTGTCCATCCTCTCCCAATACAGCTCTCTTCTCTACAGTGTATTATCCAGTGCTCTCATATTAAGGTCTGGGTTAAGGCAATTGGCTGCATTTCTGGGTATTAAACATATTTAATTGAAGTGATTTTTATTCTTAGTTAATGGAGACTGAATGGTTCTTATGAAATACAGTGCTGGGGAAGAGTTCAAAAGAGCCAAATTAGTTATTTCTCAATGGAATATTCTGCAATGTTACCAGGTTTGCTGCTATACATATTCTGGACTTTATACATTAACTGGGTTTCAAATGATGTTTATATTTATTTTTTTCCTAATTTTGGATTCTGATTATCTCTTCACAACACTCCAATTTAAAAATTGATGACCAAGAAGGATATATAATGAACAAGGTCCCAATACACTATATGAGAAGGGTCCTATCATGTTCATGGTCCATTTTGATCAACTTCACGGCCAAGGGGTTTTAAAATTGGTCAATTGCTTGATTTCAGATGTTTACATCTGAAATTTCATGGTGTTGTAACCCTGGGGGTCACAACCCAAAAGGGGGTCTTGGTCAGGGGGATCACAAAACTGTTTCAGGGGGATTGCAAGATTGCCACCCTCACTTTTTTGCTGCCTTCAGATCCCAGTTCTTAAGGCAGTAGCCATGGAGTTTCTTGCAGCAGGAGGAGGCT
The DNA here is from genome assembly GCF_011386835.1 of Chrysemys picta bellii. Taxonomy (NCBI): domain Eukaryota; kingdom Metazoa; phylum Chordata; order Testudines; family Emydidae; genus Chrysemys; species Chrysemys picta. Next base: position 106,284,820 of record NC_088792.1, read on the forward strand.
CCTGGAGCCCTAGCCATGGGCTCCTTGCTGTTAGTCCTGGCTGGCTGGGGAGGGACAGGACTTGCCCATCCCCTGCACGGCCCCTCTCAGACTTGTTATAGAGGAATGCCTTTGCATATCCTGCCCAAATGGTAAGTGTGTTAATAAATATAACCAACATTTTCAAAAGTGATCAGTGATTTTGAGTGCCTCAGGTTTGGGATGCCCAATTTGAGACACTATAAAGAGGTCTGATATTCAGTGGGTGAATATTCCCCTCACCTGTTGGTGGTTGTTGTTTCAGACTCTTACAACATTTGGAGAGCCAGAAATTCACACAGGAATTTGCTCGAATGAACTGATCTAAGGGTGGGAATTTACAGGGCTCCGAGGGAGTGGGGGGATGACCGAAAGCACCCCTGTATTCACACCTTACACACTCTTGTGGTAAACTTTTTGCAAAATATGCTTTGTGAGGTATCATTTAAAAACTAATAATATAGAGATCATCAATATTTGTGTGTAATGTATATACTATGCATATTAAAAGTTATGAACATAAGCTGAAATTATGACTGCAATGTGTTTACTAGACAAGACTGGGGAAGGGGTAAACTGCTTTCTCAAAGACAAAGGACAAGCTGATGCCTCTAACCAAGTGTTATCGAAGTTGATGGGCCATGATCGGTCAAGTGGCCCTTCTTTTTCAATGAAGGCAGGCAGGAAAGATCAATCTATATTTTAGCAAACAACAGCGTGGAACCTCTTTCACCAGTAGACTCCATGTCTCCATTTTCGCAGCTTGAATGAAGTTTATCTAGGGGTATCCCTCAGGAAAATGCATTTCAAAAGGTGACTGGACTATAAAAGTGAGGTCAAAACCACTGCAGGTTCTCTCTCTTTCCCCCTTTCACCTAAGACAACAAAGGAACTAATCCTTTGACTTTGTGAGGAGATCCTGACCTGAGAATTTGGTCAGCCCTGTTGCTGGGAACACATGGTAAGGATTTTACTTTGAATCAAATCTAGCTCATTAAATTTTAGCAATTAGAAAGCATTTTACCTTTATTTCTCTTGTAACCATTTCTGGCTTTAGTACCTTGTATTTGTACTAACTTAAAATCTTTTGTAGTTAAATAAACTTGTTTTATTTTTAATCTAAACAAATCCAGTGTTGTATTTAAAATAAATTGTTTGGTAATCCAGTTACAATAGCGAACAGTTGAATATTGGCCAATTTAGTGGGGCAACAGACCTTTAATATCTGAACTGTCCAGGAGAGGTCTGGACAGTGCAGAACACATGTTTTTGGGAAAAGTCAGGACTGGGAGTGTGTTGGGGTCACCCTGCAAGTAGTAACCAAGGCTGATGGAAGCCAGAGTGTGGCTGGTGTGTTGCTGACAGGCTGCTGTGGTCACAGCTGCTGGACAGGGCCTGTACCTATACAAAGACACTCAGGATGTGACTTGCATGTTGTTTGGTGGTTTGTGAGTGGCCCAGGTTGGGAGCTACAACTGCAAAGCATTGTGAGGCATCCAAGGTTGTGGGCCAAGTCGTAACACAAACCCTCACTGGTTTTATTACACCCAGAATGTGAGAGGGTATATATGGAAAGGCCACCTTCTTCTCCAGTCAAGGCTCTGGGGGCAGGAGCAGCCTTCAGAACCCCACTTAATTTCCACACTGAAGTCCTCACACAGCAATATGTGATGGTAGTAAGAGAGGAGCAGGGAAGTGGACCTCTATTACTGTTCTGAGAGTGCTCCATAAAAAAAAAGCTGTATACATGTAGCTAGAGAATATGAAAGAGTGCTTTGTATTGGTTCAGATGATTAGGTAGCATTGTCTATGAGTTAGTAGGTTCAAGAAAGTTGTGGTTGTTATAAGGTAAGCAGCAGACACCATTGATTTGGTTGACTTAATGTACCCTCTCTACACACCTACACATCATACTTCATTTGAAAGCTTATTACATCTACTAAGATGAGGTCTGATTTGGAGCTCTCAAGTGGTCCTCTTGCCATAGAAACAAGGATAAACAATGACACCGTCAACATGTTAAAATGACTACTTTGAAATATTTGCATTTGTTTCTGTTAGGGTCATTAAATTATGTATTATTTCAAGACATAAAATTGTATTTGTTTGTAACCCCAAAGCATAACAACACTAACAAAATGTACTAATGAATTTGTACAGGCATCATCGAAATGTAATAGTGCTGGTGCCATTTCTAGTCAACATTATTATCATCATGTTGTTCATCATTATGATCTCTGTGAGTGCGCGTGGGTTACCACAGTTTCTATTACCTTGGCATGTATACAGTTCTTTGCAGAGAAGATTGTTCTGACTACAGACACAGTTGATTGTGAAGCAATCTAAATTGATACTGGCACAAATAAGGTCTTGTAGAAGCTCAGATGCCTTTGGGCCTTTGAAGAATACAAGAAGTAGTTCATCATCCACATTTTTCCATCCATGTTGCAATGGTGCTCCCATATCTGGTGTGAAGACCTCCAAATCTTAATGTGCTAAGATGATCTTTGAACATGCTCTTCAAAATTGTTGTCACGTGGTGGGAGTTTGGCCAGTGACTTGTCCTTTTTGATGGCTAGAATGAGGCACAAGCAATTCAGGTCTCTGTGGGTGTCCTTTTCTTTTTCACTCTGGTCATACATCACTAGAAATGATGAAAATGCAGCTTATCCAGCACTCTCTCCCAATTTTGCACGATCTCTGAAGTGGTAAGCTCTCTTTATTTTGACAACACAAAACACAGATTTTTTCCCCAATACCAAATAGGGAAGACAGAAGGTAGCATGTTGCAGACGTAAGTTGTAGCAGTCAGGAGTGAGTGTGTCACAAATTGCATGCACGGTATGCTTGTCAATTGTGGTGGTAATGGTGCCTGTTTCAATCCACATATAGTCTATGTTGTACGTTTTTGGAAAGTAGTGGACAGCAAGGATCAAAACATCTGTATCTGGTGACCTAATTACCATGATTCTTTTGACACCAAGAAACCCAAAAGCCATATTAGCATGTACAGCATAAGAACGGCCATACTGGGTTACACCAATGATCCATCTAGCCCAGTACCCTGTTTTCCGATAGAGGCCAATTCCAGATGCTTCAAAGGGAATGAAGAGAACAGGGCAATCATCAAGTGATCCATTCCCTGTTGTCTAGTCTCAGCATCAGGTAGTCAGAGGCTTGCAGAAGCTGCAGAAACATCCTTGTGTCTAGTTTTTCTTGAGTACTGTACAAGTCTTGGGCTTTAGTTTGCCACTGGAAAAGCCTTCAGCAAGGAGTGTTTGTGTTAGGTGCATTTTGAACCCTATATTCACAGAGGAATTTTACAAGTGACTGCTTGTTCGATGCCAGATTTAGAAACTTTTTCTAAATTACCTGCTATTTCTTGCATCCAACCTTACATCCTGTCTGGCACTGTCTTGCTGCAGTTTTCAAAGAGTTACAGTTGTCATTTCTGTCAGAGTATTTGATTACAGAATTAGCATTGTCAGATACTTTTAGGACCTGCCTCGAATACTCAGCAGCCAATTTATCAAATGTGTGGAATTTGTCTCCAGCTATCATTTGTATGACAGCCACAGCATCTCTGATGTACACTGTTGCATGCTTTTAGCTCATGGATTCTTTCTGCTTGAACTTCCAGCTGATCTCCTAATTCAGCTTTGTCTAATTCAAATTGGGCAAGTCTACACTACTGCTTATGTCAATATGACTTATGTCGCTTGGGGGTATGAAAAAGCCACCCCCCTGAGCGATGCAAGTTACAGTGACCTAAGCACTATCCACACCAGCACTATGTCGGCTTAGTATTGGAGAAGCATTCCATTAGGAATTCCCATTCATTTACATCTACCCACTATCCAGTACAAACTATGGGCACGCAATCTACAGCTACTGGTGAACAACCTTCAGTATGAGACCAATAAGGTCAGCAAATTTCAATTGAAAATATAGAAAACTATTACAATAACTTGTGAGATACTTTGACAATTAAGAATATGCAGTGTGAAAACATTTCATATTAGTATATTGCAAAACACTGATATTCGCTATTTTTATATGCTAAATAGCTTCCTCATTTCTGGAGGGAAAAAAAAGTGTCCATGCAAAACCAATAAAAATCTTTTAATACATTGTCATTTGGTAGGTACGACTAATAAATACCAATTCAGGTGTTGAAATTAACTTAAACAGTAAAAATTGTAATCATAGTCATGTTGCAATGTTTCTGGTATTGTTCAAAAAATGATACTTTCTCATTGTGGGTTCCATTGTTTCACCTCACTTACAGCACCACTTGACAGCTCTACATCATTAGTCATCTAACATACATAAAATAAGCTTTCAATGATATATATCATGTAGGTATATGTAGGACATAAAACAAAAAATATGCCCCGTTTCAGATAATTGGAACACGCTAATATGCAATGCAAATGTCTTCCAGTGTGCAGCTCTTAGCAGGCAGCGGCTGACTATCACCAGGGGAGACTGCTGCTGCTGCCAATGAGGGTGGAGATAGCTTTTGACTGTGGATGTGAATGGCAATAAAGTGTAATTTCCAGGGGTGTGGTTTCTACGGTGGAATTTTTTTACACACCAGGATTTTCCTGGACTTTTGCCACTCCCAAAAGAAATAACACTCTTGTTTTCAACCTTAAGTAAGTTTTGCCTGTCTCGGAAGAAATAACAGAGGAATAATCTGAAATAAAAGAACATGCAAAACCTAGCAGCAGCACTCCAGGCGAATGAAACACATTATGTATGTATGTGTGATTTTTAAGCCAATCTGTTGCTCAAAGATTAAAATCCATGCCATTGTGATAAAATATTAAAAGCAACAAAGTATACAAAAGAAAACCCTATTACTTCCTTCTCCTAGGTATTCACCTCTGCATCTAAATATAAGAAAATGCACAAACCCCAGCATCATATTTGCAGACACTATGATCTGTCCTTATTATGTCAGTGCATAAGGAAGGATTGCAAGGCAAATTCTGAGTCCCAAGCTCCTCACGGGGTTGCTCTTCCCTCATTCTGTGCTGGTGCACAGGAAGTGGTTGGCCCAGGAGAGCTGAGCCTGTGCAGAGGGGAGAGTTAATGTGCTAGTGGTACAGGCCAGTAGCATATTATTTCCCCCCAGGACCAGGGAACAAAGAAGAGGTATTGTGACTCCCTAATCTGCTACTGAAGTGGTGCCCCTGTGTTTCATCCCAGGCTCAGGGCAGATTGGGATAACGACAACCGCTTCAAGTTTGATTTTGATAAGGAACAAAATGTTTGGAGGTAAAATCCTGAAGTCAGTGGGAATTTTGCCATTAACTTCAAAGAGGCCAGGATTTCACCCTGGATGTTTACGTAAGACTGTGGAGTCATCCCCTCACCTCCCGCTTCACTCCAAAATGCCCACACACTATAACCCAATAGATCTTGCAGGATCCATCTCCTCCCATGATGTTTCCTCCCTACCTTCATTTCCCTTCCTTCCTCCATACCAGTAATCCCTTTAAACAATGGTTAAACTATTTTCCCTCTTAAAATGGGGTCCGTGTTAGGAAATAGTCACTAGAATGACAATCTTCACTGACAGCCCCATTCACTGCCCTGACTGGAGATGATAAAATAGTGGCAGGTATTTCTAAAAGAAATTGTTTACAACATTTGTTTTACTTTAAAAAAAATAGTAGATAGGCATTTAGTATTACAGCAGAGGCTCAGAGTTACGAACACCTCGGGAATGGAGGTTTTCCATAACTCTGAAATGTTCATAACTCTGAACAAAACTTTATGGTCGTTCTTTCAAAAGTTTACAACTGAAAATTGACTTAATACAACTTTGAAACTGTACTATGCAGAAGAACTATGCTGCTTTCCTTTTTTTTTCTTCTTCTTTTTTTTTGTAGTTTACATTTAACACAGTACTATACTATATTTGTTTTTTGGGGATTTTTAGTCTCTGCTGCTGCCTGATTGCATACTTCCAATTCCAAATGAGGTATATGATTGACCAGTCAGTTTGTAATTCTGGTGTTCATAACGCTAAGGTTCTACTGTATAACTAATCACAGGAGTATTTAATTAAGAAAAAAAGGGCATTTCTTGATAAATTTTGTACCCACACTTCGTGTCATTTCATCCCTTAAGGTTGTTTTGCACAGATCATACAAAGGATTTGTTTTACCAAGCTAACAATTTTCACCTGGTGTTGCTAACCCCTTAGGACTTGAATAACCTTAACTGCTAGGGCAATTTCAGCTGCAAGCCAGTGATCAGCATTTGTTATTTCCAAGTACTGGAGAGTCTAAAGCTGTCTCTCAAAAAAAATGAGAGCATCGGAAGACAGGGCCATTTCTCTTGACATTTTACTGGAATTTTATGGCAACTTTTCATTTTTCTATTTTAAATTAGGAGTGGCAACAGTGCAAGGCTGTTCTTCACTCACACAAAGTGGTATGGAAAGGTAACTCTCACCACCCATAGCACAGCCACAGTTGATTGTGTATCACTTTAAATCTGCACCTCTGGCCAAGATTTGAACTTTAGTATACTAAATAAGTATTTCTTGTCTCTAATCTCTGCTTTTGAACTTGACTTATCCAGAACAAAATCATATAATAATGATATCCTATATATGGAGCTTTACCTTTCATCCTTAAAGATTCCAAAGAGCTTTACAAAACTGAGGATTTGTGCAAGCACACAGAGTAGGGTGAACACAAATTATTTGCACCATACAATGTGTGCCTACAGATTTACGGCCTGGTTCAGCACCAATTAAAATTAATGGCAGGATTCCTGAATGAAAATATGGCTGCAAATAATATCTGTGTATGACAATCTGGCTCCATGTCTCCAGATGTCTAATAGTTCTTTCCTCACTAACTGCACCAGAAAGGACAAGGATAAGTCTAGACCAGTGAGGTGTCAGGACATAGTAGCAGTTGCTGTTTTCATTTCTTTCAAGTGAATTCTGTGTCCACCTGGTGGGCAATATTTAGCTCTGGCATCAGCAGACATAATTTTGATTGATAGGAGGGTGCTGTGCCTGCCTACAGTAGCATGGAACTAGATACTGGAGCTCTCTTCTTTTCGCCATATATAATATTTAATCGAATTTTCTATTACAGAACAGGAACAGTGTTCAGGAGAAAAAAAGGCAACATGCAACTGGAGAGGCTGCCATAACCCAGTCTTGGTCTCAAGACTTTCACTTTGTGAAGAACTCCGACTTTGGTTAGCTGAAAAGATCAAACAAATCTGAAAGAACTGGGTTCATCCTAAGGTAGCTGGTGGCAAGCACAATAACTTTCCCTGACAGAGTTCTACCCGACTGAGCAACTGGACATCCTGAAAATACTATGTGAAATCCCACCCACTACGTATTCCGCCAGTGATTAGTGAATGCCAGCAAGATGCACCTGGGTCTGCTGTGGAATCTCAGTAATGCCTCTTTCAAGGAGGGCAACCTTCCAGCCACCTTGAAAATGCAATAGTTTGTCCAGTGCATAAAAAGCATTTCTTAATGCAAAATACTCTTGCCAGCTACCATCTTTTATCTAACATTTCCCTTCTAATCAAGATTTAGAAGGTAGTAGCAAGCTGCAGCACCTCACCGCCACTATCTTGCAGCTTTCCCAGCTACACTTCAGTCCAGGCTATGGTAAAGAGAAGACACCAGTAGACAATCTCCATACAGCCATGAATGAAAGAAAGTAATTCATTGTTAGCTGATATTGCCTTTAATCCAATCAATCTGGAGATCCTTTTTGGTTCATCTTTGAGACAAGATGGGGTGAGTGAACTTACACTATGGACCTTTCTCAGAAAGATCCCAAAGAGCTCTGCTGGGCTAGTCTTCCTTTTCACCCTCTTTTGCTCTGAGGTCACACAGGAATCAACCTTGTGCAACACCCAGCTAATTTTCCCAGTACCCAAGTCAGATAAGTACTTTGGCGAAAGGCAGATGGTTCAAGTTTGTCTAAAAAGGAAGAAGGGATGTTTGTAGGAAGGGGAAGGGCCAGGTTAAGGGGCAGGCACTATAAGTCCCTGCCTAAGGTCCCCGCTCCTGGAGTCATGTGATTATACAGGAATCTCAGAGAGGGCAATTTAAAGTAAGCTTCTAGATCTCAGCATAGCAAATAAAAACTTGGAACTGGACCTGAATGCAACCAATGCAGAGATTTATGCCTGAGTCTCAATACAGCCTGAAACAATAGTTCTGAGAGGGATGAAGTGCATCATGCATCTAATTAGGGTGTTATCTCCAAGACCCACTTCTCTGTGGAGCCCAGCATCATCACCCTAGCATACAGTTCTGTGTGTGGTGGGAGAAAAGAGTGTAATTTGGCCTGACCCATCCACCCTAGCACATACACTCTGTTTCTTAGTAGGTACTGGGTGCTCTCCTGCTGTCACACCTGCCTCTCTGGATCTGGGGAGAGGGGAACCTGGCTGGTACTCATGGTGGGGAGAAAGGGGCTGTATGCAGCTGCATCTGTCTTTCTGGAAGGGGTGGGCATCACTGCTATTCCAACTGGGATCAAGGCTATGGTGTGGAGGCAGAACCGTGGTGGGGGAGCCATGTGTAGCCCCATATTATCCATGCCTGGGGCTCCAGCTTGCCTTAATCCAGCCTTACAAAGAGCAAAGTACTCCAAGGAAGTAGTAGGAACTCTGAACTTATCTCCTTTGAATCTAGGGTGACCAGGTGTCCCGATATTAAGGGCTTTGTCTTCTATAGGACCCTATTATGCCTCCATCCCAACTTTTCACCCTTGCTATCTGATCACCCTATTTGCACCATGAGTGTCTGAAACAAGTCAAGCTTTTTAAAGCTGCATATGGTACCCAGATGACTATACATGGAACCAGAGCTAAATTAATTTTCAAATTTCCCTCCTGCAGGAAATTCCAACATTTCAAATGTTTATTTTCACCCAGAAATGAGCCAAAAAGTTGGCATTTCAACATTTTCTGTGGAATGGAAATTCCAAAAAAAAATTGAAACAGAAGTGTCAAAACATTTCATTTTCACATTTGACATCCCTGAAATCAGCATTTTTTGGTTTGTTGAAATAATCCAGAATGCTTCCTTTTGAGTCATTTCAACATTGAAGTGTATTTTCCTATGTCTTGTTGCCTTGTGGGAGCTGTAGTTCCAGTCCCCTGTTTATTTGCAAAGATTAAAAAAAAAAGAACTATTAATAGTATTGGATTTTCAGTGTTCTTTTCTTTAAAAGTACTTTTTTAAGATTTTCAGGAATTTCTAGGTGTTGCTAGCTTGGCAGGCACAGGATTAACAACCCTGTGCCGTAAAAAACAAAATATGTTACGGAAACTGAGGCGGAGAAATCGACCATTACTGTGTGTGATGACCTTCAGGAGTCAATGACCCATATGACTGCCAGTGGTGAAAGCCAAAAGGAAGCCACTGGCATGAAGACTGAAGTGCTCAACACCAAGACAAAAACCAAACTTGGTTTTTGGAACGTACGGACAATGTACAAAACAGGGAAGCTAGCTCAGGACACAGCAGAGATGAGACGCTACAGTTTACACATCCTGAGTGTCAGCAAGAGCAGATGGATGGGATCAGGAAGATTAACAACAACCTCAGGAGAAACTGATTCCATCACCAGAGTAGCAATAAGATGGACACCTGAAGGCAAGTGAAAATGAGGCCGACCAAAAACAACATGGAGAAGAGCTGTGGAAGCTGAGCTGAAAAACCTGGGGAACCATTGAAAGACTTGCCAGAAACAGACAGGAGTGGAGGAGCTTTGTCACTGCCCTAAATGCCAGAGGCGTAATAAGAACATGAGGTGAAGCTAGCTTGGCAATTTCAGAAATGTTTGATTATTGGACATGACTGCTTTCAGGTGTTTGTTCCTTCTCTTAACTGCGGGCCTGTTTCTCCCTTCACACTAGTTATATAGTGGTATTACTCCACTGACTTCAATGGAATTACCTCGGATTTACCCCAGTGAAGGGAAGAGGAGAGTCAAGCCCAGTGTATCTAATCTTGAGCAGACATTTTTCTTTCAGGAAAATATTACTGGTCTGTCAGGAAGGATGTATACAAGCTAGTGCCTTATCCCATCTTCTTGTTATTGGATGTGGAGCTGGCAAGCCAATTGTGGCAGCCTCAGCAGTGAAGTGCAGAGCCCTCAGACCACCATCAAATCTGGTCAGAGGGCAGATGTCCATTGAGAAAGGTATTGAGTTCTTCAGCTGCTCTGGTGGTGTAATGATGGAATACACTCAAAACTGGATTGGTCACACTTTGTTGTATATGCCACTGACTACAGCCATCTTAATCAAGTCAGCATTTAGGTTGTCTTCATGTTCTGGGAATGACCATGCTGGGACTCCAAAAACAAATGCCATCTGTGTACATGAACTAGTGGGACTGGGTAGGAAAATCATTTGTGTGCAGGTTGAAAAAGAATCAGTGACAGCGTAGACCCTTCGGGTAGATCATTGCTTTGCCTTTTCCATGTGCTAACTTTATTTCCCATGTGCAATTGGAAACGTGAGTTGCGGAGCAAAAGGCCAATGAAATTGACTGCCTGTGCAAAGAGTGCTCTTGACAATCTGACTAAAAGCTCCATGTGCCACACTGTGTCACAGAAGTATGGCTCCCATTTTCAGGTTCTTCTGAAAACTTTTTTTTTTATGTTGTCAAAGCTAGCACTTGATCACAGGTGCTCCAACCTCTCCAAAAGCCTGCATGCTCCATGTTGTGTATTGATTCCACTTGTGGAGAGAGACACTGAAGAATGAGATGCCCAAGCACCTTGAATGGCACAGACAACTGTCGATACATCTGTGGATATCTCGTAAAATTATATGGGTCTTTCCCCAGTTTCAGGAGAGCAATGACTTTTGATATTCTCCATGTCTTCAGAAGTTGCTCTTCATTAACCACTCACATGAAGAACTGCACCAGCCTCTGATGAGCATGAGTTTTAAGGTGCTTCAAGAAATCTGGCATATGTTGTCATAACCAGCAGCAGGCCTGCTCCTAATATCATTCAGAACTTTGTCTAACTCTGTGGCTGTGAACAGCTCTGTGAGCTGCCGAATGGTGTTTCTCCAGTGAAATTGACACCATTTGTCATGGACTTGTCATCTAACATGCTTCTCATTTGAGGCCTTTGACACATTCAGCAGATGGCTGGCAGTTTGATTTGGCATGACAGGTGGTCGGTTTAGTGCTGGTTGTTGCTGATCTGTACCGAGATGACGAATCAAATTCCAGCATTTGCAGCTTGAGTATAGATTGACATCTAGATTTTGAATCATATCTTCCCCATTGTGCCCATCTAGCAGCATCCAGTGACTCAATTAGATCAGCAATAACTGGATCACCAGAGGATTCATACTGACTGAACAGATAAGCATCAGACTTTGGCAAAGTGTCAATATCATTAGAAAGCCAAGATGCAATAAACTGACTCCGGGATGCCAGGTGATAAATGTAAAGTTTAGAGACAGAGAGACAGCCATTATCTGAAGGAAGTCATAATCTTCAAAGACTCTGGTTCATGCACTAGCCCAAAGAAAAGAAGCAACAATACAAACAATAGAATGTTTGTTCTCATGGCATCCCCCATTTTAAATAATGCTAAAATTGAAAGGAGATGTTTAAGTGTACCTACTGAACATGTAAGGTGGGGCAAAGTTACCATCATAATTGTATTGACTTTCCCAATTAATAAATGAGGTAATATAGCTTAATGGGAGAATTCCTGTTTTATTTCTGGTAGAAGTAGATGAAAATTAATTGAAAAAAACAACAACAATATTTTTGTCTTTCTAAATCATTATCTCCAAGTAATTAATAGACTCCCTCATCTTGCTTAGTGAACCTTGTCAGAGAGTCCATGAGGGAAAGGTGCCAAAAGTAAGGGTTTGTTTTGTTCAAATTAAAAGAAAGAATGGGTATTTCTTTCAATTATTGCTTAAATGGAAAATATAAATTGAGTTTATGGGGCTGAATTATACTCTAGCATAGCATGAGTTTATATTTGGTAATATTATGTAATAAGTACTAATTTTAGTATTTCAGTACTTTACTACTTAGGTAGTATTTGGTGTTCATTTAGTACAACCAATAAGTAATAAACATTTTAAGACTAATACTCTGTGAATTCAAAAAAGAAAGCAAGAGTTTTGATTGCAATGCTGGAAAGGGAGGCAAATCCTGGGAATCCTAGTAAACTCAAGAGCACAGAGGAAAATAAGATGATGTGAAATAATGTATGTGTATCTAGCTAACTGGTTTGATATATATTTTCAATCAGGGTCCAGACACTAAAGGGAGAACAAGGGATTTGTACCCCAAATAAAAAGCTGTTGAATCAACTGATTGTATACAATGTTATTGTGCATAGGTAGTGCATGAATTTTTTGTTTGGGGAAGCTACTCCCAGCAGAGCCGAAAGCTCCCTAAAAGTGGGGGGCCACTGGCACCCAGACCGTGCCCCCCGCCCCTTCCTCAAGGCCCCACCTATGCTCCACCCTTCACCCCAAGGCCCTGCCTTCACTCTGCCTCTTCCTTCCCCTGCTCTACCTCTTCCCTTGAGGCCACGCCCACTTCCCATTCCTCTCTGCCTCCTCCACTCCATCGCTCATGCTTAAGACAGGAAAAAAAGCATAGCCCTCCCACTTTTAAAAGTGATGGGGCCAGTTCCAGGGTGCAAAAGTGGTGGGCTGGTGTGCCTCCAAAGGGAAGTGACACACATCCAGCATTTGCCCCCCGCATGGCCAGCCTTTTTTATTTGAGGGAGGCTTAGCTTCCCCAAGCCTCTTATACACTCTGCTCATATTACTGTGCTATAAAAATATGTTGATTAAGGTCTTTTATAAAAGCTTGTAATTTTCTAAATTTAAATTCATAACTCTAGCCTGTATACATAGCTCATAATGATGGTTTGTGTGTATAGAGAACTGGTCTCACAATCTTCAGCATCACCTCACAGCAGGACAATGATATAATCTGGAGACTCAGGACTGGAAAGGCTGTTGGTGTCATCCTGCAAGCAGTAACTAGGCTGGTGGAAGCCAGTGTGAGGCTTTATGGTTGTGGGCCAGCTTCTAGTGTCAGGGATCAGAGCCATAGCAGCAAAACGTTAAGGCCCCCCCAAGGTTACAGGGTAGATGGTGACAGAACCACTTCCTGGTCTGGGTTATCCCAAAATGTCACAGAGTCTTAAACCAGAGATCACTCTTTTGACCTTACTTTCTAATACAGCAACACATCATACTATTTAACCAAAATAATTTAAAAAAACCAACGGATTTTAGACAGTTTGGCAATTTTTTTGAAAGTGTCTCAAATACAAATTGGTTCTGTCATGTTAGGGCACCTCCTACAACCTTTACTTCCTGTTCATTGCAAAAATACCACCAGAAAGATTTTTCTAACATTTTCTACCATCCAGCCACAGAAATTCTCTTGATAGTCCATCTGACTTCAAACTGGAAGCGACCATTTCAGTTTGGGGACAGGACCAAAACCAATGGAGCAGATCTAGCCTTGGATTATAGTTGGTCAGAAGAAAAATTCATTGGAAAAAGCTGTTTTGGCAAAATTAACTTTCGTTTCATGAAGTCGTATCAAATTTGACAACATTTCCCCCAAAAGAAAACATTTTTCAAAACAATTCTTTTTCATTTAGGAAAAATTTCATTTTAGAAAATTTCATTTACAATTTTATTGGTTTTTCACTTTTATATTATTGTTAGGTTTACATTATTTCATCCTTCTAACATATTATAATATGACGTTATATAATAGTTGAAATATATTGCATTTATTTTAATTTTAAAATCATTAATGGCAGCTGCTACTTAGCAGTGATTGAAACATATCTTTTCTATCTCAAAATGTCTCCTATTTGTGTTATATTGAAGTAGTTTGACACTGTGTTCAATAACAGACTATTTCAGCTATTATACTATGTCATGTTATGAATCAGTAGCACACACGGTAGTAGTGATTGTGCATATTTAATAGTAGTGCTTAATTACTGACATATCATAAAAAATGTAAAATAAAATATATAAAATGTAAACCAAAATAAAAGTCTAAATGAAAATTTGAAATTCTGAAACAAAATATTATACTTTTCCAAAATGAATTTTTTCCAAAATAAAAAACTTTGAAATTTCTGTTTCCGTTTTCTGTTTTGTTCCAATTTGGAATGTCAAAATTTCCTGCAAAACAGAAATTCTGGCTTTCCAGTTTCCAGCTCTAGTTTGGATGAATATTCTGTAACTCAGCAATTTTCATCTGGTTTGAATACTAAGCTATAGCTTTGTTCCATTTCTACAAGTCACCCTCAAAGATTAGGATAAGAGCAACAATGGGAGGGGGAAATAGAGTATCCATTCACCTCCTGAAAAATTGACAGCATAGCTGGAATGAAGGCAGTAGCTGCATGGCCATGCCCTCAAGTAGTCCTACTAATAACCATTTAGATGATCATTGTCAAAGCATAACCAAACCTTCTGAGATTCAACCCTTTGATGAAAAAATTTCTGTGCCCATCCTACTCCTCCTTCTCTGGATGCCTAGGGAAAGATATGCTGTGGTGCAAAGTTCATCCAACATCAATCCACTTCTAATCTGAATAAAAAGTACTTTAAAATACATGCTTTTGTTCACGCCTCTTTTATTCATGAAACTGTCAATCCTTGCAGTGTTCTCTGCAGATTTACAAACCTTGGTATCAAAGCCCCATAGGCTGATATTCCTGAGACTTTTCTGCCCCTTAGTAAAGGAAATTACCTAGAGAAAGTTGACTATAGATACACAACAATTGAACCACAGCAGCTGACAAAGGTATTTATACATATTCTGGTGAATAGATAGTAGTTTCATGCACTGAACTATGCATCAAACCTTTTCATATAACTGCCACAAATTCTACAGGTGGTTGGACCCCCTTCCTTAAGTCAAGTGCCATTTCAGTATCACCTTTTTGCTAGTGGGTAATGTCTAAATTTAAACTGGCGATGGGCAAAATAGAGCTTATTTTTCCCTGGGGAGTACAAGGAAAGCTAAAATGGAATCTGATGAAGGTAATTGCAGATGTATGTACTGTAGGTGGGACTGGTAGCTCTGCCTGCTAGTAAGGTTGCCTGACACTTCCCATTATAAGATCCAGTTTTCAGTGGAATATGACTTTGCCAAACTTCAGCTGTTTAACTAAAAATTTTCCTGCTTTGTTTTTGCCTCCAGATGAATTGTTTTGAAACATTTCAGCCAAAACAGTCCAGCCATTTCCAGGAAAGAGGCTAGGGGAAATACATTGTTTTGTCTATGTTAACAATTTCTTGAGATCTTTTCTTTGAAATGCTTTGGAGCAAAATCTAAAAAAAATTATAAGCCTTTGAAAAATCACAATGTGCACACGTTCAGTAGAGACTTGCTAGACCTTAGCAGCTAAAATATCTGAAGATTCCATCCCTGCTGAACAAGCCCATACCTCTCACGGCTCCTAGTGCTGACCTGTCTGTGCAAGTGCTATCCCCACAGAGTGACTTAGCAGGCTCCAGCACAAGGCTACAGGGCAAAACTGGATTTTCCCATTAATGGCTGATCAGGGCTGGGTTGGGGCTGGGCACTGGAACTGAGAGCAAAAGAGTCTGTTTCTCCTCTACTTTCAGTGATCTCCCTGCTGGCATGCAGGCAGCACAAAAGAGAACATCCTCTGATTCAAATGCAAAAAGGACAAAAACTGGACCAGAAGGAAGGGAAATGATTAGATTGGGACAAAGAGTCTTATGAGACTGGAACTAGAGGGAGGGGAAGAGAAAATGTGACAAGGAATTGGAGGGGGGGGAGATTAGGACTACATGGGCAAACAAATTTGGAGCTTGGGTGGAGGGGAAGGGAGGCTGGGACTGGTTGAGCCAGGAGGCTGGAAGTCGGAGACATGGGTGGGAGAGTCTGGGACTCAGTGAGGAAGGACCCAGTTAGGGGAGAGCACTGAGACTGGACAAAGAGGTATGGGGAGGTGAGAGACTGGAACTGGCAACCAGTTCGGGGGAAGATAGAGACAGATCTCACAATAAACTGGTATGTAAGGGAAGTTCTGGGAGTGGATGAACAAAGAGTGTGGGGAAGGATCTAAGAAGAGGGGGGGAGAGATTCAGACTGGATGTGAAACTCAGGGAGGTAGCGGGGAGATAGGCAAATTGGAAAAAGGGAACTAGCAGTGGCTGGGTAAGATATGGTAAGGGAGAAATACTGGATGTTGGGGGGAGATTGGAACTTTCACGTTGAGCCCAGAGGAGAGACTGGGGCTGGGTAGACAGATACTGGGATGAAAGGCATTATGAGTGGAAAAAATAGCATTTGATCATTTAATTAATGTCTATATAAAAATGTGTAAAAGAAGCCAAATTAAGGTTGTACAGGCAATCTTACTTCTGGTATTTCCTAACTTTTGAGTTCTTGATGTTGCAATCTTAATAATGTTCCTTTAACATATTTTTTTGTGTGTTATATGCAATATCTAGTTCAGAAAGAATATGCTGCCAATAGCAATTATATTAAATAACGCCATATAGTAAATGTAGATCAGGGGAAAACCTGTGACTAGATAATCATTTGAATTAATATATAATGAAATACAGCAAGATAATTTTCTAGCTTACATTAGTGGCAGTGTTCCACTGACCTCTCAGACTTGATATATTTAAAGCTAGATATTAAGATTTGAAGAAGAATGCATGAATAGTAATACTCTGTCTGAGTGAGGCTGAAACAAAAAAAGAGTTATGTAAAGGGTGCAGAATAAGCGGGTTCGTATGGGAGCAGACAGTGGATCTCAATAATTGAATGGATTGAAAAGTTCTGCCTGAGGTGGTTAGTTCATGCTTTTCAGACAGACCCCAGTAGTTGTTTGTAATAAGGAAGAAAAACAGTGCAGGAATGGTAAGCTAGATACATGAGGTGAATGAAGAATTGCAGAAGGGATAATAAAGAATGTAAAACCTCTAGTACAGAAGCAAGTCTGGGGCCAAGTGCTAGCCAATAAGACTATGAGTAGGAAGGTAGATTGTTTTGGTACAATTAGTCTGGGGTTTCCTAAATGTTTTATCATTTGTTATCTATCTTATATTATAATTTACATGTAATCATATTCATTAGTAAGCAAGGGCCATGCCCTGTGAGTTGCTGAACACTCAGCTGGAGTTGTGGGTGATTGAAGGCTTGCAGGTAGCATTCAATCTTTGCGAAGTCAGACCATATGTTACTATTTATAGAATCAAAACTGAATGAAAGAAACAATCAAAGCAGCACCATGGCCTTTCCTTCCAGCCCTACAATGAAAGGTAATAATCCTAACAATGAGGCAATTTATCAAAGAACCTTTTAAAACCAGTCAGGGAGTTCAAATGGCAAGAAAGTCAGTGCGACAGAATCACCACAACTCAAGGAATAATTGGCAGAACAGGAAGTCTCTGTTCAAAAGGATTCTGAGAGCTAAATGGGCAATTTTACTGCAATTGACTTTACATTCAACTAGTCCTTGCCAGGAACAGTTAGGAAAAATTATCGGAGAAATGTCATTGGTTTGATGTACATTTATACACCGGATGCTGCCTAACCCGCAAGTTCACACTGCTCCAAATTCCCCCTCCCACCCCCAATTTCTAAACTTCATCTCATTTTTATGAATCATCTGTACCAGGACTTTGGTAATTTAACTTGACCTACAGTTCAGGTCTTCCATTTTTTTGTTCCTGGTTCTCTTTGCCTCAATTCTATATGGGACCTATTATTGCTTTCCTCAGAAAGTGCTACACTGCAGTGATTACTATTAAAAAAGTAAGCAACTTTTTTCTTATTCCAAGTATAGGGAAAATGCTGAGGGCTAGGTAGTGACTGGATTACACTATATGGGCAGGGAAGTAAGAAGAGTAGGACCCACCCACTCCTATGTGTCTGCACAGTTTACAAAATTTTGGTCCAAGAGCATGCTTGCTTATTGTCCTGTCCTCAAAGCAAGTAAGGCTTCACCCCAACCCCTCCCAATTTGCTATCAGCACTGCTGGCTCAGCACAGGGCTGTTGTAACTGGCTGCTGATATAGGCCAGCAGTACATTACTATTCCCCTAGAGTAATGCAGGAAGCAGGGAAGGAATTGTGCCTCAGAGGGAAAATTTGGAAACACAATTTGTGGCTTCTGGCATTCTAAATTACAGGCTTTACAAAAAAATAGGCTTTTGCCCTCTTAACTTAAAAACCAATATTCTGTGTTTCCTGAAAGACTTTGCCTTTAGAATCATTAGGGGATAGATTATGCCTAGCCCTAATATGAGAAAGGGGAGTAAGTAATGCATCCACCCTATGTACTACTGCAATATGGCTACTTAGATCTAGGTAGTTCAGAGCTGCCCCACATCAAAGAAATACCAGGAGGCACTAGGAACATGCCTGCTGAACTAACCCTTAGGCAGGCACCATACATGATACCATCAGCATTTGGCTAGCTTCACTAGCTAGTGAGGACGACAAGGGGTGGGATTGCCTGCCCCTTTTCCTCCCCCTTCAGGGTGTCTAGCTCATAGGGGAAACGAGCAGGGAGTATTCTCTGTGTATTTATATTACAATAATAGCTACACATCCCAGTCAGCATCAGGGCCCTATTGTACTACCTATTCAACAAACACACATCTCTGCCCCCGAAGGATATACAGTCTGAAGGCTTGTCGCTATGCATAATTAGCTGGGGTGTAAATGTAACTCACACTAGCCTGCCACTCACTCTCCCAGGTGGATCCTGCTGCCATGCACTAAAAGTTCCGTTGTGTGCTTTGATCATGACCCATTTCAAAGCAGGGTAGATCAAAGCATGCTCAGGGAACTGTTAATTCATAGCAGCGGTATCCATATGGATAGTTAGTGAGCGGCAGGCTAGTATGAAGTGGATTTACACCCCAGCTTGCCATGCACTAACTTTGTATAGACAAGCCCTGAGAAATGGATCTTAAGACGAGTTGGATTTATTTTATAGTTATGCTACATATTTCTTGCAAGACAAGTATGCACACATATGTCTGGCATTGAATGACTTTCAAAACTCTATATTCTTTGGAGAAGTCTTGGGCATCTACAGTGGTTGACAATCAAAAAAAACAACAACTAGATGAATTCATGAAGGATAGGTCTGTCAATGGCTATTAGCCAGGATGGGCAGGGATGCAAAACCATGCTCTGAAGTGTCCCTAGCCTCTGTTTGCCAGAAGCTGGGAATGGGCAACAGGGGATGGATCACTTGATGATTACCTGTTCTGTTCATTCCTTCTGAAGCACCTGGCATTGGCAACTGTTGGAAGACAGGATACTGGCCTAGATGGACCACTGGTCTGACTCAGTACGGCTGTTCTTAAGTTCAAAATGACCATTTACCCCTTTGTTTGCAGTGTTATTGTAGCCGAGTTGGTTCCAGGATATGAGAAAGAAAAGGTAGGTGAGGTAATATCTTTTACTGGACTAACTTTTGCTGGTGCAAGAGACATGCTTTCGAATTCCACAGAGCTCTTCTTCAGGTCATTTACACACAGCGGTATCATAAATGCCTTAGTTATTCCCTAGTCTAAGTATACAGTAATGCTGTGATATCTGAGATATACCTCTGTAGTAACTGTGGGTGATGGTGCCCACATTAGGTCCCACAATGACATCTGATTTGGACATCTGATTGCTCAGAATGGACTAAGTACTGCTTTTAAATATACAAGTGATGGTTCAGAATTCATTAAACATTTGATCAAAATATTTATCATCTTTAAAATATCATGTTGCATAAGCCATTGTCTTTACTGCATCATTTTACTATAAAGTGCAAAGCTGGTTTCAAGGAACTGAGGAGTGTTTTAGATCTTGCCATTCCAATAATTAGACGAATTATTCTTAACTGGAAATAGGCTCAGTTTACACATGGAAAAGTATGTCTTTCTCGTGTCTCTCAAACTGTTAACTTACAGTACAGGCACTTGCACTATTTAATTTATCTTAACAGAATGTGTGTTAATGGTAATAGTAGCCTATGTGGAGATATTCTTCAATGATGCAAGCAATTGTAGAAATTTACTGTTTTATTTCAATCAATCAATACATAGTTTAAGACGGAAGAGATACTGAGCTGGATTCTCTGGTATGATCAGGCTGTTTTATGCAGAAGAACCAGATTCTGGTCCTGAAATATCCAGCGGCGACTTCTCCATGAAGGCATAAAGGTGGCAGAGTCAGCTCCTGAATTAGCTAATCCACCTTCATTCCAGCATAACAATTGTGCTGGATAAAGGAGGGGTCCTTGCAGAGCTCTACTCTGCTATGCGAGTCCTCCACTGGTATAAAAACAATTAGGGACCTTATGCCAGTGCAGAGCCCTAGGGCTGCTCTAATTGAAGTGAGGGTTGGGCCAGCACAGAAGCAGGGAGTTGTAACTGTGATCTCAGATACAGAATAGAATCAAGCCCTTTGTATTTGTAAAATACTTCATGCTTCCTATGGTCTTCTTTATTTTTAATAGTATAACAAATCATTTTTGGTCTTACTTTTCACTAATTACTCCTGCCGTTTATATGTCTCTACAATTTGTAGAAAGGCACCACATGAAAACAACATTTCCAATGACCTTCCTATCTGAAAAAAACCCTAACCAAACTCGCTGGTGATTTATCATCTTGTTTACAAGGTAGCTAGGCTCTGCTTTTAAAAAGGAGAACATTTCACTCCATTTATGATTTTATAAATTATGTTTGAAGGTGTTTTTTGTTTCTGTCACTTGGTGCAGCTGTGCAGGGACTTTGTTGGGAGAATTTGATATATTATTGACATTATTTTATGAAAGTGGTGTCAGGTTTTATTTGTGCAGATGATCACTGAGAGACCCAAGTGACTGTCAGTTATTACTGGGAACCATCAAAGAAAATAAGCAGAAGGGAATGAAATATATTCAAGCATGGGACAAGAAAGTTATGCCAATTTGTCGTACAGTATGTCAAGATGGGCATTTAATGGCATTACAGTTTTCCAGAACAGGTGACTTCTCCTACACTGGCTAGTCTTGTTAAATGGGGGAAATGGGACAATGTATCTCCTGAGAATCTCTTCATAGTTAGTCTTGAGATATCCGGTAATTCTGAAAATGCATACCTTAAAATTAAGACCGTTCCCTAGAATAGACTGACATGGTCTACATAGTGTTTCATGGTAAGAGGGCTAGGTCGTTTAGTCAAGTTATTTTCACAGAAGTAAAACAAGTCTGCAATGGTGTCAACCTGGTAATTACATGGATAAGATAGAAGTTTGTCAAATACCTGGTTTATGTGACACTGGCCCAGCCAACCCATTTAACTCCCGTACATTCTAACCTGGCAGCATTTGCACCGTAGTACTTCAACATTTGGTTGATTGTGTCTTTAATATGCTCCTCAGTTCTTCCAAATATGGCCAGGTGGCCATTTGCCCAGACCTTATTCAGGTATATCTTTCAGGAGTTGCAACTACATAAGGAAGTGTAAGAGGAGCATGCAGTATAGTCTGATGATGTTCAGAGGATATTTTTCATATTCTCAATGCTGCTGTGTTAACAACAGAACTTTGTGTGTCCACACCTTGGTCACACACAGTGCTGACTTTATTTGCCCCCTCCCTAGGTGTGCACATAAATCCTTGAAAATAGACACAACACACCTACAACATTCACTGCACATGTATGATAGAATCCTTGAACATCTGGATCTCCGTCTTCTGCATTGATTCTGCATTGCACATGCCTTGCAGCTGTATTCTACCTGCATTCTATTAAAGCCAGCATAACATTCGTGTGTAATCAGTACATTCAGCTACATTCACTGGGTACATTTGACCTGGAGGTACCTGAATATTCAATAACACTCACACATTTAATTTTTTGTATTTATGTACAAGAACCTCACAAGACAGGAATGAAAATGTACCCCTCCAGGCACAAAATATACTTGCCCACTGTGACAATGGCCACTGGAGTGGCCACACTGAGAATGCTCAAACAGAGCAAATGACAAAGAATAGGGCAGACAATCGCCAGAACTGGTGGCTTATTCTTATAATTAGATTCACCAAGCCAGTAAGAAAACACTTTCTGTAACACCTTACTGGTTACCAAGAAGCTAAAATATAGTTCCCTTTAAGCAATGCAGTCTGGGCTCCCATCTAGACAGCAAAGTCGATGTAATGAGGGTTATTTAAAAGCGTATTCACCATATGTAGAGTTATACCAATCCAAAGATATTGGAAACAATTACCCATCATGTCAATAAATATTTCAGCTCTTACCCCCATACACACAGCCAATCTTATTAACTAATCTAAGATTTACTTTAAAAAAAAGAAAGCATTAAGGTGGCTAAAAGATCATTATACATACAGTTATGAATAAAGTTTTTAGGTCAATTTCATAGTAGAGATGGTGAGGATGCTGATTTGTAAAAGCCCTTCCTGAATCAGTTCAAAAGGTTATAGTACAATAGGCAGTCCATGTGTAGAGTTTGTTCAATTTTTTCCATGAGAATTTACAAAGAAAAATCAAGGGTACACCTGGAGACCTCAGTCTTGTGACTTGAACTTCCCCTGACAAAATTTAAGCAGATCTGAGATAAAACAAGATCAGGCCCGAAACTTCCTTTATAGCTGAAGCTCAGCTGATTAGCCTCTTGTCAGCAAATGACCACGGCAGGCACTCCTTGGATGAAGAATAGGTAATGCATATTGTTGCTTTCAAGTAAATCCCTATTTCCTAGGCATATGCCGATAATTAGTTGCATTGAGGTGATTAAGGTGATTAACCATTTAAACAGTTCATAGGCAGAAATAAAGACAATGATATTATTACACCACAAGTTTCATCTAAATGTTAATATTCCATTTTGATCTCTGAATCAATAAAACATAGGAATGAAACATTACAGACAGGAACAGAAGTTTAGCAACTACAAGCTAATTGGATCACATTGTTAAACTTCTAGTAAGGTATAGGTAAACACACACAAATACAATTAGTATCTGCTTCTAATTCTCTAACAATACGGGCTTACATTTCAAGAGCTATGGTCTATTTAACATGGCTTTGCTAACCGCCTACAAGTAATGGTCCTGTTAAAGATTTCAATACTTTTCTAATATGTCCTTATAGGTTGTTTTTGGGTCACCCAGCCTGCTGGTTGCTTGACCTTGTCTGGCTCAGCATCACACCCACACTTACTAAAGTGGTAGTGCTTATGGAAAAAATGATTGTGTGTTTTTTATTGCAGCTCCAAAAAAATTCCCCACAAAATCCCTAAACAAGATACTCTCACTAGAGAACCAGCTGTACTGAATTTTGAAAGGTTGGTGTTCAGTATTGTTGATCCTATTTTTAAAATATTCCACAGATATTCTTTGAACAGTCTTTGCTTTTCAAACAATCTGAATACTTCAGACACAGTGGAAATAGAGGGATGTTTCAGTAGATCCCTACACATGGAAAGCAAGTGGAAGGAGTATGCACCAAATGTGCTGATGTTTCATGTATTGTAGTAAAGACTAACTTGCTTTGTAATTTTCAAAGAGAGATAAAAAACAGATTCTTAAAAAAAATGAAGCTAAGCATATTTCATTGACATAACAGTGGGAGTGGGTGTGAAAGAAGTGCTGGGAAAACAACTGCTCTTAACTATTTAGATCATATACGTGCATCTATGAAACAAACAGATGGACAAAAAACAGGGAATACTATTACCTGAAAAAAGGTTTAACCAGATATCCTGAGAAGCTATGTTAAGGGGAAATTATTTCCAACAGCTCAACACTATATCATTTACATTTATGACATTTTAAATCCAAGCCATATATTTTTATTACATTATATTTGACCATACCCTCTATACGAAACATGTCCGAGATAAGAAAAAAATTACAGTATAGCCAACCATAAGTATTCAAAAATTATGAATCAGCACCCCAAAAATCATAAATTTGGCTTACAAATCACTAAATGTTTGGATTGTTTTTATTTACCTTCAGGTTTTTAATCATTTGAGGTTCACATTTTCAAGCTTTTCTCTGCAACCATAAGGGCTAGGAACTTTTTTTAAATGAAATCTGAGCTTCTTATGTAATAGCAGGACTCCCGGAGCCAGGACTTTAAGAGAAATGCCAAATATCAGGAGACCCATAATAAAATCTGACATTAGCAATTATTTTCTAAGGTTAGATATCTAAAAACGATGCTGAATAACTAATTTCTGGGCTAGATCATCAGCTGGTATAAATCTATGTAGCTGCAATGACTTGAAGTTATTTTGATTTTCATCATCTGAAAATCTGGCATTATGTATTTCATGTTTATCATTATTGTAAAATATATGGTAATAAAATACAGGATTAAGGCCCAATCGTACTCTAGATGAAGTTGACTGGAGTTTATTGATTTCCAACAGGAGAAGATACAAACCCTCGGTAATTAACAAATTACTTTTTCATGAGTTGTCTAATATAGCAACAAGCTAGTTTCAATCTAGTTTGGTTTCTGGTCTACCTCTGTCTACTTTCTTCATCACTTTAACAAATGACTTATTTGGTGACTGATGTCCAATCCCATATTCAAATGCATCTACACTTAAAAGATTGTAATCACATATATTTTTATGATCATCATAGATAATTGCCAAGCCAGAAAAGTTGCTTTTCATACTGTGAAGTGGTTTCAAATGCCATTACATTTAAAAAAAAATTATGGTCTGTATCTTTCACATCAAACCTACAAAATAAATTTGATTTTCAACACCAAATTCTTTGCACATTTGTAATGTTTCACCCCAATATGCAAAATGATATGACAAAAAATATTGCATAAATTACATACTGTTAATTGTCAAAACCACTACTAATAATCTCTATATTTTTCTAATTTATACTATCTGTAGATTATCTGAGCATCATCAAAATGGGAATTTTTCTAACACCCAATTGTAAGTTTAGTCTTGCATGTTTATATTCATCACTTATTTTTTGGGGCTCAACAATGAAGAATTCTGTGTGCTTTATCTGATCACATAAGGCCAAATTCATCTTGGATAAAAGATGTGACAAAGTCATTAAAACAAATGGAGTTACATACACTTAAAAGGGATGTGAACCTTTCATACTGTTTATTAAAATCTTGAATTTAGCATCACATCATCAAATAGTAATTGTAGTTTTTCACTCATGCATATATGTGTACATATAGACTCATTAGCATTCACATTTGAGTACCTTTACAGTTTATATTCTCTGTAGTGGCCAGTCGCTTCAAGGTACAGGGTCCCATACACTTGATATGATCTTAAATTTCATCTGATAGAGATAAGTGTTACATTAACTTGTGAAAAGACAGACCCAGAAACATAGCTTATTAATACCTATGTATAATCCTTCAGTATTTTCAACCTAAAAGATTTCCATCAGTGTCAAATATTTAAGAGCTAAAATTAGAAGAAAATATGCTGAAGTGCAGATCTTGCAGTAATGCCTAGCAAAGAAAATGGTGAGATCCCCAGGTCCTGCCACCCACACTCACAGGGCCCAAGGCAAGGACAGAAAGGTGGCTCTAAATGGTCATCGAGGCCAGTGGTTCTCAACCTTTCCAAATTACTATACCCCTTTCCGGAATCTGAAACCCGAGTCCCACCGCTCAGGGGTGAAATATGTAACTTAGCTTTGTGGGGGCCCCCTGTGGCGTGCAGCCACAGGCAATTTCCCTGCTTGCCACCCCCTAACACCAGCCCTGCACTTGCAACCCCCCTAAACCCATCCTGTAACCTCTCTGGGTCTCACAACCCCCTGGGTTGAGAAACACTGATCTAGGTGAGTTGATGTACCCCTGGAACAACTCTGCGTACCCCAGGGTTACTCATACCCCTGGTTGAGAACCACTTGTCTACCTAATGATGTACTACCTAAGGATCACCAAAAACCAAAGTACTCCTCCCACACCTGCAGCCCTTTCAGGAATACCCCATTCAGCTTTATGCAACCTGGAGATTCCTCTGCACCTAGAGAATCCACAGATACCTTGTTAGGGCATCTATCTGTCTATTCTTTGCCAGTACATCCGCTTAAACGGGCTGAAGTGGACCAGGATCTGTATGACTAAGGCAAAATTGGTGCAATGCAAAATAACACCATAACTGAGAAGAGGAAAAAACAAAAATGTATTAAACACTGTGACATTATCCAGGGTACAATCTGGATTCTCCAATTCTCCAGCCTGTGGTGACTTCTACATGGCTTTGCTGTGAGAGCAGCCACTCCTGATCTGCTCATACACAGCCTGCAGCATGTAAATTACTCCCAGCTGTACTGTATGAGTGCTATGGCCAGCCATTCTTGAATTACACTGCAAAACAACACCATCAAATTCCCAGTCCCAGAGTTGCCCCCAGAAATTAGCATCTTATTTTCCCCAGCTCTCTCGTGGACAACACAGGCTCATATAAAGTTTGTTATTTCATTAAAAGAAAATAATATGCACAAATCCTGTTATCCCATATGAAGTTTCCCAAACACCTCAATCCAAACACACACTGGTTTACATAAAGTAAAACAAGTTTATTAACTACAGAAAGATCGGTTTTTAGTGATTACTAGTAATGAGACATAAGAGTCAGATTTGGTTACAAGAAAATAAAAGATAAAATGCAATTAATATCTAACTTAACAAGGTAAATGATTTAAAAACAAAGGTTTATTTTATCAGATGCTTCAGATGTCTTAGTGGCTGGATTCCTTTCAGCCAGTACCCTCCCCCAGTTCAGTATTAATTTTCTTGTCCTTCAGGTGGTGTTGATGCTATGGGCAGAGAGAAATGGAGGAGTATTTTGGGGCATATGTTCCCCTTTCTTATATTTCTTTTTTTTCTTTGAAAATCATCTGCAGCTGAGGCTCAGGAAACAGCCAGTCTGTGGAGATGGGAACCTCCAGCTGTTTTTTTTTTTCCAAGATGTAAATTTCTCACTCACACCCTTTTTCCTGCCAAAGAATGGCCACTTAACATTTGATTTTGCTAACACCTGGCTGAGGAGTCAGTTTGTCTTTTGTTTTTGAGGAACTGGTTTGTGCCTTTTCTAAACTTGGAACATGTCTCAGTAATATTATACAGTAGAATCTTATAACTTTACATATGATGTTGCCACACATAGCTTACTAGGACAATAATGATCAGCAGATTATGAGTTTTCGAATGATACCTCACA
This sequence comes from Chrysemys picta bellii, assembly GCF_011386835.1. Lineage (NCBI taxonomy): Eukaryota > Metazoa > Chordata > Testudines > Emydidae > Chrysemys > Chrysemys picta. The sequence goes on from NC_088792.1 coordinate 106,312,117, forward strand.
AGGCATACTTTTTACAAAATTCATTATAGTTTTGTAAAAAGGTTGAGCATAGGGATACAGACTGTCACAAGCACTCACTCTCAGTGTTTCTGTCTCTGTTAGTAGCTCAAGTATAACTAACTGCCTTCATTCTGCTTCCCAGGTGCATTGTTCCAGGCTTTTTAACAGAAACTGGAAGCCTTGGCATATCATTGATGCACAAGAAAGAAAGCAACATATTAATAAACGAACACTGGCAGAATGCTGGTGGTCTGTGGAAGGTGTTGAAGGGCTCAGTGGAGAAGAACAAAGGTTTCTGAGGAGGACGGGGGCATACTGAAATGAGAGAGGGGACATAGAATCAAAGAATTTCCATCAGGTCAGGCCATTCTGTTGTAGTACCAAATAAATCAATCTTGTGTCATTTATCAGATTTTGGACAGATCCTCAGTGGGTATATCCATTAACTTCAGTTAATATGCCAATTTACAGCTCCAGGGATGAGGCCCTTTTCCTGCATTAGTAAAAAATCCTCATTAAATTGGCTGGAAAACCTCACCCCACAAAAAATAAAGTCATGATGAGGGTTAAATTAAAAAAAAGAGTAAGAAAAAATCTAGATGCTATAGATTCACAAACTTCAAGGCCAGAAGGGACTATCATGATCATTTAGTCTGACCTCCTACACATTGCAGGCCTCAGAATCTCACCCGCCTACTGTAAATAGACCCATAACCTCTAGCTCAGTTACTGAAGTCCTCAAATCATGATTTAAAAACGTCATGTAACAGAGAATCCACCATTTACTCTAGTTCAAACAAGCAAGTAACCTGTACCCCAGGCTGCAGAGGAAGGTAAAAAGCCTCCAGGGTCTCTGCCAATCTGACTGGGGGGACTTCAAATATGGTGGTCAGTTAGCAAGACCCACAAGCTAGACACCTCAGAAAGAATTCATTGTAGTGACTCAAAGCCCTCCCAGTCTAGTGTCCTGTCTTCAGCTGTTGGAAATATTTGCTAGTAGCAATCACAGATGGGCCATATTCCACTGTAGGCAGTCTCATCATACCATCCCCACCATAAAATTATCAAGCTCAGTCTTGACACCAATTAGGTTTTTTGTCCCCACTGCTCCCCTGGGGAGGCATTTCCGGAACTTCACTCCTCTGAAGGTTAGAAACCTTCATCTAATTTCAAACCTACATTTTTTGATGGCCAGTTTATATAATTTGTTTTTGTACCAACATTGGATGTTAACTTAAATAACTCCTCTCCCTCCCTGGTATTTATCCCTCTGATGTATTTATAGAGAGCAATCATATCTTCCCATAGCCTTCTTTTGGTTAGGTTACACAAGCCAAGCTCTTTGAGTCTCCTCTCATCAGGCAGGTTTGTCTATTCCTCTGATCATCCTAGTAGCCCTCCTCTGCACTGTTTGAGTTCATCTTGAACATTGGAGAGCAGAACTCCGCACTGTACTCCGGATGAGAAATCACCAGTGCCTTGTATAATGGTAATCACACTTCCCTCTCTGTACTGGAAATATCTTGCCTGATGAATCCCAGGATTGCATAAGTCTTTTTCACGGCCACATCATACTGATGGCTCATAGTCATCCTGTGATCAACCAGTACATCCAGGTCTTTTTCCTCCTCTCTCGCTTCCAACTGATATGTCCCCTGTTGCTTATAGCAAAAATTCTTGTTGTTAGTCCCCAAGTGCATGACCTTGGACTTTGCACTACTAAATTTCATCCCATTTGTTCTACTACAGTTTTCAAGTTCATCCAAATATTGTATGATATTCTCATCTGCCTTCATATAGAGCACATATTCATCAAAATAAAAAATGCTAATGTCAGAATGTGTTAAGGGAGCCACTTGCACTTCCAGTTTATGATCTGATATGTTACAGGAAGTTGAACATGAGCTGTTTTTGTTTTTTCTGAAGTTGAAGGTATTTCCAAAAATAAAACAAAACGAAAAATAATGTATTTCTCTTGCTTATACACAAACAACCCTTGTGGAATTGCAATATTCTTGGCATGTCTTATATTATAAGATGATCTTCAGACAGGATGAAAAATAAGCATATCTAAGGCTTGGTCTACACTAAACCCCCAAATCGAACTAAGGTACGCAACTTCAGCTACGTGAATAACGTAGCTGAAGTCGACGTACCTTAGTTCGAACTTACCACCGTCCAGACCCGGCAGGCAGGCTCCCCCGTCGACTCCGCGTACTTCTCGCGGCGAGCAGGATTACCGGAGTCGACGGGGAGCACTTCTGAGTTCGATTGCCTGCCGCCGAACCAGCGCGGTAAGTATAGACAAGCCCTAAAAGAACAAAGTTTGACAGCCTGAAGCCACTTTCATGCAACTTTAAAAAAAAACCCAACAATAGAACTACAAGTTTCCAAATAAAAAACATTGTCGACAGGACTTCTATCACATACTTCCAAAACTATCACTACTAGCTCTGGTTGAATGCCATTTGTTGAATAATATATTTGAAGAAGAGCTCTTTAATTCATTGAATACATTATTTAATAAATAATTTTTGCATTATTCAACTAGCTCTACAACGGATCCAATACTATTGGACAGACAATATAGTTGATGAATGATACATCGGTCATAAACTATATTCTTTGATGTGTGATTGGATATAGTGCTCAATCAGTTCCAATTGCCCCAAGTTCACCAATATGGGACGAAGATACACCAGCTTAATTCATCTTTTTGTAGCTCATATGATACAATAGATAGCAAGATGCTTCTGAAATCCATGAACTACCCAAAAAGCCAGACCCTTTTTGAACTAGATCATGCCTTCCAAACTGTGGCCTATAGAGCATATGGAAAGAAAAGCTGGAAAGCTATCTGGCTACATGGCGTTAGCTCTCCTCCTTGTTTCTATAGGTATCTAGACTCCAGGATCTTCACTGAAAAGAGGAGCCCTGGAGCATGTAAAAACAGCCAGACAGGGAAAGTGGAGCATAGATGCCTCTATTAGGGACCACTGTTCTGTACATAGGAGGAAAGGAGACAAAACCTGCCCCCAGTAACTGGAGCCAATAGTAGGACTGAAGCTTCCAGAGAAGGAAACAAGGCAACCTTGGATGGTATCCAAGGGAGCAAGGGGTGAAGAAGACCACGTGGCCAAGCAGCATGGTCCTAGGGAAAAGGGAACCAACTGTGTTCAGAGGAAAGGGGGACCAGACATCAGGAAAGCATATGCAAGTGGAGAGAACTAGGGGAGCAGGCTGCAGAGGTGCATTTGCAAGGATGCAGGATGAAAGAAGATTGGAACAGATGGGGAGGGAGATGACATGAAGAGCAAAACTAGATAGTGTGATTAATTTACAAAGAAAAAATCTAACATGAGTCTCAAAGTATGGATACAGAGAGATGGCCAAGCTGCTAATCAGTTTTTCCTCTTTTTTGGTTAACAGAAAGATGTATTCAGTATCTGAGAGTAAGACTCCTCATAGAATTTCAAGTTTGTGGGTTTATAATAATGGAATCCTTTCATTAATCCACAGAAAGGATGTTGATTTCTCAAGGGGGTAGGCATTCCCTCTGCCTTTATTTGGAAAGATCAGTCTCTTAAAGATGATAAAATAATCTCGGGGTATGGATCAGCTACAACTGCTGCCAATTATATTGCAAAGGAAGGCTTGAAGGGACACAGGAAGATTGTTCTCTCGGTTTATTTGGAAGTGGGAGGAAATGCTACACATGCAAATGAGCAGTCTTAAAAAATTCATGTCAGAAGGGAAATTGATTTTCCATGCACCAAACCGTAGTGTTCCCCGCCAGCTTTGCTTTATGAGGGATTGGCTGGACATGCAAAATCATTTCACTCCTGCTGGCATGGAGTGGAGGATTTGCCTTCCAAAATTGCTTCTGATACTTTTTATTGTCTCAGAGATACCCAAATATATGTTTTAATATTATGCTTGGGCCCCAGTTTGAGCATGGACAGGAGAGTAAGGGCAGACAGGTGAGCTCCTAACACCATCTCTGTTGTGAGCCATCCACAACCATAACCTTTTGTCCAGCCACAGTTCATAGAATCATAGAATATCAGATTTGGAAGCGACCTCAGGAGGTCATCTAGTCCAACCCCCTGCTCAAAGCAGGACCAATTCCCAACTAAATCATCCCAGCCAGGGCTTTGTCAAGCCTGACCTTAAAAACCTCTAAGGAAGGAGATTCCACCACCTCCCTAGGTAACCCATTCCAGTGCTTCACCACCCTCCTAGTGAAAAAGTTTTCCTAATATCCAACCTAAACCTCCCCAATTGCAACTTGAGACCATTACTCCTTGTTCTGTCATCTGGTACCACTGAGAACAGTCTAGATCCATCTTCTTTGGAACCCCCTTTCAGGTAGTTGAAAGCAGCTATCAAATCCCCCCTCATTCTTCTCTTCTGCAGACTAAACAATCCCAGTTCCCTCAGCCTCTCCTCATAAGTCATGTGCGCCAGCCCCCTAATCATTTTTGTTGCCCTCCACTGAACTCTTTCCAATTTTTCCACATCCTTCTTGTAGTGTGGGGCCCAAAACTGGACACAGTACTCCAGATGAGGCCTCACCAATGTTGAATAGAGGGGAACGATCACGTCCCTCAATCTGCTGGCAATGCCCCTACTTATACAGCCCAAAATGTCGTTAGCCTTCTTGGCAACAAGGGCACACTGTTGACTCATATCCAGCTTCTCGTCCACTGTAACCCCTAGGTCCTTTTCTGCAGAACTGTTTCCTACCCATTCGGTCCCTAGTCTGTCACAGTGAATGGGATTCTTCCGTCCTAAGTGCAGGTCTCTGCACTTGTCCTTGTTGAACCTCATCAGGTTTCTTTTGGCCCAATCCTCTAATTTGTCTAGGTCCCTCTGTATCCTATCCCTACCCTCCAGCGTATCTACCACTCCTCCCAATTTAGTGTCATCTGCAAACTTGCTGAGAGTGCAGTCCACGCCATCCTCCAGATCATTAATGAAGATATTGAACAAAACCGGCCCCAGGACCGACCCTTGGGGCACTCTGCTTGAAACCGGCTGCCAACTAGACATGGAACCATTGATCACTACCCGTTGAGCCTGACAATTTAGCCAGCTTTCTATCCACCTTACAGTTCATTCATCCAGCCCATACTTCTTTAACTTGCTGGCAAGAGTACCGTGGGAGACCATATCAAAACCTTTGCTGAAGTCAAGGAATAACACATCCACTGCTTTCCCCTCATCCACAGAGCCAGTTATCTCCTCATAGAAGGCAATTAGGTTAGTCAGGCATGACTTGTCCTTGGTGAATCCTTGCTGACTGTTCCTGATCACTTTCCTCTCCTCTAAGTGCTTTAGAATAGATTCCTTGAGGACCTGCTCATCCTGATTTCAGATTTTGGAACATGAGTAGATTAAAAGTTGTGTGTGCTTTTTGGTAGACAGGACATCACTCCTCTGAGGAGCTTCCATCCTTTAGTGTAGAAAGGCCATCTTTTTTCCCTCTGTACCTTTTTTTCCCTTTTTCCCTTGTGGACAAAGCACTGGACTGGAATTCAAGGGGTCTGAGCTCTATTCACAAATCTCCCACAGACTTCTTGTGTGGTCTTGGACAAACGACTTAGGGTGTGATAAACTCAGGACAGATGGCTGAAAGGGGGAGGGAGGTAGAAAACAGTCCCAGAAGATTAAAAGTCCCTCTTCCATATCAACTGAGAAGGGGTGACTACAGGTCAATCAGGTTCAGCTGAGAAGGGGTTTTCAGAGATCAATTAGGATCAGCTGAGAGGGAGTTACCTGAGGTCAATTAGGATCAGCTTATTCCAACTAAGTGCTGTCTGAGACCTTTTTAAACCCTCCCCTGCTGGGAGACAGGAGCGGGGGGGAAGGAATCAAGCTACCAGTAGGGAAGTAGCAGCAAAGGAGCAAGCCTCTCTAAGAGGGGAGGCTGCATTCCTTCCCATAAGGGAGAAAAACAAGCCCAAAACACTGGCTGAGAGAAGGATGGACTGTCCCTGTGCAGCCAAGAGGGACTGTTTTACTCCAAGCCCATATCACCAAGGCAAAAAGCAGCTGAGGCTGGTGAGACTGAGAAGGTGCCTTGCCACATGTCTTGGCAGAGGTGGGATCCTTGAGTGAGACTTTGTGGCGAACCATCTGAAGGCAGGATAAATCCCCCCTAACACAAAAAAAATGGAGGATGTAGTGAAGGTGTTGGTACAGGCCACCATGGCCCAATAAGAGGCTACCAGGGTTCAGATGGCTACCCAGCAGGAATCCGTGCAAATACAGAAGGAGACGAATCAATTACTGATGAGCCAGGTGACCAGAATTGAGCCACCGTGCATGAGGTTGTGAACCAGCTAAAGGTCCTGACCACACTGACACACGGCCCCCATGGGACCCGGCCCCTCCAGGCAAGCAGCTACTTACAGAAGATGATGATGGATGACAACATAGAGGCATATCTCCTCGTGTTCGAGAGAATAGCCCTGCGGGAGGGCTGGCCCCAAGACCAGTGGGCCATTATCCTTGCTCCATTTCTGTGTGTGGAGGCCCAGAAGGCATATTTTGACATGACAACAGAAGCAGCTACAGATTATCCCCAGCTGAAGGCGGAGATCCTGGTGAGGTCTGGCATAAGCCTAGTCTACCCTACGAGTTTATCTCGAATTTAGCAGCATTAAACCGAATTAACACTGCATGCGTCCACACAATGAAGCCTTTTATTTCAATATCTGTACTCCTCCCCGACGAGGGGAGTAGCACTGAAATCAGTATTGCCATTTCGAATTAGGTTTAGTGTGGCCGCAATTCGATGGTATTGGCCTCCGGGACCTGTCCCACAGTGTACCATTGTGACCGCTCTGGACAGCAATCTGAACTCGGATGCACTGGCCAGGTAGACAGGAAAAGCCCTGCGAACTTTTGAATTTAATTTCCTGTTTGCCCAGCGTGGAGAGCTGATCAGCACAGGTGACCATGCAGAGCTCATCAGCGCAGGTAACCATAACCATGCAGTCTGAGAATCGAAAAAGAGCACCAGCATGGACTGTACGGGAGGTACTGGATCTGATCGCTATATGGGGAGAGGATTCCGGGCTAGCTGAACTACATTCCAAAAGACAAAATGCTAAAACATTTGAAAAAATCTCCAAGGGCATAATGGAGAGAAGCCACAATAAGGACTCACTACAGTGCTGCGTGATAGTTAAGAAACTCAGACAAGCCTACCAGAAAACCAAAGAAGCAAATGGAAGGTCCAGGGCAGGGCCGCAGATATGCCACTTCTATGCTGAGCTGCATGCAATTCTAGGGGGGCGCCACCACCACTACCCGACACCGATGGTGGATTCCGAGGCGGGGGTAATCTCAGCCATGCCTGAGGATTCTGCGGACGGGGACGATGAGGAGGAGGAGGAGGAGGAGGACAAGCTTGCGGAGAGCACACAGTACTCCGTTCTCCCCAACAGCCAGGATCTTTTTCTCAGCCTGACTGAAGTACCCTCACAACCCTCCCAAGGCAGTATCCCAGACCATGAAGCCATGAAAGGAACATCTGGTGAGTGTACCTTTGTAAATATAAAACATGGTTTAAAAGCAAGTGTTTTTTAATGATTAATTTGCCCTGAGGACTTGGGATGCATTCGCGGCCAGTACAGCTACTGGAAAAGTCTGTTAACGTGTCTGGGGATGGAGCGGAAATCCTTCAGGGACATCTCCATGAAGCTCTCCTGGAGGTACTCCAAAAGCCTTTGCAGAAGTTTTCTGGGCAGAGCAGCCTTATTCCGTCCTCCATGGTAGGACACTTGACCACGCCATGTTAGTAGCAAGTAATGTGGTATCATGGCATGACAAAGCCTGGCAGAGTATGATCCCAGTGTTTACTGGCATTCAAGCAACATCCGTTCTTTATCTCGCTGTGTTATCGTTCACGGTAACCTGGTTGAAATACGGGAATTTAATTAAGGGGACAGAGGTGGGCTGTTTGCCTGTGTCTGAAAAGAAATCCTTCCCTGCAGTTAGCCAAGCCAGTGGGACGGGGGGGATCATTGGCGCTGAGCTTTTCGCGTTTGGCTAGCAGGGATCTTCCCTGATAACAGCCATGCGGTGGGGGCAGGGGGAAAGCGATCATCCCAGAGAATTGGGGGTGGGTTAGTTTGGTTTCTGCTGCTGCACGTTAACAGGAAAACCGCAGCACTCAACGGGCTTTGCTTGGTATTTGGGAAAGGAGGGCACTGGATATATGAAGGCTGCAGAAGCCTAAAGACAATGGCTTACCATGGCCGCATGCAAGTCGAATTCTGTTGCCCGGACTTTTGTCTGTGATCTCTAACACCAAAGCCACAGACACTCAATATTAAGATGCAAAATGCGACCTTGTACTGCAATCACATGTGCTATTTAATGTGAATAGTGTTGTTCACCGTGAAAGAGTATAACCATTGTTCTGTAAAATGTATCTTTTTAAATACTTCTCTCCCTTTTTTCCCTCCCTCCCGCAACTGCAAATTTTTCAAACCTCCCTCCTCTGTCCCGAAGGCTATCTCAGATAAGGCGGCAAAAAAAAAAGGACGCGAGACGAAATGTTCTCGGAAATCATGGAATCAACCCACAATGAAAGAGCTCATCTGAATGAGTGGAAGGTCACCCTATCCCAGTACAGGAAAGCTGCCAGTGAACGTGAGGCTATGAGGGATGAATGTGAGGAGAGGAGAGACGCTCGAGATGAGAGGTGGCGGGATGCAATGCTGGGGCTGCTGCGTGATCAAACTGACATGCTCCGGCGTCTGGTGGAGCTTCAGGAATGGCAGCAAGATCACAGAGTGCCGCTACAGCCTCTGTATAACCACCCTCCCCCCTCACCATGTTCCATAACCTCCTCACCCAGACGTGTAAGAACGTGGGGGGGAGGCTCCGTGCACCCTCCCACTCCACCCCAGTGGACAGCCCAAGCAAAAGGCTGTCATTACTTTGAACTATTTTAGTTGCCTTTTCCTATCCTCCTCCCAAACCCCACCCGGGCAACCTTATCACTTCTCTCCCTCTTTTTATAATCAATTAATAAAGAATAAATGATTTTTAAACGATAGTGACTTTATTTCCTTAGAAAGCAAGCTGTGATCGAAGGGGGAGGGTGGGTTGCTTACAGGGAATGAGTCAATCAAAGGGGAGGGTTTTCATCAAGGAGAAACAAACAGAACTTTCACACTGTAGCCTGGCCAGTCATGAAACTGGTTTTCAAAGCTTCTCTGATGCGCAGTACTTCCTGGTGTGCTCTTCTAATCGCCCTGGTGTCTGGCTGTGTGTAATCAGCAGTCAGGCGATTTGCCTCAGCCTCTCACCCCGCTATAAAGGTCTCTCCCTTACTCTCACAGAGATTGTGGAACACACAGCAAGCAGCAATAACAATGGATATATTGGTTTGGCTGAGGTCTGAGCGAGTCAGTAACGTGCGCCAGCGTCCCTTGAAATGTCCAAATGCACATTCTACCACCATTCTGCACTTGCTCAGCCTGTAGTTGAACAGCTCCTGACCCCTGTCCAGGCTGCCTGTGTATGGCTTCATGAGCCATGGCATTAAGGGGTAGGCTGAGTCCCCAAGGATAACTATAGGCATTTCAACATCCCCAACAGTTATTTTCTGGTCTGGGAAGTAAATCCCTTGCTGCAGCCATTTAAACAAAGTAGTGTTCCTGAAGACACAAGCGTCATGAACCCTTCCCGGCCATCCCACGTTGATGTTGGTGAAACGTCCCTTGTGATCCACCAGTGCTTGCAGCACCATTGAAAAGTACCCCTTGCAGTTTACGTATTGGCTGCCCTGGTGCTCCGGTGCCAAGATAGGGATATGGGTTCCGTCTGTCGCCCCACCAAAGTTAGGGAATCCCATTGCAGCAAAGCCATCCACTATGACCTGCACATTTCCCAGAGTCACTACCTTTGGTAGCAGCACCTCAGTGATTGCTTTGGCTTCTTGGATAACAGCAGCCCCCACAGTAGATTTGCCCACTCCAAATTGATTCCCGACTGACCGGTAGCTGTCTGGCATTGCAAGCTTCCACATGGCTATCGCCACTCACTTGTGAACTGTGAGGGCTGCTCTCATATTGGTATTCTGGCATGTCAGGGCAGGGGAAAGCAAGTCACAAAGTTCCATGCAAGTGCCCTTACGCATGCGAATGTTTTGCAACCACTGGGAATCGTCCCACACCTGGGGTCCCACTATGCGGTCCCACCAGTCTGTGCTTGTTTCCCGGGCCCAAAATTGGCATTCCACGGCTAGAACTTGCCCCATTAACAGCATGATCTCCAAAGCGCCGGGGCCCAGGGTTTGAGAGAATTCTTTGTTCATGTCCTCATTGCTCTCATCGCTGCGCTGCCGTAGCCGCCTCCTTCTCGCCTGGTTTTCCAGATCCTGGTTCAGCATAAACTTCACGATAATGCGCGAGGTGTTTATAATGTTCATGACTGCTGTCTTGAGCTGAGTGGGCTCCATGCTTGCCGTGGTATGGCGTCTGCACAGTTCACCCAGGAAAAAAGGCGTGAAATGGTTGTCTGCCAATGCTTTCACGGAGGGAGGGGGAAGGAGGGGAAAGATGTACCCAGAACTACCAGCGACAATGTTTTTTGCCCCATCAGGCACTGGGATCTCAACCCAGAATTCCAATGGGCGGGGGAGATAGCAGGAACTATGGGATAGCTATGGGATAGCTACCCACAGTTCAACGCTCCGGAAATCGACGCTAGTCTTGGTACATGGATGCACACCGCCGAATTAATGTGCTTAGTGTGGCCGTGTGCACTCGACTTTATACAATCTGTTTCCAAAAAACAGTTTCTGTAAAATCGGAATAATCCCATAGTGTAGACATACCCTTAATGACAGCTATAAGGACCCAGCGGTTCCACAAGTGGAAATACCGGGACAGCAAAGCACTGAGGTCCCTGCTGTTTGATCTGATCCACCTAGCCTGGAAGTGGCTGTGCCCCGAGACCCACGGCCTGGAGAAAATTGTGGAAACCATAGTTTTGAAAGGGGTACCAGCACACACACAAGTATGGGTCAGTCAAAATGATTCCTCCACCTATGACGAGCTAGTTGCCCTCATAGAGAAACACCTAACAGCCCAAGAACTTTCTCGGACCACCGGGGAAGGAATGCGCTGGAATAGGAGGCAAGTCTCTGTGCCAAGGGTCTGAGTTGCTGTAGCCCCGAGCAGAACTATGGAGGGGAGGAAGGAGGCATAAGAGTAGCCGGAGATTGCGGAGAGACTTGGGGCCTGGGGGAGAAAGACTCGGGGATAAGCCCCAACAGTCTGAAGACTAGGGGGCTGCCCCAAGCAGGGTACAGATGTTATGCATGTGGAGAAATAGGGCATATAGCTGCCCAATTCCCAAACCATGCAATGCGACCTGGGAGATCTAGGAGGACCATGCAACCTAATAAATCTAGTAGGGTCCCCCATAGGTATACTAGACCAGTTAAAATGAATGGCATAGAGACCACCACATTAGTGGACTCGGAAAGTGCGGTCATGCCAGTCTCGGGAAAACTAGTCAGATAAGACCAACTATCCTGGGCCAAGCACACAGGAATATCCTGTGTACACGGGGCTGTCAACTACTATCTGACCATCCTGGTAAAAACAGAAGCCCTGGGAAACCCCACTAAGGTGACGGTGGGGGTAGTCCCGCAGCTCCCATATCCAGTCCTCAAAGGACGAGACTTCCCAGGGTTTGGCAACCTACTTGCCGGAGAGGAGTCAGAAGAAAGTGTGGCAAATTGCCGGCACTATTCTGATGGGTCCCGCACTTTCTCCTCTTGGGGGGGCGGGGTTCAGGGCGCCATTTCTCACCCCTGATCTGGGGTATCAACTGTCCCACTAGTGTCCCAGAGAAGGGGAGTGGAGAGGAAGGGACCCGGGCCCGCCCTCTACTCCGGGTCCCAGCCCAAGGGCCCTAGGGATAGCGGCAACCACTTGAACTATCAATTCCTTCCCCTGGGCTACTTCCCTCTCCGGCCTTTCAGCTTGTGAGGCTTCCTGCCCTTTCTCTGCTTGGGCCAAGTTCCTCCCAACCACTTGTCTCTGTGGAGTCCCTTTGCTCTGCACAAGCTGGGTTTTCCTTTACCTAGGGTCTTGGTCTTCTGGCCCGCCACAGCACTTCTCCAAACTGCTTTCCTTCAAACTGCTCTCTGCTCCAACACCAACCCACTCTGCTTCAACTCCTTCAAACTGCTCTCTGCTCCAACCCCAAACCACTCTGCTTCAACTCCTTCCCCTGTCTGATTGAAGCAGGTTTTTTTAATCAGGTGACTGGCTTCAGATGCTCTGATTGGCTTCAGGTGCTCTAATTAATCTGCTATACAGAGTAGTCCGAATCCAAGTACAAGTCATGGAACAGCTCTTCATACCGGAGAAGCATCAGAGGGGCATGGTGGATCTAGCCCATAGCCATCTGTTTGAAGGACATCTAGGGGCAGATAAAACCCTCGATCAAATTCTACAGAGGTATTTTTGGCCCGGAATTTATGCGGTCTGAGGATATTGTGCCTCCTGTCCTGAATGTCAATTACATGGCCCCTGAACACACTTAAGGGCCCCTTTGGAACCGCTGCCAATTATTGAAGTCCCATTCAGGCAGATAGCTATGGACCTAGTAGGCCTACTGGAGAAGTCAGCCCAGGGCCATCGGCACATACTGGTTGTGCTAGATTATGCCACCCGATACCCCGAGGCCTTACCCCCTATGAAACACCCTGTCCAAGACCATAGCTATGGAATTCATCCAAATTTTCTCTAGAGTAGGGATACCCAAAGGGATCCTGACGGATCAAGGAACTCCCTTTTTGTCTAAATTAATGAAGGATTTGTGTGCAATGCTCCACATATGGACCTTAAGAACATCAGTCTATTATCCACAGACCAATGGCCTTGTTGAACGCTTTAATAGAACATTAAAGAACGTGATACAGAAGGTGGTGAGCCAGGATGGGAAGAACTTGGACACCCTGCTGCTGTACCTAATGTTTGCTATAAGGGAGGTTCCTCAGACTTCAACTGGGTTTTCCGCATTCAAGCTGTTATATGGTCGCTACCCCTGTGGCATACTGGACATTGCCAAAGAGGGTTGGGAAGAACAGCCAAACCTAGGGAGGAACATCATTGAGCATGTGTTGCAGTTGAAAGACAGGATAGCCCAAGTCACCGCCATAGTTCAGGAACACATGGAGAGGGCGCAAGGGGCCCAACAGATATACTACAATCGCCAAGCTATGATCCGAAAATTCCAGGTGGGAGATTGGGTAATGGTGCTTGTACCCACAGCACAGAGCAAGCTCCTGGTCAGGTGGCTGGGACCATACGAGATAATAGAAGCCATTGGAGAGGTTGACTATAAGGTCTGACAGCCTGGTCCCCGGAAGCAGGAACAGATCTATTATATAAACCTGTTGAAACCTTGGCAAGACAGAGAAGCTCATGTGGTCACTCTAAGGTTGCCACACACACACACACCCGCCCGACAGCAACTGGCACGGCCAAGTGGGAATATCCCTGGAATTGACCCCTGACCAATGAACTGAAGTGATCAACATGATCAAATTCAACCAGGACGTATTCTCAGAAAAGCCAGGTAGGACTACCGAGGTTCACCATCATATCTTCACAGAACCTGGAGTGAAGGTGAATGTCAAGCCATACTGGATCCCGGAGGCGAAAAGAGAAGAGATCAAGACAGAAGTCAGGAAAATGCTGAAGTTAGGAATCATTGAAGAGTCTCATAGCTAATGGTCCAGTCCAGTTGTCCTAGTACCTAAGCTCGATGGCAGTATGAGGTTCTGCAACAACTTCCGGAAACTGAATGAATTGTCCCAATTTGATGTGTACCCTATACCCCAAATAGATGAGCTAATTGACCGATTGGGAAAAGCACGATTTTTGTCCACCCTTGACCTAACGAATGGTTATTGGCAAATTCCCCTGGCCAAGGCCACCAAAGAGAAGATGGCCTTTAGGACACCCTAAAGAAGGCGGGGCTGACTGCAAATCCCTCCAAATGCGTGATTGGGCTAGCAGAAGCCAAATGCCTCTGGTATATCATGGGGCGGGGCGTGGTGAAGCCCCAGTTGAATAAGTTAGGGGCAATACAGAATTGGCCCCGACCAGTCCGGAAGAAACAGGTCAGAGCATTCCTGGGACTAGTTGGATACTATAGGCGGTTCATCCCCATTTTGCTACCAGGACATGCCCATTAACTAACCTAACAAAAGCCCGTGGCCCAGACATAGTAAGATGGACCAGCGCTGCTGAGGAGGCTTTTGAGATCTGTGGACTGCCCTCTGCACCGGCCCAGTGCTGGTAGCTCCAGACTTTGAGAAGGAGTTTATCTTACAAATCGAAGCCTCTGAGGTTGGGTTGGGAGTGGTTCTTTTGCAAATGGTCAGAGAAGAAGAACACCCAGTCCTGTTCCTCAGTAGGAAACTCCTGCCCAGAGAACAAAAATATGCCGTAGTAGAGAAGGAAATGCCTGGCAGTAAAGTGGGCCATTGAAAGCCTTCGCTACTACCTACTCAGATGGAGGTTTATCCTCGTCACAGATCATGCCCTTCTGAAGTGGATGCACCAAAACAAAGAAAGAAATGGAAGAGTAACAAGTTGGTTCCTGTTGCTATAACCCTTCCACTTCAGAGTACAATATATGTCCAGAATCAAGCATGGCAACACCGATGGCCTGTCGAGGGTGCACTGTTTGCCGACCCAAGTAGCCCAACCCCATAGTGTTGAGCGGGGTGGGGGAGTGGGGCGATATGTGATAAACTCAGGACAGATGGCTGAAAGGCGGGAGAGGTTAGAAAACAGTCCCAGAAAGTTAAAGGGCCCTCCTCCCTATCAACTGAGGAGGGGTGACTACAGGTCAATCAGGTTCAGCTGAGAAGGGGTCACCAGAGATCAGTTAGGATCAGCTGATTACAACTAAGGGCTGCCTGAGACCTTTTTAAACCCTCCCCTGTTGGGAGACGGGGGGGAGGGGAGAGAGAGAGAGAGAGAGAGAGAGAGAGAGGGAAGGAGTCCAGCTACCAGTAGGCGAGTAGCAGCAAAGGAGCAAGCCTCTCCAGGAGGGGAGGCTGCATTCCCTCCCATAAGGGAGAAAAATAAGCCCAAAACACTGGCTGAGAGAAGGACGGACTGCCCCTGTGCAGCCAGGAAGGACTGTTTTATCCCAAACCCGTCTCACCAAGGCAAAAAGCAGCTGAGGCTGGTGAGACCGAGAAGGTGCCTTGCCACAGGGCTCAGCTTTGCCATGGTCTTGGGCTGTGTGGAACTGTCCTATTCTGGAGAGCCACCAGGTACCTGCACACCCTCTACCAGACCTTTTCAAAAACTGCAGTTCACTTCCTGCTGCGTGGCTGGCCAGATCTGGTGAGGGAGAAGGAGGACCATGGCCCACCTCTTTAGGGTGCACGGCTCCACCAGGGATATAGTACAGGAACAAGCTCTCCCCCAAGCACAAGGGGTGTACTACTCCCTGGCCCTTATGTGGGTTTCTCAAGCCAAGGACATGAATGTTTTCTCTCCCCACTCTACACCTGCATAAGGGCCTTGCAGACTCTGGCCCTTTAATCTCTCAATGCCTTATTTTCCCCATAGGTTAAATGGTCATGAAAATAATAATCTCTTATAGAGTGTTGTGAGGACAAATCCATTAAAGTGCTCAGATATGACAAATAAGTAATTAGACTTATGTGAAATACATTTCACAGTCACCTCTATAGAAGATAATATTTATACCTGGCTAATGCAGGGTGGCAAACTGTATGTTACTTAAAACTTTAATCAGTATAGATAGCTCATTGAAGGAGCAAAGGTGAAAATAATGTGGGAAGGAGATAACTACATGAGGAAAAATGGAGATGAATGGTCAGTGACCATATTCTGCTACCATTATTCATGCCAAGAAGCATTTTTTTCTCTGAGTAGTCCTATTGAAGTCAGTGGATACTTGGAGTAAGGTACTAAATGTCAGTGAGCAGGGAACAACCTGGCTCAAAAGGAATACAAAAATGTTTCAAATGCAATCTTTGGCTACGTCTACACAGTGTGCTAGCGATGTGATTCCCAGCTCACATATGCGTACTTGAGCTCGCTCAGCGAGACAGATGTTTAGCCACTGGTTGCACAGGTAGTGGTGGGTATGGTACAAACCTGCCTGAACCACATGGCTATGTACTCAGCCCATGGTACCAGCGGCTATACTACTATTTATACTTGCACTAGCTCTCAGCGATCTACAACGAGTATATGTACACATAATAGGAACCACACCCTAGCACTCAGTGTAGACATTTCCTTTATGAGACTCAGTATAAGATAACTGATGTATATTTATAAATGTATAATTCCCTCACCCTAAGAAATAAATATTTTCTTGACTCCTCTCCCACATCCTAAATGCAAGGCAGCAAAATGGTATCGCTTCTGGTATCCCTCTCCCTTAACTGATGTTTTCTGGTATAAGATAATTTCATCCCTGATAAGATGGTTTAGCAGCACTACAGTGCTTCTTGATCCCTTGTATGTGTTTCTCGGGAATTTAACATATTACTGACTTTCTGAAAGGTCTCAGTCTGTACATATTTACAACAAGGAAAGTTATCCTTATTTGCTCAATTCAAGGAAAATCCATGACTTTAAAAAGCTCTACATTGCTGGGTATTCTGCTTCTGGAAATTGGCCTGTGTGTGGACAGAAATGAGGCACTCCGTCTTTGTGGCATACAGAGACCACTCCTGGATTCCTTCCCTAAAAGTGTAAACAAGAATCAGGCCTTCTCTCTGGGAACTTTTTTGGTACTCACTGGAGCACTTATAGCTGCCCAGGTCTATGATGTTGTTCTTGGTCATATCCTATGTTGAGGGGTACATAAAGGGGTGGAATTTTTTTTTCTTTTGAGAATGTGGGAGTGTAGTTAAAGTGTCAAAGAAAAAAGAATTGATTCTCAACTTCTCGTCTGTCAGTTTCTGTAAAGGGTAATTCAGCAACAAAAAGAATGTAGCAAAGGCTAGTTTTATTGTTATGTTTGTTCACATATTACACATTTATGAGACACAGTCCCGAACCAATAAAAATGCTTTCACCATTTTTTTTGTATTTGATATCTAGGTCTGGGGAATTCAGTGAGATAGGGTAATAGCAGATATAAAGTAGAGATAAAGGGTTGCATTCTGAGTAACAACATGAAAACTCAGGCTAATTTGCAAACTATTGAAATATTATTGAGGGGTCATAGAAGTGTGGGACCCAAAAGAAGGGTCTTTGAGACACCCCTCCCCCACCCCCACCCCCAGTATATGGAAATCTACTGAGAAGATCATAGAAAGCTGTTTCATCTCTGGAAGAGGGATGGCCAGAGAGCAGTCTGTGTGAGCTGTAATCATCTCAAGTGGAGCTTGAGTATGACTGTGTTCTTAGCCATAAAACGTATCTTTTCTTCTCACTGATCAATAGGCGTGGCAAAGGAATCATGTCTACTGGGGAAGGAGGAGTCAATAAGTTGCTTCAAAGTACAACCCCAGTGCAAGTCCAAATAATTGTTTGGGAAAGGAGAATGGATAACCCTCCAAACAGTGCTTCCCTGGCCAGGGCTCATGATCAAAAATTCCCCTTGACTTTGATGAGCTTTGGATCAGGCCTATAGAGCACAAGTTTAGGGCTTGCTTATACATATTCATATGATGATAGGTAAAATTGTCCGATATGTTCCTATGCTGATGTTCCAAATACAGCTATTTCTGATACCAAAACCTCCCCTTCTCATGCATATAGTACATCCTTTGCTCCTGATGACAGTACACTTCATTAGCAAATAGGATAAGAGTTCCTTCTGGATCTTCAGCTTGTCCAGCAGAGGACAATCAATGAAAAAAACTAAAACAAGAATGGCTAATACGATTATCTTGGCCACATGGAAAAAACAAACAAACAAAAACCCGCCACAGTTGTGGCTGAAGAAACAATCTTTTTTTTGTGTGTGCGTGCGTCTGATTTGCTGGAGAAATTGTTCAAGAACTTTCACATGAAGTTCATCCATGTGAAAATATAACCCCTCTAATGGCTGACATTGTCAGTGAGTTACATATGTGTTAATCACACAGGTTAAAGCTGCCTTTGGGCCATTTTAATCCACAAGCCTAATTGTCCCAAGATTTTGAAACATTCTGAAGAAAAAATATTTGCAATGTATTCTCTTTTTTCTTCTTTCTCTAGCCATTTGGGGAAATGTTAACTTTTCTTTGCCTATCTGGCAGGTTTCCTAAGACAAGATGTACATCAAATTCTAAGTGGGAGAAGAGTGCCAATGAGTTATGTAAAATGAAAGTGATGCACTACATTAATGTTTAATTTAAATTATGTGGAAATGTAATATAGCCAGGACATCTGTGAAACTGCACAGGATCATGAAACAATACTTCATACCACTGAAGTGCCTTATAAGTTAAAAATGAAACTACCATATAGTCATCGGGATTATCATTCTCTATGTTATTTCTTTTCTAGACACTAGACAAGTTGTGATACAATACAGTCTAAAAAGAAGTCAGTCTTCAGACTTCCATCACTAAAATATATATTGCTAAATATTCTTGACATTGGTTATCTGGTCTTCTTAACGAGTGTGCCCAAAATCAGCATAACAAATTTGTTGGCTTGGGGAGAAACCCTCATTAAGTTTTTGTTCTACCTTTCCTATATAATATGTATACATAGCTACACTTTTCCATAGGCATGCACATCTGTGCCACTGGTCAGCTACTAACTCAAGCGATCTACTTTTCTCTAAGTCCAACTCCTGATTCCCTTCTCCTTGGGTCTTTCAAGAATCTTCAGTTTAGTCGGCTGATAAACCCCTACCTAATTTCTCTATGGCCAACAAGGAAAGAGGGAACCAGTAGGACACAGAGTTGCATACTCTTTTGATGCCTCTGGTATACTTTGCAATAGGAAGATTCTCTTGCTTAAAATGTCCAACTCTCCTTATGTTTTATTACATTTCCTGAATAGCAAATGAACTGTGTGATGACAAAAAAATGGGTTGTAGTAGCAAACCAAAGGTTTTAAGAAAGTTGAAAGCAGAAATGGTACTAAAGTGACAAGACTTTTGTAGCCAATAAGCATTAATTGCCCCAAGAGTGGCTAGACTTTGGGATAAGAAATTCTAATATAAAACTATTGATTGCAAATTCACTTCAGCCCTTAATATGCACAGTTACATTCTGATCTATCCTGTATGCAACAAAAGGGATGTCCCTTAGCATGGAAGAACAAAAAATTGGAACATACAATATGGAGGATCGTGTACTGGTAGAAATGTAATTATGTGGATGAAGCCTAATCTTTGTGCTCATTGTACAAGGATGCTTAATGAGGAGTTAGATGCTGATGAGGACACTTAAATCCTCAAGAGCAAAAACATGATGGGGGAATTTTTCCAAAGCACAAATGGTAGTTAAATTTAGCTGCAAGTTAGTCATCTAACTGCTATTGAAAAGCTCAGTACATAGGAGAGACAGATATGCGGGACATCCCACAAGGACATATGCTATCATCATAAGGCTCAGGAAGAAAGGTACACTTGACAGTGAGGTAGAGCTAATAGGTTGGATGAGGAGATATGGCAAAGCAGCCTGTATTGTCCAAGATCAGAGAGTCAGAGACATTTTTAGAAATCTAGCCAGAAGCATCCAAATGGAAGCTGCTGGGTGCTGAGCAATTTTGAAAATCTCAAGTCCTAATAAGCCAGATACTTAAACACCAGTGTGATGATGCAAACCTAAAGATATCAAATCCAACTTGTTCGCAAGCAAAAACATAGGTGATGTGACATTTATTTTTAAAATGTAAGGAAAATTTTAGAAATCTTCTTTCATTCCTTTTAAAATATATTTATTATGTGTTTGCAAGTGTAGCTAGCAAATGCAAAAGGAAGTTTGGAGCCTGACATGGCTAACATTTTCAGAAATGATATCTACAAACTGATGCAACAACAACAAAAGCAGACATATGAAAACAGAAAACAATTATGCCTGCTGTGCACATGAGGCATAAGCCAACTTCCTGGTCTGGGAGATAAAATTCCTGCCTGTTAAAATGAATACCTGACAGGTGGCAATCATAAATATCTCTGATGTTGTTGTTCAATAAAGTGTTTTTTACTTTAGTGCGAGTTTCATCTCAGCAAGGTCTCCAGGATTTAGCTGAATGTTTGCAAACTTTGAACATTTTGGGCCTTGCTTTATAAAAGATGTAATATCCATTAACTTCACTAGAGCTAATGGGCTTAAGGAAACATGGTTCTATTCCCAGCTCTACCACTGGCCTGCTGGGTGACCTTGGGCAAGTCATGCCACTTGTCTGTGCCTCGGTTTCCCCATCTGTAAAATGGGATAATAATGACCTCCTTTTGAAAGTGCTGTGTGATCTATGGCTGAAAAGAGCCTTATAAGCGCTAGGTATTATTACATTGATTTACACCAGCTAAGAATTTGACCCAAAGTCTTATTAATATGGTGTAGATTAAACAGATTAAAAACTGACTAACTAATAGGTTTCAATGTAATTGTAAATGGGAAGTCATGATTGAGAGGGCAAGCTATTAGTGGGATAGGTAGTCTATTCTTTTTACATTTTTATCAATGACCTGGAAGAAAACATAACACTATCCTGATAAAGTTTGCAGATGACACAAATTTGGGGAGAGTGGTAAATAATGAAGAGGACAGGTCACTGATGCACAGTGATCTGGATTACTTGGTAAGCTGGGCATAAGCAAACAAAATGTGTTTTAATACAGATAAATGTAAATGAATGTGTAGCGAGGAGGCATGGCCTCCCTCGGAGATTGACTGTGAGAGACGGCTGCTGCCCGCCCCTATTAGGCAGACCCAGGTAAGCCCAGCCCGCCCCACCGGAAGTGGAAGGGCAGGACAGAAAAAGGCGGGCCCTGAAGCTCAGTTGCATGGGAGCCACCAAGAGAGACAGACGCATCCTGCCTGCTGCTGGAGCCCGCAGAGGACCCCCACTGTACTGAGGTCTGGCCAGAGCTCCCAAGGCTGCCTCCCAACTGAGAAGTCAAGGAGCTGCTGGGCTGCTGCCTGAGGACTGTCCAGAGCTCCCAGGGCCACTGGCTGACCGAGCCACCAACAAGCTTCTGGGGCTACCGCTGACCACTGATCCTGGGGAGATGAAGGACACCCACAGTACGGAGATAGCAAACCCCAGGATGTAGGAATTAGCCCAGGGACAGCTGATTGTAGTCTGTCTGCGTGTCTCCCTGCAGATAGGTCAGCATATTGTGGCTGGACTCCTCGCTGACCCCAGTGGTGGAACACTCCACCACTGTTAGGGCCCAGTGCTGGAACCCGGTGGAGTCGGGTTGGCCTGGGTTCCACTATCCCCTGCCACCCCACCCCTGGGGCAGCAGCCTCCCTTCCCTAGGCCAGGAGTCCTGCACTCTCTACTGTCCGCCAGAGCCAGGATGATAGACCCTTTCCTTGCTCTGCCCTGACTGCAGGTCAGAACCCCTGACTTCTTGCTGTCCTGCCCTGACTGAGGGCCTGGGCTCACCCTTTTGCTGTTCTGTCCAGGTCAGAGCCCCTGACTGGTGTTCCACCCTGCATGAGGGCCTGGGCTCCTGGACTTTTTACTATTTTGTCTGGCCTGAGGGCCTGAACACTAGAAGCAGCTAATTCCCCCATGTTGAGATCACCCTTAAAGGTGTGTGCCAGCAAGGAGGCATAGCCTCCCATGGTGATTGATGGTGAGGGACAGCCACGCACGCCTACAGCATACATCTAGGAACAAAGAATGTAGGCCATTCTTAAGGATGGGAGATTCTATCCTGGAAAGCAGTGATTCTGAAAAATATTTGGGGGTTATGGTGGATAATCAGCTGAACGTGAGCTCACAGTATGATGCTATGGCCAAAAGGGATAATGCAATCATTGGATGCCGAAACAGGGGAATCTTGAGTAGGAGTAGAGAGGTTATATGGCATTGGTGCAACCGTTGATGGAACATTGTGTCCAGTTCTCATGTTCACAATTCCAGAAGGATATTGATAAATTGGAGAGGGTTCAAAGAGACATGAGAATGATTAAAGGGTTAGAAACATGCCTTATAAATTCAAAGAGCTCAATCTATTTAGCTTAACAAAGAGAAGGTTAAGGGGTGACTTGATCACAGTCTGTAAGAACCTACATGGGGAACAACTATTTGATAATGGTCTCTTCAATCTAACAGAGAAAGTTATAACAGAACCCAATGGCTGGAAGTTGAAGTTAGACAGATTCAGATTAGAAATAAGGCACATATTTTTAACGGTCATGGTAGTTAATCATTGGAATAATTGACCAAGGGTCATGGTGGATTCTCTATCACTGGAAATTTTTAAATCAAGATTGATTTAAAAAAAAATAAAAGAAAGAAAGATATGCTGTAGTTCAAATGAAATTGTTTTGAGGAAGTTCTTTGGCCTGTGTTGTATTAGATGATCACAATGGTCCTTCTGTCCTTGGAAACTATGAATCTATGAATTTCTGATAAGAGAATTTTTAAAAATATAATGTATAGAAATCTTTTTCATGAGTGACAGGGCTAATGAGTACCAGCTCTCCATATACTTACACTGGTGTAATTCCTCTTGATTTAAGTGGAGTCACTTCTGACTTACCCCAGTTTAAGAGCAGAGAATCATGTTTATGGTGTACAATGGTTTTAGATTTGTTGCCATGTTTTCATATGGTTTTATCTGAGGCTGTAGTCATACAGAGGTGGTCACAGACATCTCTGCAATTTTTCTGTGGGGATAAAGTATATACTTACTTGTATTAATTTACCCATATTTTCCTGGTTATCTTTTTTAGCTACTGCCTCCAGTTTGTGTCAGCCAATATTGTGGCTAACCAGGAACAACCACTTTAAAGGCTTGTTGTATTAACCAGACCTATATGTTCCCTCACACTAGTGTTAAGTCAATGAAGCTCTAGTGTACCTGCTATGATAGTCAACAAAATTAACTCACTTTTCTGGTGTGTAGCCACTAGGGTGACCAGACGTCCCGATTTTATCGGGACTGTCCCGATATTTCCTTGTTTGTCCCGCGTCCCGACCGACATGCGGTCGGGACAACCGGACAAACAAGGAAATGCCCCGGAGCCTGGAGCCCGGAAGTGCTCGCACCCCCCCCGCCCCGACTCCGCCCCCTCCTCCCCCGATTGGCTCCCTCCCCGAATCCCCGCCTCTTCCCCGGGCTCACCATTCCTCCCCCCTACGCAAGCGCTGGAGGGAGGCCCGGGAGACTCAGGGGAAGCGCGGGACCAGGGTGAGTAAGAGTCCGGCCTGGCCCCGAACAGGCAGGACTCAGTCGGGTGGTAGGGAGAGGAGGGGGGCGGCCCGCGGGGCCAGGCGGCGGCTGTTGTTCTCCCCCCCCGGGCAGCGGGACTCGGGAGCAGCCGCTGCTGCAGCTCCCACTGCCGCGGGGGAGGAAGCGGCCATGGCGCTCGGCGGCTGCGGCGCCCCCGAACCCCCCGAGCCGGGGCCTGCTGCGGGGACCCAGCAGCGCGTACGCTGGGCCCAGCCCCTGGCCAGTCGCGTCTGGGCTGCTGCCCAGCTGGTGCTATCCCGCGGCGGCCCCGGGGCGGAGGCATCGGCAGCCCAGCCCCGTTCGTTCCCCTGCGGGACGGGGGGGCTGGGGCCTGCTGCCCCCACTCCGGGGCCGCCGCGCGATAGCACCAGCTGGGCAGCAGCCCAGACGCGACTGGCCAGGGGCTGGGGGCAGCGTGCGCGCTGCTGGGTCCCCGCAGCAGGCCCCGGCTCGGGGGGTTCGGAGGCGCCAGAGCCGCGGAGCGCCATGGCCGCTTCCTCCCCCGCGGCAGTGGGAGCTGCAGCAGTGGCTGCTCCCGAGTCCCGCTGCCCGGGGGTGAGAACAGCCACCGCCTGGCCCCGCGGGCCGCCCCCCTCCTCGCCCTACCACCCAACTGAGTCCTGCCTGCTCGGGGCCAGGCCGGACTCTCACTACCCCGGCCCCGCGCTTCCCCTGAGTCTCCCGGGCCTCCCTCCAGCGCTTGCGGAGGAAGGTTTTTTTTTTTTTTTTTTGGCCTCGCCCCCCGCCATGCCCCCCCCACGTCACCCCCCCCCCCCCCGCGTCCCGATATTTGTCTTTGGTGATCTGGTCACCCTAGTAGCCACTGATGTATTTAATGCTATCTGCCACATAACAGGTCTGGGTAGCAGAAAATCAATATCTTTGGGAATGAAGAGTGACACTTCCAAGAGCCCAGCTGCAGAGAAAACATCTGCATTAAAGAAATGAGTAGTGGGATGTCCGTGGGTGTCTGACAGAAAACTTTTTCTAGGCAACATCCCAGGATTGTATCTGTTAGTTTCCAGCAAGACGGTAGCAAGTCTACATAGAAAATATAAAAGTGAAAGAAGAAGTTTTAGCCTGAGGTTTGTTTGCTTGTTTATTTATTTATGTATTTATTTATTATAGACCTCACTACTAGCAGGATTGAAGTCAAACTATTGCATAAATAAGAGATGCAATGTATAGTTGAACTTGCACTAGCTGTGATGAAATGCAAGCACACTCTTGAATTGTATATTTTAGTTACATCGTATTGCATTTTCTCTTTTGTGAAGAGCTGCCATTCAAGGGGGGATTTAATTTAATTTAATTTAATGTAGCTACAGTGTATAATGAAAAGGGGTGCTGTTAGATACTAAGATTCCTCTCCATCAGAAAACTTCTGAACAACATGGGGAAGGGGAACATACTGTGATTTTAAAAACTCCTACAGGATTATGAGGTCAGATGAAATAATTACTGTGAATTTTGATTTGAAGTGGGCTTCATCCACTTTTCCATTAAAATTGCTGTCATCCAAAGAAATGCTTGCTTGCTCTTAGCTTTTTTTTAAAAAATGCATCACATTAAAAGCTTTCCTTGTTAAATTTTTATGAGTCACTAGTGATGGAATATCAAGGAGCTGGATTATAAACTGTGCACCACAAGTGTATGAGTCAAAAGTTTGTACAGCTATGAAGCCCCAAACATACAAGTACAATCTTGTCTACAATATATAACCCCAGGGTGTATCTTAGATGGCAGTAGGGAGAGAGATACCATTTTGTCTTTCAATGTATAATGATAGAGAGGAATTTCTGATTTTTTCTAACCATTGCCAGTGCACTTTATTTGATAGTTGTCAGCACAGCAGTTTCCCCTCAAACTGGGTTTCCTCCTTAGACTTTAGTAGACTTGTTTTTTTTTTTAATGTTACTTAGACTTGGTGTACACTGGGGAGGGGTGGGGGGGATCGATCTAAGTTACGCAACTTCAGCTACATGAATAGCATAGCTGAAGTCGACGTACTTAAATTTACTTACGGCGGTGTCTTCACTGCGGTAAGTCGACTGCTAACACTTCCCCGTCGACTCCGCCTGCACCTGTTGCTCTGATGGAGTACCGGAGTCGATGGGAGAGCACTCAGTGGTCGATTTATTGCGTCTTCACTAGATGCAATAAATCGACCCCTACTGGATCGATCGTTCCGTAGGAAAGTGTAGACATGCCCTTACTCTTGGTAATTACTAGGGAAGTACTAACAGCAGAATCATGTATGTGTATTCTATGGAAACCAAGATTCCAGCCCTAGACCAGAACCTGACCTTACAGGAACCCAAGCTGTAAGGGGCTGAGCCTGAATCCTTGTCCTGAAGCAGCACTGAACCCCTGAATGCATAGCCTAATCCTTGTCTAGACCTGGATTTTGAGCTGACCACCTGCTCTTTATCCCACAGCAACTCCTTAGCTAGCTTCATTGACGTCAAAAATGCTTAGCCAGCTGAACTCAGCTGAAGATCTGGCCCCTCATCTCTAATTATTAGCACACACTCACATTTCAGTCCAAGCTGAAAAGCAAAGAAGGGCAAATGCATCATTCCATGTTGTGTTCATTTATTTTAAGACTATGCTGTGTCATCCAAAAATAATTTGCACACTGTATTTAAAACATCATAACATGTAGATCTGACTAGCTTTCAATATCTATAAATGAAAGTTTAGTCCCTCAGCTGTTCTTTAGATCCAAGATTATTTTGGATAGGATTTTATCTTTCGAAACATTACTTTAGAATGTCATTTATCCCTTATGCATTACTCTCTGGTTTATCATTTTTGTTTTGATGACATACGTCTTCATCTATATAAATATCTTTCATGTCATTTGAAATTTCATGTGATAGCAGGGAGGCAAGTTTTGTGATGGTGTAAATTGGTGCAGTGCCACAGACTTCAATGGCGCTGAGCCAGTTTGCACTAAGAGAGAATTTGGCCCTGAAATAATGCAGCTATTTTTTATACTTTGTTTCTTTTAAAGATCAAAATAAAGAGAACAAAAGGAAAATGTATTGTTCTTACATCAGAAGCACAATCTTGAGCCCCCTTAAGATAAAGGAAGCTTTATTATTGACTTCAGTACAAACAGGATTAGGCCCTGAATGGAACTCCATAAGGTGGTTATTGTGTGCAAATTTTTTTTCCAGCAAAATGTGTTCATTCTCCTCTCCTTACAATCCAATTGCTCATTGAATCATCTTTGTTTTTCCAATGCAGTCTACAAAGTCACTCTTCATTTTTGTGTCCACCAGAAAAGCCATTCAAAGAAGCTATATGAAATTGTTTAATAAAATACTCTCCCATCTCTCCTACTTGTGCTTCAAGAATCACATTCTCTTAGGGTGGCCAGACAGCAAGTGTGAAAAATCGTGACGGGGAGGAGGGTAATAGGAGCCTATACAAGAAAAAGACCCAAAAATCGGGACTGTCCCTATAAAATCGGGACATCTGGTCACCCTACATTCTCTGCCTCTTTATCACCTTCCTGCTCGAGCCAAATGCACAGCAGACACTCCACAAGCAGCTGCCTTTGTTCCATTTACATGCAGTAAGGCACACTGACTGACACAAAGCTCACTTCCATCGGTGCTTGTGCCAATCAGGAGGGGCTACAATTGCCAGCTCCTGGAACAAAACAAAGCAGCTTTCACCCCGAAGTGCAGGTTGGGATGAGAGAAAGTATTTTGAATGGCCTTTATTATTAAATATGTTATAGAAATTAAGACTGGTTTATACTGTATGTAAAAAGAAAGAAACAACAAATTGACACTCTCTCAGACATCACATAATGCCAGGTCAGTTCATGTTATTCATTTTTTTTTCTATTAAAATAGGCTCAGAAATTGTTTGTTTATTTTTTGAGTTGTTTCCTTTGTCCCAGTAACAACCACAGATCAATTAGGCCCTTCTTCTACAAAACCTTACATATGTGCATAACTTTACATACATTAGGTAGTTTCACTGAGTTCACTGGTAGTACACAAAGTTACAAATGTAAATGTAACCCCATTTGATAAGGTGCCTCTTTGTCCCCCTCTAGTAGTTAGACCATATATAGAGGTTTGTCTCCAAGCTAATGCACCTGTTTCTCTAGCTCAGACAGTAGAGTCTCATATTTTTAGATAAATAAATCCCAGGCTCAGTCCCTGCCAACAGTTCAGACAGGGATATGACAGAAAGTTGCCTGCGTGTGAATATTTGCAGGTGGTCTGGGGGCTTAGTTTCTTCTTTTAAACAGGATTTATTTCCCTTCTTAACTGAATTGAACTTAATCAATAATATAAGGGTGATGTTATGGTATGCAGTGGTGTAGA
Organism: Chrysemys picta bellii; assembly: GCF_011386835.1. Taxonomy (NCBI): domain Eukaryota; kingdom Metazoa; phylum Chordata; order Testudines; family Emydidae; genus Chrysemys; species Chrysemys picta. The sequence continues at coordinate 106,339,869 of NC_088792.1, forward strand.
CAAAGAAAGCTTTTTTTCACCTCAATAAAGCAAGTCATAAGTTTTCAAAATTCGTTATACTATAACTAGTGAGAATTACCATCTGACTTCCACCACTGGTCCTCCAGAACCATCTTTCTTCCTGCTTCATCTGACACAGGTCATCACTATGCTTTAGTGATCCGACAGGATGAAACTGGGAAAACCATTCCTCTCCATAGGTGAGGACATAAGAGTGTTGCAATAGACTACCTGCCCTTCTTTAGAATGTTCTGTTAACTGGACAGTGTTCTCCCCAATAGTCATCTGAAACCAAACAACTTGCATCAGCCTTTGAGAGTAAACTAATACAGTAGCTTCTTTGTTCCCAGAGGATCTTATTTCCCAAAGCAGCTTACAGTTTTTATCCTGAAACCTTTGCCATCCACTCACTGTCAGAACAATTTATGGTAAATGGTAGCAAAATCCTCTCAAAGGACAAAAAATAAAGTTCCACTGACTTCACTCTAATCCAAAGTTGTCCCAGTAACATCTACAACATTTACAGCATCAGTAATTTTGCTAAACAGAGATCATAAATTAGACTGCATATGAAGTCTAATGCTATATAAAATTCAACTACTTTAGTGGTCCATTCCCTGAGGAGCCTAAATGTTTCATGGGAACACAAGAATTCAAAATTGAATAACTGATCACTCAATTTAAATAAAAGATATTCTCATATCTACATAAAAATGGCCAGACTGAGTAAGACCAATGGTCTTCTGGCAGTGGCCAATGTCAGGTGGAATGATCAGAACAAGGAAATTATCGAGTGATCCATCACCTGTCATCCAGTACCAGCTTCTGGTAGTCAGAGGTTCAGAGATACCCAGACGATGAGGTTGCGTCCCTGGTCATCTTGCTAATAGCCATTGATGAACCTATCTAATTATTTACTGAACCCAGCTATACTTTTGGCCTTCACAACGTCCCCTGGTAACACGTTCCACAGGTTGGCTGTGCGAAGTCTAAATAAATACTTCCTTTTGTTTGTTTTAAACCTGCTACCTATTAATTTCCTTGGGTGACCCCCTGTTTCTTATGTTATGTTAAGGGATGACTAACACTTCCCTATTCACTTGTTCCACACCATTCATGATTTTATAGACTTCTATCATATCTCCCCTCAGTCATCTCTTTTTTAAACTGAACAGTACCAATATTTTTAATCTCTCCTCATATGGAAGATATTCCCTACTCTAATCACTTTTGTTGCACTTCTCTGAACTTTTCCAATTCTAATATATCTTTTATGAGATGGGGTGACCAGAACTGCATACAGTATTATAGGTGTGGGCATACAATGGATTTATATAATGGCATTATATTATTCTGTGCCTTATCTATCCTTTCCTAAAGTTTCCTAATATTTTGGGTTTTTTTAGACTGCCAAAGCACACTGAGCAGATGTTTTCAGAGAACTATCCACAATGACTCCAAGATCTTTCTTGAATGGTAACAGCTAATTTAGACTCCATTTTGTATGTATAGTTGGGATTATGTTTTCCAATGTGCATTACTTTGCATTTATCAATACTGATTTTTATCTGCCATTTTGTTGCCCAGTCACCCATTTTGAGAGATCCTTTTTCAAATCCTCACAGTCACCTTTGTACTTAAATATCTTGAGTACCGTATATACTCGTTCATTAGCCTGTTCATTTATAAGCCGACCTCCCAAAATGGATAGGTAAAAACAGCAAAAACTATATGAAACTTTCATAAGTCGACCCTATATTTCAGGGGTTGGAAAACTTTGGCTCCTGGCCCGTCAGGGTAAGTCCCTGGCGGGTTGGGACATTTTGTTTACTTGAAGCGTCTGCAGGCATAGAGCCCCTCAGCTCCCTGTGGCCGTGGTTCACCATTCCCAGCCAATGGGAACTGAGGGAAGTGGCGCCACTTCCTGCAGCTCCCATTGGTTGGGAATGGCGAACCGTGGCCACATGGAGCTGAGGGGCTCAATGCCTGCAGACACTCCAGGTAAACAAAATGACAATGTATTAAATATTCAATTCAATGATTCCATAAAGTTTAAAATCATCAAATTTTGGTGTAGACCTGTTTATAAGCCGACCCCCACTCTTTGATGCGTCACTTATTTATCAAAAATATTTGGCTTATGAATGAGTATATAAGGTAATTTAATACCATCTGCAAAGTTTGTCACCTCTCTGTTTAACCCCCTTTTTCAGATCATTTATGACTATGTTGAACATCACTGTTCAGGTACAGATCCTTGGGGGAATCCTGCTGTTTACTTCTTTCCATTATGAAAATTGACCATTTATTCCTACCCTTTGTTTCCTTTCTTTTAACCAGTTACTGATACGTGAGAGGACCTTCCATCTTATCCCATGACTGCTTACTTTGCTAAAGAGCCTCTGGTGTCGGACCTTATCAAAGGCTTTCTGAAATTCCAAGTACACTATGTCCACTGGATCACCCTTATCCATATGCTTGTTGACATCCTCAAAGAATTCTAGTAGATTGGTGAGGCATGATTTTCCTTTACAAAAACTATGCTGACTTTCCCCAACAAAATGTGTTCATCTATGTGTCTGATAATTCTGTTCTTTACTTTGGTTTCAACCAATTTGCCAGGTATTGAAGTTAGGCTTACCTGCCTATAATTGCCAGGATTGCCTCCTGAGCTTTTTTTTAAAAAAAATCAGCATTACATTAGCTATCCTCTAGATATCTGGTGCAGAGGCTGATTTAAGTGTTAGGTTACATAGCACAGTTAGTAGTTCTGCAATTTCACATTTGAATTCGTTCAGAACTCTTGGGTGAATACCATCTGGTCTTTGGCATTTATTACTGTTTAATTTATCAATTTATTTCAAAATCTTTTCTGGTGACACCTCAATCTGGGACAATTCCTCAGATCTGTCACCTAAAAAAATTGGCTCAAGTGTGGGAATCTCCCTCACATCCTCTGCAGTTAAGACTGATGCAAAGAATTCATTTATCGTCTCTGCAATGCCTTGTCTGCCTTGAGTGCTCCTTTAGCACCTTGCTCATCCAATGTCCCCACTGATTGTTTGGCAGGTTTCTTGCTTCTGACATACTGAAAATAAATTTTGCTGTTAGTTTTTGTGTGTTTTGCTAGTTACTTTTCAAATTCTTTTTGGCCTGCCTAATTATATTTTTACACTTGACTTGCCAGAGTTTATGCACCTTTCTATTTCCTTCAGTAGAATTTGATTTCCAATTTTTAAAGGATGCCTTTTTGCCTCTTAACCTCTTTTTTACTCTGCTGTTTAGCCACAGTGGCATTTTTTGGTCCTCTTACTGTTAGTTTTTTATTTGGTTTGAGCCTCCATTGTTTTAAATAGTTTCCTTGCAGCTTGCAGGCATTTCACTCTCATGACTGTTCCTTTTAATTTCCATTTAACTGGCTTCCTCATTTTTGTATAGTTCCCCTTTTTGAAGATAAATGCTACTGTGGTGAATTTCTTTGGTATTTTCCTCCATTCAAGGATATTAAATTTAATTACATTATGGTTACTATTACTGAGAGGTTCAGCTATATTCACCTCTTGGACTAGATCTTGTGCATCACTTAGGACTAAAGCAAGCATTGCCTCTCCCCCTGTGGGTTCTAGCACTAGCTGCTCCAAGAAGCAGTCATTAATGGTGTCTGGAAATTTGATCTCTGCATTCCATCCTGAGGTGATGTGACATACCAGGCTACAATCCAGTAGCTGTGTCACCCCTGCCTTGTAACCTGGGATGCCCTTAACAATGTTTTTCTGCTCACAAACAGCCTCCAGCATGTAAGTCACATCCAGATATGTCTGTGTGTGCTGCAGCCAGCCAGCCACACCTTGGCTCTTACCAGCCTTAAAGTTTACCACAGGGTGACATACTCCTAGCCTCAGATTTTCCCCTAGAACTGTATATCGTGTACTGCCCAGCCCTCTCCTGGACACTGCAAATATATTGACTCCATTATTCCTTAAGGGAATAACATGCACACAAGTTGTTGCCCCAAATGGAGTTACCCAGATATTTCAATTTGAACACACTGGATTAGATAAAACAAGTTTATTAACTACAAAGAGAGACATTTCCAATGAACACAAGCAATGAAGCATAAAAGTAAAAAATGGTTACAAGAAAAATAAAGCTAAGATGTTTACTAATGTCTAATTTAACAGGCTATATTAGATTTAAGCAAAGTTTCTCACACTATGCTCCAGCAGATTACTGACCAAACTCAGGTCAGGACCCCTCCTCCAGAGTCCAACAACTGCTTCCTTTGCCTCTTCAGGTGCAGTGAATGTGATGGGCAGGTACGGGGGTGTGTGGGAAGGGGAGGCCATTGAGCTGTTTGTCCCTCCTTTTTATAGCGTCAGTCCCCCTCTTGAAAAACATTTCCATTTGAGACCCAGGAGCAAAAAAAGTCTATTTCCTGCTGTTTCACCTTTTTGAACTTCCTTTGTCTTCCCTTCTTGCTTGATGACTCTATACTGCTTAAATGCAAATTAAGCAGAGCAAACACTCCTTTGTTTAGAACAGACCTGTTTGACATCTTTGTTTGGACAGGGCTGTGGGGTTTGGAACATGTGTTAAAAACACCATACAGGAGAATCTTATAGTTTCACATACAATGTTGCCACACATATTTTACCAGGGCAATACTGACCTGCAAATTATGAGTTTTCAAATGATACCTTACAAGGCATACTTTATACAAGCATTATTACAATAGTGTGTAGTGTGTGAAGAGATGGGTATATTCTGTCACAGGTGACATGTACCCAGACAATATGGGGATAGTTGAAATCCCCATGATTACTGGGTTTTCTGTTTTTCTAGCCTCTCTAATCTATCTGAGCATTTCATAGTCACCATCACCATTCTGGTCAGATGGTCAGTAGTATAATTCTACTGGTATACTCTTATTAATTCAAGCATGGAATTTTTCTCCATAGAGATTCTATGGTACAGGTTGATTCATGTAAATATTTTATCATATGTTCTTAATTGGACTGACCACGAAATTTAAATAAAGGGCTCAACATCTGCTCATTTCTAAGGATAATGGAATTTCAATTTGAAATTAAAGTTAATTTGAAAATGAAGTATTCCAACTCAAAACCTAGTTAAAAAACAATTGTGGTTGAATGTATGTTTTGATGGAGCTTAGCCAAAGTGAACATACAATTTTACATTTTCTTTCTGACAATTTGAAACCCTAAAAAAAATGTTAGAATGTCTAGAAATGAACAGTACCTCACTGCTACAGAATCCTTCACTCACTAACATCCCAGCTGACTTTACTCCACGGAAATATTCTTTAAGCTTTAACTTTTTTAAAACAAAACTTTTGTCTGTACATTTCCTAATTTTTTTAACTAGCAGCAAAAGTTAAAAATGGAATGGTGGATGAACTCCAATAGAGGGGAGCCATACTCTGATGAATCTTGTGAAGCCAATCAAAGCAGAGCTTCCCTCCTGCAGACTTAAGCAAGTCCATAAGAAATGCATCCAGGAATGTTTAAGCATTCAAATTTTAAAACAGATACAAGGTTCTACCTTTCCCTGTCACTCTTAATGTCCTCTGTCCATTGTACCTCCCATCTATGAACCCCAGTTCCCTGCATCAATTATCCATGACTTTCCCAAACCTCGGCATCTTTCCTCCAGACTCCTATTCACCTCCCTGGTGTGGCCAAGGGAAGGGAGCACTACTACACTCTGGTGATCTACATCTGTCACAATGGCACTGATCTACAACCTTAGCAGCATTAACATATATTCTGGCTTGAGGTGCACAGTGGCTATGGACTTGTCTAAACAGCCTTGCTGTGTGCACTACAGGGGTATGAATTGGAGCACACAGTAAAGTGTTCTGCTGTAACTGCTCCATGTAGATCCTGCTAGTGCAAACTAAAAGGTTCACATTAATGTAGTCCTCTTTTAAATGGGAGTACATTCATGTGAACTAGGTACCTTTTAGTTCATACAAGCAGGATTTACATGGAACAGTTATAGCATAGTACTTTAGCGCCTGCTGAAATTCACACCCCTGTAGTCTGCATTGTGGGGCTGTGAAGACAAGCCCTAAATGGGTAATCTGTTATGTGTCCATGGGAAAAGAATGAGGCTGTAGTTTAGGAATTGTGTTATAAGTGCAAGGTACATTAATGTTACGTGGGTTGTGTTTCTTCATCTGTTTGGAAGCAAAAGGGAGTTTCTTGTGGAGGTGCAATGGCCATGGTTGAAGTGAGGCGATTATTATTTGTATTATCATAGGGCCTAAGAGCCCAGTCATGGACAAGGACCCCATTGTGCTAGGTGCTATACAAATACAGAACAAAAATACAGTCCCTGCCTCCAAAGAGTTTACAATGTAAGTAAGTGCTTTGGAGCAGTGCGGATGAGAAGGAACAATTAAACGATATCCTTTAACTGCATTAATGACTTTTGGGGTCAGTTTTGCCCTTAAGCAACTTTAACTGGCTTTAAATGAAGTTTGTTTATGGGGATATTGTTTACTGTGCATCTTAGCTTTAAAGTCACACTTCTTTTTTAAAGATTTATAATACAGTATATTTTTATACTCGCTCACACACACTTGTGGGTTTTCCTTCACATGCCTGGGTCCATAACAAAATATTTTTTTCATGTTATCTTAAATTCGTTTGAGAACTCAGTGTTATCTTGTTCCTTAAGCCTGTAATACAGCACTATGTCTATAGAATGTATAAACCTACTGCAGGATTACCCTGAAACTACTGAAGATGCTTTTGCACTAAAGATCAACCCTGCAAATATACAGTAGTTCAAACTGGTTGAATTAAAAAAAAAAGTCAACAACATTCACCAATACAGGACAAATTTCATGGATTGCTGCTATCCATGGTATTATACTACTAGATAGTCACAAATATTCGTATGACAGATGAACATGAAAATGGACACGAAAACCAAAACATCATAGCTTTGTACCAAGAATGCATTATTTGCTATTCAATTTGCTATTCATTACTCATAATTCTCCTCTTAAAATGCTTCAATCATCCAATTAATCATACTTAGCTCTTATACAGCACTCTTCATCTGCAGATCTCTATGATTTCTGTATGTAACATAATAGCTAAAATTCAGAAAGGGGTAATCAAATCAGATGGGCTCACTTAAAATACATTTACCCAGTGAAAATCAGACCTTTAATAATAAGGACCGTGTTCCTTTTTATGATGCAGTCAGAGAACAATATCAGAGAGAAAAGAAAATATCTCTCTCTCTTGGTTGTGATATACTGGGTATTACAATATCAGCCACAAAATCAAGTTTTGTGTCACAAAAATGGAGGGATTGCTAGATTTGCCAAAACTGCATGACCATTAAAGCCAAATTTAGTTGAGGGTAGGAGTTGGTTAAAGCAGATTTAGAGAACAATAGAGAGATTGTGATATAGAGATGGACAGATATTAGAGATTAGAGGCAGATAAAAGATTAGATAGAAAGGGATAGGGATAGATAGACAGAGGTTAGAGACTAGAATCCTTTTCTTTAGGGGAGACATCAAAACAGCACAAGTAAATAAACAGCAAAACTGCCTCATTTAAAGTTAGAATCATGTCTAAGGAATATTGAACCTCCTGGAGTTAAAGGTTTTGTAAAACTCGTGAATTATTTCTTGGTTTGCAAAACTAGTTGGAATCTGCAAACTCTCTATTTCTACAATTTAAGTGAAGTGGGCTGGATCCTTCATGAATGGATTGAATTAAATGGAACTACACTGATTTATACCAGCTGATGATCTGACTGATAGTATATTTTCAAGGAAGAGTCCATTTATTTTTAAAACTAAAAAGGATTTTCTACCTAAAAGAAAATGTCCGACTGTGTATTAGGATCAAAAGAAGCCCTGTAAATCTAATGTAGTCTGGCACAAGTGGCATCCTGTATACGGTTCATATACTGTTCCTTTTTTTTTTTCAGTAGAAATTTCCTCTCACCCCTTTTCCATTCCCTTTTTACCAGCCTACCTGTATTGGTTTTTTCCTCTGCATGCTTTTTGTTTCACTTTCCCACTTTTTTTCACTACAGTTTTTCACACTGCCCCATTCACCTTCTTTTTCCACAGATTGTCCTAAGTACAATGCTAACACAATGTTGAAGCTCTGAGTCAAACATTTGAACTCACAGTGCATTCAAAGGGCTTCCGAATTAGTCAAAATTAATTCCCCTATGCCTAACGGTCCATATGGAGAGTCCCAGTCACTCTGTAGCATGCACAACCCCCTAGCTTCTTTGGTCCAGATCCTCAGCTGGTGTGAATCAGCATTGCTCCAAAGAAGCCAATCGAGCTACACCAATTTACACCAGCTGAGAATCTGGCCCTTTATTATTATTCATTTTACTGTTTTTTTCCCCCTTGTGAACTGGGATTTAATGCTCATGAAAGTGCCAGATTGTAAGCCCTGGTATCTAGTATTTATGCACAGAGCAAGTTCATCTTGCCCATTCTGCCCACCAATGTGTCTCAGCCATATTCTGGAGGAGTTACGTTTCAGGCCATTTACCCTTACCTGGTGTCTACATGCAGTTCAGACATCTGGAACTGTGGTGAAATTTCTTCCTAGTTGTTCTCAGATCCATCCACTCCTGGAACCATTTGTTTATCTTATTAAGGCAAGGACAGTTTGTTTTTAACACTACATACTCTATAACTCTAACACAACAGCAAGACCTATATGGCTTGGGACCTGGTTACATTAAGGATCACCTGTTTCCCTGTGCGGTGTTATAACAGCTGAGGTCACATAAGATTCATATGTTTGTGGACTGGAGGCTGGATTTTATCACTTGAGAGTTCCTGGCCATGGAGCTCACTTCAACTGGAAATCAACCAAAATCTTTGTTTATTTACCTTCAACAATTGTTGAACTATGTATGGTTGCTGGAGGGTGGGGGAGAAGGAACGGGCAATGTTTGTCCTGCCTATTATGAGCAACTACATTAATATTTAATATATACCTGTTGTCCTCCATATTGTGACCCTATTGTGAGCAATTAAATGTGATATATATTTAATTCACATCGGCTGGATGAAAACTTTGTAGCAAATAATGTATTCAATGAATTTCACCCCTGTTTCTGTTTATGAATTGTTGTAAACATCGACGTTCTTGAATTTGCTCATTGTTCATAATCATTTAAGTGTGAAAACTTTGGTCTGCAGCTTGTTGGTGATCAGTTCATCCTGAGTATTAGAAATCCTAAACTCAAGCTGTTTTCACTGGAGGCATGAGTCCCCGAGTATGTTTCTCTCCCTCAGTTAGATGAGCCTGTGAGAGTGTGAACTGTGATATGGGGAGGAGAAAAAATAACATGTGTATTGACTCCAGTTAACCACTCTTCTCAGAGGCTGCTAGTAGTGGGAGGAGTCTGAGGGACTATATAAACTAGATCAAGCTCATGCCAGAGACAGAGAAGAGGAACAGAGACAGCACCCAAGAAGACTGGCGATTAAATGAATGGTAGGGGAAAACACAGCTCTGGAAACGGGGAGGAGGAGAGAAAATCACCTTGGGAAAAAGGTATTGAATTTGGAGAGAGTTGGGCACAGGCTGGGCCCTACTTCCCTAGGAAACTGTGGAATTGCCTGAGAGGTATGAGAACTTTATAGGGAAATGGGACTAAAGACTTTGGATGTGGCTAAGTTTGCTCTTTTTTTCCCCCCCAGTTCAATGACCCCAAGTTTCCCCATCTACTTGGTGATGCTATTGGTGGAGACTATGAACTAATGTGCTATTAGAAATGAATACATAGAAAAGTCCTATTTCCTTGAAGCAATTCCCAAGCTTTCACAGGATGAATAACATAGTCATGACTAATATTTGAATCCAGACCATTGCTTACTCCTGCTCCTGGCTGTTCCCAAGGGGTTGGGCTTATAACATTTTTAAAATACTGGCCAGCTACCTGAATTGATTCTAGCTGTGCCCTTTAAGACAGAACAGGGCCAGGTCCCTAATACCGTTAACACCAGTTGCCAAGGGACCTTTCAGCAGCCAGATTATCTGCCACCCAGGACTTGCAGGGCCTCAGCAAACTGCTTACCATTGCCCAGCATACCTCAGGCCATGATGGGGCTTTCCTGAACATCTGTCATCTCAAAAACTCATTGAAGGGCCTACCAGCAGCCCTTCCAAATCACCAACTACAAGGAAACAGCCAGTGGTTCCACTGGGACACTGGCTACAAAGGGATACACCAGCTGCTGCTGAACTGACAGCCACATACAAACTTCACAGAGCCCTCAACCTCTCTGAGACCTACAGGCCCTGCGTTGCACTGCTGGCCACCAAGAGACACCACCAGACAACAGGTGCTTGGGCAGCCAGGTTCCCCACTACAAACAGCTGGATGCCAGGGGAATGTTGATACCAGTATAAAGATGCCCTCCAGCACTCTGGCTGCACCCACAGCCACTAAGGAACCTGCCAGTATCCCATCAAACCACTGGCCACCAGTAGGCCAACCAGAACTGTCATCTACTCTACATCATTGGTAGGGCACTACCAGATTTACAGCCATGAAAAATGCGTCACGGGCCGTGAAATCTGTCCCCCCTCCCTGAAATCTGGTCTTTGTGTGCTTTTACCCTATACTATACAGATTTCACGGGGGAGATCAGCATTTCTCAAATTGGGGGTCCTGACTCAAAAGAGAGTTGAAGAGGGGTTGTGAGGTTATTTTAGTGGAATTGTGGTATTGTCACCCTTACTTCTACGCGTGGTGGCTGTTGCCCAAGTACCCAGCTCTGAAGGCAGCACCCCGCCAGCAGCAGTGCAGAAGTAAGGGTGGCAAGGCCTTACCGTGCCACCCTTACTTTTGTGCTTCTTCCTTCAAAACTGGGTGGCCAGAGAGTGGCGGCTGCTGACTGAGGGTCCAGCTCTGCAGGCAGCAGCACAGAAGTAAGTGTGGCAATACCATACCATGGCATCCTTACTTCTGTGCTGCTGCTGGCAGTGACTGTGCCTTCAGAGCTGGGCTCCTGGACAGCAGCTGCCCAGCTCTGAAGGCAACACCACCGCCAGCAGCATCACAGAAGTAAGGGTAGCAGTACCGCAACCCCCACCCCCATACAATAATCTTGTGACCCTCCCCCCCCCCACACACACAATTCCTTTTTGGGTCAGGACTCCTACAATTACAACACCGCGAAATTTCAGATTTAAATAGCTGAAATCATGAAATTTATTATTTTTAAAATCCTATGACCATGATATTGACAAAAATAGACCGTGAATTTGGTAGGGCCCTAATAATTGGTCTCAACTACCAAGGCACTTACTCTCACTGTGCTACAGGGTAAGTCCTCCAGGCTAAGTAGTGATGGTGCACTTCCTGTACACTCTTCATATAGACTCTGATTCCTCGGACGACACACTCCCTGTTGGGGCCAGAAACAAAACAGCTCAGGACAGGGCCGTTGCAGGCTCCTGCTACATGGAGCAGCAAGATATTTTGTTACCACATTTCTGCATGTCGTCCCTGTTCAGAATAAAGGTTCTATCTGGACTTGTCTGCTTGTCAATGAGATTCTACATGGTACCCGGAGTGGAAGGCGCAGCATGCCAGCAGACCTACTGAGAGATCACACTGAAATGGCTGACACAGAGCCTCTGCACCTAAGAGTAACTCCCCCACAAGCTGTGAGAATCAGGGGAAGTGCTGAATGTGTCGGGAAACTGTTCAAACAGCAATTTGAGCTGAATATGAAAGCCACTGGGGCAAATAAAGTGGAGGATGAGCAAAAGATTGCTCTGCTCTGAACACTGGCAGGCACAGAAGCTCTAGATGCATACAATGCATACTATACAGATGGTGGTGGGGAAAAAGAGGAAAGCTTTGCAGAAATAATGAAAATGTTTGAGGATCATTGTGTCCCTAGAAAAAATGTTTACTTTTGCAAGCTATATATTCAGGGTGTGAACACAGAATGAAGGAGAGACAAAAGAGTTTGTCACAGACTTCAACTTGAAAGTCAGACCTATGAATATGGAATATTAAAAAATTCTTTCATTAAAGACAGATCATCCTGGAATGTAACAATAAAAAATCTGTGACCTGTTCCTAAGGGAGATGGATCTGACACTAGAAAGGGCAATATGTATACCCCAAGCAGCAGAACAAACAGAAACACAAATAAAAATCCTAGGGAAAGGCACCAAGCATATGACTGAGAGTATCATAGCTGAACCACCAAGGGAAACGTCACAGAAATTAAATTGACTGGAGACTGAAAAATGGAAAGCAGGAAACAATGTCAGCAATGTGGCTACCAGCATGAGTATAGGAAATGCCAAGCATTCCGGCAAATATGTAAGAACTGTAATATGTCCAGTCACTATGCTAAAATGTGCAGAGAAAGCAGGAAAGTGCATGTATTAAGTGCAAAAATGGATTCCCCAAGTGAAGACAAATATCTGTTCTTAAACATAATAATGGAAAAGGCTGAATACTCCTGTGCTCAGCTAATTAAAATGTGCACAAATGGCACATATATGACATACAAGATAGATACTGGGGAACAAATAAATGTAATAACAGAAACTGAAAAAGAGAGATGTAAAGTGCACATAGAAGTGGATGAGTCAAAAGAACCTGTGAAAGATTGTAATGGAGGTACAATTTCAGTGTTGGGAGACTGCACACTGACACTTAAATGCAAAGGGAAAACAATAAAACAAAAGTTTGTGGTGGTAAACAGAGGCAAGCAACTAGTCTTGAGCCTACACATGAATGAGGTGTTTGGTCTCATTAAGAGGATGTCTGACAGAGAGAGATAGAAAAACAACATAAAACCAGATATGAAAGTATTTATAGCATCATATGAAGGTATAGTCACAGGAAATATATAAGATACAGTTAAGAGAAGATGCAGAACTTGTGGTACATACTACAAAAAAAGTTCCACAAGATTTAGGAAGATGCTGCAAAACATGGCAACAAATGGTACCATTTGGAAGATAGAAAAAACAACAGATTGGGTTCAGTCCTTAGTAACTGTAGAGAAAAAAGAGAACTACAGCTGTGTATGTTCCCTAAGGAGCTGAACAAAAAGATAAATAAAGAACATTTTCACTTGACCACAAGAGGTGAACTACTGTCTGAGATGGCAAGAGTCAAATTCTTCAACAAATTAGATGCATTAGCAAGATTTTGTCAGATCCCCTTGTATAATGAGAGCTCCAAGATCTGCACTTTCAACACACCATTTGACAGATACCGCTTCCTAAGGGTATGTCTATACTACCTGCTGGATTGGCGGGCAGCGATCAATCCAGCGGGTAGACGCGATAAATCAACCCCAGAGCGCTCTCCCATTGACTCTGTACTCCACCGCTGCGAGAGGCGCAGACAGAGTCGACGGGGGAGCGGCAGCAGTCGACTCACTGCAGTGAAGACACCGCAGTGAGTAGATCTAAGTACGTCGATTTCAGTTACGTTATTCACGTAGCTAAAGTTGCGTAACTTAGGCCTGGTCTACACTAACCTCCCAATTCGAACTAAGGTATGCAACTTCAGCTACATGAATAATGTAGCTGAAGTTGACGTACCTTAGTTCGAACTTACCGCGGTCCAGACGCGGCAGGCAGGCTCCCCCGTCGACTCCGCGTACTCCTCGTGCCGAGCAAGATTACCGGAGTCGACGGGGAGCACTTCTGGGTTCGATTATCGCATCCAGACAAGACGCGATAAATCGAACCCAGAAGTTCGATTGCCTGCCGCCGAACCAGCGCGTAAGTATAGACGAGCCCTTAGATCGATCCCTCCCTCCCCCAGTGTAGACCAGGCCTAAGAGTGCCTTTTGGAATATATTCAGCTCCAGATGTATTTCACCAAGAAACAGCTGGATTATAGAGAACAGGAATTTATATCTTAAAACCAACAGAAAACAGAATTCTTAGATCAACACAATATGAACCAGCAATAATGGAAAAGCACATCTCCAGGTTTTCATTTGGATTACAACACATTCCTAAAACCAAATTTTGTTCTCATCTACTAAGATGGAACTTTTTTAATTTGCTTCAATTGGAACTGAGCCCATGTAACCAGGAATAGCATTTTAGCCACACTTAAGTAATATTCTTAAGCACATGTCTGATACATGTAAATATTCCCATTGACTTAAAGTTAAACATATGCTTAAGTGTCTTGCTGAGGAAACAATAATGATAACTATTGAGTTAATCCAGGGACAATCCTTCAATCAGGCAACTGAATGAATTTTGACTGTGCCCCTTGAAACAGAAGAGGTGGAGAACAGCCCCTGATCACTGTACTTGCCCCCACACAGATGCCATGCAATCTCTTTAGGAACATCTCCAATTATTAAGAGTGCAGTGTTTCCTAGAGGTTAAAGCTCTGGTGAAGGCCTCAGCAGACCCTAGTTCTAGTTCCAGGTCTACAATGGGAGACCTCACGCTAGTGATTTCCCCTCTATAGGCCTCAGTTGCCCCATCTGTAAAATGGGGATAATAATATTGACCTTTTTTTAAGTGCTTTGTGATCTACTGAGAAAAACCTGAAAGCCTAAATGTGTGGTGGGTTCTTTTCGTGGGGTGTACAAACCTCGTGGGGGCCATCCAAGGGTTAATGAAGTGTCCTGGGGCTAAACTGCCTGGTCTTGCCACATCTGTAAGGCAATCAGGCCCGGAGGGAGGATGCAAAAGGGAGAAGTCCAGCTTAGATGTGGGCAGAACTTGGAAGAGGATAGATTTTCAGTCTTCTGGCCCTTGAAACTGACTGACTGACTGACTGAAGGCAAGAGCTGCTAGGGTGACTGCTGCCTGTTGGGGTCATTTCTGAGAATCAAGGAGGGCCTGCTACTGAACCATTACTTTGGGACTATTATTAGAGACTTGCCTTTGGGTGCTAAACTAGGCTATGGCCTACCAGAGGCCTCTTGAAGGAAGGGAGGCCTGCTGTGGCTTGTGTCAGTTTGTTTGTTTGTTTTCTTTTTTTCCCCTCTTGTGGATCTTTAGTAGCTTTGGATGGGAAGATTTCTGTGAGACTTAGCTGGAGAGCTGGACCTGTGCTGCCTATCCCCTAGATCAGTGTTTCACAAACTTGGGATGCCGCTTGTGTAGGTAAAACCCCTGGCGGGCCGTGCCAGTTTGTTTACCTGCTGTGTCCGCAGGTCCGGCCGATCGCGGCTCCCACTGGCCGCGGTTCGCTGCTCCAGGCCAATGGGAGCTGCTGGAAGCGGCGCGGGCCGAGGGACGTACTGGCCACTGCTTCCAGCAGCTCCCATTGGCCTGGAGCAGTGAACCGTGGCCAGTGGGAGCTGTAATCGGACGGACCTGCGGATGCGGCAGGTAAACAAACCGGCCCGGCCCGACGGGTTTTCCTTACAGAAGCAGCTTCCCAAGTTTGGGAAACACTGCCCTAGATAGTGAGGACTTGAGGCTGGGAGAGTACAGGGCCCTGCCAAACCACAAGGGAGTGCTGTGGGACACCCAAGCTGTGACAGTTTTATTCTGTTTTCTGGTATATTTTTTTAAATCTTGCATTTAGGAAGTTTGCCTGTGTTTTGTGAGGGATATAAGCAATTAGCTATAACTTATTGGAGAGTAAATTGCATTTTCAGGTAAAATGGAATTGTCATCCTGCCCAGGAGTATGTCTCTCTGCTGTTCCACGGCTCCCCAAATGTGAGAGGAGAGTGAAATGACATTACATCATCAAGCTAAACTTGTTCTGAACACCTGGGGGTTTAGCTCAGGTTCCCCTGAAACTGTGATGCTCAGAGCAATAATTATCTAACAGTTAAATCAGATACTCTCAAAGACTGTTTCTAGCGACATGTGGAGCCATCTTTTAGCCAGGACACCAGGTGATATCTCTTTTGGTTATGAAAACCATTGGACTTATTTCTATAAACATCTATTCAAATGTTTTGGACGTTTTTATTAAATGTTAACAATTGTTTCTTTCTTTCTAATAGACATTTAGTGAGTGAATGTGACTGGTAAGATTTCCTTTAAAAAAATAAATGCATTTTCTACTATTTGGGATACACAGTAGTATATCTGGTTAACCAGGGAGTCCCATCCCATGGTACCCTCAAAGGCATCCACATTAGGCTTCCAGCTCCTCAGCCATCACCTCTCTTGGATGGAGACCCGCATCTCTCTCACTCCTAACTGGGGTTTTTTCCAGGCTGCACAGTTCCCTGCCTACCCTGTGCCAGTCCCAGCAAGACAGACTGCCTAAACAGGCAAGAGTCTGCACTTTTCTTTCTCTCCGAAGGCTATGAACAGCTGTAATTGCTGGAATTGAGGAATATTGAAAGGGAAAAGAGGGCATAGAATATGCATGTCTATAGGCCTGTATACAAGGCGCATCATGACAACATACTTGAGAATAAAACTACATTATATCAAAACAACATTCAGAATGACAAATCCCAGTAAGTAAAAGGTTAAAAAGAAATCTGAAATGGAAAGTAATAGGATGATTTTAAATTCTGAGTAAGGAATTAGTTAGGCTGCATGTTTAGGCAAATCATGAAGTAACAACAGATCACAGTGGGATTTTAGCAAAACTATTTGCTTCTTGACTACAAACCTGAGGCTTGAGTCACTGCCCAATGAAGTCAATGGGAAGACTCCCTTTGACTGAAATAGAAATTGGATCATTCCAGTGGGCCCCAGTCCTGGAATGAGTTCCTTACTGACTGTGACTTCAATGGGGCTCATTACAGGATCAGAGCTATCATGACAACTTAACAGGAGCTCACTTGGGCCTGATCAAAACCTCACTGAAGGTAACAGAAGTATTTCCATTGATTTCAGTGGGCACTGGACCAGGCCCTTCGTGACAGCAAGTAAAAATAAGACTTTTGTATTGGTCAGGGGTCTCTTCATTGGTGGTAAGTCAGTTGCACTCTAAGGAGCTGATCGTACAAAGGGAAGTCATTGAGACTCGGTGCAAGGGCGTGACATAAATCTCTTGGCAGGATTGGGGTCTTATTTTCTGAGGCTCTCTATTTGGTAGTTAGGAAACATAGTGATAAGGAAACAAACACCAAAAATAGAGCCTTAAAAAATAAGTCCCTGAACCTGCAAAGAGCTGGCAGACCCTTGCACCAGCATAGAGCCTCACTAACATCCCATGAGGCTGAGAGTATCCATCTGTGTGTGTCTCTATAGGATCAGGGCCTTGTTTCTTAAGAAATGATCAATGATAAGAGGAGTGAATGGGGAGACACCCCCTAAAGAGATCTTCTCACCAGGAAAGTAAAAGTCTTGCCACAAACTGTTGGCATATTATTCCTTCCAATAAAGGATACCTCTCCAGTTTATGTCATCCAGGTCCAGAAAAGTCCATATGGAGAGAATCAAGGGTAGCTTACTAAATTAGCAATTTATCAGGATTGTTGTACTAATAAGCAAATACTTTGTAGGGAGGAAGTCCAATAGTAGACCTTGACATTAGGAAAAAATGAGATTGGCTTTAACTTTACAGTCTTTGAGCTCAGCTGAATTGATGTTGGGCCTTTTCCTTTGCCAAACGGAACTATTAGTGAAGTTTTCAACTATTTGAAAATCTGGTTCTGTAAGTTCATAGTCAGGAGAAAGGGAAAAGTACACAGTGTTGAAAAGAGGACTTTTTACAGCATTAATCCAACCCATCCAGCTGATAAACATTTTACAACTTTCTCGATTTTGAGTGATTTGATTAAGTCGAAGACAGAAGCAAGAGTAAGTCATTAAATGTATGATACATTTTCAGGAATCTAGCTGCTCCTTTTATTTGTAATACAGTGAAAACCCGCTATACTGCGATGCTTGGAGTCCAAAAAATTACATTGCGCTAATGCGGGGTCGCAGTATAGCGGAGTTTCAAGCCCGTCAGTGGTCCCCAAGGCGGTGCATTGATGTGCGCTGCCTAGTGCCCCTCGTGCCTAGTGCCCAGCAGGGGAGAGAAGCTGCGACCCCGCACCTGCCGGAGACAGTGAGCACCGCACCAGCAGCCCTGTTGTTCTCTGTCCCGAGCAGGTGCGGGGCCTCGGCTTCAAGGGGAGCCGCGGCCCCGCGCCTGCCGGGGACAGAGAGCTCCAGGGCTGCGGGCGCCGGTGCTCTCTGTCCCCGGCAGGCGTGGGGCCGCAGCTTCTCTCCCCTGCCTGGCACTAGGCGGGGGCACATCAATGTCCCGGCAGTCATCATGGCATTGGGGACCACTGGTACAGTAAATACAGTACTGTATTACTGTGTGTCTTAAAGGGGGGCCAAATTGTGATCGCGTTATATGCGATTTCACGTTATCGCAGGGAGCCTTATTGTGGGGTTTGACTGTATCATCAACATTTTTCAAGATCACAGAGAAAAAGCACAGTATGTAATCCACTTATATAGTCCCTAATCCTGGAATTTGATCCATGCAGATCTTGTCGGTTACATGAAACTCCGCTGAAAAATCACAGGGGGTTCTCCTTGCCAACCTCCATCCCCAACTACAGGGGAAGGGGGATACAAATCTGGTCCGACATCTAGTACCATTCCAGCCCAGTGTACTTGCCCTTGATTTGTATTAGAGGGTGCTTTTTTGGTGGGTTATCTTGATTGTTGATTGCAGCTCAATTTCCTGAGGTGCTCTGGCTATTAACTGTTTGTCTATTGGTCTGGAAGAACATATCCCAGAGTGCAAATTGGATTTAGCAGTCTGGGGGTTTCACCTCATGCAAAGCACCAGAGAAGCTTGGTTTGGGGTATGTAAAGTTAATTATCATGTGTATGACCAATGTTGTACTGTCTATATTGATGCCCAATGTGGTGCCACAGAGGAATAGTAAACCACAAAGCTATCTTCTCACAGCTAGTTTTATACTGAGTTCAATAAAGTTTCAGCCTATGAATTGATTATATCAAATTGGGGGGAGAGGGGGATCTTATTTTCCTGTGCTGTTGAACTACAAATACAAACAGAGAAGGTAAAGAGAACAGCAGGTAAAGGAAGAAACAGGGAGACATAATGCTGCTTAATATACCATGTGCTACGTTAATTCAGCATAGTATCAGAAGGGTGTGAAGATGCTTATTATCTTGTGTCTTAGAAGGGTGTCACATCCCAGTGAGTTGTGACCAGGCTCTTTAATACTTGAAGAGATTGAGCTTTCCAATTTTGATTTTTATTTGTGTATA
Source organism: Chrysemys picta bellii (assembly GCF_011386835.1). NCBI lineage: Eukaryota > Metazoa > Chordata > Testudines > Emydidae > Chrysemys > Chrysemys picta. The sequence goes on from NC_088792.1 coordinate 106,359,067, forward strand.
TATATTGTATAAAATAATAAATCAAGTGCCAGCAAGAGGTTTTCCTTAGATATATTTGGCATATCTATCTGTGGGATAATAAGTGTCAGACCTTGAATGAGAAGTGAGAAGCTTCTGAGATGCTGCATGAGGCCACTGACTGAGATGCCCAATGGGATTTTCAATATTCAGCTCTTTAAAATTACCTGTAGAGCCAGATGATTGGTTATGTTTAGTATTGTGGATTCACAATATGTTTGCGGTGGGAGGCGGGGTGTCTTTCACATTGTGGCACCGTAATCTCTCTTATATTAAATAAAAGAGAGGCTGTTGGTCTGTACATGTCATACACCCCTGTCTTTGGGCTCTTCTTTTTGTAGTATCCCACCTTGTCCTCCTGTGAAACAATAATGTGAGGCAAAATGTGTGTTTAAAGGTGGTGCAAAATTTATTTTTCATATAGTATAACTGTAAAGCTTCATGACCCACCTACCAGCTTTGAATAAGAGAATGCTGAAAGAATATATGTGACAAGAAAATAAGGCTCTTATCATTTAGTCATTGCTTGGTCACCCGATTGCTCTCTTAACACTTGTGTTGCAGCTGGGAGAAGAAAGCCACCCCATGCCTAACAGGGTTAGCAGGATTTAATAAACAAACAGAATAAGGCTTGTAGTGAGGAGGCATGGTCTCCCTCTGAGACTGATGGAGAAAAGCCACCTCCCACCTTTGTGGGTGGTGCTGGGAGATCCAGGCCTGTCCTGCTGGAAGTTTAAAAGATGGGCCCTGCAGCTCTTTTGGGTTGCAGCTGGTGAAGGAGACAGACACCACCCACCCACTGCTGGAGCGGGAGCCTGAAGAGGACCTCTGCAGCGCTGAGGACTCGCCAGAGCTGCCAGCTGATCAAGATGCCGGGCAGCTTCTGGAACTGCCACTGGCTGTATACCCCAGGGAGACGGAGGATGCCCATGGAGTAGGGGTTGTAGGAAGTAGTCCAGGGACACCGGACAGTAGTCCAGGTGTGTTGTTTCCTGAATCTAGGTCAGCGTGTTTCGGACGGATCCCCGCTGACCCAGTGGCAGAACCATCTGCCACTTGTTAAGGCCCTGGGCTGAGACCTGGTGGAGTAGAGAGGGCCCAGCTCTCACTACCCCCTGCTGCCAGGCCCACCCCGGGGTGGCAGCCTCCCCACCTCAGACCAACAGGCCTGCATTTGTCTCCATCTGCCAGAGCAAGGACATCAAACTTTTTGGTGCTCCACCCTGCCTGAGGGCCTGAGCCTTTAGACTGTGTATTGCTCTGTCGTGCCTGAGTCCAGAGCCCCAGATTACTTGTTGCTTGGCCCTCCCTAGAGGGCCATGGCCTTAGAGATTGCTAATTCCCCAATAATCCTGGCCATATTAGGGACCCGAGAGTGAGGGGATGTGGCCTCCCTCCAAAACTGATGGGGGGCGGGGGGACGGACATGCAGTCCTATAGGATCTATCCCCTTTGGGAGAAATCCTTAAGGACATATTAGCAGCGTACTGAAATGGTAAACAGGGCCATTCCTTGTAGATAGTTATCAAAGCCATGTTAAATAGACTAGAATCCTTGATATGTAGGCCAGTATTAGAGGATCAAAAGTAGATACTAATTGTATTTGTCTGTGATTACCTATATCTTCTTAGAAATTTAATGCAATCTAATTAGCCTGTAGATGCTAAAATTCTGTTCCTATCTTTAATGATTCATTACAGTATTCTATTGATTCAGAGGTCAAAAGGGAATATTATCATTTAGCTGTGACTTGTGTTGTATTAATATTGTCTTCATTTCTCTTTGAAATTCGTAACTCCACATAGTAAAATTACCTGTGAACTGTCTGAATGGTTAATTGCCTTATGCTAATGAATACAACCAGTTACCGGTGTATGTCTAAGAAACAGAGATTAGTTTCAAAGCAACAATGTACATGGCCTTCCTTGGAATGAAGAATAGATAATCTGTAAGTATTTGCTCTCAAGAGGCTTGTCTGCTGAATTTCAACTTGAAAGAAAGTTTTGATCCTTTCTATTTCAGATCTGTTTAAACTTTGACAGGAAAAGTTTAAGACCACAAGACTGAGGTCTCTAGGTCTACTCTGAATTAACACTGCAATTCTCACGGAAGAATTTTAACATGCTCTGTACATGGACTGCCTATTAGGCTATAACCTTTTAAATTGATTCCAGAAGGATTTTTACAAATCAGCAGCTTCACCATCTCTGCCATGAAACTGACCTAAGGACTTTATTCTAATCTGTATGTATTTTGATCTTTTAACCATAGCAACTCTTTTTTCCTATTTATTAATAAATCTTAGATTTCATTAGTAAGGATTGGCTCTAAGCGTGTAGTTGGGTAAAAACTAAAATATTCATTGACCTGGCAGGTATGTGTCTGATCTCTTGGGATTGGTACAACTTTATATATAGTGAATAAGGTTTTTATTAACCTTCACTATATTAGACTTGGTTGTCTGGGTGGGAGACAAAGGCTGGATTGCTTAAAGGAGACTGTATTTTGGATTCTGGGAACCAATAAGGTATTACAGAAGCTGTTTAGATTTCACCAAGCCAATAACCCAATTATAGAATAAATCACCAGTTTGGGGATTTGTCTGCCCTATTCTTTGCCATTTGCCCTGAATAAGCATTCTCAGTATGGCCCATCCAGGCACCATGGTCACACAGGGGCAAAACCAAAGCTGCAAGAGAGGTAAAAATTAACCCCATTTGGACAAATGGGAACAACTTTGAAACTCTTCAACCTCCATTTGGAAAAAAGAGAGGTCAGATGCTAAAAACTTTTCACTGGCAGGATTTAATAATCTCTGGTGTGTAGGGTTATATTTGTGACTCCCTAAAAGCTCTAGGAAAGGGTTTGCTAGTCTATAACACTACCACTGGGCTGATGGCATGGCTTGTAATGATGTTCTGTCTCACCAAATTACACAATTTACCTGACCCACTTTGTATAGGAATGAACCATATTGCTGCTCACCTTGTTTTATCTAAATCTCCTGGTGTTTCTTCTTGACATAATCGTGCACATATATGTGTTAATCAGCCATTTGGGGCTTTGACGAAAGACAGATAGCTTCTCCACAGATCAATATCAAAATATTCTTCTAACAATTATGTCAGTGCTATTTTTTAGGTCTGACTGCACCTTTCCCAACTAGGACTTGTGCTGAAGGAGAATAAAGAACATTGATTTTTGAAACATGAACTGACTGTTACTGAAATATGGTTAACTAACTTGTGTATACCTTAAAGCAGTGGGACAGTTTCTGTAATGAGTGGCTTACCTTATTTTCTAGAGAGCCTCAATATGTTCAAGTCAATTATTCCACCCACAGAAACAAGGTTTCTTTAATCAATATCTACTCAATTCCAAGTACATCAAAATCACCCAGTACAATTAAAACTGCCTTCAGCACTACAGATTTGAAAAACTAGCAGCTAAGGAGTAACAGAAGTTTGAGGCTAAGGGCCCAATCCAAAGAGATTCCTCTATAAATACAGAATCCACAATTTCTGGGCCTGATTCAAGGCTCCATCAGGCACATTTGTGCCTTTGGCAGCTTAATTGGGGGGGCTTAAACCAGGCAGAAATGGCTTCCAGGGACATCCCTGCATAAGGGATTCCTCATGTAATATACAACTGCTAGACTGGGTCTATTCCTGAAATTGTCCCCTCTTCCTGAACACAGGGACAGGCTATGGCTGGAATGTGCTACACTCCAGTTATTTTTAGCTGGTGGATGGCCCATTGGAGTCTATTATAGCAAAAGGATAAATTAACACAGACTTGAAGGTGCCTATTTACAACAGGAGCCAGGCAAGCTCCTGGATATCTCAAGGTGATTTAAAGCCTCAGTTGCACGCCCCTACTGCCACTCTGTTCCTGGGCTGTACACAGGATTTCAAGGGGACTAATCACATGTTTAACGTTAGGCACATATTTAAGTGCCTTGTTGAATCAGAGCCTCAAGGCTAATCTATATAGTTATACCTGCAAAGCCCCCTAGAGACGTAGCTTATACCAACAGAAGGAGTTCTGCTGGTACAGCTAAACCTCCGTGAATGACATAACCTATACTGTCAAAGGGACCTTTTGCTGGTAGAACTGCATCTACATTTTTTTTTGTCAGCATAGCTATGTCAGCTACTGGGTGGATTCTTCTCCCCTCTCCCTTCCCCATATTACTAGCCAACATGGCTACATCAGCAAAACTTTGTAGGGTAAGCCTTGCCTAAGACAGTAAGCTCTTCACATCTCTCATTTTGTATTTTTATACAGTGTCTAGCACAGTGGAGCCCCAATCTCCATTAGAGGTGACTAGGTCCCACTGATATACAATGAATAATTAGAACTGGTTGAAAAATGGTATGAAAAAATTGTTCCTTTTCTTAATAGAAAATGGGTTCAAACAATAATTACTCATAAATATAGTGTGGAGCCAAATTTTGATATCCACTATTAATGGGACTATTCACATTAAGTAATGGTTCACTCTATGGATAGTTGTAGCAGGGTGGACACCCACTCCTGCCCTGAAGGGTTGGAAAGGCCCTGCAGAGGGCTGGGCAAGGTAAAACCCTGGCTGATTGGGGGAAGTGGCTGCAGCTGGGCCACACCCTAATCAGAGCCCAGATGGCCTGTATAAAGAGACTGGGAGCCAGGAGCTCAAGAGTCTCTCTCTGCCATCAGAGAGAGAAGGGCCTGGCTGTAGGGAGCTAGACACAGAGTACCTGGGTGGAGCAGGGCTGGGGAAAGGCTGGGGAGCTCTAGCCTAGAAAGTCCCAGGCTGTGGCCTCGGAGAAGGTTAAGGGATACTGGGGGTTGCAGAGGGCAGCCCAGGGCTAGGCCAAGGCAGCAGGTCCAAACCCCCTTGCTAGTGATGAGTGGCCTATACTGTAGTCTGCCCCAGGGAGCGGGGGCTAGTTGGTGACTGGCAGTGGCCTAGTGCTGAGGCAAGGTGGGGATAGTGGGTGGGGGTTCCCCAGGGAGGGGAAACCCAGATCTGTGCGGTATTGCCAGGGGGCAGCATCCCAGTAATAGGGGCACTGGGTCCTGGGAGGGACATGGGTGCCAGAGGACAGGCAGATCACCAGCCTGCAGAGGGCACTCCAGAGGCTGGTGAGCTAATTCCCTGTATGACCAGTAGGAGGTGCTGCAGGGGTGAGTCTGGACCCCTACAATAGTCCTATTAATTTCCACAGCAGTATTAGAATCTGGCCCCAAAGGAATCTGCAGTCTGTTTCCATTATTTTGACCATCTCTATTGGTAGCCAGCAACTGAATGCTTAGTACAAACTGAAAATGATAATAGAAGTTTTGTCTTTGAAATTTGCTTGCCAGAGTCAACCTTTTATTTCCATTAGCAACGATGCCTTCAGGAAAAGTTTGGAAAAACTAGAGTAAATTGGCAATTTTCTACCATTTCAGTAATTACTTTGCATAACATGTTAGTAATTCATAGACAGTGGACTTTAGCTGTTATATTAACGTATAATTGTTAGATTTACCATATTATTACCATAAAATCTAAAATAGTATGGAAATGAACATAATAAACTTTCATTTTTTGCAGCCAAGAGATGCTGCTTATTCTGGCTTGGTTTAAACCCTTCCAATTAGCATAAGTGAACAAGTGTGTGCTCCAACGATTAAAAAGTAATAGGATAGGGACACTGCTTTATGAGGCAATAACATTATACACTGATAAGCAAAGAAGCATACCTTGCAGGCAGCATAAAATAGTCCTTCACTTCTGCTTATCAAAGATTCTGAAGCTAAATTTTGGACGTTCCAGACAAGTCCCTCCCCCTTCCCCCCCCCCCCCCCCCGGCCACTATTCTCCTCCTTTGTAACTCTCCATGAAGGCTGATTGTCCGAGGGGAAGAAGTCATGAAGGATATTTTATCTTGTACAGTATATCTCAAAATAATGCTGTTATCTGCTGACCTTGTCTTGCATTTGCCAGACTTTTCAAAACGCGGTGGTTTTATACAGTACTGCACTAACCCTGGTTCTTGCTTCCCTATCTGAAAACAATTCAGTCAGCTCCTAAGTGGATAAATGATGAGAGTGGAGGCTGAGTAGCTTATCATTGTAATGAAATAAGTGGATTCTGGCTGAGAAAATATACATGATGCCCATGTTATCGCTTTTATGCTACAAGTGAGAGTAAAAACAGACATCTGATAGTTAACGAATATATATTGAAATTATTGAAAATAGTTGTGCTTGGCTGGCTAGGTCTCAAAGGTAAGGCACAACAAGAAGCTAAGTGTGAAGAAGTTGCAGTCAGAAGAAAAAAATGAAAGAAGCTTATATGAACTGTAAAGTTCACTAGGTGAAAATAAAGGAAGAAGTTTTCAGAAGCTGAACTGAAAACAATGGCAGTTCATTGTACATGTTGACATTTTAGGCAGCTGTGATGTTTGTCAATGTCACCCATAAGCAACGTCATCATCACAATATCTGTCTCTATCCTTTATGAGAATCTTTTTATCAAGAGAGTGCCAGACTGATAACAAGTGTCCTGCTTAGTTGTGGTGTCCATACTGGAAATGATATTACAAAGAGTGTTGAATATTTGGCCCCAAAATAGTTGGATAACCGAATTGCTGCCTTGGATCCTCTCTTCTCATCTTCCTGTCCTGTATTTTTGGCAGCTGCCCTCTTATTTCTTTCCTTTTAATTTTGGTTCCCCTTTCCTGAACCCTACAGCCTCATTTCTCCAGTCTTTACCTTCATTTACAAAAAAATTTCCTCTTATTTGTCCTCTCTTCTGCTTTCACCATCACTGTCCCTTTTTTATACTCTTCAGAATTGTCCTGCCTTTATCAGCCACAATGTTTTAGTTTGCCTCATATTCCTAATGCCTGTTCTTCCAACATATTGTTTACCTTTCTGTTCTGCTCCATGATCATCCCCACTCCCTCTTCATACACAACTGTCATGAAGCAGTTCAATAGAATGGAGACAAGTTTTGGGGTGCATTAGTGGCCTTCATTGTTTTTAGACTTAAGTGATTTATTGAATGAAGAATATTGTCAGTCTGACATTTTTCACAGATGAAAAAAGCCACATATATAGAGAAGTGATCCATTTGCTGTTTTATGGGCCCAGAAGCCTCCAGAGAGCATCACAAATCCCCACAATGTCCTTGAATGCTCTATTTTTGCATTTAGATCTGAGTTAGATGTAAGATGTATAAAATTGCAAGTAGGCAAACCTCTCCCTAGTGACTATGCATCTAAGAAGACTCCAGTGCATTGTTTATTCCAGAAAAATCTGAAGAAATATTTTCTGATCATGAAATGCGACATACCTGTAGTTTTGGCAGAAATACAGTGGGTGCCCCTAAGAAGTTCCACTAGTTTGAAAAACTGTACCACTTTTCTAGTAAAATTCCCTATTTCAAAGACAGGGAATACTCTGTAGAATCTTCCCAATGTGCATCTTTTTAACACAGTATGTGAATAACTATTGTGCTAACTTAGAGGACTCACAATCTGTAAAGCTAACATCATGCCCCAGCACAAGTGGAGGCTGCCTCCCAACACAGACAGGTATTCCATCAGCCTTTACAGGAATAGAAAACAACAAAGTCCCTGGATTTCTTTCAGGGCTGAGGCAAAATCTCCAGGGTTAAGAAAGGATGCCTAAAAAGGACAGTGTAACTGTATATAGTAACATATGGACAGTAATACACCAACCACAGATTTCTGTAATAGGGCAATAGAGACCACTGCAAAAAAGGAAAAGAAAATGTCTAGTCACAGTCTGTACCTTCCCAACGCACCAAACTACACTAACTATCCCAAACTCATAATGTTAGAAGAGGATGGTTCAATAGTGGAGTGTGTAGGGTGGGTTCAGGGAGCAGAGGTATGTCTGTGGTGTATAGTAGTTGTAATGGAGGGGAATGGGGAAGTGTGCCTATGAGTGGTGGCGGACAGTGTATTTATATGGATGATATCTCTCTCCCTCCCTCCCCCTCTCTCTCCACTCACACAGACTTGGATCTATTGTATTGTATCTTGCAGGCAATATTTAAAAAGCTCCCTGGGATCTAATTCTATTTCATAAAATGGATTTTTAGTTTTTCCCTCCCCTCCAATTTTTTACAAAGATTGATTGTCCTAAGTACAAAATTTTTAGAGGAATTTTATCTTCTGTATCTTATAATCATGCTGCGTTTATCTGCTGACATTGTCTGCATTTCACACACTTGTCAAAAATTGATTTTTATCATAGAGACCTAGACTGGATTCTTCTCACTCCTCTGGCTGAAAACAATACAGAGAGGTTAGTGCCTTGATCATGCTGTGTCCCGGAATGTTTCTGGAATGGAATGAAAAGTTTGCTGAACAAAACTGCCAGGAATCCTGTTCCTTCTGCTTAGTACTTGAACATCTCTCCCTGCTGCCTATCTTATTTTGGAAGGAGAGAAGAAATATTTTATATACTTTCCATTATTTAACTCCTGAAATATAAACAGTTCTTTTGACACACTGATATTTCTTCTTAGTCCCTATAAAAAAGTTGTCAGTAGAATACATGACTTTTAACATAACAATAACCTTGCATTAAAAAAGGAGTATACACCAGAGAAGGGAACTTCAAAGATCTACAATTGATTACAACCTCAATGCCAAATGACATACTGGTTGGATATACAGAAAATGAAAATACAAATGTGTATATACCTGCAGATATAGATCCATATACCCAAGTGATGAATTAGAGAGGTAGGTGATAAATGTGCCACATGCCTATGTTGTCATCCCCTACTCACTCTGACCAAGGACTTATTTTAATATTCAAAATACCTAAGCAGCTTTAAACAGACACTATTTAAAAAAAAAATAACCCATTGAGGAGATGTTTCCTCTTTTCTTCATAAAATGGAATTTCTTGTCTCAGTTACATTTGACCAGTTCCCAAGATAGGTACGATTCAGTCCTGAATCTTTTCTGAATGCAAATACATCACTGCTTTAAAGAAGGGTTGTTTTTTTCTAATTTAATTTTTCTCTTCCTCTGAGACGTATACAGTTGGACTCCTGAGATGAAAATCTGGCCCCATTGAAGTCTTTAAACCATAATTTGAGGACTTCAATGGCTCAGACACAGGTTTGATACAGGAGTGGGTGGATGAAATTCTGTGGCCTGCATTGTGCAGGAGGTCAGACTAGATGATCATAATAGTCCCTTCTGACCCTAAAGTCTATGATTCTATAAGTCCAGGGGAATTTTGCTGTTAATTTCAATGGAGGCCGGATTTCACCCTAGTAACTAAAGCACCTGATTTTACAGGTGGAGGGATAGAAGAAATAATTCCAATTACATTTTTTTAAAGCTGTCTAAAACATCCCTGAAATAGTTTTAGAGTGGCATATGTAGCATATAAAGAATACAAGATAAAATGGTGAAATATAAACATTTCAGTGGGTCTTATTTGGGATGAGCTGCCTGACTCATTTATGACTTAGCCACTTTTGGCTCACCATCTCAAACTCACACCAATGAAAGCTCAATATCATACCACGCCAACAATTATTCCATGTTTTATAGTTAGATGTATAGGGATCAGTCCTACTAGTTTATGAAGAAGGAGATCAAGAGGTGACTTGATTAAAATATATAATACCTTCACCGGGGGAAAATACCAGTACTAAAAAGCTCATAAATTTAGAGGAGACAGGCATAACAACAACCAATGGCTCCAGTTAAATCCAGACAAAAATCAAATTAGAAATTAGGCACAAATTTTTAACAGTTAAGGCAGTTAATCATTGGAACAAGCTAAGAAGGGAAGTGATAAATTCTCCATCTCTTGTTCTCTTCAGATCAAGACTGGATGCTTTTCTGGAAGAAATGCAGGAGTAACTGGATGGAATTATATGGCCTGTGTTATGCAGGAGGTCAGAATAGATAATCTGATAGTTCCTTCTGCACTTAGTCTATTAATATATTAAAGATGGTGATTCAGAAAGACATTTAATAAGCATATGGTGAATTTTAACGTATGGCAGTAAAATAATACTTTGCACTTGTATAAATTTCTTTCACTAAATAATATGAATATTCTGTATCATCTTCAATAAAGCTGCACGATATCCTTTGAGATGTTCATTATCCTTTCTCAACAGATGAGTACACTGAGATACAATAAGTTAAGTGACTTGGGCAAGGTCACAAAGTGAGTCAGGAAAACCTAGACCCATTTTCTAAATCCTAGTAAAAGATACGATGCATGGGAAATAAGATCAATCCAACCCATGCAATACCTACTGTGAGTACATATGGTAAGCAAAGGAAAGTATTTTACTAATCTTCTGAACGTCTGCACTTTTTTACATTACAGTGCTTGAATGTATCCTTTTTTGTAAAGGTAAAATGTTCTACAGTACAACAAAGGTTCATTTGACAATTGGAAATGAAAAGGTAAAACATGAACTCTATTCCAGATAAAAAACTGTCAAAGTGATATTTTGCTTTGTCACTTTTGCTGTTTTTGTCTATCTATGCTAAGCATTAGGGCTGAGATTTGCTAACTGCATGGCAAGTAACAGTTCTCTAATGATTATAGTGCTAATTTTCATTGCAGTTCATTGACTGAGGTCATACAAAGCATGTGTCAAAGCAACAGTGTCTCACCATTTGGTTCGGTTCCATATCCTTTTCATTTCCTGTATTGTAGCCATGTTGGTCCCAGGATGTTAGACAAGGTGGGTGAGGAAATCTTTTATTGGACCCACTTTGGCTGGTGAAAGAGATACGCTTTTGAGCTTACACATAGCTCTACTTCCGGTCTATATATATTTATAATCATACTTGTGTCTGTGTTACTGTGTGCACATGTCTACTGTATATGGGCACTATAATACCAAAGGTTAAATATTCATATGGAAATAGGGCATACACAAAAGGTGCAGTGTAGTTTTGTTATGGGCACTAGGATGATCTACTGTTGCTTCAGGGGAAAATTACAATGAATGACCTTAGCTGATGAACCACAATGAAAATTATTACAGAAATATCAACTTGCTCTACAATTAGCCTTAATGCATTAGATATATAGACTGTACTGAGGAGGAATGTCCTCCCTCAGAGATTGACAGGGAGGGACCACAACATGCCCCCTGGAGTGCAAAAACAGGAAAGGCCTGCTGGAAGCTGAGGGGCGGGATAGGAAGTGGAAGTACAAGAGGCGGGCACTGCAGCTCAGTTGGGCTGGAGCCGCCAAGGGAGACAGACGCATCCCGCTTGCTGCTGGAACCTGCAGAGGAACCCTGCTGGGCTGAGGGCTGGCTAGATCTCCCTGGGCTGCCAGCCAACCGAGATGCCCGAGGAGACAGAGGACCCCCATGTTACAGAGATACTAAACCCTGGGGATGCAGGAAGTAGCCCTGGGGAACTAGACAACCATCTGGTTAAGTATTGGCCTGATAGTAGGTCAGCATGTTCCCACACCCCCTGCCACTCCACCCCTGGGGTGGCAGCTTCCAAACCTTAGGACAGGAAGCCTGTGTTAGTCTACTGTCCGCCAAGCTAGGGTGCTAGACTGTGTTGGTGCTCACCCCTGCCTGAGCCCCTAGACTATGTTGGTGCTCACTTCTGCCTGAGCTCCCAGATCAGTGGTTCTCAACCCATGGGCCGCATGCAGCTCGATTAGCACAGAGCTGCAGCCCAGTTGTATGCTAAAGGCCGCCGGATCCCAACTGTAGTGCTGCCTGGCATGGCGGAGTCTGGGATTAGGGCTGCTCGGCTGGCCTGCCTCCTGGCCTACATGGCAGGGTCGGGGCTGCCCAGCCCTGAGTGGCAGTGGTTGGGGCAGGGCCCAGGGTCAGAGCTGGGGCTGCCGGGCACCACTCGGCCAGGTCTGGGGTTGGAGTCAGGGCTGCCTGGCCCCGCACAGAAGTGGCTGCGGCAGGGTCTGGGGTTGGAGCTGGGGCTGCCTGGCCCTGAGCAGCGGAGTCAGGACTGGCCAGCTGCCCTGCTGCCTGGCCCACTGTGCTGGGGTCTGTGGTCCCAGCTGCCCAGACCTGCACCCAGGGCTCTGCTCTTGGTCCCACTCTGTGGCGTGGTCTCTGGGCAGGGGGTGCTGGGCATAGGGGTCTGTGGAGAAGTTTGGGAGAGGGGCTGTGGTTCTCAACCTGTGGCCCAGGTAACACATTATGGGCCACATATTTGGCCCACAATGATAAATAGGTTGAAAACCACCGTCCTAGAGTGTGTTGGTGCTCACCCCTGCCTGAGCCCCCTAAGCTATTTGCTGCCCCACCCTGACTGAGGGCTGGGGCTCATAGACTGCTTTACTGCTCTGCCCGGCCTGAGGGCCTGACCACTAAGAGCAGTTCATTCCCCTTTTGAGATCACCTTTACAGGTGCATGACAGCGAGGAGGCGTGGCATCCCTCAGAGATTGACAGGGAGGGATGGCTATGCAGCCCTACATAGACAGATAGATACACTCATACAGAACAAGAGACTGCGCAGAATAACTGAATATGGTATTATGATTCTAGAAAGATCCTGAACAGATTTTTTTAAAATAGCCAACCTGTCAAATTTCAGAGTAAAGAATCTTAGTGTGCTGTAATTATTAGCAGAATTTTACTCTTCAATACAAATATAAGCAAGACAATGAATTTCCACAGTTCAACCACTGCAGAATCAGCTGTATTTACCTTTTCAGAACAACCCCACTACATAAATCCTCTTGCCAGCTAGAGAGAGGGAGAGGGAGGGGGAGGAGGGGGGAGAGAGAGAGGGAGAGAGCTGCAGTGTGTGTATGCCACAGTGACAGTTGCATAGAAAAATATTCAGCAGGGGTTTTTCTTTGAATTACTTATTACATTTTTGATTCCTTTTCATGTAGGTCCTGATTCTGTCACCCTTCCACACTCTAAAAAATACTTGGATTAGAGATTTGTCCCACTGATTTCAATGGAACTGTTTACAGAGTATGATACTACCAGATATGACTAAGAGTGGCAGAATCAGCACACCCCTTTATGTCTGCTAAGGATCTATCCTAAAAAGTCCACTCAGACTTCCACAATACTGCATGATAGAGTCAACAGTGGGCAGATCATGAGCCCTGAAATGCTCATTTAAATAGAGGATAGTCTTGATATTCTGTTTTGTACTACACAACCCTTTGAGAAAATAGGAGCCAGGTGGGTGATTTCTATTATGTTTTGGCAGTAGGATGGGAGTGAATTGAAGTTGCCTCATGAGGGAATACAATTTTAAAGTCCAATTCTCACCTCAGAGACCTGAAACATATTGCTGCACATCTGGGAAATCAGCTATGATGCACACACATCCTGAGCCTAGAATCAGGCCCCGAGTTGCTAAGTTCCTACTTTTTTGTAATAAAGTGGATCTTATTACAGTGGTGTTACTCTGAGAATAATTGGGGAAAAAATACCCTTCTTCCACAGAAATTTATACTTATTCAAGTGGCATGCTGTCACCTTTTGCAATCACTGAACTAGGCAGTGCTTTTAGGAACAGCTCTGAGGAAGGGATGGTACATAAATTTCATCATTCCAAAAGTAGCCCCAGAAAGCTCAGTGCCTCAGAGACAGCCCTCTGAGGGTATGTCTACACTCCAATGTAAGCTGTACTTCAGCCCAGGCTCAAGGCAGAACCTACCTTGTGTCTACACTGCAATTGTGCTAACCCAAGGCTTAGACCCAGGGTCCCAGTACCCTGCAGGGCTGGATGGTCCAAGCTAGAGTTAAACCGGGGCCCAGAGTCTGTACCCTATTGCTTTGCAGTGTAGCCGCAGCCCCACTTAACTCAGGTCCTGAGAGTCATCTGAAAGTATCCCACAATTCCATGGGACAACTTCCTCAGTTCCCTCTATCCCAACAATCCATTGAAAACAGATGCCTCCCCCACATCTTTGGTAAACAGCAGCAGGCCAGGTCAGCATCAGTCCCCTCTGTTCTGATCATTAATCTGCAAGCACACTATCAGAGAACATCCTGGGTTTGCAATGGAGATCAAACCAATCAAAATTTTGCAGTGTGAGCCACTTCCTGGTAATATGCAGGGTGAGCAGTAAAGTTTCCCCACAGTGCACCCCGGTCCTAGGGCTAGAGCAGCAACATTTCAGGGGTGGCTAGGGACACTGGAATAAGGTTACTTTGACTCAGATCTGTACACTACAGTGTGGACGCCAGAGCCTTGGTTTGAGCACATTAAAGTCTTACTGTAGGATTTAAATACAATTGTAGATGCTCAAGCCCAGGGTTCCCTAACACAGATCAACTGTCTCAAGTCCCACTAACCATGGGATTACGCTGCATTGCAGATATCTCTTGATTCACAATCTCATCCCTTTGTTTCATCCTTACTATGGGGGGAGAGGGGAGAGCTGGTAGAAAACAATTTCTATCCCATGAAAAATGTTGAGATTTTGAAAATTTGTTTCATCCTAAATCATAACAATATTTCAAAATCGTGATTTTTTTTCTAAAACAAATCTCTGAAAATATTTTTTCAAACAAAATATTCCATTTTGATAAAATTGGAATGTTTCCATCTAATTTTTACTTTTTAAACATTTTATGATATAATTTAGAATATAACATAACATAAATTTCAAACCCAAGTCATCTTGAAATGAAAAATTGAAATGTTCCTTTCCCATAAGGTCAGAACAGCACTTTTTTACCTTATAAAAATGTTTATTTTCATTTTTTGGTAAAAACAGATTTTCAGCAAAATCAACACATTCCCCCAGAAAGTTTTTATTTTGATGAAACAGCTTTTTCTATTGTAAAATTCAATTGGAAATTTTTTGACCAATTCCATAGTGGACTGGCCCATGTTGGCAGAAAATTATACCTTTTTTCTGTGGCTCAGCTGTGCTGGCCGGTGTTTGGGGACTTGTAAATTGGAGCCCCTTCCATGGGAAGAGGAGTGGGCCACAACATCCTTTTACTCCTTCATTCTCAGACTCACGATCCAGGTAGCCCATGAAGGAATGTAAATGGAGTTCTCACTCCACTTTGTGTGGGTGCATAATCCTAATTAAAAATCTAGATTTATGGGGAAAACAATGCTTCAGTATTGTCTAAGTGCAGTGGTTACCAGAGAAAATTCAGTATTTACTGCCATTCCCACAAAGAAGTGCCTGAGACTCTGCAGTCATTTCCTGTTATTTTCCAGCTAAAAAGTGACAATTTTTTGAGTGCTTATATACAAATGCTAGAAGTCTAAATACTAAGATTGGTGAGCTTGAGGATATTTATATAATAGGTATCACAGAAACTTGGTGGAATGAGGATAATCAATGGGACACAGTAATACCAAGGTACAAAATATATCAAAAGGACAGAATAGGTCATGCTGGTGGGGGAGTTGCACTATCTGTGAAAGAAAGCGCAGAGTCAAATGAAGTAAAAATCTTAAATGAACCAAACTGTACCATAGAATCTCTTTGGATAGCAATTAAATGCTTGAATAATACGAATATAGCTATCAGGATATACTACTGACCACCTGCCCACGTTGGTGATAGTGGCTGTGAAATATTCAGGGGGACTTCAACTACCTTCATATTGACTGGGTATGTCACCTCAGGATGTGATGCAGAGATAGAGTTTCTAGATAACTTAAATGACTTAGAGCCATTGAACCAAACTGTAAACCCTGTTGTTAAGGCTGTATCCCCACTTTGAACTTTAGGGTACAAATGTAGGGGCCTGCATGAAAACTTCTAAGCTTAACTACCAGCTTAGCTCTGGTTCACTGCCACCATTTCAATGGATTCCCTCCCTGGGAAGCCTTGAAAAACCTTCACCAATTTTCTGGTGAATACAGATCCAAACCCCTTGGATCTTAAAACAAGGAGAAATTAACCATTCCCCTCCTTCCTCCCACCAACTCCTGGTGAATACAGTTCCAACCCCCCCTGGGATCTAAAAGAAGGAGAAATTAACCATCCCCCCTCCTTCCTCCCACCAACTCCTGGTGAATACAGATCCAACCCCCTTGGATCTAAAACAAGGAGAAATTAACCATTCCCCTCCTTCCTCTCACCAACTCCTGGTGAATCAAGATCCAAACCCCTTGGATCTTAAAACAAGGAAAAATCAATTAGGTTCTTAAAAAGAAGGCTTTTAATTAAAGAAAAAGGTAAAAATTATCTCTGTAAAATCAGTATGGAAATTAACCTTACAGGGTAATCAAACTTAAAGAGCTCAGAGGACTCCCCTGTAGTCTTAGGTTCAAAGTACAGCAAACAAAGATAAACACTCTAGTAAAAGGTACATTTGCAAGTTGAGAAAACAAAGGAAAACTAACACGCCTTGCCTGGCTATTTACTTACAAGTTTGAAATAGGAGAGACTTGTTTAGAAAGATGTGGAGAACCTGGATTGATGTCTGGTCCCTCTCAGTTCCGAGAGCGAACACACTTCCAAACAAAGAACACAAACAAAAGCCTTCCCCCC
Organism: Chrysemys picta bellii; assembly: GCF_011386835.1. NCBI lineage: Eukaryota > Metazoa > Chordata > Testudines > Emydidae > Chrysemys > Chrysemys picta. Next base: position 106,375,560 of record NC_088792.1, read on the forward strand.
CACCCAAGATTTGAAAGTATTTTGTCCCCTTATTGGTCCTTTAAGTTAGATGCCAGCCAGGTTACCTGAGCTTCTTAACCCTTTACAGGGAAAAGGATTTTTGGAGTCTCTGGCCAGGAGGGATTTTATAGTACTGTACACAGGACAGCTGTTAACCTTCCCTTTATAGTTATGACATGCCCCCCAAATCACAGATAGTGTTGGACGTTTGGTTCCACACTGGCTGTGATTTTTTCCTGGAGTTCTAGGAGAAAACAGAGTTAATAAGACACATGTACCTTTAGACATACTACTGATTATATAAAAACTAACAATATGTTTTATACCAAGAACAATTGTTAACCAGTTAACTCTGGGAAACTTTTTCGGGAGAGTGCATCAGCCACTTTGTTAGAAGCTTCCGAAATGTGTTGTATTTTAAAATTAAAATTTTGGAGAGCTAAACTTCACCGAAGAAGTTTTTTGTTATTTTTCTTGGCGGTATGAAGCCACTGTAGCGCAGCATGGTTTGTTTGTAGTTGGAAACGCCGTTTCCAAACATATGGGCGTAGCTTTTTCAGCGCATACACAATGGCGTAGCATTTCTTTTCGCTGATTGACCAGTGGCTTTTCCTCTCAGACATTTTTTTGCTGAGAAACATGACAGGATGGAATTTTTGATCCGTTTTTTTCTGCATTAAAACTGCTTCCACGCCTTGCTTGGACGCATCTGTGGTTACTAGGAACGGTTTGTTAAAGTCTGGGCCCCTTAGCACAGGGTCAGACATGAGTGTTGCCTTAAGCTGCTTAAAGGCCTTTTGATACTTATCAGTCCACAGAACTGCATTTGGCTGGTTCTTTCTGGTTAGGTTTGTTAGCGGGGCGGCGATTTGGCTGTAGTGGGGTACAAATTGCCTATAATATCCAGCCAAGCCTAAGAAGGATTGGACCTGTTTCTTAGACTTTGGAACCGGCCACTTTTGGATAGCATCCACTTTGGCCTGTAGGGGATTTATAGTTTCTCGACCCACCTGGTGCCCCAGGTAAGTTACTTTGTTTTGGCCTATTTGACACTTTTTAGCCTTAACAGTTAGTTCTGCCTGCTGGATGCGCTTGAAGACTTTTTTCAGGTGCTCCATGTACTCTGCCCATGAATTAGAAAAAATGGCCACATTATCGAGGTAGGCAACTGCAGATTCTTCCAATTCCGCTAGGAGACCATCTACAAGTCTTTGGAAGGTGGCGGGTGCATTTCGCAACCCGAAAGGGAGTACATTGAATTCATACACCCCTGCCTGGGTGACGAAGGCTGACCTTTCCTTAGCGGGTTCATCTAGGGGTACTTCCCAGTACCCCTTGGTTAAGTTTAAAGTAGAGATGAATTGGGCATGTCCCAATTTCTCCAATAGCTCATCTGTGCGTGGCATTGGATAGTTGTCAGGACGAGTTACAGCATTTAGCTTACGGTAGTTCACGCAAAAGCGTATTTTCCCATCTGGTTTGGGAACTAGAACCACTGGAGATGTTCATGCACTATTAGAGGGGTGGATTATACCCATCTGTAGCATGTCCTGGATCTCCCTTTGTATAGCAGTTTTGGCATGAGGTGACTTCCGGTAGGGTGGGGTTTTAATTGGGTGAGCATTACCTGTGTCAATGGAGTGGTATGCCCATTTGGTCCGTCCTGGAGTGGCTGAGAAAATTGGTGCAAAGCTTGTGCACAGCTCCTTGATCTGCTGTCGCTGCAGACGTCCAAGGGTCATGGAGAGGTTCACCTCTTCCACGCCACCATCCTTTTTTTCTTTGTAGTAGACACCTTTAGGCCACTTCGCGTCATTTGTTTTTTGGGCTGTAAACTGGCAAACGTTTAATTCTTTGGAATAAAAGGGTTTAAGAGAATTAACATGGCATACCTTAGGCTTTATGTTGGAGGTGGGGGAGGCTATGAGATAGTTAACAGCTCCTAGGCGCTCCTGGACCGTGAATGGTCCTTCCCACGACGTTTCCATTTTATGGGCCTGGAGCGCCTTTAAGACCATGACTTGGTCTCCTACTTTGAAGGACCGTTTTCTGGAATGTTTATCATACCAGGCCTTTTGCTCTTCCTGAGCATTTTTTAGGTTTTCTTTAGCAAGGGCTAAAGAGTGTCGGAGGGTGCTTTGTAGGTTGCTTACAAAGTTTAGAATGTTAGTTCCTGGAGAAGGCGCAAACCCCTCCCATTGCTGCTTCACCAACTGTAATGGCCCCTTAACCTCGCGGCCATACACAAGTTCAAATGGTGAAAACCCTAAACTGGGATGTGGTACAGCCCTGTAGGCAAAAAGCAACTGCTGCAACACTAGGTCCCAATCATTGGAGTGTTTATTTACAAATTTACATATCATGGCCCCCAAAGTTCCATTAAACCTCTTCACCAGGCCATTGGTTTCATGGTGGTAAGGGTTGGCAACCAAGTGATTTACCCCATGAGCTTCCCACAGGTTTTCCATGGTCCCTGCCAGGAAATTAGTTCCCGAATCTGTAAGGATGTCGGAGGGCCAACCTACCCTGGCAAAAATGTCTGTTAATGCCTGGCACACACTTTTAGCCCTGGTGTTGCTTAAGGGTACTGCTTCCGGCCATCGGGTAGCAAAATTCATGAAAGTCAGTATGTACTGCTTTCCTCTGGGTGTCTTTTTTGGGAAAGGACCCAGAATATCCACAGCTACGCACTGAAATGGGACCTCAATTATGGGTAGTGGCTGGAGAGGGGCTTTAATCTGGTCTTGGGGCTTTCCCACTCGTTGGCACACCTCACAAGACCGGACATAATTAGCAACGTCCTTGCCCATTCCCTCCCAGTGGAAGGACTTCCCCAACCGGTTTTTGGTCCTGTTCACCCCAGAATGGCCACTGGGATGATCATGAGCTAAGCTCAAGAGCTTTACCCGATACTTAGTGGGAACTACCAACTGTCTTTGAGGATGCCAGTCTTCCTGGTGCCCACCAGAAAGAGTCTCCTTGTATAAAAGTCCTTGTTCTACAACAAACTGGGATTGGTTAGAAGAGCTGAGAGGCGGTGGGGTGTTCCGCGCCGCCGCCCAAGCTTTCTGAAGGCTGTCATCTGCTTTCTGCTCGGCCTGGAACTGTTCCCTTGATGCTGGAGACATCAGTTTCTCCTTGGACTGTGGACTGGGGCTTGGTCCCTCTGGAAGCGATGCAGGTGCTGGGGCTGTTTCCATTGACTGTGATCCGCTGTCCGCTGGTGCACTATGTTGTATCTCAGGCTCTGGCTGAGCCTTTTGGGTAGGGTTATCTGCTGCTTCCGCCAGGTCAGGCTTGCTGGTGCCCTCTGGCGTTGGAGTTGTAGACGGGTTTGCAAGCGCTGGACTCAGTGCTGGCAATGGTCCTGGTGCTGGTTGCGTTGTCAGTTCCGGTTCTGGGACTGGCTTTGGCTGGGTCTCTGGGATTGGATCCACTACGGCTGTTGCAGTCGTTGGCAGGGGATCCAGTTCCACCACCTTTGTTTGGGTCTCTGGTAACACAGACGGGGCCCTGGTGGACGGCTCAGGAACAGGGATGGGGGTGAAAGCTTGCTTAGCCTGGCTGCGGGTGACTATTCCCACCCTCTTGGCTAGCTTCACATGGTTGACCAAATTTTCCCCCAGCAGCATGGGAATGGGATAATTGTCATAGACTGCAAAAGTCCACATTCCTGACCAGCCCTTGTACTGGACATGCAATGTGGCTGTAGGCAAGGTTACAGACTGTGACACGAAGGGTTGAATTGTCACTGTAGCCTCCGGGTTGATGAGTTTGGGGTCCACTAGGGATTGGTGGATAGTTGACACTTGTGCCCCAGTGTCCCTCCAAGCGATAACCTTCTTTCCGCCCACTCTCAAGGTTTCCCTTCGCTCCGAGGGTATGAGAGAGGCATCTGGGTCTGGGGATCTTTGGTGTGATTGGGGTGTAATGAACTGTAATCGGTTGGGGTTCTTGGGGCAGTGAGCCTTTATATGTCCCAGTTCATTACATTTAAAACATTGCCCTGCTAAGGTATCACCGGGGCGATGTTGGTTGGTGGAGACTGGTGTGGTGGGGTGAGAAGGCGTCTGGGGTTTCCCTTGGGATGTGGGTGGGGCCTTGGGTTGTCCCCGGTTGTAAGGTTTTGTTTCGGCTTGCCCCTTCTGATATTCGCTCCAACTGCTACTAGTTTTTTTTTTTCTGCCACCTCCACCCATTTGGCTCCAATCTCCCCCGCCTCAGTTACAGTTTGGGGCTTCCTATTTAGGATGTACCTTTTTATTTCCTCAGGAACACCCTCTAAAAACTGCTCCATTTTTACTAGGGAAACCAGATCTTCCAGAGATTTAAAATTTGCTCCTGACACCCAGGCATCACAATTTTTGTCAATGTGGTAGGCATGCCGGGTAAATGACACATCGGGTTTCCACTTGAGGGCTCTGAACCGCCGACGAGCATGCTTGGGTGTTAGCCCCATTCTGAGTTTGGCCTTGTTTTTAAAAAGTTCATAACTGTTTATGTGTTCCTTAGGCATTTCAGCCGCCACCTCTGCTAACTGCAGCGATGCTGTATCCAAGGCAGGCCCTTTCAAAATTTTCTAAGAAGGCCTCAGTATCATCGCCTGCCTTGTAGGTGGGGAATTTTTTGGGATGGGAAGTGGTACCTGGATGGGGGTTGTTAGGATTGGCTGGTGCATCCTGCTTAGCCTTTGCTACTTCCAGTTCATGCTTCCTTTTTTTTTTCTCTCCTTCATTTCTTTTTTTTTCAGCTCCATAGTTTTCTTGTGAGCCTTTTTTTTTTTGGCTTTTTTCAGCTCCATCTCTTTTTTTTTCAGCTCCATAGTTCTTTTGTGAACCTCCTCTTTGGCTTTCTTTTTTCTTGCTCTCTGCTCTGTCTTGAGTTTTGTTAATTGAAGCAGTTTCTGATGTTTTCTTTCATTTTCTTCTGCTTCTAGTTTGGCCAGTTCTATTTTTTTAGCTACTTCTTTGGTAGTTATTTTTCTGTTTTTTTTGTGCTGGGTCACCCCCTCTGCAGTTGACTGAAACTGGAAAGCTCTCAGCTCTGGCTGCTGCTGAGTTAACAGAGACTTTCTAACTAGCTACTCCCGAGGATGTAAAAAGAAAAAAAAAACAATTCAGCTTGTAAATTCCCTTTACCTTGTCTTTTGTTTGCTCATTTGAACACTTCTCTTAACAAAAGACCTTGTTAAAAAAAATTAACATCTCTGCCTTCAGGCAAGGAGAGATAAGATATGCATCTATCTCCAGCTCTGCTTTCCAAGCAGCTAGAAGGAAAAAAAAAATCTCACTGGCTTTTGGGTTTAAAATGATCCCACCACTGCCACCATGTCAAGGCTGTATCCCAACTTTGAACTTTAGGGTACAAATGTAGGGGCCTGCATGAAAACTTCTAAGCTTAACTACCAGCTTAGCTCTGGTTCGCTGCCACCATTTCAATGGATTCCCTCCCTGGGAAGCTTTGAAAAACCTTCACCAATTTTCTGGTGAATACAGATCCAAACCCCTTGGATCTTAAAACAAGGAGAAATTAACCATCCCCCTCCTTCCTCCCACCAACTCCTGGTGAATACAGTTCCAACCCCCCTGGGATCTAAAACAAGGAGAAATTAACCATCCCCCTCCTTCCTCCCACCAACTCCTGGTGAATCAAGATCCAAACCCCTTGGATCTTAAAACAAGGAAAAATCAATTAGGTTCTTAAAAAGAAGGCTTTTAATTAAAGAAAAAGGTAAAAATTATCTCTGTAAAATCAGTATGGAAATTAACCTTACAGGGTAATCAAACTTAAAGAGCTCAGAGGACTCCCCTGTAGTCTTAGGTTCAAAGTACAGCAAACAAAGATAAACACTCTAGTAAAAGGTACATTTGCAAGTTGAGAAAACAAAGGAAAACTAACACGCCTTGCCTGGCTATTTACTTACAAGTTTGAAATAGGAGAGACTTGTTTAGAAAGATGTGGAGAACCTGGATTGATGTCTGGTCCCTCTCAGTTCCGAGAGCGAACACACTTCCAAACAAAGAACACAAACAAAAGCCTTCCCCCCCACCCAAGATTTGAAAGTATTTTGTCCCCTTATTGGTCCTTTAAGTTAGATGCCAGCCAGGTTACCTGAGCTTCTTAACCCTTTACAGGGAAAAGGATTTTTGGAGTCTCTGGCCAGGAGGGATTTTATAGTACTGTACACAGGACAGCTGTTACCCTTCCCTTTATAGTTATGACACCTGTATATAATGGAAACCACTTCAAGCCAGGGGGGTGCGGCAGCACCTTCAACACCCCTTGTTCCAGCACCTCTGCACTCATGGAGCGGTAGCTGTAAGGGTAAGAATAAATGGCCAGTTTTCACATTGGATAGAGGTGAATAGTGATGTCCCACAGGGGTCTGTACTGGGACCAGTGCTGTTCAACATATTCATAAATGATCTGGAAAAAGGGGTAAACAGTGAGGTGGCAAAATTTACAGATGATACAAAACTACTCAAGATAGTAAAGTTCCAAGCAGACTGCAAAGAGTTACAAAGGGATCTCACAAAACTGGGTGAATGGGCAACAAAATGTCAGATGAAATTCAATGTTGATAAATGCCAAGTAATGCACATTGGAAAATATAATCCTAACTATACGTATAAAATGATGTGGTCTAACTTAGCTGTTGCCACTCAAGAAAGAGATCTTGGAGTCATTGTGGATAGTTCTCTGAAAACATGCACTCAATGTGCAGCGGCAGTTAAAAACGCTAACAGAATGTTGGGAATCATTAAGAGAGGGATAGATGATTAGAAAATATCATATTGCCTCTATATATCAATGGTACTCCCAAATCTTGAATAGTGTATGCAGATGTGGTCACTCCATCACAAAAAAAGATATATTGGAATTAGAAAAGGTACAAAAAAGGGCAACAGAAATGATTAGGGATATGGAACAGCTTCCATATGAGGAGAGATTAATAAGACTGGGACTTTTCAGCTTGGAAAAGAGACAACTAAGAGGGGATATGATAGAAGTCTATAGAATCATGGTGGGTGTGGAGAAAGTAAATAAGGAAGTGTTATTTACTCCTCATAGCACTAAAACCAAATGGAATTAATAGGCAGCAGGTTTAAAAACAAACAAAAGGAAGTATTTCTTCATACAACACACAGTCAACCTATGGAACTCTGTGCCAGGGGATGTTGTGAAGGCCATTACTATAATAGGATTAAAAAAAGAACTAGATAAGTTCATGAAGGATAAGTCCATCAATGGCTACTAGCTAGGAGGGCTGGTTGCAAAACCATGCTCTGAAGTGTCCCTTGCCTCTGTTTCCCAGTAGCGGGGAATGGCTGACAGGTGATGGGTCACTTGATGATTACCTGTTCTATTCATTCCCTCTGAAGCACCTGGCATTGGCCACTGTTGGAAGACAGGATACTGGGCTAGATGGACCATTGGTCTGATCCAGAATGGGCATTCTTATGTTCTGTTCCAAGACTAGGAGAAAACTCTATTAGAAACTGTGAACAGATGTTAATTGTTAAAATAATAACTGCTTCAGTCACATCACTGCTGTACATTACATGCTGTTTCTTAACTGGCTCAATTTTGTAAACAGTACCAGGTTCAAGTGAACTTAAATCAGGAAACCCAAGGACAGGTGAATGCAAAATCCTGCATGGTAATATTTTTCACAGAAGCTCAGCAAACCTTCCCTCTCCCTCAACTTGTTTCTCTCTTTTAAATTCTGAAAATCTCTTCTCCTCTGCAGGTTCCCAGTGAGAGCAATATAATAAACAGTGAAGTTACTTTGTTTTTCTTCATCTTCCTCCCCCGCTCCTCTGAATTCATTTTAGCTATCCATACTGCTCTGCAGAGCATCAGGATACCATTGTCCAGTAGGCAATCAATAATGAGATTCAGGCCTTGGAAAATGCAAAGGCAATGAAGATATAAAAAAGGCAAAGGGAAGTCAAAGTTTTCTCCATTTAGAGTATGAATTGATTAAAATTTAATGCAGTGGCATTTCCAAAGGCTAAGGACAAGTCACATCAGTTAACAGAGTAAAAACAAATAAGTTTTCTCCTTGTTTGGGTTTAAGAGATATTGGAATAAATTGCTAATTTCATCTTTCCATAAGAAGGCATTAAAGCTATCTATCTGCCATTTTCCTGTTATGACGTTGTTACTCCCCTGGAGGTTTTCATGCACTTTCCTTATTCTGTGGCTGGAAGCCACTGCATCGCTGAGAAAATAATGTCAAAATGCTAATTATCATGCTGGTATTTAAATAAGATCATCTGATTTGTTATATTTCAGTTCTTTCTTCCTGGAGCACTATTATTATAATGTCATATTTAATTCCTTAACTATTCCCTGGGATCTATGATCTAATGTTAATGCTCTATTTACTGACAAAAAACTTGGCTAACACAGAGTTAAGGTTGGCCGGTGATGTCTCGTGCCCCTCCAGAAAACTGAGTTCTGCAAGACCCAAACTTTTGAAAACTAGGAAATGGAGAGTTAAGTACACACTCTTGGCAATCTTAACTCTGCCCTCCTGGAACTGGCAACAGCTACTGGGAATTATCTCTAGCTGTGCTAGGTGTAGCTGTATTGGATGGCTGGAGGATTAGTTGGAGCATCTTGGAAGAGTTGTAATTGTGATATGTTGTAAGGGGGACTGTGCTCCTCAGGGATGGGAGGCGATCAAAGGAAAGTGGTGTTTGTGTACCTTGAGGCAAGTAGTTACTGGGTACTAAAGATCTCCTTACTCTAGTGGAGAAAGCTATAACAAGAACCAGTGGCTGGATGCTGAATCCAGGCAAATTCAAATCAGAAATTAGGCACATATTTTTAATAGTGAGGGTGATGAACCATTGGAACAAACTACCAAGGGATGTGGTGGTTTTGCCATTTCTTGATGTCTGCAAATCAAGAGATTTAAAGAGAAATCAAGACTGGATGCTTTTGTGGAAGACAGGATTTGGCGAAACACAAGTTATTGGGGTCCGTCCAGGGGTAACTGGGTGAAATTTAATAGCCTATGGTAGACAGAAGGTCAGAGTAAGTGACCTAATGATCCTTTCTATGAATCCTTAGATTCTATGAATCCTTTCACACCAAGTTATTTTCTACATTGATCTGCCAGGATGGGAGTTTTCTGTACAAAATATGTTCTAATAATAATAATAAAAATAATATAATAATATAATTTTTATTATTGTGTATTAATAATAATAATTAATAAATAAGCTTTTATAGGCTCCTTCATGTGTTCAAATCATTATACAGGCCTTAACTAACTCCCTTACCCCCTAATAACATCTTGCATTCACTTAGCACTTGCCTTTTCAGGATCTCAATGTACTTTAAGAAAAAAAATTAGTTTGGCCTCCTAAAACATTAGGGATACATTAGTATTGTTCTTTCCATTTTAGAAACAAAGAAACTGAGGCAAAGAGAAATTAAATAACTTGCCTGGGGTCACACAATGAGTTTGTGATAGGACCAGGGATAGAGTCCAGCGCTTCTTATGCCTAATCTAAAACTTGATTGGCTTTCTCTGGCAGACATTGGATAGAGGGGCAGTCAGATTATTTCAATTACTTTCCAGCTCTACAAGCCTTATAGGGTGTGTCTATACTGCAGTATAAGATGCATGACACGGCTGCAGTTAGACCTGGTCAGCTGACTCACCTCTTCCAGCCCCCGCTCTTCCCCCACCCAACTCCCATCCCCACCCCGCCTCTTCCCACCCAGTTCCACCCTCTCCCCCAAGTGCGCCCCATCCCTGCTCCTCCCCAGAGCCACCTGCATGCCGCAGAACAGCTGATCATGGCAGGCAGGAGGCGCTGGAAGGGATGGGGAGGAGTTGATCGACAGGGCCGATGTCAGATAGGCGGCGCTGGGGGGAGGGGAGTGGGGCTAATTTTTTTCTGTGGATGCTGCGGGGCTGGAGCACCCATGGAGTGGATGCTGCTCCATCACCACTGGGACTTGGCTCTCCATCTCATGGTCCAGTGCCCTTATTCCAGTGTCTCCCCAGCGTCTTTCCTGAGGAATTGGGTTGCCTTTCTCCCTGCTGCCACTTGCGGGCTCTGCTGAGGGCTCAGCTCCTTGGAAGAAACATCTTCCTCCTTCCTTGGTCCAGTCACAACTAAGCTGCAAGTCCCTATTCTTATACTTCCTGCCCTGCCCTGCCCTGCCCCCATACTTCTTGCGAGGGAGCAGGGCAGGGTTGGCAGTGCCTACCAGGGGAAGTTAGCCCCCTCTGTACTGGAAGGAGGCCACTCTGCCTCACTATACTCAGACTTGCTCAAAAACACTCCTGGAAGGGATCAAAAGGCTCCTGGGGAGAACAGCCTCACAGCTTAGATGTCTATGTTCTAAAGTAACCAGCCCAAAGTATAAGCAGCTTATGAAGTGTATCACATTTCACAGTCTCCATGCATCTCAAACTCCCTGACAGATCCTCCTGTGTAAAATTAGAATTTTAAGTATTCTTTTCCAATTTGCGACTGTAGATTTTCTAAAGTAGACATTTCCCTGATAAGTCTTTATACTTCCTATTGTTTAAATAAAATATTATTGTCTTTTTTTAAAAAAAGAAATAATCCAATTATGCAAACTCTTGGAGTAAGGAAATGCAAATGAAGCTAGAGATTTAATTTTCTTTCTCAAGAGTTTAGAAAATTCAGTTCTGGGAACAGATGACTCAAATTAACTCCTAAATGCTATATTTAAGATTATGGACTAAATTTTCAAAGATGTTTCAATTTAGCCTCAGAACTTAGAATTCGTGATTCAGGTGTTTGCATGGATTTAACTATCTAGCTTTCTAACTACCCAGCTTTCATGCACAATTGCCGTTAGTGTGCACAAAACTGACAAGTATAATATTGCAGCTTGTCTTTGCATATTCATTTCATTATCCATCATGGTTATGTTTTGATATCTGCTCTATTTTAATGAACATGTGGTCTAACTTAGCTTTCCTATAGTGCTGTTATTCTAGTACAGCTAATGCATATACCCTGTAGTGTGAAGTGAAAAGACTACTGGTATACCTCAGATCTCGTTAGTATGGTTAAGTTGCAGCTGAGTAACATAGGCATCTTCCTACTATGTAACTACCAATATTTCAGTATTGAACTCACTTCATGCAAATTCTTCTTGAAATTTGTCTACAATATATAACTTATTATGCCTGATCAAAGAACATGAAGGTTTTAGAGAGATTAAAGAAATTTGAGATAGCAAAGACCTAGCAGATCTTGTTCATATCCCTGCCAGTGCAGGACACTTAGCTAGACCAAATGTTAAAGGGTCAAATTCTCTTCTCCATCACACTGATGGAACCACAGTGATTTCATTAGAGTTGTGATGATGTAAATGAGATTAGAGTTTGGTCTTAGATATCCATCCAAACTAGACTTTTGAACTACAGCACTGAAATGTCATGGGCTGACAAAATTGGGCTGGAAACTTCCCAATAGCAGAGTTCCTCACAGTAATAGGGCACCCTTAATTCTGGTCTCAGTCAGATACTGCAAATTCACCAGAGTGCAAAATTCTTTAAAAAGTTATGCACTTTCGAAACTCAGAAAGGTTCCATTCTGATTCAGTTAGGGATTGGGTTGAAGGTTAAGACCGGGTCTTATTTGATACAGAGTGATTCACCCATCCTTAGTCTTTTTAGTTTAATTTCATTATAAAGTATCAAGTAGAAATTGGGAAAGAAATTGTATTCTGCTGTTCATGTATTGTTAAATGTGAATGGTATCAGTGCATCCACCTTAGGAATTCATGTTTTCTTAGGTTTTTTGTATTTGCATAAATCTTCTATAATGGTTTATTTTGTGTATCTACTGACGTGAAACTATTTCTGAGAAGAGTAGTTTATGGAAGAATGATACTCAAAGGCAAAAATCAATCTTGCAGCTGATGAAGAATATTGCACAACATACACCTGGCATTTTGCATTATTTAGAACACAGAGACTAAAATTCTGCTAGAATTAATTGATTTTACAGTTGGTGTATTGACAGTTAAAATGGTTATGGAGCTTGGAATGCTTCTTTGTCACTAATTTAAGGCTTACAATATCTAAAAGAGCTAGAAGGTCCAGATCCACAAAACTTGTATTTGAATCCAGAACCAAGCTTCCGTAAATTTTGGGGGTTTGCTGATAATAAGATTTATATTGTTACATTACTGAGATAGATTTCAGCTGTGGAGTTTGGGCACATTTGTACATTTTCCCCAATGTCCATGGATGTTTGAATCCATGAGTTTGGTTTGTGTCCATTCCTAAATAGTATATGGAGAGTTGACTTGGGCATCTTTCTATGAATACTATAACTCATTATATATGTGCATTAATTTTTACTGATACTGTCAGTTAAATACCTTCAACCATCCTTTTTAGGAATATTCTTTTCTTAGTTAATACATTTTTATTTAGTTCATTAGAAGACTAGCTAGGCGTTGTCTTTGGTTTGAGATCTGAGTACAATTGACCTGGGGTAAGTGACTGGTCCTTTGGGACTGGGAGTAACCTGAATATTGTGATTTTTGGTGAAAAGTGGCCCTCTACCACATAGTCCAGCTTGCCTGGCTGGTGAGAGAGACTGGAATGCCCAAGGGGACTGTCTGTATCTCCATGTTACAGTGCTTTAAGAGTTCATGCTTGTTACTGAGTTGGTGAAATCTAATTACAGAACATACAGTCAGTTTAGGGTGTCCGCCCTGCTTCTTGATAGTTTATCCTGAGGTTGGCACTCATGGTCATGAGCCACTCCAGGCAGTGTAACACCCTGCAAGCCCAAATCAGTTGACCTAAGCTCTGAGACTTGATGCCACCAGGTTTTTATTGCTGTGTAGATGTACCCTCTGAAACTTAAGGTAATGTGTATATGTTTTGTTCAAATTTTTGGAATTTAATCCAAACTGTCTGGAAATACGATATTTTTAAATGGGCACCTAAATTGTAGGCTGATGTTCAAAAGTGCTGAGCACTAGTAATTCCCATTGATTGCCTGTTGGACTGGTCTTTATATCACATTGCCCCACTTAAGTCAGAAACTTTGGGTCAGGTTCCCGCTAGTGAGCATCTCCTGCAAGGCGTTGAGTAAAATAGCAGTTGAAGGCATTCAGACCCATGGAAGTTAGGCACCTAAATAACTTTAAGGATCTGGTCTTATGTTCATCAAAGGATCAGGCCTTTAGCTGGCTCATCCATCCATCCGTGTTTTCATACTGTGCTTATCACTGTAGTATCTAATCTTCTTAAAAGGGCAACAACTAAATGGGAGTGGAAATTGCCCTGCCTTTTTACCTCTAGAAATTGTCTCATGTCAGTGTGGGGATGTATGCATTGCTATAGCTGGTTCTGTGCTAAATAGAGTCTGCATCAATGTGTATGTCTATTTGCCACTTTTCACAAACGCTGTATTAATTTAAAAGAAAATAGCAAGCCCACAAAGTTTTCATAGAATCATAGAAGTGTAGGACTGAAAGGGACCATCCCTGACAGGTGTTTGTCTAACCTGTTCTTCAAAACCTACAATGACAGAGATTCCACAACCTCCCTAGCCAATTTGCTCTTGTGCTTAACCACCCTGACAGTTCAGAAGTTTTTCCTAATGTCCAGCCTAACCCTCCCTTCCTGCAATATAATCCCATTGCTTCTTGTCCTATCCTCAGAGATTAACAAGAACAATTTCTTCCTTGTAGCTATCTTTTATATACTTGAAAAATGTTAGCATATCCCCCTCAGTCTACTCTTCTCCAGACTAAAGAAACCCATTTTTTTCAATCTTTCCTTATAGGTCATGTTTTCTAGATCATTAATACATTTTATTGCTCTTCTCTGGACTTTCTGCCATTTGTCCACATCTTTCCTGAAATGTGGAGGCCAAAGTTGGACACAATACTCCAGCTGAGGCCTTATCAGTGTAGAGTACAATAGAAGAATTACTTCTTATGTCTTGCTTACTACACTCCTACTAATACATCCCAGAATGATGTTCACTTTTTTTTGCAACAGCGTTACTGTTCAGTTAACTCATATTTAGCTTGTGATCCACTATGACCACAGACCCCTTTCTGCAGTACTTCATACACAGTCATTTCCCATTTTGTATATGTGCAATTGATTGTTCCTTCCTAAGTAGAGTACTTTGCATTTGTCCTTATTGAATTTCATCCTATTCACTTCAGACCATTTCTCCAGTTTTTCCCAATCTTTTAGAATTTTAATCCTATCCTCCACAGCATTTGCAACCCCTCCCAGCTGGGTATCGTCTGCAAACTTTATAAAAGTACTCTCTATGCCATTATCTAAATCATTTATGAAGATATTGAACAGAACCAGATCCAGGACCGATGCCTGCAGGACCTCACTCACTATGCTCTTCCAGGTTGACTGTGAACCACTGATGACTACTCTCTGGGAATGGTTTTCCAACAGTTATGTGCCTTATAGTAGCTCCATCTAGGCTGTAGTTCACTAGTTTGATCATGTGAAACAGTATCAAAAAGCCTTACTAAAGTGAAGATATACCACATCCACCACTTCCCCTCAATCTGCAAGACTTGTTACCCTATCAATGAAAGCTATTACGTTGGTTTTCTATATGGTTTTCCTTTAGAAATACAGCTTGAAAAAATGTTAATTATTTTATCAGCAATACTGAGATCAGATCAGCTTGAGAGCTGATCATTTACTTTTATTTCAATAGGAACTGGAATGATCATACAGAAAATCAGGTTTCAATTCTTTAGCTAGTTCTTTCACCTCTTGGAGATTTTCTCCTTGTGCACCAGTTCCTTTACTAAAATACTAGAAATAATAATAATAATAATAATAATTTTAGCTTTCTTCTTTCCCCAAAAGGGCTCTTTTTTGCCTCTTGCTTTATATAAAATATGTCTCTTATTGATAAATCTCCATTTTTATTTTTATTTTAATTATAAAGGTTTTGCCTTCTTTTTGCCTGTAAGAATCAAAGCCTAGGAGCTAGTAAACATTTTCATTTCCGGTATAAGGAGATAAATCCAACAAGTCTCTCAACATTTTTGTTTTGTTTTTTAATGTTGTCCTTTTGTATCCCTCTAGAGAAACCTGCAGTATTGTTTCTCTCTGACAAGCTTTTCTGCTCTACTGTTTTTCTTTTTAATTTCTCAGTTGAGTTGAATTGTCCACTAGAGATTTGGATTTCACCACATAACTGTCTTCAAATACAGAAGTCTCATCTTCTGCTTCAATTACTCTCCGAGAGCAAATAGAATATACTGGATTCAATCCCAGTTAACATCTTCAGAAGTTTTCTGTAATGCATTTTCTACAGAAATTTTGAGTTGTTCCCTTGATCAGTCATTGATATCATTAAGTGAAAGCAAAAACAGCAAGAAGTTAAAGCAACAATGACAACAACTAAAGAGAAAGTAGGCACAGGTTAAATAGAAATTAAGGATAAATAGAGGTCTTGGGTAACAATATCAAAAGCACCTATGTGACTTGGGAGTGTAAGTCCCATAAACTTTCATAAGATTTAGACACCTAAGTGCCAAATTCACTTTTGAAAATGGGATATAGACTCCTAGACCCAGATCCTCAACGGTATTTAAGGGCCTTAAATCCCTTAGGTGCCTCAATACAGTTGAGGATCTGAGCCCTAAATCATTTAGGTGCTTTTGAAAATCTTACTCTTTTTCTACACACAAACTTTCCCTAATTTTACTAACTGTGTAATTTAAAATCGAGTTCGTTAATACCGTGCAGGCATTTTCTGCAGACATTCTTAAATCAGTTTTTAAAAATGATTTGTATCAATTTAGCTTAATTTGGCAAGCAATTTAAGCTAGGTCAATAGAAGCTAGGTTTAAATTAATTTAAATGAGTCCTAGTGGCGTGGCAACACTTTGAATAGTGGGGGTGCTGAAAGCCAACCCCCTTACCCCTATTGAACGCACCCCACCCCCTGCGAGCTGGGGGCAGTGGTGGAGCCAGGAGCAAAGCCCCGGGACCGGCAGTTAGGACCCCGGGGGGAGGGGCAGCAGCCAGCCAGGACCCCGGGTGCAGGGTGGGGCCAGCAACTGGGACCCACGCGTGGGTCTAGCTGCGGAGCTCCAGCTAAAACCTGTGCCTATGATGAGTCCATTCAGTGGCTTTGCACCAGTTTAACCAGATCTATTAAAAATCTATTTTAATTAAAACTGTTCAACTTTGTGTTCAAATATGACCTCAGGAAGTACAAAGGTGGCTTTCCCCTTTGTCTGTTTGTGGTCTGGGTTAGACTGTGAGTTCTGCGGGAAATGAATTTTTCTTCTTGCTTGTTTGTAAGGCACCTGTCATACCTTTGGGTGTTATAAAAATAAGAGTAGTAATAATAATACTGTAATAAAGTGGCTCTCCCATAGGATCGCATTCTCACCCCTCCATTTTAAGTCCTTCTGTTCAAGTGTGTACTATGGTCTGAGATACTTATTTGCATTCTGAGACTGTCGGGTACTAACCACCCGCAACTTTATTTGAAGTCAGGGGGAACTGAAGGCACACAACACCTGGCAGGGCCAAGTGCTTAGACTAGACAGTTGGGATTTTCAAAAGTGTCTGAGTGACATAGGATTACAAGTCCCATTGGCTTTCAATGGGATCTATTCTCCTTCATCACTTAGACACTTTTAAACATCCCACCCTAAGTTCCTTGGGTCAGGAACTGTGTTTTTCTGTATAACACTGAGCATTTCTTTTCCATTTTCCTTATCTTCTCCTCTGCTTCTTGTTGCTCTCTCTTTCCTCTTCATTCCATCTTTTCCCCTTACTTCTTCCAATCCTAGTTCTCACTCCTATGCCTCAATTACATGCTCTTTCTCTCTGCCACAATTAGTCATTATGTATCACTTCTACGCCTAATCTCTTATTTTGCCTCACTTGCTGCCTCTGGTTACCTGACGGTTCACTTGCAGTGCAGGGGAAATGAGCAGAAGCATAGATGTCGATCCAGTTCAATAGCCATGTGTACGTTTTCAACTTATATAGTGCCCAGAGTCTCATACTCCATGTGGCTCTGACTCTAAATATTGAGACGTGCTGGTTCAACTTGTTCACTGGAAAGCTTTGTGAAGGACAGAGTAATACTGGATTACTGAGCCAGACCCTCAGCGTGGTGTCGGAGAGTTACTGTGATTTTTTCCCTAGACCTTAACCTCTTGGTTCCCAAGAACTCAGCTTGACTTTGGACTCATCACTCAGTTAGACCTACATTCAACCCCTTTCTTTTTCTCTTATAACAATATTTGTTTCATTTGTATCTTGTATCAATGGCAGAAGTGTTACATGACTTTTTTGTTTCAGTTTTCACCAAAAAGGTTATTGGTGAAGTTAAGGTTCGTGATTGGACGTCTAACATAGTGAAAACCAGTGAAAATGAGGTAGGATCAGGGGCTAGAATTGGGAAAGAACAAGTTAAAATTATGTAGACAACTTAGATGTTTTCCAATCACAAGAGCCTGATTAAATACATTCTAGAATACACAAGGAGCTGACTGAGGGTGTATCTGAGCCATTAGCCATCATCTTTGAAAAGTCATGGAAGACAGGAGAGATTCCAGAGGATTGCAAAAGGGCAAATATAATGCCCATCAAAAGAAGGGGGGGAAAGGACAACTAGGGAATTATATACCAGTCAGCTTACCTTCAGTACCCAGAAAGATAATGGAGCAAATAATTAAGCAATCAATTTGCAAACACCTAAAAGATAATAAGATGATAAGTAACAGTCAGCATGGATTTGTCAAGAACAAATCATGTCAAACCAATCTAATAGCTTTCTTTGACAGGGTAACAAACCTTGTGGATGGGGGGAAGTGGTAGTTGTGGTATATCTTGAGTTTAGTAAGGCTTGTGATACTGTCTCACATGACCTTCTCATAAACAAACTAGGGAAATACAACCTAGATAGAACTACTGTAAGGTGGATGCATAATTAGTTGGAAAACCATTCCCGGAGAGTAGTTATCAGTGGTTCACAGTTAATCTGGAAGGACATATGAAGTGGGGTCCCAAAGTGATCAGTTCTAGGTCCAGTTCTGTTCAATGCCTTCATCAGTGATTTAGATAATGGCATAGAGAGTGCACTTATAAAGTTTGTGGATGATACCAAGCTGGGAGGGGTTACAAGTGCTTTGGGGGATAGGATTAAAATTTACAATGATATGGACAAATTGGAGAAATGGTCTGAAGTAAATAGGATAACATTCAATAAGGACAAATGCAAAGTACTTGACTTAGGAAGGAACAATGAGTTGCGCACACATGAAATTGGTAATGACTGCCTAGGAAGGGATCTAGGGGGTCACAGTGGATCACAAGCTAAATATCAGTCAACAGTATAACACAGTTGCAAAAAAATCAATCATTTTTTGATGTATTTGCCGGAGTGTTGTAAGCAAGACACGAGAAGTAATTCTTCCGCTGTACTCCATACTGATTAGGCCTCAGTTGGAGTATTGTGTCCAGTTCTGGGTGCCACAATTCAGGAAAGGTGTGGATAAATTGGAGTAAGTCCAGAGAAGAGCAACAAAAATGAATAAAGGTCTAAAAAAACATGACCTATGAGGGAAGATTGAAAAAAATGGGTTAGTTTAATCTGCAGAAGAGAAGACTGAGAGGGGACATGATAACAGTTTTCAAATACATAAAAGGTTGTTACAAGGAGGAGGATATTACAAGAAGAAATGGGTTTAAATTGCAGTAAGGGCAGTTTATGTTGGACATTATGAAAAACTTCCTAACTGTATGGGTGATTAAGCACTGGAATAAATTACCTAGGGAGGCTGTACAATTTCCATTATTGAAGATTTTTAGAAGTAGGTTAGACAAACACCTGTCAGGGATGGTCTAGACAATACTTAGTCCATGAGTGCAGGGGACTGGACTAGATGACCTCTCAAGGTATCTTTCAGTCCTACAATTCTATGATTTTTTTTCTCTTCTTGCTTGCTTTTTCAATTGTATTATCCAGCAACACATTCCTAAACTACAATGATTGTGATTATTTGGATCACCATTAGTACCAAATGTAAAGCATGTACTGGGGGTGCAAACTTATTTCCTCTGATGTAGCCCACCAGTGTGTTCTTACTGTATGGATAACATTATTCAGAGTTTGATCCTGTTTGGCTATCTATAGGGAAATGGGTGCTAGCTGCTTTATCTTTTTCTTTCTATTTAACTGGTTGTATTAATGGAGAAGGAGGCTATGGGTATAAAGAGATTAGTTACCAGTGATCTCCACTCTGTCTCATCTGTCACATCTTCAGTTAGGTTCCCTTTAATCTGCACATTTAATATACAGCATGGATCCCAATCTGATTTAGAGAGGTGACGTTTAGAGAATCTATCCTGGCTCCCCGAGCTGCTCATTTTTCCAGCTGAAAAGTTGTGGTATCCCAGGACACACACCATGTACCCAAGCCATAGCACCTCCTCCTCTCTCTCCTTGGTGACTAGTTGAGCCTAACCTCTCTCCTAAATAAATGCATTCACATATGCTGATTTTTCACAGAACCATCAACACTGAACTTTTGTACAGCAAGCAGTATTTATCGCCATACCATCTTTTGTTGCCATCTTGACAGTAGGATAGTGTTTATATGTTACATTCTCAGTGATACCCATACAATTCACATATACCAACTCTTTAGGTCTCCCTGTCCTTCTGGTAATGACAACTATAATTGGTAAAGTCAAATTGTTAGTTCCATCTGGTGCCCAAAAACATAAGAATGGCCGTACTGGGTCAGACCAAAGGTCCATCTAGCCCAGTATCCTGTCTATCGACAGTGGCCAATGCCAAGTGCCCCAGAGGGAGTGAACCTAACAGGTAATGATCAAGTGATCTCTCTCCTGCCATCCATCTCTACCCTCTGACAAACAGAATCTAGGGACACCATTCCTTACCCATCGAGGCTAATAGCCATTAATGGACTTAACCTCCATGAATTTATCCAGTTCTCTTTTAAACGTTGTTATAGACCTAGCCTTCACATCCTCCTCAGGCAAGGAGTTCCACAAGTTGACTGTGCACTGTGTGAAGAAGAACTTCCTTTTATTTGTTTTAAACCTGCTGACTATTAATTTCATTTGGTGACCCCTAGTTCTTATATTATGGGGATAAGTAAATAACTTTTCCTTATCTACTTTCTCCACATCACTCATAATTTTGTATACCGCTATCATATCCCCCCTTAGTCTCCCCTTTTCCAAGCTGAAAAGTCCTAGCCTCTTTAATCTCTCCTCATATGGGACCCTTTCCAAACCCCTAATCATTTTAGTTGCCTTCTCTGAACCTTTTCTACTGCCAGTATATCTTTTTTGAGATGAGGAGACCACATCTGTATGCAGTATTCAAGATGTGGGTGTACCATCAATTTATATAAGGTAATAATATATTATCCATCTTATTCTCTACCCCTTTTTTAATGATTCCTAACATCCTGTTTGCTTTTTTGACCGCCTCTGCACACTGCGTGGACATCTTCAGAGAACTATTCACGATGACTTCAAGATCTTTTTCCTGATTTGTTGTAGCTAAATTAGCCCCCATCATATTGTATGTATATTTGGGGTTATTTTTTCCAATGTGCATTACTTTACATTTATCCACATTAAATTTCATTTGCCATTTTGTTGCCCAATCACTTAGTTTTGTGAGATCTTTTCAAAGTTCTTCACAGTCTGCTTTGGTCTTAACTATCTTGAGCAGTTTAGTATCATCTGCAAACTTTGCCACCTCACTTTTTACCCCTTTCTCCACATCATTTATGAATAAGTTGAATAGGATTGGTCCTAGGACTGACCCTTGGGGAACACCACTAGTTACCCTTCTCCATTCTGAGAATTTACCATTAATTCCTACTCTGTGTTCCCTGTCTTTTAACCAGTTCTCAATCCATGAAAGGATCTTCCCTTTTATCCCATGACAACTTAATTTAAGTGAGAGCCTTTGGTGAGGGACCTTGTCAAAGGCTTTCTGGAAATCTAAGTACACTATGTCCACTGGATTCCCCCTTGTCCACATGTTTGTTGACCCCTTCAAAGAACTCTAATAGATTAGTAAGACACGATTGCCCTTTACAGAAACCATGTTGACTTTTGCCCAACAATTTATGTTCTTCTATGTGTCTGACAATTTTATTCTTTACTATTGTTTTGACTAATTTGCCCAGTACTGACATTAGACTTACCAGTCTGTAATTGCTGGCATCACCTCTAGAGCCCTTTTTAAATATTGGCGTTACATTAGCTATCTTCCAGTCATTGGGTACAGAAGCCGATTTAAAGGACTGGTTACAAACCCGAGTTAATAGTTCCGCAATTTCACATTTGAGTTCTTTCAGAACTCTTGGGTGAATGTCATCCGGTCCCAGTGACTTATTAATGTTAAGTTTATCAATTAATTTTAAAACCTCCTGGACCTTCCAGCTTTGCAAACTCCAAACTGTTTCCCAATATTTTGAATTCCCTTCCCACCAGTGTAATCCAGATCAGTGTGCTGTTTAATAATCTTGACCATTTGCCACACTTTATTTCTTCTATTCCCTGAATCAAATTTGTACGTAATTTATTACCATATATACTGCAATTGCTCTGGAAATGTTGTTAACTGGGTCAGCAACATTCTTGTCAAACATGTTAATCCATTCTAAATTCTGTGTTACTGTGTGCATATTTTCAATAGTTAATGCTGCTTGGTGGAGCAGTAACCTACTATTCTCTCCCCTTTTCCTTATTTCTTTTCCAAAACCATTAATTAAAGAGTTAATTCTTAGATTCAATGTCTGCAGAATTCCACAGTGTCATACTGTGACATTCCCCAGGGTACAATATGGACTGTTGAACTGCTCTGCCCCCTTAAGTCTCCAGCCTAGATGCCTCTTACTCTGTTTTGCTAGTGAACAACCACCTCTCCAGGTTCTGCTCACACATAACCACCAGCATGTAACTTGCTCTAAGTATTAAGTGATACTAGCTACCCACTCATAAATTACTTACACCTGCATGTTCTTAGTCCCAGTCTTGACCCCAGAAATGTGTGTCTTGTATTGCATAGTACCCTCCTGGATGGTACAAACTCGTAGTAAGTCCGTCATTTCAACAAAGGAAAGTGTTTATGTGCCAACCTTGTTATTCTAGGTAGAAGTTCCCAAACACTTCAATCCAGCCACACACTGGTCTAGATAAAACAGTAAAACACGTTTATTAACTACAGAAAGATTACAAGTGATAAGGCATAAAAGTCAGAATTGGTTACAAATGAAATAAAAAGACAAAATCACAAGCTAATTCCTAAACCTTAATGAGCTAATAAGACTCTGGGTAGGTCTACACTTACCTCCAGGTCCGGCGGTAAGCAATCAATCTTCTGGGATTGATTTATCACGTCTTGTCTAGATGCGATAAATCGATCCTGGAAGTGCTCGTCGTCGACGCCGGTACTCCAGCTCGGCGAAAGGAGTACGCGGCATTGATGGGGGAGCCTGCCTGTGTGTGTTGGGTCTCCTTTACCCAGCCTGTTCATAACATTCCTTTCTCACATATTCTATCATTGCAAAATCCACTCAACTACCTCACTTGGTCCTTCCCCGGTGTGATACAGGCAGGCCAGGGAGCAGTGGAAGAGTGGTCGAAGGGAAGTATATAAGCCCTAGGCTAATTAAGGCATGGTTCCCTGTAGACTAGGGAAGGTTGCTACAGGTTAATTGGAGCACCTGTAGTCAATTAAGGCCACGGTAAGTTTGAACTAAGGTACTTCGAATTCAGCTATGTTATTAACGTAGCTGAATTTGAGTACCTGAGTTCGAAGTGGAGGGTTAGTGTGGACCAGGCCTTAAACACAAAAAGGTCTGTCTCAACTTAAGATGCATTAAATTTCACAGGCTGGCCTCCTTCCAGCCTGGGACAACTCCCCTATTTCAGAGTCCTTCAGGTATTCATTGATGCCGTGAGCAGAGAGATGGGAGGAGGACAGGAGAGGTGGGGGCCACTGATTTTCATACTTATACCCCTCTCCCATTTTTGAGGATTACTCCCTACCGGCGTACAGACAGTCTCTTGTGTACATGAGGTTTGAACCATCTCTGAGATGAAATGTACATTTCTTGTTTATACCTTCTCCCCTGCTGGAGAATAGCCACTTAAGCAATTATTAGTTTTTTAACACCTTGCTGGTGTGGCAGTGTATGTCTGTCTCTCGGAAACTGGTTTGTGGATGCAATCCAGAATTACAAAATATTTCAGTAACAATCATACAGTAGTGTAGTGAGGAGGCATGGCCTTCCTCTGAGACTGATGGGGAGGAACCTCTGCCTACCCCATGGTGGGCGAAGCCAGGACACCCCTGACCACACGCCGGAAACAGAGGGGCAGGACAGGAAGAATAAAAGACAGGCCCTGCATCAAAGTTAGGCTGGAGCTGCCAGAGGAGATGGATACCTCTCGCCCACTGCTGGGGCTCGAGCCCGACGGAGACTTCTACAGTGCCAAGAAGCTGCCTGCAACCAGGGATGCTGAGGAGCTGCTGGCCATTAGCCATGTACCCCAGGGAGACAGAGGATGACCCCAGATACACCACAAGGGGACTGTAGGAAGTAACTGAGGGATACAGAGGATTTTCCGGGTGTGTTCTTGCCTGAATCCAGGTCAGCTTGTTTCGACTGGACCCCGCTGACCCAGTGGCAGAGCATTCCTCCACTGACGGGGAGGATGGCTATGCACTCCACAAGTAGAAACGTATAACTTAACATACAGTGTTGCTACACACATTTTAACAGATAATAATATTCAGCAGATTATGGGATTTCAAATGATACCTCACAAGGCATACTTTGTACAAAAAATATCATAACCTTATAAAAGTGGTGAACGTGGGGTGCACGGTGTTAAATATATAAACACCTGCTCCACCCAACTTGATTGTTAATATATACCTTTTCTGTCTAGGATTCATTTGTCTTTGATCTAAATTTCCTACTTGGTCCTCCAACCATCGAATTTGCTATTTAATCTTCATTTGATCACCACTTCTCGCAAGGGGTGTAGGGGATGCTCCAAGCGATCCATACTGTGAAAAATTTAACACCAGTGGGATATGAATCCATCCTACATCCTCCACTGAGGTCTCATGAAAATACCATTTTCAGGCCATGGTCCCATGTGGAGATATTCCATGGAGGACAGAGAAATTGTACGGGCCCTAGAAGTTGTTGAAGAAACCCTTTGAATTCCTTTCACTCATACAAAGTGTCCCTGAATCTTAAACCTATTATCTTGTTCAGTGTGACATTAATATCTCCCCATGTAGTTTACAACAGTATTAAATTCATCATACACTCCCTCCCATCCTTCAGTAACACTAATCTTAATTACTATGTCCCAAGTGTGGTTATGTGTAACATTGTGGAGGGTCTAATTTAGCGTAACATCATGTGTATTACACAAGGACTTATTCCAACAAACATGTCCCTACAGTCATGGAGGTGTGGTGAGGAATAGCGATGGTACCGGTGCAGTCATCATCTTGCACACTGCACTGGGAATGAATTGTTCTAGTGTAATTCAATGTCCTCAATGCTGTCTCGGCTTTGAAACTCCTCCAGTGATCCATTCTTGTGCCAATCCACAAAATAAACCACAACACTAGAAACCACTACCATTTCATTGTGGCACATCTGTAAAACAAAATAGGGAAGAAAGTATCTCTTAGTTCCTGTTATTTACATTTGTAGGCTATTAACTGGCTTGCAGGGAACCAACTCTTTCATTTGTCTCCCTGGTACAATAGGTATACAGAGAGTCCCAGTCTGTCCATTATGAGGTAGGGAATGTGCCACTTTGCCTTTGAGGACAGATTAGATGGTGACAGGTCCTTCATGATTATATTTGATACCACCAGATGTTCAGTCAGATCTCCGTTCACATCAAAACACACTTCAGTTTTTTGTTTTTCGCCTTCATCTGTTGCCACCACAGTTCTTTGTACCTGTAAAATCCACTTTAATACCTCCTGCGCACAGGTTTCAGGGCTACAGCTGGCAAATGTTTGGGTAGTTGGTTAATCATATCTTCCCACATCCTCATTGGCCTCCCCATTAAGCTTCATATGGAGAGAATCCCTTGGATCTGCACTCTCTTGCCTATATCTACATCAATACTTAGGGCAGTAGCTTATTCCAATTACTACTAGTAATGTTTACCCCTTTTTTAAGTTCAACCTTAATAGTTCATTGTTTCCACTTGCCCATCCGTTTCTGGATGCTGAGTAAGGTAGAACTTTTGATTGATTTCCAGCAGATTACACACTTTAACAAAAGACCCCACAAAGCCACTTCTATTGTCTGAATCAACTACTTTTGTGCCAGAGACTGAACAGGTTATAGATTAACTGTTTTGCTGTTGTTAAAGCAGTTGTACTTTTGGTAGGGAATGCTTCCATCCCATTGTGGGAAGAAGTCCACTTTTACCAACACTTACTTGTGTCCTCGTGGTGTCAAAAGCAACTCCTCTATATAATCAATTTGAATTATCTCCCAGGGTCCCCTGGGAGTCTGTCTCATCAATGCTCCTCTGTGCTTTCTATTAGCTGGATCATGACTGTCACAGGTGACGCAAGAGTGTAAGTATTCCAGTACATCCTCTTTCCATTCTGGCACCAGCCCATTCAACTGAGTCTCTCTTTTGCTTCCTTTAACTTAGGATTTCATCCCATTATGGACCAATGTACCCACTACAGCATATCTTTTATGCATGTCTCAGGGTACTACCCACACTAAAGCCTGCTCTGATTTGGAACAAAGTAGTCTCTGTTCTCTACCATGTCTTGCCCTTTTACCTTAAGCTTTGAGCTTGTTTCCACAATGGCCCCAATTCAGCATCTTGTTTCTGTATCTCCTGTAACTGTGCAGCATTTGCCTGTAAGAACTGCTGCTGCCCCAAGTTATCATTGTTACTGGTATTGCTTCCCAAGGCAGTAATTGCTGCATCTTTTGCTGCAAGGTCAGCAGCCTGGTTTCCTGACACCAAGGGACCCTTTTTCCTGTGTGCACTGATCTTTACCATATCCACCTGCTAGAATTGCTTTGCTGCATCTAACATTTGCCACATTGTGCTAACCATGATTTCCGCCCCATCTGTTGCTTGATATTTGTTTTGCAACCACCATGACAGCATAAGTATGGCACCGCTGAAAACCTAATCCAAATCCAGGACACTGATAAGTCTCTCCTGCAGCCCCTTCTCTTCCAGGCATACACTGATGACTGCTACCAATTCAGCATTCTGAGTTGATTTACTGCCACATTTATACTATAAAGTCTGTATAATCTGCCCATTTCTCATTTTGACTGCTGCTAGACTCCCTTCCTTTGACCCTGAACATAATGACTGCACCCATTAGTAGACCATATATCCTCTGGTTCCTGCACTGCACTAGCCTGCAGTTCCTTAAATACAGCATGCCAGGTACTAACTGGACTCGCCTCACATTCATGTGTCATTCCTTCAATGCAGATTCCTGAAATCCATTCCTTTGGCTCTCTAAGCTATATCGCCTCCACATTTTCTCTCTGCAGTACCAAAGTCCATTTCTGAATCTTCTCATTGCCCTGCTTAAACTTTTGCCTCCAGAAGCACCTTAAAAGGGGACATGGTGGCTAACAATGAACACTTTCTGTCCTCCCACCAAATATTTGTGTTTGATAATAGCCCAATAGGCTGTCAGCACTATTTGTTCACATTAGTTATATTTAAATTCCACACTCTGCAACAGTCAGGAGGCAAAAGCCACTGGACAATCCTGATTACCATACTTCCATGTGAGCATCATCCCTATTTTACTTGGAGTTACTACTGGATCCATAAAAATGGCTTACTTTCGTCTGGATTTGCTAAGACTGGAACACTTCCCAAGAGCTGTTTCAATTTAACTACTGCTTCAGTGTGTTCCTCCCACCAGTCCCAATGAGGAGCTCTGACTAACTCATACAAAGAGCTTGGTACCTCCACATAAGGGAGAATTCCCTACAAAATTCAGTTATTCCCCAAAATGACTGCAATGTACTAAAACATCATCCACATCTTGGCTAAGTCTTTCGGGTTTAGAGAAGTCTTTAAGACTCTGTTTCACATGGGCCTGGAAAATAGCCAGAGAATCTTCATACTCCTGGTGCAATATGGTCCAAGCATATTGCACTCTCCCCACATAAATGCAGTTCTATACAGTCATTCTGGGACTCATGGTAAGGACCAAAACCCCTTACTAACAAAACCCCAGGACAGAAAACAGCTTCATTTTAGGAGAATTTTTTGAAATCATCTCTGGATAAGCTACCACTAGGGGTGCCATACACTTTGTCCTGTCATTTGCTTTTTTTATAATCAATAGTGAATATCCACCTATTTCCTGGCTTTTTAATGGGGCATACCAGAAAATTACATACCAAAGCCATAGACTTTATGACTCTTTGCTCTAACAATGCATCTATCACTTCTTGGATTGGGCCTGTCATGAACAGATAGTTAAGGGTTAATACCTCTTTTACCAGTAAAGGGTTAAGAAGTTCACCTAGCCTAGCTGACATCTGACCAGAGGAACCAATGGGGGGGCAAAATGTTTCAAAAGGAAGGAGGGAAGTTTCCTTTGTTTAGAGTTTAGTTTCAGTTTTGGCCAGAGTGGAAAAGATCAAGGAATCAGCCTCTTATCAGAGTAGTGAGTATTAGAAAAGGAATAAATAGGTTTTGTTTATTTTCTTTTTGTAACTTGTCTTGGCATTAGGGGGTTAATCAAATTGGGTATTCTTTTGTGTAACTAAGTTTTTGCCAGGGGAACATCCTCTGTGTTTTGAACCTGTTGTCTGTGAGATCCGCTGATATGCTCTCTCCCAGAGGGTTTTCTTTTACCTTTCTTTTCTTTAATTCAAAGTCTTATTTTTAATAACCTGATTGATTTTTCCTTGTGTTACGATCCAAGGGGATTCGATCTGGACTCACCAGGAATTGGTGGGGGAAAGGAGGAGGGGATGATTAAATTCTCCTTGTGTTAAGATCCAAGGGTTGGATCGGTGTTCACCAGGAAATTGGTGAAGAAGTCTCTCAAGGCTACCCAAAGAAAGGAGTTAGAACTTGGGAGTGATGGCAGCAAGACCAGATCTAAGTTGGTAATTGAGCTTAGGGGTTCACATGCAGGTCCCCATATCTGTACTCTAAAGTTCAGAGTGGGGGTAAAACCTATGACAGGGCCCATGGATTCTTTTGGGGCTTCTTATTGTCTCGGGGGGGAGGGGGTAGAGGTAGTTCCTCCTCTTCTAATAGGATTTGAGTCTGCAATGGCCCACAATCTAATGTCATTCTTTCATTTGTACTACAAGTGGTCTTCCAGTAACTGTGGATTCTGCCCTGTTTGTCTTCTTTCTGTAAGCACCCTGTCACTGTTATTGCTGTCCCACCATCTGATACATATTCTGTTCCACCCACGCTATAATTGTTTTTATAGTGTGTCATCACCAGCTATCTCGACCCAGGGGCACTACAAAGAACAACTGGGTGCAGAGGTTTGACAGCCCCATTGTGTGGCCACCGGATGTTTTTTTCCACCAGACTGAGTCTCCAACTGGGCCTTTTCAGTTTTTTTACTACTACTTTTAATTCCTCCCTTTCTTCCTTAATCTGTCCAAATGGTATCCAGCTCAGTGTTCTGGTCTCCTGATCTTCCCCAGATCTTCTAGATCCTCCCTTACCCTGAAATCCCCTAACTCTAGTCCAGAATCCCATGCCTCTAAAGCTGGATTCCACTTTAAAAACTTTGGCCTCTGATATGGACACATTTTTTAATTTAGTTCCCACCAGAGTTCCTCTCGAGCCAATATATCCTCCAAGTCATCAGGGTTAGAGATAAACTGTAAAATATACTGCTTACATTCTTGGGCAAGCACATGTGTGTGCTGGATCTCCTTTACCCAGCCTGTTCATAACATTCCTTTCTCACATATTCTATCATTGCAAAATCCACTCAACTACCTCACTTGGTCCTTCCCTGGTGTGATACAGGCAGGCCAGGGAGCAGTGGAAGAGTGGTCGAAGGGAAGTATATAAGCCCTAGGCTAATTAAGGCATGGTTCCCTGTAGACTAGGGAAGGTTGCTACAGGTTAATTGGAGAACCTGTAGTCAATTAAGGCCCTGTTAGCAACCTAATAAACCCCCTGCTTCAGGCAGTCAAGGGAGAAGGAGAGAGGATTGGCGCTTGGAGGTGTGCTGTGAGACTTGGAAGATCAGAAAACTGGAGTAAGGGAGACTCCCTCCCCCAGTGTTTAAGGACTGAAGGTACCCCACCCAAGGGGGAAGAGGGTAAGAACCTGCAGGGATTGAGAGGGGCTGGGACTCAGAGTGACAAGCAAACCCAGACCCCTTCCCTGCTTCCCTTCTTTACCACCTTCCTGGGCCACTAGTGGGGTCCTTGGTGCCCCAAGAGCAGGGGCAAGGGATGGCATCTTAGTCCCCTCTCCCCTGCCAAGAAAAGCGCAGGACCCACCATACTACCTTAGCCATCTTGTCACACTGGCTAGAGGTTTCTGGCCAAATACTTCTGCTGTGGCTGATTTCATATTCTAAAGCAACTTTGAAAGTTTGGCTTCTAACACTGCATTAGGTTGATTGTGTCCAATTACCCATGGCCACAAACTCCCCAGGTTTTCCCAATCATCTGTACTTACCTGACCTAAATCTTGCATATTTATTCCTTTTAACAGCCATTGGATTAACTTGTTCCAATTAGCCCTGGATGGTGGTCCCCATTCCTTAACAAAGGATTCCATCACTGGTATCTATAAGGGGTGATTCTCAGTAGTCATTGTTTGTCTCCCATATCCATTGGCCTCAATTTTAACCATAAACAGAGTCTCTGGTACAGATTCTGATGCCTGGGACATTCTCTTTAATTCACTCCAGGTATAGCCTGTTTTAGTATCCTCATAAGCAAGAGGCACTATAGAGACTGGCTCTAATCCACACTTATATCCTGCAGACATATTATGGGCCAGGAAAAGCCCTCCTGGATTCTTCCTCCTGTGTGCTGCTGACATCTCCACATCTACCAGCTGGTCTAAAAGCTTGTCCTGTCCTTCCCTGATTTCTTCACACCTTTCATTTTGTTTTAAGAATACCTCATTAGATTGGACAGAGAGTACCTTCTAAATTTCCCTCTGCTCCTGCAGTTGTGACTTTTCTTTTTTCAGTTCATCCACTTCAATAGATAATCTTTGTTTGTTTACATAGGGATCCAGTCCCAAGGATTAACCAAGTGTTCTGTTTCTCCTTTCTACATTTTTTGTCCAGCATGGTTTATTGGAGTTCTTTTGCTATCCAATCCCATTTTCCCCCTACCAATTTCTGGGGAGTCCATAGGGACTTTCGCTTTAATCCAATCCTCCATACAGTGCACACTTCCCACACTTAAACACTTCCAATGCCATTTTCTTTAATGGTAGGTTATGACCCTCACACTAAGGGATAAATTACCTGCTCCAGATCAGCAGATCCCAGGTTGCGACACCAAAAATGTTGGAATTTCTCTAGAGACCTTAACTTCTCCATTCCCAAGAACTCAGCCCGACTCCAGTCTCGTCACTCAGGTTTCTTTATTGGAATACACTAAGACTACACAGAGCTGATCAGACTCATGGATAGGGGGTAGGTACAGGGTATACCACAAATTTAAAGAAGACAAGTATTAATTACTATCTATACAAGTTTAACCCTATAATGACCATGCATTTTCCATTCTATATTATCAAACTCTTTATGATTGGTCAAGTTATTTTCAGAATCAATCCCTATACATATCATGCTTTGTTCTCATGTCACATACTCAGTGTATTTTGTTAGTTTCCTCTGTTTGTTTATCCTCCTTCCGCACATTCTTAGCCATTGCTGCTGACACTATTTCTTGCACCTGTTTTTACACAGCTTATCTCTTTCTTGTTCTTGATTACTGGGCCCACTCATACCAAGTTAGACCTTCACATGTACTCAGCCTAACTGCAATTGCACTAGCTCTGCAGGCTGATGGCATCCTTAGTCAGGTATCCAGGATGATGGGATTTACCTAAACCAGGACAAAAGTTTATTTTCTGTAAAGCTGACAGGCACCAACAACCTGAGATTAACTGGTTTTGAATATTATGGGATTGATTACCTGTCCAGCCTTAATTTGGATTCAGTTTTGCATGTGTAAAGAATTGGGAATAACTCCTGCAAGTATTTATAGGCACAATTGTCATCATTTAGCGAGTGGATCTTTGGAGAGGAGGTAAGGGTGTGCTCTTGGATAAATCTGGTTGTAAGATATTAAATGTCTAATGCCCTGGATTGTGGGCACAATCAGGTAGTTAAACATCCACATTACATAAATTGCACTTCCATTTGTTTGCATCTATAGACTGCAAGTGCAAAATCAGAGGCCAGCTGTGACCGGGTATACGAGGTCCCTGCTGGAGGCCTCATGGCCCTGCCACAGAAAAGGGCAGTGGAGAGGGTCCTCCAAGCTGCCTAGATTGGCGGTGTGGGACATAGCCAATCAGGGCCCAGCAGCCTAGTATAAGAAGAACGGCAGGGCCTGAGGGAGTTCAGTTCCATGCTGGAGCTGGAGGAATGTGGATGGCTAAAGAAGCTGCAGCACATCAGATAGGGTAGCTCTGCAAGAAGCTGAGGAGAGTTAGAAGGAGCTCTGAGGTGGTTGCTGGGACTGCATTAGGACAAGGCCCTGAGGTAAGGGTGAAAATAGCACAGGGCCATGGGGAAGTGGCCCAGGGTGTTAGAGAAGCATTGCAACATAGATAAAGGGATGCAGCAGATGGCTGCTATCTACAGGGTTCCTGATCTGGGACCTGGGGGAGTAGGTGGGCCTGGGTCCTCTTCATTAGTCACTGGGGGAAGTGGCCTGGTCACTGAGGCACCCGAAAGGGGGAACTGACCTGTCATGGCCCAGCTGGAGAGCTGTGGCCAGAAAGACCCCAACAGGCCAAAGACATTGTCTCCAGGAAGGGAACCCTGGAACACCACTATATCCTAGAGCACAGTGAGAAAGAGAGAGTGCAAGTATATGCACTTGCCCAAAGGGGTGCTTGTGAGAGGTGCGGGCACACTGTTACAGTCCTATTTTTAATACAAAATGTATAGCCTGAAATTTTATACCCAAAGGGTCAATCACTGAAGGTGCTATTGAAATTAGAATGACCCTGCAATCATGCTATGAATAATGAATGCCCATTTCCAATGAGATTTTTCTTTTCTTTTTCCCCCCTAATGTACAGCAGCATGGATGGATGGAGGTATATTACTGCACTCATGGAAAAAACATAACTTATCTACAATGGAAAGTTAATGTACAGGATCTTGTTTACTGAGTTTGCAAGCAATACTCTAGTTACTGTGTCACAGACTGAAATATTTTCCCCTGAAGGCTTTTACATTAATTAGATCTGATTTTTTTTTTTAAATGAGCAGAATGAACATCTGCACTGAAGCAGGATGAATGTAAAATGAACAATGAAATATTTAAATACTAAGTATATCTACATATAGTCTTTCCTAGTAAAATTAATAGTGGGATTGTGCATTTTCATTTGAATATTTTCATGGAATTTGGATTGCATTCTTTTGTTCCCTTTTTTATTAGAACCCCAAATCACTTTATTAATTACAGCATGATCTGTAAGGATACATGTACTGTTTCTTTAAATCTATGCTAGAAATCAACAAGGGCAGTGCTGCAGTAGATTTTAAGAGAATAATTGAAGCAGAGAGAGAGGGTAGATTTTAAGAGGATCTCCTTTGTGTCATACAAGTTTCTTCTTCAGTGTTAGACAATGAGCCTTACTATGATTCTTAATGTTTGTCACATAGCATCCATTGTGGTTAATATTACAGATCACAATATTATTGAGTTCCACAAATTTGGTGGAGAGTGTGGGAATTATGCCAAAAAATAACACTGTCACACTAAAGTTTGGAAGGGGAAAAGGGAGGTTTAATGACATGAGGAAGCAAGTCAAAAGACCATAAAATAAAAAGTAAAGAAAATAAAATCCTTAGTCCCATCAGCATAAAGGCTTCTTTATATCTTGTCTCTAAAGTAAACTGCTACAGTCTTTCCAGTCTCTCTTCTTATGAAAAAGATTAATGTTTTATGGAGCTCTCCACATCTGCAGACGGTGGGATTATAACTGACCATAGGAACGTATCAATAGCCGTAGTGCATCGGACCAGAGATGGGTCTAGTTCAGTATCCTGTCCCTGACAGTAGCCACAACCAGATGTTTCAGAGGATAGTGCAAGATTTACTAAATAACGAATGGCCATCAGAACTCTGTAACAGACCCCAGTAGAGTATCTTGCACCTTCCTCTAAAGCACTATTAAGCCCAGTATAAATGTAAAACCTGTAGCTTGAAGAATACAGAGCTTGCTGTTTGCACCTATTGACAAACATGGGAAGAGCAACCTGGAGAACTCCAGATGGACAGAAGCACCATAATCTAAGGAGCTCTCTGCTGTCATATATTGGAAAGCAAATAGAAATGACTGAACTGGCCAGGCCTCATTTGCTATTTGATAGTTTGGGGCATTTTCGTCCAAATTCAGTTAAGTTTTACATTTGAGGGTAATGAAACATAATTATCCCCATTGACTAATGACAGGGCAAGAGCACTGCAACCAATGTGCCTGGGATGAGGGGCCAACCTAACCAATGCTGTAGTTCAGCATTGTTGGCTAGTGGAGCCTGGACAAAGCTAAAAAGAGAGGGGAAGGGGTCCTATTTTCTGGGGGAAGGGCATCCACGGTGGTAACAATTGTATTTAAGGTTCTATGTAACGCTGATTTCTCTGTGAAGACTTTGTGAAGAGACAGTGCAGGGGAAGCTTTGTAGATGGCTTTGACCTGGCAAAGTGTGGTGAGGTGGCTTGTGCTGCTGCCCTATGCAACTTCAGTAAAGCTGAAGAAATCCCCTGAGTTTCCCCTTACCCAGCAATCAATGAAAGCTGTAACCAAATATTCAAGTATGGAGGCGAGACCTTGCTGAGGTGACTGTAGGCACTCTTTCTCAATATATGGAGTACTGAAGATGTGCCACACGACTTCAAAGATACTCCCATTGTCACTATAAACAAGAGGACAGATGAAAAGTCCACCTGTGGCAACTGTCCTTATATCTCATTACTCTCCACCACTGGAAGAGTTCTGGCCAGAGTACTCTTTGATCATCTGCTTTGCAACATGGTTCATCGCATGCTATCAGAGTCACAGTGCGGATTCAGGACAACATGAGGAATATCAGTCATGATATTTGTAGCTCATTAGATGCAGCACAGGACCTCTACACTGTCTTAATCATAAGAATGGCCATACTGGGTCTTGCCCAGTATCCTGACTTCTGATGGTAGCTGGTGCCAGGTGCTTCAGAGGGAATGAACAATACAAGGCAATTATTGAGTGATCTACCTTGCCATCCAGTCCCAGCTTCTGGCAATCAGAGGCTTTGAGCATGGAGTTGCATCCCTAACCATCTTGGCTAATAGCCATTGATGGACCTATCCTCCAGGAACTTATCTAATTCTTTTTTTAACCCTGTTGTACTTTTGGCCTTCACAACATCCCCGGCAACGAATTCCACAGATTGACTGTGCATTGTGTGAGAAAGTACTTCCTTTTGTTTGCGCTAAACCTGATGCCTATTAATTTAACTGGGGGACCCCTCGTTCTTGTGTTATCTGAAGGGTTAAATAACACTTCCTTATTCACTTTCTCCACACCTTTCATGATTTTATAGACTTCTATCATATTCCCCCTTATCTCTTTTCCAAGCTGAACAGTCCCAGTCTTTTTACCTCTCCTCATACGGAAACTGTTCAATGCCCCTAATGATTTTTGTTGCCCTTACCTGCATTTTTCCAGGTCTAGTATATCTTTTTTGAGATGGGATGAACATAACTTCACACAGTATTCAAGGTGTGGGAGTACAATGGATTTACATAGTGGTATTATAATTTGTGCCTTATTATCTATCCCTTTATTAATAATTCCTAACATTCTGTTAGCTTTTTAACTACTGCTGCACATTGAGTGGATGTTTTCAGAGAACTATCCACAATGACTCCAAGATCTTTCTTGAATGGTAACAGCTAATTTAGGCCCCATCATTTTGTATGTGTAGTTGGGATTGTTTTCCAATGTGCATTACTTTGCATTTATCAACATTGAATTTCATCTGCCATTTTGTTGCCCAATCACCAGTTTCATGAGATCCCTTGGTAACTCTTTGCAGTTAGCTTTGGACTTGACTATCTTCAGTAACTTTGTATCCTCTGTAAATTTTGTCACCTCACTGTTTACCCCTTTTTCCAGATAACCCCACTATTTGCCTTTCTCCATTGGAAAAACTGATCATAGAAATCATAGAATTAAAGAATCATAGGACTGGAAGGGACTTCAAGAGGTCATCTAGTCCAGTCCCCTGCACTCGTGGCAGGACTAAATATTATAACCATTTATTCCTACCTTTTTGTTTCCAGTCTTTACTGGTCCATGTGAGGACCTTTCCGCTTATTCCATGACTGCTTACTTTAAGAGCCTTTGGTGAGGGACCTTGTCCACATGTCTGACCCTTCATCAACCTGGCTAAAGTGCTTAACACAATCAGTAGACCTGGATTTTGGCAACTATTACGTAAATTGGGTTGTCGAGAAATTCACCAATGTTTTGAGACTATTTCATAATGGAATGCTTGGATAAGTCTGTGTAGATGGTGTTTTGTCTAACCTGTTTCCTATCACTAATAGTATTAGGCAGGGCTGCATAATTGGTCCAATCCTTTTCAATCTCCAATGCAGAAATGTTCGATGATGCTACAAGAGACTTGGTTACCTGTATCAGGATACCTTTCTTATCCTCCAGAAAATTCTTCAACCTGAAAAGACCGTGATCTTCCACAAAAGTCTTTGAGGCAATTGTTCATGAGCCTCTGTACACCAATGACTGCTCTAGAGGCACATAATCAAGAAGAGATCTAATTGACTACGGACAGACTTGTAGAGTCCGCAAAAGGGTATGGGATGATAATCTGTCTGAAAAAGACAAGTCATTTATCAACGTGCACCAGAGAAACCCTTCGTGAAATCAAGTTACCATCAGCTACACACAGCTGAAGGCTATTACAGACTTCTACTATCTTGGCAGCACATTGTCAAAGGATGCTACTATAGACAAGGAGCTGACAAGTCACATCAACAAAGCCAGTTCATCGTTTGGCAGGCTATCAGGCAGAGTCTGGCACCATCATGATGTGAAGCTTCAAACCAAACTAAAAAGCTATAAAGCATTTGTGCTGTCCAATTGGTTGTACAGGTGTAAAACCTAGACCAGCTGTAGGCATCACCTCACACTTCTAGATATTTATATCTGCATGCCATGTTCCACATCAAATGGCAGGATAAAGTTACCAATAGCTAGGTTTTGGAACACAGCCACTTGATGGGGGATTGAAGTCGCGTTCATCACATCATACTTACGCTGGGTTGGTCATGTACGGAGGATGGTGACACCAAAATGCCAAAACAGTTGCTGTACAGCAAACTGAAAGTGGGTTATTCATACAAAGTGGCCAGAAGAAATGCATCACGGACACACTGAAGCATAACTTGAAGCAGTGCAGCATTAATGTTGACAGACGGGAGTTGTCAGCAACAGATAGATCACACTGACAAGCAGCAGTCAATGATGGGGTTACTCAGTTTCAGACTAATCGCCATATGGATCTTAAGGCACAGATGCTGAGTCATAAACAGAGGCAGATTCAGCAGGTACAGACTATAATCCCTTCCTCGGTTATTGAGCTACATATGCACTGAACGTGGAAAGGACTCACCCATCAGCCTACTGAGCCACAGTTGTACTCACAAGACTTAATACCATCATTGTTGTCCTTCATGACTGAAGAGTACACCAACAGCCCTTACACTGGAGTAGGGGATATAACCCTTGGAGCAAACCAAGCAGCACTTTGCCTAGGGGCTGGAGCTGGACATACCTGAACTCTGGACTCAGCAGATCCTGGACAACAAACAGTGAGTGGGATGCAGTGGAGGAAAGGGACAAGAGAAGTGGCTATTCCAGTAGCACATTCCCTTATTAGACAATTACAACTGTGCATTGAGGACTGAGATTAAGATTATATCCAAGACACCTTGGGGGGGGGGAGAGTTCAATTTTTGTCAAAGGAATTAATCCCCCAAAAAATTCAATTTGGAAATGCTGTCAGAATGTCTCGTAGGAATTGTAGTTCAGTTTCTTCCTGTCCCTATCTTCCTATTTGGGACCAGTCTCCCCAGCCAGACTGCACACACCATGCACCACATGCCCCATAATGCACCATAGCAAGGGACTCACACTCTGAACTAACTCCATTCTCTAAAATGAGACCCAGATGCATTATGGAAGTTGTAGATCTGACTAGGAAGCTTCACCTATTGAGAAATTACAACTCCCATGGGACAAAGTGGTAGCATTTCTAAATTGCTTTTTTCTGTTTAACTTTTTTTTTCTTCAATTTTTGGTCAATTTTTCACTACTGGAATTTCTTCCAGAAAGCTAAACTTTCTGCAGAAAAACACCTATTTCTTGACCAGTTCTACTCTTCTATTCTCAGAGCATTTAGGTTTTTCTCTTTGAACTGTGTTGGTACTTGCAATTGGTCAGAAAAGTTTATATGGCATTGTTTTTGCTCTACCCTTCCCTACTCTTGCACCCCCACCGCCCCAGTCTCTCTGCAATTGTTTTTAGCACTTTCATTACAAATTCTCATACCAATGAATTTTAAACTATTGCCAATAACATTCATGCATGCAACTTTGAAATTTGCTATGGACATACATACCAGTATAGTTTAATTGTTTATGGAAAGTGAACACACAATGAAC
Organism: Chrysemys picta bellii; assembly: GCF_011386835.1. Classification (NCBI taxonomy): domain Eukaryota; kingdom Metazoa; phylum Chordata; order Testudines; family Emydidae; genus Chrysemys; species Chrysemys picta. Next base: position 106,413,570 of record NC_088792.1, read on the forward strand.
ATGAGTGGGGGGAGGGGGGACGGGAAGCAGGGTTCAGAAAATAAATTATAATAGATTTCTTCTGAAATCTATTAGTTCCAAAATACAATAATAATCCTGCATTCTCTTGCATTTTACCAATCCTCTGCACACTTTTAGGGAAATAAACTCCTTATGTGTAAAACATCTTGTGATACATACTGCAGTCTGAGCAATCATCGAATTAATTTGTATTCTGGATAAGTTGCTTTTCTCCTTTTTTAAAGAGGAGAGTCTAAAGGAGATGAAGTAAATGCTGGAGTCTCTGGGGGTTTGTGAATGTCTTAAACTAGTTTTGAGCTCTCAAAGTTTTCGGAGTTAAACTTCCCCCCTCTTCCCCCCCCCGCCTCCATCCCTGTTTCCTGTAATTTAAACTTGTTTTTCAAATGGAGATTCAGTTTAAGAATACGAATATTTTTTCACTAAGAGCCTAATCCAAAACCCATTGAAGTCCATTTTAGCATTGGCTCAGACCCTAACTGGAAGCTTATGATCTATATTAATGACAGAAACCCCCCACCCACAACTACAAAATTAAACAGCATATAATGTATTTTTGCAGTGGAATTTTCCTCTACCCTTCTCTGCTCTTGTTTTTCCCCAGTCTCTCTGAAATTCTTTCACTCTCGCTGCTTTGTTCTATCCTTCACCCTATTTTTTTGACCAGATATTATTCTCTCCATTCACTTTTGTGACATCTCCTAAGTAGAAAGCAAACTCTAGAATGATTAAGAATGATGTGCACTTTCAACCCCACTATGCTTGAGAGTTCAGAATTAAGCTATTCAAGTTTGCTTGATGCTTCTAGTCATGGATGCTGATGACATAAGTTAACATAATTCAGCTTATACTTATTTGGCCAAGACTTTCAAATTTGTGTGTCTAATCTTGGGCTCCTAAATCCATATTTAATCACCTAAATAAATCCTGAGCATCCAGCACCTCTGAAAACGCAACTTCATATTTAGGTGCTGGAGTGGGGCAGTTGCCCCACTCCTGAAGAATTTAGGCTGCAGTAGCCCAGTGGGCCTGTGCAGATGGGCAGCCAATCAGAGAAGGGCTTAGTGGGAGTCCATCGGGGCCCAGATTGGAGACATCCAATCAGGGCCTGGCTCAGCCCTATAAAAAGGCTGCTCAGGAAGGGAGCAGTCAGTCTGTCCCAGACCTTCATGGGGGGGAAGGTCTGTCTCTAGACAGGGAGACTAGCTCCTGGGACAGGGCAGTGCTGGGCAGGCCTGGGGGAGCAGAAGGAACTCCAGCCTGGTGTCTGCCAGACTGCAGGCCCTGAGGGGAAGGGCCTAGCCTGTGCGAAGGGCCGAAGGGGAAGTGGCTCAGGGACGTGGACAGATGGAGGGGAGAGAAGGACAGCGAGGCTGCAGCCAGAGGGTCCCTGGGCTGGGATCCAGAGTAGAGGGCGGGCCTGGGTCTCTCCCCCTCCCTTGCAGTACACCAGCCATCGGCCGTAGGGAACAGCCATCGTAGACTACACCAGATCCCTGACGAGGGATTAGACTTTGGGGGTGTGTGGTTGGATATGATGGCTGGGGTGTAGAGAAACTGCTGATCAACCCCCCTCTCTGGAAGGGGTGTGGATGGACTAAGGGGCACTGCTGGAGGGCAGTGATCTGGAAGAGGATGCTGCGAGTTGGGAGCAACGCGGGTCCACACACCAACCAAGGGGGAGACGACTGATGGGACACCACCAGGAGGGGGCGCTCCACTGGACTGAGCTAATTCCCAGAGACAACCAGCAGGAGGTGCCAGGTTGAGTCCCAACCTTGTCACAGGTGCCTAAATATAAATTTAGGAGTGTAAATAATATTCTAGGCACCCAGTTCTGAATGATCGCCATGCTGAAAAACCCATTTTCTGAAGTCTCAATTTTTCTCTTAAACAAATCCTCTATATAGACAAGCAACCTGAATTTTGTAATTTCGGATTTTGTGAGTGCTTCACTTTGCAACCTTATTGTCTTTTAACAATGTTTTTTATGTATAACATTATAGTTAAAGTGTAGGGAAGTTATTAACAATGTAGTACTTCTATTTTTTTTTTTTCAAGTAACTGTAGAACAGAATGAACATGCCTAACACATGCGGTTGTGTTGTAGAAGTTACTAACAACCAGCTAACCTCTGCATTTAAAACCAATGAAAAATGTAGTACCAGTGCATATTTATGGTAAAAAATCAGATTGAATTTATGCATTTATCCTTGCTATTTTGCTTTTGTATTTCAGTAAAGTGATACAAACAGATGGTAAACCGCTTCTTATTTACACAAAGAGGATAATTTAATAGCTTCAGCTTTCTAATGTCTAATGAAGTCCTAGATGACTGTCACAAGTTGTACTATCCCTTTAAGCCCTGCTCAAAGTCTCTTTCCCTTTAAAATTTGACTTTCTGGAGTCATGTGATGACAGGAGAACCAAAAAAAGCTGCTTGAGGCTCTCTGTAAGCAGCTATTCAGGAAAACCACCATCTGGCTGGTGTTTCCTGCGCAATGACCCAGGGAAGAGTACAGCCAAGAGATCTGGGAAGCCCTAATCCCACGTTGAACTATGGAGGTAGAAAAAAAGCATTGAGTTTGACATTGGGGAAGCAAGTGAAGGATTGTCTGAGCTGGGCTGGAGACATGCTCCATTCCTCCCTCCTTTCCCTTTTAGCTAGTGCATGTTCTCCTGCCCACATACACACTGTTGTACTGAGTGGTTCCTTTACAAAACTTGTTACTGGGTTGTGTTATCAGACTGGAGATAGCAGATGCACCTCTGTGTGCAAGCATGACAGAGCATTTCACTTAAGGTGTGACTGGGGAAAATCACCATCTCCATTTAGTCCTGTAGCCCTCTCTACTTGGTCCATCAAATGTGCTGATGGATTTTGTGATTTGAACCTTTGTCCATAAGGAGCCATCAATTTATACTAAATACATGTAATAGAAGAAAGCTAAAATGGACTGGAAGCTGCAGCCTAAAACTGAAAGGTACATCCTACTTATTGCCCATTCTCTCTAGTCCCTCAGGATTTTTTTTTAAACTAAGGCAACTGATTGATTCTTGCATTCTGAATTAAAGGCATTGTCATAACAGATTCTCTCAAGCAGTTCTGAGCAATATTTTTACAGCACGTGCATCTCTCAAACAGATATAGAAGGTGTACAACCTTTCTGTCCTCACCCCCAGAAATGTTAATTTTGACCTTGAGCACTCCATACAGAAATGACCATTCATGGGCCATCAGTGGTGGGGGCTGAACATGAGATGTCTGGATCTAAAAGCAACAAAGTTCTCTTTCCTGAAGTAACAGAGGTGGTCTCTTACCTTGCAGCTGGTACCAGACACACAAATCTCTACTAGCTACTACTGGGGAACACAAAACCACACTGGAAGTGTGGGTTACATAGAAACATAAGAACACCCATACTAGGTCAGACCAAAGGTCCATCTAGCCCAGTGTCCTGTCTTCCAACAGTGACCACTGTCAGCTACCTCAGAGGGAATGAGCATAAAAGGTAATCATCAAGTGATCCATCCCCTGTCACGCATTTCCAGCTTCTGGCATACAGAGGCAAGGGACACCATCCTGCACATCCTGGCTAATAACCTTGATGGATCTATCCTCCATGAATTTATCTAGTTGATTTTTGAACCCTGTTATAGTCTTGGCCTTCACAACATCCTCTGGCAAAGAGTTCCACAGGTTGTCTGTGTTGTGTGAAGAAATATTACTTTTGTTTGTTTTTTTTAAACCTACTGCCTATTAATGCCATTTGATGACCCTTAGTTCTTGTGTTATGAGAAGAAATAAATAACACTTTCTTATTTACTTTTTCCACACCCACCATGATTTTATAGGCCTCTATTCTATCCCCTCTTAGTCATCTCTTTTCCAAGCTGAAAAGTCCCAATCTTATTAATCTCTGCTCATATGGAAGCTGTTCCACACCCTTAATCATTTCTGTTGCTCTTTTCTGAACCTTTTCCAATTCTAATATATCTTTTTGTGATGGGGCAACCACATCTGCGCACAGTATTCAAGATGTGGGCGTACCATGGATTTATATAGAGGCAATATGGTATTTTCTGTCTTATTATCTATCCCTTTCTTAATTATTCCCAACATTCTGTTAGCTTTTTTGACTGCCCCCTGCACATTGAGCAGATGTTTTCAAAGAACTATCCACAATGACTCCAAGATCTTTCTTGAGTGGTAAGCGCTAATTGAGATGCCATCATTTTATATGTATAGTTGGGATTATGTTTTCCAATATGCATTACTTTGCATTTATCAACATTGAATTTCATCTGCCATTTTGTTGCCCAATTACCCAGTTTTGTGAGATCCCTTTGTAACTCTTCACAGTCTGCTTTGGACTTAACTATCTTGACTAGTTTTGTATCATCTGTAAATTTTGCAACCTCACTGTTTACCCCTTTTTCCAGATCATTTATGAATATGTTAATCCCAGTACAGACCCCATGGGACACCACTATTTACCTCCCTCCATTTTGAAAACTGACCGTTTATTCCTACCCTTTGTTTCCAATCTTTTAACCAGTTACTGATCAATGAGAGGATCTTCCCTCTTATCCCATGACAGCTTACTTTGCTTATGAGCCTTTGGTGAGGGACCTTGTCAAAGGCTTTCTGAAAATCTAAGTACACTATATCCACTGGATCCCTCTTGTCCCCATGCTTGTTGACCCCCTCAAATAATTCAAGTAGATGGGTGAGGCATGAATTTCCCTTTACAAAAACCATGTTGACTTCCCCCCAACAAATTATGTTCATCTATGTGTCTGACAATTCTGTTCTTTACTATAATTTTAACCAATTTGCCCAGTACTGAAGTCAGGCTGACTGGCCTGTAATTGCCAGGATCACCTCTGGAGCCCTTTTTAAAAATTGGCATCACATTATCCTCCAGTCATTTGGTACAGAAGCTGATTTAAATGATAGGTTACAAACTATAGTTAGTTCTGCAATTTCACATTTGAGTTCCTTCCGAACTCTTGGGTGAATACCATCTGGTCTTGGTGACTTATTACTGTTTAGTTTATCAATTTGTTCTAAAACCTCCTCTAATGACCTCAGTCTGGGACAATTCCTCAGATTTGTCACCTAAAAAGAATGGCTCAGTTTAGGGAACGTCCCTCACATCCTAAGCCGTGAAGACCGATGCAAAGAACTCATTTAGTTTCTCCGCAATGTCCTTATCGTCCTGGAGTGCTCCTTTAATACCTCAATCATCCAGTGGCTGCATTGGTTGTTTAGCAGGCTTCCTGCTTCTGGTGTACTTAAAGAATTTTTGCTATTACTTTTTGAGTCTTTAGCTAGCTGTTCTTCAGATTCTTTTTTGGCCGTCCCAATTATATTTTTACACTTCACTTGTCAGAGTTTATGCTCCTTTCTATTTTCCTCCCTAGGATTTAACTTCCACGTTTTTAAAGGATGCTTTTTGCCTCTCACTGCTTCTTTTACTTTGTTTAGCCATGGTGACACTTTTTGGTTCTCTTACAACTTAATCCTTTCTTCAAACTCTTCCAAGCATCTTTTAAATGGCCATCTTTCAGTCCATTTGGATATGGGCACTTTACTGTCCTGATATTTGCTCAGAATGTTTCTCAATCTATGTTCTACTCAGTCATTGCACTGCTCTTCATTTATCCCCCATGTTTCTGCTGCTTCAGAAATGTGAGATTATTCACACAAATTATTTGAAAACATCTTGGAGAACAGCTGAGAAAGTGGTGTGCAAAGAGTGAAAGCAGTCTGTTGATGCATACTGTTGTACAGATGGCAAAAAAACTAATAGTATTGACTAAAACAAATAAAAGTTTAATTCTGTTGACTACAAAGAAAAAGCTTCATTCTCTCTGCTTTAAAAAGTTGTCAGTATTGACTACATAAAAACCCACAGGTAAAAAGGAAGCATCTGTCATAACTCTGCAGTCATTCTTCACTATCAATTATATTCATAGGGTTGGATTATCTACTGGTGTAGTTCAATTGAAATCAATGGAGTTATGGCAGCAGAAAATTAGCCAGTAGATTTTAAGCGTAAAAGGGACAATTATTATCTAGACTGACCTCCAATATAGAAGTACAGACCATAGAACTTCATGAGAAAGTGATTGCCAGACCTAATCAGATTATTGGGTAGGTCTGCCTAGCTCAGTCTCCTGGTTTGTATTTGACCAGCTACTTCACCTATCTTGGGGTGACATAGAGAGACAATACAAACATCTATCATTGATATTCCTATTTTTATATATTGTCCTTTAGTTTTGTATCCCTTCAGTAGCATGCACAAACACTAAATACCATCTCAAGGATTTTACAGCTCCCCCTAACTTGTAGCAATTCAATAATGATAACTCTACAGAGGGATTAATGCCAACAGCAGTTGCATGCAGAGAGATTTTACAGCAGGCAAGTTTTGTCTAATAAGCTCCCTTCTTGAAATAAACTTTCACTAAAACAAAGTCAAGAGATTCTCCCCTGATCTATTTGTATAATAGGTGCAAAAATGTACATTTTGGAGTGAGACCCACACTTTCACACTAAAAATCATGTGCATGTATATGATTTTTAGTGTGAAAAGTGTGTGTGTGTGTTTTGGATGAGACCCAAGTTCTATAAATATAGATATAAATTCTTTACTCATTGTGGTGATCAGGAATGAGAAAAAAAGGAAGCACAAGATATGCTAAACATTCTTTCCAGCTGGGGGAGAGGAAGGTGGAAATAACAGATGGCCATTTTGAATATTGTACACCTTAAGTCAATATATGGCTGTTTCTCTGCAATGAAAAGACATAGCCTCCCAAAGAGCATACTCTTCTTCCTATAAGAGAAGCTGACCATGAACTAGAAAGATATGGCTCAGTCAAGCAGACAGAGGAAAGAATCATAGAATGTCAGGGACCTCAGGAGGTCATCTAGTCTAACCCCCTGCTCAAAGCAGGACCAATCCCCAGATAGATTTTTTTTTGCCCCAGATCCCTAAATGGCCCCCCTCAAGGATTGAACTCACAACCCTGGGTTGAACAGGCCAATGCTCAAACCACTGCGCTATCCCTCCCCCCATAGCTCTTAGAGAATGGATTGAATTCCCCAGCTTACTGGATGTGAGAAAAAGGTGTTGAGCACACACTGACTTCAGAGTTATGAATACTCAACATCTCTGAAAATCAGGTTTGTTGTTAGTTACTAAATACAGATAAGTGCCTAATTTTAGTTAAGTTTGAAAATGTTGTACTTCATTTCTCTGTGTATCAGTTTGCAAACCTGTAAAGCAGGTGTAATACATTTAAGCTACTGTCCATCAGAGTATTGTGAAGCCTAATGAATGTTTGGTTGCAAAGGGCTTTGAAAGATGCATACTCGCACAAACTGTTGTCATAGGTAGAAAATAAGAAACAAACTGTAGAAAACCAATCTAGACTGAATAATATCTGACTTCATTTTTTTTCCCAACAGGAAAACTCCTTGCTCCACTGTTGCTCACAAACATGAATTACTAGCATAGAACAAACTGGAGTCTGAGCAATATGGGATCTCTGTGATCAAAGGTAGGATGTACTGGTGGATGACAGGAAAGGAAGCACTGTAGTTGAAGAACCTAGAAAGGAAGCAGGAGAAGAATGAAGCTAAGAACTTATTTTTTGCTGAATTGCCTTTTATGATCTTGCTTTGGGTATTCAGCAGCTTCTACTAAGGGCATGTCTTCACTACCCGCCAGATCAGCGGGTAGCGATCGATCTATTGGGGATCGATTTATCGCGTCTAGTGTAGACGCAATAAAATCGATCCTTGATCGCTCTGCCATCGACTCCTGAACTCCACCGCAGCGAGAGGCGGAAGCAGAATCGACGGGGGAGCAGCAGCGGTCGACTCGCCACCGTCCTCACAGCCAGGTAAGTCGACCTAAAATACGCAACTTCAGCTACGCTATCTGCGTAGCTAAAGTTGCATATCTTAGGTTGACCCCACCCCCATCCCCCCGTAGTGTAGACCTAGCCTAAGAGTGGCCTGTTTTCATTTCTGTGCCCTTGTAAGGAAAAATAGCTATTTTGTCTGTGCAAGTGTGATTGGTGTCGGTCCACCTGCCCGCTAGGGGGCGGTGGGAAGCTACGACATCACTGGCCGGCCTGGGTCACGCCTCGGCCACTGCGGAATTAGCAGCGGGAAGGACGCCAGGCAAAGGTCAGTGGCGTGCCCCTCAGGCAGGGGAGCGCCAGCAAAGGTCAATAGCGCGCCCCTCAGGCAGGGGAGCGCCGGCAAAGGTCCCGGCGCGGGTCGGTCGGGTAGGGGAACGCAGGCCCACCCTACACCACTGCGTTCCAGCCCAGGGCCCTGACAGTGGCAGAACGAGGGTCCCGCCACTGGGTCAGAGGGGTCGTCCCGCTACATAGACTCACCACTGTGCAGCTCTGTCCCTGGGCTACTTCCTACCTGATTGCTCGTCCGAATCCCTCTGGTCCCGCCAGTGCGTCGGGGTAGTCTGCTGTTGGCAGCTCCAGCTCCCCCTCGGGCTCAGGCTCCTCCAGCTCCTCCCGGTACTCGGCTGCTGGCAGCTCCAGCTCCCCCTCCGGCTCCTCCAGTCCCTCTGGGTACTCGGCAGCGGGCAGTCCTAGTCCTTCCTCCAGGTGAGGTTCCCCCTGGTCCAGGGCGTCCCATGGCGTGGCAGCAGGGTCTGAAGGGAGCAGCCCGCGGTCTGCGTCTGCCTCCCTTCCTGGTGCTGCCCTGACTGAGCTAAGGGCCCCGCCCTTTATACTTCCTGTTCCACCCCTCCCCTTCCGGGGGGGTGGAGCAAGCTGGGCCTGGCCCCGCCCACTCAGGCTGAGAGAGCGGCCCTTTACCCTCAGGTTCAGAGCCCGCCCACCTCCCAGTTAACCAATATGGCTCCCTACAGCAAGGAAAATGAAATTAAAATATAATGGTTTCCACTATCAACTGCCCAATTTATCTATAGTTCTAGACACCAGGGAATGTGAAAAATAACAAAAGTTTCTTTTTAATCATACTGAACTTTGTGAAATCAGAGTTCGAAGTTCTTCCCCATTCAGCAAGTACAGTAAAGCAAATCCAGACAGTGTTTTGCAATCACTGATTCCATTGCCAGTGTTAGTAATTACTGCCAAAACAGTTTAAACTACCTTACTTTTAAAATTAAAACTTTATTGAATGTTCATGTGGAGCAGGCTGAAATTTTTTTCTGCAAATAGTAAATTCCTAAAAAATGCATTTTGGGGGTACCAAAATTATTCACAAATTTGGGTTGAATTCCGTTAATAGTCTCAGTTAAAACAAAAATTTCAGCATTGTTGAAATGGCTCATTTGAAAAATGTCAGTTCAAAAGTGTTTCATTTTTTAAAAAATGTCATTTAGAATCCACTCAAATACTTTTCGATTTTTCGCTTCAGCAAGAAACATGAAAAATTTAGTTTCAGTTCAGAAATTAAAAAAAAAATAAAAGAATTGCTCAGCATTGTGTTCATGTCTCTTTCTCTCTCTCACCACCCCCCTACATATATAATGTTTTTCAGCAAAGAATGCTACCAAAGGCCAACACACTCTGGATAGTGCAGGGACCATGCTTTCTTCATACCTCTGCTTGGTTGGCTTGCTCCCCAGAGACACTAGGAAGGGCTGCCAGGATTATGCTTGGACCATGCATGGAGGCAGGGTGCAAGCACAAAGTCTCATTATGCCCTTGCCTCTCCACATAAACACTTGAAGACCAAGCTCGGTCTAGTCTCAAGTAGCCATTCTGATCATTAGTGAACATTTCCCTCCCACACGAGCATTGCGGTGGATCAAATACGTGGAAATTCAGATTGAGAATATGGGCCACACTAAGTGGACTCTTCCATCTTTAGCTCCCCTTTGCCACTACCATATTGTGACATAAAAATTTAGGATTCTCTCAGTAAGAAGCACTCCCCGAATTTAAAACTTACTGATTAAACAAAGTAAAATGGCCCATCAGAATACCCTTTTTGGAGGGAGTGGTGTGCCTGCTATATAGCTGCTGAAAAGGCCACCTTGGGCAAGGGGCTATACATAGCATAGGCCCTTTGCTGGCTCTCCCTAAGATTGCAAGGCATCTGGTTTTTGACCAGAACTTCTGCCCTGTCAAAAAGGGACCCTGGCAGTTCCAGTCGGCACCACCGAGCCATTAAAAGTCCAGTTGGCAGCACACCGGGGACCAGGGGCTAAGGCAGGCTCCCTGCCTGTTCTGGTTCCACACAGCTCCTGGAAGCAGCCTCCAGGTCCTTGTGGCCCCTAGGTGCATCGGTGGCCAGGGAAGCTCCACACCTTACCCCCACACTGAGTGCCAGCTCCATAGCTCCCATTGGCCGAGAATCACAACCAATGGGAGCTGCAGGGGCGGTGCCTGCAGGCGGAAGGGCAGTATGTGGAGCATCGCTGGCTGCCCATGGGTCTACGGGTCGCAGGGATTTCTGGGAACCACAGTTAGTGCCGCTGGTACCCCCACACCTCCTCCTTCACCTTAACCCTCTGCTCCAGCACTAAGCCCCCTCCTGCACTCCAAACCTGTCATCTCCAGCCCCACCCCAGAGCCCACACCCCCAGCTGGAGCCCACACCCTCTCCTGCACTCCAAACCCCTCGGCCCCAGCCCAGAGCCCAAAATTTTTTCCAAAAAGTGGAACTTAAATCCTAGGGAGGAAAATAGAAAGGAGCCTAAACTCTGGCAAGTGAAGTGTAAAAATATAATGGGCCTGAGATGGATCTTGCTTATATTGGTGTGAAACAGGCATAAATTCCACTGTAAGTGAATGGGACCGATTCTCTGATACTAGTGTCTAGCAGTGAGTTCAGGAAAAGGAAAAAAAGGAGACAAAGTGAATTTTAAGTCACCTTTGTTCCTCACCAATTCTGGCCCAGGCTAGGGGCTTTGGCAAAGATATAGCAGCCACAGAGCTGGTCTAGATTCACAAAGTCATAGATGTTAAGGTCAGAAGGGACTATTATGATCATCTTGTCCAGTTGTTCTCAATCAGGGGTACGTGTACTCCCCGGGGGTACGCAGAGGTCTTCCAGGGAGTCCATCAACTCCTCTAGATATTCGCCTAGTTTTACAGCAAACTAACATTTCAGACGGAAAAGGACTTGTTTATACTGGTCTATATCCCATACACTGAAATTTAAGTACAATATTTATATTCCAATTTATTTTATGATTAGATGGTAAAAATGAGAAAGCAAGCAATTGTTCAGTAATAGGGGGCTACACCACTTTTGTATTTTTACGTCTGATTTTGTAAGCAAGTAGTTTTTAAGTGAGATGAAACCTGGGGGTACGCAAGACATGTCAGACTCCTGAAAGATATATAGTAGTCTGGAAATGTTCTTCAAGCTCTGTCTGCTTTTAGGGGCCATTACAACTGTACAGAATAGATTGGGGATAGAAACTGCTGGTGGTAAAAACCAGGACCAGAACAGAGCCAGGGATAATGCCATATGATGGAGGTATTCTGCAGAAACTGGCTAAAGGTGCTTTATGCTGTCAGAGAAGCATCAGAGAGATGTGGCACTATGGAGATGAGAAACCGATGTCAGTGAGATCAGAATCAGTATAATATATTGTACCATGTTGTTAACTTCACATGTACCATAAGTATATGTATTGCTCAAAAATAATATACAAAGCTGTTTCTGATAGTGTAATATAAACCTAATTATTCTCTGAAAACATATATACATTTATATTTTCTACATTGCCCCCTGGATTAAAAAAAAATCTTTCCCTGATCCAGGCTTTAAATTCCCCAGACTATGCTAACAAAACTCTGACAATCAGACACAAAGAACAAACTTCTCCCACTTCCAAATTTCCTTACAGTGTGTTAAGTCAAAAGACTTCACTTTTCAAAGTGTATAAATGAGAAACTTGTAGTGCCTGGGTGATGACTTTACATATATTAAGCAAATCCTGACTGAGCAAAAATGATTTTCTGATTTCTTCCTCCTGTTTCATACTTTAGGTCTTATTTTGCACCTGTTCAGCACTCATCCTTACAGACGAATTTAGCTATCGTTTAGGCACTCACAGGAGCAAAATGAGAACAGATGCGTCATAAGAGCAAAATATGTACTGAAAGGGCACAGCGTAATAGGAAATCAGTGCTGAATGGGAGGAAAAACAAAACAAAACAGGATACGAAGGATGCAGACCTAAAATTAGCACAGGATAGATGCAATGAAAAGACAAAAAATTCAGCAGATAAGAGCTCCTGGTTTATAGTTTAAAATCTGCCTATCTGCACTCTCTGGGAACAGCATCAATCTATCTTAATTTCTAAATATATTGAGGTTTCCAAGCAAAATCTCTATAAAAGAAGAAGGCTCTCTATTTTTATTCACAGATCACAGTAACCTTTTAAAAAGACCAGGGGGGAAAACAAACTTCTCTACCTTCCCAGTACCCAGAGCCCCATCCTGCACCCCCATACACAAAGTATGTTTTGCCAGTTACCTTACACAAATCTGGCTTGCTACAAACTCAGGCATGACAGCCCATCATACCTGACATGCAGAAATTTGTGGTACATATCTGTGGGCAGACTTTCACCCAGGCAGCCAAATCCAAAGGCCACTGAAATCATTTGTTGCCTTTCCATTTTACAGATGTGTAGACCAAGGGAGATTAATATATTTGCCAGAGGTCACATCTTGAGTCTGTGGCAAAACCTTATAGAGAATAGACCTTATGAATTCCAGCTTCTTATCTAACTACTAAACTATACGACCTGTATTTGAAATGGAGAGTACGTAGGAATGGGAGTAGCTTGGGATGAAGGAAAATTGTTAATGAAATTACACAAGAATCAGTGTTAAGAAGCAATAATTTGTTCTCTGTATGTAGGAAAGACCAGGAAAATGTAATTCAGAATGACATCTTGCTTGACTAGACAGAAATATAGTCCAAGCTAGTAGTCTATACCATTTAATATACAGGGCTACAAAAAAATGAGGCTATGGAAAAAACAATGGAGTTTAATCACACCACTACTGCTGATCTTTACAAAATTTCCCCAAACTCAATATACAGCTTTATCTTCAATACAGCATAGACATTAAATTAATGGCTTTCGTTTCTCACTGCATTAGTTTGATTTAAAACAGGAGCTAAAATATTTCTTGTAGCAGATAATTTGAGTTAATCTTGTGAATTATACCCTCAGTAGTCATAAAATACAGAAGAGTAAGCAAGAAATAGGGGTGGATTAAACTAAAACTTTCATTATAATACTAAATAGTAGTTTAAAAAACTATTATAGGTCTGGGTTACTAAAATAGAAGTATTAGATATAAACTGTTGGATATTTTATTTTTTTATAAAATTAGATTACCACAGTTATCACTTCTAGAAGTAGTATCTGGAACACGTTTCAGACACACAGAACTAGAAGAATCTTCATTTTATACCTCTTCCAAAAGACAATTCCTCCAACAACCTGGTGCCCACTTAGTACCATGTTGGGGAAATGGTTCAGCACTGACTTGAAATAAAAAGTGCTATTTACTGAATAGCCAATATCACTTCCGATAGCACCTGCTGAGTTTTTTCTAGAGATCTCCAAACCAAGTATTTTACTAGCCAAAAAATGCCTTAAAATAGAAATGAGTTCTTTGGAGAAATTCTGAGAGAGAGTTTAAATGTGGCCTAATATACTCCAAAAGGAACAGAAATGAGGGATGCTAGGTAGGTAGTTGAGCTAGTTAAATGCAAGAACAAATGTGCATGAATGTAAGTTAACAATGATCTAGACACTGCAAGCAAATTAGTAGAATGCTTTACAAAAAGTATAGCTATGGATCTAATAACAATCTGTCATAGTTATGTGTTATTATTCTTTACTTCAAAAAGAAGAGAGGCAAGTATTAGGAGTGTATATGTATGTAAGTACATTCATTTATTTGTGTCTGAATATCAATGACATCAGAGGAGAATTTTCTGAAGCCTTCACAATCCATCGCTAACCTGAAGCATTCAGGAGTTGACTTCCCAGTCATCTGCCACGCACCATCTTTCCATCTCCTATCTGGTCGTCCCCTACTACGATAACCCTCCAACACTGCTTCCATAATAAATTTCTCAAGGTTATGTCTGTCTTTACACCCAATGTGACCAAAGTACATACGTTTACATCTGTTGATTTCTGAAATCAGGGACTGTTTTTCTCAGGTAATATTTCTAGCATAGGAATTCATCTTTTTTTCTATCCAGGAAATATGCAAGAATCTTTGCCAATACTACATTTCAAAAGCTTCAATTTTCCTTCAATCATCAGCATTAACTTCCTACAATTGACATCCATAAATTGCTATGGAAGAAATTAGGCTTTTCACCAGTTGCACCTTCATATATTTCAAGATGCCACGGTTTTGCCACACTTTCTTAATGGAGGCTTTTGCTGGATGAACCATCCCTAGTCTTCTTCGAATTTCTTTGGAACAGCCTCCTCGGTTGGACATATATTATCCAGATAATTAAATTAATCTCCTGCCTCTACAACTTGTCTGTTAATCGAGATGTTCACTGCATGCTGTTGTTAGTTGTGTCAATGTACATGCATTTTATTTTTCACATTCAGGAACAGTCCATATTCCTCACTAACTGTTTTTTTACAGATTCCAACATTTGTTGCTGTGCATTGGTTGTTGTAGCAAAGCGTTTTGTGTCATCAGCATATCTGAGGTTGGTTAAGAACTGTCCAGTGATGGAAATCCCAGCTCTTTCCACTTTGTCAAAATCTTCCAAGGCTTGTCACATAATAAATTCTGCATGTGTTAATGAAGCTTGGGGCCAAATACACCCTGGTCTCGCATCCTGCCCAGTAGAAAACCACTCACCATTGCCTACTGTTGTTTACACTGTGGTCTCTTGTTGGTGCTAGATACTTCTGATGAGTTTGATTAGATGTTTTGGAATCTCCAGGTCTGCCAGTATCCTCTAAAGATGTTGGATGGTATCAAATGCTTTTGAGTGTATTTTTGGGGTATGTAGAATGCGGTATAAATGACTAAATATTAGTGGTTCAGTTTAGATTATCAATTAACAAGACATCAGATAACTCGGCTCAGTTTATTAAACAAAAAATCACCACAAACAGAGACATTCATACAATACTAAATCTGGAGAACAGGCTTGCAGCAGTTGCAATTTGTTTCAAAGTAACGAACCCAATTCTGCTCATATTTATGCCCCACTTGTTTATGACAGATAGAAAATTAATACAGTTTATTCCCCCTTTCTCATCTAGTTTCATACCTATTTTTCATATCTATTGTGTATAGTTGATACAGACAAAGAGGTCTGTATCAACTATACACAATAACATTCCAAATGTTAGTAGACTGTAGAGTACAAGTAGCACTAACTGTACCTGCACACAATTCAAACATAGCATTCCTTAACAGTACATACATCTTACTTCTGACATACTTTGCACATAGAAAGAACAGAGGTTGGAACAGTTTAACTATCAGTAGATCTCCACAACAAAACTTAGCATGAGTACAAAGCATCCTGGGAATACAGTTCATAGTAATACTGCTTAATAGAAGTACAAAGCATTCTGGTTCATACATAATACTGGCTAACATTAAAAAAGAGCAGACCTAATCAATCTTCCTATTTGCCTTCCATTCTGATGTTCCTTTCTTCCTATTTCATAGAATCTAAAAGCTTTAAAATTGCTTCCAGATCCTTCACCTATGTTTATATATTATTTATTTATAGTTTTAGTCAAGCACTAACAAGTGGATGTGCTTGCCCTTCACTTTGTGAGAATCTGGCTTAACTCTAATAGACACTTTCATCAGGTCTGTCAAGACACCTAGGGCCTTGCCTCCACTCCCCTGACACAAAACATTAACACACAAACATCAACCTATTCTGCTCCAATTTTCCTGGAAATCTAGTTAAAGTTGGCAACACAGGCCACAGCACATGTCAGCTAAGTTGCAAGGGACAATTGGAGCAGACTGGAAATCTGTCAGTCAAATCTAACTGGAACCAGAAATGTTGGGGACCCAGTTGGGACAGGTAGCTCAACAGGGATAAGATGAAGAATATAAGAAAATCACCTGCAGTATAGTCATTCTTCATCTTAATAGCCCTGCTTTATTGGCCTGAGAGAGGACAGCTTCTTCTGTGGCTAAGCATTTGATGAGAAAGCTGGAAACCCTGATTCCAGCATCAGCAGTTATTCTTTCCCATAATTAATTAATTATCTCTTCCAAGGGAAGTGTGATAACATGCCAATGCAAATCAGCAGCTTCAGAGCTTGGTCTGGGGGCCCTGACCATGACTTTTTATATCTGAATTTAATCGCATACAGTGCACTCATCTGCAAAGTGCAATGGTCCTGCAGAGCTGGTGCCAATTTCTGGCATGCTTCCCATTTCAGGCAGAGGGAAACTAGCACCCACACTGAAGAAAGTGTCACATTCTTCTGTATATGACACTGTTGCACTCTAGCTGAAAAGGAACAAATGCTAAGTAAAGGGAATTTGAGGTGTAACTAGGACACTACTGACTTAAATCGGTACATCTGCCTGTTTGCCTCACACATATTGCTTGGAAAGCAGAAGCCCACCCTGGGAATAGATGCAGCAGTAATGCCGTAGATTACAAAGATGAACAGCTGTTGTGTCATTGCTTTGTTCCATCTGTGGACTCACAATGATGGGTTAAATTTATTTGTAGTGGTAAAAATGTTATGGATGGGGAGTTAACATTCCTCATACCTTTATCTTCCCCTCCATGCTGCCATCCCCCCCTTCAGAGGAAGGTCACATTGCACCGACACTAGCATCAGACAGAGAAGTCATACTATGAGGGATAGGAAGAGAAGTACAGCAGAGGGACATCAGCACCTCTGGTTTAGTGTTTCCTTTCTTCGTGGATCCCTCAGCTTTATAAGATTCTGAAGCTATTGGGAAAATTTTCAAAGACAAGTGTCTTAGGCTCTTAAATTCCATTTTCAAATGTGATTTATGCACTTAAAATGCTATGTCCCATTGGCTTTTAATGAAACTTAAGGTTTGTCTATACAGTGCCTAAAAGTTTCCTTGTCCTCATTAATGTAGTCCCATTTCAAATAGTACTGCATTAGCACACACCAGGGAACTTCTAACATGCACCAGCAGGTTCCACATGGGCCAGTTAGTGTGTCACACACTAGTGTGCATTAGACTTTACACCCCTGCTGGTGCGGACTAAGGTACCATGTAGATAAATCCTTAGGCTCCTAAGCAACAAAGTCACTTTTGAAGATGTTACCCTCTGTCCCTCTCTCCTGGGCAACCTCCTCAAAAGAGCATGTATGTGTTGAGAACTATGTTAGGTGACCAGATGAGGGGAAGAAAATATCGGGACACATGGGGGAGGGGGGTGCTGCCGGCTGAGAGGGGAAAAAAAAAAGCCAAGTCCTGCCGGCTGAGCAAAAAAAAAAAATAATAATAATAATAAAACCCAGTGTTATCGGCGGATATCGGGACAAATTGCATCCCGGCCAAAGATCGGTCAGGATGCGGGCCAGACACCGAAATATCAGGATGTCTGGTGACCCTAGAACTATGTGATGTGAGCCATGTAGAGATTCCTGAGCCTTTGTCCCTTTTTGCTGTGAGTTTCACCACAGACATGTACTGGATGGCCCAGTGTGTCTTTGTTTTTTCTACACTTCTTTAATAAATACAAGATCACCTATCAAGGCAAAGCGTTCACACCAAATAACAAATCAATAAATAATCCCTGAGATTATATTTATCTCTAAGGAACTGTATCTGCCTTGAAATAATTTCCTGCTTTCACTGACCTCTACTGCAAGTTATACAAGAAGAATGTAGACTATTTAAAGAACCATATGCTGCATCCACATAGTCCTAATGAGAGACAAAAAGGATGAAACGGACAGGTTGAAAAAAAGATTGACGGTTGGCAAAATAAAGGAGTCTATGTGAAAAAAATGTAATGCCGTAGCTACTGCAGGCACTTGTTTGTTTGTTTGGTTTTTTTTGAAGAAACCTACTGTTCCTTTTCTGTACCATCTAAAAGGAAATAGGTTTCTGTTTGCTGAACGGTGTGATTCTAAGTATGCTGGTTTAAACATAGGATAATTGCACTGCAGACATTAGTTACTCTGGACTGACACCAGCATAAATGAGATCAGATGTGCCATCTCACACACTTCTATCAGAAGTGCTACTGGATTCTTGAGGCCTGATTCTGTTCTTACTGTGTAAAACAGGATTCATTCCACTGCAGTCCGTGAGGTTACAACACTATAAAACTGGTGCAAGAGATATGAGAATCAGAATATTAATGTCCATGAAAAGTCTTGATTTATAAGGTCTCCCCCACCCCCAAAAGGCCTGACAGTGAGCTAGCTAGTACTTTGTGTATGTACCCTGAAGTATGAATAGCTGGGTATATGCTGCTCAGATTAAAATCTGTGGTCCAAGGAGTGTAGGTAAATCAGACCTGGGTCTTAAACCTCAACTGTATTCCCTGTACTTCATTTGGATGCCAGTGTGGTGCTAATCACTGTTGTAGATCCTTCCACATGGCCCACAGTGCACTATCTAGACACTGAAGTGATAGGTGCTTTAGAATATCAACAGGTTAGATAGAGTTCAAGAGAAACGTAGGAAAGGAGGCTTTCTAGATCTCTGAGTTCTCATAGCTGATGCTGGGAGTGCATTTCTGTTACATGTTTTGTATTTTATATCACTGAAGGTAGAAATTTTAAGAAGTCAATAAAGACAACAGTTTGTGCCCAAGAGCATTACATGATCCATGCCCCACTTCAACCACAGGATTTAGCAATGCAGGCAATGAAAGCAAGTGCAAGAGAGGGGGATACAACACATTCAGATGCCACTTAATTCAACTGCCATTATTTTAAGGCACAAAGGCTTTACCTGAAGGCACTGTAAAAACCATTCAGCAGTATCACTGCGGTCTGTCACCTGTTCTGAATCATCATGATCACTGACTCTCCGCTGTAGCTGGTACTTAATGGCCTGGAAAAATGCAGGAAAGTTGGAAAGACTCATACAGCCCTCTTCTCAAGTTCACGTTAAGGAAAATGAAACATTCAGCACAGACAGCCTACATTGTTGTTTTTTTTTTCCTAGTCTCCATTATATACATTCTAGAGGAAGAAAAATCAGCATTACTACCTGTATATGCTTCACATGAGCATATTTTCTTCTATACCTATTCAAGGCAAATAACAAGCTGGATTTTCAATATTCAGCTTTGTGTTAAATCCAGCTGCTGTATCCTCTCTCTCTCTCTCTCTCTCTCTCTACACACACACACACAGAGATATACGTGGTTTAAACTCTGAAAAGAATCTGATTTTGCTTCTGTTTGAAACATGGCTTAAACTCTGATTTTGGATGCCTCAGTTCAACTTCAGACACCATAAAAGAGAGGCATTTATCCATATGTAATGTTTGTTACCTGTGGTCTTTCATTTAAGGAGCCTCAGCTTAACAGAAGCAGAGAGAGGGAGAGAGAAACATGGACACATACATACTCAACTATTTCTCATGAACATATATATGTTTGTATTAATATATTCAATATGCACTTCAGTTAAATCCTGTTGTAGGAAAGCTGTTTTTTTTTCTTCCTCTCCAGAAAGGCTGTGTTCCTGGCTGGGTTAAGGTCTATTAGTATGATAAATGTCATCCTCGAAGGGTAGTGTCTGGAAACCATTTGTGTAAGTTTATGCAGTGCCTGAGGGGGACAGTTCAAAATTTCTTAGCAAAACAGCAAATCCATCTTCCCCAACTGTGCTGCTCAGACTGAGTTGCCTTATTAAACAGGTAACAGCAGATGAGAATCCACCGGTGCTCCTGCCTATAAAAGTCATTACCTCTCTCGCTGTCACAGAGTCCAGTGCAAACCAGCCTTTTTCCTTTCTTAAACCTCTGCTATATTGCATGATGAATAATCGTAACATCTTGCTCTGTGATCATCAATAGGATTTAGTCATATCTGCCCCTTACCAGCTGCCTGGCGAGTGCACTGGAGGGAGATAGATTTAGTATTAATTTAGACAGTGAAAAAAGATTCAATTTAACCTGCAAATAGATTGAGGCCAAGCTGCAAAGATCTGATGCTGAAGTGTTAAAAATCTGTGAGAGAGTATCATGTTTCTGAAAATGAAGCTTCTATTCAACCAGCCAAACTTTTCCTTTAAAAATGTCCTTGCTTCTTCCAGCTCCGGCCCCTGGACAGCCTTTTGTCATATTGAGGTTTCAGTTTGGGATGCGTGTGCCATTCCACTGCAGGTCTGTTGACCGATTTAAATTATTGCAGACTCTGACCCAAATGAGCAGTAAGACTCCAGTGACCTGAAGTGAGATTGTTTCCTTCTTTTATATGCTCTGGCACAGGGCAGGGATGTAGGCAGGGTCCACTGGCTCATAAATCTAGACTGGGATTTTGTGTTCACAGATGAAAAGTGTAACCTTGTAACATTTGAGCCATGATCATATTGGCAGAAAAACTTATTGGTGTGTTTATTCCTTGGGAGAAGTCCCTGTAAAAATCTATCCTTATTCCTATCTCTCTCCCTTTTTTCATATCATTCTCTACACACTTCAAATTACCTTCTATTTCTTTTGAGGCAAACAACACCCTTTTCCTCCTTCAAATCTTTCCTTAAAACACACTTTAATCCTTGAAAAGCTTCCCTACAGGTAGGGTAATCAATTCCCCAACGCCTGCTACAAAAACATCATATTGGAATTTTTCCCTGATGTCTCATGTTTGTCTAAATTAGATTGTAAACCTTTGGATGCAGGGACATGTTGGACATAAATAATCATTACCCTTTCTGCGGGGTGCATCATAAGATAGTAAAATTAAACCTCCCAGCCCTTATGTAAGATAGTTCAGTTATTCCCCACATTTTACACGTGGGGCAAATTGAGGTACAGAAACTGAGTGGCTTGCCCAAGGTCACAGAGAGCATCAGAGTTCAAGCAGGGACTAGAACTCAGCTGTTCCTAGTTCCCAGCCCAGAGCAAAATGCACTAGACCATGCTGCATCTCTCTCTCATGTAAACTTATATCTCTACAAATAAATAGTAAGCATCCTGCTGCTTCCCTGGTCATTCAAGGCTCTGTTTATCTCAATGTTGCTAATGTCCCCAGAACACATTGTGTAAATGACTGTACATTTTAAATCCTTGAATTTTAAAAACTGTAAATGGATTTCTTGATTATTAATTTTGTTAATATTCAAAATCCTAACAATTTGAGTGATAACAACCTAATCTATAAATCTATCTGCTATTGGTAGATAGCTATCCTATTAGACAATTTTCACATACACCATTGTTTGTGAATATGGTAGTGAAGCACCCAGTTCTGCTTGCCGAGCCTCAGCTGTGGCCCAGGAGCTAAAGGGTAGCAAAGGTGGTTTTAAGCAACCCTTGTGTTGATCATGTGATCATCCTAGTGCTGAGCTTCTCCCAGGTGTACCTTAGAGCACCCTTGAGGCTGATTTAATCTATGCCAACTGCCAACAGCCCAAGGGGCCATGGACTTTGGGACATAAGAATGAACATGCCCACCGCTTTCTCCCTAGCCACACCCCCATACACCAAGGACTACAAAGAAGAAAGGAACAGCTGCTATGGCAATTCTTTGTCACAAATCCCCATTGGGCATCATCTAGAGACTGGATCCACCGGTGGTTAAAGGTGGCTTCAGGGCAGGATCTAGCCATCAGACTTTGCAATTGACTTCAATAGGTGTAACCAGGTCCCAGGTAATTATTGCAATGTTCATAGAAAATCTCATTTAAAAAGGAAAGCAGGACTGTTGCCATCTGCCAAAAGGCTGGTGGCCCCACCACCACCACACTGTTATTTTCTATCTTCCTTTCTTACTGGGTATAATGGCACTCATGTACCTCACAGAGAAGTTGTGAAGCTTGATTAGTGTTTAGAAAGTGGTTCAAGATCCTTGGATAAAAAGAACTGAAGTTATTTAGTAGAATTTTCAGCTAGAACAGTCTCTGATAGGAGTGTTATACATTTACTGAAATTCAAGAAAATAAAAACTCTCTCCACTACTTGTCCTTCCACCGAATACAATCCATATTGGTTACACCCCTAATTGCAAGTTATGGTTTTACATTTTGTTTCATATTGAAGGACTACGGTGTCTGCAGCCTGTCTAATGCAGTGCTCCAGGGGTAAATCGCTGGTTTCTCATCTGCTGCAGTTACAGACCACTCACCACCTTGAATGTCATTAACAGTTGTTGGCTGCAGTAACTGCAAACTTATGTGTTTTCATACTTCTCTCATGGGTCAAAACACCTCCACAATCAAGCTCAGACAGCATGCGAAAGCAAGTCTGAGCACATCTCACACACTACAAGCCCCACATTGACCATTTCATTAATAAATACTCTGCTCTTCACACACACAGAGATCCATGCTAGCTTATCCAGCCATACAGCATATTCAGTGTCTGTGCTAACCAGTGAGATGGAGCAGATGGGGTAGAAGTGGACTGTGAATGAACAGCGATTTGTCATGAGTGAGAAATTGCACCACTGAATTATACTGTAGACATGAGAGAAGCCTAAATAGCATGGTTGACAGTGGCCATATGGTCTGTCTACTTTACTAACACTTTTAATTCACTTTTTCCAGTCAGAGCAAGAGACTTTTTATTTTTAAATAAATAAACTTGCTTTAGTAATCTGCTGAAAGAAAAGAGCTGTTTTTTAATAGAATACACAGATTTTCTCTATGATAGAAGCCTGGCTACAATTCAAAGGCTAATTGGAAATCAAATTAATTAAAGCTGGTTGGAAAATGTGTATTTCTCTTTTCTTGCCACCTATGTCGATTAATCGCAGTTAACTCATGCGATTAACTCAAAAAACTTAATCGCGATTAAAAAAATTAATCACGATTAATTGCAGCTTTAATCGCACTGTTAAACAATAGAATACCAATTGAAATTTATTAAATTTGTTTATTTATTAAATAAATGTTTTTCTACATTTTCAAATATATTAATTTCAATTAGAACACAGTATACAAAGTAGAGAGTACTCACTTTATAGTATTCTTTTTTATTACAAATATTTGCACTGTAAAAATGGCAAACAAAAGAAATAGTCTTTTTCAATTCACCTCATATAAGTACTGTAGAGCAATCTCTTTATGGTGAAAGTGCAATTTACAAATATAGATTTTTTTGTTACATAACTGCACTCAAAAACAAAACAATGTACAACTTTAGAGCCTACAAGACCACTCAGTCCTATTTCTTGTTTAGCCAATCGCTAAACCAACAAGTTTGTTTACATTTACAGGAGAGAATGCTGCCCACTTCTTATTTACAATGTCACCTGAGAGTTCGCATGGGTCTTTTGTAGCCGGGATCGCAAGGTATCATTCCGTTCCAGAAAGCCTTGCGTAATGCGAATTTTGCATAAGTTGGAAACATATACCCATACATTACGCAAAAATTTCCACAATTCGAAAATCCTATTTCTGGCTTATGGAACTTTTTCCGTATGTGCGAATTTGCGTAAATCAAATCTTGCGTAACCTGGGGAGCTTCTGTAGTTTCAACTAGATTTAGTTATCCCTATACCCCCCCAGCTGGTGCAGAATTGTTGCCTAAATGTGTTTCTCTGTTATTTTGTCTAGTTCAGCTTTAAATATCCCAGGTGGTAGGGCTTTCACTGATTTGCTTGCGATATTATTCCATGGCATAATACAACTACATCCCATTAACAATTGTTTTCCTGATAGTCATCCTAAATTTTCACTTTCTTAATTTCATCCTGTTACTCCTTATTAGAGCAGTAGGTAATATGCTGTATGCAAAATAATTAGTTGTTTGCTCCTTAAAAATGTCTGCAAACTATTTTATGGCCCCCATATACTTTTAATTGCCATCTTAGGTAACTTGTACTTATTTTGCTCTTTTTAATCTTTCCTTATAAATCAGTCTCTCTAATCCTGGTCACTTTTGTTTCTCTTTTCTGAAAATCCTAAAATTTGCTAATGTTTTTCATGGAATCCAGAACTGAACATAGCACCCAAGTTTCAGCTGCACCAGAGATGTGCAGAGAGCAGCTGATCAGGTGTCTCCCGATCTGGATGCCACCAAAAGTAGAATTCAATGATCTGATTTTGATCCTTACAAAGGACTGGAATAGAACTCAGGTTCTGCAGGAGCCAGAGCGTACTCCCCTGAGGCTATGTTTACACAACTCCAGCTACATGAATACCGTAGCCAGAGTTGATGTAGCTTAAGTCGACTTACTGTGGTGTCTACACCATGCTGGGTCAAAGGAAGACACTCTCCTGTCCACTTACCTTACTCTTCTCATTCCCGACGGAGTATCGGGGTTGACCGGAGAGCCCTCTGTCATTGATTTAGTGGGTCTTCACTAGATCTGATAAATCGACCCCTGGTGCATTGATCGCCTAAGTTATGTGATACTTAGACTGTATGGGTATTTGAGGGCTGGGAAACAGTCATTTCCATCTGCATGGTGTGAATATTCCATTTAAGTAACAATACTGCTTGCTTTACTGACCCACATAATCCCAACGAGTCAAATATATCACTTGTGTGACTCCATTGAGAAGTATGGAGCTCTACCTGGGATTAATTTAGTTCATTGATTTCAGATGGCCAACTCTACTGAAATAAATGGAGCAGGATTTGATCCCACATAAACCATGAGTATATCAGCCCAGCATTAGGAACATTTGCAAACAGTTGAATACTTTTCCACTTATTTCCCAAGGAATATTTGCTATCTGATAAATCCAAGTGTCATTTAAACTGTGAAGCACCGAACGCTACCAACTTACCTTTGAGTGTTGAAGTACCAGAATGTGGGTTACATTTACAATCAAATGTAGCTATGTATAATGGGGGGTGGGGTTTAAAGTGAAGAGCACTTTAGTAAACAGTCAATGACTTGCCAGACTATACTGTATATACTGTATATCACCTGCAATATGCAAATCAACATTCATCAGATGTGTATAATGGACAATTGCTTTTGGGTGTATTGATGGATAGACGGTGACTGTCTACTGCATGCTGCAACTGCAG
Organism: Chrysemys picta bellii; assembly: GCF_011386835.1. NCBI lineage: Eukaryota > Metazoa > Chordata > Testudines > Emydidae > Chrysemys > Chrysemys picta. The sequence continues at coordinate 106,438,756 of NC_088792.1, forward strand.
TGGTGGTGATGTTTGCACACCACAGCAAAACAGAAGTAAACTATAAGTAGTCAACAAGGTTGGTGAAAGTGAAGTGAATATGGGGAAAACACATAGAGGTGTGAAGGATAAAGTAAATGGGAGAGGAGAGTGGAGCTCCCATCCCCCTTCCATGTTTGGGGAACCAACCCCACACCTTCCTTGGCTGGTGTGGATAGGAGCTGTCCTTTGTATTTCAACCTACTTTTTCCACTGTAGAAGGGTATGTTCGTATGTGTGTAGAACTGCAATTTATTATAGCTTAGGCTGGGTCTACACTACCCGCCTGAATCAGCGGGTAGAAATCGACCTCTCGGGGATCGATTTGTCGCGTCCCATCAGGACACGACAATTGATCCCTGAATCGACGCTCTTACTCCACCAGCGGAGGTGGGAGTAAGCGCCGTCGACGGGAAGCCGCAGAGGTCGATTTTGCCGCCGTCCCTACGGCGGGGTAAGTCGGCTGCAATACGTCGAATTCAGCTACGCTATTCGCGTAGTTAGAGTCCATTGACATACTGAATGTGTCTGTTTGCTGAGGCGAGTTACAGCAGGAAGAATACCAGCGTTACGACAATGGGTTTAGCAGGTTATGTCTCTCCGTTTTGAGAAAGGATGGTGAGGTTTGCAACCTACTGAGGGAAATTTTATCTATTCCTTCAATTCCTGGGAAGTTGCATTGAAAGACTAAAACTTTGGACAATAAAGTAACAGCACAAATATGAAAATACAATTAATATTTATGTGCGCAATATTTTCTCATGACAATAAATCCAAAACTTACTTAGTTCTTCTCCCTTCATCAGCTACTATTTTATTTCTGTCAGAGAACACTCTACTGTTATAAAGTTGACACCAATAAACCACTTAATTATCTGAGACTATTTTCATTTTCCCCACCTTTGGATCTAATGTTGATCTCCTTCACACCACTGGAAATCAGGTGTCCAGTGAAGTCAATAGTTGCATCACTTTTACAACAGTGTAAGTAACATAAGAAACATAATCCTTGCTCCTATCAAAGCACGACTGGAAAGGAAAGAGTCTTTTTTTTTTCTGAATTTTTTCCACCCTATTGCAAGCAGTATCTAAGTGAAATATCCCTGAAAGGAATAAGAGAAAAAAATATTTCTCTCTGTTTCAGTTTATTTTCTTTGTGTATTTATCTGCAGTCTGTATATTGTCCGTTTCACAGGAAATGACTACTAGTCTCTTGGAGCAAGGGGGGCAGAGGTAATTGTTATTTCAGCAGTCACATTATATCTTCCCTGAGAACCTTCTAGGGCAGTGCTGCAGCTATGTGCTTCCTCTCACTAAGAGACTGATCCTGCACCCCCGGCGTTGATGGGGGGTTGGCCATTGATTTCAATAGAAGAAGGATCACACCTAAAGGGCTTTGTCATTGTAGCCCAAAATGAAATTTCATGTTTATACTTCTTGTTTCTGCCTTCGCTCCTACAAGGTGCTGAATAAGCACTCTGTGCCAGATCCAGCAAAACACTTACGGGCAGGCTTGACTTTAAGCAGAGGTTGGAATCACAGTGAAGCACACCCTTAAATGCTTTGCTGAGTGAGGCTAAGAGTGCTCAGTGTCTTGCTGGATCAAGCCCAGTTTGAGCACTCATGCTTGTAAGCATAACACTACAAATAGCCCCAAAATCCTTGCGGTGGTGCATGCATGAGAAGTGCTGAGTCAAGTCTTCATGTTTGAAAACGAGGCATCAGCAAACGTTGACAGGCTATGCCCTCATTTCTATTAACATCTTTAGGATTCTCAAAGCTTTATAGACCTCCATAACGAAAAGCACTAAAACACCATTAGGCTTGTCACTTGTCCAGGTAAAACTACCTCTGCCACAGAAACAAACATGCTCCGGGGCAATCTCCTGTAGAATTAAGGTCAGTAATAAATAATACAGTCACAGGATATTACAATCCAAAGTCAAAACTGAGAGGATTATTCACGCCATAGGTTCAGGGATTTCCAGCCTGAGAAATGCATTGTTGTGGTTTTTTTTACAAATCTTTCACCCTGATTCTGCAAAGCTTTCTGCAGGTGTGTAACTTTACTCATCTGTGTAGTCCCATTGAGTTCAACCTGGTGTCCCACGTGAGTAAAGTTATAAATGTCACAATTCAGAGCAGCCACATCTGTAGCCCCCCTCCATGATCACTCAAGGGCACCCACTCTAGGCTCCTCAGCCATAACCTCTCTTGGGTAGAGACCCATCTTGACTCAGGGTTTTCCAGGCTACACAGTTCCCTGCTCACACTGTGATATTCCCAGCAAGCCGTACTGCCTAAACAGGCCAGTGTCTGAGCTTTGTTTTCTCTTCTATGTCTATGAACTGCTGCAAATGCCAGCAGGTATAAATTACCACACAGCCCTATATAAGCAAGCACATTTATTCCTAAGGTGAAAGCATTGCAGAGAAAAAAACATTAAAAACAATAAAAGAATCTACATGCATGCTAATAAGCTTAACAGAGATCACCTTCTGCCAACTCCAACAAAGGCTCTGTTAGGAGGCAGTTCTTCAAACTCCATCAAGGGTTTTTTTTTGTAGTTACAAGTTCATAACAGCCTTAACTCAGAACAAATATCCCTATGAATAGTTTAGTCTTTCCTTTATACATCTTGGATCTTTGATCATGAGACTCTGGGAACTGATAATATGTAGGCAATGGTCCCTTCCTCAAGGCATAGCTTGAAAAGGCTGGGGTTTTGCACAACTGGGTGGGTAGGCGGGAATTTGCATTGACCTCCCCTAAATATTCCCCAGGAAAGTCACTTGACACATATTGTCCCCAAAAAACATTCTTGCCCACCACATTGTTCAGTATAGTTCTTTGATCATCCATATATAACCTTTAAATTTTAAAACCATGGACTCCAAATTTATGAATCTTTTCAGGATCAGGGCCAAAATGTAAATCCATAGAAAGTTTAGTGACTTATTTCATCCTGAAATCTGCCAGTGCCCAAATGAGAATACTTTGCATGCCAGTTGCCTGGTCAAGTCCTGGCTAACATGCAATCTAGGGGGCATTAATCAGGAAGGAATTAAATTATTTGAATAAAAACACAGACTATTGAAACAGATGAAGCAGGAAGACATGCAGCTATAAACACGCAGATGATAGGGTGTTCTGTTTTGCCCTATACTTATGCAATACCTGATTTCAGTGGAGCTGTGCCAGTTTTCAACAGCCCAAGATCTGGACCAGTATCTAATTTCAAATCCTAATTGGAACCATTTAAATGCCTGAATGATTAAAGACAGGCAATTTGTTCCTCCTTTTTATCTTTAGAAAGCAAAAGCAACTAGAAAATTAAATGCAAAAATCTGTGTTGTTGCAGCATAAAAGATGCATAGCTACAACAAGCCAGGAATTGCAAAAGCTAAGGTTCAACCAGCACTGTTACTATGGCAGTTTTGCATATTGTCATGGGGTGTATAGACCCCATGCTGTTCCTGCCATTAAAGGGTTAACAAGGAGACTAGCTGCCTCCTCAGATGGAGCTAATTGGCGGCCTTGAACAGCTGGAAGATAAAAAGGTTGCAGGTCAGATAGGAACAGTGACTGCCAGAGAGGATGAGGAGCGCTTGTGAGTTATGTCCTTCAAAAACAGACTGATGAGAGACTGCCCGGGTAGCTGGATCTCTAGAAGAGGACTACAGAAAGTCAGTAGGTATGGTAGGAAGTAGTCCAGGAAAGCAATAAGGGTTTAAGAGAAACCAGTTTTGCTGCTTCATATAGTGTCCCTGGACTGGAACCCAGAGGAGTGGGCGAGCCTGTGGTACAAAGGGGACTGAACCCCAAAAGGCTGGAGACTCTTGACTCTTCATTAGGGTTACTGATTTCCTGAGCCTCTAGAGGGGAGAGACTATTAACAATCTGGCTGGAGCACTGAAGTCCTAGTGAGGAACTAGCAGGTACAGGGCTAAATGTTGACTGGTTCAACAAAAGAAAAACCTGAGGTGAACTTATCATAACATCTGCTCAACTGTGGATAGCTGCCAGTAGGTGAAGGCAGCCCCAGACACACAATCCTGCACCAGTATTTTTCATTCCTGTTTTTTCTAGTTAAAGCTGCAGCTTAATAAAATAGCAGGTGGCTAGAGAGTGACTTGGACAGCACTCCTCCACAGTGGTATAAAGAGGAGTAAGACCCCCAACTTATGGTCTGTATGATCAACTCAGACCTTGAATCCAGGTGTACAGAGCCTGCATACTCTCTCTGGGTTCACGTGCCTGGAGAATGGGCTTTGAACTCAGTGCAGTGATGTGGGACAGATGCTATTAATTTGCATTTGAAAAAAAGAACCCAAAAGATGACACACATACCCTGCCTGCTCCCTGAGCAAGCATAGTTATACATACACATACATGCACAGAGAACTTATTTACAATAGAGAATCCCAATTCTCTTCTTGTTGAAATCAATGACTAAGATCAAGTTCCCATTGACTTCAGTGGGGGGGAGAACCAGGCCCAGAATCCTGACTCCAAATAAAAATTTATAGGCTCTGCTGATCATTCATTAAGAGGCAGGATTCAAAGTAATTCTTAGAAGAGGATTTTATTTTTAAAAGTGTAATCCTTAACTACAAGGATGTCTGCTCTTACAATATCACAAGTTGCTTTTAAAAAACCTACAATTTGCATGCTGCTGGGGAAGGAATGTACTAATTAAAAAGTTGCCACCCTTGTAGTGCTAATGTCGTATTCGCTATGCTGTACTCTCATTGACCTGGATGGGAGTAAATAGGAGGCATTTCCTTCTGAAAAGGAAGTAGACTAATCTAGGTTGGTAAATTCTATCTGTAGTCACATGGAAACAATGTAATCTGGATTCCATACACAGGAAGCAACAAAAATGAAAAGTCCTTAATGGTAATTGTGATGGGTTGTCCCCCTTTAAGGTGCCACCCGATGTACTCGGATACCACTGAGCCCACCTGTTCCACCAGCTTGGTCCCCCTTTATCCTGTCTTGCTGAGCCAGGTTCTTAAGCTGTCTCTAGCACACACATAGGCAAGGCCACACCCAGCTGCAGAAAGACACCGACACTGAGATCAGCTCTGGGAAGACTCAGCTGAAGGGACTTGCCCCAGCACTCAAGTGCCCACCTCCCTTGGAGTGCAGACCCAAAGGTATATTGTCTTGTGCAGTATAGAAAGATCTGCACAGCGCAAGCTCATAAAAATTCACCCTCTTCCTCAAGGTGAAGAGAGATATCCACAACTGCTTGCCCCCCACCAGTTAGAAATTACACAAACTGGGTTTAAAATAAACAAAACAAATTTAACGACTATGAAAGGCAGATTTTAAGTGATTATACGGGATAGCAAACAGAACAAATCAGATTACAGAGCAAATAAAACAAAACACACATACTAAGCTTAAGATCTTAAAGAGAGTGGTTTCAAGAAGTAATTTCTCACCTTAAATGTTATTTTAGGCAAGTTTCAGCATTTCTGTAACTTAGAGTTCCTGTTATTTCTTGCTACAGACTGGACCCCTGTCTCAGTCTGGACTCACCGCTGCCTTTCCCCTTAGATCAGATCCTTTGTCCCTTCAGGTTCTTTCAGCAGTCTTTCTTCTTGGGTAGGCAATGGAGGAGAGTCCCATTTGCCTTCATCCCCAGCCTTAACTATGAAATACATAAGATGGGAATCTTGTTTCCCAAACTTGACCTCCCCCTCCTGTTAGCGGGAAATTACTAGAAGTCCAAGATAGTGTTTAGTGTCAGGTGACAGGACCACCTGACCTAGTAATGTCACAGCTACATCCCAGGACAACTCTCAGGAAGGAGAGAGATTAGTAGCTTCACAGTCTTGTTGCTTCTTCCTAGTGGCACATCAAGGCTAATGGCCTGTTGTCTGGTGGGTGTCTCCCAAATACACACCCAGTTGTATTTGTTACATAGTCCATATTCTTAACTTTAGATACAGAAATGATACATGTATACAATTAGATAATCATATACAGTAACTTATCTTTCCAATGGTACCTTACATGAGCCATCTTGCATAAAGTATGTCTTAGTTATGCCATATTCATATCATAACCACATTTCTATCAATAATACAGGGTGTAACATCACAGTAATGACACTGTCCTTCCAAGTATTCCCCCAACTGATAATCAAATGACAGCACTTTATAAATAAATAAATAATGGTAATGCCCAATAGACTTACCTCAAGCTGGATGCCTATGGGGAGCTTAAAATAGTCCTGAAAGAATGATTTGATGCAAGGATTTAAGAAGCTCAATGTATTTACCCTACTACTCTAGCAAAGAAAGGGTTAAGAGGTGACTTAATCATAGTTAGCTATACAGAGTAATAGAGCCCTCTCTGGTATTAGAGAGCTCTCTAATTTGGCAGACAAACTGGAAGTTGACGCTAGACAGACTTGAATTGAAATAAAGGTGCTGACTTTTAAACAATGAGGGTTATTAAGCATTGGAACAGATTGTCAAGGGATGTAGTGGATTCTCCATCTCTTTGAGGCTTTAAATTGCGGTTGGATGTCTTTCTATAAAACATGTGTTGGATGCAGAAATTACTGGGTGAAATTTCTATGGACTTTGCATCAGACTATATGATCATAGTGGTCCCTCCAGGCCTTAAAAATCTATGAGTAAAATGTTGGCCCTGTATAATTCAATTGGAGTTCTGCCACCGGCTTCAGTGGACCAGGACTTTGTCCCATGAATCTATAAATCCTTATGATTTGTGCTGCTAAAGGGCCTAATATATTCCCAGTATCCACAGTGGTTGCTAATCTATTAATCAGCACTGTAGCTATTAATGATCCTTAGTCACTGCAGACTCCACTGTTTGCCTACTGGAATTTGTCATTCATTACTCCATTAGATTAAGAGCTAGAGTCTCCCTTTCTCCCCCACCTCCAAGAGTGAAATTCACTCCCTTTTTCAGCCTTGTATTAAGGTTTTAGTGAGGGGTGAAAGAAGCTTACAGGGCCTTGTGTGGGTAATCTGCAATGGGATGAACTTCCCCTATGAGTTAACACTTTCCAGTAGCACTGGGGCATGGAGCATAACTGTTTGGCTTAATGGAATTCTGTGGTAGGGTCATTTGAGACCAGCAGGGCCGGCTCCAGGCACCAGCGAAGGAAGCAGGTGCCTGGGGCAGCCAATAGAAAGGGGCGTCAGTCCATCTGTTGCTGGGGCGGCATGTCCGGGTCAGCGGCGGCAGCACTTTGGTGGCTGCTCAATCGGCCCGCTTGAGTCTTTGGCAGCAACTTGGCAGCGGGTCCTTCACTCCCTGGCTTCCTCTTCGGCGGCAGCTCAATCGGGTTTTTCCTTTTCTTTTCTTTTCTTTTTTTTTTTTTTGCCACTTGGGGCGGCAAAAAAGCTGGAGCCAGCCCTGGAGACCAGCTAACTCCCTCTGAATTTAAAAGCATCAACTGGTTGACTCACTCCAAGTCCCCACCCTACCACAGATATTACCTGCTGTTCTGTGTATTTTAAAAATAGCTGTTTTCGGATATTTTGGAAAGGACAGTTCTGCAGTGCAAAAATGAATGCTTAAATAGGACACAGTATACATTCCTTCAGGTGCTGAATTGGGGAATAATATTAAGGTACAACATTAAAATGTAGGATACTTTTGAATGGGATCCTCTTCACCTATGGTGACTATTATTACACCAACAATTAGATTAATAAAGCTGGGTGCTTTTATAAAGGAAGTTGTACAGTGGAACACCAGAGTTAGGATCTGACTGGTCAACCCCACATCTCATTTGGAACCGGAAGTATGTAATCAGGCAGCTGCAGAGACAAAAACAAAGTAAATACAGTACAGTACTGTGTTAAACATAAGTTACTAAAAAAATGAAGGGAAAGTCTGGGAAAAAAAGATTTGACAAGGTAAGGAAACTGTTTCTGTGCTTGTTTCATTTAAATTAAGATGGTTAAAAGCAGCATTTTTTTCTGCATAGTAAAGTTTCAAAGCTGTTTTAAGTCAATGTTTAGTTCTAAATTTTAAAGAGCAACCATAACATTTTGTTCAGAGTTCTGAATATTTCAGCGTTACAAACAACCTCCATTCCCGAGGTGTTTGTAACTCTGAGATTCTACCGTACTTTTTTTCCAGTTAACCAGGTAATGATGGATGAGGACTGCATGCACAAAGCCCTATATACCATTAATCTTTGAGTGTGATGGAGTTATTAGTGCTGTGTCAATACATCAAACTCTCACATCTATCTGCCCATCAGAATGCATTACACACTCCACTGCACCCAAGAGACAGAAAACCAATACCAGCTGACAGGCCATCAGGACATCTTTAAAGTCTGGCATAATTCTCTTACTGACCCTTAAATTATGTTAGCCTATATATTTTTGCTGGGATTCAGTAAAAGAAAAGTCAATGAAAAGATACTATAAAATCACAAAGTTCATTCTTCTTCTGGAAAAACCTAAAATATTTTTTTGGTCCTATTGTAGGAGGAATCTTTCTTGGAAGAATTCCTTGAAAAGGTATAGTGATAATGATGGTATGTTTTTGTTTTAATGCATGGGTTGATTACATATATGTATTAATAATAAGCTATATATACACACATGAATCTAAAATAAGGAAGAAACAGTTTGCCATTCAATAGACTAACGAAAGATTAGAAGCTTTTATATTCCTTTGTTCCCTTCTCTCCTCCTGTGTCCCATCACACAGGTACATGTTGCATTTATTTACATTCCAAAAATTGTCTAGTAAGATTTTTACTATGTATTTTTCTGACAATCATTCATAATTGATCAATTATGTGAAAATGGGTGTTACTTTCTTCAGGCTTCTATATAAAATACAAAAGTAGTGCTAGAAATTGACTGCATGTAAAATTTTATTATGCACTTCAGGAAACATTTTCAATATGCAGGGTGGCTAAAGACAGACTGAAACCTATAGGGGATAGGATACAAGGCAGAAGCAGTGATGGGACTGAGGTATAAAGCATGGAAATGTTAAGAAGAAGGGATTAGAAGCAGAGGGATGTGGGGGTTTTATTTGGGTGGGGGGACAGAGTTTAAAATCTACATACTGATGCCACACTAAATTACAAGGAGGAGGATCCCCTGACATAACTCTCATCTTCACCCTCAAATCAGACTTCCAATGAAGTTTACCTTGGTCATATCATTATTTCTAAACCATACTCTTGATTTTGATTTTTGAAATCTTCTCTTACTATGTTAGTAAATTTGCCCTTCTCCCTGTATCCAACTATCCTGTCATTTGTACGTGCACCATTCCTACTGGCTGAGGGAATATTCGGGCCTCACTGTATCGTTTTTTTCTCTAGGTCATTACTTGTAGAACACCAAATCCTGCTCACCTTACCCAGGTGATGTCATGGGACTTGGCTGAGTTTGCATATCGTAATAGAGATGTGTTGGGTCTGTAGTACATATAGATGATTGCTGAAATTGAACAGTGATTTCAATTCTGTTGATTTTCATGCTTGTGACCAATTAGCATTTCCCTACATCCTAAATATCATATATTTTGGTCCATATTTTGTATAAAATTGACCATGCATAATTAGCAGCATACACACTCTTCCACCATGATACATCATGAGTTATGCAAACAAATCCAATTCCCATGTTATCATTTGAGAAGGCCATTGCAGTCTGAACCCTTGTTCTCATTGTCTTGATCTGTAGGGCCTGATTTCTACAGCACTTAGTACTTAGGTTGAGTAGTATTTACATAAATTGTTCTCTTGATGGGACTACTCAAAACAAGAGTTGCAGGAGCACATCCATACAATTTCATTCAGTGGAATAACTTTCATTAAAATGTTATCCCTTGACTCTATCCTGAGACCACCAACTAAACATTACAGATCTTCCATTCATTTGTCACTTTTAATGGCATTTTCAATAAGTTTATTCTTGGTAATAAATAATTTGACTTGTAATATATGGCCACTGAAAAGAGATTTTCACTATTTCTCTTTAAATATTTTGTTTTGCTGCATGGAAAACTTGTTTCTCTAACAAAGAGTACTCCACTGTATTAAGTGAGGAAATGGTCTCTAGGTTCCCAACTAGCCTACAAGCCATTACTTTTACTTTCATAATACTTTTCATCCAGCCACCTCGGAGCACTTTACCAACATTAATTAATGTCCAAATACCTCTGTGTGTGATAGAGAAGTACTGGACCATGATGAACTCCATTGCCTGTAATGCCTTGCTGTTCAGCACTAGGCAGAATGCCTCTATGCCAACAACTGCAAACTACAGGTGATCTAATTTCTTGTTTTGTGGGTTTCTCTGTAAAGCATGCATTTACCTCCTGATCCTGTGTAATAGGTTTCACCCCCACTCTGGACTTTAGAGTACAGATATGGGGACCTGCATATAAACCCCTAAACTGAATTACCATTTTAGATCTGGTTTTGCTGCCACCACTCCCAAGTTCTAACTCCTTTCCCTGGGTAGCCTTGAGAGACTTCTTCACCAATTTCCTGGTGAACACCGATCCAAACCCTTGGATCTTAACACAAGGAGAATTTAACCATCCCCCCCCTCCTTTCCCCCACCAATTCCTGGTGAGTCCAGATCGAATCCCCTTGGATCTTAACACAAGGAAAAATCAATCAGGTTCTTAAAAATAAGACTTTTAATTAAAGAAAAGAAAGGTAAAAGAAAACCCTCTGGGAGATAGCATACCAGCTGATCTCACAGACAACAGATTCAAAACACAAAGGATGTTCCCCTGGGCAAAAACTTAGTTACACAAAAAATACCCAATTTGATTATTCCCTAATGCCCAAGACAAGTTACAAAGAAAATAAACATAAACCTATTTATTCCCTTCACTAATACTCACTACGGGATAAGAGGCTGATTTCTGGAGCTTTCCACTCTGGTCAAAACTGAAACTAAACTCTAAACAAAGGAAACGTCCCTCCTTCCTTTTGAACTATCTTATCCCCCTATTGGTTCCTCTGGTCAGGTGTCAGCTAGGCTAGGTGAACTTCTTAACCCTTTACAGGTAAAAGAGGCATTAACACTTAACTATCTGTTTATGACACCCTGCTCCTTGCTCACACTTTTCCAGTCTGGTGTTACTGCTTAATGTTGTTGCTGGTATTATCTGATAGCTGTTTCACAGTGCAACTGGAAGTGAACTTGTTGATTTAGTTAGCAGGGTTGTGGGACTTTGTGTGACTAGGGTCACAGCCAGGATTACTTCCTATCTCAGTCACCCATCTCAGTACTGAAATTTTTTTTTTTCATTTTTCTTCCTTGGCTGATGCTGGGAAATTAGCCATACAATTGGCACCTTTCTTTCGTCTCATGCTGCAGTACAGTGAACCATGCTCTGTCCATTTTGTGTCTTCCTCTGAGGTTCACTTGGCTTACCCCCATGTTTCTGCACTGCACTAGGGCTTTCAATTCCTCTGATCTTTCTACATTGCTCTTGTTACTTGGAGATATTTCTCCAGAGTTGGCCTACCTTGTAATAGATATTAAACCTGAATCAGTTGTGCCATAAACAATTGTGACTGATCTTTTATTCTTGTTTTATGTCGCAGAGTTGTGTATGAACAATAGAGCGCTTAGCTCTGATACATTCATCTATCCTTTCTCCTACATGGTGGTTTCATAGGGGAAGGGATAGCTCAGTGGTTTGAGCTATTGGCCTGCTAAACCCAGGATTGTGAGGTCAATCCTTGAGGGGGCCATTTAAGGATCTGGGGCAAAAATCTGTTTGGGGATTGGTCCTGCTTTGTGCAGGGGGTTGGACTAGATAACCTCCTGAGGTCCCTTCCAACCCTGATATTCTATGTGCATGTTCAATTAAATAAGAGGAGAACTTTGTACTGACTCATTCTCTTTAGGTTCACAGGGCTCATTGCATACCTCTCAGTTATTGTAGTGTTTGTGGACTATCCATGGAAATAGTGTCTCATTCACTTCTCATCTTTTCCTCCCCCAGTCAGATAATGGGAAAAGCTTTGTTTTTATTTTGTTTCCCCTGGCCCTACAATTAGTTCTATACACAGACTCATTTATTGCTTAGTCTTTGCATGCTTCTGCCAGGCTTTTTATCTAGAAATCCATCTTCTCCAGTGGTCTGAGTATAGTACATAGATCCAGTCTTCTCTCTGTGTTATATCTGCTTTTGGCTTTCCATTTTAATCACACTCTTTACTCTCTTGCTAAACCACTGCAGTCATGATCGATGTGGCTTCTGCTGGGCTGCAGTAAAGAGAGGGCACAAAGTTGACAGAAGTAAACAGTTTTTATTCAACATACTGACACCAAGCTATTCTGTAACTGCAGCCAGCTCTTCATGTTTCTCCTAACAATCTGCCCTCTTGACTTTAACTTCCTGGTGTTTCTCAAATGTTTATCCCTTGAGAGAGACGAGCACCACAGGGGTTCTGCAGCCAGTAGCTACCACCCGCCTGCCATTGAGAAGAGAGGCCATATAATGATGATGCAGCCTAAGACTGGATTTCTTCATGTTTATTGGTGTCTGTTGCCATGTCTGAGGGAGGAATGATGCAAACTCAGTTCCCTAGTTCGCCCATTGCCCTCTTCCTCCCCTCCGGATGGATCCCCAGATCTGTGGAGAGCCCCTACCCCCACAATTGGATCTGGGGCAAGGGAGGGAAAGCTGTGGAGGTGGGTGAGCTCACTTCCATATAGGAGAGGGAGATCTGCTCAGAGGGTTCCATCTATGTATAGTTCTTGTGGAGAACTACTGGACACCATAAGCCTGAGCCCAAACCCACAATAAAATGTCTATTGATTTCAGTGGGCTTTAGATCAGACCCTATATGATTTTGCTCTTTGCAAACTGTTAGGTTAGATTTTAGTGATCTAATAGTTTTAGATTTTTATTAATAGATTTTTTTTTCAAAATCGTTTTTAATTTTTTTTCTCCCCAAAAGACCTGTTTCACTTTTCAGTCCACACCTTCTAAAGCACAGATTCATTTTACTTTTGTAAATCATTAGCATCTTGCAGATAAAGCTGGCTTTGTTTCCTACATGTATGTAGTCCTGTGATTGTAATAAGAATGAAAGCCAAAATAAAATCTGTGAAGTGTAATGAAATCACTCGCTTTATTTGTAGTGCTAATGTCATTATTTGGTTCAGAGGATTTCATTAAATCTATGAAAAGTCAGGAACAAATGATGAACGCTCCAGGAAGACCTGTTCAGCAGCTGATATGCATAGAAGATTGACACATGATGCCAATTAAAACATTACAATGACATGTTTCAATGTGGAAAGTTGAGATAATGACATGGCTCAACCCTAGACTTATTTAGTTCTACTTTATGCTTACTTCCCAGTGAAGTCAGTGGGAGTTTTGCCTGAGTAAGAAACACAGGATCCATCACAAATTGACCTATGTCTTATATCTGAGTTTCTTCAGAACTCTTGCATACTAGTGTATACTATCTGGTCCTGGTGACTTATTAATGTTTCATTTATCAATTTGTTCCAAAACCTCAATCTGGGGCAGTTCCTCAGATTTGTCACTTTAAAAGAATAGCTCAGGTATGGGCATCTCCTTCACATCTTCCACAGTGAAGATCAAAGCAAATAATTCAGTTTAGCTTCTCCACAGTGGTCTTGTCTTCCTTGAGTGCTCCTCTAGCACCTCAATTGTCTAGTGATCCCACTGATTGTTTGCATATTAAGCATCTCATCCTGCCCCTATAAGTCAATTTTACTGACTCTAAATGGGAGCAGGATCAAGCCATGCTAGCATGATCCTGCACAGCATTGAGCACTCTGGATCAGTAACCTCCAGCTCTGGAGCCGCATGCGGCTCTTTGGTTGCCCCCTTGTGGACAGCTGTTTTTGGGGGGAGTTGCAAGGTGCAGGCTCTGGTTGGGAAGCGCAGACCACAGGCAGCTCATGGCCAGCGGTGCCAAAGGGCTCTGGCCCCGTGCCGCTCCTGGAAGTGGCTGGCTGCTGGCATGTCTGTGTGCCCCTTAAGGGCTAGGGGGCAATGGGAGGAGGGATAACTCAGTGGTTTGAGCATTGGCCTGCTAAACCCAGGGTGGTGAGTTCAATCCTTGAGGGGCCCACTTAGGGATCTGAGGCAAAATCAGTACTTGGTCCTGCTAGTGAAGGCAGGGGGCTGGACTCGACTTGATGATCTTTCAGGGTCCCTTCCAGCTCTAGGAGATAGGATATCTCCATTAATTAAGAAATTATTAAGGATCTCCATGCGCTGCCTGCCCCCACAGCTCCCATTGGCCAGTTTCCGGCCAATAGAAGCTGTGAGGACAGTGCTGGGGGTGGGGGCTGTGCACAGAGCCACACACCCCACCTCCACCAAGGGTGCACAGAGACATACCAGCAGCTAGCCGCTTCCGGGAGCAGCATGGGGCCAGAGCCCTAGCTGCACCGCTGGCTGGGAGCCACCCGTGGTATATGCTTCCCAGCCAGAGCTTGCACCCCTGCCCCAGCCTGGAGTCCCCTCCTGTTTATATTCAAACAGCAAAAGTCACATTTAAAGTATTAGTGAGCAGTAATAACTGTAACATATTTTATTATTATTAGTTGATAAATTCTAACTCTACAAGTAGCTTTGCATGTGATCCGGTTCTCAAAATATTTTGGTCACAGACAAAAACAAAAAAACTTCTTTGAAATGTTGCCGATCCCTGAAGCAGAGCATGTGGATAGACTCCCCAACTTCATTCACTGGCACTGCTCATCTGCTCAGCTTTAAGGGACATGGTTAATTCTGGGCACAAGGCACATTCACCAGCTTCTTGATTGCCAGTAAGCATAGAGCATATTTTCCAACATGCCCTAGTTCATGTGCGGAAGCAAGGCCAATATTTTTCCATACACTGGGATAAAAATCTGTCTGCTTCCAGGTGCTAGTTGTATTATGTAAATAGTTAGTAGACCAGATTGCAATGGCCCTTGTTCTCTTTAATGAGAACACAGGAGGGACACAATCTCCCCCACTCTGTACAGCTGTTCAAAGGCACCCTACAACAACAGTCCCTAATTCTTTATCCTCAAAGAAAAGCATTTATTATGAACAAGAGACTGTTTTTTTTGATTGGAAAGAGAAAGGGAAACTTATAGCTATTTGGATGTTTTTTACCAGTTTTATTCCAGTTAATTTTTACTTTAACTACTTTTCTTATGTGTATTAACAGCCAGATCCAAAGCCCACTGAAACCAACTGTAGACTTTCCATGATGTCAATGGGCTCTGGATCCAGCCCTTAATACAGTTTCTAAACACATTTCCCTGTCTTGGCTCAGTCCCTTACAGTAGTGAGTTCATGTCCATTAAGAGTAATATGAACCCAAAAATCTAATGGCCTACTGTGGAGGTAGTGAAAAGATTAATTAACTCCTTCAAATCCCATCTTTTATATTTAATTACCACACTGTCAATACTAAAATGCAATTTCCATTTTTATATTGTCATTTTCTCCTGTCTTAATCTGGGAGTTATAATCAAAAAGGTCAATTACAGTAAGTTAAATTACATGAATCTGATGATGAGAAACTGACATTTAACCTAACAGAGGGTGCTTTTTAACTGTGAATCTGATTAATTTAAAAACAATTTGAATCCATTCTTTGCTTCATTGCCTGTATATTGCAGCTCTGAAAATTTGACCCAAGAGGGGATAATTCAAGGCAGAATAGCTGTTTAGTAGATATATATGTCTCTTTCAACTTGTCTAAATACTGGAACAAATGCATTTAAACCAAAGAAGTGTTTGTTAGCTTTTTGTGTTACTTTTGTGACCTCACTTTCTAGAAAAGTGAAATTGGGGACCTTTTTCCTTGAAAAACCTGTTTCAGTATATTAGTTGGACATCTGCATTTGTTTACATTTCAGCAATCTAATGTTGCGAGCACTAGATCTGGGCAAAATGTTTTTAGTGGAAACATAACCTGCCCAAAATTCAACATGGGCAGGAGTGATATCTCCACAATTTTATTTCATGCACCAAGAATTTATGTAAAGCCAGGTTCTGAAACCTCTTACATGCAATGTTACTTTTTTCCATGAGTATCCCTTCTGAAGCCAAGGGTGTCAGAATCTGTCCCTGAGGAATTTGCTTCCTTTTGTACAGTAAGCGTGCAGGACTCACCCCTGCGGCGCCTCCTGCTGGTCATCTCCAGGAATTAGATCATTTCCAGCCCTCTGGAGCGCCCTCTGCAGGCTGGTGTCCCGCTGCCACTTGGCCTCCGTGTCCCTCCGGGACCTGGTGCCCCATTATCTGGGGTGCGGCCCCCTGGCTGTACACCCCTCAGTCTCAGGGTGTCCCCTCCCCAGGGAACCCCCACCCACTATCCCCACCTTGCCTCAGTCTGGGTTACTGCCAGTCATCACCAAGCCCCCCGCTCCCTGGGGCAGACTGCAGTATAAAAGCCACTCATCATAGGCAAGGGAGTTTGGACCTGCTGCCTTCCTCTGCCTCCCAGTATCTCTATGGGGCCTTGGACAAGGCCCTGCAGCCTGGGGAGTTGCCAGCCTGGAGCTCCCCAGCCCCTCTGGCCTTTCCCCGGCCCTGTCTTATTCTAGGTACCCTGAGCTTCCCAGCAGCCAGGCCCCTCTCTCACTGAACACAGAGAGAGACTGTCTGGGCTTCTGTCTCACAGCCAGGGCCGGCGCATCCACTAGGCGACCCTAGGCGGTCGCCTAGGGCAGCAGGATTTGGAGGGCAGCATTTTGCCACCCTCAGCGGAAATTCGGCGGTGGGGGGTCCTTCCGCTCCGGATCTTTGGCGGAAATTCGGCAGTGGGTCCTTCACTCGCTCCGGGACCCACCACCAAAGTGCCCTGAAGACGTGGAGCAGAAGGACCCCCGCCACCGAAGACCTCAGGCCCCCTGAATGCCCAGAGGAGGAGTGCTGCCACCTAGGGCGGCAAAAACCCTGGCGCCGCTCCTGCTCACAGCCTCTTATAGGGGCCAGCTGGGCCTGACTGGGACATGGCTACAACTGAGCCCACTTTCCCCAATCAGCCCAGGCTTCTTACCCCAGCCACAGCCCTCTTCTGGGCTGTTTCAAGCCCTTCAGGGCAGGAGCGGGTGTCCATCCCCCTACAGTACCTTCATTGCTGTACAATATGTTGCACTTCTTGGTAATCAAAATCAGAGCTACTCTTTAAAAGTGTGCAGGCACACAAATAGCCATGTAAGTGAAACCCATTTGAACGCTTGCTCTAGGACAGTGGTTTTCAAACTGCGGGTCAAGACCTAGTACTGGGTCACAAAATGGAAGGCACCGCCGACTGGACCATTAAAAGTCCCATTGGAGGCACTACCCGGCTAAGGCAGGCTAGTTCCTACCTGTTCTGACACCGCGCTATGCCCTGGAAGTGGCCAGCAGCAGGTCTGGCTCCTAGGTGGCATGGGCCACAGGGCTCCACACGCTGTCTCTGCACTCCCATTGGCCAGGAACCAGCCAATGGGAGCTGGGGGAGAGAGGGTGCCTGCGGGCGAGAGCCACATGGAGCTGTTTGTGTGCCTCCGCCTAGGAGCCAGACCTGCTGCTGGCTGCTTCCGGGGCGCAGCACAGTTCACGGTGCCAGGACAAGCAGGAAGTCTGCCTTAACACCCCCATTGTGCAGCTGACTGAGAGCTCCCTGGGGTAAGCCCATGCCCCAATCCCCCGCCCCAGCCCTGAGCCCCCCCAACCCAGAGCCCTTCCTGCACCCTAAACCCCTCAGCCCCAGAGCAGAGCCCTGACCCCCTCCTGCTCCCCTGCCCTAGTCCACACCCTGAACCACTCATTCCCAGCCACACTCTGCAACCCTCACCCCTGCATCCCAACCCTCTGCTCCAGCCCTGAGCCCCTCCCACACCACAAACCCCTCATCCCCAGCTCTGTTGGGTTGTGGGCATTAATAATTTTCTTCAACTGTCACCAGAAAAAAAGTTTGAAAACCACTGCTCTAAGAGATGGCTTTGGATGGCTGCTTCAAAAGGAGTGGCTGGATTTATGCAGAGTGTGCATGCCAAAGCATAAGTATGCACAAATGGACGGGTTGTTTGTGTGACTGCAGGGGCAGGTGCTGCAATCTACATTTATTCAGACTTGCATGAGTCATGCCCAAGCCAGCATAGATATATATAAATTAGAGATGGATCAAGTGAGAAGTCACTCATGGAAGTGATCTACTAAAAGCCCTCCACTGAACCAGACACTACGCTCAAAAGAGAAGCTGAGGTACATGTTATAGTTGTGTTGTCTCTGGCTACTCCTCCATATAGTATCCAGAACACCCTTCCCGCATATGCATTGCTGTGTGGTCAGTGTCTCCCAGGCTTCTTGTCCAGAGAACTCCTGTTCTCTTTTGGCTAGCTGGCCCTCCTTTATCTGCCCTTATACAATGCCAGCTGACCTTTGCACAATAAGAAGTGGAGGGACTCTTATTTCCTTCAATGTCCTCCTGTATCCTCTGACAGCACTGATCCTGCCAGGTATCACCTCTCCACATAACTATCTTCCAACCACTATTCATCTCCCAGGAGCCTTGATTCAGGCACCACCACTTCCTCTATAAGGAGCTTCAGACTCCTTTCATTTGGGTATGCTCTTCTTCCGGCCTCTCTTCATCAGCAGCAGTGGAGCTATCCTAGCAGTGCAATGACAATATCACTGTACTGATTCATCCGGTCATCTTTACAGAAGGTGTTTTGGGATATGCACTAGGGTACTCCGCATGTTACTGACCTATTAGCATATGTTAATGTGGCAGTTGTGGACATGGCCATGCATTCCTTGGTAGCCAGCCTCATTCGCACTCAAGCTGTGAACACTGGATGATCAGATGGCTACACTAGTGAATGCAAATGCCTAAAATCTATGCACAGTCCTCAAACTTCAAATAGCAAATGCAGCCTGCCAGCAAGTAAGGGCTTAAACTAGAGTTGCCAGGCATCCCATTTTCGACCAGGATGCCCAGTTGAAAAAGAACCCTGGCAGCTTCGGTCAGCATTGCTGACCAGGCCATTAGAAGTTCGGTTGGTAGCTCAGCAGGGCAAAGGCAGGCTCCCTGCCTGCCATAACTCCACGCAGTTCCCGGAAATGGTTGGCATGTTCCTGCAGCCCCTAGGCACAGGGGCAGTCAGGGATGCTCCGTGCACTGCCCCCGCCTCAAGTACCAGCTCCCATTGGCCAGGAACCATGGCCAATGGGAGCTGCGGGAACAGCACCTGCAGATGTGGGCAGCACGCAGAGCCACCTGGCTGTGCCTCTGCTTAGGGGCCGGACATGCCTGCCACTTCCGGGAGCAGCGTAGACCCAGGGCAGTCAGGGAGCCTGCCTTAGCCCCTCTGTGTCACTGACTGGGAGCTGCCTGAGGTAAGTGCCACCCAGCCAGAGCCCGCACCCCAAACTCCCTGCTCCAGGTCAGAAACCCCCCCACACACACCCTAACTCCCTCCCAGACCCCACCCCTCAACCCTCTTCCCCACATTGGAAACCCCTTCCACACCAAAACTCCCTCCTGGGGTCCACACCCCATCCTGCACCCCTGCCCCAGCCTGGAGCCTGAACCCCTCATTTCTGGCCCCACCCTGGAGACTATACTCGCAACTGGATCCCTCAACCCCTCGCACACCCCAACCCTGCACCCCAGCCCAGTGAAAGTGAGTGAGGGTAGGGGAGAGCGAGCAACAGATGGAGGGGGGCTGGAGTGAGTGGGGGTGGGGCCTCAGAGAAAGGGCAGGCCCTTGGGGAACAGGAGGGGAAGGGGCGGGGCAAGGGTATTAGCTTTTGTGCAGTTAGAAATTTGGTAACCCTAGCTTAGACACTTGGCAACCACACAAGACAGCCACCTTTAATGGGCAAAGTAGCTTGGTTTGCCCACAAATGCAAAACTATGACTTTATTCTGGCATAGCATACTCTCTGGAAACCTTAAAGGGCCATCTGGTTTAATCCAGACACGTACAAGGGCTCCTCCTGGCTCACCATTCCCCTACCCAGTAACACCTAGTCCCTGTTATCCATTGGAAAATACATTGTGACAAGAATGGGCTACCACAGCCGAAGACTTGCAACGTCTCTCCATTTCTACAGTATATAATGGGTCAAAGGTCTCTCCCATACCACTTACTTCCACTCATACTGCAGTGCAAGCTGCCTGGGCCCTATTTCAGTATTTCTTGCTACAAAAAGTCACGTGCCACTTGGGCCTCCAGCTATCCAGCAGCTTACTGTACCAGGATGGCTAACAGAAGCCAATTCTCAAACTCAGTGTTTTGCACACAAACAAAATATATTTGTGCCTAGACCTGGGCACTAGACTCTTCTGCTCTAATGTTCAAACTAGCTATGTTTACACACAAATCTTTGGACACCATTACAATCATCCCTCCTGCATGCAGAGAAGAGCACACACCTACAAGCTCTACTGTCTGCATGAGGGGCAGTGAAAACTGGCATGGACCTTCAATGGAGCAGTATCAATTTACATGTGCAGAGAATCTGGCCAAAGATTCTTTGAAAACCTGGACCTCACTTCCTAGTCTACTTATTCATCAGTTTCCCAGTGTTCGTCTCAGTGTTTTCTGCACCCTGATGCAGTGCAAGAACCTGTTCCATACTCTTGTCTGTCACATAGGGCTGCGTCTTACGACTACAATGCCATAGAGCAGCTGGTAGTATTTAGTGACCTCCTGCTCTATTAGTTCCATCTTATGTGGATGGAAATTGATTTTCCTCTTTCTGTCAAGTAAAAATCCATACCATGCTCTATCAACCTCGTCTGCACAGCAGCACTCACAGTTGAAATTATAGAGGAAGAGACAGCTCTTCGGGCATTGTAAGTGGCAGAATCTTTCCTGAACGTTCGAATAAGCAGACTGTGCTAACACAATTATCTAGCACCAGACCAGCGTCCTGTATGGGACTGGTAGGCTAGCAGAGATTTCCCTTTAGCTCTGTATGAGCTGAATACCCTGTAAGGAGTTCAACTTTAGTGAAGTGATAGGGAATCAGTTACACAAAAAAGGTCACAAATAAGGGAATTCTGCCCATATTTTGAAACCAGTATTTATATATATGTTAAGACTTTCTTTTGGTTGCAGGCAATTTATCCATCCTGTCAGAGAAATCCTATAAGAGCTGTTGTAATATGCCAAATATTTGTGAAACTTTCAATACACTAAAATCAGAGTGCTGCATCCTATGGGACTTTCAACCCCTCTAGACAGCAGTACTCCATGGGACATTGGAACTCTCTACCTCAAAGGTGCTGCTGATGAATGCACAACACAAGCAGTCTCGGTTCTGGGCCCAAAACTTGGGAATTAACTCCCATTGAATGCAAGTGATACACAATTCACCCACTTTCAGGTTTCACTGAAAATTGTATTTCTCTGATTTTTACTTTCTTCATAGCAACTCAGAATCTATTAGCATCTCAAGAACACACAAATCCCATGTAACAAAGTTTGATGGGGCACGAACAGAGAGGAAACTTTGTTGACATAACTCACCGTGATGGTTGTTTAGCCCTATGAAGAGTTCAGACATCAGTCTTGGGCGCTGTATAAGAAGCTGAATAGAGCACAATATACTCTCTTTCCCCCCTTCTCATAGGTGTCACAAAAGTGAAGGAATATATAGCAATGTTAACACTGTGGGGAAACTTTCCACATTAATATAAAGAAACTGTCACTGGGAACAATAGCCTGTATATTTTCAATAGGAAACTGGATGGAAATTTCCAAGCACAGACATACTGTGAAAAGAAAATGAAAACCGACATTCACCTGGTACAAATGAGCACAGTCTCAAGACACTCAGAAAACTGTTATGAGAATTGATCAAGCATAAGTAATTCCTTATTTTTATCATCACTGCCAGTGAGAAGCAATATCTATCTGTGGGTAGAATAAGGAAGTGGGAGTCAGGAACATGTGTTTCCATTTCCAGTTCAGCCACTTAGTGGTCTAAAGTCTCTTAGCCTCAAGCCAATTGCCTTAGTTTAATTGCATGTAAAATGGGAATAATAATACTCACCTCCTGTACTTCCCTTTGGGGTTAAAAAGCTTAATGACTTAATATTTAGAAAGCACCCCGAGGCCATCAGGTAACACAATAAGAGCAAAATATTTATTACACTAGTTCCTAGAGCTGGTTGAGGAAACTTTTGACAGAAGGCTTTGCATTAGAAAATGCCAATTTATCAAAAATGAAACATTGTGGCGAAGGGTCAGCTTTGACAAACTTCCCCTTTTTGGAACAACTCTCTGAGATTGTTTGAAATATCCTATTTTGATACTTTCAAAACAAAAAAAAATCTGTTTTTTGACATTTAAAATTGTTTTCAGCCTTTATTTTAATTTTTAAATTGTATGTTTTGAAATTACCAAAACAAAACATTTTGATCAGATTTTTTTCTGTGTTTTCAGTTCATGAAGATGTCTGGGATTTCAACTTTTCATCCCAATTTGGATGTTAAAATTGGGTATAAATCAGTATGGAGATAACGAGGTTAGTTCAATCAGGGAGGGTGAGGTGCTCTGCTAGCAGTTGAGGTGTGAACACCTAGGGAGGAGAAACTGCTTCTGTAGTTGGATAGCCATTCACAGTTTTTGTTTAATCCTGATCTGATGGTGTCAAATTTGCAAATGAAGTGGAGCTCAGCAGCGTCTCCTTGGAGTCTGGTCCTGAAGTTTTTTTGCTGTAAGATGGCTACCTTTACATCTGCTATTGTGTGGCCAGGGAGGTTGAAGTGTTCTCCTACAGGTTTTTGTATATTGCCATTCCTGATATCTGACTTGTGTCCATTTATCCTCTTGCCTAGTGACTGTCCAGTTTGGCCAACGTAGAGGGGCATTGCTGGCACATGATGGCATATATAACATTGGTGGACATGCAGGTGAATGAACCGGTGATGTTGTAGCTGATCTGGTTAGGTCCTGTGATGGTGTTGCTGGTGTAGATATGTGGGCAGAGTTGGCATCAAGGTTTGTTGCATGGGTTGGTTCCTGAGTTAGAATTGTTATGGTGCGGTGTGTGGTTGCTGGTGAGAATATGCTTAAGGTTGGCGGGTTGTCTGTGGGCGAGGACTGGCCTGCCTCCCAAGGTCTGTGAAAGTGAGGGATCATTGTCCAGGATGGGTTGTAGATCACTGACGATGCACTGGAAAGGTTTAAGCTGAGGACTGTAGGGTGATGGCCAGTGGAGTTCTGTTGATTTCTTTTTTGGGCCTGTCTTGTAGCAGGAGGTTTCTGGGCACATGTCTGGCTCTGTTGATTTGTTTCTTTATTTCCTTGTGTGGGTATTGTAGTTTTGAGAATGCTTGGTGAAGATCTTGTAGGTGTTGGTCTCTGTCTGAGGGGTTGGAGCAGATACGGTTGTACCTCAGCGCTTGGCTGTAGATGATGGATCGTGTGGTGTGTCCGGGGTGGAAGCTGGAGGCATGAAGGTAGGCATAGCGGTCGGTGGGTTTTCGGTATAGGGTGGTGTTAACGTGGCCATCGCTTATTTGTACTGTGGTGTCTAGGAAGTGGACCTCCCATGTAGATTGGTCCAGGCTGAGATTGATGGTGGGGTGGAAGCTGTTGAAATCATGGTGGAATTTTTCCAGGGTCTCCTTCCCATGGGTCCAGATGATGAAGATGTCATCAATGTAGCGTAGGTAGAGAAGGGGCGTGAGTGGACGAGAGCTGAGGAAGCGTTGTTCCAGGTCAGCCATAAAAATGTTGGCATGTTGTGGGGCCATGAGGGTGCCCATAGCGGTGCCACTGGTCTGGAGGTATATATTGTCACCAAATTTGAAATAATTGTGCGTGAGGATAAAGTCACAGAGCTCAGCAACAAGTTGTGCTGTGTCATCATCAGGGATACTGTTCCTTGCAGCTTGTATTCCATCTGTGTGTGGGATGTTTGTGTAGAGAGCCTCTACATCCATGGTGGCTAGGATGGTGTTTTCTGGGAGGTCACCAATGCATTGTAGTTTTCTCAGGAAATCTGTAGTGTCATGGAGATAGCTGGGAGTGCTGGTGGCGTAGGGTCTGAGTAGGGAGTCCACATATCCAGACAGTCCTTCAGTGAGAGTGCCAATGCCCGAGATGATGGGGCATCCAGGATTTCCAGGTTTGTGGATCTTGGGTAATAGATAGAATAACCCTGGTCGGGGCTCTAAGGGTATGTTGATTTGTTCCTGTGTTAGTGTAGGCAGTGTCCTGAGTAGATGGTGCAGTTTCTTAGTGTATTCCTCAGTGGGATCTGAGGAGAGTGGCCTGTAGAATTTGGTATTGGAGAGTTGTCTGGCAGCCTCCTTCTGGTAGTCAGACCTGTTCATGATGACAACAGCACCTCCTTTATCAGCCTCTTTGATGATAATGTCAGGATGGTTTCTGAGGCTGTGGATGGCATTGCGTTCTGCATGACTTAGGTTATGAGGCAAGCGATGTTGTTTTTCCACAATTTCTGCCTGTGCACGTCAGCGGAAGCATTCTATGTATAGGTCCAGACTGTCATTTTGACCCTCAGGAGGAGTCCATGTGGACTTCTTCTTCCTGTGTTGTTGGTGGGAGGGTATCTGTGTATCAGTGTGCTGTTCAGTGTTATCTTGAAAGTATTCTTTGAGTCGGAGGCGGCGAAAGTAGGCTTCCAGATCACTGCAGAACTGTATCATGTTTGTGGGGGTGCTGGGGCAAAAAGAGAGTCCCCGAGATAGGACAGACTCTTCTGCTGGGTTGAGTGTGTAGCTGGATAAATTGACGATATTGCTGGGTGAGTTATGGGTACCCCTGTTGTGGTCCTGTGTGGCAGGTAGGATTTTAGACAGCTTATGGTCCTTTTTCCTTTGTAGAGAGGTGAAGTCTGTAATGTAGATCTCCTGTCTTATTTTAGTAAAGTCCATTTGTGTGGAGGGTTGGTTATTTATGAAAGTCTCCAGGTTGGAGAGCTCTTTCTTGATGTTTTTCTGTTTGCTGTATAGGATGCTGATCAGGTGGTTCCTCAGTTTCTTTGATAGTGTATGGCATAATCTCTCACTGTGGTCTGTGCAGTATGTAGATAGCAATGGATTTTTCACCTTCAGTCCATTTGGTATGATGTCCAATTCGTTTGCATTTGGAAAGGAAGATGATATCTGTCTGTATTTGTGCAAGTTTCTTCATGAGGTTGATAGATTTCCATTCCATACGGCTAAATGCAGTGCCTTGCATGGTTTCAAGTAACAGAGGAAAAAGAAGAGGAGTACTTGTGGCACCTTAGAGACTAACAAATTTATTAGAGCATAAGCTTTCGTGGACTACAGCCCACTTCTTTGGATGCATATAGATTCTATATGCATCCGAAGAAGTGGGCTGTAGTCCACGAAAGCTTATGCTCTAATAAATTTGTTAGTCTCTAAGGTGCCACAAGTACTCCTCTTCTTTTTGCGGATACAGACTAACACGGCTGCTACTCTGAAAAGTATCAGAGGGGTAGCTGTGTTAGTCTGAATCTGTAAAAAGCAACAGAGGGTCCTGTGGCACCTTTAAGACTAACAGAAGTATTGGGAGCATAAGATTTCATGGGTAAGAACCTCACTTCTTCAGATGCAAGTAATGGAAATTTCCAGAGGCAGGTATAAATCAGTATGGAGATAACTATGGGAGGATGAGGTGCTCTGCTAGCAGCTGAGGTGTGAACACCAAGGGAGGAGAAACTGCTTCTGTAGTTGGATAGCCATTCACAGTCTTTGTTTAATCCTGATCTGATGGTGTCAAATTTGCAAATGAACTGGAGCTCAGTTGTTTCTCTTTGGAGTCTGATCCTGAAGTTTTTTTGCTTCATCCTAAAGGATGTTACACCTACCAAAAAAAGTTGGGAGGGAATGAAACTTGTGAGGACAAGAATTTGACTCTATGCATGAGTTCTGTTTCCCTACTTCTGAATGCCCTCCCCCCCCCCCCCCCCGCAAGAGCACCACATCCTACATTTGTATCCTAAAAGTGTGTGTGTGTGTGATTAACCATGCCTGTGTATTTAATGCTGTGTCCCCTGGTATCACCTCCAGCACCTACCACGGTGGGTTTTGGTCCATGACAGGGGCTTCTAGCTGCAGTGGTAATGCAAATAAATAAATAGTACTCTCCCCCCACTGTTCATTTTTCTGCCCCTTTATACCCCAGCGCTGTACAACTTTATATCCATTATTGCTTTGTGTCCCCTGCTGTGCTGTGTCCCTAGTCCAAACTAGAGCCTGATACACTGCAGCCACTCTTCCTATGATTTAAATACCCTTGTATCACCCTTGGGTCCTTTCTCCCCAACAGCAGCTGTCTGTTTCTCTCCCAGCTGTACTTTCCTGCTTGTTGGGAGAGATGCCAACCAGCTCCCTCTGCTTTCTCCCATGTACTCCAGGTCTGCAAGATGGGGGCTCTTCCTCCCTCTGTGAGTGCAGCTAGCAGGAGGGAGACAGGACTTTTCCCTCCAGCACCCACTACTGGCTTCCTCTGCTCTTCAGTTTATCAGTTGCTAAGTGCCCCACAGGAGAAGGGAGGGCTGAGCCTGCTGCAGCTATTGCACACAGCTTCATTTTGGGGGCCGGAACTGGCCTCCCCTTTCCTCCATCACCACCTGTTCACCATGGACACTGTGGGAGGGGGAGGGGGGAAAGAAAGACATCATTGTTCCCTCTGCTGGAAAGTTGTGGGAGAAATGTTCTGTTTTTCGCCTCCCCCACCCCCATTTCTGCCAGTGGTTGTCTATGATGGTGTGTGCTGTGTATCTGCCCTGCATAATGTTATGCGTTGTACTTCCCCAAGGCACAATCCTTCCACTCTGAATCCTTCCTTCAGTTACCCCTGGGACAGTACTGCTCTGCACTGCCTCCTATGTAAGTCTGTGCCTTAAAGGTACTAGGCACCCGTTTAGTGTTTCTTTCCCTTTGTTTTCTAAGGAATGAAATGCATTTCTTCGGTTTTAAACCAAGTATTCTAAGAAATCTTTCATAAGACACATCTATGTATTACGGCTTTCTGGAAGTTAAGGACATTGCTTTGCCTAGAATATTTCTACACCAGCTTTGAAATGTCACATTTCTTTCATTGTCCCCAGAAGTACAGTGCAAATCTACAAACATACATTTTCAATAGACTAAGTCTATTGACTTGTAAGAAGAAACATTCCTGCCCCTTTGACTTCATTCTGAGGACTTCCTGTGACCTGCAGGACCCATCCCCATGGACTGTGGTCAGCAAGAAACTCTGGCCAGACAACCAAGATCCCTTATCAGATCTCATAGGGTCTGCCAGGGGGGGCTTCTTCCCTTTGTGTGACTCCTCCTAAGATATGAAGGAAAAGGGTTCTTTGTCTAACAAAGAGAAACATTTTTAAAAAGTTCTCACACAGCAAACTTCATTAAGATGAAGTTAGTTTCAAACAAGCATAAAAAACACCATATGCATACATAATACAAAAGCTGCATTAATGGCTGTTTTCTCACAAAGACTAGTTCCTGACAGTTCCCCAGTGCAATGTACTCCTAAATATTTCTAAGAGTAGAAATTATGTCAGATCCTTAACTGATGTAAATAGTCAATGGAGCCACACTGATTTACACCAGCGACCTGTCTGGCCCAATGTGTTGACAGAACAGAAGATTTGGTAAGTTTTTATCTTCCACTTTTTCTTTTCTCTTTCCCTTGTTTTCTCTCCCCAATAATTTTAGTTTTAATTTAATCATATTCTAAATCCATGGTTATCATAATTGCCCTTTGAGTTATGCCAGGGCCATTCAGATCTTCATAGCAACAGCAGGGTGAACAGTTAGAATGCATGCCTCGTCTATACTGAGCTGGAAGACAATCTCCAAGTTAAAAGGCCTATGACCTACAGTGGATAGCTTCTGATTCCATCCAGTAGAGGGCATTAGCAAACTAGCGATATAGTTACTATAGCTTTACTTAAATATTTTAAAATGCTTATTGAACTTGTAAATACACTTAAGGTAAATGAATATTTTTCAGTATTTAGCAAAACATTAGAACTATTTCTCTCTAGTTCACACAGCTGATCTGATTCCCTGCAATCTCAAATTGCTTACACCCCAGCAAAGCTATGCACCTGAGCTTGCTAATGCACCTAGGTATCTATACAGTATTTTGTAGTGGAGGTTGCACCACTGTGTGGCATGACTCTGTGTTTTTCCTTTCGTTACACTATCTGGTTTATCAACTGTGGTGTCATCATGCCTCTTTCAAATCTTGTGTGACATGCCAGTCATTTCATTGAGGTATGCCACATGTCTGAAAATACTGCAATCCACCTCACACTGGTATCCATTCAATTCTATTTCCTCATATGTGAGTTTCTGAAGGATTTAGAAATCTATATCTATATATTAACAGGTTAGAAACTATTGAACTGTGTGGATTACACATTCTAGTATGTTATCGGGAATGAGCAGACTAAACGTAGAGATAAGTGTGAAACCATTCATTGATTTATGGATCTGATGTCCATCAAAAAATAAGACATGATTATCCCTGGGTATTGGTATGCATTTTAGAAATCATATGTGTATAGCTTAGTCCCAGCAAGTATAGGGAAGAAGACTCCACCTATGCTAGTCTTAGATAGTAGACTGTATTTAGAAATGGGCCTGATCAGGAACACCACATTAGAATCCACTTAAATTTTGGAGAATTTCTGGATCAACTCTAGCGTATCTACATAATAGTCTTAATTGTATCATTGATTCTCAACATCCCTGAAGTTTGAAGAAGCTTGGATTTGCATCCAGTTTTGATTCTGAAATTCATTACTTGGGCCCATCTCTGCTAATGCCTAGAATAGGTCAGATTGTCCCTCCCCCCCCCCTTTTTTTTTTGACATACAAAAATGCATTCACTTTTGTCTGTCAACATGTCTATAGAATTCAAGGGTTGTTTTTTTTTTGAAAACTGAAACCCTAGAAACCAAGTGCTGCTCCCACCTCCCCAAAATGTGTTGATTTAACAGTGAAACTTTACCTGAATGGCTAAAAACTTTCAACTGCCTTTTTTTTAAATCTGTTTTTTAAATGTTCAACAAAAGCATAGTAGAAAATGGACATCTTCTGCAGAAATTTCCATCTTGATTTGTCATTTTTCACTGGGAAAAAAATATTTCAAATGAGAAACTTCTACCTTCTCTACTAGTAATTGGTGTATAAGGCAAAAGCCATTTTTAGTGAAACCAGTATCTTTTTCAGTATTTTCAAGTCAAAAGGAACATTAACTGTGTATAGTATTCATTAATCAAGTATCTTTCTTGTGCATCAAAGCAGTTTGTGGTTATAAGAAAACCAAACAATAGCCAAAGACTTAGCACTCATAAATATGACTGTATTTTACTTTTGAAACAATAAATCCATATTTAAAAGATGCAGGTGATCAGCCCCCCAGGCACATAAATTAGGGTGTAGGAGCCTAACTTTAGGCAGCCAGGTTTGAAAATGTTGACTTCAGAGAGTATGTGAAGGTGCCTGGACTTTAAGAGGGGAGGCTGAAAAAATATTTCAAAGAAAGCAGTTTTTGTTGGCATATCAGATTTTCACATTCATTTTTTTCAAGAAAAATGTTTCAAGTGTTTTAAGAAATGAAAATTTTTGTTTCATTTCGAAAAATATCATTTAATTTTGAAACATTTCATTTTGCAGTTTGGGCTTTTCCTGACGTCTTTTTGCTCACTGAAGAGGGGAAAAGAAAAAAATAGAGGAGTAAAAAAGTGAGAAACCCAGAGGAAATCTCTTCTAGTGGGGGTGAAAAAAGTAAGAAGGTATGTTGTTGTTTTTTTTCCCCTACTTTCTCTCACTTTTTAACTTTTTTTTTTTCTTCCAACTTTTCCAGTGGCAATAATTAAATGTCATTTTACTACTGGGTTAAAAAAAAAAGGAGAGGGAGTTTCTCATGACTAAGTAAAAACTTTGAATTTTGTTCAGAAATGAATTTTAGCACATTCTTAAACTATCTTGTGTTTTAAGAAAAATGACCAGCCTTAGTATGGACAATAAAAATAGCATACCCAGTTTCACTTTTTTTCCCACTCTGGTTCACTTACTACTTCTCAAACCCTGTAGTGCAGGGGATCTCTTAATCCAAACAAAACCTTTTAATTTAAAATTAAATTTAAAGACCCGTGAAACACTTGTTGCTATTAAGTATAGTACGTAAAACCCTTTATAACTAACACAACAAATATTTGGGAGTAAACTCTCTTCCAGATGCATTGTTTACTGATATATTCAAGGATTAAGTTGCAAGAGGTTCTGCATCTTTTGGAGGACAGCTACATTCCTGAGGGATGGCTGCTGCAGCTGCTAGCCCCTCCAGATTTGTGTGTGCGTTCCACATTTTAGTGCTATGTCTGTACAGATCGGATCTCAGAAAAGAGCCCAATGTGACTTTTTCAGATAGACAGAAATCCTACTCCGTGTATCTGTGAGTAGGAATAAATGTTTCCAATTCTGTTGTAGGCTATTAGAAATGTATTTATTCAGTATTATGCAAAGTTCCTCACTTCTCAAAAGCACCTCTATGTAGAGGGTACTCTGTTCTGCATAACAGGTCTGCATACATTTTTCAGAGTTGCACAGGATTTAGTCACATGATTACCATTAAAGCAGAAAGGAATTGCTTGTGCCTAATTTCCATGCGGCTCTTAGAAAATTTATTGTAGTAATAGCTTATACAGTAGGTCTTAAAGGCTTTAATAAAATCACCTTCATTCTAATCTACAGGCATAGCTTTGTATCAGTTTTACATTTTGTCAGAAGACCTTAGAATCTGTCTCAGTTTTTCCATTGGAATTAATCATCCCTGGTCATGGTAAAGTTACAGCACAATGTATTAATAGCTTCACGTTACTTCAGAATAAAGATGCTGTTATTAATGCTTGTTATCACTATGGCTACTTCTACACTCTCAACTGGACATGGGTCCATGCCCGTGGTTTGCCAGAATCTACACTACCATCCACATCTAAACCCCAGAAGCGCAGGTTTCGAGGTGTGCAGAGAAAAAATATGCTAGCATGCCTCAGGCTGTGACACAGTCCTGTACCTGTGCCATTTTGTAGTGTGGATGGAGCTAGAGGATGTGTACCATGTCCTGAGTCCAATAGTCCTCTAGCCTTGTTCCCCCAGAGCGCTGACCCTTACCCAAATCCATAAAGGTTCTGGTGTCCCCCATGCTCACTGGTAGTAATGAGTTGTGCTGAGCACTTAAAAACTATTTTCCACTGTACTCTTTTTACCAGTACATATGAACATGGAACCTGATCTGAAAGCTGTGACCTGGTCAGCCAAGCACACCCAGGCACTCACCTGTGTGTGACTGGAGTTCAGTGTGCTCCAAGACTTCTCCCACAGCACCAGGAACATCCATCTTTACCAGGCAAACTTGAAGAGGCTGGCACAGGCAGTCATTCACCAGACTCCAGCCCAGAGCAGGGAACCAGTAAAGCAGTTCAGGCTCCAGTATTGGAAGGCAAAAGACTCAAGCAGGTGCTCTAGGAGAGGTCCTGCAATGTGCCCCTTCTTCAAGGAGCTGGACTGGGTGCTCTTTAACCTAAGTACCAAGTCTGAGGTAACTAACAACCCCCTCCTCAACCCGACTGGCCTCATCACCTAACAGCATGAAGAGGTGGGCAAAGGCAAGGCAGCAGCGGGGACCACAGAGGAGGTGGACATAGAGGAAGCAGAGTGAGTTATTTTGCACCTCTGCTCACAGGAGTTGGCCCAGCAAACCCCTCCTGATGAACCAAAGGAGGACTCAGACTCCACAGGAACCAGAACCTGAGGCTAATAAGTTAAACTTCTACTGTCCCTGCCAACATCCCCTCTTTCTCCGGGGCTGTGTGCAGGACTGGAAGGCCACCCACCTCCTCCCCCCACCACCAAAATGGTCCATAACAAAGACACAACTGTAAATCCAAATTTTGTTGAATTACCATGAATCACTAAAAAGCTTTTGGCAGAACTATCATAGTGCCCCAGGCTCTGTGAGTGTCTGCCAACAGGCTGTCAGCCAGGGAGGGGATAGAAAGGTATGGCTGGGGGATGGGACACTTGTACAAGATTAAAGGTTCTCCAGAGTTTCAGTTGTGTTCTTCTGCTTTAAAGATCACAGACTTTCACCACAGTGACATCCCCCTCCCTCCCATAAGTGGGGATTTGTGCAGAAGGGGGTGGAGTTAGCATCATGGCTGATTACATGTAGGAAGGGGAACCTTTGCTTCTTTGAGGAATGCAGCAGCCATCTGTCATAATATGTCTTCAAGCATTCCTGGTCCCTAGCTTCCAAGGTCTCCATGCTCCGAGCCAATGCCACACAAGCCGAGAGAAGGGGGTAAAGGTGGGGAATCTGCTCTAGCAGCTGTACAAACATAGTGTGGTGTCCCTTTGCTCTGGGGTCTTGACTGAGTAGTACATGGAACAAAGTATATTTGCTGTGTGACTTCCCTTCCGCCCCCCTTCCCCCTTTTTTCTCTGCTCTTCACTGGATGAAGGGGCTGGAATTATGGATGCTGCAGGGACAGGTAGGCATTTGCAGTGGTTCAAATGCAGTCTGTCTGCTAGCTTAGACTATATTCTATTTCCATTTGGATTGCCTCCCTATCCTGTAAACCTATGTCTGCAAACTTCTACTGCAGCAGAAACTCCAGCTCATTCAGGTTCACTGGCATCACAAATCCAGCTTGGTCCACCTTCATAGCTCACCACACCCCTCCATTCAGCAATATGTAGAGAGGTATCAAGTGGCACAAACTGCTGTAGCATAGATTGCTGGATTCCCCATAACAGGACTGGAAAGCCATGACTCTTTTCCAGTCTGTTACTTTCGGAACAGCTATGTTCTCCAGTTGATGGCCAGCTTTAACAGAAGAGATTGGGAACTATTAAGATTAGCCCTAAAATAAATGTACTCCCCAGCTTCACACACTATAGACATTTTTTAAACTATTAATTCATGCTCCCTACCATTTTCAGCAGGTGTTTCCTTCTCAGGGACTGCAAAATTTGTCTGGGAAATAAGGTAAATGAAACAATTAGATTCCTGACATGCTGACAAGTAGCTCTACTGTGGCCTTCCACAGCACAGTTATATTATGTGGGAGGATTTCTTACCCACTTCTCAAGGAAAGAAAAACAATATAATGCTGCTTTTGTGACTGACTTGCCAGGACTTCTGGCTGAGGAGGGTGAACCAATTCCACCCAGGAGCCAGCAGCCCAGAGACATAAGGACAGACCAAGAAAAACACTAAGGACTGTTGTTTGGCATTGACAGAAGGTGCCAAGAGCAATTTCCCTTTGAGAGAAAGGGAGGAAGGGGTTTATGATGGGGTGAATGTCCTATACTAGCTGTGCAAGAGCTGAATTAGGCCAGGTGGGCCCAATCAGCTAATTAGGCTGCAAGCAGGGGAGATTTAGGCTGGAGGCAGCTAATTAAGGACATGCTCACCTATGCAGGAACAGGCAGGGCCGGTATAAAGCCAGGTAGCTAGCTACAAGTGGGGGGGTGCAGTGGCATACTTTAGGGAAGAGGCTACAGCCACTCCCTGAGTGGCAGGCAAAACCAGAAAGGGGAGAAGCCCAGAGAAACAGCAGCAAGCAGTAGGACTGTACAGGGACTGTGATTGCTTGTTAAAAGGTCCCTGGGTAGATCCCCCTGTAGAGGGTGGGCCTGGCTTCCCCTACCAACCACTGGGCAATGGTGCAGGGCATTGGAGGTGCCAGCTAGATAGCAGGTCTGGAAAGACTGAATTCTCTGGAAGGGGAGGACTTTCTTGACCTGACTGGAAGACCAAGCCACAATGAGGAAGCTGCAGACTCCAGAGTGAGTGGAGCAGCAGAGCAAGACAAGATGGGAGAAAACACTGGAGGAAGGGTACAAGCTGGCAGAGCTAATCCCCAGGATGACCAGCAGGAGGCACTGCTTGTTGTAAGTAGACCCTGTGACAGAGCTATTGAGCAGGAGGAATGCTTTTTTTTTCTTCCAGAGGCAAGACTCAATAATGATCCAGTTCCTGGAGCAGGTCACATGGTACAGAGAACAAGAGCTTGCTAAAGGGCCTGTGAGCATGCCCTATAGTAGTCCCTGGTACAAGTCGTGGTGGTAAGGAATAGTCCCACCTACTGCAGTAGCCACCCCCAGTAATGGGGAACTGGCTCCTCCTCCTGTATGTGTAGCCCAGAGTGCTATGAGGTTGAGGCTCCAACCCTGGCCCCCATTCCCAGTTGAAGCTGCAGGATTCTAAGCATAACTTGAACTGGCTCCTGAAACCTCTCCCGGGGAGCCCTGTGACCATACAGGAGGAGAACAATGAGCCTGAGTGTGCCTGACAGCCAGCATATCTGGCCCCCAAGTCCCACAGGAGATGCCTCTATTGTTCCCCCCAGGCCACTTGTTGCAGCCATTTTCCCCCATTGTCTGGGGGAAAGGCCCTCCATTCCCTCTGGGAGGGAGAAACAAGGACCCAGGGTCATAGGCATTAAAGTTCTTTGGGGAGTCTGATCTGTTCTGCCTTTTTCACAGTTGCTGTTAGAAATAAGTTGAGTTACACTACACTTACTAATTTTAAATGTCATTTTCATTTCTTTGTGTATGGATGCTTCATTCAGGCTGTAATGAAAAAGTAAATTTATTTTGTCCCCATTTCTTTGACTTTGGGCCCAACCAATCAATGCCTGGTGTTGCATAACTCCCTGGGGCAGAAAATGAAGTCTCCTCTCTCTCCCTTCCAAATTTCCACCCCCTTGGCCAGGTATATGTGACTATAACATAGTAAGCTGGAGATGTGGAAAGTGCACTGTACAGGGAAATAAAAAGGAAGGGGTTATTTCTTTTTCTTTTCCACTTAGTTACCTATGGGTTTGAGAACAGGAAAAACAAAGCAAAGGAACTTTGCTACTACCTAGTTAACAGTGCTAGTGTCGCTCCCTCCTGAAAACCATGGCCCCTTTGAATGATGGCTTTACCATAGTTAAGACAGTAAGTGCTCTTATGATGGTGTGTGGGGAATATTTGCCAAAACCAGTTGTAAAAGCCCTTCCCAACTCCTTCATCAACTGTTCTGAAGGTCCTACAAGTCTTCAGCATTCCCCCCTAAACTGGGGTCAGGCTAACCATTGTGAACACTAACACAACCAAAAAACGTACCTGACCTGTAAAATTGCACTCTTTGCAGCGAAACCACAACCTAAGTAGTGTTCTAGCAGAGGAGGTGCCCTGCCCTGATTACCTGTAATGAGTAGTTACCTAAATGAGTGATGAATGCCCATGGGTTGGAGGGGACTTAAACTGGATTGAAACTCAAGTGAGTGGGAGTGTTTTTTTTAGTAGCTGTAGGGTGTGATGCTGTGACCAAGGTCCCAGTGGGGGCCAGCCAAGGTCACTCAATTAGGGTGAATGGCAATAGCCACCTGCTTCTGTACTAAATGGGTCTACAGAATGGAGCGTTCTGCTATTGTGGGCTTGGGGCCACCATCTCAGTGATCCAGGAACATCATCTGCCTCATTTTGAAGCTCTATAGCTACTGGTGGTTATCCCAAGTTTCCAAGATGTAGTCCCATCGTGCCAGCCCAGTTCTCCAGGTCCAGAAGCAGCAGTCCAACCACAGATACAGTCACAACACCAGCAGTCTCCTGTGTCATGGAACAGTGGATCAGCCACTGTCCTAGCCACCTGTCTTTGACTTGTGGGAAAGGTCTGAGTCCATTTACCTGAGATTCTCACCAGTTGCATACTGCACTGCATGCACATTCATCCCACAAGAAGGCGCAGCAGCAGAAATGTATTGTTGGTCACTTGCTCCATGTCTTCCACCAAGTTGAGCAGGAGATAAGGGGTGAGCAGGAACTACCATTGACAAATGTGTGAAGGCAGTGGGTAGTACCAAAAGCACACTGAAAGGCAGTTCCTAGTGTCTCGTGTGATGCACAGAACCCTGGGATTCCACCACCAAGTGTACCAAAAAGCATTAATGTTGTGGTGAATGTGTGCATACACCTTGTACCTGTGTCCATATGGGTATGGGGTACATGCAGAAGCATATAGATGGGTAAGTAGCCAAGTATGAGCAGCAGTGTAGACATAGCCCAAGAGTGACCAAACTGTGGCTCTTACTGTTAAAGTGGAGCTTGGAGAGTCTCCCATCACCCACCCATTCTCCACCTACCAGACTGGTGGGGGTGCTTGAGACCTCTGTCTTGCAGCAGAGTGGTGAGGTAGGGGCTTCTATCCAGCAGGAAGGGGAGGGGGTGTCAAGGCTTTAGCCCTGTGGGAGGCGCCTCCAGGGGCTCAGAGCTTCAGCCCTGCTCCTGTTGGAGCCCTGATCCCCAGAGGTGCCTCCCATGTGGATGGAGCCCTGGCAGGTGCACCCCAGCTCTCGCACTTCTGAAGATTATGTCCCCAGAGGGCCAGTAAGTTTGCCCACCGCATAGCCTACATGAGACCTATATGGGTTTTAGTCTTCAAATTTAGAGGATATTGGCTAAGTGTGATTCTTATTTCCAATGGCTTGCTTTTACTGCCTTCAAAAAGAGGTACCATAATGAGCTGCTATTTTCACTTGTAGGTTAGCAGCTGGTTACTTTAAATCTGATATCAGGTAGTTGCAAATATATTTTGCATGAGGGAATGAGTGACTCATCTGCGCAGTAGTTCTAAGACTACAAAGTGTAGCTCCTAAATTGGAAAGTTGTGCTGGCATAATGATGTTGGTTAGGAATGTGAAAAATTCTGCTAGTAAAAGCTTCTGTGAAGACGTAACTAAACTGATAGGAAAAGTATCTGTTGGCTTAGCTAATCTCGTTTGGAGAGGTGGTTTTGGTATGTCAGTAGAAAAACTTTCTGCCTGCTTACATGGTATCTCCCCAACAATGTTAACATAACCCAGTCACTGTAACTCTTAACAGCGTAAAACAAGGTCCTGGGTCTGGGATACAGAGACTTCAGCCTGTTTATGTAATATGACAAACATTTCGTTAAACATCCCTTTTATTAATTATAAAGAAAAGAAGGAAAACCTGTTAAAAACACTTTAAATGTAAAATATTAAGGATCTCATTTTAACAACATCCCTTTCCTTTTGCCTTTAGCTGGGGAGAGATTTTTAGAATGAAAACTCCCTTGCTTGATAGTCTTAGATATTATCAAAGACAACTGTCCTTTTGCGGGGGAAAAGAGAAGTTAATTGAGATGTGCTGGTGCTATTAAAATCCAATCCCATTTCATCCCAGGTGGTGTCTGGGGTTCAGCTGGAGCTGTAGAGTTGGCAATGTTATTTGGATACCCCTCAGATCTAGTCTGATCTGGTCATCTCTCAGGATTAGGATGACAAAGGCCCAGAGTCCCAGTAGATGCTGGGGGTGGCAGCCATGATGAAGTTTGCTTCAGTAGTCTCTGCTTGTTCTTCCATCTTTTCCCCCCAAATTCTTTCTTTAATGACCCCAAAAGAGAGTGATGGATGGAATAACCCATCCCCCTCATTATTTTGTCCACTAATTAGGCCTCGTTTCTGACACCAATTTCAGCTGACTGATTTCTGGAGCCACACTCTCTAGTTTACCAAGCATGATCTTACCAGTCCTTTAGTTGTATCAGCAGACCATCTTGTTTGGACTAATTCCATTTTTTCTGTCTGGTTTTCTTGCACCTAACTTTTTTCTTTATTAAAAATAACTTGACCTACTCTTAATTCCCAAATAGGCAAAAAGTTATAGGCCCAATTCTCAAACAGGGGTCTGCTGGCATAACTAGACTAACAAGACGCTGTAGTATAGACAAGCCCTAAATGAACATCAGGCTGTAGAAAGTAAGTCCTACTTATGGACTAGCAGAGCTAAGATTTTTTTGTTTCCTTGGTGCCAGGTTCTCAGAGCACCTGGGCAATTCATCATTTTAAATGTGTTAGGCAACGAAGTAAAAACAACGGGGCATGTTTCACTGGGTAGAAAAGTAAATTTCAACAATTATGACCCTGTTGGCTTTTTCAGCAAGGGCAGAATAAGCACCAACACTAAACTACCCTTCTCTCTCCCCCCCCCCCCCCCACCCCGGTGGTCCCTCAAGGTTACAGACACTGCCTGTGCTCTTCTTTACTCTGTGACTAACTAGAGTAACTAGAGGATTTTAGGTCCCAATGCCACCTTTCATGAGTCCTGAGCTCTGTAGTATTAGAGGTGTTGCCTTTCAGATGAAGTATTCAATGAGGCGCCTTATGGGGGAAGTAAAGATCCGGTGGTGGTTCTGAAAGAGTAGAGAGACATTACTCTTTCTGCCAACGTTCTCCATCTACCCTACCCCAAAACTGTATGTGAGCTCATGCTAAGCTATGTATTTCTATTAGTTTCTTTCCTTAAATCCGCTGTTTCTGCTATTCTCTGAGGCCAAGAGAAGCTTTTCTGAAGGTGGTACAACCTATCTGTCCTTGTGTCTTCCTAGTAAGATGTGTTTTCACCATTTGATCTTTGTTCCCCTTTCTTTCCCCCTCTACTGCTTTGTTTTCCATTTAATGTTATCTCCCCCCACCCCCAATGTTTCTGCTCTTGCACATGGTTCCCACCCCACTCTTCAGCTGTTATTCCCTTGCTTTTTCTTCTTTCCTCACCCATCTTCCTTCCTCAACCTTGGGGTTCTCTGTATTTTCCCTTTCTGCCACATTTTATGCTAATGCCTGGTAAGAGAAGCTTTTTTAAATGCAAAGAGATAAAACCTAGCTGTTTAAAGGAAAAAGATAAGCTAGGCTTTGCAGAGTTTTCCTGTAAAGGTTTGGTATTGTGTTCATGGAAACGTAGGAGGGGAAGGGGGGGTTGTGGAGACATCTAATGCTCCTTTCAATAGAAATGTAGAAGGAGGAGACAAATGTACTGCAAAATTAACAGCTTTTTCTTTATGAAGCATTTAACTGATAATAGACAACAAACGGGAGAACTTGTAAGATTTTGTAAACAAAAATCCTATTGTCATCCCCAGGATCTCCACACCTACTGTATGTCCCATCTGATGTTCAACCTCTAACACCCTGGCCAATCTATTATGCCTCCTGCTGAAATGGGTAAACAATATTCATGTGATACACGTTTATTCTCCTGATTTTACGATACTACATTAGCCTAGGACTTTGTTATGCCTGATAGGCACAAGGCTGTATTAGGGATAGTCCATATCCACTCTGTCTCCAGTGGGGTTTGCGCCTCCTAGGGCTTACAGGTGTACTGGGGCAGCATGCCTGCTGTACCATCCCTTAAGATGCAGGAGTGGTCTCCCCTCCCCAGACTGCCTGCTCTGCCTGCTAATGTGTTCATGACCCCACCCCCTACCTGCCTACTTTAGGGGCTGCTCAGCTGCCCACCAAAACTATGGTGGGATGGGGAGGGGTTGTGCCATTTTCCTTTGCACAGTGATGGGAACACCAGGTCTTTAGTGGTCAACAATAAAC
Source organism: Chrysemys picta bellii (assembly GCF_011386835.1). Classification (NCBI taxonomy): domain Eukaryota; kingdom Metazoa; phylum Chordata; order Testudines; family Emydidae; genus Chrysemys; species Chrysemys picta. The sequence goes on from NC_088792.1 coordinate 106,478,220, forward strand.
CTTGTTAGAGAGAGGTTCCTAGACTTATGACACAGCACTATTCTCTGGAAACTGTCCAAGTGCTCTTCATCAATTCATGTAGTGCCTTTGTAGAGCAGAACGACTGGGAAAAGTGTAGCGCAAGAGGACCGAGGATGCTGAGCCTCTTCCTACTGACATCAGTGAAAGTTTTGCAATTGATTTCAGTGGGGGCAATGAAAAACAGGGAAAATATGACAGGGGAGGGATGGTTAATTACAGAGGAGGAAAAATGGACAGGGGAAAAGAAAAAGGTATAAGGAAGGGGGAATCCCTCTCTCCCTTCTATTTAAATTTTACTTTAAGTCAGTTTATTATTCAAAATGTTTCCTCTTCTTCCATGAAAAATAGAGTGATTGGTTCCAGTGTTCTTGTAGAAAAAGAAACACAGCAAGATAAAATTGCACCTGATCCTGCAGTCTTCACTCAGGCAAAACTCCCACTGATCTTTGGGGTTTAACTTGCATAAGGATTCTGGGATTAGGCCCAACAAATGTAAATCACCTGATATAACAAATAAATCATCCTCTGGTGTTTACTAGTACATAATAGTCGTACATTTTCAAAAGCAATTGATGATGATTTATTTGTTTTATGCCTCCATTTTAGTGTGCAACTTCACATGCTTTACAAGGGGTCTGATTTTTTTTTTTTTAGAAAGTGCTAAGCAATTGCACAGTGAAAACCAGGCCTCTTTAAGGTGCCTGCTGAGGTTATGCAGCTGAAAAATGAGTTATCCAAAATGACTAGTTATTGAAACTATGCCATATTTACTTCGATAACACATTTAATCCTGGCATCTCAAAGCATGCTACCAACATTAACAGGCCTCAAGACTTGTGCGAGGGAGGTAAGGGATAGATAGTAATCTGTTCACCCACTGGAATGCAGCCACATCTGGTTTGAAGCAGAGTAGCTATTTAACAGCTCACAACTAGTTTAATTTGGATGTTCCTGTTCAGTGCCTTGATCCTCCAGTGTTGTTAAAGTAATCCCATCCCAATTCTGCTCCCAGTGAATGTAATAGAAAAAACTCCCATTGATTTCAGTGGAAGCAGAATCAGTCCTCCAGAGACTGACATGGTCTCTTTTTATAACAGGAAAATCAGCATATCTTTAGATAACTGTTCTTTTACAGGTTTTTATAACCACAATTCATCCCATCCAGTTAAACATCACTACTTGTTGGCACTCACAAATATAAAATGGACACTTATCCATCTGATGGGCAGCCTAGCATGACCAGTTATCTGACAGGACAGGTGGGCTTTGGTTCCATCCAGGAATCAGAATGATGGCCTTAAACCCAGGGCTCAGGCCAATCCAATGTTGTGAAGTGCTTTTGAGAATTCCACCATTATTGGTCTTGTTGTGAGCGTTTCAGAGTGCTTGGAACTGGCCTAAGTAGGAACAGAGTTAGACCAATGCTGAGTTCCCGACTGTAACAACAGCACCTACAGTATTTCTCCAGCTTTTTATTCCTTCATACTGATAAAGTTCACAAAAAGTAATGAAGTACAACAGGTTTAGATTCCTTCTTACTTGTGTATTTAATAGAGACAATATTTTTTGGCAAAAGGTAAAGGCGATAATGAAGACAACACTGTTAGCCCTTGTCTGAATCTCCCACAGCCATTGATCTCTATTTTTTTTCCTCTGCTATATATTTTATAACTTTTAATAAAAGCAGCTGCTGCCTTTTCTGAGGTGCTAAGCAGCCTTTATTATTCAGGGACTTCAACTCCTATTGACTTCACTGGGAATTGAGAGCGCTTGGCATCTCACAGGATCAGGCCCCTAGAGCAAAATACAGAAATAGATCTACCTCAGCTCCCTGTAAATTGAGCCAGACAAAGCGCTTAGTGCTCAGTAAGTGCCTATTCTCTACTCTTTAAAAGGGTTGCAGTATAATCCCGGTATCAGACATGTTCATCTCTGTGCCTTGAGAAATCCACCCCTGTAATCCTTAGCAGCTTTTGGAAGGGTATTTCTAGTCAAGCATTTCAAAAATTACTACTACATGTATTGGAGCGTTTCATATAGTGAAGCTTGTTTCTTAGTGAAACCTCCTGCCTGAAATCAATGTTCTTTGAATTATTGGTGAAATCTCCCAGATTCTAACAGTTTTTGAGATTAACGCACTCAATATACTGAGGAAAACCAGGGAACCGCAAATTTTAAATACAGCCATGTCAGTGACTGAGATTATCATTATTTGCATTATAGTATCACTTAGAGACCAAGACTCTACTGTGCTAGGCACTGTGCAAACACATAAGAGACAATGTCTGCCCTGAAAAGTTTACAATCTAAACCAACTGGGGATACAGTGTGAGAAGGGAAACAGAGGTGCAGTGACCTGTCCAAGTCACTGAGCAGATCAGTGTCATAGATGGGAACAGAAACCAGTTTATCTAATTTCTAGTCCAATGTCTTATATACAGGACAATGCTGACTAGATATTGATAGGTTGGGGGGAAAACAATTAACCCACAAGGCTCGATTCTACCTTGCAATAGCCACTGAAATCTGAATATTATCAACATTTATTCACACATAAAGAACTGTGATGTCAAAGTTAAGGTTGGTACCTGCATAAATACCAGACAAAAACCTTTACTCCTCCACCCTTAGCTGGGTGCACTACAGACCACAATCCTACCTCTGCCCTTTGTGGATGCTTGCCTTCCAGAAGTGAGACTGCTAAAAATAATTTCAACTGTTTTATCTGATTAGCTTCAGGAAATTTGTCTTTACTTGCAGATTTAATGTTGTAAATTTGGGAAAGATACACTGGTTGTTATCCCAAGTTTCCAAGATGTAGTCCCAGATACACTGCATCTTCTGTACAAAACTAAGAGGTTGTGTATCTAATTCAAATGAAAACCTCAATGAAGCCTTATATGAAATAGTGAACAAGTGACTCCATAACATAGTGACATAAGTTTGCATGGAGATGTACAGAGATTTCAAACCTGAGTTATACAAACATAGAACATGACAACAGGAAAGAGTAGGGATTCTATGCTAGGAGGCATAAAGGCCTGATCCAAATCTTGTTAAATCAACGAGAGCCTTTCCACTGACCTCAAAGGATTCTGAACATGGGAAGCTAATCATATATATTCTGATATTTTAAGTAGCAATAGAGTAGATAGAACAGCAGAAGTGGGAAAACAAAAGGACACAGAAGTAGATGTTGGAGGAAGGATTTGACAGAAGAAGTTGTAGGCTTGGTACATGGGAAGAGGATAATCTTCTAGGAATAAGGGGCAGTGTGAAACAAAGCTTAAGTAAAAGTAGGGGGAAGAGACAAAAGGAGCAAGAAAGTATGAGGAGTTATCAGAGTGCATGATTAAGTAGGGAGTGGAAGGAGATGAGATGAAGGTACAGGCAGTTTTACAAAGGCTTAAAGGTCTGAAGCAGTTTGAACTTTATCTGGAAAGACATAGAGGCAGTGTAAAGATAGAATGAGTAAATAACATTATCAGAAAGATAGAGGAAAATTATGTGGGCTGCAGATGTTAGACTGAAGAGTGGAAAAGTGAGGCAAAAAGAGGTCATGGTCATCCAGGCAAAAGAGAATCAGTGGCATAAACCAGTGTCTTGTCAGTGGGGCTGGAGATGTAGGGGGATTAGGAACATTTTTTTTTTAAAGTGACCAGATTTGGCAGATGTATGGGTGTGAGGAGAAAAGGAAAGGGAGGAGTCAAAGATGACGAAGTCTGAATTTGAGTTGTGGAGAGGATTATGGGTTGTTCAACAGTGATGTATGGTGCAGGTAAGGGGAGACTGTTTAAGGAGGAAACATAAGTTCATTTGTGCCATGTTTGGTTTAAGATAGAGGTGGAACACTCACGAGGAGATATCAGAAAAAATGGAGTAGGGGAGGGAAATGCGAGCCTGGACTGAGAGGGAGAATTCCTCAGCATAGTGAAGAGCACATATAAGAAGGGAAAACGGGTTCACTGGTGTCCATTTTTAGGTATAGTGGTGGTAATGAAGCATCTAACAAATGTCTGATCAATATTCTTGGAAATCCTTTTTCCACTCTTTACACCCCACAATTAGCGGTCAGCAACTCTGCAACCATAAAAAGAAGAACAGGAGGACTTGTGGCACCTTAGAGACTAACAAATTTATTAGAGCATAAGCTTTCGTGGACTACAGCCCACTTCTTCGGATGCATATAGAATGGAACATATATTGAGGAGATATATATACACACACATACAGAGAGCATAAACAGGTGGGAGTTGTCTTACCACCTCTGAGAGGCCAATTAATTAAGAGAAAAAAAAAAAAGCTTTTGAAGTGATAATCAAGCTAGCCCAGTACAGACAGACAGTTAGATAACAAGTGTGAGAATACTTACAAGGGGAGATAGATTCAATGTTTGTAATGGCTCAGCCATTCCCAGTCCTTATTCAAACCGGAGTTGATTGTGTCTAGTTTGCATATCAATTCTAGCTTAGCAGTTTCTCGTTGGAGTCTGTTTTTGAAGTTTTTCTGTTGTAATATAGCCACCCGCAGGTCTGTCACTGAATGACCAGACAGGTTAAAGTGTTCTCCCACTGGTTTTTGAGTATTTTGATTCCTGATGTCAGATTTGTGTCCATTAATTCTTTTGCGTAGAGACTGTCCGGTTTGGCCAATGTACATGGCAGAGGGGCATTGCTGGCACATGATGGCATATATCACATTGGTAGATGTGCAGGTGTATCTTTTTGCGGATACAGACTAACACGGCTGCTACTCTGAAACCTTTCATTATGCAAGGCTCTGCAACCATAGGCAACCTTGTGTTTCTTTTTCTTACATGTTTAGATGTATCTTCTGTGTTCCCCATGTCATTAGTCCCTGAGAAGCATTGTTAGAATGGGGCTGCCAAAACTAATCTGACCTATCATCATGAGAAGTACTGTGAGGCTGTTTTTACAAATACAAAACCACAACCCTGGCAGGTTCTGGCATTATTTCCACAATGTAAAGGAGATACCTACCTCCTGCAACATCTGAGAAAGAGCTGTGCATCAATTTCCTACTACAAGATCCAATATTTCTTATTTTGTTTAGAAGTGCTTATGGGCAGGATTTTCAAAATGTATAAAGTTTGTCTCCAGGGAAGCAACCAGGAAAACTAATCCAAAATAACAAAAGGGGTGACTGTGAAGTGGATTTACTAAACACCACAAACCCTGTGTGGATGCTGCTATTCAGAATTCAGGTGAACTTAATCAGATTACCTTAATTCACTTTGGAAGTGATTTAAGATAAACCAAATTAAGGCTACTTTAATTCTGAATGAGGTGTTCACAGAGAGGTTTAATCTGGTTTAACCAATCCACTTCAAATTCACACCTTTAGTTAATTCAGATTAATTTTCCTGGATGTCCCATGTAGATAAGCCCTAAGAGTTAGGCTCTCAGTTTTCATTGAAAGTTAATGAAAATGGGCATTTTAACACCTCCATGCAAGTTGGAAATCCCATCCCTGGTTATTTATGGCAGGAACTGTTGGTATTTTCAGATTGATAGAATGATTGTGCTTTATTTCTTTCATATCACTAGGATACAAAGATCATTTTAAGAAAGATATCCTAGCATTGGAAATTGATTGGGGGTTGAGAGTGGGGTGAGACTCCTTTGATAGATTTATTGTTGGCTTTTATTAGTTATATTTATGTTCTTGTTGGAGTCATGTTATCTGTAGGTAAAGGCCAGAATCTAATTGTGTGAATGTGTTTTTAAGAGTTTGTCAAGGGCATCCAGCTCTCAGGGTACTCTTAAATTGTGTAGTATAAATAAAGCTGGCAAAGCAATAAGATGAAACTTGCTGAATCATTCATTCTAACAATTAGGGCCAAATTCTTTCTCATGTTAGGTGTTTAGATACTATGATGGGCCTGGGATAAAAATACAAACTATCTTAAATTGTGTAAAACTCCTATTTTTTTAGGTGAGTAAGATTTGGTCCTTTAAGAAAATGGTAGATTTCTTCTTGGTCTTATTTAAGAGTTGTGAATTTTGCTCATTTTCTTCAAAACTTAAAACTGGGGGTTTAAGGTTTCCTGAGGAAAATGAGACTCACTAAGAAGGCCTCAAAAAAGCAACTTTGGGAGAAATAATAATTAAAAAAAAAAAAAGCTCTCTTGTTTCTAGCCCAAGATGCTGTTGTATGTAATTGAAAATGGATCATTTACAGTACGCACTAAAAGAACGCTAAATTTGTCCTGTTATGGGGCACTTGGTTTCTTCTTAGAGATGAACTGAAATAACAGTGGCTTTACCTACCTTTTTGCTATCATCTAAATGTTCCTGTAAAAATCTGGTGTGTGGTGTTTTTCCCTCTAATAACAATATAGTGGTTTAAAACAGTTTTAAGATGCATATAGGCATACCAAAGAGATAAATATAACTTGGAAACTTACTTTTTAACTTTATAGATAAAATTAATTGAGCAAAATCAGCCCTATTAGCTTCTGTAGACTTCAGAAGCCTTGGAAAGCATTTATAGTATAAAAATATGAATCTTCCTCACCAGATTAAAGAGCAGCTACAGTTCCTGTCAAAAATTATGAATGTTGCATTGAAGTTCTGTCTTCTGGGATGTACGTTAGCCACAGTAAAAATTCTATTTGAGTATTCCAACTACAAAAACAGTTTCTATATACCCAAGTTTCAAACTTCAGTGCCTAAGCTAGTCATCTTTAATCTATCTTGAAGAATGTTGGGCACACAAGTGTTGATTTTGGTACACACAGGGATTTAGCCTGCCTAAATCATACTTCAATTCTTAAAGAAGGTATTTAAGTATATATTTAGGTGCCCCAATTAGCACCTACATTTGGGGCACCTAAAATTTAATCTTCTAAGAAATCCTCTGAAAGGGAACAAAAGTATTTAGTGTTCCAGATTCTTGTAAATGAGGGCCTACCATGCTGCGATCAATAAGATTGCTATATAATAAGCACAGTTGCAATTTACCTTGACATAAACAAAGGCATATGGCAAAGCATTTATTACTCTGCATATTTTTTCAGTGCTGTGGGCACAAAGCCAACAATAACAGTTACTAGATAGTCAATCAAAAACACATTCATTGTGGAATAAATAGAACAATAATTTAGTTTTAAAGCTGTTTCATTACTATCTCCTTTACTACCTGGGGCTGTAAAGCTGGCAGATTTTTATGCAGGTTTGTGCCTGAACTGCTCTTGGATGAGAGGTATCTGAAGAAAACTTGGTGCTGCAGAAAGCAGTACTTCTCACTTTATCCTGGCCAAAGCCAGCTTGGATAATTGTATTCTGCCTCACTAAATTTTCTATACAGTTTCAATTGGATGAGGCATTCTTATTCACTTCCTGGCCTAAAATGTTCAGTAGCATTACTGTGTACAGTTAAATAACTACAGCTTTCTGCACCAGGGAGCTAAATTTCACTGATGGGTGAAGTGATGTGTATCTCATACCTTTCTATGCTAGAGACCAAAAGTCTGCTCTCAGACACACAGAGTACATCGCATATGAGAGCACAATTGGGTCCTGCCTTTTATCAAAGTGTTTTGGGTCCTTTAGAAGGAAAGGTATTATAGCAACATTGTGTTTGTGGCTATTGTTAAAGCTTAAGTGCATGGAGAGCCTCTGATAGAAAGCACCATAGAAATGAAAAGTATTATTGTTTTCAAGTCTTTATTTTGAGAGGAGTAAACCAGTTCAGAATGAATAAGAATCTAATTGATCCTCAGCTCAAATATCCTACTAGATCAAACACAAACTTGCTTAAATTTGAAGATCAGTTTTGATACCCCCTCCTTCCTAATAATCCTTGTTTCCTGCAGTTTCTCCCAGTGGTCACCAGTGATCTCTCCTTTTCTTACTGCTGAATTCAAACCTTGAGGTTAGACAGGAGGCAGTTGGTCAGATTCTAAACTGTGCTCGACAGAAGCTAATTGAGCTACTCTGCATTTACACCAATGTAAATGTGAGATCAGAATCTAGAGGTAGCATTCCTAGGTGTGTCTAACCTAGGAAAGCCCCAGAAATCATGAGACAGGGCGAGAAGTTGGTCAGGTATAAAGAGTTCCCAGACCTGAGATGTTGCCTTCTGGTGTGGTGTCCTAAATTTGGATGTAATGAGTAGTGAGAGAGTCCCATGCAGAGAAAGACAGGGTTTTCAACACTCCATGGAAGTGGATCAGTTGACTAACTAAACAATTACAAAAAAGCCTGGTTTTCAGAGCAGGGAAGGAAGCTACTCTGAGAACCCTAGTGAAAGGGCTCAAAGTAAGCAGCAAGATAGAAAAGCCGTGGAGCAGGGATTCTCATTTAGCGGGGGTCGCAAGGCTATTACATGGGGGGTCGCGAGCTAGCCACCTCCACCCCACACCCTGCTTTGCCTCCAGCATTTACAATAGTGTTTGTGTTTTTAATTTATAAGGCAGGTCGCACTCATAAGTTTACTATGTGAAAGGGGTCACCAGTACAAAAGTTTGAGAATCACTGCTGTAGAGCTAGGAGCAGGGGCTACTCTGCAAAGTAACCTAGCTTACAGGCAGTTTGTCTATTTGTAGCAGAACTGGCTAGAGTATGTAACTCCCTTTAATTTCTTTGTTTCCTTCTTTTGGATTGGGCTGCAGAAACCCTTAAGGGCTTAATGGAGTTGTAGGCTCTAAAGTTTTACACTGCTTTGTTTTTTGAGTGCAGTTATGTAACAAACACTCTACATTTGTAAATTGCACTTTCACAATAAAGACTGCACTACAGTACTTGTATGAGGTGAATTGAAAAATACTATTTACAGTGGAAATATTTGTAATAAAAATAATATAAAGTGAGCACTGTACACTTTGTGTTGTAATTGAAATCAATAGATTTGAAAATGTAGAAAAACATCCCTAATTAAGTTTAAATTGGTATTCTATTGTTTAACAGTGCGATTAAAACTGCAATTAATTTTTTTAAATTGTGATTAATTTTTTGAGTTAATCTTGTGAGTTAACTGCGATTAATTGACAGTCCTAGTTTCAACCTAATTTCCCTTTTACTTAAATTAGATTTAGCAGCCTGTAATTTCCAGGATTGCCTCTTGAGCTTTTTTTAATAATTGGCATTACATTAGCTATTTTCCAGAGGCTGACTTATGTGATAAGTTGCATACCACAGTTAGTAGTTCTACAATTTTATGGCAGTGCCTTCAGAACTCTTGGGTCCTGGTGACTTACTGTTTAATTATCAATTTGCTCCAAAACCACCTCCATTGACCGCTTTAATCTGGGTCATATCCTCAGATGTGTCACTGAATAAGAATAGCTCAGGTGTGGGGGAATCTCTCTCATCCTGTGCAGTGAAGACCAATGCAAAGATTTCATTTAGCTTCTCTGCAAAGGTCTCATCTTCTTTGAGTGCTCCTTTAGTGCCATGATCCTCCACTGGCTATTTAGCAGGCTTCCTGCATCTGATATACTTACCCAAAAATAACTGCAATTTTTTTTATTTTGAAAGATGCTCTTCAAATTCATTTTTGGCCTGCCTACTTACGCTTTTATATTCAACTTGTCAGAGTTTATGCTCCATTCTGTTTTCCTTAGTTTGATTTAACTGCCAATTTTTAAAGAATGCCTTTTGGCCTCTAACCACCTCCTTTTCTCTGTTTAGCCATGGTGCCATTGTTTTAATTCTCTTACTGAAGTGTGTGGTGTTTGGCTTTTTTTTTTTTTCCCATTTGGGGTATAAACTTAATTTGAGCCTCTATTATGGTATTTTTAAATGGTTTCCATGGAGCTTGCAGGTATTTTACCCTTGTGACTGTTCCTTTTAATTTCTATTTAACTAGTTTCCTCATTTTTGTGTTTCCTTTCTGAAGTTAAATGTTGTTGTGGGTTTCTTTGCATATCTCCCTCCCTTCCTTCCTTCCCCCGCCCTCAACCCCCCCCCCCCCCAAAAGTAAAACATAATTATATTATTACTATTACTGAGCAGTTAGCTATAGTCACCTCTTGGACCAGACCTGTGCTCCATTTAGGACTAAATCAGGAATTGCCTCTCCCCTTGTAGGTTCCAGGACCAGCTGCTCCAAGAAGCAGTCATTAATGATGACTAGAAAGAGGACTATTCATTTTAGTCTGGCCAGAGAGACAGACAACCCCAATCTCATGGAGGGAAAACAGACACGGAAGTCTGGAGGGAAACTAAGGCACTGGCCAAACCTGATGACAGGAGCACCCTCACAAGTTCAATTTATATATCATCTCAGAACAACCTTCTATTCAGGGGAGTTGCAACTCTTTTATGGTAACTGATTTGGATGACCCCCTGTCATTTCAACTTAAATGCAGAGAAAGAAGTATGTGTGCCAGGTGGTGGTGGTTGCATCAAGAAATGAAAGACCATCTCTTGTGGTTTTTAAGGACCGCAAAATGATGACTACACAAAAAACTCAGTGGGCACTGTGATGTTACATCCCATATTCTTCATGGAAATATGGTTGATATGCATATGGCATAACTAAGATCTATTTTATGCAAGATGGGTCATGTAAGGTATCATTGGAAAGGTTATGACTTACTGAATGTGATTATCCAATTTGTATGCATGTATTTCTGTATTCTAAAGTTGGGAATATTGAGTATTATAACTGTATGCATATTTGTGAGAGATTAATCAGACAACCGGCCATCAGTCTTGATGGGCCATTACAAAGAAACAATAAGACTGAAGATACTAATAGCTCTCCTTCCTGAGAGGTGCCCTGTGATGTAGCTGTGACACTACCAGGTCAGGTGATAAGATCACCTGATACAAAATACCACCTTGCACACTGCTGGTACTTCCCCACTCTAGGGGGATGGGGATCAAACAAAGGATTTCTGACTTAGGTAAATTCTTCTTAAGGGCTGGGGAGGGGGTTGATAGGGACTATCCTCCATTGCCTACCCAAGAAAGACTGCTGAAAGTACCTGAGGGGAAAGGCAGGGGTGAGTCCAGACAGTGGTCCAGTCTGTAAGAAGAGACCTGGAACTCTAAGCTACAGAAACTCTGCATCCTTCCTAATTCAACATTTAGGGTAAGAAATTGCATTTTGTAACCTGTTTCTTTAATGAATCAAGCTTCGTGTGCATGTTTTGTTTTATGTGCTTAGTAATCAGCTTTGTTCTGTTCGCTATTCCTTATCACTCAAGTTTATTAACTGCAAAAGACAGATTCTATTTCTTGTTTATAACATAACCCAGTTTGTGCAATCCATGTCTGTGGGGGTAAGAAGCTGTATGTATCTCTTCGCATTGAGGGAGAGGGCAAATTTTTATGAGCTTGCGCTGTGCAGATCTTTCTATCCAGTGCAAGACACTATACCTTTGGATCTGCACTCCAAGGGCAATGGGCACCTGAGTTCTGGGGCAAGTCCCTGAAGCTAAGTCTTCCCAGACCTGATCTGTGTCGGTGTCTTTCTGCAGCTGGCTGCGGCCCTGCCTGTGTGCGTGCTAGAGGAGGCTTAAGATCCTGGCTCAGCAAGACAGGGCAGAATAGGTAGGCTCAGTGGTATCCCAGTACAGCAGGAAACAGCCCATCATAGGCACAATCCTGCCTTTGGCTACATGGGTGCAACTTTTCTACCAGCTTGATTCCACAAAAGTCAATTGGAGATAAACAAGACCCAATGTCCTTAGCAGTTCTTCATTGTAATCTAAGCCAGTGCCACAATCGCATGAAAACTATTCTGGCTGCAACCATATATATTTTATTTTATTTATTTATTCTTTTAAATATAGTTAGTAAACAGGTCTACAGTGTTCTTAATCCGTGCAAAGAGCTTATAGAACTGTAACAATTTTCAAATCATCCTAAAAATTTCAGGAAACAGCTAATGCCATACTGGCAAAAACTCTACATTTGGCTATGTTTAAAAATCCTCTAACACCGTTCTTAAGCTACTACTTTTGCATATAAAAGAGTGTTTGTTTGTGAATATGATTGCACATGGCCACAAGTGTAGATGCTTTCTTGAGACCAACATAACATTTGTACATGCATTTAAGGGAAAGTGTTATCATGAAAACATTAAAGTATTTACCCCTGCCCTAATCATGCTGCAGCTTTACTAGTGCTGTCATGAATTGGCCACTAAAAAAGTACAGGTTCTGTGTGGAGGTGGTAAGGAGCAGAAGAGAATTTCTTTTATACCAAGACCAGTTTTTCATGGCTTGATCTGTGTGTATATATTGCACAGAGATGCGTCGTGGAGACTGGGATAGCATGTTCCTGTAGGACCTTGTAAAATCTACCCTTTCACTTATCGTCCAAGTTTTATGGTAAAATCATAATCTTTCACCATGAAGCCCTGCTGTTATCGATCAGATTAATAGTTACCAAGCTTCAGTGTTGAATACTAGGGCAGTTGCTATTTGGCAGCTGGGTAAAGGGTGCTCAGTAAAAAAGCAGCTACTTCACAAGAAATAAAAATATATATTCATGAATACAATGTATAACTTACCATGACACGCATACATCTGTATAACAGCACATTTTAATCAGCAGGTAGTACAACTGAGTGCAGTCAACATATCTAAGCTTTCATCCAAGTAACAGTTTCATCATCATCATAGGTTTTAAAAGGGGTCAACCATTATAATCATTCAGTTTGATCTCCTTCACACCATACACCACATAACCTCATCACAATTTCTGCATCAACCGCATAACTGTTTTCTAAGCTACAGCATACCTTTTAGAAAGATACCTGCTCTTGACCTCAAGTGATGGAGAATCCACCACATCTCTAGGTATGCTGCTCCAATGGCTGATAAGGCTCACTGTTAAAAATTTGCACCTTCTTTCTAGTCTGAATAACTTGAGTTGCATTAAATTATATTTGTGATACAGAGAACCTTCTTTTAGCATGTATGTACATAATATGGAAGTGGAGGGGGTGAGTGAGCTGGAAGACCTGCACTTCAGTGAAATAAAGGACAGACGGGAGTGCGGGCAAGAAAATGGGGACTACAGAAGCATGCGGGAGTCCTTAACAGGCATTGTCTTTCACATACAGAAATGAGGTGTTTAGAGTCTCCACATTTGAAATAGGACACTTTCTAAGTGAGCTGGTCCTAGTGTGTGTCTATACCAGTTAGAGTGATGGTCTTTCCTGAACTGGAGGAATATGTTCCCCCATCCCCCCATTGATTAAGTTGGTATTTATATCGGTATGAGAGTTAAAGATGGGGCTGGTCATCAACTGAAAAAAAAAATACTGTTTGCAAATCTACTAGACAAGTTAAACCAAAAAAAAAAGAATTGAACTCTTCACAAATAATAATCAACCAACTCTAGGCTGAGATGTTTGTACACGGAGAAATCCGTGCTTATTTTCATTGCCGTGGTTTCTTCTAGAATGGGAAACTCTTGCTGGATGGAAATGCTGCTCTCTTGCAGGGTCGCTATTGCTACTCCTGTGATAATGTAGGTATTCTGTAGCATGTATTATTGTAAGAATGTTGTCTTAGATCTACAAGTGCATATGTATACAAAATCCTACAGCATTTCAACAGCACTTCTGCCTGAATAAAGAATTCAGCTGGTCTTCTGAATATTGATTTCTGAAAGTAGGCCAAACTGCCAGATCTTTGGCACTGAACAGATAAAGTATTAGTATATATTAAATAGTAGTAGATACCTTCCAGTGTATTGGGTTGTGGTTAGAGGGATGGTGTTGGCTTTCCCCTAAAAGGATCAACCCATCACTATTGTTTCCGCAAGCTCCCTTTGTAGCGCCTTCTCTGCATAAATTATATAGTAACTTATTAAAATTTCATCCCTGTACCTGACAGTAATATATGCAGCCCTGCCCCATACCATCACCTCTTGTGCAAGCATCAGCCCACAGACCATTGCACCTTTCACAAAGTTGGTGAAATACACTATCTAAACCCTCATTCCTTGGCGAATGAGACCTAGTTGAAATCAGTGTCATTTTATTCAGAGGGAGTTACATGCACTTCAAAATCATAGAATCATAGATTATAGGACTGGAAGGGACCTCAAGAGGTCATCGAGTCCAGTCCCCTGCCCGCATGGCAGGACCAAATACTGTCTAGACCATCCCTGATAGACATTTATCTAACCTACTCTTAAATATCTCCAGAGACGGAGATTCCACAACCTCCCTAGGCAATTTATTCCAGTGTTTAACCACCCTGACAGTTAGGAACTTTTTCCTAATGTCCAACCTAGACCTCCCTTGCTGCAGTTTAAACCCATTGTTTCTGGTTCTATCCTTAGAGGCTAAGGTGAACAAGTTCTCTCCCTCCTCCTCATGACACCCTTTTAGATACCTGTAAACTGCTATCATGTCCCCTCTCAGTCTTCTCTTCTTCAAACTAAACAAACCCAGTTCTTTCAGCCTTCCTTCATAGGTCATGTTCACAAGACCTTTAATCATTCTTGTTGCTCTTCTTTGGACCCTTTCCAATTTCTCCATCTTTTTTTAAAATGTGGCGCCCAGAACTGGACACAATACTCCAGCTGAGGCCTAACCAGAGCAGAGTAGAGTGGAAGAATGACTTCTCGTGTCTTGCTCACAACACACCTGTTAATGCATCCCAGAATCATGTTTGCTTTTTTTGCAACAGCATCACACTGACTCATATTTAGCTTGTGGTCCACTATAACCCCTAGATCCCTTTCTGCCGTACTCCTTCCTAGACAGTCTTTTCCCATTCTGTATGTGTGAAATTGATTTTTCCTTCCTAAGTGGAGCACTTTGCATTTGTCTTTGTTAAACTTCATCCTGTTTAACTCAGACCATTTCTCCAATTTGTCCAGATCATTTTGAATTATGACCCTGTCCTCCAAAGTAGTTGCAATCCCTCCCAGTTTGGTATCATCTGCAAACTTAATAAGCGTACTTTCTATGCCAATATCTAAGTCGTTGATGAAGATATTGAACAGAGCCGGTCCCAAAACAGACCCCTGCGGAACCCCACTCGTTACGCCTTTCCAGCAGGATTGGGAACCATTAATAACAACTCTCTGAGTACGGTTATCCAGCCAGTTATGCACCCACCTTATAGTAGCCCCATCTAATTTGTATTTGCCTAGTTTATCGATAAGAATATCATGCGAGACCGTATCAAATGCCTTACTAAAGTCTAGGTATACCACATCCACCGCTTCACCCTTATCCACAAGGCTCGTTATTCTATTAAAGAAAGCTATCAGATTGGTTTGACATGATTTGTTCTTCACAAATCCATGCTGGCTGTTCCCTATCACCTTACCACCTTCCAAGTGTTTGCAGATGATTTCCTTAATTACTTGCTCCATTATCTTCCCTGGCACAGAAGTTAAACTAACTGGTCTGTAGTTACCTGGGTTGTTTTTATTTCCCTTTTTATAGATGGGCACTATATTTGCCCTTTTCCAGTCTTCTGGAATCTCTCCTGTCTCCCATGACTTTCCAAAGATAATAGCTAGAGGCTCAGATACCTCCTCTATTAGCTCCTTGAGTATTCTAGGATGCATTTCATCAGGCCCGGGTGACTTGCAGGCATCTAACTTTTCTAAGTGATTTTTAACTTGTTCTTTTTTTATTTTATCCGCTAAACCTACCCCCTTCCCATTAGCATTCACTATGTTAGGCATTGCTTCAGACTTCTCGGTGAAGACCGAAACAAAGAAGTCATTAAGCATCTCTGCCATTTCCAAGTTTCCTGTTACTGTTTCTCCCTCTTCACTAAGCAGTGGGCCTACCCTGTCTTTGGTCTTCCTCTTGCTTCTAATGTATTGATAAAAAGTCGTCTTGTTTCCTTTTATTCCTGTAGCTAGTTTGAGCTCATTTTGGGCCTTTGCCTTTCTAATCTTGCCCCTGCATTCCTGTGTTGTTTGCCTATATTCCTCCTTTGTAATCTGTCCTAGTTTCCATTTTTTATATGACTCCTTTTTATTTTTTAGATCGTGCAAGATCTCATGGTTAAGCCAAGGTGGTCTTTTGCCACATTTTCTATGTTTCCTAACCAGCGGAATAGCTTGCTTTTGGGCTCTTAATAGTGTCCCTTTGAAAAACTGCCAACTCTCGTCAGTTGTTTTTCCCCTCAGTCTTGATTCCCATGGGACCTTACCTATCAGCTCTCTGAGCTTCCCAAAATCTGCCTTCCTGAAATCCATTGTCTCTATTTTGCTGTTCTCCCTTCTACCCTTCGTTAGAATTGCAAACTCTATGATTTCATGATCACTTTCACCCAGGCTGCCTTCTACTTTCACATTCTCAACGAGTTCCTCCCTATTTGTTAAAATCAAGTCTAGAACAGCTTCCCCCCTAGTAGCTTTTTCAACCTTCTGAAATAAAAAGTTGTCTGCAATGCAGTCCAAGAATTTGTTGGCTAGTCTGTGCCCCGCTGTGTTATTTTCCCAACATATATCCAGATAGTTGAAGTCCCCCATCACCACCAAATCTTGGGCTTTGGATGATTTTGTTAATTGCTTGAAAAAAGCCTCATTCACCTCTTCCCCCTGGTTAGGTGGCCTGTAGTAGACTCCTAGCATGACATCTCCCTTGTTTTTTGCCCCTTTAAGCCTAACCCAGAGACTCTCAACACTTCCGTCTCCTATGTCCATCTCTACCTCAGTCCAAGTGTGTACATTTTTAATATATAAGGCAACACCTCCTCCCTTTTTCCCCTGTCTATCCTTCCTGAGCAAGCTGTACCCATCCACACCAACATTCCAATCATGTGTATTATCCCACCAAGTTTCAGTGATGCCAACAATGTCATAGTTGTATTTATTTATTAGCACTTCCAGTTCTTCCTGCTTATTCCCCATACTTCTTGCATTTGTATATAGGCATCTAAGATACTGGTTTGATCTTTCCTCCCAGTTTTTTCCTGACTCTCCTTTCTCTCTGCCAATATAGCCCACACTCCCTCTTGTTTCCGACCCATCTCCCCGGTCTCCATATTCCCCACTTACCTGTGGGCTTTGCTCACCTGTCCCCGTCGAACCTAGTTTAAAGCCCTCCTCACTAGGTTAGCCAGTCTGTGGCCAAATAGGGTCTTTCCTCTCCTCGAAAGGTAAACGCCATCTCTGCCTAGCAGTCCTTCCTCAAATAGCATCCCGTGGTCTAGGAAGCCAAAGCCCTCCTGGCGACACCATCTTCGCAGCCAGGCATTCACCTCTATGATGCATCTGTCTCTGCCCGGGCCCCTACCTTTGGCAGGAAGAATTGAAGAGAATACCACCTGCGCTCCAAACTCCTTCACCCGTACTCCCAGAGCCCTGTAGTCACTCTTGATCCGCTCAGTGTCACACCGCGCAGTATCATTTGTGCCCACATGGATGAGTAGCATGGGGTAGTAGTCAGAGGGCTGGATAATCCTCGACAATGCCTCCGTAACGTCTCTGATACGGGCCCCCGGCAGGCAGCATACCTCCCGAGATGAAATGTCAGGGCGACAGACGGGCGCCTCCATCCCCCTCAGCAGAGAGTCTCCGACCACCACTACCCTACGTTTCCTATTCGCAGTGGTGGCAGCAGACTTTCCAGCCTTAGGGGTACGAGGCTTCTCCTCCTTTACTGTAGGGAGTGATTCCTTCTTTCCTGTATCAAGAAGGTATCAAATGAAGTGCAACACTGAAAAGTGGATCTTTATTTATTTATTTATTTATTTATTTATTTTAAAGAAAAACATGGCTGGGTTCCATGTTTGTTTGTTTGTTTTATTCCCCCAACAATTTACACATCAAATGTAATAAAGGCACAAGTAAGACATACTACTTCTTTGAGTGCTGTCCCTGTGGGTGCTCAACTGCAGGTGACGGTGCATCCCAGCACCGTTGATCAGAGATCTTCAGTAGCAGTGCCTGGTCGGGACGCATGCGTTAAGCTGCTGTCTGACAGCATTATTAGTCTGCCTGAGTGCGCGCGTCCCGCGCCCCTTCTCCTTCCCCCCACCCGCCCCCAGTTCCTGATCAACTGTCTTCGGCTGAAGACAGGACTCAGGGCAGTGCTGATCCTCTTCCCTGGTCACTGAAGGAAATAAGAAAAAAGACATAGTTAGAAATATCCCAGTTATTTCCTTTCCTTTAGAATAGTTTTCTAGTTTAAAAATAAATAAATAAATCTTTTCCCCCCTCAAGTTTGTCTCCCTTTGAGACACTCTACCCAGGCGTTCCTCGTACAATAATGCCAGGGTCTTCAGGATTCAAGAAGTGTGACTCCTGGCAGGAGCCTATGCCATGGTCCGAGGGACACTCATGCTGCATGAAGTGCCTCAGTGAGATACACGTCCCTGCCAAGTGTGTCCATTGTAATAGCCTGAAAACCAGGGCTCGTCATGACGGAGACCTGTGGCTGAAAATACTCCTGATGGAAAAATCCCTACAGCTGCCTATGGAGATGAGCAATAGTAACCCTCTCCCCCATGCTCCCTGGCCAGGTCAGAAGCAATTGGGAGTGCGGCTTCACCCTCTCAAGCAAAGAGACAGGAAGCCCAACAGTCTCTGTGCAGCTCCTTTCAAAAGGATAAAGGGTCTCCTGCAAGATCCGTACCCTCAGTGCTGACAGTGCCAAAGGCAGGCACCTCTGACCCCGACCGTCCCAGCACCTCCCCCATGGCTCCCGTGGAGTGCAGAGGCAGGGACCCAACTTCCCGTAGCAGGAAGGTCTCCTCGGCACTGGTCCCCTCGGCACCGAAAATAGACCTGGTGCCGACAGCACGTTCTACCCCCGTGCAGACAAGAATGTTGGCACCGAGCCTGCCTATTGCTCCAGCAGCAACAAACAGCTCGCGGCACCCACACAAGCAGAGCAGAAGTCAGTACGTGCTTTTGATCACGTACCCTGCTTGGCTGGATCACAGCCCAGAGAGCAGCAACAATTCTTAAATCAGGACAACATCTCAGTGGCCCCTGAGCCTGACTCTCCGCTCCTTGACACACAGCACTCACTGTTTGACCAGCTGCTCTCCCCACCTGACCATCTTCACTGACAGCAAGCCCGATATGCAGCAGGAGGCAGGGTTCTCCCCACCTGCCTTTCTTCCTCCACCAGAACCATTTATACCTCAGGACACGGCTCACAAGCACCAGCCTCAGTTTCTCTACTTCATCCCCCCCCTGTGGGCGGGACCTCAATGTTCTTATTCTATGCCTTGGCCTCAGTGGTACCCTTGGCTAGCTCCTGCTGCCACTCGTCCTTGTGGCTCTTCCACCAGGCCACAAACTTATTCTGTGCCTCTATCTCCAGCTCCATCTACATCTAGAGCACATGGAACCTCTTTCCCCCCCCCCCACCAGCCCCAAAGAGGTGGACTATGAACCATACCCTGATTCACTGACTCCTAACTCTCCATCAGCTCCAGATGGAGCTCTCATGCTTCTGCCTCCACAAAGCGTGGACAACTTTAAACAATTTCAGGAACTTTTTCAAAAGGGTGGCACTCAGCCAGGGCATCCCTTTAGAGGAGGTCCAGGAGTCACAACACAGACTCCTCAAAATCCTCCAACCCTCTGTGCCCTCAAAGATAAATGAAGCACTCCTGGAACCAGCTGACACCCTTTGGCAGACCCCAACTTCTATCCCACTAACTTGCAAAAAGGCTGAATGTAAATATTATGTTCCTGCTAAGGACATAGACTTCTTATTTTCTCATCCACAATGGAATTCTCTTGTTGCGGATGTGGCAACACAGGACGAAACAGTCACAATACTAGCCCACCCCGCAGGACAAGGACCTCAAACACCTTGACCTCTTGGGCTGCAAAGTTTATACCTCCTTCACTTTGCAATTCAGAATCGCAAACTATTCCACCCCACTTGCAAGCTACGACTTCGACAATTACAACAAGCTCTTTGATTTTACCTCCCATATCCCGGAGGACAGGAGAGCAGACTTTAAGTCAGTCCTGGTCAAGGGCCAATTGGTGTCCAGGACAGCCCTACAAGCATCTATGGACATGGCAGATGCAGCAGCCCGCACTACCGCAACTGCAGTGGTTATGCACAGATCTTCCTGGCTGTCTGTATTCGGTATCCCCAAAGACCTGCAGACTAAAGTGGAGGACCTACCTTTTGATAAAGATATGTTTTTTTCTCCCCCAAAAACAGTCCTTCACACTATGAAAGACTCTAGAGCAACCCTGCGCACGCTGTTGTGACGAAGTGGGATAGAGATGTGACAAAGTTGGAATGTTCTTAATAATTTCCCTGAGTACTGTGTGGGTGCCTCAGTTTCCCCTATGCATTTCTCGATTGTCTAGGGATGTGTGATTGTTGCAGTGTCCTAGGGGGCCAGTGTGATCCTGTCTACACAAAGAATGGCCGACACCCGGTCTCCTGGCAACTAATGGCCTGGGCCCCTCCTCCGCACAGGTGCCAACTAAAGGTGTTGAAGAACAGAGAGATCAGGTGACCTCCTGGCCCAGGAAAGAGACAAAGGGAGAGGAGGGGCTGGAGAATTTGGAGCTGGCTGGGAAAATGGAGGGGAGGCCAGACAGACCTCCTGGCCTCCCCTGGTCCCCCCAAGATGGACCTGACTTAGGTACAGTCAACAGGACCCCCTGTAAGATCTGTGTTGGACTGTGTTCCTGTTGTCTAAATAAACCTTCTGTGTTACTGGCTGGCTGAGAGTCATGGTGAATCGCAGGAAGCTGGGGGTACAGGGCCTTGTCTCCCCCAACTCCACGATATCTGTCCCTCCCCAAGAGACAATGGTATCAACCTCTCAGAGGCCACGCACACACCAATATCACCGGCTCCAGACCAGACCATACAATATAGCCAGGAATCACTCTAGACCTCCTAGGCACAGACCTGTTGCAACCAGCTACCTCCCATCCATCAGGAAACAAACAGCAATTTTGAAGTGTTGGTTGAGGGTCTGCGTAACCACCCCTTGACTGCACGGCCTCTTTGGCCACCACCTCCAGATTTTCCATTATGCCTGGCAGCAGGTCATACAGGACCGTTGGGTCCTGGAAATAGTTCAGTCAGGTTACTCCATCCCTTTTTCTATCCTACCTGCCCACCCTTACCCATCCCTCTTCAGGGACCCCTCTCACGAGCACCTACTTTGCCTAGAAGTGGCTCGTCTTCTACAGCTAGGTGCAGTGGAAACTGTGCCGACACAACATCAAGGGAAAGGGTTCTACTCCCTTACTTTCTGACCCAAAAGGAGGAAGGTGGTTGGAGACATATATTAGACCTCCGCCGACTGAACAAATTCGTGTGTGTTCATAAATTCAAGATGGTCACATTGGGCACAATAATACCCGCGCTGGAACAAGGGGACTGGTTCACAGCCCTTGACCTACAGGACACCTATTTTCACATATCTGTTCATCCAGCACACAGACACTTCCTGCAATTCACACTCAGACACAACCATTTCCAATTCAGGGTACTCCCATTTGGACTCTCCACAGCATCAAAGGCAGCTCGTACAACAAGGCATTACAAGCTACCTGTTTCACCATCTCCTCTTCCACAGTTTAGGTCTACAAATAAACTTTCAAAAATCCACTCTGACACCCACACAATGGATCAAATTTATCAGGACTCAATTCGAACCAGAGCCTCACTCCCACACAACAGATTCCTAGCTATTACATATCTCATATGCACACACTCCATTCACCCCAGGATACAAGCAAGAATTTGCCAACAGCTTCTTGGCCACATGGCAGCCACCACCTTCGTGGTCAAGTATGCCAGGTTGCACATGAGATGTCTTCAGGATTGGCTCAACTCCAACTACAAACCCAGAAGACACAGCTTCTGCATGATGTTAACTCCTCCAGCAAACGTATTAGCCTCCCTACAATGGTGGACAAAACCGGACAATCTGTGCATGGGTGTTCCCTTCCAGCAACGCTCCCCAACACTCCTGCTCACCACAGACGCTTCCCTGATTGGTTGGGGTGTGCACCTGGGGGGACACATGGCACAGGGCCGCTGGTCCCTGTCAGACGCATCTGCACATAAATCTCCTAGAGCTCAGGGCAGTCAGACACACCTGCCTTCACTTCCTCTCCCTTATAGAGATCAAGTCCATCTGGGTCCTAACGGACAATATAGCATGTATGTTTTACATCAACAGATGTGGGAGCATGATCGCACTCCCTGTGCATGAAGGCCATCCAGTTATGGAATTGGTGCATACAACACCACATAGAAATTACCGCTTCATACCTACCTGGATGTCACACCACTACACCAACACACTCAGCAGACACTTCTCCGAGGAAGACAAATGGGAATTACATCCCACGATACTATGACAGCTCTTCTCCCTCTGGCACATTCCATTGATAGACCTCTTTGCCACAATCCAGAATCACAAATGTCACCTATTTTGCTTCAGAATGGGACTTGGGACTGCATCCCTAGGAGATGTTCCAGGGGATGAGGAAGGCAACTCCCTCATGTATACTTTCCCCTGATCCCTCTGATACACAGGGTTCTCCGCAAGATCAGAGACGACAAGGCCTGGGTCATACTTATTGCCCCAGCTTGGCCCAGACAGACACTGCACCCTTACCTGCTCCGCATGTCCATCCATCCTCCAAGGTCTCTCCCCAGCAGACCAGATCTGCTGTCTCAGGACAAGGAATGACTTCTTCATCCACAACTCCAGAAACTCCATCTGACAACATGGTTCCTTCATGGTTCCAAACCCATGAACTAGCCTGTTCTGAGAAGGTCCAGTATATCCTCCTGCACAGTAGAAGAGACTCCACTTGTAAGACTTAATTGCAAAAGTGGAAATGCTTCTCCATCTGGTGCTCCCCATAAATGCTTGATGACCCATGCCATGTCCTTCCCTAACATCCTAGACTAAAACATTCTTCTGAAACTAAAACAGGATGGGCTCTTGCTCAACTCCATCAGAGTACACCTCGCAGCCCTCACCACATTCCATGACTTACTGGATGGATATTCACTCTTTGCCCACCCCACAATAAAATGCTTTCTCACGGGCCTGCAAAATCTCTACCCTGAGATTCATCCACCGGCAGCCGCCTAGAATCTCAACCTAGTTCTAAGTTGTCTTATGAAACCTCCCTTCGA
This sequence comes from Chrysemys picta bellii, assembly GCF_011386835.1. Taxonomy (NCBI): domain Eukaryota; kingdom Metazoa; phylum Chordata; order Testudines; family Emydidae; genus Chrysemys; species Chrysemys picta. Next base: position 106,501,296 of record NC_088792.1, read on the forward strand.
ACCCCTAGCTACCTCATCCCTTCTCCACATGTCTATGAAGGTAGCTTTCTTAGTCGCCATAACGTCAGCGAGAAGAGTAGGGGAAATAAGCGCCCTTATGGTCTACCCTCCCTACACAGCCTTCTCTAAAGATAACCTTATCTTGTGTCTCCACCCTAAATTTCTCCCTAAAGATGGTGTCTACTTTCCACCTAAATCAACCAATATACTTACCTGCATTCTATCCCAAATCTCATAAGACTCCACAAGAAGCAGCGCTACATACCCTCAATGTCAGATGGGCAATCACCTTTTATCTAGACAGGACTAAACCATTTCATAAATCCCTTTGGATATTTATCTCCACTATGAGAGATTGAAGGGGGCAGCCATTTCTAAGCAGCAACTTTCCAAGTATATCTCTGACTGCATCAGATCCTGTTACCGAACTCAGAATATCCAACCACCTGAGGGAATCAGAACTCATTCTACCTGGGTGATGTCAACATCTGTTGCCTTCCTCCATAATGTACCTATTACTGACATCTGCAAAGCGGCCACGTGGACATCTGACCACATATTTGCCAAACATTATGCTATCACACAGGATACCACGGCAGACACCATAGTAGGCCACACAGTACTGTCTACAGTTGTCAGTGCCACAACTCCAAAATCCCACCAACCATAGTGGGTACTGCTTCACATTCACCTGGAGTGGAGCACCCCCAGGGACAGCACTCGAAGAGAATGTTACTCACCTTGTAGTAACTGAGGTTCTTCGAGATGTGTGTCCCCGTGGGTGCTCCACTACCCACCCTCCTCCCCTCTACTTTGGAGTACTATTCTGATATCTCTACGGTTGAAAAGGAACTGAGGGGGGTGCGGGACGCGTGCGCTCGAGCAGACTCTAACGATGCCGCGAGACAGCAGCTGAGCGTGTGCATCCCGACCAGGCACTGCTACTGAAGATCTCTGATCAACGGCGCCAGGATGCACCATCACCTGGAGTGGAGCACCCACAGGGGGACACATCTCGAAGAACCTCAGTTACTGCAATGTGAGTAACCTCTTTATTATTATAAAAAAAAAAAAAAATTCCACAGATTCAACTGGGGCTACAAAAGTCCAGCTGCCTCTTCTATTTCTTTCACATCACCTGAATAAAGATCCTACTGGCCAAACTATGCCTTTAGTGATACTTGCCTTTCTTTGTAGAGCATTTTGAAATATAAGAATTTAAAATGCTATAGTACAGCATATTATCATTTGTGCAATATCACTTCCTTCAATATGGTTGAATGTTTAAGATTTGATCGAGCACGCAGGTGCTTGGTAAAAAAATCTGATGGTGCACAATGACTAGAACCCAATTCACTCTTGGTTCTGCACTGCTAACGCAAGTTTCAAAAAAGCAAAGCATTAAAACTAGGGCTGTCAATCACAGTTAACTCAAACGATTAACTCAAAAAAAATTAATCATGATTTTAAAAATCAGTTTTAATTGCATTATTAAGCAATAGAATACTAAGTGACATTTATTGAATATTTTTGGATATTTTTCTACATTTTCAAATATCATTTCATTAACAACACAGAATACCAAGTGTATAGTGCTCGCTTTATATTTTTATTACAAATATTTACACTGTAAAAACAAAAGAAATAGTATTTTTCAATTCACCTTAAACAAACACTATAGTGCAATCTCTTTATCATGAAAGTGCAACTTACAAATGTAGATTTTTTTTTTACATAACTGCACTCAAACACAAAGCAATATAAAACTTTAGAGCCTACAACTCTACTCAGTCCTACTTCTTGTTCGGCCAATCGCTAAGTAAAACAAGTTTCAGAGTAGCAGCTGTGTTAGTCTGTATCCTCAAAAAGAAGAACAGGAGTACTTGTGGCACCTTAGAGACTAACAAATTTATTAGAGCATAAGCTTTCGTGGACTACAGCCCACTTCTTCGGATGCATATAGAATGGAACATATATTGAGGAGATATATATACACACATACAGAGAGCATAAACAGGTGGGAGTTGTCTTACCAACTCTGAGAGGCCAATTAATTAAGAGAAAAAAACTTTTGAAGTGATAATCAAGCTAGCCCAGTACAGACAGTTAAGAAGTGTGAGAATACTTACAAGGGGAGATAGATTCAATGTTTGTAATGGCTCAGCCATTCCCAGTCCTTATTCAAACCGGAGTTGATTGTGTCTAGTTTGCATATCAATTCTAGCTCAGCAGTCTCTCGTTGGAGTCGGTTTTTGAAGTTTTTCTGTTGTAATATAGCCACCCGCAGGTCTGTCACTGAATGACCAGACAGGTTAAAGTGTTCTCCCACTGGTTTTTGAGTATTTTGATTCCTGATGTCAGATTTGTGTCCATTAATTCTTTTGCGTAGAGACTGTCCGGTTTGGCCAATGTACATGGCAGAGGGGCATTGCTGGCACATGATGGCATATATCACATTGGTAGATGTGCAGGTGAACGAGCCCCTGATGGTATGGCTGATGTGATTAGGTCCTATGATGATGTCACTTGAATAGATATGTGGACAGAGTTGGCATCGGGGTTTGTTACAAGGATAGGTTCCTGGGTTAGTGGTTTTGTTCAGTGATGTGTGGTTGCTGGTGAGTATTTGCTTTAGGTTGGGGGGTTGTCTGTAAGCGAGGACAGGTCTGTCTCCCAAGATCTGTGAGAGTAAAGGATCATCTTTCAGGATAGGTTGTAGATCTCTGATGATGCGCTGGAGAGGTTTTAGTTGGGGGCTGAAGGTGACAGCTAGTGGTGTTCTGTTATTTTCTTTGTTGGGCCTGTCTTGTAGGAGGTGACTTCTGGGTACTCGTCTGGCTCTGTCAATCTGTTTTTTCACTTCAGCAGGTGGGTATTGTAGTTTTAAGAATGCTTGATAGAGATCTTGTAGGTGCTTGTCTCTATCCGAGGGATTGGAGCAAATGCGGTTATATCTTAGAGCTTGGCTGTAGACAATGGATCGTATGGTGTGTCCTGGATGGAAGCTGGAGGCATGTAGGTAAGTGTAGCGGTCAGTAGGTTTCCTTGTCTGTACAGATTTGTTCCTGTGCTTTGTCAAGGAGTTTTTTTAGCAGATGGTGTAGTTTCTTTAGGTAATCCTCAGTGGGATCAGAGGATAATGGCCTGTAGAATGTGGTGTTAGAGAGCTGTCTAGCAGCCTCCTGGTCATATTCCAATGTATTCATGATGACGACAGCACCTCCTTTGTCAGCCTTTTTGATTATGATGTCAGGGTTGTTTCTGAGGCTGTAGATGGCGTTGTGTTCTGCATGGCTGAGGTTATGTGGCAAGTGATGTTGCTTTTCCACAATTTCAGCCTTTGCACGTCGACGGAATCGCTACCAGCACTCCCAGCTATCTTCGAGACACCACTGACTTCCTGAGGAAACTACAATCCATCGGTGATCTTCCAGAAAACACCATCCTGGCCACTATGGACGTAGAAGCCCTCTACACCAATATTCCACACAAAGATGGACTACAAGCTATCAGGAACAGTATCCCTGATAATGTCACAGCTAACCTGGTGGCTGAACTTTGTGATTTTGTCCTCACCCACAACTATTTCACATTTGGGGACAATATATACCTTCAAGTCAGCGGCACTGCTATGGGTACCCGCATGGCCCCACAATATGCCAACATTTTTATGGCTGACTTAGAACAACGCTTCCTTAGCTCTCGTCCCCTAACGCCCCTACTCTACTTGCGCTACATTGATGACATCTTCATCATCTGGACCCATGGAAAAGAAGCCCTTGAGGAATTTCACCATGATTTCAATAATTTCCATCCCACCATCAACCTCAGCCTAGATCAATCCACACAAGCGGTCCATTTCCTGGACACTACTGTGCTAATAAGCGATGGTCACATAAATACCACCCTATACCGGAAACCTACTGACCGCTACACTTACCTACATGCCTCCAGCTTCCATCCAGGACACACCATACGATCCATTGTCTACAGCCAAGCTCTAAGATATAACCGCATTTGCTCCAATCCCTTGGATAGAGACAAGCACCTACAAGATCTCTATCAAGCATTCTTAAAACTACAATACCCACCTGCTGAAGTGAAAAAACAGATTGACAGAGCCAGACGAGTACCCAGAAGTCACCTCCTACAAGACAGGCCCAACAAAGAAAATAACAGAACACCACTAGCTGTCACCTTCAGCCCCCAACTAAAACCTCTCCAGCGCATCATCAGAGATCTACAACCTATCCTGAAAGATGATCCTTTACTCTCACAGATCTTGGGAGACAGACCTGTCCTCGCTTACAGACAACCCCCCAACCTAAAGCAAATACTCACCAGCAACCACACATCACTGAACAAAACCACTAACCCAGGAACCTATCCTTGTAACAAACCCCGATGCCAACTCTGTCCACATATCTATTCAAGTGACATCATCATAGGACCTAATCACATCAGCCATACCATCAGGGGCTCGTTCACCTGCACATCTACCAATGTGATATATGCCATTATGTGCCAGCAATGCCCCTCTGCCATGTACATTGGCCAAACCGGACAGTCTCTACGCAAAAGAATTAATGGACACAAATCTGACATCAGGAATCAAAATACTCAAAAACCAGTGGGAGAACACTTTAACCTGTCTGGTCATTCAGTGACAGACCTGCGGGTGGCTATATTACAACAGAAAAACTTCAAAAACCGACTCCAACGAGAGACTGCTGAGCTAGAATTGATATGCAAACTAGACACAATCAACTCCGGTTTGAATAAGGACTGGGAATGGCTGAGCCATTACAAACATTGAATCTATCTCCCCTTGTAAGTATTCTCACACTTCTTAACTGTCTGTACTGGGCTAGCTTGATTATCACTTCAAAAGTTTTTTTCTCTTAATTAATTGGCCTCTCAGAGTTGGTAAGACAACTCCCACCTGTTTATGCTCTCTGTATGTGTGTATATATATCTCCTCAATATATGTTCCATTCTATATGCATCCGAAGAAGTGGGCTGTAGTCCACGAAAGCTTATGCTCTAATAAATTTGTTAGTCTCTAAGGTGCCACAAGTACTCCTGTTCTTCTTTTTAAGTAAAACAAGTTGATAATGCTGCCCGCTTCTTATTTACAATGTCACCTGAAAGTGAGAACAGGCATTAACATGACACTTCTGTAGCTGGCATTGCAAAGTATTTACGTGCCAGATATGCTAAAAATTCATATTCCTCTTCATGCTTTGGCCACCATTCCAGAGGACATGCTTCCATGCTGATGATGCTCATTTAAAAAAATAATGCATTAATTATATTTGTGACTGAACTCCTTGGGGAAGGATTGTATGTCTCCTGCTCTGTTTTACCTGCATTGTGCCATATATTTCATGTTATAGCAGTTTAGGATGATGGCCAAGCACATGTTGTTCATTTTAAGAACACTTTCACTGCAGATTTGACAAAACGCAAAGAAGGTACAAATGTGAGATTTCTAAAGATAGCTACAGCACTCGACCCAAGGTTTAAGAATCTGAAGAGCCTTCCAAAATCTGAGAGGGATGAGATGTGGCGCATGCTTTCCGAAGTCTTAAAAGAGCAACACTCCCATGCGGAAACTACAGAACCCGAATCACCAAAAAAAGAAAATCAACCTTCTGCTGGTGGCATTTAAATGATGAAAATAAACATGCAACAGTCCCCACTGCTTTGGATCGTTATTGAGCAGAACCTGTCATCGGCATGGATGCATGTCCTCTGGAATGGTTGAAGCATGAAGGGACGTATGAATCTTTAGCAGATCTGGCACGTAAATATCTTGCGTGTTGTAGCTGAAATCAATATATTTTAAAACCTAGAAAACCTCCAAAAATAGTTATAGTATTTTATTGTTTAACAGCATTATTAATCATGCAATTAATCACAATTAATTTTTATTCATTTGACAGCCCTAATTAAAACCTGTTCTTTAAAAAAAAAAAAAAAAAAAGTAGATATGACTGTCCACAAAGGGGAGCAGATTTGTTGAGTGAATGGTGCCATTGTAGATAGTAACTATTCAGTGTAGAACCACATTTTTAACCCTTTGGATTAGGGGGGCTGCTGAGATTACAGCAACTACAGTCTCTAATGCTAGCCCTGATGATGATGTAACTGATTTGATTGTGCAGCCAGGGTCTCATTATATTAGGCACTTTATAATCCTATAAACTGATGGCCCCTGCCCACAAAGACATACAAAGTTTAAGACCAGTTAGCTATAACAAACAGATGGGGAGAATGCTAGGAAATAATGCAAGAATAGGCACCAGCCTGATAATTAATGGTCATAGCATCACTCACTACCAGAATATTATTGATGCTTCTGTAGGCATCACATTTGATTGCAGGAGGAGAAACTGCATGTGACCAACAATAACTTGCCCATGGTTTCTTGAAAGCATGTAATCAAAGACATCAACCTCACAAAAAAACTAACCCTACTGTGCATTCTACAAATATGAATTCAAGTAACCCCAGTAGAATGATTACAAGACATAATCCAGCCAGCTGAATTGCTGTATTTTAACTCTGCAGATCTGAGATATTCAAGACAACAAGTATCTAGCTGGAAGCAACTGTTTCTCAAAACTGTACATTTTCCAAAATTAGTTTTGAAAAGCAGGCCCTTGAGAAGCACTTTATTTTAGAGACTCCCGAGAATTTAAATAAGGTGGTTTGTAAAAGAACATATATTGCCCCAAGACTTCCCACTCCTCACAAAACACAGAGATGCCCTGTTTAGGAATTTGGGAGCCTTTGGCTGTATTACATGTGATTATATATAAGCTTAACCTAGTAACACACTTTTAAAAAAAACTTCCTCCGAAAAATATTTATATATCCCATCATAAGTCCAACTTTGTCTAAGTTTTTTCCACCTTTGGACCTACTTCTCCATTGTTTTGGCACTTTGTGTAGTTCAACAGCTCACAGACTCCGAGTTGTGACCCCAATGTCAGCAGATAGGGTTGCAGTGATCCCTAGAGTGCAGAGGACACAATTTTGATCTGCATAATATAACCTCACATGTATGGTGCATGCAAGATCATGATGTATGGAGAGATGCCATTTTACTCTACAAAATGGCATCTTCCACACAGCATGACCTTGCACATCCTAGGCATATGAGATCACGCTGTGCGAATGATGCCATTTTGGCAACAAAATAGCGTTCTCCATGCGGAGTGACCTCTCACATGCTGTACATTCAAGCTCATACTGTGCAGAGGATGCCATTTAGCTCTTCAAAATGGCATGCTCTATTCTCTCTGGGGTCTGGGGAAAAATAATTAATTTGAAATGTGGTTGTGCCAGCAAAAAAGTTTGGGAACCGCTAATGTAGTTATCTACACTGATGCAAAGTAGGTGTAAAGGGCTATTTTAGCAAGGTACTGGCCCTTTAAGGCCTAAGAGGGCAGTCTGGGAGGCCAGTTACCCTGCTCCAAACATCTGTGGAAAGCACATGTAGGACCGAAGGGATAATTAAAATGGATATTGGTTGATAAGATGGTCCTGGAGACTAGTTAATGTTGGGAAGGAGTAGGAAAACTCAGCCTACTGTTCCTTTAGAGCCTGTAAGCAGGAGCCCTGTAGAGAGGGTGGAGCAAGGCAAGGCTCCCTGGTGTACAGCTGGCAGAGAGAGATGTTTGGGGTTATTCGGGTTGCTTAGTCAGCCTGCCTGCAGAGTGAACCAAAGGGTGATGTGGACTGAATGGAAACATCCATTCATAAATGGATTCTCTAAAGTTTGCCTTTAGCATTTTAAGATAGAGTTTTAGTCTCAACTTTATTGATGAATCTGTCTGTGAAACTTCATTGATTTAAAACCTTCTTGTCTTTCAATTTACATTTCTTTGAACCTACTGAAATAGGCTCTTTTTATTAATCAAATCTATTTCTAGTCTATACTTGTATTCTTTTGAAGGCAAGAAAGTGCCTGGGTTTGCAGGATTGGGGCCTTAATCATTACTGAACTCTTAAGAATGGGTTCACTTTCATAAGATCATTTAAGAGAATGCTCTTGAGATGGCAGGTCCTTTTAAATCCAACAGACAGGCAGCTGCATCCCTAAGATGGCATGTGAGTCTGCTGCTGCTGCTGCTGCTGGTTGCGTTCCTGATCTCGTCTAGCTGGTAAGTATTTTCAGCAGCTGTTATATTTTCTTATTCCTGACGGGTGGCTCATCCTTGCCCCAACTCTGTCTAGGTTATTTTAGTGTGCACATCACCATGGTATCTAAGAGAGAACTTGAGTTTGACTGTTTGCTCCTAGTTAGCCTCTGATGCGTGTGGCGTGACATTTGCAGTTAGCAAGAAAGAAGGCATGTGTAATAGAGATGTAAAATAGATTTACTAAACAAATGAGAAAGTCTGACTCAGTCCTTGGGGGTGGGGGGAGGGAGAATATAAAGGACACTTGTTAGATCCTGCTGGTACTCTGTCTGAACCTGATGAGAGACAGAGATTTCAGGAATGCTAAGCCATCACCCTACCTGTGCTCCATATATGGTTACAAGCTTCTGTTGTATGTCTGTATGTATGTATCAAAATTCTTAATGATATGTGATGGAGTGTATACCCACTTAATTGCTCGTTGCCCCATGACAGCTAGTTAGAGATGGAGAATCCCATTAACTAGGGGAAAATAAAGGCAGGGATTTGAAACTTTGAAAAAGGAAGGAAAGCGAATCAGAAGCAGGCACCCCCAAACACAGCATGAAGGTTGAGAAAGGCTAAGTGCCTTTATGCCAGATCCTAAAAGACAGCAGTTGTTTTTGGGGGGACCAGGCTAGTTGGCTGGTTGCAAGATCTTTAAGGGAAAGATGAGTTGCAGGCCATTGGGCCTATTCCCACATAGGACACCCAAATACAAGTGACCCTGGGGGCTATTTTGGGGCTTTTGGGAGAGGCAGATTGGGGAAAGGGGGAAGAGAGGCTTATGGGATGGTCTAAATGCTCTCCAAGGTTTGCCATCTTACTCTTGCTAATGGGAGGCTTCACAGTCTTACTCAGCAACAGCTCTCTAATTCTAGATCTTCTATGACAGTAAATGTTGGAAAGCAAACATACAAAGCAGCAATGTTCCCCTAATCTCTCAAGAAGGGAAGCCTAAACTTTCACTTCTAAAGAGGTTAAACCTGCACTGCTGCCCAGTAGGGTGAGTGCCAGGACATTATTAGCAGCACTACCTTTAGCTCCAAGCTGTACCTCAAAGTGCTTTAAAATAACAGTTCCCCTTTTAACTTAGACTTGGAATAAGACAATTCTAAAAACCAGAGAACCATTGCTATCTGGAAAAGGAATAAGTAGGGCTGTAAAACTCTAGAAACAGTAACGTTAAGAGAGCCTTCCACACACGGCTATAATAAAATACCTAAACAATCATAAATTATTTCCCAAAGCAGGTCAGTGAGAGAGATCAAAATGGAAAATTTCCCATGAAGAAGGTCTTTTCTTTGTTGCATATCCCTCTTGTTCTGCAGTGTCTCCTCACACATTCTTCTTTGTGTGAGAAAGGTGTGATCAGACTTGTGTGAAGGGACAGAGTGAAACAGGAAAACTCTGTGACTAGCTGAAGCTATGTCCTCTTCTAGGGTGTGTGACAAGTATTTCAAACTCCTGCAGTATCTTCAGGGACCATTGTATTAATTATTATTATTTATAATTATGCCCTGCTCAGTGGGGGAGAGTTACCACAGCTCTTACAGACACTAAAAAGAGACTGTGTGACGGGAGGAGGAGGGGTGATTGAGGCCGGTCATTAAAACTATAAACAACTTCAGATTGATACGATCCCTGTGGTTTGCATATGTAGGGATATTAAAGAAGGTACTAACAGTGATTCCCCCAAGAGACAGTGACCCCCTCATAATTTGGCCCCCACACTTTAAAATCCAACAGTTTCACCAAGTACAAAAATCTCTTGGGTCTTCTGTTAAAACTTGTAAGCTACTGTCTGTAGAAACCATTGATTATATCTATCCTGTGACTACTATGTAAAACTTACAAACAAGTTAACTGACTTTGTTATACAATGTAAACAAACACTATAAGCTGTTAAGTGTCTTTCACTTCATTCAACTGCTCCTAGATCAGACCCCCACCCTCTGTGATTAAAGGGCCGGGAGTCTCAAATGAATTAGCACACACTCTGAAAGTGGTGGAGACAGTAAATTAAAATATGGTTAAGGGATGGAATGTATGCTGATGAATGCTTGATATACATGGATGGTTAGGGAGGTGCCAGCCTAGAAAAGGAGTATCCATCGGCCGAAGAATGTGTCAAGTGGATGACCAGAAACCCCCAGAGGGTAAACTGGGACCCACCCCATCACCTGGAAGGATGAGAAACACAAACTTTGGACAGTGTGGAGCCACCAGGAATGTGCCACTTTGGACAGGAATGTGCCATCTGCTGATTGAGTCAGCAACAGCAGGATGAAACAGCTCCCATAGACTAACATAGGAACTAATTCCTATAAGAATGGACTCTAAAGACTGATGACTTTGAGTCTCTGGTTCTGCTGCCAGCCTCCAGGAGCATCAGGTGCACCTGACACAGACTCGGCTCCATCCTCATGACCAAGATACCTGGCCAGTAACTTGGCATGAGCAACTTCTAGGCTGGTAACTATAACACCTATACAGAACTTGAATGAATGATTGTGTGACTGAATCTCTCTCTCTCTCTATATATATATATATATATGTATGTGTGTATGTATAAGAAATAAGTAGTCAAACAACGTTGTTTACTTTTATCTTTTGCTTTATCAGTATATTTACAATAAATGTGGCATCTTTGCCTTATCCCTCTTAATAAGATCCTGCTGGTTTTTATTCTATTGGTATAACATTTTGGTGGAGAATTGCGAAAGGGGGAATATTGGTAAAAAGCCTCAGGTACTGTAAATATTGGTGTGCACACAGCCGGCTCTATAGAGAGCGGTTCTATTTTTGGTTAACCAAAGCCTACTGACCTCCGGTGGGTAGAGGCTTCATAAAAGAGCTCATAGAAACTTTAAGCTACAATTAATCTTATCCAAAGTGTTCACTGAGAAATCAGGGGTAACAAGAGCCTATAGGGCAAGGTAAAGCTGCTCGCTGAACGAGATCAGGGGCAGCAGGATAAGATAATTTAGGCTGTGTCACTCGCTGCAAGGGTTCAGGGGTGACAAAGGAAACTATACACGTGTTAAAAATGTTTAAGAAAAGACAAGGGAGAACAGTCTCAGAGGGAGGAATGGAGTTTGAAGGAGCTCCAACCTCACCTTTTGTAAAAGAAATAACACCCTTTAAACAAATCCTTCAGAGATATGGGCACAGTCCTTGGACTGAACAAGCCCTTGCAGATGCTTGCTCTATTTCAGACCTGGAGGATAGATTGGCCCACTATATCCTCATATGTAAACCCCCAAATGCAGCAAAAAGAGACGCTGCAGGGATCTGGCTGCTGTGGGAGGCTTGTAATGACAGCTACCTGCGCCTAACAGCCTGTACAGAGGAAAACTTACTGTTTCTCGCTCTGATCCTGGGAAGGATTTTTATATTTGGTGGATGAACCCTCGGTGGTAAAAGCCCGAGCAATACAGAGGGAAGCTTAGCGTCTCTCCCTCTGGCCCAAACTGGGTTAAAATCATAAGATACAACTCTTGTTCTGTTAAACCAAACTCTGAAGAATATAGGAGTTTGGGCAGTGTAGTGTGGTTTATGTTTGTTTGTTTGTTTTTTGCTTTGTTTTGTTTTTCTTGTGAGTGATATTGTGGTCATTTCACAATATTGAAAGAAATGTTTAAGGAAAGGGACCAGGAAGGGTGGGGGCTGGTTGAGAAGCCCACCCTCCTTGCTAAATTGGTAGTGGAACAAAGCTTGTGCCCATGGAAAGGAAAGGTTCATTGGAAAAAGCAGGATCAGGCCCAGACAAGCAGGCAAGCAACAGATAAAGAAATTGGTTGGAAGCCTTAAGGGCATAGTGGCAGGAGTAAGAAAGCAATAAGTGCAGGCATGAATCCCTGGAACAATACTTAAAATGGTAAAATCTAATTGATAAAGGTGTCATTTTGGGAGATAAACAGTAATTTAAGGAAAGACCCTGAAAAGTTAACTCTACAGAGGCTGAACAGAATTAAGCAGTTAAACTTTGTGAAAATGCTAAAAAGTACCATGTTATAGAGAAAAGGAATTCTTGGTTTCTTTGCAGCCATTCTGAAGGGAAAATGGGCCCTTTTCCAAAGGAATGTCTGTAAATAATCCAGGTATTTGAAATAATTTGACTATGAACAATTTAGTCAAATTTGTTAAAAACATGAGGGGATTCTATTGAAACTTAACTGACCCAAATGTATGAAGGGAATATAATCTATGTACAGCTATGTAAAAACAGCAATGTGGAAAAGATGTTAAGGGAAAGAAAATGTGTCTGTATCTATTTGTCTGTGGAAATATGTAAAGTTCTAAGAACCTAAACCAACACATCTGGTTTGTAAAACTCCTGTTTTGTAAGTTTAAGATAAATTACTTTTGTTTTGTTTTAAATAATGCCACTAAAAATCCATTTAACTATTTGATTCAAAGTTGCAAAACTGACAGACCTTTTTGCCAGACACAGCTAATCAGTGTTGGCTGGCTTTTGGGATTTGGCATTTAACCCTTAAGGGGTAACTTGGTGCTTTACAAAATTTAAAATGTTTTTAATAAAAACCAAAGTTGTGACTGCAGCAGGGCAGTCAAAATCAGGAGAATAGGAAAAGATTCTGGATTCTTCTTGTTTGTTTGTTTAGTTGTTTTTGTGTGTGTAACAAAATAGCAAATGAGAGCTGTAGTAAAAGAATAAGAAATTAACAGTGCCCCTCTGAAGCAACAGCAGGGGTGAGGTGCACAAAACAAAAAGAAGCACTGCTAGAAACACTGAGCCTTAAGATGGCTCTGTGTAATCAGACTGTCACTTTGACGAGGGTACATGAAAACTCTGTAAAAACAAAAGGAAGCAGCTGCAGTTTGGCTTCTATGGAAGACCTGTAACAAGGTATTCCTTCAATTGGCTACATGCAAAAATAAAAAAACTGCACCAAGATTTACAAGCCTCTGCTGCAAAAGCAGAGAAATAAAATGTATGTCCAGCAGTCACACTAGAACTGAGGATAGCACAAGCCCAAGCACCCCCCCCCCCCCGGAAGAATTGGATACCATGGGTCAGGAGAGACATATTTGGTACACCGATGGTAGTTCCATGGTGGTGCACGGTAAAAAGAGAATCAGATATGCAGCCATTAATTTAGAAGAAGAGGTACTAAAGGGGTATTTGGATCATGGCTCAGCACAACATGCTGAACTCCATGCCATATACCCAGTCCTAAAACAATATGAAACAGAGAACTGTCCCAAAACTGTATACATCTATGCTGACAGCAATTACTGTGTAAATGGGGTGCAATATTGGATGTTTGATTGGCAGAGGAACAATTGGAAAGCCACAGATGGAAAAAAAATAGCATATATAGATGAATGGAAATGGATTTATGCCTGGGTTACCTCTCATCCCAACCAGCTTAAAATCAAACATGTTAAGGCACATGGAAAAGGCTCTGCAGCTGAAACAGTCTGATGCCATAGCCAGAGATTATGAAGGGATAGCAGCGGTGACCCGAAGGCAGGAAAAGAAGGTATTAGAAGCAGTCTGCGTCCCAGGAAGGATTGAAAGGCAGGAACTGGTCATAGCTCATCAGTTCATGCATGAAGGAGTGGAAGGGATGCTGGGAAGGTGAAAGCAAGTGGCAGAATGGAAGGGGATGAGAGATGATGTGGATACATGGGTCAGGAATTATATACAGTGTGCCAAAAATAAAGCTTGTCCTCCACACCAGCCTCAGATGCTACATCAAAGAAGGCTGGGACCCTGGCATAGAATCCAAATTGACTTCATTGATAAATTGCCAAGGAGTAAAGAAGGATTTTGATATCTACTTGTAATCACAGATTCCTTTTCAGGTTGGGTGGAAGCTTTCCCTACTAGGAACAATAGCGCCTGCACAGCCGCTAAGAAACTATTCTCTGAAGTGGTTTGCAGATATGGGACTCCCGAGATTATCGACTCAGACAAGGGAGGATCCTTTGTGGGAGACATATTTACTCTACTGCTTAAAGCATTAGGGGTTTCACACAAACTCCATGTCCCATACAGACCGCAGTCTTCAGGACAAGTATTTCCAGGCCATGGCAAAATGGCTGGAGATTTTAAAACAGAAATTTTTTTCTAGATGGAGTGTTAACGCCCTTTTACTGAGAGAAAGGGAGGATTTACACTCACAAGAAATGCACCACTTAATTAGCATTTGTGCAGCCCCAAATACCAAACACACTGTGGCAGAGACCAAGCAGGTTCTGCCAGGGTGAAAGCACTGTGCTAATTTGTTTCCAAGCTTCTATCTTTCAGGCTCTGAACCAGAACATCAGGAGAGCTGGTACCAGCTGAAGAGTTATAAAAGACCATGGTTATAGTGTCATGACAAAGTCTGTGTTCAGTGTTGTGTGTTGCATGTTCTGTGTCTGTCTCTAGTGGTGTCCTGTGCTAGCACTGGGTCTAGAAAAAGAGGGAATACTACACTAGACAGGGTAAATGTCTTTTCCTCTCTCTACTTCCCCCATCTCCATCCAACTTATCAATCACCACTTGTGTCCAAAAAAAAACTTTGGTTCCCCAATGCATCAGGTTTATTTTTTGTTAGGTTCTCTAATAGTCATTTTGTTGTTAATTTTTGTTATTAATACATTCCTGTATTATTATTAATTCCACACTTTCCTCTATGCACTCTGTATTCTAGTTCCCCAAGCCCTGAAGGGTAGTTCTTGGGCCCCCATAACCTGTAAGACCTTGGCCCATAATTGTATGGCCCCATCTTTCAGGTCCCCAAAAACCTCTGAGAACAACTGTTAGAAATAGGGGATTCTGCATTAAAAAGGTCCTAACCTCAGTAACTTTTATTGTTTGATGACTATTGCAGCATCAAACTTGGACCTCATTTTATTTGTCAATGTACTTAATTATTGTAATGGTTTTAGGTTTTATTGTATTCCCAATTATTATAATTAATTGTTTGCATTTCTGTTTATATTATATCTGGTGTTTGGTCAATTGTAATGATTTTAGTTATACTCACCTGCTTATAATTGTTTGGTTTGTTTACAACAGATCACCTGTGCCCTACAATGACAACTACCGTACTGTAATGATCATAGATCAAGGGGCGGAGTGTTGTAGGAGCAGCACTGATCTGTATGCAAACGGCTATAGCTATGGGATGCACTGAAATGCAGATACTTGCCCTATCTACTTTGGAACACAAAATGTTTTGGGTAACTTTGGGTAATATTAAGGTTTTAATGCATTTTTTTTAAAACAAAGGAAATGATCTCTGTTTGATACTTACCAATATGACTGGATGCAGTATGTTTCCAGCACTGTGAAACCAGACTTGTTAATTGGGAAAATAATTGTAAAAATAGCACACCAACAGTCTCTGGAGGCAAAGGTATGGAAGGTTAGCCCACTCCCCATATTACACATGGGATCATTCTGGCTGCCTCGGACCTCGAGCCAGTGGGCTGGGGAGGGAGGAAAACTATTGGACACTAGAGGTTGTACCGAATGGACTCCTCAAAAGTGGGTATGCCTCACCTTACCTGTTGCCCCAGAGCCTTGTAGTAAAGATGTTTCATTGGAATCATGTATGTGGGATGAATTGGATAATGACACCAAAGTATTGTACAATGGACAATGTGTCTGTATCCACTCATGGGAGGAAGTATTTTGGGAGGATGGGAGTGTTAGCAACCCCCCCAGTAGATGAATGTAAATGATTCTCTGGATGGTCCCTGACTACCACTGGCATCCTATCAGTAATGCTACACCCCTTGATAGTAGTCTTGATATTAAATTGTATTTGTATAATTGGTATGTATGGCATGTGTTTTCAGATAAACAGAATGTATGCTAAATTGGAATCACAAACACTCAAACAGGTTAAAAAGAAAGTGACACTAACGATTATATAAATATCGCAGTGTCAAAAGGGGGATTATGTAGGGATATTAAAGAAGGTACTAACAGTGATTCCCCCAAGAGACAGTGACCCCCTCATAATTTGGCCCCCACACTTTAAAATCCAACAGTTTCACCAAGTACAAAAATCTCTTGGGTCTTCTGTTAAAACTTGTAAGCTACTGTCTGTAGAAACCATTGATTATATCTATCCTGTGACTACTATGTAAAACTTACAAACAAGTTAACTGACTTTGTTATACAATGTAAACAAACACTATAAGCTGTTAAGTGTCTTTCACTTCATTCAACTGCTCCTAGATCAGACCCCCACCCTCTGTGATTAAAGGGCCGGGAGTCTCAAATGAATTAGCACACACTCTGAAAGTGGTGGAGACAGTAAATTAAAATATGGTTAAGGGATGGAATGTATGCTGATGAATGCTTGATATACATGGATGGTTAGGGAGGTGCCAGCCTAGAAAAGGAGTATCCATCGGCCGAAGAATGTGTCAAGTGGATGACCAGAAACCCCCAGAGGGTAAACTGGGACCCACCCCATCACCTGGAAGGATGAGAAACACAAACTTTGGACAGTGTGGAGCCACCAGGAATGTGCCACTTTGGACAGGAATGTGCCATCTGCTGATTGAGTCAGCAACAGCAGGATGAAACAGCTCCCATAGACTAACATAGGAACTAATTCCTATAAGAATGGACTCTAAAGACTGATGACTTTGAGTCTCTGGTTCTGCTGCCAGCCTCCAGGAGCATCAGGTGCACCTGACACAGACTCGGCTCCATCCTCATGACCAAGATACCTGGCCAGTAACTTGGCATGAGCAACTTCTAGGCTGGTAACTATAACACCTATACAGAACTTGAATGAATGATTGTGTGACTGAATCTCTCTCTCTCTCTCTCTATATATATATATGTATGTGTGTATGTATAAGAAATAAGTAGTCAAACAACGTTGTTTACTTTTATCTTTTGCTTTATCAGTATATTTACAATAAATGTGGCATCTTTGCCTTATCCCTCTTAATAAGATCCTGCTGGTTTTTATTCTATTGGTATAACACATATACTGGTTCAAAGTGGGTTTTCCAGAGACCTTGAGACAAAGACAGAGCTCAGGATATATAAAGGCTGAGTTTAAACAGATTCAGGGTCGTCATCTTCTAGATTCAGCAAATGGACAGGATCTTCGGTCCTAAAGGGATCCCAACACTTGCTGAGGGATTGGAAAGGACACTGGCTTACCAGACACCCTATGTAGAGGATGGGTGGTTTCTGCTATATTTAGTAACCATGGAGGAACTTCTATTGTTTTTTATTTTCTCTGCAGTGCTTTTATCCTAAGAATAAATATACTCTGCTTACAAAGAGCTGTGTGGTAACCTGTAACTGCTGGTAAAATTGTCCTCCGAGACAAAGCACAGTCCAGGCACTGGCCTATTATGGACACTGGCTTGCTGGGGATATCACAGTGTAAGACAGGGGATTGTGCAGCCTTAAAACCCCTCGTCAGAAGGGAGTGGTTCAAGGGTCCCTGCCCAGTGACAGGTGATGACTGCAGTCCTGAGATGTGATTGAGCACTCCAGGGATTAACCATAGAGGGGGAATATTTGTACTCCCTGAAACTGGCAGGGAGAATAACTGGGGACACTTCTGATCAAGTCTATTAGGAGATGGCTGTCTACGGCACCAACAATTAATTGGAGCACTTGGTTGGGGACTTAGATATAGTCCCACACATCTAGCTTCTACTAATTCAGAGCAGCCAATGACAAGTATTTTGAACTTTCCATGAACTCCTAGGAGTTTACTGTATATCTTCTTGTGGTTTAGCATTAGACATATCAGAATGATTTTTTTTTTCCATTTTGGACCATATTCCTCAGCTCTGGTGGTGATATTGGTAACATAACCTCCCCAGATTGATATTCTGCCTTGTGGTTGTCTGTATTGTTTGTTTTATGACCTTTACATTTTCAGATGTGTGCATTGATATTCTGTACATATACCCATCTCCTTTAGGGCTCTTCATGTACAGAGGTCATTGCACATCAGTTACTCCAGCTGAGAGTGGAATATCTCTTATGCCTGAACTAACCTTCTGTTCAGCTAAAATTAGGACAGTAGAATTCAGAAGGGATTCATTGTATTAAAAATGCCTTAATAAGCCCATACCACACCTCCTTTTTATAAATTCATATGCTCCAGTCACTCATGTTGTGTATAGCTAATGTAAATCCCTATCTGGAGTCAAGAAGAAGTGCTGATTATTTCACATCAACTCTGATGTGAAGGTTTCACCCAAACTATTTAAAAACACAATTCTTGAGATTAACTACCACCACCTAATAGATTGTTTATATGTTTGCTTAACTGCAATATATATTAAATTAATACACACTTTAATAACAAACTACCTAACCTACATAATTTCATGCGTTACTCCTCTGTGTGGTAGGTGGTCAAAAAAGTCATTGCATTTTTTGTACTGTGTATAATGAAAGCCCCACACTTGCTTTTAATCTGTTTCTTTCCAAGTACTTTAATCTGGAAAGATCCCTTCAGACACTTCTCTGATCTGCAGAAGCTCATGCACCTGTCACATCAAATGACTTCAGTCTGTTTTTTCACACATCCTGAATCCTCCTGGCACATGCAGTGCAAAAAAATGAGTCCAGGAAGGGTCGTTCTGTTTACATTCAACAATTTCCATTCCCACCTCCCAGGGTGATAAGGTACTTTTGATATTAATCTTTCATTCTTTTTTTAACCAAATGCTTTCATATTACTGAAGCTGTTATGTTTGTACTTGGGGAACACCAAAAGACTTTCTACTCCTGTTTTTAAATTGGCTAATCCTATTGATGCTTTGTTTTTTATTATATGAAAGGCCTTTCAACGCCACCTGCAAAGCGCAGCATTATCTTGTTTGTTTGAGCTAAGTTTGCATGGGTAAAAGAGTTTTTAATGTTGCATTTTAATGATGGGCAAACAACAAAAGCATTGGTTCAGTTTGAATAAGCTCCCAAAAATATTCAGATATGCTTATTCAAGTTTCTCACTTCTATAATTATAGAAGTGGAAGTCTCACAAAACAGGTCTTCATGAATGATTTCCAGTACTATCTTCTTCTGAGTTGAGCCAGAATTACAGCAAGAACAGTCTTCATTGCACTATTTAGGTATTTCTATTTCTGGAGCTAGATATTGTAATATTCTGAGCCTCTCCTGAGAGGTGCTGGCCCAGTGTGTTCTTACAAAATTGAGACCACTTATTCCTATCTTGAGTCTGGAAGTGTAAAGGTTTGTGAAAGTAAAAATTAATGATTTCAGAGTGGTAGCTGTGTTAGTCTGTATCAGCAAAAACAACAAGGAGTTCTTGTGGCACCTTAGAGACTAACAAATTTATTTGGGCATAAGCTTTCATGGGCTAGAACCCACTTCATCAGATGCTTGAAGTGAAAAATACAGGAGCAGATATAAATACATGAAAGGATGGGGGTTGCTTTACCAAGTGTGAGGTCAGTCTAATGAGATAAATCAATTAACAGCAGGATACCAAGGGAGAAAAAATCTCTTTTGAAGTGGTAAGAGAGTGGCTATTACAGACAGTTGACAAGAAGGTGTGAGTAACAGTAGGGAGAAATTAGTATTGGGGAAATTAAGTTTAGGTTTTGTGATGATCCAACCATTCCCAGTCTTTATTCAAGCCTAATCTGATGGTATCCAGTTGCAATTTAATTCCAGTTCTGCAGCTTCA
Organism: Chrysemys picta bellii; assembly: GCF_011386835.1. Taxonomy (NCBI): domain Eukaryota; kingdom Metazoa; phylum Chordata; order Testudines; family Emydidae; genus Chrysemys; species Chrysemys picta. The sequence continues at coordinate 106,521,151 of NC_088792.1, forward strand.
CATTGGAGTCTGTTTTTTGAAGTTTTTTGTTGAAGAATTGCCACTTTTAGGTCTGTTATTGAGTGACCAGAGAGATTGAAGTGTTCTCCTACTGGTTTTTGAATGTTATGATGACACTAAACTGGGAGGAGTGGTAGATACGCTGGAGGGATAGGATACAGAGGGACATGGACAAATTAGAGGATTGTGACACAAGAAATCTGATAAGGTTCAACAAGGACAAGTGCAGAGTCCTGCACTTAGGACGGAAGAATCCCATGCACTGCTACAGACTAGGGACCGAGTGGTTAGGCAGCAGTTCTGCAGAAAAGGACTTAGGGGTTACAGTGAATGAGAAGCTGGATATGAGTCAATAGTGTGCCCTTGTTGCCAAGAAGGCTAATGACATTTTGAGCTGTATAAGTAGAAGCATTGCCAGCAAATAGAGGGACATGATCATTCCCTTCTATTCGGCATTGATGAGGCCTGATCTGGAGTACTGTGTCCAGTTTTGGGCCCCACGCTACAAGAAGGATGTGGAAAATTGGAAAGAGTTCATTGGAGAGCAACAAAAATGATTAGGGGGCTGAAGCACATGACTGATGAGGAGAGGCTGAGGGAACTGGAATTGTTTAGTCTGCAGAAGAAAAGAATAGGGGGGGATTTGATAGCTGCTTTCAACTACCTGAAAGGGGGTTCCAAAGAGGATGGATCTAGACTGTTCTCAGTGATACCAGATGACAGAAAAAGGTGTAATGGTCTCAAGTTACAGTGGGGGAGGTTTAGGTTGGATAATGGGGGCGGGAGGCACTAGGAGGGTGGTGAAGCACTGGAATGGATTACCTAGGGAGGTGGTGGAATCTCCTTCCTTAGAGGTTTTTAAGGTCAGGCTTGACGAAGCCCAGGCTGGGATGATTTACTTGAGGATTGGTCCTGCTTTGAGCAGGGGGTTGGACTAGATGACCGCCTGAGGTCCCTTCCAGCCCTGATATTCTATGATTCTATTCTAGGATTCCTGATGTCAGATGTGTGTCCATTTATTCTTTTGCATAGAGTCTGTCCAGTTTGGCCAATGTACATGGCAGAGAGGCATTGCTGGCACATGATGGCATATATCACATTGGTGGATGAGCCCTGGATGGTGTGGCTGATGTGGTTAGGTGCTATGATGGTGTCCCTTGAATAGATATGTGGACAGAGTTGGCACTGGGGTTAGTAGCAGGGTTTGGTTCCTGGGTTGGTGTTTTTTGTTGTGTGGTGTGTAGTTGCTGGTCAGTATTTGCTTCAGGTTGGGGGCCTGTCTGTAGGCAAGGACTGGCCTGTCTCCCAAGGTCTGTGAGAGTGAGGGATCGTCCTTCAGGATAGGTTGTAGAGCCTGGATGATGCGCTGGAGAGGTTTTAGTTGGGGGCTATAGGTGATGGCTAACAAAAAGTTACCAAAACTCAAACACCACATAAGGTTGAGTTCAACTTCTGAACACAGGTTAAGTCTACAGTGTTCTTCAGTGGGAGCAGAATTAGGTGAAGCCTGTGGGCTTTTGAATCCCTACCCCCACCCATATTCACTTTAAATAACAATCTGTAATGATTTTATGTTTTAAAATGTCAGCCAACTGGATTTTAAAACTTAGTGAAATGGGTTGCCTTCTTACTGAAACTGGAGATCAGAAATTTTGATACATCTGTTTTCCCCAGGAGTTATCCTGGGAAGCCATCAGAGTCCTCCTATGTCTCTTCTCAGGCAAAACTGCCATTTATTTCCAAACAATGAGTACATTTTCCATTTATATCAATGGGAATTTTCCCTGAGGAAGGACATAGGGCCAAGTATAGTCTTTGGGTAACTTAATTTTTAGGTGCCCAAATACCTTTAAAGGGGACCCAATTTTCAGAAAGCACTGAGCATTTAGACTCCTAGACTTTAAGGCCAGAAGAGACCATCATGATAATCTAGTCTGACCTCCTGCAGATTGCAAGCCACAGAACCTCACCCACCCACTTTTGTACTAGACCCCCTAACCTCTGGCTGAGTTACTGAAGTCCTCAAATCATGATTTAAAGACTTCAAGTTACAGAGAATCTGCCATTTATTCTCTGCAAAGGTGTCTCTTAAAGGCTTCTTAAAGGTGCCTCCTGTTGTGCATCAAACAATTGCTTCACCTGAAATCACTGCTCTCACTCTTGGCCAAAAGCCTCTGTGCAATGCATAGAGGAGCAAAGGAAAGAGGAATGTCCTGATGAGGAAGTGGTGTTGCCACCTTCTATGGAGGTCCCTTCTTTGTGGATTGGGGTGGGGGGAAAGACTACAAAGTACACTCCCCTCAAAGAGCAGCAGATTACCAAACAGAAATCTGTACAATAGTCAATGCTGCTAGGAACCACTTAATCCTCCCCATGAATTCCACCCCTTCTGGAGAGTGAGAGAGTGCTTGACTGATAGTGAGAGGTAAAATGTTGGCAAAGATTGGTAGGTTTTTTTTCATTTTGAATAAGTCCCCGAAGTCCTGATGCACATAAAAATCATTTCCAAAATCTTTTGTTAAGAAATAGGGCTGGAAATTTTGCAAGAACAGAATTTCTGGCGTCTGGTAGCTTAGAAATATTACAAAAGCAGCTTTTTCTCCCTTAGTATTTGAATTCTTTAGTTTCCTCTCCCAAATGAGAATTTTCAGAAATTAATGACAGCATATTTTTGAGTTTGTATCATCAAATTTGAATAAACCCTTGGCACCTAGCAGCAGGCTTCCTAGACTGACCTCTGTGAAATGCCATTTAGCAATTACTATTTGCTAACTTACCTTGGTGCCCCTACCTTGTCCTTCAATGGGAATTAAAACAAAACAAAAAACACTTGTGGCAGGGAAGCCATCTGCAGAACAATGTCAGATAAACAACTTGTCGTTCATTTGCTCTGCAACTACAATGTTGCAAAACTGGTATGTGCTTGGAGATTGCCACAATGTCTAGTCAGAATCAGGTAAAAACCTACTTTGTCTCCCGATTCCTTAGATGCTACTACACTTTCCTGCTCATTTGCTCACCAAAGTCTACACTCTAGAAACTGAGAGCACCTCCAGTATCCTGACTTCCACAGAATAGTTGGGTGTCTTCTATTTCTTTATTCTAAAAATCCTAAATCAAACAAAAATAACAAAAAGCAAACAAAAACTAGCTCATGGTCCGTGTGAACATAGCATAGGCACTCTGCTCATTTACAGACTGAGTATAATTAGAGTGAGATGAACAATTTAAAGAGCCTAGAAACAATTTCATGACTAATCTGTCAAGGAATTGATTTGCCAATTCCTGCTGTCCAATCTGAGAGTGAACTGACCTTTGTCTCATTCCAAATGGTGGTGATTTGAACTGTTATGCTAGACATGATCCCTTCAAAGTCATTGACTTCAGTGGGCTTAGGATCAGGCCCTACACTGTTTCTTCTATCTTCATGAAGGGACCTGTCAAGGGATAGCCCGCTTTTGCCAATCTGGCTCTGCTCTGTTCAACTCAAATTAACCCAGTCCATCGATTTATCATAAAACAAATTAATCAGTCCTGAGCTCAAGGGCTTACAGTCTTCCTTGTCTCACTATCAGTTCCTTGGAGGCACTGTTGGCTGTTAACCTGGCTTCCCTTCGTGATTGGAAGATGGCAGCTACTTTGTCCATATGAGACTTCCAATCCTTGTTATAAATGACTACATTGTCCAAGTATGCTGTCGCATATTTGTGGTTGGAGTAGTCAGTCCAACAGATGTTGAAAAGTAGCTGCTGCTCCATGCAACCCGGAGTGCATCATTTTAAAATGAAATAGACTGAGAGGCATGGGAAAAGTCATCTTTTCCTGAGAGTCAGGTGTTAATGGGGATCTGCCAGTACCTCTTCATCAAATCCAGAGTTGTGAGGTACTGGATTTCTCCCAACTTGTCTAAGAGTTCCTCCGCTTGCGGCTTGAGGTACGCATCAAATTTTGAAACTGCGTTCACTTTTCTGGAGTCTATACAAAAATGCAGTGAGCCATCCAGCTTTGGGCCAGCACAATAGGACTCCTCCAGTCACTTTGGGAATCTTCTGTTATTCCAGGTTCTTACATGGCCTTGAGCTCTTTCTCAACAGTTCTTCTCAATTTGTTGGGGATTGGTCAGAGCCCTTCCAGCATTACTTTACCGGGCTCGGTATTAATGTAATGGTGGGCAATGGACGTCTTCACAGTGGGGTCTGAGACCATTGTAAATGTAACCACCAGTTGGATTGCCTGCTCCTTTTGCTCCAGGTTTAGGTTCTCTCCAAGGGGCACTGAGCTTTTTTACAGGCAGTCATTGATTTGGGGCCCCGGGTCTGGTTCCTCAGGGTGCAGCATGACAAATAAGTGTTCTCTGGCTTTCCAGGGCTATTGCAAATTTACATGGAAGATTTTGTTCCTTTTTTTTTTTTCTCTTTTCCTGGCAGGCTGATTAAATAGTTGGTTTCCCACCTTCTTCACCACCTCATAGGGCCCTTGTCACCTGGCCAGCAGCTTTGATTCTGAGCTTGGAAAAAGCAGCAGCACTCTGTAACCCAGCTGGAAGGTGCATAGTTGTACCACAAAGGCTTCCCCAATCCAGCCTCAAGCTCCTACCCCAATCTTCACACCTGGGCTCATCCCCCGGTCCCTCCTACTGTCCCCATCCCACACAACTAACCCCCTAACAAAGGCTCTCCTCAATCTTCCTGCTACTGCCCCCCACACACACTTTCACCCCAGGGATGTCACCTCCCTCTCTTCTACTACTACTACCACACACACACTGAGCCAACCCCCGTTTTCAACACAGACTCTCCCCTCCCTCCCTCTATCTCCTATCACACCAGCCCCCACCTTAACACCCTGCTTCTCCTACACCCCCCACACGGCGTCACCACCAGCTCCCTCATCACACCCCAACTTTCCCCGAAAACTGGGCTGTGCCCCCTCCCCTCCCCACAGTGCAGGGGGCAGTTTCTGGGCATTTCCACTGGCAGGGGGCACAGCAGCCAGCACTGGGCAGCCCCAGTATCACCTCCCCCTGCTCCCAGGGACCACAGACAACCAACCCCCACTCTGAAGTGCAGGGTCGAGACAGTGCCCAGGAACTGGTTGAAAGACTATACTCTAAGGGTAGGAGTTCCAGGGAAGGGTCTCAGAGTTTGGGCTCCAGCCTGAGCCCAAATGTCAGCTTTGCAATTAAGCAGCCCCTTAGCCTGAATCAGCTGCCACAGGCCAGCCATGGGTTTTTAATTGCAGTGTAGACATACCCTAAAAGGCTAGTTAATTCATTCTCCAAGTGTATGCATGTGGGCTGAAGTGGAATCTGTGAATCTGCAGGAGTAAATGAGTACAACTTCAGTGAGTGAATTGTGCTCACTCGGGCCAAAAGTCAATTTGGCCCTGTGTGTCCACTGTTGTCTTGAGCTACAAGACTCTTTAAGGTCATTACAGAGTACTCTGTTAACTGTCTGTATCAGTGGGTTAATTAAGTTGTGTCTGGAGTCAGAACCATGCAGGAAAATAGGGAGATGGACTAACAGCAGCTTCTGGAAGTAGAAGTTAGAAACTTTTTTTTCTTTGGTTTTAGGAAGTTATTGCAGTTCTGCCCTCCATCACAATATGGGCCTGCCCTCTTCCATTTCTGACATGCATCCAGCCTATCCCAGAATGGCCATTACACTTGAGGTGCGGGAAGGTAGGGGAGTATGCCAATGATACATCACCTGAACAGCCCTCTGCACTAGGGGAATGGATTGTTCTCCATTCTACTGACTTTCAGTGGGAGCTGCAGCTATTCAGCACTTCTTAAAATCAGGACATTTACTTAGGTGCCTACCCTGGGGTTTAGATGTCTAAACTCGGGTACTGCATTTTGCAAATTTTGGCCTCATCACATTGCCAATAAGGATTTTGTATCTGATCCTCAAGGTACTGAGCAACCTCAACTGATTTAGTCCTTCACAGTATCCTTACAAAATGAGCTCTGCCCATGTGTGTGCATGCACAATTTCTAAGAAGAAAAAGAACTCAAAAAACAGCTAAATATTTATTGTCCCCAAAGAAATACAGACCTCTGAAGAAAATCCTACAACAATGACTTTATAATAAGAATGTCTATTATACTCCAGAGTTCCCCCTCCATTTGCACATAACAAACCCCCCATTGTTTTTCTCATTTATGCTTTCTGGGAAGAAGAGAACAGTCCTATACCTAGGGGCTGAAGAGTGAGGGTATCGCATGCATTTATGACTCTGTAAATCAGAGTACTGAGTGGACACAGCACCCATGTGTAAGAATGTTTTGAAGATGGATATGTTTAGCAACTTTCTGTCAAGAAGAATGTGTGCAACTAGGAAGCTGTTTTTTCCCTTTTCTTTTTCTTGGTCTTCCCCACCTCTCCTTTGTTCAGGAAAAACTGACTGAAACAACGTTGCTGTATTTTGTGACTCAGTCAATTTATGACCTTTCAGCTTCCATTACATGTTAGTCCATTCCCTTGCTCACAAAGAAAGGGTAGAACAGGAGAAATGTAAACATAGTCAAAGGCCACTGTGTGACTTTTAGATGCAGGAATAAACCCTGGTGGAGAGCTCAGAGTCTCATAAAAATGTCTTTAATATTGCTATATATGAGATGAAAAGATTTTGTTCTGACACTATTGAAGAAGCCTTAGATTCGCAGTAAAGCCCCTAAGGCTTGTAATGAAAAATATTGGATTTTTTCTGGTAAGGGTAGGCATATTCTTCACACTAATTGTTTTAAATTTCCAATGGATAAACAAGAAGTAGTGGATAGAGTATGCTACAAACTTACATAATAAGCAGGACATGAAGAATTGTAAGGTCAGACTGTAGCTTCTAAATGTCTGGTGAAAATTGCAACTGCTAATATATTCTCCCTCAAATCATTATGCTTATGAAAAAAATATAGATAGCAGGAAAAAATTATGAGTAAGGAAAGCTGTCCTCTCTGCTACTTATTTAAATATACTACTACTACATAGTTTAGAGCCTGTTTTTCAAAGAGACCTAGCTTAGGACCAAAATGTAAGTTTGGAGCACGGGGAAAGAATTTCACATAACCCAGTAACCAGGGCCGGTGCAAGGAAGTTTCGCGCCCTAGGCGAAATTTCCACCTTGCGCCCCCACCCCCTCCCCCTTGGCAGCTCCCCGCCCCCCCCTGCCCTGAGGCGCCCCCCCTCCACGGCAGCTGCTCCCCCCCCCGGGGAGCTGTGCGGCAGCTCCCCACCCCAGCTCACCTCTGCTCCTCCTTCTCCTCCCCACACACGCCACCCCCGCTCTAATTCTCTTCCCCTCCCAGGCTTGCGGTGCCAAACAGCTGATTGGCACTGCAAATCTGGGAGGTGGGAGAAGTGGAGTGGTGACCGCACGCTCGGGGAGGGGGCGTAGGAACACTGTTTAAAAAAAAAAATTGGGGGCACTGCTTTTTGGCGCCCCCAAATCTTGGCGCCCTAGGCAACTGCCTAGTTTGCCTTAATGGTAGCACCGGCTCTGCCAGTAACTGAATGAAATGTTTCCATAATTAAACACTTCACTTCCTTGCAGTGTTTGCAATTCAAATTGCAGCATTTTATAAGAACTGAAAAGTACAACTAGCTTAGAAATTACTATAAAAAGTAAAATTGGTGAAACTGACTTCTCCATTTTCATTAGCTAAATGAGAAATGCTAAAATTTAAAGAGACCCTCATAAATGGAGGAAAATAACCCAGTTTTCTCAATTACTTGAGTTTTAACCTAAAGTGGTGTTAGTGTCGTAGGTTAGGAAATTAGCTTTAATTTAAAGACTTTAATGTGACAGTCTCTGTAAAATGTTATTATTTAAACAGTAGTTGAAGTGATACAAGAATTCTTACTACTTTGCTGAAAGCTGCTGCCAAGGAATTTCCAAGGAAACGAATACCATATTGGTCAGTGAGGTGAGATGCTTAAAAATAATAATGTTCATATACTTAAAGTCCTTTATTCCATTTTCTGTAATCCAGGCGCAAAACATAAATGTTATTAGCAACTAATGAGTACAACCTCCAACTTCAATGAGTTTAGATAAATGTCAGATGATGCTTATAGGTACAATACACTGTGGTGCAACTCTGGAAATGAAAAACTCATTGTTTATGTTCCGATATATGGAATTGAAATATCAACTTAAGACACATAGGGATTTATTTTGATTGAAGATACAAGGCCATGCTAAAAAACTGTTAAGAAAACATTAAGGATATACAGTTAAGTACTTAAAAGTGAGGAAATGCCAAAGTTAAGGTTCCCTGCTTATCCTTAACTTTGCCTTGTTGTGTATGTGTATTATGATAGTCTTTAATCACATGATTCCATTCTCAAATGTGAAATAGCATACATATTTTACAATGTGAGGCACATATTTAGTGTGTTGTAATACATTTGTAAGTGCTAAAAGATTAGGCAAAAAATTATCTTAAGAACTAAAATATGACACAAAGTGAAATGCACATGTGCAAGGGTGACCTTAAACAATTCAGCCAAACCTCAACCTCAATATTACTGAGGTAAGCAAAGATTCTTAAGCTCAGTGTGTATTAATTTTGTACTGAATTTCAATTTTCTATGACCAGCCCTTTTCTCTCTAGAAACAGCAAATTAGAAAAAAAAGTCAAAATCTTGAAATATTTCACAAAATGGAAACTCCAAACTATGTAGGTTTTTTAAACATCAAAATGACCTAATTGAAACAAAACATTTCAGTGATCTCAAAACATTTTGGAATATCATATACATTATTATGTTACATTAATATTACAAAAGTCAAGATGGAACAAAAGTCAGAATGAAATATTCCATTTTGATTTTGAATCATTTTGAAACTTTTTTCCATCAAATTTCATCTAAATCAACACATTCTTCTGAAACATCTTGATTTTGACTAACCAGCATTTTCTGATGGAAAACTTTCTATCAAAAAAAAAAAAAAAAAGAGTTGACACCTATTATTCTGGAGCTGTACAAATACAGGCCACATTTATATATTTATTTAATGGGAAAAGTATGTTTTTCCACATTCCTTCACTTAAAAAAGGAATAACTGTCTTTCTTCTCAAACTTTCCATATATAAACCACACCTGAAAAATATCAACCTCAAAAATTATGAGCAGTTGGTAAACAAGGGGTTGCCATGGAAACACGTAAGCAGTATCAACTACAGCGTAGATTAAGCAGCACCCTGATATAGCAACTCCATTATGTGAATGCAGAATACTAGATGTATGAAGGTTCCCATCCACCCTAGTAATGCAAAAAAAGTGTGCAAAGTAAATAATAGCTATTGTACTGGAACAGTAATATGGAGGATGCACAAGTCAGTCAGTCTGTGTGCACATGACATTGCAAACACTTCCCTCCCGCAACCTGTGCCCTTCCCTCAAGTCCCATGTAGATTGCTACACAATGGGCAACCAATAAACATATGGACCCTTTTCCTCCTTCCCCACCCTCAAATTATGTCAAGTAAGTGAAAACAGGGATTATACTTTCCAGCTGTTCTGGTATGGTTAGGACAGGCCCTGGTTTTAAAGCCGGATCCAGATCTCTGAAGATATGTCTACACAGCAGTAAAAGACCAGCAGCTTGCCCAGGACAGCTGACTCGGGTTTGTGGGCCTCGGGCTGTGGGGCTATAAAATTGCACAATGCGGAAGGGTCTTAGAACCCAAGCTCCAACTCAAGCCCAAATGTCTACATTATAATTTTATAGCTCTGAAGCTTGAGCCCCGAGAGCCCGAGTCTGCTGACCTGGGCTCTGGGACTTGGTGCTGCAAGTTTATCACAGTGTGGTCCATAGCTACTGTGTTACAGCTAAATACAAGGCCGAACAGATTGTTTAGCATAAGTAGTTAACATATATTGTCAGAGACAACATAAAGTGAAGTGGCCTATTAACACCTCTGCAGTCATAGGACAAAAAAGGGGTGTTAGTAGGCTACAGATTGGTATAATAAGCCATACATCCAGTGTCTTTATTAAGACCATTGTATTTAGTGTCCAGTAAAAGTTATGAATTTATGCTCCCAAGCTCATCTTTTGAGGGTGTTGTGCAGGTTTCCTTTGAGGACAAGGATTGAGAGGTCAGAGATAGATTGATTGTTTTGCAAAAAGTGTTCGCTCACAGGCCATGTGGTGTTTTTGCCTTTTATTGTTTTTCTGTGTGAGCTCATTCAAGAGTGTAGTGATTGTCTGGTTTTGCCCACATAGTTGTTCCTGGAGCATTTAGTGCACTTGATGTGGTATACTTCATGTTATGATAAGCATGCATAGGACCTATGAATCTTGAAAGGTATGTTGTGGGGAGCATTGATCATTGCAGCAGTGGAGATGTGTCTGCAGGTTTTGCATCTGTTATGGCAGGGTGTGGTGCTGCTTGGAGTAGGTAGGTCCTAGTGTGTGGGGAGCTTGCTTCTGATGCTGAGGTTGTGGGGGGAGGGTTGTTTGAAGGCCAGAAGACACAGTTCAGGAAAGATTTCTTTCAGGATGTGATCACCATCAAATATAGATTGTAGCTTGTAATTGTTTAATATCTCGTATGGGCTCCAGTGTGGGATGGTAGGTACTGTGCAAATGCAGAGAGCAGCAAATACACAGTAGCACTGCTCTGTACTCTTGGAATTTAGGGAAATTATAATGTCACATGCATCTTTTAGTAACTTGTATGCTGTCAGCATCATTATCATTGCAAAAAGAACAGGAGAACTTGTGGCACCGTAGAGACTAACAATGCTCAAATAAATACATTTGTTAGTCTCTACGGTGCCACAACAAATGTATTTATTTGAGCATTGTTAGTCTCTAAGGTGCCACAAGTACTCCTGTTCTTTTTGTGTATACAGATTAACATGGCTGCTACTCTGAAACCTGTCATTATCATTGCAGTTTTTCTCAAATCACATCTTGAGCACCTTGTATGTATGCACACAAGTGAAAGAAAAGCTTGATAGTATGAGAATGAGCATCTTATATATAAAAAGTCTTGCTTGGTTGGGTTCAATGTGGAAAAGCAGCTACTTCTGCATTATAGATGGCTTATCAAGAACTGCATATGCCTTCTGGTGTATACCTAATCTGATGAGACAGCTAGAGCTTTGTTAAGAAAACAGCTTTGGTTATGGAGCAATTGTCTGAGCAATTCACATAGTGATAAATTGATACTCTTGCCCTACATAGACCTAAGATGTCATCTGAAGAGGATAGTTTTAGCTATCAATAAAAGCTACTTTAAGACAAAAAGTCAAAATATATATTTTTAGCATATTCATTACTTTTGGATTAAAAATAATCTCCACAGTCAGGTAGGCTGGTAACCCTCAATGATGGCCGGTTATTGTCAATACAGAAAAACTAGCACCAAAGCCTAACTAGTAGAAACGGGCCTTACTTGTTAAGTCAAATAGTAGTTTGAGGTTCAGATTACCAAAAAATTAACTGGTCAGAGAAATAACCTTGAGATATTTATTTTTAAGCCTAAACAACAAATAGCGATTGAGAAGAATTTATTTTCTTAGAATTCAGCTTTTTCATCCATTTAGAATTACAAAATGTGACGCAGAAGATACCAGCAAAGAGAAATCCTCTTTTATCTGAAAATACAATAACTGACAAAGACCTACAAAATGACCAGGGAGAATGAATATTAATAATAATTAATACTATAATACCATGTGTTTCTAAAGCAACTTCAATCTATGAATTTCATGGTCCTTTTCAAATATTGTTGAATTTAGCAGTGGGAGATATAGAAGTTCTATAGTTACTATTCTAAAAATGAAGTATCGATATATTAAGTCAGTTGTCCACCGTCACACCGGAATTCTGTGGCAAAGTCAGGAGCAGAACCCACATCTCTTAAAGTGAAGACCTGTGCTTGAACAACAAAACCATCCTTCTGCTCTAGTTTCCTTCTAATCCCCTAGCTAGCAGAGGGAATGGGTAAATGGGCTAGGGATTGGAATGTTTCACATCAAGGACACCAGCTTGAATCAGACATAATCAGTAGTGACTGTAAGTGTTACCATATGACAATTATTCAGTAAGCCTATGTGAAATGAGTAGTTGCTCTTATCACAGTTTCTAATCACAAAATAAGCATGAGTAGTCTACAGCTGGTCAGTAGTTTTCCAACAGAACGTTTTTATATTAGAAAATGGTGATGTGTCTAAATCAAAATGTTCTGGAGAACAGGCTTTCATGGCTTCCAGACTCCTGGCTCCTCATCTACCTACCAGATAGGCTGCTCAGGACCTAGGAGTCTGGAAATCCTGAGAGCAGGGGCTTTTAGGTAGCTTGCCAGACAGACTGCTGCAGAGCTGGGGCTTCCGAGGAACATTTTTCATTTTGTAAACATGGAAACATTTTGGTGCTTCTGAAATGAAATATTGGCAAATTTCAATTCAGTTAAAAAGTTGAGGTTTTGGCTTTTCATCCCAGTTTCGAACAAAAATCTTTCCAGTACCTCAAAATATTTTGCAGAGCTGCAATTCTTTCCTGGCCAGCCCTAATTATAAGTGGCACTCATGTAGAGTCTTGTAGGTAGGCACAGTAGGGGAACAACTTCCATAGAGGAGTTATTTTAGGGCTGGTCCCCACTTAGTCCGGACTTCGGACTAAGGTACGCAAATTCAGCTACGTTAATAACGTAGCTGAATTCGAAGTACCTTAGTCCGGACTTACCGTGGTCCAGACGCGGCCGGAAGTCTCCCCCCGTCGACGCCGCGTACTCCTCTCGGCGAGCTGGAGTACCGGCGCCGACTGTGAGCACTTCCGGGATCGATTTATCGCGTCTTAACCAGACGCGATAAACCGATCCCAGAACATCGATGGCGTGCCGCCGGACCAGCCGGTAAGTGAAGACTAGGCCTTAGTCTCTATCAGCTCTTTCCCCACTCTGTGGATGAATAGAAGTCTTCAGACTCTAGCATGTGGCTTCCTTTGCCCTATCAGAACCCAAATGTAAAACTACTGTGTCTTCTGGCTTTGAATTTGAAAAACTTGTTTAAATTGAGCACAACTATATACATATATAAAGCAAGTCTCCTTATACTACACAAACATTCAACCTAGTATAGTAATACATTGGCTATAATAAAAGTCACAACATGAAAAAGGAGAAAGGAAAGGACAAAATTGGGGTAGCATTCCCTAATAGCTAAAGCAGATGTCTGGGGAGTCAGGAGATCTTTATCTATTACCTTATTGTCACATAACCGCTCTGTGCCTCAGTTTCCTTATCTGTAAAGTGTAGGTAATGTTTACACCCCTTTGTAAACAGCTTTGAGATCACTGGATGGGGGTGCCATATACATACAAAGTAGTAGTATTGTTTTTAGCTCTGCCACTGCCTTGACTGTGTCATGGTTGAGATTGGGTAAACCTGTCTATATTTCTCTTTTCCCATCTGTAAAATCGTGGCGGGGGGAGGAAGGAGGGAGGGAATGAATAATATCTGCTTCACAATAATCCTGTGAGACTTAATTCCTTATTGGCTGTCGAGACCTTTGAGATTCTTTTTATACACGTGCAAAGTAATGAGGGCAAATGAAAAGGGATTTTCAACTATGAATACAATCAATCTTGCTGGAGTAGTTTATGGTTCTCACATACTGATTGCCTGAAAAATAGTGTAACATTAGTAAAGTAGTCAGAAATTCTTATAAAGAGCAGGTCAATACCTTTAAACACTGGCAATCTACTTGCAGGAGAAGTACTCCAACAACCTAGCCAGTTCATTTTGACAACTATGTGAATGTGATATTATCAGCTGTGTAGTGGAAATCCATTTTTGGAGCAGGACTATAAATCTCCACCCCACCTTGGAAGGGATGCAGAATTAGAGGGTGAGGAGGGGCTATGTCACAGTGGGTGTCTTTTTATCATTCTGGCTTATTTATCCAAAATACCTTAGGGAGGAGTACAGCCCTGGCATTCCCCACTGGGATTCTGCCTGGCCTCTGCACAGATTTGCAAAGGAGGGGGTGGGCAAATCTGTACAGGGGGTGCTCCATCTTTCCCCACCATGAACCCTCATACAAAACCAACCTGAAGCTGGACTCTAACAGGGTTTACTGGGCTGCTAAGGCTTTTTTTGAGAGGAGCCATGGTGGGCCAGCACTACCCTGGGGAGGGGAGCTGCTCGGGGGGGGGTGCAGAATATATATATACTTTTGGGAAAGAGAAGGTGGTCAGAAGGAGGCAGTCTTCAGTTAACAAAGAAGCCTAGGTTTCTGGACCCAGTTTTAGCTTTTGAGGCTGGAGACTTAAGAGCTGGGCAAATGGAGCACCTCCTTTTGCCCTACGTTTCTGTGACAAGGAATCAAGATGGCTTCTGGCCATTCCATCCAATCTGCCTCTCTCTCAGAACCAGGAAAATGGGACAGACTTGGAAAGGTAATCCAGAAAGGCATCCATGTTAGTCACTATAGCCTGGGGGAAGGCATTTTGGGAAATAAAGGAGTGTACCCTTCACAGCTGAAGAGAGAACCAGGATGTATTGATGTCTCTTGAAGGGCAACTACATCAAATTATTGTGTGATTATTTTTAAGCCTTTGTTTTGAAAAGATTTAGAGATGGGGCACCTGTGAAGAATTTGAATGGACAATGAAAACACCTTCCAGCCTTTACCCTTTATAATGAGGGGCGAGCTGAAATAAAGATCCCTGGCAAGGGATTTTTTTTGCTTATAAATTCCAAGGAATGTGCTTGTGGGATATTTGTTTTGCATAGCCTAGGACAGTGACTCTCAACCTTTCCAGACTACTGTACCCCTTTCAGGAATCTGATTTGTCTTCTCTACCCCCAAGTTTCACCTCATTTAAAAACCACTTGCTTACAAAATCAGACATAAAAACACAAGTGTCACAGCACACTATTACTGAAAAATTGCTTACTTTCTCATTTTACCATATAATTAAAAATAATTTATGGTTATGTCTAATTATATTTAATAAGTACATATTAAATGAATCAATTGGAATATAAATATTGTACTTACATTTCAGTGTATAGTATATAGAGCAATATAAACAAGTCCTTTTCTGTATGAAATTTTAGTTTGTACTGACTTTGCTAGTGCTTTTCATGTAGCCTGTTGTAAAACTAGGTAAATATCTAGAGGAATTGATGTACCCCCGGATGACCTCTGCATACTCCTAGGGGTACGTGTTACCTGGTTGAGAATCACTGGCCTAGGATATAATCATAATTGTCTTTGCAGTTTTTGCTGCTTGTAGGAGGGATGGACTGAGAGTTGTAATGCCAGTTAAATTCCTGTCAAAGACAAATATATTGGATTCATGGATACTACACAGTCCTATCCAGAATTAAGCTAAGTGTTCTGGAAACCCTCCTTTAAATGTCATTTACTGACCCAAACTTTCACATGTGTAAAGTATACCATTAATTTCTCCCCATTTTTAGCATTTATTGACATCTCAAAACTACTTTCTGTGCTTTCTTGGCATCTGGTATTCACTTGAAATGAGTATCGCAATGTTCAGGGAGCTTTCAAGTTACTCCTCCAAATACAAACGTGGTTCCTGTTATAAAGGTTATGACTTAAGGTAAAGATGACATGTTGCAAAGACATCTCAGATAATATAGGTTGGAATCCTGAAGGTCAAATATGACAAGAGAAAAGTAGTGGTTCTATTTGTCTAGGGTACGTGATTCAGCACTGACTTTTCATTGGCATGATGGGTGCCGGGGGTGGACTTTAGAGACTTCAGTTCAGTACATTACATTAGCTATAGTGCAAGTATCAACATTGCCCTCTCATGGAAGGAATATCAGCACTCTTCAAGTATATGCCACTCCTTTTTCTTCAGTCACCGGACCGCACTACTACTAGTGTTTAGAGTTAGTTGAATTATGACAAAATATATTAGCAATTATATTTTGGATGGTAAATTTTTACCATCGTAATGGATACATGTTTCCCATCCTAGATTGATAGTATATTATTTGGCCATCTATAGAGCTGATTGAATACAAATGAAAACTCCTTATTTGAAGAAATGTACCAGAAACATTAGGATTACTATCACAACAAATAATTCAGCCACTTATTTAAAAAAAAAATCTATTTATTTAGGAAGCTTTAACAGGTTTACAGATCTTTTCCCATGTAAATATCAGAGACAAAATGGTAATCATTACAACAGTGAGCGTTAGTTCAGAAAAACATTGTACAGTAATATCAGAGCTCTCTATTTAACAGGGTGTTGTCATATTGTAGAGTGAGCTTCTTTATAGTAACTACAGTGTGGTGCGTGTGATTTTTATTAAACTGAGTGAAACTTCTGATTATTCATTTATCAAATCAGACATTTCTTTCCAATGTTAACAATAAAAAAATTAGGCAGGTGTGCTGGGTTTTTTACAGGCTAATTTATTTTGTCTGGGTATTGTAATTCAATCATTTCTGCTAGCAATACTAGAATTCTTAGCACCAATAGTATTTGCTTGTGCCTCTGCAAACACAGATTCAGAGCTGGACAAAAAAATTTCAGACAATTTTCCCCCAAAAATGTAGATTCAGGTCAACCAAAACATTTTGCGAATTCACATTGAATTTGCTAAAAAAAAATTTGTCAAAAAAGCAACATCTTGATGTTTTTCAGATATTTTTTGAAATCAAACATGTCTATTTTTCTACTCATAATGATTTTTCATTTTGAATTTTACTTCAATTTTATTTTTAAAAATAAGGTTAAAAGTTCAAAGTTCAGAGTGTAACATTTTGGTTTGAGTTGAACAAAACTTTTCAACCCAAAACAAACTCTCTTCAATTTAGCCAACAAACCAAAAATCAGTTATTCACACAGCTCTACAGGATTTGCCTTTAGTACCTAATTACAGATTTTCCAAAACACCTATTTGAGCATGTAAGAGAAAATAGAAATTGGATTTATTATGTTAATCTAAGCGATTAAATTAGACAGAATTGCCTCTTGACACCAGTAACTGATTTTGCATAACCTGAAGTGATAGACTGAAATCCAGCTTTCTCCCAAGACCTTAGTCTTCAGTCCCCAAGTGGGATTTAGGATTATTTCTGCTTCGTGGTGAAGGTGCAGAACTAACTCTTGTTCTGACCCATATGAAGAGCTTTATCTCTTTAAATATGCATTGCTATCAAAGAGAACCACCACTGAAGCTCCTGTCATAACCATATTTCTAAAGTAATTCCTATGTTCGGGAAGAAGGTACTTTCTTTGCCATCTGGTGGGAATGTCCAAAAGTAGATTAAGTGTGATTGCTTAATCAGGATGTGTGGGTTTTTTGTTTTGTTTTGTATTACTGAATTCAGACTCCACCTGTACCTTTTAGTAGTACTTATGGTCTTCCTTTAGCAGGCTTTCATGTTAAAGAACTGATTGGCTTTAGCTCTTATCTGATTGCACCAAGATACTCTTTAGCTGACTATTAGGGGAAAAAAAGCATCCCAGATATTGTGTAGATGTAAAGTGTGCGGGAAACACTTATTGTTGCAGTCTACAAATCAAAATCAGCAAGGCCCATCTTTTGACTGTTTGTTCTGGCTCCCATTTTGTAACGTGATGGATAATTCCTGAATAATATCAAGAAAGCAAGGTAAATATAGTTGTTTCACTTTTATTCTGTACATTCTCTTCCCGGTAGATCAGGAGATCTTTTTATTTAACTGTTTTCTGCTCTCAATTTTGCCCACCAGATGTATGTATACGCTTGCTGTATACTGTAACTGTTGCTTTGTAATTTCTTTCCCACATTGGCCTGCACAGTCATGTGTGAAACATAACATTTTTAATATATGGGGGGTGTAATATATGGTATTGAGAAAGTTAACAGGAGCCTGAGAGCTCAATTAAAACACGTGCTGGCCTCTGGAGGGCTATTAAGTAGGTCAATTAGCAGGCCTACCTGGAAAGGAGTCAAGTTTCCTGAAAAGGACTGAGAAAACCCAGTTTGGGGGAGAGAGAGAGAGACACCCCTCCTTTCTGAAAATGGTCTTATAGAAGTCAAGAGAATTGGGAAAAGCCACAAGAGGGTAGTAAGCATCTCTGGGGGCTCACAATATAGAGGCAAGACCCCAGGAACGCAGTCCTGGGGTGCTGGTGTTCAGCTGAGAAACACAGTATCAGAAAGACTTTTGAAGGATTAAAGTTCAAGCCTAAGAAGGTGGGAAGTAGTTTAACTTAAGTTTGTACTTTATTTGAGATTTGTCAGAGAACTCCAAGGGGAATCCTGTGAAGGATGGGTGGAGGAACACAGTGTGATGGGGGGTGTTCATCCCACACAAAGCCTGAAGGGGTTAAGGTGACTAGCCTGGGCTTGGGCCAATTAACTTCCCAGGCTGCACCTGGAGGAAGAGCCAGGGAGTGAGGATTAATTAGACAAGGCTCAGCTGGACAGGAATGGGTGGTGCCTGTGTAAATCCCAGAAGCCAGGGGCTGCAGGGAAGTAATCTGCAGGTACTCCCTGGGCGATGGGGGAGTGGGCTGGCAAACCCAGAGAGGGGAGAGAGCCAGAAAGGCATTGAATAGCATGGAATTTAGCTGCTGAAGGGAGGGCCCTTGAGCTGGAACCCAAAGTAGAGTGAAGGCCTGTTTTTCCCCTACCAGCCACTAGGGAAATGGTACAGACCAGAAGGTGGAGAGTAGACTGCCTGGGAAGTTTGTCCCGAAAGACTTTGCTACCCTGGAAAGGGAGGACCCATAGTGATCTGGTTGGAGGGCTAAGTCTCACAAAGAGGAAGCTGTAGCTCCTGGAGCAAAAGGGGCTACAAGAAAACAGAAGAGATGGATGGAGAGATTGCCAGAGAAAAGTGCAGCCCCTGGAAGGATCTATTTCCTGGAGTGGTCAGGAATAGGCGCCCTTAGCAATGAGCGGATACCATGGTACGCAGTGAGCCCAGGAAGAGCTGGTGGGAAAGGCCTGTGGACAGGCCAAGGTAGGAAGTGGCCCACAGTGGCAGAAAGTGGTCTGAGTAGATGGACCTTGACACCTTTTTACAGGATCCCTGGACTGGAACCTAAAGAAGAGGGTTGGGTTGCCAGCCTTCCAGGACCCAGGGTTGTGAGTTCAATCCTTGAGGGGGCCACTTAGGGACCTGGGGCAAAAACAGTACTTGGTCCTGCTAGTGAGGGCAGGGGGCTGGACTCGATGACGTTTCAAGCTCCCTTCCAGTTCTAGGAGATAGGATATCTCCATTAATTGTCCTAGAGTCTCTAAAAATTAATTAATAATTATGTCATGATGAAAC